>NC_136429.1:95196491-97596491 GCF_052849685.1 Lactuca virosa
ACATAAACATCAAGACTCACTCCCATCATCATCATCTTCTTCTTCTTCAGATTCTTCTTCATTTTCAGACACTGACACGTCACCAAGATTCTCAATCATATTCATAACCTCCACTGTGTCATCCAAATAATACTCTGCCCTACTTGGTTTCTGTCCCACAGTACATGCAAACACTGATCGATTATTCACATTCAAAATGACACCTCCTTTTATGGCATCCCCAATCATCACAAACATATCTTCGTCACTTCTATCATCCCCCACACACAACACAAAATCAGCCCTTCTTTCTTTCTTAAACATCGATGAAAATATCTTCTCTGCCACTAAACCCTTCGTCACACCCTACAACAATAACAACCAACTTTAGTCACTCAAATAATTCAACTCGAAGTATGGGTTACGAAATGAGTAAATATCATAAAAGACCTTATATTTTATGGTTTTTTTCAGGATTAAACCTCAACTTTATTTTTTTCTGAAAAATACCTAGCAGTTTTTCATTTTTTTCAATTCGACCCTTTTAGCTTTTTTTTTTTTTTTTTGGAAAAGACTTGTAAAATGTGAGGGTTTTTTTTTTTTAAAAGGTTAATCTAAAAAAAGACCATATACTTTGTGCTTTTCCGGGATTAAACCTTAAATTTATTTTTTGCCTGAAAAAAACCATGTATTTTTTTATTTTTCCGGAAAAAGTCCTCAACTTTGTACTTTTTTCCGAAAAAAACCCTCAACCTTCTAAATGCTTCCAAATAAACCCTAACCTTTTTAGTTTTTCTCAAAAAAACCCCTCACATTTCATGATTTTTTAGGAAAAAAATGATCAGATCGGAGAAAACAAAAAAATATGTTTTTTAAGGCAAAAAATAAATGAGGTTTAATCCCAAAAAAACACAAAATATAAGGTTTTTTTAGATTAACCCTCAGAAAAAAAATATAAATATAAAATGAGGGTTTTTTGGGAAAAATATAAAAAATTTTGAGGATTTTTTCAGAAAAAATTAATAGGTTCATGGTTTTTGTTCTTGGAAAAAAAAAAAGTTGTGGGATTTTTCGGAAAAAATGAAAAAAAAAACAAAAAAAAAGTCTCTTTTAGGAAAAAAAAAATATAAGGTTTAATCCCGAAAAACTCAATATGTAAAGTTTTTTTTTATGATATTAACCCTTATGAAACGAAATCAACCAATAGAATACCTGTGGTTTGACTTCAACAATATATTGACCGCTTTTGACCACAACCGGTTCATTAGCAAGAACACTTTCTAAATGATCCAACATTTCCTTCGCTTGGGCCGACCCGAAACCCGGATCCGCATCCTGATGATGCCACACCAACGCACTTTCTTTCCTTTCAATATACGACCCGTCAGTCGCATCCGTATATAATCTCATCACCGGTTCCGCCATCTGCATCCACCCAAAATTCATCCCTTGCGCACACGTCTCCCATTCTTTCTCCCCCGGCCACCTGTCACCAATCATATCAACCCTTCAGCATTTACCCAAAAGGGTAAAACCGTAAAATAACAAATTCTTACCTTATAAAGTAACCATGTTCAGCTGCAATTCCAAGCCTCTCACACGGAGCAAACCATTTAGCAAGATCTTCTCTCCCTCTTCCACTAACAACAAACACCGTGTTTTTCGGGTCGTTACATAATTTTTTTAAAATCGAAATGACTTCGTGACTCGGGCGTTTATCAATCGATGATTGTGGCATCACAGTGCCATCATAGTCTAATAAAATAGCTCGATTTTGAGCGTGTTCGTATGCGGCCACGATCGCGCCACTTGTCAACTTCCTGAACATCGGATCGAGGGCGACGACTCTGAACCCGAAGCTCAATCCGATTCCCCAACATCGTCTTCTGAAATGTTCAACGCATGTTCTCTCAAGGTCTTGAAAGAAGCTTCTAGACCAATAACTAACTTCATGGCTGCTTACGTATTTATAATGCTTCTCATGTCTCATTTGTTTTTCAAGGTCGGAAGTTGAAATAGCTTCATACATGGCTTCTGATGTGGCGTCCACGTTCCATGGGTTCACACGTATGGCCCCACTTAAAGAAGGTGAACACCCGACAAATTCGGATACTACTAACATGGATTTTTGAGGGGAATTTGACGAATCTGACCCTGAGATACCTTGTCTACATACGATGTATTCGTATGGGGTTAGATTCATTCCGTCTCTAATGGCTGTGACAATTGCAGCTTCTGAAATTGTGTAGTAAGCGGCTTTTTCTGTTAAAGAAAGTGGGGTGTCGATAAGTATGATTGGATTGTAATTACTCCCTGGAATCCCCAATTCCTGATTGATTCTTTCAGTGCTTGTTCTTATTTCAGCTTCGATTTCTTCCACATGGCGACCTTTTCCACGAGCTGGATTCAAGATTTGGATTAAGATTGCGCGTCCAATCCATGATCGGTGTGATTTCAGCATTTGTTCCATTGCTAAGACTTTTAGGTTTACGCCTTTGAAGGTGTCCAAATCATCGACACCTAAGAGAATTGTCTTTCCTTGGAATTGTTGTTGAAGCTCGTGGACACGTGTCTGTTTTTCGGGTTGTCTTAATATGGATTCCATTTGTCCCATGTGGATTCCACTTGGCATGATTTTGATTCCGATTGTTCTCCCGTAGTATTCCAATCCGATGTAGCCTCGTTTTGATTGGTATTCCAACCCGAGCATTCTGCTACAGCAAGAAAGAAAATGTCGGGCGTAGTCAAATGTGTGGAACCCTAGAAGATCGGCGTTTAGAAGTGATTTGATGATTTCTTCTCTTACCGGTAAAGTTCTGTAGATTTCTGAAGATGGGAATGGGCTATGGAGGAAGAAACCCATTCTGAGTCTATTGAAATGTCTTCTTAAGAAAGATGGAAGTACCATTAGGTGATAATCATGAATCCAGACGTAATCATCATCTGGATTTATAACTTCGATTACCTTTTGAGAGAATATTTTGTTTGCAGCTACATACGCTTCCCATAAAGACCGGTCAAATCTACCACCATGGCTGGCTGAAAACGGTAGTCTGTAATGGAAGAGCGGCCATAGATGTTGCTTGCAGAATCCGTGATAATACTTGTCTAAAACATCGGGAGGGAGAAACGCTGGAACACATTTGAATCTCTCTAGCAAAATCTGTGAAACATCGTCTTGTTCGTTAAGATCAATGTCAGCCCTAAGTGAGCCTACGTAGATAACCTCCATTTCATCAGGCAAACCATCTTTTATGTGCTTATATAAAGAATTCTCATCCCAGGTGAAGCTCCATGATGATTCGCCATTATCATCGATTTTCCGTGTAGCTTTAATCGGGAGTTGATTGGCTACAACGATTAACCTATCCGCCATAACTGTTGAAGGGGCGTCGGATGAAACGCTGCGAGCTTGATCATCGTCGAGCTCTGTTAGAACTCCGGGGACAGTCATTGTCCTGGAGATCATCTTCCTTCTGGGTTCTTCCATAGCTGGGAAATTCCCGTTAGCTAGATCTAACAAGTTTGCATACGATTTCGAAATCATTTTAATTTCGACCAGAATTCACCAAACCCCTAATTCTAATCGAAATTGGAAACCCCAGTCGGAGTAAACAATGATCTGCAATTGGGCAAACAAGCATCAACACATTAAAAGAAACACATAGATCCAAGAAATCCAACAGAACCCTAACAAACTCAAAAACCCAAGTCAAAATCGGCATAGGTCAGTCAACGATACATTAATTGGAATCCAAACAGAAACAAAACAAAACAAAACACAAACCAATCGCAATTGTTTACATAAAGAAACATAGAAATCAGCATCGAAACCTTGAGATACATGTCAAGAACATTAAAGAAAACAAAAACAAAAAGAGCTTTGTCAGGGAAACTGACCTGTATGATTGAGATGAGATGAAAAGTGAGATGGAAGTCAGAAGAAAATCTAGGGTTTGATCCTAAATATATGTGTGAGATGGATCTTGAAGGTGCTGGTGTTGTGGAAAAGCTGTTGTTAGAGAAGAGAAGTAGAGAGGATTGAGATTATTTAAATGTGAAGAAAGGAAAAAGAAAAAAGGAAAATGAAAAATGAAGGTGAAATGGGGGAAGGAAGAAGGGGATAAGGTCGGCCAGCAAAGAAAGTAGGGATGCCAACTGGAATTTTTGCGTCACGCGCTTGTTATGACAGGCGGACGTGTCAGTCCTCTTGGTCTTCACGTGTTCCTCTATCTTGTAAATTTTTAATTAAATTCAAAAACAAAAACAAAAAATAAAGACGTGAGGAGGTGTCTAGATCACCAAAAAGCTAATGCAATTTCGAAAAGGATGTTTATTTATCAAATATAGTTTTTAAATTACGAAAAATAGAAGTATTTCTATTTTTATAGCTGTATACAAATATCATTACACCATTTGTTCATATAATAATGATAATAAAAATATGTTGAAAGAAATGAATAGATTTATGGGTTCAAATGCTCCCAAGTCCTACCATATATGTTATGTTGAAAAGGGTGTTACAATAAATAGTAGTTATTAGTATTATTTTTAGTTTGCTTTTTGAAGTTGAGAATCTTCTTAATGATTTAGGAGGGTAATAAGGTTTCAATTTTGTCTATATTAGGTCCTTATCGTCTTTTTTGTATATATTATATCAACATGGTTGTTATAACCGTTTAAATTTCTTCCCTCTTACGGTGTGTACAAAAAATGTCGTCCCTCTTACCGTGTGTACAAAACATGGTTGTATATATTTTGTCTATATTAGATCCATATGGTCTTTTTTGTATACATATTATATCAACATGATTGTCATAATCGTTTAAATGACGACATTTAAACGGTTATAACAACCATGTTGGTGTAATGTGTACAAAAAAAACCCTAGAGACATAATGTGGATAAAACCTTATTACCCACCTTGGTCATTAACGCTTAAAAGCTTTTAGAATAATTAAATAAATGGACATTATGATTTACAAAAAATAATAAATTTAGTATTTATTTTTTGACACAGATAGTCTTAGTCTTATGGTTCCAACTTTCAGTTGCATGTTTGCTTGTAATGACTTAAATATCATTTTTAATATTTTTATCATTTCATTTAACTCTTTTACAATTTATATGTATTTAGTTAGATGGTTTCTTCATTTCATCTTCTTTTTTTAGTCGTTCATTCACCACGACCAACAGTTTCAATTGAAACGTTGCATAACAATTTTTTGTCGTTTTTACAAGAAAAAAAATTTAATAATAATCAAAGTCTTAATGATTAAGACTATGTTTAACGTGTCACAACTAGCAGATAAACTAGCTTATTTTTTGATCTTTTTTAAGTTGTGATGTTTGGCAAGCCAAAAAAGTAGCTTATAAGCTAGCGTTTTAAAAAGCTACTTAGACTAGCTTTTTAAGAGTTTTTTTATTTTATTTTTCAAATATACTCCTTAATTAATTATTGAAAACATATTTTTTAAATGCCCTTTTATGTCATTATATAAATTGCAGATACCTTATCAGTCAGTGGCAGAGCCAATGACAAAGTAAAGAGGTATCCCCGACAAGTAAAGGGGTATCCCCGACAAATCTTATATTTGTAATCTCTTTTAGAAGGGTTAATGACCTAGGAGTGTAATAAGGTTTCAAATTTGTCCACGTTAGGTCCTTAAGGTTCTTTTTGTACATATTACACCAACATGGTTGTTATATCCGTTTAAATATCGTCACTTTAACGTTTAAAAGGGGGACATTTAAAACGGTTCTAACAACCATGTTGGTGTAATATGTACAAAAAAGACCTTAGGCTCCTAATGTGGATAAATTTGAAAAGTTATTACCCTCTGTTAGGAAAAATATAACCCTAGGATCTGCACGAAAGAACAAACAATAAATTGTTATTGAGGTTTGTGTTTGACACAATCTCCTTAAAATAAATTCGCCCTATATGGTGTTTGTTCCCAGGATACAAAAGTAGAAAGCAATTCTTCTAGATTACTTGAACCTTTAATTGGTCCGGATTACACCTTTGTTGCAGCAAAAGATGGAAGAAGAAGAAGAAGAAGCAGGAGCGTAAGAGAGAAAGATGAGACTGGTTTTGATTCATTCGATGTTATCTAAACAGTCAAGGAGATGCTATATTTATACTGTAAATCATAACTGATTTCATTATACATCAAAACGTAATAGTCAATTAAACAGTAGATCAAAGCCGAAATCTCCTATTAATAGCCTTAATTCGAGTTTTTTCCTGTAAACCAAAAAGAAAATAATTGCAAAAAGGTCCCTGAACTTTTCTGGTCGAGCGGTGGTGCATTCGTACCCGCAGAACGCACGCTCGCACACAAGTTCAGTGGCTCAAAGCCAAACTGGCTCGCATTTTCACCCCCCCCCCCTCCCGCTTACGTGCGCGCGCAAGAAAGAGCATTGGTTCTATAAGTCTTACAAATGTAGCTAGTCTTTGTAGTTATAAACCCATTTTATTTTCATACTCCCACCAATATGGGATGGAACAAAACCCAATTAACTTTTTTTTAATCTCTTTCAACTACCTTACTTTGTAAGTAATTTCTCATTTAATTTTAATTTGTTTTGTACGTGTAATATATCAAAACGAAGGTAGCACGGAGGAGAACACGAATATATAATCATTTGACCTTTTTTTATTACATTTAGAGTTCAAAATTCATGCTCAAAAATGGGAAACCCCCATTTTTGGAAATTAGTAAAACTAATTTTCGAACAATCCCCCACATGAATGAAAATTGTTTCAACAATTTCATGTTGCTTAGGTAAAATCCAGCAACTGAATCATGCATAGGATAGACAGGTGTTACCCTTTGAACATTCCCTTAAGATACATATTTATTTTATTGGTAGAGAAGTAGACTCAATTTCCTTGAACTATTCCTCCATATGTGTAAATAATCAATATATATCTCACATGAGTCTCCCTGACCTAGTTAGGTTCTCATTTAGGTGTCCGTTATGGTCATGGCACTTGTCTGGTTCTGTAAGAGCTCTTAGGAACTTGCCCATTCAATTCCCTTTGAAACGACCCTACTTCTCTCTTATACAGGTGATTATATCATAATCATTAAAAGCTAAAGCTTTATGATTACTAACTTATCATCAACTACTATAAGCTTAAGCGACATCACTTTTTGTTTTATAGGAATGGGTTGGGGTTGACCCCCACAGTGATCCACATATGTTATATGCAAGTAAGTTGTTCCATTGAACCTAGATCTTGGGATCTCCAGTCAACTAGGTTGGGTTTTCCTTCGCAATAACTTATTCATTCATGGGTTTCAATCCCATTCCTCTTGACGACTTTGCAACTAACTCCCTATTTAACCCTTCGGTTAGCGGATCTTGTAATGCCCGTGTTTCTAGGCTAGGCATTAATATTGACATTATAGTCTAGGTTAACCTTTGTAACTCATTTTGAAAAAATGAAAAGGAATTATGTGAATATTATGTGAATTATGTGTTTTATGCTTAATTATTAGGGTTTAATTAATTAAGAATAAAAATGAACGTCAAAATTAAATATTAGATAAAGCCGATATCTATTAAGAAACTTGTAGTGGGCGTGACAAGGATTACGGATATATAAAGAATGTCGAAATCCGAGTTATAACGAAGAAGTTATGACCTGTCGAAGTTTCGCGACAAACCGGCATGGAGCCGAATGTCGTAAAAAGTAAATTTTCGATAAACTACTTTTTGGCCTTAGTGATCTAAACAAAGCTCGTAGTGTTCATTAAACTGAGAGTAGGCATAAAAAGAACGCCCAAATCTGACTTCGTATGAGGAAGTTATGATTTTTCGAAGTTTCAGCTTAGCAGTAGACAACTAAAAACTCGAATTTTAGATCGAGTGATTTTTAGCCGACACGACCTAAACGAGAATCGAAGGTCTCGTCATTAGTAGCACAACGGTAAAAAATTCTGACCAAAACGGACGTCGGATGAAGAAGTTATGAATTTTTAACAGATTTTCTGTCCTGGTCTGTTAAAAATAATAATATAAAAATTAAAGTCAAAATTAGCCGACGAAGTCTAAACGAAAGTTGTAGAGCGTAATTTTACCTACGCGTGCATATAAATAACATCAAAAACGGAGCTCGTATGCGAAAGTTATGGATTTTAGAAGTTTTGGCGCGAAAACCGAGAAATTTCGCATAGGTGGCTTCGGCCACGTCACCTTCGCTAAGAGCATGCCACGTGTCCGAAAAATGGCTGAGTCATCCGAACTGTTGAGTCATCCGAAGCGGTCCAATGCCTGTCCGACGCGTGTCCTCCTTCACGTGTCCGAGCCTTCGCGAGAGAGCCACGGATCCCCCCTACTTCGGACTAGACCTCGGTCTAGTAAGAAGAGGACAGCAGCCCCTTCGCACGCGCAGACCATGTGCGAGCCATGTGCTGCGCACCCTCTCCCTGCTGCTGCGTGTCCTCGCCTGATGACTCCCCTCCTGAACCGACCTTCGGACCCCCTATAAATAGAAGGGTCATGCGAGCCTTCTCGGCTATAATTGGGAAATTGCCACTTTTAGCCCCTTTCTTCATATTTTCTTCATTTTAACATCCCCCAAAGCCCCGGTATCAATTATAACCCCCGGAATACGCCACGAAGAGCCCGAGAAGCCCGGAAAATTATCTTTTCGGTTTCGAAGCCCGACCCTCGCAGAGCCCGTTTTCTGAATAAAACTCCCGGTTTTATTAGAAACGAACGTTTTAGGAAACGAATTGCTGCCCGATTATCATCAAATCAAGTGAGTGTATAGTCACTTTCATTTTACACATAGATATAAAGTATTTACCTTAAAATACGTGCTACGTGTAAATATATTAATTGTTTATTTGAGGTGACTGTTGAGTTGATGTTTTATACAAGTTTTAAACTGTACAAGTATTTTTATCTACAAATATGTTGGGTAGAACATGGGTAGATAGTTGGCGTGTGATGAAATAAAGTGATGAGAGGCCTCGTTGTGATTTGTGATTCAGTCATCTAGCGAAGTTTGGATGACGACCACGGACTTTCTAGACAGTCCAGTGGGAAACGCTAGCAAGCCCGCAACCTGTAGGTGTTAATGAACTTGGGCGTTCATTCGTTGTACTCCATTCCCCTCATGGTTGCCTTTAGGACATGTATGGTTGAGGAAACCCCTTAGCAGTAGTGTCCATCCCGATGATATTCTTTAGGCTAGGTCCCTTGTGAAAAGTGTTTAGGGACGTAAAGTGAGGATAACGGGAACGGGTAATCAGGGTTATTGTTGATTGATGAACTTAATAAGTTTATTATTATTGTGGGTTGAAAACCCTATATGCTCACCAGGCTCCCAAGCCTGACCCACTCAGCTTTTTATGTTACAGGTAGTGGACCCCGAGCATAGTCGGAGGATGATGAGAGATTTTTGGATTATAGGCCAGTAGTTGTATATAACTGTTGAAAGGCTTATAATGTCTTGTTTATGCTTTTGGTGTGTATCGGTACATGACATCCCAAAGTTTTGATATGAAATGAAATTATATATTTCTTAAAGAAAGGTTTTGACAAACTTTTATCATATTTTCTTTTGGGGACCAATTCCGCAACATCTTTTATAAAGATTTCTCTGATTTGATTTTAAAAAGCATAAACCAAATCGGTCTTTTCTGGCCGAGAAATTAGGGGATGTCACAGATCCGCAATGTTATCATTGGACCTTATGTAGTCAATTAAGATAACTCCAGTTGAGAGTAGTTGTTGAATGGTGTTGTGTCTTCGGCGGATATGTCGAGACTTACCATTATACATAGCACTTTGTGTCCGTCTAATTTTCGATTGACTATCGCAATGGATTGAAATTGCAGAAACTGGTTTAGGCCATCCCAATATATCTTCTAGAAATTTTCGTAGCCATTCAACTTCTTCTCCACTTTTATCAAGTGTTATAAAATCATATTCTATGGTGGATCTAGCTATAACTGTTTGTTTTGAAGATTTCCATGATATATCTCCACCTCCAAGTGTGAACAGAAACTCGTTGGTTGACTTGGAATCTTTAATGTCAGATATCCAGTTTGCATTACTATACCCTTCTATCACCCCGAGATATCTTGTATAGTGCAGCCCATAATTTCGAGTATACCTCAAGTATTGTAATACTCGTTTAGTACTCTTCTAGTGTCCATCACTCAGATTACTAGTATATCTACTTAGTCTGCTTATTACAAAAGCTAAGTCGGGTCTGGTACAACTCATAAGGTACATCAAACTACCAATAATTCTTGCATATTCGACTTGTGTAACTCTTTCACCTCTATGTTTACTTAGATGACGACTTGTATCAATTGGTGTCCAAGCCACAGTAGTATCACTAGAGTTGAACTTTCCTAGAATTTTGTCCGCATAATGAGTTTGACTTAAAGTGAGTCCATTATCATAGACAATTTGTTTTTTGTGCTAGTTGTTTAAATGTTTTTATTTTCATTATGATTATATCGTATAATACATTTATAACATATATAATTCTTTAAACCGCATAAAACCACACCGCACCGCATAATGAGGTTTACATGGTTCGTGGTTTTCGAAAAACTCAAAGAGCATATGTGGTGCGGTTTGCGGTTTTGACTCTAAACCGCACCGCAAACACCCCTAGTTATAGGTGTGGAGTGATATATTTTACTGAACAAATTCTTTTAATAGATATACAAATAATTAAATGTAATATAGTCTTTTCATAATTACTATGAACGGATAAATACGAGAAATAAAGCATGTAAAAAAAATTATAAAGACAAAATACGTAATTTTGACATGACCACAAAGACAATTTAGTAATTTACTCTTAAATTAATAATTCAGCCTTTTTATTTTATTATATAATATATTTTCTTTTCTATTTTAGATTAAGTAACATCTAAGCAAATAAATGGATATTTAACATTAGAAATGCTTCATGACGAAATTCTCGAACGCAATATAAATGTGAAATATCTAGAAATCAAGAAACAGCATAAAATGAAGCTCTAAACAAACAAAATAGAAAAGTTATAATTCCAAAGTTAATGGAAAAAACCAATTCGTTGATATAGAAAAAGATAATGCGCATAAATAGTAAAACGTAGACGTATATTTAAATAATTAGTATTTACTATTTAGTCATCTCGTGCGTTGCGGCAACGAACAGCTTTGCAAATACAACCAAAAAGAGTATGAAAATAAAGTTTCGATCCAAATAATTATGTGTTGAACAGACATGAAAAAATAAAGCTTGAAAATATTTTGTTTGGTGCAACACTACAAATGATAATTAATTAAGAGATTCTAATAATAATAATAATAATGAAACTATATAAGAAATTTTATAAAGGACCAAAAACACAACTTTAAAATATAACAAACTTTAAAATATAACAAGGAATCAAAATCATAAACTTATAAAATACTAATAATTTAACTTTAAAATTATAAGGATGAAAACTTTTAAATTAAAATTACTTGAGAAGAAAAAAGAAAATATAAATATGAGATTCTGCTGTGAATCAAAATATTTATTTCGAGATATAGTAATTTTGTGAATCTTGTATTTTATGCTTAAAACCTTATAATATAATATGTTTTTAGCTCTTTTTAAATGAGGAAAAAGTAAAACCAGATGAATAGTAACTCTCCATCGCAAATCATATATATATATATATATATATATATATATATATATATATATATATATATATATATATATATATATATATATATATATATAAAGAGAGAGACAGAGGTTCATGAGAGACCATCATATTTTGTGAGACATGGGACGCGATCCTAACCATACGTTTTGGAGATAAAAAAAAATTTAATATTATTTTCGTCATTTTTTTATCCAAAAAATAAAAAATTACTGTTTTTTTCAAAAAATACGTGATATATTATAATAGAATATTATACTGTAAATATTCAAATCGAAGTTTTAGAATGTTAGAATATTTTACTAGAATATTAAAATATAAATATTCAAAAGATTCTAATGGAATATTAGAGTATTATAACAAATCTAAAAATTCAAGTAGAATATTAGAATATTTTAAAATATCCACCAATTTTAGTAGAATATTAGAATATTTTATCATTCTAAAAATTCGATTTGATTATTTACAGTTTAATATTCTATTAGAATATTTTACTAATATTTCAAAATAAAAGGTGATTTTTTTTGGATAAATTAAATAACGAAAATAATATTTAAGAAAACAATTTTTGGATTTCCCTCTATTTTGCATTTTATAATTTTCTTTTTTATTTTTTTGATCTCTAAGATAAGTGGCTAGGATCGCGTCTCCATGTCTCACAAAATTAGCACGGACTCAAATGAACCTATATATATATATATATATATATATATATATATATATATATATATATATATATATATATATATATATATAATCTTTAAAATAGTTGTGTAAAAACTAAAAAGCATCTTTCGTTCATGAGTTATTATTATTATTATTATTATTATTATTATTATTAGTATTATGGATTTTGTTTATTTTTTGTCTTTAATTATGTATTTTACCAATTTTTATTGATTATATGACTTTTTTAAAACTTTCATCGAATATTTTATTAACTATGGCCTGAAAATTTTTGACCGATTATGGATGATTAGGACCGACTAGGGTTGATTATGACAAATTTGGAGCAAGATTGACTAAGATGACTGACTAGCACTAATCGAAAGCGGTTAGAGATTGTAACACCCATTTTTTGGGTTGATCAGTTAAGCACTCGTGGAGTTTGAGAATAAAGTTTTCGGAAAAAAAATCATTGGGATGCGGTGTGGGGGTATAGGTGTCGCAGCACGACCACGTGTTTAAGTGGTGGCAAGGTTTGATTTTTGACCGTGGGGTGATGGCCGCCACAACCCAAAACCCTAGGTTTCGAGCCTTGGGCCCTATTTTTGGAATGTGATGCTAGGGTTTGCTCATGTTCACCAACCTCCAACTTCAGAAAACCATGGCCTCTACTCATTCCCTTCTTTCTTCTTTGGTATTTTAGTGTATTGGGAAGCTTTTGGTGTGATGATTCATGAGTTGTTGGTGTTCTTAGCTCATATCCAAGCTTCATCGGCCTTGTTGATCTATTTTGGACCTCTATAAGTCTTTAACCTTACACCTTTATGCTTATAGCTTTATGGATGTTGGTTTATATGCATGTTTTCGTCCCTTTTGATGGTTTTGAGTTAGAAAACTCCAAGGTTAAAGGTTGACTCTTTCAGTATTCTAGAATGATTTGTAGTTCATCTTCATTTGAGTGACATGCATGGTCTAGGTGGTATTTTTTGCCCATTCTTGACATGAATTGAGCATTATGTGTTTTGAGGCATACAAATAGATAAAGTTGGAAGCTTTATCAATTAAGTCGAGGTTTAATATTATCTGGAAAGTTGGATCCTTAATCTTAAGGGATTAAGTGCTTAATATGTTTCCTCACTATATTATGTGTGACAGTATATGTCCTTGCATGTTAGGTGGGATGTGTTAGTTGCATCGGCTGTTGAGATTTTTCTTTGGCTCATGTGAGTTTCTTCACTATATTATGTCTGATAGTATATGTCCTTGCATGCTTGGTTAGGGTACTATTAGGTTATGCTTATATGTGTAGACTAGTTAGTCTACTGTGTGATATTTGTTTATTTATATGATGATTCATATGTTTATCTAGGAGTTGATAACATGACTAACTTAAGTATTATGGGTCTAGATGCCTATGTATAGGATTTGATGAAAATATGAACTTAAGTGTTGTGAGCCTAGAAACTCGATGCTTGTTAGGCGGATCGGTCTAGGAGCCGATAGCCTGGGTTGTGTGCTTGTATGTATATTGTTGTATATGGTATTTTAGAGAACTCACGAACCTTTGTGTATATAGTTGTTTATTAAATGTTTTCATGTACGTATCGGTTCGTGGGAAGACGAAGGCACGACTGTACATACACACATCATCACTTTTATGTTCTGGAATTCTGCGGTGATTTTCTTTATTACTCTGATTTTGGGATTTTGGTTAATGAACAAATAGTTTTACGTCGGTTGCAATAGTATTATTTATGTTGCAACTGTTGAATACTATTGATTTTTTGTTTAGAAAAATAATCAGATATGAATAAATAAAAACATTCCATAATTAGTTAATTACAATTGTTATGGATGACAGTTACCATAAATTGTGATTAACACTTTGACTAATCTACCATTTTGTATTAATTTTCATCTTTAAAAAATAGTTATATTTCTCATTTGAACCTATATACACACGTCTATTCCGTTTCGATTACATCATATATGATTATTTAACTATGCATATTCCATTTTGATTATTCCTATATACTTATGAAGTAATCATAGATGAATAAAAAAAATCATAACATCTCTATTTTTTTTTAAATCTCAAAGGAACCATTCTCTATCTCTCTCTATCTCTCTCTCTCTCTCTTATATATATATATATATATATATATATATATATATATATATATATATATATATATATATATATATATATATATATATTGTAAAACAATGTCGTCTTTGAACTATTGGACTGTGGAAATGACATCATCTGTGAAAATCTGTAAAAACCTATATTTTGTAAAGAACATGTATTGTCATGTCAGCTTAATTGTGAAAAACATAGATCGTACTTTCGAAAATCCATACAATGTTGAGCACATTATCTTATAATAAACTATTTTGATAAAAACAATATTTATATCCAATTGTGTCATTTTTTGCCAACTTTTATATATATATATATATATATATATATATATATATATATAAAAGGAATGATTATATGGAAAATAAATAATTAGGGCAACACATGTTGGAACCAATAAAAAAATGACAACAGAAACTATATAAATAACTTCCATAATACATTACTTATGAATAAAGAAATAGACATGTGTCACTTGATTATTGGTTCCATTATATATATATATATATATATATATATATATATATATATATATATATATATATATATATAGAGAGAGAGAGAGAGAGAGAGAGAGAGAGAGAGGAAGGGTTATATGGGAAACAAAAAAACCCTAAAAATCATATAAATGAATGAAAAAAATATTTAGAGATCACAAAACTTTTTTTTTGACTTTAAATATGAAAAAATTGCAGCTTTTTCTTCAAATTTGCTGAAAAAAAAAACAAAAGATCGATTTTTTTTTTGGTTTTTTTTCAAAAAATTTTTCAGCTAATTTGAAGAAAAAGATGCGATTTTTTCATTTATAAAGTCAAAAAAAAGTTTTGTGATCTCTAATATTTTTTTATGCATTTTTATGATTTTTAGGGTTTCTTTTAGGGTTTTTTGTTTTCCATAGAACCTAAACATATATATATATATATATATATATATATATATATATATATAAGTTAATTTGAGACCATGTTAATTTTGTGAGACCGTGCGACGCAATTTAAAAATAATTTTAAAATGCAAAATAAAAGAAAAAATCTGAATTTTTTTTAATTATTATTTTCGTCGTTTTATTTACGTAAAAAAATATAAAAATATATAAAAAAAATAAAATTAAAATAAAAAACTCTACCTTTTTTTTTTTGAAAAATACATGAAATATTCTAATAAAATATTACATTGTAAATATTCTAATGTGATTTTTAGAATGTTAGAATATTTTAATATTTTAATAGATTTGTCAGATATGTAGAATATTCTAATATTCTACTAACATATATTTCACAGATATTTCAAAGAAACGGTAATTTATTTTATTTTATTTTTATTTTTATTTTGGAAAATATAAATTACGAAAATAATATTTTTTTTTTTTGAAAATTTACAATTATTTTGCATTTTAAAAATGTTTTTTTATTTACAAAATGAATGGCTAGGTTTACGTCTCTCCGTCTAATAAAATATAATGGTCTGAACCTAATACTCAACCCCTTTATTACACATACAAATCATTATATTAAACTTAAATCGCTAAAAAAAGGTAACATATTATATATGTATCTTATAATAAAAAAACACTCAAAATAACTATCTTATAGAAATAAACTCTTATTTTTTTTTCGGTAATTTGCATAATATAAATAGCGTGTTCTGATATTTGCGTTAAATTATATGTTAAATAGTTTATTTTGTGTATATAAACTTAAATAATATCCAAAATAAATTAAGATGAAATTTCTTCACCCGATATATTTTGTGTATCATTCTTTGTGGTGAATATATGTCGGTAGTGTATGAAATGAAAAGTAAAAAGGTTAGTGATGATTAAATAACACAAGGAAATCGTGGACAAGTTGTGATATTAAATTCTCAACCATGAATAATAAATGAGGGGTTGTGCTGGTTTACTCCAATCTTTGAGGTTTTGTTGTGGACAGCCCACATACTTTGAATTCGTCTACCAAACACCCCAAAGCTGACCAATCCCCTTTTTATCATATAGAAGTTGATGGAATATTTGTATTTTAACAATCCACTATTTAATTACAGATTAAATAATAGAGATAATCACACAATTTATAAAAGAAAAATCGAAACCACTATAATAAAATTATCACCTTTTTTGTAATAATCTAATTGCAAAATTCTAATAAAATACAAGAGTATTTTACTGATAAAAGGTTAAGAAACTTAAGGTGTGTTTGGCGTACGAATTTAGAAGGAATTTGAAAAAATTGGAATGGAGCGTTTGGTTAACAAAATCATAGGAACTGAAATTCTTTAAAGTTATTGGATGGCCAATATATTATTACATGTTATCACATCCAAAATTTACATCTCATCATCCTAATCACACTTTTGATGTTATAACATCCAATGTAGAAATTGGCAACACCAAATAACACGTGATAACATCTATTATTTTATTTATTTTTTTATTTATTTTGATTTTTTAATTTTGATTTTTCTAATTTGTTTTATTTTTTTAATTTATGTCATAATATTTTTAAAAAAACACATAAATTAATAAAACATAATTAAATTAAATACTTAATTAAACATACAATTTTAAAAATAAAAAAGACATTACAAATGACGGAAAAAAAACATTGACCGAAAACATACGATAGTCCTAATTTTAAAAACCTACAAAACCGATAAGTTATTCTTCGCCTAAATATCTCCGCTCGATCTTCGCATTCATTTTCCGAAGCACTTCTGCCCGTCTCAGTGGCATATTCTCCTTGTTAGTTTGAAGAATTGCCAAATATTTCGTCATGCGATCTTCCTCGGCTTCTCGACGAAGGAACTCCAAAGGCTCACGTTGCAATTCACATCTTTTAAGCGCGATTTCGTTGTAGATGTCAAATTTTTGTTTCATTTTCGCTTGCTCTCGAACTCTACTTTCGCTTTCATCTGCATGTCGTTGAGCCCGCCTCGCCTTGTCGCGACCTATCGGTCGTCGAGGAAGGAGAAATCTCTTCGATTCATTGAGGTCGTCCGATAGCTCATCCATGTCCGCATTGAGGTCGATGTTCGTGCATGCGATCGAAACGTCGACCGAACCCGAGCCATGAGACCTCTTTGATTGTTGTTCCGAAAATGTGTCCGTTTTATTCCATTTTGGGTATTCCTTAACAATCTCCCAAATCTTTTCGTGCTCGAAAACGTGACCCTTCTCGACATGATATTGGTCCCTCGCCGCTCTATAAATATCAAAATCGTTCGCACCACTTTGATTGTGCGAGGAAAGTTTGTTGTAGATGGAATTGGACTTGGTGCACTTCCTTCTTATTTGAGTCCACTTGCTACTCAACATATTGTGATTGCGATAATTAGTATATACTATTAATTCTTAAAACCTTAGCTACAATTACTTTCTTTCTCTTTCTTATTTTCACACGGAAGTATTTGAGTTTCTTCTTTTGTCACTGAAACTTCTATTTCTCTTTTTCTCGCACAAACCACATTTCATTCTCTCATCCTTATCTTTTGTTCCTCAAAGTCGGTTGCCGCCTTTCTCCTCCAATCCTGTTCGTTTGCGTTCTTATTATTTTTTCTCCTTTTCTTCTTTACTCTTCCTTCCTCCTCACTTTTTGCGTATGTGTTTAGAGTCAGTGTTTTTAATCTCAATTTCTTTTGAATTTCTTCCTCATTACTCTCACTTTGGACAATTCCTTTTCCTGGAACCGGTGAAGCTAATCAATTTTTTTTTTCTGGAAATGAGATGAATCATATCGATTCCTTTTTCTGGAATCGATGAAGCTCACTTCCTTTTTCAATCAAGTTCGTTTTTCTCTAAATTTATTCCATTGATTAGCCTTTTTAGGCATTCATCTGAGTAGCTTGAAACAACTAAAGAGCAGACGAGGTATGAAATAGTTTTATCGTTTGCATCTCAGCGTGATATTTTATGAACATGTGTTTTTTTATCGTCATGTATCTTTGTATATATATTTGAACTGTTAAAGATCTGTATGTCAATTTTGTAGCCTCGAGGGTTAAAGAGTTCTGGTGGTATGCAGTATATATAACAAAAATAGTTACTTGACAACACCCCTAATTTGGGTTTTCTTTTTAATCTTACTGTAGGTAAGGTGAGTTTGGTCATCAAATATCTTTGGATAATATTTCATTCTTATGGAAAGGGCGTGAAGCAAAGCATGGCCATATTCATTTTGGTTTAGGTGTCATTTGGATTGCATCTTTCTCATTTGTCTTTCCATCTTCTCATCCTCTAACTACAATAATATACTTATAGAGATGTATATATGGTTTGATTAATTTTCTGTTTCGGCTTGATTTGGATGTCAATCTTCAACTCAGTCATATGTTTGATTATGAAACACAGAGGCAAAAGATGAGGTTTGTTATTACCCACCCCTAATACACACAAAATCAATGATGTGATGAATCTCATAACTCTATCATTCTGGTTATAGGAGCTTCGACAGGAGAGACCTCTTCAATGTTCAGGGGCAAATCTGTCTAGTTTGCCAAACATTAAAGATAGACATATAAAAAGAGCATGTATCAAGTGTTGTGTTTATACTTCTAACAACAAAATATTACAAAACCAGTCCCGTCTAATAGAAAATTTAGAGATTATTCCAAATATTTATAAAGGAATGATATTGTTTCTGTTTGGTGTTGATCTCAGATTGACGTATGGAATCTTCTAAGTTGGTAGACCCGGTGGTTATAACATTCGTTACTATTCAACTATTCATTAATGATTAATAATTATTGAATAATGATATTTTGTATTATTGGATTTCATGTTAGATTTCCTATGCTTGATAATTGTTTTACGGTAACGAAAACTGGTGCACACAGAATAAATTTGAATGTCTCTTCAAAGCTGATTAGATTCTTTTTTTGACTTTCTTTATATAAATATACATTTAAAGAAATGTGTAAAGTTGTGAGGTAACTTTTTGTAACGCCCGGTTCTCGGTACGTATTTTAAATATGAGTTTTGCATTTTTATACTAGGACTCGACGAGTTGAGGCCCCAAACTCGTCGAGTAGGGGCAAATCTTGGACGCGGGTGGAAGGGTCTACTCGACGAATCGGAAGCCCCGACTCGACGAGTAGATCTGTCTGAATGAAACCCTAAATTTTAGGGTTTGCATCCTATTTAAACACCTTATATGGCCTCCACTCCAGCCTCCATCACCCTCAGACCCTATTCTCGAAACCCTAATCAGCTTGTGAGTGTTCTTGAGCTATTTTGTGCCATTTTAGTTATTCGAATCTTGGAGAAGGAAGGAAAGGATTGGAAATTCAAGAGGAGGGCAGTAGATCCATAGCGTGGGTTGCATTTACAGCTTGGTTGAGGTATAAAGCTTATAAATTAGCTTTCCATCACTTAGATCTTCTTTAGGGCTTGCATATTGTCATTTTAGGCCATTTCTAAGTCACTCTCGGGATTTGAGTGCATAATAGAGTAATGACTTCAGATCTGGGAACTTTTGAGCTCAGGAAGCTTAAAGTTGCCACCTTTATTAAGCTATGGCCCTATCCAATGCATCAGAACTCCTTTATGGCTTAGTTTTGGTGTTTTAGCTTCATAACACCCATGCATGCACGTAAAGTTTGTAACTTTACGTGTTATTTCGACCCTAGGAGGCTAGATCTATGCTTTGGATGCAATAAGTCTGACTGAAATCGACTGTATGGACTTGGACTTTGGGGGACTCGGTGAGTCGGGTCATGGTTCCCCAACCTTTTCTGTTTCTGAGCAATCTGGTTTAGTCTAAAAGAGGACTTAACAAGATGGACGTGAATATGGACTTGAAGATCAAAGAACTCGACGAGTTCCAGGATGAACTCGACTAGTTCAAGACAAATGTCCCAACTGATATAAAGGTCTCGACGAGTTCAAGGATGAACTCGACGAGTCATGAGCAAAATGTTCGGACTCTGTATGAAGGAGAACTCGACGAGTTCAAGGAGAACTCGGCGAGTTAGGAGTAAAAGTCACGACTATGTAGGAGGGAACTCGACGAGTTGGTGGACCAACTCGGCGAGTTGAGTCAACCAGATGTTGACTTCGACCAAAAGTTGACTTTGACCCGGGGGTTGACCTTGACTTTGACTTTGACCCGAGACCCTTGAAAGGGTTACGAGTATAAAATAGTAATTAAGGAAGGTTGTTATGTGTAGGAGTTTGAGGAGAGTTGATCCCAGCACCGAGGACATTTCAGTTACAACACGATGTTGAGGTGAGTTGCCTTCCAGTAGAAGTGGGTCTACGACCACAATGTCGGCCCACTAGTAGAAGTTGTTTGTTAGATGATTGTCTTTGTGATAATTATCTGGTATGCCATTATCTGTTATGTCTGTGTGCTAGGATGCTTTGTGATACATGTTAGTAGTAGTAGGGGTGAAATAGTTCCTGAATACCGGTTGAAAGATACCGAAGGGGTCGTCAGAACCCATGCATGCCTAGCAGTGTGTTATATTAGTATGTGGTAGTGGTAGGGGTGAAACAGTCCCCGGTTACCAGTTGAAAAATACCGAAGGGGAGGTCAGCTTCCGGTTACCGGTTGAAAGATACCGAAGGGGATGTCAGCTTCCGGTTACCGGTTGAAAGATACCGAAGGGGAGGTCAGCTTCCGGTTACCGGTTGAAAGATACCGAAGGGAAGCCCAGCTTCCAGTTATGCCAGGCAGATACCGGTTGAAAGATACCGAGGGATATGCATTATGTGTTTATGGTATGTTGTATGATGGGGGAACTCACTAAGCTTTGTGCTTATGGTTTTCAGTTTTGGTTTCAGGTACCTCATCTTCGAAGGGAAAGGAGTCGGCTCGGTAGCAGCGCATCACATCATTATTTTCCGCACCATGATGTTCTTGGGATTGTACTTTGACATTATTATTCCATGCCATGTTTTATAGGTTTGATATGATAATGATGATGTTTCCAGTAAAATGTTTTATGAATTATTAAATTTAAAACGAAATTTTTGGCCTTGAAAATTGGGATGTTACACTTTTATAGGTAAAAAAGTTGTGTAGGTTCCATGTAAGAACAACAAAGATTGAAAATCATCGAATTAGATCATCCGATGAAATACGTATAAGAAATGGGGAAGATGAATCTCAAGAACGAAATCAACATAAAATACACGCTCGAGAGAAAGAAAGATTTTTTTTCCCTTGGTCCTGTTCCCATTCCCATTCCTGGTCCCGCTCCCCATCACATACCGAGACGATACACCGACTATAAACAAGCATTCGACATGACTATGAAAGCACGGTAAGAAGATGATCACATTCTCTTCATAGCTCTGCCATTATTTTTTTGAGGTACTTTACTATTGATTGATTTTTTGGCTCGCATAACTTAGGTTCACATTAGTCCATTTGTTGTATGCTTTTCCCTATTGTTTTTACATATCATATATGAACTGAATAATTAGTTTTAGTTACTGTTTCCAACCAATAATTTCCATCTGCTTAGTAGAAGATTAACTATATATGCTCAAAGGTTAGTCATGCAAGGAAATGCCACTCATTTCAATTTTTAAGTTGATATATATGGAAATTAAAAAAAAACTTATACGAGCAATATCCATAAGTCCGCAAACTTACTTTTTATCTTATTTGGATTAATGCAATAAATAGCAACATACCTTTGTTGATTTGTTTATTATAGCATCTTACTTCTGTTTGTTCGTTTACAACATTATACTTGTAAAATATACCCACTTTTTTTCAAAGTACAATGCCAGAAATAAACGAAAGTATGACATTATTAGTCTCTAACACACAAATATATGAAAGTACATCGTTATTTGTTGTATAGTTCTCAGTTATTCACATTTTTTTAGTCACGGACTTCACGTGAACTGCTTCAAAATAAGAACGAGAAATGATTGAGAAATTATGTGCCCACAATATAAAAAAAGGAACTCATTGCACAGCCATTACCACGATTGTCGTTAAAATTGGTCTTTTCTGGACAATTATGGATGATTACAAGGGCTTTTTAGTCGTTTTTTGTATAAAATTAATTTTTTATTCCTTATGATTCTCTAGGATGCGAAGGGTGAATTTTACCTCTTGCGGAGGTTTGTACAGTGTGTTTGTGTCTGGTAAGCTTCTAATTTATGGTTCTATATCTTATTACTCTCGCTTTGCCAAAAAAAAAATTATACTTTAACTATCGTTTTCAATTGGATTTCAGTTTCCAACTTCTCAATCGATATTGGTTTTAAGTTTTTTTCAATAGAAAATCGAACTTTACATCTTGGATAGAATAATGTTGCAATCAAGTTTGTACTTTATGTATTGTCTAAACTAAAAACAATCATCTTCATATTCTTTTTTGTTTGATCTGTAGTTACTACTTCCAATCTTTTTCTTTAATTTGAAATAATTGCCCCTTCAGATTTGTAGATCTGATCAAAAGTCACCTCATTTTTGTTTCTTTTTGTTTCTTTTTGTTTTAGGGGGTGGAGTTACACTGAAAAGCTCATATAATGTGACTTATGTTATTTATTTTTCTGAATTTTATATTTAGTTAATTATAAATAATTTATGTTTCTTATTACATTTGCTTCATATGCAATGTTATTTATCCTTATTTTTTAATTATTTTTAGAGTTGCAGTTTATGAAACTTTAATTTTTTTTTTTTAATTTTTTTTTTACTTTCATGCAACTATATGGCCATGATGATGTGTTTTATTTTGTTGGAGTGAAAGGATCAGTTAGTGGCAGGTAAGGGTATTCTACCATTTCAATATTTTATTATTTTTCTTGAATTTTATAATATTAAATTAAAGTAATCTTCTTGTAATTGGATTCAAGGGGAGTATGGCAGTTTTTAGCGGTGTATTGAAGTCTTTTTTTAAATAAATATTTTATTGACTACGCAATGTTTTTGGTGGTGTTTTGTTTTCCTTTACTTTTGAAAGAGTATGCGAAGAAACATGTGAGGGTATTTGCGTCTTTTTTGTCATAAACAAAAGATACAGACTAAATTTCTTTTTTTCTTATGTAGATGTACACCGGAATTTTGCTCATACACAAGTATGTTGTGGACATATCACATATGTAAATGCATCTGGCATGGATCGAGCTGAGAAGTTCTTTAGAACTCTTAAGGTAAATATGTCCTGATTTTCCTGGTCGAAGGAATTGGATTGGTAATTATGTTAAATGGTTAAATTACCCCATGGGGAAGCCATCCCTTTGTGCTACTTTAAAGTGAAATAATGATCTTGACCTCTATTTCTATGCTTTTCCGGAAGCTATGAGTGCATATATAGTGGTGACCTTCTGCATATAAGAGATCATGATACATGCATAAGTAAGTACAATGTCTTTTTTTGTATGATGGAATGAAGGAAGGAATAGGATTGTTCATTCCGTTGCCAGATGGAATGGAATGTATCATTCTGTTCTTCGTATTTTGTTAATTTTTCTTTGTTTACTGAGTAAATGTTTCTCCTTTTATTTTTCATTCAATCATGGAATGTAATGGAGTATTTGCTATGTAACTCATATAAACACCCCCTCCATATATGTAATATCCTTTCGCAACAATTATAATATGCTTTCTTATTTACTACACCCTAAAATAACGAAAAAAAAGAAACACGGCGCCAACGGCGCACCTAATTTCATCTAGTTTTCATCATTCTTCAAAATAGTCCGAAATTTCCCGATCATAACTTCCAAAAAAGCGACTTTTCTCATATCGTTTCCTTGAGTTGGATTTTTGATGTCCCGCACCACGACACCGCCAATGCGTATTCTTCCCTCGTAGCCCACAATGTTGGAGGTTCTTCTGCCGATTGTTCCACCACGATCGCTTTCCCTTTCCTTCTTGCTCTCCCTTTGTTGGCCGTTTTTTTCGGCTCCCCCCATCACCCTCCCCCGCTTGCGTCTCGGGAACCGTATCTTGCGTGGGTGGTGGTTGTGTGGTATTTTGTTGCATGGTAGCAAGTGTGTTGAAAAGGTTTTGTGGAAGGGTTGTAGGGAATTATGGTGGGGATGAGGCGGGATTGAAATAGTTGTCGGAAATTGGAAGTTGCGATGTGTTTTGGGAGTTGAGGATGTTCACGTACACCTCATACTATGCAAAACCGAGAGGAGAGGATGTGTTTGTGTTTGGAGGAGGAGGAGTGTTGAGGTCTTGATCCATAGTGATGAAATGAGAAATTGTTTGATGATTTATAAAATAAGATGAGAGAAATAATTTAGATTTGCAAGTAAAAAAAGAAGTTAGATGTGTATTTATAGGTGTAAAAATTAGTGTTAAATTTGAAAAAAAAAATTTCTTTTTGTTTTTACATTTTGACTGTTGTTTGAAAAAATCGATTGAAATCAGCCGTTACCACCCTAACGCGTCATACTGTAACGTCGTAAAACGCTTGCTGGGGGAGGTGTAGCCGGCGTTATAATGATGTTTTTTCTGTGCCACATCGGATTAACGCGCACCCGCGTTGCACGCTCCCACCCGTCTAAATTCCATCAAATTTTGTATGTGAATGAATTGTTCATTTTTTTTTGCTAAAAGCAAATATATAAAATTCTATTCTTTATATTTTATCAAAAAAAAAAAACAAAAAAAAAACAAAAATATTATTAAACCTCCCTTTCTTTTAGTCATTATTTATCCAATCAAAATAAATTATCAACATCTTTCTGCCACTCCACTCATGCACTCCCACCCCCATATACATACACATACACCTATGTCCGTGACCTACAAGTCCATAACCACACCTATCGCACCTAACCCAGTCTACACCTATCTTCAATTTACCTGCATACGATACTCACCCCGCCATTCCTACTTACCCACTCTACCCCTAGGCCCATACCCACACCACACCCACACATATGTGCTTATGCATACATGTACATGTCGATGTCCATCCTCACCCTATCCACACTTTATACTTACCCTACTTCACCCGATCACCACATTCACCATACCATCACATCTATACCTATACTTACAGCCCCTCACACACTCACACACATACAAACATGCTATTTTCTTTACCTCTTTAAATATGTACCCAACTCCTGAACAAGTGGACGTAATCTGTAACACCCAAAAATTTAAGCCAATTTAAAACTATTCAAAACCTTAAAAACCAATAGTTATTACAGATCTGTTTTCAAAATAGTCTATATCAGAGTTTTCCCAGAAACATAAACAAAACATGAGGAGCTATACGATCTTGCCTTCGCCTTGCCGCGATCCCCCGATGTACCTGAAACAATAAACTAAAATAGTAAGCCCGATAGCGTAGTGAGTTTCCCCAAAAATACCGATACACTACACATAACACATATACAAATAACATCATATACTGGGTCCACAGCTTTACATACTGGATTACCCCCTAGGCCCACAATGTGAGTCTGGATTGCCTTACGGGCCCACATCTCACATCTGGTTTGCCACCGAGCCCACAGTACGAGTCTCCCTCAGCTCGTATCTGGAATGCTCCCGGGTTTGTTGGTTACCGCAAGGAGCAGTATAACCTCAACCCACCTCACATAATATGTCGACATATAACATAACTAATGCACATACAGATAATCACATAATACTACAGGTTGTCATACAGATCCACCTAACCGGCATAACTACTAGCATGCAGAAAATCAGACAACTATATGTCACTACGCATAACCACATCCGATCTACCAGGATACCGATCTAACAAATCATACTAGCATATAACCATCCTATCTACCAGGATACCGAACTAACATATCACAACAGTAATAATCCCAATAACAAAACAAAGGGCTGACCTTGGTGCCTTAGACCCTTGAGTATAGTGAGGATAACTCACCTCACACTATCGACTCGAAGATAACTCAAGCTCTTGGATTGCCGGCACAAACTCCACCACCAATATTCACCATAGAACCATACTTGTAAATTTCCAATTTCCCGAAATGCCCCCAGAAGTCCACTGGTTAACCCTTGGTCAAATTCAAAGTCATTGGTCAAGGTCAACAGTCCATGTTGACCTCAACTCGTCGAGTACCCTCAGCTACTCGCCGAGTTCCTTGCATAACTCGCCAACTCGCCGAGTCACTAGAGTGACTCGTCGAGTTCCTAAGGTTTGCGGCCGTAAACTCCTTGGCCAGCTCGTCTAGTTCCTCTTGCAACTCACCAAGCCCATACGTGTCCAAAGGTTGGGAAAACCCTAGTCGACTCGTCGAGTCACTCAACTGACTCGCCGAGCCCACGACAATCTTCATCTGACTCGTCGAGTTGACCATGCAACTCGTCGATTCCCTTCAGTCCTTCATCCATACAGACGCTTTTAAGCCATGCTAAGGTTCCAAATTGTAGATCCAGCTTCCCAAGGCATGTTTATCACATAAAGTTGCAAACTTTACATGCATGCAAAGCTCTAAAGTCTTAAAATGACAAAACCAAGCTTATAAAGAAGTCTCACACTTGAGGGAAAGCTCATACTTGTCAAAGTTGATAACTTTATGGACATAGAGGCCAAGAAGAGCTTAGATCTGAAGTTGCAACTTCAGATCTTAGCTCAAACATAAGAAAGGCTTCCAAAGAAAAACACCCAAAAGAGATCTAGGAAGAAATGAGCCAAGATACAGCTTAATACCTTCAAAAGGGTGCCAACTGAAGTAGATCTCTTATTCCCACGAGTTCCTTGCTTCTAATCACTTCTTATCCCCAAGCGTTTCTCACCAAAAATCCTTCCTCAAAGCTTAAATACACCAAAGAAGCATACACACACGAATTAGGGTTTTGAAATGTCAAGGGGCTGTGAAGGGGAGGCTGGGGAGGCCAATGATACTTTAAATAGGGTGCAAAACCCCGAAAATTAGGGTTTCATCCTCCAGCTCCTACTCGTCGAGTTCCTACTTGGACTCGGCGAGCAGGTCACTTAAACACGCGGACCAACTCGCTGCTACTCGACGAGTCAGGCACCAAACTCGTCGAGTAGGCCTTGAAATCAAGAAAAATCTTATATAAACAAAATCAATACCTGAGAATCGGGGCGTTACAATTCTCCCCCACTTGAACTAGACTTCGTCCTCGAAGTCTGCTGCGGTGAGCAACTCCGGATAGTGCTCCTGCATCTCTGCCTCCGGCTCCCACATCCACTCGGATCCCCTCCGATGCTCCCACTGTACCTTTACCAAATGTATCTCCTTTTTCCGCAGAACTTTCGTCGTCCTCTCCAGTATGGCCACAGGCCTCTCCACGTAATCCAGACGTTCATCGACCTGAATATTATCCAACAACAACACTGCCTCCTGATCCATAATGCACTTTCGCAACTGCGAAACGTGGAAAGTGTTGTGGATCCGGTGAAGCTCCTCTGGTAGCTCTAGCCTGTACGCCACCTTGCAAACCCTGGAAATGATCCTGAATGGCCCAATGAAAGGGGGACCCAATTTTTCCCTCTTCCTGAAGCTGATCACACCCTTCCAGGGTGAGACCTTCAGAAGTACCATATCACCCACCTGAAACTCTAACTCAGATCGGCGTCTGTCGGCGTAACTCTTCTGCCGACTCTGAGCGGTCTGCAGTCGCTGCCTAATCTGCAGAATCTTCACAGTAGTCTTCAAGACTACCTCCGTCCGTCCCATCACCCTGTGACCGACCTCACCCCAGCAAACCGGGGTGCGACATCTCCGCCCATACAATAGATCGAAAGGCAGGGCGCCAATGCTGGAATGATAGTTGTTGTTGTAGGTGAACTCTGCAAGGGGTAGGTGGGAATCCTAGCTCCCACCGAAGTCAATGACATACGCCCTCAACATATATTCGAGGGTCTGAATGGTCCGCTCGCTCTAACCGTCGGTCTGCGGATGGAATGTTGTGCTAAAGTGTAACCGCATGCCCAGTTCCTCGTGGAACTTCTGCCAGAAACGGGAGGTAAATCTAACATCCCGGTCGAAGACAATGGAGACTGGAACCCCATGGCGAGCCACGATCTCGCGGACGTATATGTCAACCAACTTCTCGGCCGACGAACTCTCCGTATCGCCAAGAAATGGGCACTCTTTGTCAATCGATCTACGATGACCCATATAGCATCAAATCCCTTTGCCGTCCTCGACAACTTGGTAATGAAGTCCATCGTGATATGTTCCCATTTCCACATGGGAATCTCTAGAGGCTGCAGCATGCCATGCGGCCTCTAATGCTCGGCCTTGACCATCCTACAGGTTAAGCACCTCTCGACATACCAAGCGATTTCTTGCTTCATATATGGCCACTAGTAACTCAAACTCAAGTCTCTGTACATCTTGGTGGCCCCCGGGTGAATAGAGAAGTGAGACTTATGAGCCTCCTCCATGACTATCTGTTTGACCCCACCAGACATCGGAACTCATACCCGACCGCATCGGGTCAATAATCCCCGACTATGCTGCACAAACTGGGTGTTCTCACCCTTGATCCTCTCCAAATTCCAATTCTTCGGTCGCATGCCCTCAACCTGAGCATCCCTGATCAAGCTCACAAGCAGAGAATCCACCGCTATTCTCATACATACCGCTAGGGTGGAAGACTCAGCTGACTTGCGGCTGAATGCGTCCGCCAACACATTCGCTTTACCAGGGTTGTAAAGGATCTCGCAATCGTAGTCCTCGACTACATCCGGCCACCTGCTCTGCCTCATGTTCAGGTTCGGCTGATCCATGATGTGTCTCAAGCTCTTGTGATCCGTGTATACGGTACAACGGACCCCATATAGGTAATGTCTCCATATCTTGAGAGCGAACACCACCGCTCCCAACTCTAAATCATGAGTAGGATATCTCGTCTCATGCGGCTTCAGCTGCCGCGACGCGTAGGCTATCACCCGTCCTCTCTGCATGAGGACCGACCCCAAACCTGTGATGGATGCATCACAGAACACCACAAAATCCTCCACTCCCTCCGGGAGTGTCAAGACTAGAGCCTCGCACAAACGCCGACGGAGAGTCTCAAACACCCTCTGCTGCTCAGGACCCCACCGAAAATCCACCCTCTTCCTCGTCAGACGAGTGAGGGGTACTGTAATCTTAGAGAAATCCCGAATAAACCTTTGGTAGTTGTGACATCCCCATTTTCACGGCCAGAAAAGACCGATTTTGTTTATGCTTTATAAAAATCAGAGTACTCATTTTAATAAAAATGTTGCAGAATTTTTGCCCAGTAAAACATGATAAATACGTTATCAAAGCATTTCCGAAGAAATGTATTTTTATTCATTTTAAAACATTTAGGATGTCATTGTCAATACAGAAACATAAGCATAAACAGAACTTACATTCATTTACACTAGTGATCTACACATCTTTAATCTCTCAGTGTAATGTAACTTCGTATCGGCACCTGTGATTCAAATAAGCTTGAGTGGGTCAGGTTGGGAAACCTGGTGAGTACATAGGGTTTTCAACCCACAATAATATAATTATTATGTTTAATCATCAAACAATTAACCCAATTACCTATCCTCAATATCTTCTTTATTCTTAAGGGTCTACCCTAAGAATCATTTATCCTACATTCCTTCAATCCGAAATCCATTGCTTCTAGGGTTTATACGACAGACACTAAGTCCATAGCTGCCAATGCTCGTTCGTAAAGCACTAATTCCATAGCTGCTAAAGTTCATTTACCGGGTACTAAATCCATAACTACCAGTGTTTATCTAATAGGTACTAAGTCCATAGCTACCAACGTTTATCTAACAGGTACTAAGTCCATAGCTACCAACGTTTATTCGATAGGCACTAAGTCCATAGTTGTCGATGTTATTCGGTAGGCACTAAGTCTATAGCTGCCAATGTTCACTCATATCATCTTTCATATCTCATCATTCATCTACCCATGTTTTACCCAACATATTCGTAGATATAAAATACATATACAGTTTAAATTATTTAAAACATGTATAAAATCGTTCATCCAACATAGATAGCAAGTATACAGGTTATATGCAAACATAGCACGTAATTTATATAAAATACTTCATATCTATGAGTAAGATGAAAGTAACTATGCACTCACTTGTTAAGGTGGTGATTCCGAACTCAGACAGCGCTTCGCTTCTATTAATTTATTTTCCTTCGATGAAACCTAGTATCATTACCACTAGATTTTAGTCTAATATTCATTGCGACTAATTATTAGTCTAGATCCATCATTAACTCAGAGTCTACTTCATGATCTATCAAGTAAGGAACAACCAGGTAGGATTATATCGGAGGTAGGGTCCGTTTGGTATACGAAGTATACTGTTTGGAAATCCCACTTTAAACACCTCACTAAATCACAGCCTTGACATCATTCCCATAAGTAGATCAATTAGTATAATGACTTTGAATCACTGATAAATCTTATTTATAGGTTCATAATAACGATATTTTATTTATATATAAGCTATATTTAAAGTATGGTAGGCGTAGCTCACTTACAGCGGGTTTTTCTCAAAATCGGGCTCCGCCGGAGCAGAGTTTCTGAGCCGAAAGGCTCTTTTCTCGGGGCTTCCTTCGGGTGCTAGGGGTTTTACCTAGACTTTAGGGGGGTTAGGGGCTAGAGAGAGAGAGAGAGAGAGAGTCTAGAGAGAGAGAAGAGGTTGGAATGGTGTGAAGAATGAGGATAACCCAGCACCTCTATGTATAGGCTACCAGACTGCTTGACTCGCCGAGTCAACCTCCAACTCGTCGATTCCACGGCCAGGTGTCAGCATTCTGGTGGCAAAACGTGTGTGGCCTACATTGTGCCACGTCACCCCTTTTGCAGCAGCACCCTGCCGACTTCTAAACCCCGTAACTTTTGCATACGAGCTCCGTTTTCGACATTATTTATATCCATGCGTAGGTAAAAACAAGATCTAAAACTTTCATTTTGACTTCGTTGGCTAATTCTCGACCGATCTTAAATTTAACAGTAGGAGGAGATTATACTGTTAAATGACCGTGAGAAATTCGTAACTCCTTCATACGAACTCCGTTTTCGTCTGTCTTTTTACCGTTGAGTTCCTATTAATGAGATCTTCAATTCTCATTTAGGTCGCGTAGGCCAAAAACCGCTCAAACTAAAATTCGAGTTTCGGTTCGTGTACTGCTATGTCAAATCTTAGAAAATTCATAACCTCGTCATACGAAGTCAGATTTGGGCGTTCATTTTATGGATGCTCTCGGTTTAACGTATACTACAACGTTGCTAAGGCCAAAAAGTCCTCTATCGTAAATTCACTATTTACGTCACCCAGCGTCATGCCGGTTTTGTCGCGAAACTTCGACAGACCATAACTTCTTCGTTATAACTCGGATTTCAGCGTTCTTTATATGTACGGAACCCTTGTGACATATAATATAACTTAGTTAAGATTATTTATTCTAAATAATCTTCTATTAAAAAGTCATTTTTGACGCTTATCGTCTCTAAATTGACTAGCCCGAAGCTGCGGGCGTTACAATTATCTCCCCCTTAGGATGATTACGTTCCGGAATCATGAACAAAACAGGGCTTGCATAATGACTCCATACTCTATCTCTTCATCCTAGGTAATAATCGTAACTTCTATATTCCTTCGAATCGGTATCTATCTCTTAGACTTATTGGCTGCAAGTAGTACTCAATCGTGTACCCACTCTCTATCTCACGTTAGTCTTCCAATCAGGACCTTCGAGTCACAATATCGATTCCTTATTGGAGACTCCTTCTTCTTGACAAACTTAAGATAAGTTCTTTGATTACCACCATGGACCAATGGGTCATGTTCTAATGACATCTCGTTGTATAATGCGACGCTTAGACTCAGGTCTTTTAGAGTCAAATTCCACACTTGAAGAAAACTTCCTTCATGCTCTAATGTGATATAATCACATTCTAACATGTAGCACTTCTAGCTACAAGCTCTTACAATGATCGTGATACTTCTATTGATCGCTTCGATTTTACTTCAGTCGTGTGGCTTAAGTCAGATGCTACATCGATCTTGGTTCTCTGAACCATGTAACACACTCATCCTAGCTGGACTCGATATGATATGACCTATAGGGTTGGAATAACAATCATCTTCTCAGTCATTACCAAAACGATGGTAACGACATACTTGAATAAACCGGAATCAATTACTAGCTTTTTGGTAACCTTGTGACTTTCCCTAATGCAAGTGTGAGTCCTGTGCTTCCGGTAGTATAGGCCTCTATTACCATTCACACCTACTCATACTCGTCCCAAGTATTGTCTCGTAGTTTTCCAAGTTACTATCACAAAAACAATTTTAACACATACAAATGTGTCCAAATAATCATAAAATTTTCCCTAGACTCTATTAGGACTTTGTAACATCCATAAAATTTGAGCCAATTTAAAACTTTTTAAATCATATAAAACCATTAAGTTATTATAGCTTTTTTTCAAAATAGTTTAAACATCAGAGTTCCCAGAAATCATAAACATAAATCGAGGAAGTGTACGGTCACGCCTTCGCCTTCCCGCGGTCATCTGCTGAACCTGAAACAATAAACTGAAACTGTAAGCCCGCAAGCTTAGTGAGTTACCCTCAAAATACCAACCTCATACAACCATAACATATCATATAACAAACACAGAACAACCATGCTTCTCAAGTCTACAGTGTGGTTGGTCCACCCGCACTGGGCCTTCAGTCCACCTGGTCCACTCTCTGAGTCTACAGTCTGACTGGACCGCCCGCACCGGGCGTTCAGTCTATCTGGTCCACTCTCCGAGCCTCGGCACGTCTGGTCCGCCCTCTCGGGGCCTTCAGCCTATCTGGACCGCTCGCCGGGCCTTCAGCCTGACTAGGTGCCCTCCTGGGCCTGCAGTCTATCCGGTCCGCCCTGGGTATGTTGGCCTACATCACGAAGCAGGACCCGCCACAACCCAACCCCCATACCAAACAAACAATCATGTGCACATAAATATCATACGCTAGCATGTATATAACAGATAATCATATTGATCTAACAGATCACTAACACAACAACCATCCTATAACCAGGATACCGACCTAACCAGTCACTAACATAACATCATCCTATATACCAGTATACCGACCTAAACCAGGTCACTAGCATAATACCATCCTAACTACCAGGATGCAGATCTAACAGATCAATAAACATATCAAGCAAATACCCGGATACAAATCCGATAAAGGGCCGACCTTGGTGCCTTAGACCCTGTTGATATCGTGAGGATAACTCACCTTGCAAGTAGCTCGGAAGGTAGTGTCAAACTCTTCCAAATGTAGCTCCAACTCCAACACCTATATTCACCAATTTCCTTTGCTATCAATATTCAATTTACCAAAATACCCTCAGAAGTCAACTGGTCAACCCTTGGTCAATGTCAAGTTCAACTATCAAGGTCAACAGTCCATGTTGACCTCAACTCGTCGAGTACTCTCAGCTACTCGCGGAGTTCCTGACATAACTCGCCAACTCGCCGAGTCACTTGAGTGACTCGTCGAGTTTCTAGTTTCAGTGGCCGTAAACTCCTTGGCCAACTCGTCGAGTTTTCCCCGTACAACTCGCCGCGTTCATACGTGTCCAAAGGTTGGGAAAACCCTAGTCGACTCTCCGAGTCACTCATCTGACTCGCCGAGCCCAAGGCAATCTTCATCGGACTCACCGAGTTGTTCCTCCAACTCGTCGAGTAGATGAATATCTTCATATGACTCGCCGAGTCGACCTTGCGACTCGTCGAGTCCCTTCAATCCTTCAACCATACAGATGCTTTTTAGGTCAAGCAAAGACTCCATACTGCAGATCTGAGTTCCTAGGGCATGTTTATCACGTAAAGTTGCAAACTTTACGTGCATGCAAGGTGATAATGGCCCAAAACAAGCTAAAGGAGTGGCTTAAGGTAAGGGAAAGGCCATAGCTCAACAAGGACTGAGACTTTATGACAAAGAGGTGCTAAAGGAGTCCAGATCTGAGATTGCAACCTCAGATCTTGACCCAAATTGGAGAACCACCACAAAACCCTAAAATCCTAACCCATAATGAGGAGATCTAACTAAGAGAGAGTCAAGGTAACAACTTGTTACCTACAAATGATGCTAAACTGAGGTAGGCTTCAGATCCCCAAATGTTCTTGCCTCTAACTTCTTGATCTTCAAGCTTCTAGCAACAAAATCTTCTTTCCAAGCTTGAAATTCACACTAATATGGAGCACACACACGAATTAGGGTTTCTGGACTCTCAAAAGGCAGTAAAGGGAGGCTAAGGGGAAAATGATCATTTAAATAGGGTGCAAAACCCCGAAAATTAGGGTTTCATCATCCAGCTCCTACTCATTGAGTCCCTTCTTGGACTCGGCGAGTAGGTCACTTAAGTGCGCGGCCTAACCCGCTGCTACTCGACGAGTCAGGCAACCAACTCGTCGAGTAGACCTTGAATCCATGAGAATTTATCACCATAAATTGATACTCGGGAATCGGGGCGTTACATACTTCTTCAATGCGTATCTTCAATCATCAATTCTGTTTCAACTCGGTTGATGGTGGAAATGTCAGACGATAGGATAACTTCCTGGATTATACCAAATGTTCTTTCTTTCTGCTAATTGAAAGTATACTTCTCCCATACTAGACGTATTATTTATTAGACGTATTCTAAAGGCAAGATATCACTCTTACGATATCTTTCGATAGGTACCATTCAGTATCGTAAGCCTTCTCATTTCCTCCATTTACTCAATTCACTACGAGTCTTCACCATGATGTTCTGCACACCAAAGTAGTCGTTTGGTGTGTCGAGACAAGAATATAGATAGAGGAAGTTTTAGACACGTATTCCTCCTTATTACTTCGAAAAATTACATGCCAGTTCTAATATCGTAATTAAACGTTTAGAAATCTGAACATATAAAATTTCCAAATCCGGTCGGCAACAGACCATAGATCCGATCAAATGATAACAAAAAGCATCATAAATCATTTAGCACATAAAAGCCTTTTAGGCATCTTCCCTAATTAAGCTAGCGCTTGTGTATATTCAGGTGTACTTCCTAAAATATATTAGACACACTCCTCACGATCATCACTTAGCATTCTAAGTTTAAGTCTAGAAAGAAATCCTTATTCCTAGTTCGCTTAAACTAATGCTCTGATACCAACTGTGATATCCCCATTTTCAAGGCCAGAAAAGACCGATTTTGTTTATGCTTTACAAAAATCAGAGTACTCATTTTAATAAAAATGTTGCAGAATTTGTGCCCAGTAAAACATGATAAATACGTTATCAAAGCATTTCCGAAGAAATGTATTTTTATTCATTTTAAAACATTTAGGATGTCATTGTCAATACAGAAACATAAGCATAAATAGAACTTACATTCATTTACACTAGTGATCTACACATCTTTAATCTCTCAGTGTAATGTAACTTCGTATCGGCACCTGTGATTCAAATAAGCTTGAGTGGGTCAGGTTGGGAAACCTGATGAGTACATAGGGTTTTCAACCCACAATAATATAATTATTATGTTTAATCATCAAACAATTAACCCAATTACCCATCCTCAATATCTTCTTTATTCTTAAGGGTCTACCCTAAGAATCATTTATCCTACATTCCTTCAATCCGAAATCCATTGCTTCCAGGGTTTATACGACAGACACTAAGTCCATAGCTGCCAATGCTCGTTCATAAAGCACTAATTCCATAGCTGCTAAAGTTCATTTATCGGGTACTAAATCCATAGCTACCAGTGTTTATCTAATAGGTACTAAGTCCATAGCTACCAACGTTTATCTAACAGGCACTAAGTCCATAGCTACCAACGTTTATTCGATAGGCACTAAGTCCATAGCTGCCGATGTTATTTGGTAGGCACTAAGTCTATAGCTGCCAATGTTCACTCATATCATCTTTCATATCTCATCATTCATCTACCCATGTTTTACCCAACATATTCGTAGATATAAAATACATATACAGTTTAAATTATTTAAAACATGTATAAAATCGTTCATCCAACATAGATAGCAAGTATACAGGTTATATGCAAACATAGCACGTAATTTATATAAAATACTTCATATCTATGTGTAAGATGAAAGTAACTATGCACTCACTTGTTAAGGTGGTGATTCCGAACTCAGACAGCGCTTCGCTTCTATTAATTTATTTTCCTTCGATGAAACCTAGTATCATTACCACTAGATTTTAGTCTAATATTCATTGCGACTAATTATTAGTCTAGATCCATCATTAACTCAGAGTCTACTTCATGATCTATCAAGTAAGGAACAACCAGGTAGGATCATATCGGAGGTAGGGTCCGTTTGGTATACGAAGTATACTGTTTGGAAATCCCACTTTAAACACCTCACTAAATCACAGCCTTGACATCATTCCCATAAGTAGATCAATTAGTATAACGACTTTGAATCACTGATAAATCTTATTTATAGGTTCATAATAACGATATTATATTTATATATAAGCTATATTTAAAGTATGGTAGGCGTAGCTCACTTACAGCGGGTTTTTCTCAAAACCGGGCTCCGCTGGAGCAGAGTTTTTGAGCCGAAAGGCTCTTTTCTCGGGGCTTCGGGAGCCTCAGGGCTTCCATCGGGTGCTAGGGGGTTTACCTAGACTTTAGGGGGTTAGGGGGCTAGAGAGAGAGTCTAGAGAGAGAGAGAGAAGAGGTTGGAACGGTGTGAAGAATGAGGGTAACCCGACACCTCTATTTATAGGCTGCCAGACTGCTTGATTCGCCGAGTCAACCTCCAACTCGTCGAGTCCATGGCCAGGTGTCAGCATTCTGGTGGCAGAACGTATGTGGCCTACATTGTGCCACGTCACCCCTTTTGCAACAGCACCCTGCCGAATTCTAAACCCCGTAACTTTAGCATACGAGCTCTGTTTTCATTGTTCTTTATATCCACGTGTAGGTAAAAACAAGATCTACAACTTTCACTTTGACTCCGTCGGCTAATTCTCGACCGATCTTAAATTTAATAGTAGGAGAGGATTATACTGTTAATTGACCGCGAAAAATTCGTAACTCCTTCATACGGACTCCGTTTTCGTCTGTCTTTTTACCGTTGAGTTCATATTAATAAGATCTTCAATTATCATTTAGGTCGCATAGGCCAAAAACCGCTCGAACTAAAATTCGAGTTTCGGGCCGTGCACTGCTTTGCCAAATCTTAGAAAATTCATAACGTCCTCATACGAAGTTAGATTTGCGCGTTCTTTTTATGGATGTTCTCGGTTTAACGTATACTACCACTTTGGTTTAGATTAATAAGGCCAAAAAGTTCTCTATCGTAAATTCACTATTTATGTCATCCTGCGTCGTGCCGGTTTTGTCGCGAAACTTCGACAGGCCATAACTTCTTCGTTATAACTCGGATTTCAGCGTTCTTTATATGTACGGAACCCTTGTGACATATACTATAATTTAGTTAAGATTATTTATTCTAAATAATCTTCTATTAAAAAGTCATTTTTGACGCTTATCGTCTCTAAATTGACTAGCCCGAAGCTGCGGGCGTTACAGTAGTACCCTGCTAAACCCCGAAAACTCCTGATGTCCGAAGGTGACCTCGGCACCTCCCACTGCATGACTGACTCGATTTTGGCCGGGTCGACCAAAATCCCCTCCTAGTTAACGAGATGTCCTAGGAACTGGACCTCTCGCAACCAAAACTCACACTCCGAGAACTTGGCATACAACCGTTCTCGTCTCAGAATTACCAACAACTCCCTGAGGTGATTCTCGTGCTGCTCTCGGGTCTTGGAATACACCAAGATATCATCTATGAACACGATGACCGAGCGATCAAGCATCGGTCTGCAGACCCGATTCATCAGGTCCATGAATACTGCCGGCGCGTTGGTGAGCCCAAATGGCATCACCACGAACTCGTAATGACCATAACGAGTCCGAAACGCGGTCTTCTCCACGTCCTCCTCTCTGACCCGGACCTGATGATATCCTGACCTCAAATCAATCTTGGAGAACCAAGATGTACCCTGCAACTGATCGAAAAGATCATCTATCCTCCGGAGTGGATAACGGTTCTTCACCGTCAACTTGTTCAACTCCCTATAATCAATGCACATCCGGTGCGAACCGTCATTCTTCCTGAAGAAAAGGATCGGTGCTCCCCATGGAGAACTGCTAGGTCGAAAGAACTGTTTGCCCAACAGTTCCTACAGAAGTGAAGACAGCTCTTGCATCTCGGGTGGCGCCAACCGGTACGGTGCCTTGGCGAGGCTCCAGGTCGATCCGGAACTCGAACTGCCTCTCCGAAGGTATCCCTAGCAACTATTCCGGGAACACGTCGGCAAACTCCCTAACCAATGGAACCTCTGAAACTGAAATCTAATCCCTGACCCGCGTATCAACCATATACGCTAGATAACCCGCACACCCGTGCTGAAAATACTGCCGAGCCCTGGCAGCTGAACAAAACCTTGATCCCACTCTGGTGCCCTCACCATATACAATCAGTTCTCCCCCACTTGGGGTTCGAACTACCACTTGCTGGCCCTCACAGTCAATCATGGCACCGAACCGACTAAGCTAATCCATCCCTACAATCACACACACCTCCCCCATGGGGATCAGAATCAAATCTATCGGAAAGGACACCCCGAAAATCTCCAACTCACACCCTCGGTAGACCGAAGAAGCAGAAACCCCATGTTCGTTGGTGATAGAGACTCGCAACGGACACTCTAACTCGCCCACTGGCACACTAAACTCCCTACTAAACGACTGAGATACGAAAGACCGACTCGCCCCCGAGTCAAATAAAACCAATGCAGGCAAAGAGTTCACTAAAAATGTACCTAATCACGGGTACAAGGGATAAGCATAAAACATATATAATAAATGAGATAAAGGATATAAACATACCAGCAACCACATTCGGTGCTGCCCTGGCCTCCTCCGCTGTAAGCTGGAAGGTACGCCCCTAAGCCTTCGGAGGCTCTGCCTTAACTGGCCTCCCATCAGAAATCCTCAATGTAGCTGGCGCGGGAACCTGCGCCGGCTTAGCGACAAGCAACAGGCAGTTGGCCTTCATGTGGCCAACCTGATCACAATGATAACATAACCTCAAACTTGGAACCGGGGCGGCCTGGCGACAGCCCTTCGCATAATTCCCCTCCTTGACACACCTGTGGCACCCACTACCAACTCGACAAACCCCAAAATGACTCTTGCCACACTTTCCACAAGTGCGGCTCTGCTGACCCCCGATCCTAGAATCAGTGTTCTTAGACCGCTTAGGCGCCGACTGCGATTGTGTCGGGGCCTGCCGTTGCTCCTTCAACTGCAACTCAATCTCCAAATCACGCCGCCTAGCGGCCTCCTGCAACTCCAAAAGAGTATCACATCGCTGGGTAGACACAAACTGACGGATGTCAGTCTTGAGCATGCTCGGATAACGGGTCATCTGAGCCTGCTCATAAGCAAACTCTGGGCAGAACATCGCCCTCTCTATGAACATGCGGGTGATCTCCGTCACCGACTCCCCTTCCTGTCTCAAACTCAAAAACTCTTGAGCCAACTGTTCTCGCTCGACCCGTGGGACGTATCAGGCGTGGAACATATCCTTGAACTGCTCCCAAGTAATAGCAGCTCTCTACTCATCAGTGTACGACCCTGTCGTCAACCTCCACTAGTCCTTGGCCCCGAGCCCCAGCATGTTCAGGGCACACCTAACCTTCTGGGCAGTAGGACATGAACACGTGAAGAAACAGCCCTCCACGTCAGATAACCACCTCATGGCTCTAATCGAATCCTCGGTACCATCGAATATCGGGGGCTTCGTGTTATCGAAGTCCCGGTACTGGAAGCCCAGATTGGCTCCACCTCCTCCTGCCGCTGATACAGCCGAGGCAGCTACAACGGCAGCCGTCTCTGCAAGGGCTGCGTAACGCTCGTCGAAGTACTCAACCATAACGGTCTTAATAGACCCAAACATCTCTGGCAGCTGTGCCCGGAACATAGCAGCAACCTCATCATGCAGGATCTCTCAAATCCTGGCATCCAACTCCTCTGTACCGATCTGCACCACAAGCTCAGGTGTTGTTGGCCCCTCCTGGCCTCCGTCTCCTGATCCTGATCCTGAACCGGATCCAGTCACAAAGCGTCTCGTCGTCACCATTCTGAAACATACCACAAGATATCAGATAATCCACATAAATAACTGGGAACAAACTCCTGACTAAACCCTAGGGGTTGTGACTTCCTTGATACGCGTATGGGTCCTGTAGTACGAGCCCATACTACCTTCCAAACCTAACCATATTTATCTAAAGTATCACCACAACACCCTAACAATATACATAAACATCGGGAGCGCTCAATCCTCACTCCTAGAGGAAGGCTAACTGTCTCACAACGACCTATCGGTCCCACACAACTCACCCATCCATGAAACTTACACCAACCCTGTAGCACTAGTGTATGCTAGCCATACATGACGCTGGACCCTATAGACTTTCGAATATCCAATCCTACCCTAAGCCCTAGTCGATAAGAACAGAACATAAGGCCAAATCAAACATTCTTGGGCTATAAGATCTTAATTATGTACAGTCGTGATGCATACACAAGTAACTACAGCAATCTCATATAAAGAAACCCTAGGCTAGCAGGCATCACGTAATCAGGAAATTCTATCATGCAATTCCCGAGGATCCCTAGCCTAGTTCTAGCATGTTGTTCAAACATCTCACAATATTAAATAATCGTATGGTATTTTGGGGTCTACTTACTGGCTCCGACTGATCGTACACCGTGCATCCTCCTTTACTTATTTTGAAAACCTTTTGAAAATCCTTTCCTTGATTTGAGACTAGAGTTACACGAGTGTTCGTCCAATTCACTCAAACCAAGGCTCTGATACCAACTTGTAACACCTAAAAATTTAAGCCAATTTAAAACTTTCCAAAACATTAAAAACCAATAGTTATTACAGATTTGTTTTCAAAATAGTCTATATCAAAGTTTTCCGAGAAACATAAACAAAACATGAGGAGCTGTACGATCATGCCTTCGCCTTGCCGCGATCCCCCGATGTACCTGAAACAATAAACTAAAACTGTAAGCCCGATAACTTAGTGAGTTTCCCCCCAAAATACTGACACACTACACATAACACATATACAAATAACAACATATATTGGGTCCACATTTTTACAGACTGGATTACCCCCTGGGCCTATAGTGTGAGTATGGATTGTCTTACGGGCCCGCATCTCACATCTGGTTTGCCACCGAGCACACAGTACGAGTTTCCCTCAGCTCGTATCTGGAATGCTCCCGGGTTTGTTGGTTACCGCACGGAGCAGTATTACCTCAACCCACCTCACATAATATGTCGACATATAACAGAACTAATGCACATACAGATAATCACATAATACTACAGGTTGTCATACAGATCTACCTAACTGGCATAACTACTAGCATGCAGACAATCAGACTAACTATTGGTCACTACACATAACCACATCCGCTCTACCAGGATACCGATCTAACAAATCATACTAGCATATAACCATCCTATCTACCAGGATACCAAACTAACATATCACAACAGTAATAATCCCAATAACAAAACAAAGGGACGGCCTTGGTGCCTTAGACCCTTGAGTATACTGAGGATAACTCACCTCACACTATCGACTCGAAGATAACTCAAGCTCTTGGTATGCCGGCACAAACTCCACCACCTATATTCACCATAGAACCATACTTGTAAATTTCCAATTTCCCAAAATGCCCCCAGAAGTCCACTGGTTAACCCTTGGTCAAAGTCAAAGTCATTGGTCAAGGTCAACAGTCCATGTTGACCTCAACTCGTCGAGTACCCTCAGCTACTCGCCGAGTTCCTTGCATAACTCGCCAACTCGCTGAGTCACTAGAGTGACTCGACAAGTTCCTAAGGTTTGCGGCCGTAAACTCCTTGGCTAGCTCGTCGAGTTCCTCTTGCAACTCGCCAAGCCCATACGTGTCCAAAGGTTGGGAAAACCCTAGCCGACTCGCCGAGTCACTCAACTGATTCGCCGAGCCCACGACAATCTTCATCGGACTCGCCGAGTTGACCATGCAACTCGTCGAGTCCCTTTAGTCCTTCATCCATACAGACGCTTTTAAGCCATGCTAAGGTTCTAAATTGTAGATCCAGCTTCCCAAGGCATGTTTATCACGTAAAGTTGCAAACTTTACGTGCAAACTTTACGTGCATGCAAAGCTCTAAAGTCTTAAAATAACAAAACCAAGCTTATAAAGAAGTCTCACACTTGAGGGAAAGATCATACTTGTCAAAGCTGATAACTTTATGGACCTAGAGGCCAAGAAGAGCTCAGATCTGAAGTTGCAACTTCAGATCTTAGCTCAAACATAAGAAAGGCATCCAAAGAAAAACACCCAAAAGAGATCTAGGAAGAAATGAGCCAAGATAACAGCTTAATACCTTCAAAAGGGTGCCAACTGAAGTAGATATCTGATTCCCACGAGTTCCTTGCTTCTAATAACTTGTTTTCCCCAAGCTTTTATCACCAAAAATCCTTCCTCAAAGCTTAAATACACCAAAGAAGCATACACACACGAATTAGGGTTTTGAAATGTCAAGGGGCTGTGAAGGGGAGGCTGGGGAGGCCAATGATACTTTAAATAGGGTGCAAAACCCCGAAAATTAGGGTTTCATCCTCCAGTTCCTACTGGTCGAGTCCCTACTTGGACTCGGCGAGTAGGTCACTTAAACACGCGGACCAACCCGCTGCAACTTGACGAGTCGGGCACCCAACTCGTCGAGTATGCCTTGAAATCAAGAAAAATCTTATATAAACAAAATCAATACCTGAGAATCGGGGCGTTACATATACCTATACCTATAACAAGATAGCTATTAATTGTTTTTATCAAGTGCAATCATCTATTTTCATTTTGTAAATCTATCTTTTATATATTATGTACAAATTCAGTAAAAACAAATGTCGAATCGTTAAGCATTTAATAAATGAAATTTTCAATTAAATGAAATTTTATCATTTTTATTAAAAACAATAATAAGTTACAAAATAAAATCAACAATTTGTTATTTTGGTGGTATTACATATTTAATTTTACAATTCACTTGGAAAATTTACAAACTAAACAAAAACTGATTTCATTCCATCTCAATCACACACATAACATATTTCAATCCATTCATATTCCAATTTATTTGATATATTTAATTCTTTCTGAAAACATAATGTAACCCATATGCCTATTTATAGAAAAAAAATATACAAAATGATGTCACCATTTCACAAATATGAACCATTTTGTAATATAGGATTGCATTACATGATTTTTTCTTTTCTAAGCTTTTGAGTTCGGAATCATTCAAAACCAATTTTTTAATTGGAAAAAATCATGATTATTATATTTATAGTTATTTTGTTAAATTGTTTAAAAATATGGTTATTTTGTTAAATGGACCATATCATCTTGATATTTTGTGTTATCCGTATTAATATCATATAAAAGATAAGTTTTAACAAAATTAGAAATTAATCGGTGATGAGGGGAAATTGCTATAACAATAGCCTTTTTCATATTATGATGATACTTTGATAGGACTAGCGATGTATTAGCAACACTTCAAGAATCCATTTATGCTGACCGCCACCCTTGATGGTGTGTTGTAGACCTCGTCTAATTAGTCGTGTTAATCATTTATTTGGGATAAAAGTCATAGAAAGTGTCTATATAAACAAAAAAACCATATACTTGTAGCCCTTAAACCCGAATTCCACCTCTTGTCTATGTAGCTTTTGGGTTTATGACCAGTAAGTTCTATAGGTTCTATTGAGGTTTTACACATGTTATAACACGTGTGTTTTGTGACATAAATACTTTATGGCCTTTTTTTGATTATTTTGTTAAAAATGTTAAAAACAAAATGTGACTGTTTTGTTAAATGGACTATCTCATTTTGATCATTTTTGTTATTATCCCTATTTATATCATATAAAAAAAATAAGTTATGATAAAATAATAAGTAATTTGGGTTTTCTTTAAGGGGAAATTGCTAGAACAATAACAATTTTCATATTTTGATGGTAATTTTACAAGACTAGCGATAAATAAGTAACTTTATTTAGTTGCCACGAGTGAGAATGTGTTGTAAAAGTGTAGAACTCGTCTAATTAGTGGTGTAGTCATTCATTTGGTATAAAGTTACAAAAGATGTCCATATAATCACAAAAGTCATATATTGATAACCCTCAAACTCGTATTGAATCTCATGCCCATGTAGCTCTTAGGTTTATAGTCAATGGGTTTTATCAAGATTTTAAGTTTTTATTTGCTCCACTTATATATACACATACTAGCAACGTACTTTAGCCCATCGCGCCATGGTGCCCATTCACCATGCTGTGGTGCAAAGTAGGTTGTCCTCTTCTTACGAAGAAGAACTTCGTCTGAACCACTATTTTCCCTCATCGCGCCGTGATGGCTGTATGACAACAACATTATTGGCTAATTCCATTCCAGCATTGGGACATTTTCTTCAATCTTCAAACATTCATATCTTCTTTGTATTAAATCCATTTTCTATGATCTTTATATCCACATAGAGGTGGGAACATGCTCTACAACTCTATTAAGTCAGTTCTCACTACCTTAATACGGGTCTTAATTTGTTAAGTCAAAAACTTGGCCCAAAAACATAAAATACCCATTTTACCCTTTTGACAAAAAAATGTATCTTCTCATGCATTCTTTCTCTTGAACTTACTCATCTAATCTCCTCTAAGTGACTCAAACTTGTTTTTGCTGTTTTCATGATGTCACAACTTCTTATTCTCATCTTTTTCTCATAATTAACCATTTTGCCATTTTGGTCAATATTTGACTAAAAGTCAACTCCTCTAAACTTCAGGTTCTTACATTTATCGTATAAAATATTTTCCTTTTAACTACTTAAAAATATACGTTGAATTCCTTTAAAATTTTATCTGATATTTTACTTTAGGTTTTAAATTTTAAATTATATTTTAAAGTTTATTTGATATATTAATTTAGGTTATGTATTTAACACTATATGGAAGTCAATAAATTAAGTATATCATATTGATAATTCAAGAAGTCTTCCATTTATGATAATGTTTATAACTACTAACATATTTAAGTAAATAAATTTAGGTATGTTATGTAGAAATATGAAGAGTTTGGAGTTTCAAATGGATGTGGTGAAAGGAAAAAATGCTTCATTTATAATATAACTAGACGAATCCTCGCGCGTTGCGCAGTATGTATGACTAGACGAATGCCCGCGCGTTGCGCATAAACACTTATATAGTTGAAGTCTTTACAAATATATGTTTTTTTTAAATATAGCAATAACGTTGTTGTTAAATTTGATATAATAATTTGTATACTAAATTGATATAATATATTGATTATTTTGAATTATATTATAATATATACATATATTATAACTGCATAATCTCAATCATTTGAATGACTTCTATCCGCGAGTTACACATGAATAAAATTAAATATAATATATGATTTAATGTTATTTATAGTTGTTGTTATTGTTAATTAATTTTTTAAAATTTATTTGCTTAATGTTTTAATTTCTATCATTATAATTATTTAAAACATCAAACATTGTTTTTTGATTTTAAATGTAACAATATAATCATTTATATAGAGTTATTTTTAACTATTGTTATTATAAGTTATTTTAAACTAGTTATTTGAAAACTTTTAACGATTATAAAAATATATTTAGGAAATATTTTAGTTCAATTGAGATTATAATTTAATTTTTGCATTTATCACTACAATTTATCACTTTTAACTATTTACAAAATATTCTTTGGATTTTTTAAGTGGAACTGAAATTTATATTTAAGTTGACATTGTAATGTTATATTTAAATTAACAATTTAAGTATTTTGTTCAAACTGTTCAAAAGTTGTAGCTTTAAACTGATAATGGTTTACATACGATAAATATTAAATATGATAAATTAAGTATAATATGTTAAAAGTTAAAGACATAACTTTATAATTATAAGTAAATATATTGTTTTAAAATTGAAATTTAGTATATTTATGATTACACTTTAGGTTTGATATTTATTTAACCTTATTAACCAACTTATAATCATTATTAGAAAGACACTACAATTAATCACTTTTAACTATTTACAAAAAAAAATTTGGGTTGTTTAAGTTAAACTAAAATTTATATTTAAGTTGACCATGTAATGTTATATTCAAATTAATAATTTAAATATTTTATACAAATTGTTCCAAAATTGTATCTTTAAAATGATAATGGTTTACATCTAACAATATATTAAAACTAATAAATTAAGTCTAATATGTTAAAAGTTAAAAAAAAACATAACTTTATGAGTAGAAGTAAAGATATTATTTTAATAATGAAATTTAGTTTATATATGATTACACTTTAGATTTGATATTTATTTAACGTTATTAACCAACTTATAATTATTATTAGAAAGAAATTGAAAAGTCATGAGAGTTTCAAATGAATGTGGTGAAAGGAAAAATAAATAGTAGTTTCAAATGAATGTGGTGAAGGAAAAAATGTTTCCTTTATAATATAGTATGACTAGGCGAATACTCGGGTGTTGTGCAGAATACAACAATATATCTGAAATCTTTACAAATATATGTTTTTTAAATATATCAATGACATTATTGTTAGCTCTTATATAGTAAAACTTATAATAAGTTGGCGTAAACATTATTTGTTTTGAATTATATGATAATATAGACATCTTTAAAAATTCTATAATCTCAATTGTCTCAATGATCTCTACCTGCGAGTTACTCATGAATAAAATTAAACATAATATATGGTTTAATGATATTTATATTTGTTGTTATGATGAGTTAATTTTAAAAAGTTTATTTGCTTAAGATTTTAATTTCTATCACTATAATTATTTAAAACATCAAACATTGTTTTTGTTTTTAAAGTTAACAATATGATTTTTTATATAATGTTACTTTGAATTATTGTTGTTGTAAGTTATTTAAAATAACGTATTTGTAAACTCTTAATTATTTTAATTTGGTTTCAGAAATTTAACTTTTTAAAATTTATTTGATTTATATTGTTAGTTTCTTTGATTATAATTATTTAAAACAACAAACATTTTTTTGTTTTTAAAGATAACATTATAATTTTTTATATAATATATTACTTTTTAACTATTGTTATTATAAGCTATTTTTAAGCTACTTATTTGAAAATTCTAAATGATTATAAAAAATAATTTCATGGGTTTTTTTGTTAATTTATGAATACAATATAGGTTTTACACTATAATTTATAACTTTTAACTATTTATAAAACAGTCTCCCTATTTTTTTCAAGTTTAACTGAAATTTTGATTTAAGTTAACCGTTTAACATTATATTGAATAATTTAACTATTTTGCATAAAATCATAAATTATGCAAAAGTTGTAACTTTAAAATGACAATTGCTCATATACGACAACATACCTAAACTAATAAGTTAACTATAATATGTTGAAAAGTTAAAGTCATAATTTTATAAATAGAAGTAAAATCTAATATTTCAATATTATAGTTTACTTAATTTATGATTAGAATTTAGTTTTTACATTAAGTTAACATTATTAACTAATTTATAACAATTATTAGAAAGAAATTGAAAAGTCATGGAGGTTTCAAATGAATGTGGTGCAAGCAAAAATGTCTCCTTTATAAGTATACTAGACGAATGTCCGCGCATTGCGCAGAAACACCTATATAGTTGAAGTCTTTACAAATATATATATTTTTAATCTATCAATAACGTTGTTGTTAAATTTGATATAATAATTCATATATTAAATTGATATGGTGTATTGATTATTTTGAACTATATGATAATATATACATCTATTATAACTGCATAATCTCAATCCTTTTAATGACTTCTACCCGCGAGTTACACATGAATAAAATTGAAGATAATATATGGTTTAATGTTATTTTTAGTTGTTGTTATTGTTATATAATTTTTTTAAATTTATTTGCTTAATATTTTAATTTTTATCATTATAATTATTTTAATATTGAAATTTAGTTTATTTATGATTACACTTTAGATTTGATATTTATTTAATCTTATTAACCAACTTATAATCATTATTAGAAAGACACTACATATTATCACTTTTAACTATTTACAAACTATTCTTTGGGTTGTTTAAGTTAAACTAAAATTTATATTTAAGTTGATCATGTAATGTTATAATTAAATTTATAATGTAAGTGTTTTATACAAATTGTTCAAAAGTTGTAGCTTTAAAATGATAATGGTTTACATCCAACAATATATTAAAACTAATAAATTAAGTATAATATGTTAAAAGTTAAAAACATAACTTTATAAGTAGAAGTAAAGATATTCTTTTAATATTGAAATTTAGTTTATATATGATTACACTTTAGGTTTGATATTTATTAATCTTATTAACCAACTTACAATCATTATTAGAAAGAAATTGAAAAGTCATGGGAGTTTCAAATGAATGTGGTGAAAGGAAAAATATTTCATTTACAAGTTTATATATATATATATATATAGAGAGAGAGATAGATAGATAGATATAGATATGATATGATATGATATGATATGATGATATGTGATGCCGACACTAAAATATACATATCTAGATTTAAATTTATAAACCTAACTACTTATCTACAAATCCAACAAAGATGAAACTTTAACATGCTAGGTAATTATAATAAAACACATGCATAAACCAAATTCATATAATCCATAAATTAAGAGACTAACTCATAGTTTTAGGTTTCATCTAATTAAACGAAAGTCTACTAAATTAGCCATTCATGGAAGAAGGTAAACACATTAGATCATAAGAACTCAACATGATTAAATTAATGCAAACCGAATGTGATGTGTAGTCTTCAAATCTTTAAACTCAAACGATCTCTCCTTCAAAAATTGAATTTCACAGGTTTCTGGCCTCTAAAATTGACTATCCCTCCAGAATATCTCCAATCCAACCTCTTCAAAGTCGATATGCAAAGGGATATTTATAGTTTCCAAAAATCGTGTCTCACGTCTTGAGAATTAAGGTCTCACATCGTGATCTCAGTAGAATTCGTGTTCGGCAAGGAAACCGCATTCCGCGTAGCTATCTTATGGAAGAATCAATCTCACGTCGTGAGATTATACTTCTCACGTCATGAGAACTGAGAATTAGCATTTGGCAGAAAAACGAAATTCGTCCGAAATTTTATTTAGTTTACGAAACTTTTTGATTCTCGTCAATCGGAGTTACGAGTCATGAGATATGGTCAAAATACTGACGAGGGGTCAAGCTGTCCAGCAACATCCTTTTTGTATCTTTTTCAACTCCAGTCCTCAAGTATCCAACTTTTGTCACTTCTGGTCCTCTTTCTTCAATAATGTCATTTTTAGCTACAAAATAGAATTTAAACATTATAAGTACCAAAAACTTCATTATTAACTAAAAGGTAGCATAAATGTATTAAAATAATGTCTAATTATATGTATAGATATGACAATATCAAAATACTCAACACTTATCTTTTGCATGCCCTCAAGCAAAACTAATCTTTTAAGTTAGACTTTCATACCAATATTGCATAAGACAATCTATTTAAACCCAACTATTACACTAAGACCTCAATGCACATATTTGTGTCTAAAGCTCCTAAATACTTCCTAATCCTAAATACTCAAAATCCTTATGAACATTTACCCCTTAGTTTGTATGACACTCATTTTTGAAACCCTCCGAATCCATCATTAGAAAACTTTCTTAACCTCAATGTATTTTTGGTTAAACTCCTAAGCATACATATGATAAAATAACCTAGAAAGAAAAAGATTACAACTTTAATACCACAATGAAACTCTATGAATTCACCTCTTCTTTGATATTTGCTTTTCGATTTCTTTGAATTTAACACCTTCTTGTTTGATTTTTTGGTATCTTCAACTTTTTTATTCTTTAGAATTTTTGATCTTTTGATCTTCATACTTTGATAGCTCCAAAATCCTTACAACTTTTTTGTAAATCCTTATATATATATATATATATATATATATATATTGGTTAGAGGTATTAGTCTAAGTGCAATGACTACATAACCTCTCCTGGATAGATTTCAGTTACACGTTGCAAAACTTATTACATCGTACAAACTACCAGATTACCTTTCATATCTCATGACTTTTCACTATGAAAGGGAAGCTACAAATATACTATAACATATGTTGGCTCGGTTAAACATTTGAGCTCGTATCAGATCATCCCACATAATACTAGAAACTTAAGTTTTTAATTATCACTAGATTTAATTTTTAGATTATTATTTCAAATCTATAAATTTTTCTTAAATTTTAAATTTTTTCTATTCTAGCATTTTTTATTTTCCAATTTAAACTTAAATTTCTTTTTCGACCCCCTACCCCACACTTATTTCATACAATGTTCTCATTGTATGCATAAAACTATTTAAGAACATAAAAGAATAAAAATGAGAAAAATGAACAAACTCCCCTAATGTAGTAGTGGCGAGATCGAATTCTGAAAGTGTGGAAAACTCGAACATCTTGAATATGTAATTGGAACTTGGACTTTGTTGGTGCTCGTGAATGTGCCGAATAAAATGTGAATCATAAACTTGCATCTTCAAAAAGTGTGGTGCATAAAATCTTCAATGTAATGCATCTCAATGTGGAAAAGCATACGCCATATTGTATGATTGAAAGAAGAGAGTGTAATGCAATTTCTGGTGACTCACGATGTGAGATGTAAGAAGTCACGACGTGAGTATCGTTAAAATCGAATTCCAAATCGCGATGGTTTCTGCCTCACAACGTGAGAAGTAGAAAATCACGTCGTGAGAACTGGGTTTTGGCAGAATGCATTTTTTAACATCCTTCTATGCATGTAAACTTCAAATGCTCTCGTAACTCATTAAGACTTGTTTTAAGACCCCATTTTTTATGGAACTCTTTCTTCTCTAATATATCTTCGCACGAATGTCACCCCACACTAATAAAAAAAGTATGGTCTTCGATTCTTATCTCTAACGCTCACGAATTCTCTTCTTTTCTTTTTTATTTCTCTTGATATGAAACGATTCTGCGAACAAAATAAACCAAGGAAATCCTAAAAGTGAAATAAGAAAACAAACATCACACATTCGGTTATAACAAAAACAAAACAAAGAAAAGTAAAATAAAAATCAAAAGGATAAAAATTCATCAAACATCGGGTTGCCTCCCGATAAACGCTTCTTTTTGTGCGAGTCTTGAGCTGGACTCTCAACTTAATAAACTGTCAATATGCTCGTTATTAATCCATTCGTTTTATCGAACACTCTTTTCAGACCAACTTGTAGAATTTGACCTCTCGTTTTTATTTTTGGCCAAACTAGCGGGCATCTATTTAGTCCCATAAAGTTAAAAATCGTGGGAACCGGTTGGTTGCTTGTCAGAAAAGGATCGTTCTTCGAAACCTTCTTCAAAGATGGAATTGTCACCCCCATGCGTTGAAACACAAACCGAACTACCAGGAGCTTGCGTCGTGGTAAATCACATATCATGTCGTCGTTTTTGAAAGTCTGGTTGTTTTTGTTCTTCGTCCGAACATTCTTCTAGCAAACTTTCCAGCTCCTCCAAATTTCTTTCTGGATGAAATTCCTCCTCTTCTATCTCTAGCTCAGCTTGTTCTGGTTCGTCAGGAAGGATGTCATCCATCCATCTTTTCAGCTTCCTTAAATCTTTGTCTAAGTCATATCCCTCATCTTTTCAAGCTAATTCCTGTTCCACTTCCTCAAGAAAAACGTCAAAAGCATCGAGATTTGGAAAATACATAAAAAAACAAACTAAAAGCAAAATAAATAAAAACTGAAAACTACTAAACTCACGTCTGAGAACAGTAAAATCAAAAAAATTAATTTTTGCAGAAAATTAACTTTTTGCGGTTTTAACCCCACAAAAGGATCGATTAACCTAAAGCAATTAAATTAATAACTGAAATAGCCGGTCCCCCAGCAACGGCGTCAAAAACTTGATGCTGGCATAAAAATATACGTATCTAGCTTTAAATTTATAAACCTAACTAGTTATCTACGAATGCACCTATATGCAGTGTATCTAGTCAGTATATATAGTATAGTAAAGTAAGTTGGGTATCGAACACAAGGAACAAATTTAGCTAATAATTTAAGTACTAATAATTAATCTAAAAACTATAACTAAAGAGGGGGGTTTTTATCTGATTTTTCAATTCAGATTAACTTAAAACTAGCTAACACTTTAACTAAAAATGGTTGTATTCAAGATATTAAAAACACTTTCTTTAGTTTCAAATCCACCTTTTTCCTATGGTTAGTTCTTATTTATGGATTAATAAAGTTGGTTACCAATTTGTATGTAATTAGCAATCTTGGTCCAATCTACTAATATTTTTATTAATTCATGTACTACTATGTAATGGTCATACACAAGAAAACACAAAATTGATTCATAAAGATAATTGGGCTATGTAAGATGTATATCTAGATAATTATCTATGTTCAAGACAATTAATCAAACACAATTATGATCAAATTATGTTCTCCAACACAGCTAAAGTTGTTACCTTTATTACTCAAACTAAGATGTGGTTAATCCTAGCTCTAGCAATTTAATGGTCACTAAACTACTAGGTAAGCAAGTTCATGCAATTTAATGGTCACTAAACTACACTTAACTTGAATTAAAGAAACAAATATGAAACTTTAACATGCTAGGTAATGATAATCAAACACATGCATAAACCAAATTCATATAATCCATAAATTAAGAGACTAACTCATAGTTTTAGGTTTCATCTATCTAAACGAAAGTCTACTAAATTAGCTACTCATGGAAGAAGGTAAACACATTAGATCATAATAATTCAACATGATTAAATTAATGCAAACCGAATGTGATGTGTAGTCTTCAAGTCTTCAAACTCAAACGATCTCTCATTTAAAAACTGAATTTCGCAGGTTTCTGGCCTCTAAAATCGGCTATCCCTCCAGAATATATCCAATCCAACCTCTTCAAAGTTGATATACAAAGGGATATTTATAGTTTCCAAAAATTGTGTCTCACGTCGTGAGAATTAAGGTCTCACGTCGTGATCTCAGTAGAATTCGTGTTCGACAAGGAAACTGCATTCTGCGTAGCTATCTTCTGGAAGAATCAATCTAACGTCGTGAGATTATACTTCTCACGTCATGAGAACCGGGAATTAGCATTTGGCACAAAAACGAAAGTCGTCCGAAATTTTGTCTAGTTTTCAGAACTTTTTGATTCTCGTCAATCGGAGTTACGAGTCATTAGATATGACCAAAATACTAACGAGGGGCCAAGCTATCCAGCAACATCCTTTTTGTATATTTTTCAGCTCCAATTCTCCAAGTATCCAGATTTTGTCACTTCTGATATTTTTTCTTCAATAATGTCCTTTTTGGATACAAACTAGAATTTAAACATTATAAGTACCAAATATCTTCATCATTAATTAAAATGTAGCATAAATATATTAAAATAATGTCTAAATATATGTATAGATATGACAATATCAATATGATATGATGATAAGATTTGATATTATATGATATGATTGTAACACTTGTTTTTTGTGATGAAAATATGTTATTGCATTTTATGGTTATTTTATTAAAAATGTTCAAAAAAATATGGTTATTTTGTTAAAATATACTATATATCATTTTTGTGATTATCACTGTTAATATCATATAAAAAAGGTTTTGACAAAAATGGTAAGTAAATTGCGATTTCTTTAACAGAAAATTGCTAGATCGTATTTTGATGATAATTTGACAAGACCAGCGATATATTAGCAATACTGCAAGATGAACTTTATCTAGTTTCCATCATTGATGATAAGTTGTAAAAATTGTCTAATTAGAATTATTAATCATTTAGTTGGGATAAAATTATAGAAAATTTCCATATAAACACCAAAGACATATATCATAGCCCGTATTCATATACCTATGTATTGTTTGTGTTTATGGTTGTTTTTGATATATGAATCATGTAAGTTCAACTTCAACATGCAATGAGGTAGGACTTTTTGCTGCACCAATACCATGTAGGATTTGATATATAAAATCAACACATATTATAGAGGATGTCTCATCGGTTATTACACAAGGGTGTACAAAATAAGGAAAGGACAATTGGATTAATTATTATCCTAGTTTATAAGCTACATGATATGTTTATTGTATTGTATGAGATACATCTATAATAGTGGCCAATGGGTTATATCGAGATTTTAAGTTTTTATTTGTTCCATTTATACATATACATGTTTCAACACCGAAGGGTAAGTATAGGTGAGTATCCGTCTAATTTCGCCCAAACTGAACCATCATCTTGAGGTTTATGTAAAGTTCGAACGGGGACCAAAATTGGTATAATCGATTCTTAAATTTTAGGAGTCAACCTTGGAATTGCCACTTCAGATTCAGGACAATGTAACTCGGTTACGTTATATTTTTTTACTTTCGACATTACAAAAATAATTGTTATGCAAAGAATAGTAAAATTTTCAAATGCTTAAATGCATACATCATAATTTTCTAGTGACGAGTCTAGAATAAAAAACCACATGATTCCCTAACCGAGTTCAACTAGGCTGGTTCAAGAGAAAACCAGGTTCATCCAAAAAATTACCGCTTCAGCCTATATAAAAATTGGTGTTGAAAGGAACGAATCCATATCGGTCATTCCTTAAATGTTTTTGACTAAAACCAACTTATACTTGGAGTAATCCGGTCTAAACCAGACATTTGCAAACTTATGGTATGAAATTGTGAAAGAAAAAACATTTATTTAGACTAGAAAACTCCCTCACTGCTTTCTTTTTGGAGTCGATATGGAACTCATTCATGCCACAAAATATGATATGTCTTCTATTGTTTATAGTTTATACTTTATAGATCTTTTTTTTCAAAAACATTAAGGTATGTCTTTCAAAATATTTAAGGTGGGTCGTAAATATTTTTTGTATGTAATTTGTTGTAAAAATTTTAGATTTAGGTATACACTAGCCTTGTCCCTGTAATTTTCTCCAAAACATGTTCTCAAAAGACTAGAAAAACCATAAGAAATTTACTTTGTTATTGATGTTAAGGGGGTGTTTGGGATTGTTTTTGAACATCAAAAGTCGTTTTTGTAGAATAACTTTTTACAAAAGAAACTATTTAAAATTTGTTTGGATTAGCAAAATGACTTTTGGTGTAACTTTTACATGTAAAGTCACAAAAAGTCACAAAAGTCACCTTTTTGTGACTTTTTGAAACCCCTCATTTTCCTTTATGCAAAAAATCATTTTCAAAAGAGTTTTTCAATTACCCAAATATCTTTTGACTTTTTGAAGAAGTTAAAAGTTAAAAATCATTCTAAAAGCAATGCCAAACACCCCTAAGTAAATAATTTACAAGATACTATTTAGTTATGAGGTTCAAACTCATGATTTTGGAATTAATTATAGAGGCCATTTAACCACGTAAACAAGTTTAATGAGATATTAAGACGAAGGATGTCAAATATTTACGATAAACAAAATATAGTATGAAAGGAAACAAAAATCCGATATAAAATATACTATAAATGAAGAATTGTAAACAAAATATAAAAAACACAGGAACAAATTTCGATATACTAAAAACTAAAAATATTGATTTTAATTAATAAAGTAACAGATACCCGGTGGTTTCGGTATCAAGTAACTGGATCTGAAATTGGTCCCGGCTGGTATCTATCATGTAACCGTTCCGGAAAAAATGAGAATTGGAACCAAAAGCAATGATCTTTTTTCGGTTCCGAAACCGGCAAACGGATACCTAGTACCCGTGCTCACCCCTAGCAGCACCAATGTTTTGCTGTTCAAATGGGTCAATAGGGTATTTGACTTTTTGACCTTTTAAGAATAACAATTAATCGTACTTTATTGGGAAAATCAGAAAATGTGATACTTAATTTTGACTATTTCTAATCTCTGAAAGTACGTTGTCAGTTTGGTGAATATATTGTTTCTTTTAATTAAATACTCAAGAGAATGGTTGGCTTGTATGGGGGATGAAGTAGTCAATGGGATGAAAATATTAAGAAATCGGTTTTAGTTATAAATGGATTCATCATATCTCTCATTTAAATCAGATCCGGTCCGAACGGTAGGCAACACGGGCGGTTGCTCAGAGCCCATGTCTCTAAGGGGCCCAAAATTCCGAAAATATATGGTATATATAGAAAGAGAAAATCAATTTATCTAAAAATACTAGGAAAAATATTTTTCTTTAAATTAGTTGTTTTTGTAATGTTGTGGCAATATTTTTGCTTTTTAATATTAATAGTGAATTTTATAAAGGTTTGTCTATTTTCAACTTTAAGGTCAATTTTTTCTTTTCACTATGGGCCCACTATATCTTTGGACCGACCCTGATTTAAATAAACACAAGGAGATCAAATGATCAATTGAGAGTCTAGCGAATGATTTAGTGTTAAATCTACATTTGGAATATCATGTGAGTTCATGGGTTTGAAAACTATCTACATATTAAATTAAGTCTTTTTAACTAAAATATGATTGTTCTTATGTTATGCATATTTGGTATTATAATATATGGATGTTAACTAAACTAAATCTTGTAAACGAGTTTATTAACAAAAAAATAAAAAACACTTTTTTAACTAATATCCGATTTGTTCTCGAAACACTCTTTTCACCTCAAATTTGTTTTTGAAATTATGGTGTTTTTTTTTACAAATATTTATTTCAAAAAAACTTTTTTTACTAATGTCTGAAATTTCGTTTCGAAACGTCTAATATGATATTTTTCAATGAAATATATAATTTTAAAACATTGTTTCTTACATACCTCCATTTGCTGTCTTTTTTTTTCTAATTAAAAAAAAACGATTTATAATTTCTCAAAATTTAAGAATCGTTCTTGAAATTCCAAGGTTTTATTTTTATTTTTATGAAATACGGCATTTCGGTCATGGCTTCTGAACCTAAATGTATTTTGTCAAAAAAGAACATTTAATCTGAAATATTCATTTCCGATTTGTTGGTTATATATATATATATATATATATATATATATATATATATATATATATATATATATATATATATATATATATATATATATATATATGAGTTATTTTCTTTAATAATAATTTAAAATATATTTAGTTTTGTTAATACGTCTATAATACATCGAGCCGTTTTTTATAAGAAAAATGTTTAACCTAAACTTTGAAGTACAATCTTTTATACCCTTATTGCATATTCATCAATGTTATTGGAGTATGGTGTGAGCTGTTTCAAAAGGTATCTTTTGGCGTACAGTGTTTCACTGTTTTGGGCTAAAGTCATGGTTGTAGCATGATGCATGCTTTGTGATCATATTAGTGTTGTGTGATACACTGCATCCATTATTGTTATAATGCATGTTGGAAGCCTTCATATATATTGCAATTTGCATGATGTATCATTTTCATTACACCATTTCATGCATTAATTAAGGTGTCATTGGGAATCTATTTATTTAGGGTGTTATTATATGTATGGACAATGATAGTTTGTTACATTGGACTTGTCCTAGTTGTACGAGTAGAAGCTGTTACCATAGAAATACTCTTGTCATATAAGTATATGAAAGTGACAAACATAATGATTAGATATTACTCAGCGCAATATACATGTTAATTGTTATAAAAAATTACTCACATTATTATGGTTTTGTTTGCCGCATATAAACTAACTTGTAACCTTATTTATCCTTTTAGCTTTTTGCAATTTATTGTTTGATAAGACAATAAAATAGTTTATAATTATAAGTTAGCTCTTGACAAGTTGTTTGATATAGCTAACTTATAAACTTTTCAACTAAACAGAACCTAAATTTTATACCAATTAGCAATTGATATTTGTTGCAATAGATGGTTCTATGCCAGTACAAAAGTTAAACCTATGTGTCATTTAATATTATATATTATTTAATAATACATAGCTATTGTAAACTTTTACTATAAAAATAATACCAAATATCAAATAACATGTTGCAAAGAGGCCTCTTGGATACAACGGTGAACTTTCTTGTCTGAATTGTGGCAGTTGGCGATCATATCGAAAACTGTAAGGGTATATTTTGTAATAAATCAAAAGTAGTGGGTTGTTTCAGCAGTTCTCTCAAAAGAAACAAACAGGTTTTTGTAACTATGTATATACCGAATATGCTTATTTGTAGAGAGTTCTACTAACCTGTTTTAATGGGCCCATCCAACAACTCGACGCGCTGCCACGTGTCATACCAGCTGAAAAGTTAGCGGATAAGGCGCAGAAAGGACTGTAATATTTGTCATGGATGACGTCATCGTTTCAAGGAGACAGCACGTGGGCTGGCCAACTCATTTTGAAATTTCAAAGACCGGTTTTTTCCACGTAACGGCCGAGAAAATAATATTAGTAATATGGAAAAAGACACATTCCGCATTTAATAAATATTAGTCAAAATATTTAATATGTAATACTGTATGAGATAATCTTTTAAACTATTGGTTTTTATATTTTAGCAAAAGTATATCTATAAAATATTTCTCTAAGCTTAGGACTAGTTAGAGTTTCATAATTATATTATTAACATTATTAATAATCTGAGATTCAACAAAGAAAATATTTTATTTTTACCTGGTTCTTCGTTTATCGTTAAAGTCCAACTATCCTTATATCGTCTTCTCAAAATATTATAAATAAATAAAAAAATGTCAATACATATCGACGGAAGGCAAACGGACAACAAGTTGTGTGACAACCCGAAATTTCTATCTTGTACAACCATTCAATTCAATCAAAATCAGACTTGTTTCTGCTACCTATTAGCACTGTTTAGAGTCTGTTTGAGTGTTCTAAGCTTAGTACCTTCAAAATGTGATTTTAGGAAGTATACTCTAGAGTTCAATGTGCATCATTCAAGCCATAAAACTCCAAGAATTGGAGTTTACGGCCATAAACTAGAGTTTACGGCCGTAAACTCTATAGTATATATATGACACTTAGTCATTTATTATCACTTTTACCATTTCAAGCCAAAGAACTCATTCTCTCTCAAGTACCATCCGATTCTTTTCTTAGATCTTCAAGATTGTAAGTGTTTCTGCCCTTGATTTGTTGATATCCTTCAATATCTAGTGAATATACATGATTTCATCCATGAAATCTCTTCTTTTGGTTAGATCTTCAAGTGTTCTTCGTTTCTTCAAGAACACTCTTGTTCTTTGGGACGAAAACTACCCTTTCAAGCTTCTACATTGTAAGTATCCTCTTATATACTTACTACCTTGTAAAGACCCTTGAATTAGTCCTTCAAATCAAGCTTTTCTCAAGAACATGAGGTGTTTACGGCCAAGAGCATCTCCCTTGGCCGTAAACCCTAGTTAGAGGTGCATTTGAGCCACAAATCCACCCTATAGACTTCTAAACTCTTGAGTACCTTCCTATGTGTAGTACTTACTAGTTATGCTACTTGAAATCATCCAAAATCCAAGATCAAAGAGAGTTTACGGCCAAGAGCATCTCCCTTGGCCGTAAACCCTGATTAGTGGTGCATATGGACCATAACTTCTTCCTAAGGCTTGGATAAGAGACTAGAACACTTCCTTGTGGATTATAAGACCTTAAAACACCTCTTTAGCACAAGAATTCATGAGTTTACGGTCGTAAACTCATGAGGCCGTGAACACATGGCCGTGAACTCTTGTGGCCGTGAACACATGGCCGTAAACACCATAGTGTGGCCTTAATCTCCTTAGATGCAGCCCCTTGTGATTATAACACTTCTATTTAAGTGTTTCCAATGTCCTAGGGTGTCTTTCCTTGAATAATTAGTTGTTTTAACAATAATTATATACATATATGTGTTATTATATGCTAAATAGGATCAGTGTGTGCTCAAGTCTTCACTTGACACTTAGCATCCTATACCACTCTTTCATCCAAACCACTCACTACAGGTGAGTTCATACCCCTTAACTTATCTTTTAAATGATTTTAAATGCTTTTATGGGGGGGGGGGGGGGGGAATACACGTTGAACTATTATAGTTATTATATTAATCACATGTGATTAATAACTATCAAACATATGGATTTTGTTACATTTCAAACTGTGTTATCAAACAAACTGCTTCAAATCATTTTATAAACTCTTTTACATGTTAAATTCTTTCTAATAAACTCTTTTAAACTTATATTTTGTCAAAGCATATCTATATAGATATAGTTATATAAGTAGGATTGAAAGGACTTAGGACTGATAGCTCGCCTTACTTCCTTTTCCTTGTTTGGTTGTGGACTTAGGGTATCAGTTATTTGTCTGAAGGTCGTTTGAACCTTAGTTATATATTATATGTATGTATATAGATATAAAAGTTATTCTATTAGTTCAAGAACTTTGGGTAACAAAGGTATGCAAACATGTTCATTCATACAAACAACATTGCTAGTAAACTATAATAGGTATAGTTTAGGAAGTCACTAATACTATTGCTAGAACAACGAAACATACTAAAGAGTCAGTTCATACATGAGTCAATACATACTATAACGAGAAACAATACTCACTATAAAGAGAAACAGATAGAGAATACTATAACGAGAAACAATACTCACTATAAAGAGAAACAGATAGAGCATACTATAACGAGAATCAATATATACTACACACTATACACTAGAGAACATACTACATACTAGACAGAGAGAATACTACACTAGTACATACTATACAAATACAAGAATACTATAACATTAATGTGAGATACTACTTCATGGCTCGGCATATACTGTTGTGTCACGTTTTGTACCCAGAGTCTCCTGGAGGGAGAACGTGAATTTGTGTATAGATCTATACGGGACTGACCCTCCTACACCTTGCTGCTAGCTACAGTGGGACCTGTAGGTCTGCGGGTGACGAATGTCATATCATTTCGGTGTCTAAAACGTCGTGTTATACTGGTCAATCGAGTATGGCTACAATCATATCACATTTTACCTTAATTAACTAACAAGTTAAAGGTAGTTAGTACATTAGTAGTTACCTAGATAAAACTACAGTACATCTTTATTTTTCCCAATTCATTCACATTGTGATCTTCTCACATAAACGGTAATGAGAAACTATATTTTGGTAATGATAGTCATACTTTGGGAAAACTCACACTTTTACAAAAGAACAAACATAAAGATCAGTTGAGTCTTGGTAGAAGACTACTTTAGTAGAAAATGTAGGATTTTCTAGGAAGTTTCAAACATTTACATCAAATACTTACAAACTTTTACATCAAACATTTACAAGTACATTCTTCAAAACTTATACAAACAATGACACTAAAATACTTATGAACTCACCAGCTTTAATGCTGATCTATGCTTTCAAAATAACTTGTATTCTCAGGTCGCCAATAGACAGGTACCGATGGCCAGGTTTTGAGAAGATGGAGCGCATTCAAGACTCATCTTTTATTTTGATTATACATTTTGGTGTCTTATAAACTTCAGAACACATTTGTATTAAAAATTATTACTATTAATGCAATGGATGATGTTGTTGCTTGTTTACTATTATGCATTGTTGTGATACTGTACATGACGTCCTCCGCCCCCGAACGTTTCCGTCGTTCCGGTTTTGGGGTGTGACAAGTTGCGCCGCTAGCCCTTTCTAAATAACAAAACTAATTCTTTTGAAAACAACATTTGTGGATATAGGAGATATAACATTAGAATGCATGATCCGTTGGACTCTGTTGAGGAGCTTCACCGCCTCTGGTGTGAGAAAACCAAATGTATCAAATGCAAAAGGTACAAACACATATTGATTTTTTATACATGCAACGGCTTTCAAAGCGCATGACCTGCTGTGAAACCCCAGCTCCTCAAACTGACGAGAGGAGAGACCCCAGTAAGATACACACAAGTGTGCTTCCCTCCTACCCATCCAAAGACCAAAATGTCAGCCGGTCTGAGTTTGCATCTTCCATCCTGTGTGTCTGTCAAAAAGTTCATTGACACTTCTTTCTTCATTGAAATACCAACATGTCGACAAGCATCAAAGAGAACATCACTAACCACATCATGTCGATACTTGAAACCAGAGAACTCTCAACAATGAACTGCATATTCCCCAAAAGTGTCCAAACATGCCTTGCGGCAAACTGGACATATCTCATCAATTAAAAATAGAGGAATAATGAGGCGGTAACGAATGATAGTTCGATACTCCACAGGAGACATATGCTGGCCGATGCCATCAATAAGGATAGTTAGCAGAAAAACCTGAACATGAGGTGCCCGATGCCAACTGTATTATGTCGATTTTCCTTTTGTAGCATGTTTAAGCTCTCCGAGCTTGTGAAAAATGACTAAACATTTTCGGTAAAACTTGTATAAACATTAACACATTCTTTCAGTTGAATTTTAAGATATTCTTTAAATTTGATTAGTAAGATTAATAAAGAACTTTGTTTTAGCTAAACATTTTGATAAATATAAGGACATTAGAGCTTGTTAAATATTCTTTAGTACTAAAGTAAACAATAATTTGAATCCAACATGGCAATATCTGTCTAAGTTTAATACACAAATATAGATGAAATAGACTTCGAAACAAATGTTTTTATTATTGATTGTTCAAATTTCATTTTCATTGCAATTTTCACTTTATTCTAATTCTTTAATAAAAAAACCTCCTCTTTTTTGTCTAGAATCCCTAGTTTAGATCTTCTTTGAAAAATTGAATAATAAAATGCTTCCCTATTGGAAACGTGTTTTGTGATGGTTATATAATCAAATTATTTCTCTATTTATGTAATCTCTTATCTCCAAATCAGAACGATAGTTCGTGATTTTATTTTATTTCTATTTTTATGTTTAACCGGGTAATTATATCATGATTTTAGGAGACGATGATTATCTTATGATTTATTCATAATTAGAGTACTTCACTAGATAGATGATTTTATTTATTTATTTTTGAAATGAAAAAAATAATATTTATCGGTGATTTCGATCACCTTTTATTTAAAAAATAAAATAAAAAATAGTTATGATAGAATATTATATGTATTACATTTCTATATAATATCCTATTGGGATAACTTTTTAGAATGTTGATTTAAAAAAAAAAAAAATCTAGATTTTTAAATAAAAAATGACGAAAATCATTGATAATCTTATTTATTATTTTTCTTTTTGACATCCGAAATATATGTGGTTAAATGTCCCCTAAAATATTTATCTTAATTGAAAAGACTAAAAAAAATAATTTGTTTGATTTTGAAAAACTTATTTGACCCGCAAAGTTTGGTAATAAACTCGTATTACTTTAGATGGCATGAGAGGGCATTTGGTAGGAATGTTAAACTAGGCAATCATTCATATATATATATATATATATATATATATATATATATATATATATATATATATATTGGTGATACGACATAATTTTATATAACTCGAATACAGCACTACACAATATCATGTTTATTTTCATTAATACGAAAACAAGTCGATTAAAACAGAATAAACACACTACAAAGATAAAATAATAGAATTATTAGTTTATTTAATTAATTTTTAATCATATGTAACACGACAAACACAACAAACACAAGCTAAATTGTGTCAATCTTTTGTCGAATTTTAAACACGACACGACATGATGTCTTGTTTTTTACACTTGACACGGATATAAAGTCGTTTTCGATTTCGTCCCAATTTTATTTCATGTCGTATATATTTTTGATGTGTCATGTCATCATTACCACCCTACTATTTGGGATTGATTGTTTAACTTAATAAACATTTGTCTTTTATACAAGATTTTTGTTAACTTATGTGACAATAAAAAATGTTATTAAAAAATATTTTGTAATCATGATTAAAAACACAAAGAAATTCTCAACATCAACAATTCTTTTATTATATACGAAGAAACATTTGGTTTCAAAGAATTTACAACCGGAAACTTTTTACAAAAAATCACTCGCTCTATAACAATCCTCACTACAAGCCACTCCCTACACTACACTCACCTAATCTAACAACGAAGAAGAAATCTATGAAACTACAAGACTCGTAGACTTAAAACCCTAACATGAAGACGATGATGAGAGAATGAGGAAAAACTGTGAGTTGTGTGTGCTTGTGTGATATTTCTCATTATGAGAAATAAACACACACTCAATTAATATATACTTCAAAGAAAACAACCGGATCAAATACATATCGGATCCAAGTAATATCCAAGAAACATAACCCGTGCGTCCATCTGTAATATAAGAAACAGAAAAAATGAGCCGCAATCCAAAAGTATAAAACAAATGCATCCATCAAACCTATTTTGTCACACAGACTCAATCTTTACAGCGTGATTAAAAGACTCATCAAGACCACTTAAAAATTGCATTAACTTCACGAGTTTAGAATGATTATTAAACTGTGTAGCAGCTTCACAAGCACACTTAGGGGTGACAACGCTCGACCCAACTCGTAACCCGACACTGACCCAACCCGAAAATAGACGAGTTTGGGTTGAGATTTTCGACCTCCCAACCTGTCAACCCACCAACCCGCCAACCTTTTTATTTCATGGGTTGGGTTGGGTTACCTGTTAGGGTTCGCGGGTCAATCCGCCAACCCGTATATATATATATATATATATATATATATATATATATATATATATATATATATATATATATATATATATATATATATATATTACATTCAAAAAAATTGTTATATTTAATTATTAATGAAATTTGATTTCCTTCCGTATATGTAATATTTTATATCATTGTATTCATTTCGTATTCGTATGTGGCTAGTCTGCGTTTGCAGTGCCCTAAAAAAAACACGTCATCATTTTTAGATACTCGCAAGTCACGAAGGAAGAACGCATCTACTTTATATGAATGTTTTCATTTTTCAATTTTATTTGGATGTTAATGAGTTTATTAACTTATGTTGAAAAGCTCTTTTTTATGCTAATTACTTTAATCACTTTATGACTTTATGTTGAAAAAACCTTATTTTTTAAAATGCTTTGCTTATTTATTAAACGAGTTATATGGGTTGGATTTGACCCACTAACTTGTGAACCCTCAAACCCATATACTAAAACGGGTTATATGGGTTGAGTTGTGTTGAGGTTTCCAACCCACCAACCCCCCAACCCCCCAACCGATATATTAAGTTGGTTAGGTTGAGTTTATATTTCCTGACCCATTAACCCGCCAACCCGTGACCCGCCAACTCGAACCCAACTCAATTGTCAGACCTAAGCACACTCAGTACAATTAGTCAACCCATCAAATTCCTTCCAAAGACCATCTAGTTTGTTATAGTAATCAGACACAGACAAACCACTTTGAGTAAGAGAATTGATGTGTTGATGTAAATTTAAAACATACCCATCAACCTTATAGTAAGTATCACATAATTCAATCCACATATCAAGAGCAAATTCAGAGCATGCATGTGCAATATAAGTGGACTCAGACACAGAGCTAAGAATCCAAGAACACATAATAGCATTAACACGATCCCACTTAACAAACCTACTTTAAATTCAGTTCCATCAATTAAACAATTTTTATTCCTAGCTTTTAATGCTCTAGTAGTAGAACTTTTCAAGATTCTAAAGTTTTCAGTACCAAGAGGCTTAAAGTTAATGATGGTAGTAACATTATTATCATATGGATGAAAGTAAAAAGGATCAACAAAATCAATAGTTTCAGTTTTATTAGAAGACTCTCCTATTTCTGGTGTTCCAGTCATGATTACAAGACAACAAAGCCAACACAAGATTAAGTAGGAATATGAGAATCCAACACTAGAAGGTTAACCCAAAGTTTCTATAATTCAACATATATTCATAGTCGTATAAGATAAGAGCACAGTGAATACAAACGAAAACCATTAGTATTAGGCAGATAACTAATACATCAATCACAACAGGAACAACCAGAAAAATGAAATCAGAGAGAAATACAACAAGAAACAACCAAAACAAATAACATGAATAGATAAAGTCAAGTGTAACATTTAAAAATCCAGGTATTCCATTTAACCCCCTTGAAGTATTTTATTTGTGGCTTGGAGGACCCTTCGTACGCTAGGAGTACATATGAGTACACTTAGCATATGTGAGCGGATGCATCGAGTGACTTAGGCTCGTACGCGGGGAATACAAGATCGTACACGGGGCGTACGAGGCCGAGGTCTAAAACCCTAACAATCAGACTTGTGACCTATTTAAACGTTCTTAAGTCATTTGGACCTTACCCTAACCAACCTCCATCACTTTCAAACGTCCGTAAAACCATAAAACCTTTGTGTATGCCTCTTGAGCTTGAAAGTGCCTCAAATACCTCCTTTTTGGTGATCTAGCAAGGAGAAGGAAGTGGAAGCAAGCCTTGAACGTGGGAAAATCCTTTGGATCTTGCATTTAGAGAATATTGGGAAGCTTATGGAGGTAAAAAGCTCATACAATGCTCTTGTTTATGATTAGTTGAGTTAGGGTTTGGTTTTGAGTCCTTTCTTGGTCTATGAATCTTCTCTTGTGAGTTTGGACAACTCCAGAGGTTAGGGGTGTTATATCTAGGTCCCCTGGTCTGGTTTGAAGCATAAAAATGATAGCCTGATGGTTGTGGTGACTTCTTGCATGAGCTTAAGAGCTTAAAATGAGACTTAATAGATTAAATAAGGTATTGGGTTCTCTCATGGCATGCAAGGGCATAAAGTTGCCAACTTTATGCCCTAGGACCTTTGAAACGACCTAGATCTGGATTTGGAACGTGAAGTCTTCGTGTATTAAGCACTTAATTGATGTCGTGCTTTACCCTCTTGTACGCTGGGCGTGCCGACCTGTACGCTGGGCGTACAACCGAATAACCGAGTACGCTAAGCGTACTTCTGAGGTACGCTAGGCGTACGCTCTACTGTAGATGTTGGGCTTTCGGTGGGCTTTTAGGCCAATTGAACTCCACTTAGCCTTGGGCATGGACCGATTGGGGTAGCTGGGCCTTGGGATTTATTTTGGGCTATTGATGTCATGTTTGGGCCTTATTGGGCCATGTGGCCCATTATAGTTTTAGACTTTGATCCTAGGCCCATTAGTGAAGAAAAGACTTTTGGGCCATCATAGAGGGACTTGGACTTAGGATTTTGGGCTCTTTGACTAGGTTGTGTTATAATCCTAATTAAGGTTATTTGTGTATTTTTATCAATGTGAGATTTTGGACTGGTAGTCGAGCAACTATTGTTTTCAGCAGACTGAGGTGAGTCTTCTCACTATACCAATGGGTCGAAAGCACCAATGCCGACTTATTACTTGATATGAGGTTTCAATAGTTGATTATGCAATGGTTTTGTTATTTGGCATGTTATGTCTTATGTGAAGACCGTGGGGGAGCCCATGATACTTAGTAAGACCTTGGGGGGAGCCCATGACCCTTGGATGTAAGACCATTGGGGTAGCCCATGGCATTCCGCTAAAAGACCATGGAGGGAGTCCATGGAAATCCTGTGTGTATATGTTGCATGACATTATATGGTTATATTTTTTTGTGTATTTTGGTAACTCAATAAGCGTTTGCTTACAGTTTTGTTAGGTGTTTCAGGTTCTAAGAGTAAGGGTCGGGCTTGATGGTGCAACATGAACTCCCAGTATTTCCGCATTCACTGTTTTGGATACTCTGATTTTATAGACATGAGTTTATGTAATGGAATTTTGGAAAACAAAATATGGTTGTAGTTTTTAAATATTAAATGAAAATTTTTATTTGAATTGTTGGGCTGTTAGAAGTTGGTATCAGAGCCTTGGTTTGAGGGATTCATGCATACTCTTGGATGTGTCATAACTCAAACTGAGGAAATGGTAACCTTTTTTTTCAAAAGAAATAAAAGGTAAACTTTTTATGTTAACGGTTTTATTAAGTAAAGGGGGAGAGTACGATGCGCGTAATCGGCCGAGCTCAAGTAAGTGTTCCTAATATATTATCCATGCTAGAGATATATTCTTGGAATTGATGTTGATTTGATTACTTGCTAAGTGTATGCTTTCAAAGTTGTATATGTCTAGGATTGCATAGCCCTAGAATGATGGATTCTGCCTTATTTCATGTTCCTTGTTTGGTTGTGGTTTTAGGGTAGGAGCTTTATTTGACAGACTATGTGATCCTATTTGTGTATAACTTGCATGCATAGGGAAACCTGCGATGATTGATTTAGATCTCGGGTTAGGTGAGGACAGAGGAATTCTAGAATGGTCTCGAATCTAAGTTTGTGTTGTGTTCTGTGGGTCATGTTTTTTTTGGTTGGGTGAATTAGAGGCATCATGTATGGCCTTGGGGAAGGTACATGTAGGTATGGAAGGTATTATTGGGCCGAGGACCTGGAAACTCTAAGGAGTCCGGTGAGGAGGAATCCCTTCGAACTTCCTTACCAATTGTTTTTATGTAGTATTTTCAGTTGAGGATGGTGATGATTACGCGAGGAGGTTCAGGTTCGGGATCAGGATCACGATCAGGTTCAGGCTCTGGTGCAGAGCCAATTGATGAGAGGCTGCGTGAGCTTATCGCGGCTGCGGTTACTCGTGACATCCTTGACGCTACCCCGATGATCTTTGGTACCGTCAAGGAGGGGATCATCGAGAGTATGGAGGATCGACTCAGGTCTTTCCCAGCCGAGATTGTTGCGGGTCAGATTGGGACTCAAGCTCCCTCATTTCGGGAGTTCAAGGCGTGTGGTGCGACTGAGTTCTTTGGGGTTAGGGACCCCATCACTAGTCATCGCTGGGTTGTAGACATGGAGAATGCCCAACACACGAGCTTTTTCCCCGAGGCGGCAAAGGTGGGGTTCGCGTCCTATATGATGAGGTATCAGGTGCGAGATTGGTGGGAGAAGGTTACCCACGAGGTAGGATCATCGGGTGTGGTTGAGATGTCTTGGGGGAGTTTGTGCAGAGGTTTGATCTGGAGTTTTCTCCGGCCATTGAGGTGCAGCGATAGGTGAGGGCGTTTCAGGACCTTAATCGGATGATAGAGACTGTGGCGGAGATCACCGCCAAGTTCAGAGAGAGGGTAATGTTGGTTCTGCAGTACGCTACAGATGAGGAGATGAAGAAGACGAGGTATCACTCCATGCTGAGGGATGATATCCATGAGTTTGTGAGCTTTTTCAGGGTGCAAAACCTTAAATGACATGGTGAAGAAGGCCCGAGAACGGGAGATTGAGTTGGAGCCCCAGACAAAGCAAAAGCCAGAGCAGGTTTAGGCAGCAGTGGGTAAGACTAAGAAGCCTAAGACCTCCGATCCTCCTAGTAGGGGCCAACAGGGTCGGGGCCGCTGTGCCTAGTGCGGTAAACCGCACAGTGGAGCCTGTCGGGTAGCAGGCTCAACATGTTATGCTTATGGCCAGTCGGGCCACATGAGCAGGGATTTCCCCAAGAAGGGCTTGATTTGTTTTCACTGCAACCAGACCGATCATAAAAAAGCCGATTATCCGAGGTTGACTGGAGGAGCAGTGGCGGCGCCTGCTCTCGCCACAATGAGGATTACTGATGGCCACCCGGTCAAGGCGGAGGCTCCTGCGGTGAAGAGCCGTGCATTTCAGCTGACCACGGAAGAGGCTCATGTTCTTTTTAATTCGGGGGCTACCCGATCACTTGGATCTCTTGCACCCAGTAAGAAGTTTCGAGATGCTCTAGGGACTTTGGATTCCCCACTCGAGGTGGAGATTGTGGATGACCGTACCGTGAGTGCTGTGAGGGTATTACGGAGGAATGTTCTGAATATGTTTGGCGAGAGGTTTCCTATTGATTTGGTACCGATTCCTTTGAGAGGATTGAAAGTAATCATCGGGATGGACTGGTTGGGGCCCAATGGGGACGTAATAGATTGCGAGTGGCAGTTGGTGATAGTTCGAACCCCAAGTGGGGGAGAACTGGTTATTCTTGGAGAAAGAGCCTCACATGGGTCAACTCTCTGTTCGGATACGAGGGCTGGGAGACTTCTTCAGCAGGGCTAATCTGGGTTTCTGGCTTATGTCTCAGATTCAAGGGTAGAGGTCACGTCAGAGTTGAGCAGGGTACCTATTGCACGAGATTTTCTCGATGTTTTTCCAAAGGAGTTGCCTCGAGTGCCTCCCGAGAGGCAGGTAGAATTCCGGATTGATTTGATGCCTGGTGCGGCTCCGATAGCCAAGGCTCTGTATCGTCTAGCTCTGCCTGAGATGCAGGAGTTGTCTACGCAGCTACAGGAGCTGCTAGACAGGGGAATTATTCGTCAGAGCAGTTCCCCGTGGGGAGCATCGATCCTATTCGTGAAAAAGAAGGATGAGTCACACAGGATGTGTATTGATTATCGGGAGCTGAACAAGATGACGGTGAAGAATCGTTACCCGCTTCCGAGGATTGATGACTTATTTGATCAAATTCAGGGTGCATCTTGGTTTTCCAAGATTGATCTTCGGTCGGGGTATCATCAGATGAGTATCAGGGATGAGGATATACGAAAGACGGCCTTCAGAACTCGTTATGGTCATTACGAGTTTGTGGTGATGCCATTCGGGCTCACTAATTCCCCATTAGCGTTCATGGATCTCATGAACCGGGTGTGCAGACCGATGTTGGATCGGTCTGTGATTGTTTTTATTGATGATATTCTGGTCTACTCTAAGACCAAGAAGCAGCACGAGTAGCATTTGAGGGAGTTTTTGGAGACCCTGAGGAGGGAGAGGCTTTATGCCAAATTCTTCAAATGCGAGTTTTGGTTGCGTGGGGTGCAGTTTCTGGGGCACATCATCAACCAAGAGGGTATCTTGGTGGATCCAGCCAAGATTGAGGCGGTGATGCGATGAGAGGTACCGAGGAACGCATCCGAGATTCAGAGTTTCTTGGGCCTTGCGGGGTATTATCGGAGATTTATTCAGGACTTCTCCAAGATTACAGTGCCTTTGACTCATCTGACCAAGAAGAATCTGACCTTTAGGTGGGGTCCAGATCAATAGTTGGCCTTCAAAACTTTGAGACAGAAATTGTGCGAGGCCCCGATTCTGGCGTTACTCGAGGGATTGGATGATTTTGTGGTATATTGTGACGCTTCTATTTCGGGCTTGGGGGCTGTCGTTATGCAGAGGGGACATGTGATTGCTTACGCCTCAAGGCAGCTGAAGCCTCACGAGGCGAATTACCCCACTCATGAATTGGAATTAGGGGTGGTGGTTTTTGCCCTCAAGATTTGAAGGTATTATTTATATGGGGTCCAATGCACCATCTACACTGATCATAAGAATTTGAAGTATTTGACGGATCAGTCGAACTTGAATATGCGGCAGAGGAGGTGGTTAGACGTGGTGAAGGATTATGACTGTGGATTTTGTATCTGTTGGATTAATGTCTAAGTCCATAACTATATTTGGTATGTACTTGACCCGACCCGGCATGGTCCATTTGGGTTGCACTTCACCGGTACAATTTATATGGATAGTCTTTTGAGAATAGTATATTTATGATTTATATTAATATATTATAAGTTCTAATATATTAATATGAAATCATATTATTTAATTAGTATTGATCAAGAATTAATTTAGAATTAATTAAGTGATCAAAAAGAACTAATTAAATATGGACTCTTATATATATGGAATGGGCCAAGTTCATTTAGGTTGGGCTAAGCTTTCATCGATGGTCCATGGAGCTTTTAACCCATGGATCCTATGTAAATGAAAGGTCATGGGTATTAGGGTTTACATCGATGTAACCCTAATCCTCTATAATATATAAAGGGGTCCTTGGCTCACAAAATTGGCACAAGTGTGTGAAAATAAGAGTGGGCCGATTTTAGTGTGCATACATATTCTCTCAAGTTCTTCAAAGGTGTTTTGGTGATTTGTGATTCCATTTGAGGCTTCCACACTATTGGGGCTGAGCTCTTAAAGCTTGAAGACATCAAGCTACATCAAAAGGTATGTCATCTAACTAGAACTTTGTAGTATAGGTGCTTCATAATATGCTAGTTAGGATGAAACCTTGGAATAGTTAATATTTGCATGTATAATAGAGAATACATAGATCCAAGGTTTATAGGGTTGCATGTACACCATAGGAGTGTTAGAATGCTCAAAACCCAACAGTATCATCCCGGGAAGGCCAATGTGGTGGCCGATGCGTTGAGCCATAAGACGACGAGTGATCCGATCCGAGATGTTTTCTTGAGGATGACAGTAACATCACCGTTGATGGATATGATCAAGGGAGCACAGGAAGAGGGGTTGAAAAAGGAGTATTGGAAGACTGAGCAGGTTAGGGGGCAAATTCCATTGTTTGTTCGAGACAGCCGGGGATTATTGACTCAATGTGGCAGGGTTTGGGTTCCGACTTTTGTAGGAGTGAGGCAAAAGATTTTGGAGGAGACGCATAAATCCAAGTGTTCTATCCACCCGAGGGCCACAAAGATGTACCGAGAGTTGACATTGAGCTACTGGTGGCCCTGCATGAAGCGAGAAGTTGCTTGGTTTGTTAATCGGTGTTTGACCAGTAGGAAGATCAAAGCCGAGCATCAGAGGTCTCACGGTAAGTTTTAGCCGTTACCCATTCCCATGTAGAAATTGGAGGAGATCACCATGGACTTTATCACGAAGCTACCCAGAACGGCGCAAGGTGTTGATTCTATTTGGGTTATTGTGGACAGGCTGACCAAGAGTGCTCATTTTATTCCGATTGAGAGTACATCCGCCGAGAAATTAACAGATATCTATGTGAGGGAAGTGGTAGTCAGGCATGGAGTGCCGATATCGGTGGTCTCGGACCACGATGTTCGTTTCACCTCCAGGTTTTGGAGGAAGTTTCATGAGAAGTTAGGTACTCGGTTACATTTCAGCACTGCTTACCACCCCCAGAATGATGGTCAAAGCGAGCGAAAGATCCAGACGCTCGAGGATATGCTTCGAGCATGCGCGTTAGACTTCGGAGGGAGTTGGGATACTTACCTTCCACTAGCAGAGTTATCATACAATAACAGTTATCATGCTAGTATTGACCGACCCCAGTTTGAGATGTTATATGGTCGGAGGTGTAGGACTCCAGTTTGTTGGGGGGAGGTTGGCCATCGAGTCATGGGAAGCACCGAAGTGGTGCTTAAGACCACTGAGTTGATTCAGCAGGTGTCTGACAGGATGCGAGTCGCGCAGATTCGTCAGAAAAGCTATGCTGACCGACGCCGATCGGATCTTGAGTTTCAGGTGGGGGATTTTGTACTGCTGAAGGTGTCACCCTGGAAGGGTGTCATCCGCTTTCGGAAGAGGGGCAAGTTGGGACCCCGATTTATTGGTCCATTCAGGATCTCTGCCCGAGTTGGCAAGGTTGCGTATCGATTGGATCTCCCTAATGAGCTAAGTTGTCACACCCCCGAAACCAGACGGCGGAAACGTCCGAGGGCTCGCGTGACTTAAATTGAATATCATCACAATGAATATACATGAATCATAATATAAACATCACCATGCATCAATACATTACAACTGATATTGTTCACATCCAGTACATTGTTTTAAACATTACACATTCATAACATAAATTGTTCGAGAGTTTTTAAAACATAACATCCTAACGTACTTGATATTACCCTGCAGCTTACCTGTTACCTGAGAATACAAGTTATTTTGAAAAACGTCAACATATGAAATGTTGGTGAGTTCATAAGCAGGGTTGTGATAAAAATGATTTGTGTAGTTTGTAAAACCCAGAAAATCCGATATTTTCTGAAAAGACAGTTGTTTATCAAAGTGTGGAGATCCATAAGTTGATGCATGAATGATTTCAAAACGTGTATAAAAAGGGAGTTTTGTATTATAGTTATAGAAGGATACAAGCGAGTGATGTTGATTTCCTCGAAAAACCCGATGTTTTCCGAATACATAAAATACAGTTACTTCTCAAATTGTTATACTGCCACAATGAATGATTTTGATTACTCTTCCTTGATTATTCAGATGGTATTGGATTAATTAATTTTTGTGAGTCGTTATAACCATGCATAATAATGACTAGTTCGTATGTCTTGGCTACCTATCGTGCGCCGAGATTGATCTTAAGATTTTGTCACCCTAGACTGGCCGAGTCTAACTGTAGCGAACAACTAAGGTGTGGGGGAGTCACCCCCGTATAGATCTATACACAAACTCTCGCTCTCCTTCCAGGAGACTTTGATTATAACTACAGACTACGAACGACCCTTGGAGGTATCGCCCGTTATTACTCACTTAACCCAAATAACGTTGATTACTATTGATTAACGACCTGAATTTGTTTACTTTGATTACGCATAAGCCTAACAAATGAGGAGAAGAGGAAAACAAAGTCCTGCTACTTTCGTGAGTTATTTCAGGCTGTTGGGTATACGAAGGACACGTTGGTCCATTTCGCATTTGATTACTCGGACCTTACTAGCAGTGCTAGTGGGCCACTAAGGCCCAATAGCACTTAAAAGCCATTGAGGGTCCCTTTAATATGGAATTGGGTCATCGAAGGCCCAATAACATTTATTATTATTATCTCTTGGGCTTGAAAATCATGTGGATGGATCACAAAGGCCCAACAAGAATGATTGGAACTTTCAAGCCCAGAGTTTTGAATGTTTACTTGTTTTAGGTATTGCATAATTGTTGGAAGGTTTGATTGAACGATTGTTATTTTTGTATCGACTCGAGACCGATCGATTTGTTTATAACGATATTTGGATTTATACGTGTATTCATCTTTCAATTTTTGTAAGTAGTAGTTTAGTATTTTTGACTCAATATTCTAGAAATAAAATAATTGACTTAAGAATATTGGTTTGACCTTTTCAGCCCTTCTTTAATAAAAATGACAATTTTAGTCCCTTATATAAAAAAAGACATTTTTGCCCTTAAACTCTTTTCTTGACACTTTTGAATCATAGACTTGTTCAAATGATATTTTTAGCTCAAACTTATTCTTTGGCAGTTTCAGCCCTTCCAGAAAAGTGTTTTTCGGTTAAAGCCCAAACTTTTGCAATTTTTACAATTTTGGCCCAAAATCCAAAAACTTTACATTTTTGATCCTTTTTGGAAAAGAAAAACATTTTTAACCCTTGAAATAGTTTTGTTTAACTCTTTATCCCTTGTTTTGAAGAATTTACCATTTCAGCCCTTTAAAAGTCATATTTTTCGCAACTTTGGGCTTAATGGGCCGAAAAGCCCAAAAATTGGCCCATTAAGCTAATATTTACATTTCAAGTCCCTTGAAGAGCATAATATTGATAAAAACATTTGTTGTAACTGTTTTGACTCTTTTGACCCTTAAGAAAACCGTAAATGACAATTTTTAACCCAAATTTTGTTTATTTGACAATTTAAGCCCAAAATGGGTTTTATGTTGCAATATGTTTATCATAATCTTAGAAGTTAATATTCTTGACTTGTTTAGTGTAATATAACTTAGATCATGTTTGTTTTCCTTCTTATGGCATAGATCTCGAGATTTCTTCCCTTTTGATTACATATTCATCACAAAAACACATAAAATCACACATACATGCATAAAATCATACAAAGCATACACATACACATAGATCTACACATTTTCTTGTATTCTCCCCCATAAAACATATAAAAACCGAAAAGAGAGGGGTATGAACTCACCTTTGTTTGTTGTTTTCGATTTAGGAGGAATAAATGAAGAAAATTTGGTCCTAGCAAGCCTTCTTGGAAGATCTCGAACTTAGAGGTTTCTAAGATGGTGATCATGAGTTTAAATGAGTTAAGGAGAGATTTTTGATAATACAAAGAATCTAGATCATGGATCCAAGCATGAACTTACCTAAGATGATGATTTTTGTGGAATAACCTCCTTGGAATGCTTCTAACTCTCGAAAATTTGATGAAGAAGAAGGAGTGTTTCTTTGAGAGTGTTTGAGTGAAATGTGTGTGTGTCTTTCCCTTTGTGGTTCTCGGCCGAACGAAGAAAAAGAGAGAAGGAGAAGAGAGAGTGATGATAAGATGGTTGCTTGGAAATATGAGTTATTACATGGAGAACCAAAATATAATAAGGAGGTGGCAAGTGGAAAGTCAACTCTTCCCCCCCCCCCCTCATTTATGTAGTTGGGCTGAGAAGAGGAGAAGAAGAAAAAGAAATTGGGCCTTTTTGTGCTTAAGTCCATTTTATGGCCCAATTAGGTGATTTTTCGGCCCATTGGGCTCCCATGATGGTTTACGGCCCAATTTGTCAAAATAATGGGCTTTATAGTCCATTAGAGTTAATTAGGTTAGTTATGGCCCAATGAGGCCCATTAGGGTATTTTATTTCATTCTAGGCCCAATATGGCCCAAAATGTTAAAATAAGTGAAAGTGGGTCCAATTAGAGTCCACATAGGAGTTCTAAGCCCAAAATAGTCAAATTGGAAGCTTATTGGTCCATTAGGCCCAATAAGGAAATCCTAGTCCATAATGGACTTAAACCGGGATTTCTAGGTTTTCCAATTCTTAGTTGACTATTTGCAGTGCTTGTATAAGGTGTTTGATGGAAGTTTTGTTGTTATTGAATAAGCATTATACATGTTTTCTCATTTTGGTTCACAAATGTTATCATTGTTGTTGTTACAAAACATCAAAATTTCTAGTTGTGACATAAGTCAGATCCATAACACCTTTCTTGTGTCTCAACTATGGAAGTGTGTATCATATGTGGCTGCAGTCATTTCATTGGATGATATTCAGGTGGATGAGAGCCTGAACTATGTTGAGAAGCCAATTACAGTTCTGGATAGAAAAAACTAAAGCTCTTCGAAATAAAAAGGTGAGGCTAGTGAAGGTGCAATGGCAGCACCGGAGGGGCTCCGAATGGACATGGGAGCCGAAGGACGAGATGAGAGAACATTACCCGAATTTATTTGTGTCTGCAGACTTTGAGGATGAAGTCTAAATCAAGTGGGGGAGAGTTGTAACATTAAAAAAATCCAAGTTTCCATTTAACCCCTTGAAGTATTTTATTTGTGGCTTGGAGGACCCTTCGTACGCTAGGCGTACATATGAGTACACTTAGCATACGCGAGCGGATGCATCGAGTGACTTAGGCTTGTACGCAGGGCGTACAAGCTCGTACACGGGGCGTACGAGGCCGAGGTCTAAAACGCTAATAATCGGACTTGTGACCTATTTAAACGTTCTTAAGTCATTTGGACCTTACCCTAACCAGCCTCCATCACTTTCAAACGTCCCTAAAACCCTGAAACCTTTGTGTGTGCCTCTTGAGCTTAAAAGTGCCTCAACTACCTCCTTTTTAGTGATCTAGCAAGGAGAAGGAAGTGGAAGCAAGCCTTGAACGTGGGAAAAGCCTTTGGATCTTGCATTTGGAGCATATTGGGAAGCTTGTTGAGGGAAAGAGCTCATACCTTGCTCTTGTTTATGATTAGTTGAGTTAGGGGTTGGTTTTTAGTCCTTTTTTGGTCCATGAATCTTCTCTTGTGAGTTTGGACAACTCTAGAGGTTAGGGGTGTTAGACCTAGGTCCCCTGGTCCGGTTTTAAGCATAAAAATGACAGATCCAAAAGTGAAACCATCTCAAGATAAGATAACAAATCAGAGAGAAAAGGAACAATCCAGAACAAACCAACAAAGACAATCAAAACAACAAACCTAAACACAAACCCTAGAAACCCTAAAACAACAATTCGTTTATTATAAACGAAGAACCCGTTGGCTTTAAAGAACTTACAAATGAAAACTCCCTACAAAAAATCACTCACACTCTATAACAATCTTCACTACAAGCCACTCTCTACAGTAGACTCACCTAATTTAACAACGAAGAAGAAATCTATGATATTACAAGACTCACAAAATCAAAACACTAACATGAAGTCGACGATGAAAAAATGAGGGAAAACTATGAGGTGTGTGTGTATGTGTGTTATTTCTCAGTTATGAGAAATAAACACACACTCAATCAACATATACTTCGGAGTAAACAAACGAATCAAATACATATCGGATTCAAGTAATATCCAACCGAAACATAACCTGCGCGTCCATATGCAATATAAGAAAGAGAAAAACGAGCCGTAGTCCACAAGTATAAAACAAATGCACTTTTGGCCCTTATAAACAAATTACATAACAAAATTAATCCAACAAAAATTTCGTATATAACCCTCAAGAATAAGAATGTATTTATAATAATTCTGTTTGAATAATATATGACATTCTCAACGGATTGTTTAACTTAATAACCATTTGTCTTTTGTACAAGATTTTTGTTAACTTATGTAACAATAAAAGGTGTTACTAAAAAAATATTTTGAATTAATTAATATATAAAGTGAACTAATAACTAAATATAATTTTTGCATATAATATTTTTTATAAAAAGATTAAGTTTTAATTTTTGTAAAATGACCACATATATATATATATATATATATATATATATATATATATATATATATATATATATAACCATATTAATTAAGTTATACAAAATGTGAATTATAATCACCACAAGTAAACGAGTTTCGTGTTTGGTAGCTGCGTGACTTGTTCATAATTGAATCTGCTTGGTTGTGGGAAACATGTATTTACTTCCAACCATCAAAAGAGGACAAAATAACAATCGGTTTGGTGTTTAACATGTTTAATATTATGTAAGACGTTTTTTCATAAAAAAAGAAAATTGAAATGATCTGAAAGTATCATATTGATCATGGAGACTCAACATGATTAGCAAGAAACATGTGTTTTTATAGATGATGTTTTATTGTACTTTTTGCCTTAACGCTTGTTCTTACGTACTTTGGGTTCAATGTATACATAAACTGTATACATGACATCATATTGATTATCCCCTAAAGTCAAATACATATGGTGGCAGTTTTAAAAGTTTTCGGAATAATAGAACATTAGAGGAATCAAGTTTAAATAATATATTTATATTTTCAGATCTACATTGATCGTATTATTCTTGTTTGAATTGAGCTATAGACTAATTGAATGAGTAATTAATTATACCAAAATAACCAAAAATAAAAACATCATTTAATGGAATGAATATCAAAATTTTAAACTTTACTGTTTTTTATTATCTAACTTAATTGGGAATAAACAAAAAAAGTTAATCATTTAATTTATTTAAAAAAACTTCTAATCTAAATGAATATTTTAAATACTTTTGATTTTTTTTCCTTTTCTTTTTAAGATTTGAACTTTTATATTTGTCAAAAGTTTACAATTATTTTTTGTAAAAAACTACCACACAAATAAAAGTTATATTTTTCATTTTTGAACCTATATTATAGAGAAAATTACAAATTTAGCCAAAAATGTTAATTACTTTGTGGAAAATAACAAAAAAAAACCAAAATTACATTTTTAGTCACCACAATCACCGATGGATAAAAGCCTATTTGCGATCTTGGCAACCCATTTGCGAACGTACAAGTCGCTAAACCATAGACGTGCTTTAGCGACTTGTATGTTCGCAGATGGACTAGTCCATCTGTGAACATAGGAATCCATCTGTGAACATAGTTGTGGCTAGTATAAAAACGATTTTTTTTTGCTTCATTTTTCACTATTTTTTGTTGGAAAAACTCTCTAGAAAGTTTGATTATGTTTAAAACCTCAACTTTATACTTGTTTAGTTGTTATAAAAATTGAAGTTTCAAAATACTTAACATTAATCTATTTTAGCCTTTAATTATTCTTGGCCGTTTAAATTATTTTAGAAAATCATTTAGCATTAATATCTTTTAAAGATATACTTGTTACTTGTTTAGGTGTTTTTAGAATTTGAAGATTTAACTTAACACCAACAGGTTAACCGAGAACTCCATACAAACCAACAACACATTATGATTATGTGGGATTTTACATAACATACATTCTTTATATGGGTTATATGTATAACTAGACGAATGCTCGCGCATTGCGCAGAAACACCTATATAGTTGAGGTCTTTACAAATATATGGTTTTTAATATAGCAATAACGTTGTTAAATTTGATATAATAATTCGTATACTAAATTGATATAATATATTGATGATTTTGAATTATATGATAATATATAAATCTATTATAACTGCATAATCTCAATCGTTTGAATGACTTATACCCACGAGTTACACATGAATAAAATTAAATATAATATATGGTTTAATGTTATTTATAGTTGTTGTTATTGTTAATTAATTTTTTAAAATTTATTTACTTAATGTTTTAATTTCTATCATTATAATTATTTAAAACATCAAACATTGTTTTTTGATTTTAAAGGTAACAATATAATCATTTATAGAGAGTTATTTTTAACTATTGTTATTGTAAGTTATTTTAAGCTGCTTATTTGAAAACTTTTAACGATTATAAAAATATTTTTAGGAAATATTTTAGTTGAATTGAGATTACAATTTAGTTTTCGCATTTATCACTTTTAATTATTTACAAAATATTCTTTGGTTTTTTAAGTAAAGCTGAAATTTATATTTAAGTTGACATTGTAATGTTATATTTAAAATAACAATTTAAGTATTTTGTCCAAACTGTTAAAAAGTTGTAGCTTTAAATTGATAATGGTTTACATACAACATATTGAATCTAATAAATTAAGTATAATATGTGAAAAGTTAAAGACATAACGGTGGTCTGATCGGGAATGAAAAAATGAACAGGTCGATGGAAGCTCCAGTTAAAGACATACTCGAGAGGAAACGGATGAACCAAATTCATTGATGGAAGCTCTAGTGGTGGCTGATATCATGAGGGGAGGGAAGGGCGTCGATCTCCGGCGATCCTTGTGGGCTTAATTGTCGTCTGATCGAGAATGAGAAAATGAACAGGTCGATCGGTGAACACATCACAAGAGGGGAAGGAACAGGGCAGATCGACGACGATTTCGGGGGTGTTTGATGCTATGGAGCCGACTAGGAGCACAGGGAAACTTAAGAGGGTCATCGCCCTATTGATCGTCGACAAACCTCGACTCAAGTGGAGGTTTTTCGACTGCAAATGAAGAGGAAAAAGGGAGGGAGAACGACAGTATCAGGGGTGTTTTGGGGCGATGTTTTTCGACAGGAGTAAGAGGGGTAGCTCCTCGATGGATCACCACAACACCGCCACTACCGGTGGTGCTTGGCTGGACCGAAGAGAGAAAGAAGAATGGAAGTAGCGGGGGGTCTCATCGGTCTTGGTGGTGTTCTGTGACAACGAGGGAGGCCGAGGGTGGGTTGAGAGGGTTGTGGCGGATTTAATCCAATTGTTTATTCTCTTTCTTTTCCGGTCAAAATAATGGAAGGAAGATGGTGGTGGAGCTGTGCGAGATGACTGGTGGTGTTGGGGTTGCTGTGTGGTCGGGAGGGAAATGGGGATTCCATGAAGCTCCTTCTTGTTTTGTTGCAGGTATACACAAGAACGAGAACCAATTTGTTCTTGGCTAGGAATAAAGATGCAAACATACACAAAGAATCAATCAATTTTTACTGTAAGGGTTCAATTGTTGTTGGTTGTTTGGATTGTTGATTTTATCATTGTTAGTTTGTGGTTGAGTGTTGTATCGGGTTGAAGAAACTGTACACATAATCTGTTCAATTGTGATGCGCAGGATTATTTATGCCCATCTGTAACATCCGGAATTTCAGGTATCATAATTTAAATATTTGTTTGAGATGAGAAGAGGGACTTGACGAGTTGACGCCTAAACTCGTCGAGTGGGATCGCGACTGATGACTCAGAATAATGAATGGACTCGACGAGTCGGAGGGTCGACTCGACGAGTCCGCGCTGTGGACAGAAACCCTAAATCTTTGGGCCAGTGCCCTATTTAAAGGACCTTATGGCCTTCATTTGCGGCCACACACCCACTTGCGAAACCCTAACGAACCAGAAAGCATATGTATGAGTTATGTGACTTATGTGATATGTATATGCTGTATGAATTGGGCCGGAAGGCAAACAGAGTTGGGGCCGGAAGGCAAGGCATGGTAGGGCCGGAAGGACTATCAGAGCTGTGGGACCGGAAGGTCCACTGAGACACATTGACCGGAAGGTCATGCGATGCTATAGCCTCGAGAGGCTAATATGTGAATGTGGTATTTTGGGGAACTCACTAAGCATTTATGCTTACCGTGTTATGTGATTTGTGTTTCAGGTACTAGCGAGGATCGCGGGAAGGCGCCGGCATGATTTGTACACACTGGCAGAGGATTTTGTAATTGAGATTCTGGGATATGTTTTATTGTGATAACATTTGATACACTTGAGTTTTGAAATGATTTATATGAGATATGATATGTTTGAAAAAGAAAAATTGTTTTAAATTTCCACGTCGTTACAAGTTGGTATCAGAGCCTTGGTTTGAGGGATTCGGATGCACCTTCGGGCGTATCTGAACTCAAACTGAGGATTTGAGAAATTTTTTCATAAAATAAACAATTTTTCTAAAAGAGTAAGAGATTTTGAGACAAGCAGAACGGAACAGTGTGTACGATCAGCCACCGCCCGAACGGTGATTTCCCAAAATACCCTTACATTATGTGTTATGAGATATTATGTGATATGCTATGCATGCTAGAGTAGGCTAGGTATTCATATCTTAGGACTAGGGTGGCCTGATATGTGATACCTTAGCCTAGGAGTTTATGCTGTTGTGGGTTGCTTTGAGTGCATGTAGGTAGCGGAGAGTAGCTTGTGAGAAGTCTGCTTGAGAGTAGGCTGAATTAAGAGGGTATAGAGTACTTGCGAATTGGGATCCTAGGAGGAGGACTTGGGGTAGATACGGATACGGTGTGGAAGGTAGTATTGGGCCCGTACTACTGAAAGCACCGGATCGGTAAACATCCCAAGTAAGAATCCTTAGGGTGCTAAGGAACAAGTAGGGACGGTTGATCGAGTGTGAGTAATCTCGGTCGAGTCTTTGATTATTTTATGTCATGTTTTAGAGGCATCATGGTGGGGACGCGCCACAACCCAGGAAGCAGTGGTACTAGTGGTACTAGTGATGAGGAGATCCGTAGGATGATTCACGAGGAGGTGCCCGCAGCCATTCGAGCTGAGATACCGGAGATGTTTGGGTCTATCCAGACCACGCTGATTGAGGCATTTGACGAGCGATATGCTGCTCTGACCGAGGCGGCTGCTGCTGCGGCCACTGCATCTGTCGCTGCCGCGAGGCCACAGGGGGGTGACTCGTTGCTGTACCGAGAGTTCAGCAACACGAAGCCACCAGAGTTTTACGGGACTCAGGATCCGATATCCGCGATGAGGTGGATGTCTGACATTGAGGGATGCTTCTACACATGTTCATGTCCTGAGCATCTGAGGGTACGGTTCGCGCTGAACCAGCTTCGCTTGGGGGCGAAGGACTGGTGGAAGTTTGTGACGGCTGACTTCACTCCTGCAGAGCTCACTGCAGTGACTTGGGAGAGGTTCACCACTATGTTTCGTGATGAGTATGTCCCTCCGGTGAAGAGGGAAAGGTTAGCCCAGGAGTTCTTGTCCCTCAAGCAGGGGACCGAGTCTGTGACAGTGATTACGAGGATGTTTCATGAGAGGGTGCTGTTTTGCCCTGAGCATGTGTCTTCTGAGCAGGCACGAATGAGCTGATACTTGAGCATTTTGAGGAGGGACATTCGCGAGTTCGTGGCGAACTCGTCATACCGGACATTTGCTGAGCTTCAGGAAAATGCCCGGAAGAGGGAGATTGAGCTAGAGACTCAGGCCAGGGAGGATGCAGAGTCTCACAAGGGGGATAGGCGATCGGTACAGTCTCATCCGGCAGCCAAGCGGGCAAAGCCCGCCGATTCAAGGATTGGAGGCCAGAAGGGCCGCACTTGTGGGAAGTGCGGCAAGGGACATGAGGGGACTTGTCGGGCAGGTGCTTGCTACAAGTGTGGCAAGGAGGGGCATATAACCAAGGATTGCCCCAAGGGGTTCATGGTCTGTTTCCACTGCAATCAGACTGGCCATCGGAAGGCCGAGTGCCCACAGCTGACGCAGGGACTAGCACAGGGATCTGCCCCTGTTGCTGCACGAGCTACAGAGAGTCGGCCAGTGAAGGCCGAGGTTCCGAAGGCTCGCAGGAGAGCCTTTCAGTTGACAGCGGAGGAGGTCCGCGCAGGACCCGATGTCGTGGCTAGTATGCATTCTTTTGTTTACTTATTCTGAGATTGAAATATTGTTCTTATATTGTGGTATGCATAGGTACTTTTCTTGTGAGTTCTGTACCTGCCTTAGTGTTATTTGACTCGGGTGCGAGTCGATCTTTTGTGTCATTGGCGTTTAGACAGTACATCAGTATCCGACGAGAGGCGTTGAGTCGACCTCTGCGAGTTTCTATAGCCGACGAGCGAGCGGTGTATGCTACTGATGTGATTCGAGGATGTGTACTCGAGATTTTCGGTGTTGAGTTCCCGATAGATCTGGTACTGATTGCGATGGGGGATGTCTGTGTCATCGTGGGCATGGACTGGTTGAGCCGATTTGGAGCTGTTATCGACTGCGAGCGTCAATTGGTGACCATACGAGACCCCAGTGGGGGATTACTTACGGTGTGTGGCGAGGGTACCTGATCTGGGTCTGCATTTTGCTCGGCTGCCAGAGCGAGACAGAGTCTACAGCACGGCTGTAGAGGGTTTGTAGCCTATGTGATGGATACATGAGTTGCTGCAGAGAGGCCGAGTTCTGTTGGTGAGGTTCCGATAGTGCGAGAGTTTCAGGATGTTTTCCCCGAGGAGTTGCCGGGTGTGCCTCCTGAGAGGGAAGTGGAGTTTCGCATCGATTTGGTTCCGGGGGCAGCACCTATTGCCAAGGCACCCTATCGCCCTGCGCCACCGGAGATGCAGGAGTTATCCTCACAGCTTCAGGAGCTGTTGGGGAAGGGATTCATCCGACCGAGTAGCTCGCCGTGGGGAGCGCCGATCCTTTTCGTCAAGAAAAAGGATGGTTCACACCGGATGTGCATTGATTACCTGGAGTTGAACAAGTTGACGTTCAAGAACCGTTATCCACTACCGAGGATCGACGATCTGTTCGATCAGTTGTAGGGAGCATCTTGGTTTTCCAAGATTGACTTGAGGTCTGGATATCACCAGATGAGGGTGCGTGATGAGGATATCCAGAAGACGGCGTTCAGGACTCGTTATGGGCATTACGAGTTCGTGGTGATGCCTTTTGGGCTCACCAATGCACCAGCAGCGTTCATGGATCTCATGAACCGAGTATGCAGGCCGATGTTGGATCGATCAGTGATTGTGTTCATCGACGATATTCTAGTGTATTCGAGATCCAGAGAGCAGCATGAGGAGCATCTGAGGGAGATCCTTGGAGTGTTGAGATCGGAGAGGCTTTATGCCAAATTCCCCAAGTGTGATTTTTGGTTACGAGAGGTCCAGTTCTTGGGGCATCTCGTTAATCAGAATGGGATATCGATCGATCCGGCCAAGATTGAGGCTGTCATGAGTTGGGAGGTGCCGAGATCCTCCACCAAGATCAGGAGTTTTCTGGGGTTGGCCGGCTACTATATGAGATTTATCATAGATTTCTCCAAGATTGCCGTTCCCCTCACCAGATTGACCCGGAAGGGCGTTGCTTTTGGCTTGGGGTCCCGAGCAGCAGACATCGTTTGAGACTCTTGGCCAGAGATTATGCGAAGCCCCGGTGTTAGCCCTTCCGGAGGGAATGGAGGATTTCATGGTGTATTGTGATGCGTCTATATCGGGATTGGGTGCGGTGCTTATGCAGAGAGGGCACATGATAGCATACGCATCGAGGCAGCTGAAGCCTCATGAGACGAGGTATCCCACCCACGATTTGGAGTTGGGGGCAGTGGTGTTCTCCCTCAAGATATGGCACCATAATTTGTACGGGGTTTGGTGTACCATATACACGGACCACAAGAGTTTGAAGTATCTGATGGATCAGCCCAACTTGAACATGCGCCAGAGGAGATGGTTGGATGTGGTAAAGGATTATGACCGTGAGATCCTGTACCACCCGGGCAAGGCTAACGTGGTAGCCGATGCTCTGAGCCGCAGGGCGGAGAGCGCCCTGATTCGAGATATATGCATGAGGATGACGGTGATGACCCCGATATTGGATACCATCCGAGAGGCCTAGGCAGTGGCTGTGAGACTGGAGAACCTCAAGAGAGAGCGGGTGGTTGGACAGGTATCCGAGTTTGTGACGGATAGCCGAGGGCTTATGACCTTTCGAGGTCGGATTTGGGTGCCTTATACGGGCGGGACACGTAGCACTCTGATGGAGGAGGCGAACAGATCGAGATTCTCGATCCATCCCGGGGCCACTAAGATGTATTTGGACCTGAAGAGAGACTACTGGTGGCCTGTATGAAGAGGGATGTTGCATGGGTAGTAGAGAGGTGCTTGACCTGTCGCCGGGTTAAGGCCGAGCACCAGCGTCCGCATGGCAAGTTGCAGCCGCTAGAGGTTCCCCAGTGGAAGTGGGAACAGATTTCTATGGATTTCATCACCAAATTGCCGAGGACCGCGAGGGGTGTTGATGCAATTTGGGTGATTGTGGATCGGCTGACGAAGAGCGCTCACTTCCTTGCTATCAGTGAGAGCTCTTCTGCGGAAAGGATGACAGAGATATATGTGAGGGAGGTGGTGTCGCGGCATGGAGTGCCGATCTCGATTGTGTCAGACCGAGATGTACGTTTCACTTCCAGGTTCTGGAGGAAGTCCCATGAGGAGTTAGGTACGAGATTGCACTTCAGTACTGCTTACCACCCACAAATGGATGGACAGAGTGAGCGGACGATACAGACGCTCGAGGAAATGCTTCGGGCATGTGTCATGGACTTCTGTGGAAGTTGGGACACATACCTACCTTTGGCTGAGTTTTCTTACAACAACAGCCACCATTCGAGTATAGGTATGCCTCCCTTTGAGCTTTTATATGGGAGGAGGTGTCGAACTCCCATCTATTGGGGAGAGGTAGGGCAGCGAGTGATGGGTAGCACTGAGATAGTGCTTAAGACGACTGAGCAGATACAGCAGGTCAGGCAGAGGCTGCTGACAGCCCAGAGCAGCCAGAAGAGTTATGCGGATAGGCGGCGATCCGAGCTTGAGTTCCAGGTTGGAGATTTTGTGCTCCTGAAGGTATCTCCTTGGAAAGGAGTGATCCGATTCAGGAAGAGGGGCAAGCTGGGGCCCCGATACATTTGTCCGTTCAGGGTGACCGCGAGAATGGGTAAGGTAGCATACCGCTTAGAGCTACCTGCGAAGTTGAGTCAGATTCATGATACTTTCCACGTATCCCAGTTGAGGAAATGTATAGCCGATGAGATGGCAGTAGTGCCGCTAGAGGATATTCAGGTGGATGCGAGCCTGAATTACATTGAGAGGCCGATCGCGATCTTGGATCGAAAGATCAAGGTTCTGAGGAATAAGGAGGTGCCTCTGGTTCAGGTCCACGGGCAGCATCGGAGGGGGTCCGAGCTGACTTGGGAGCCGGAGGCGGAGCTGCGGGAGCAGCATCCAGAGTTGTTTGCAGAGTAAGACTTCGAGGGCGAAGTCTGATTCTAGTGGGGGAGAATTGTAACATCCGGAATTCCAGGTATCATAATTTAAATATTTGTTTGAGATGAGAAGAGAGAATCGACGAGTTGACGCCTAAACTCGTCGAGTGGGATCGCGACTGATGACTCGGATTAATGAATGGACTCGACGAGTCGGAGGGTCGACTCGACGAGTCCGTGCTGTGGATAGAAACCCTAAATCTTTGGGCCAGTGCCCTATTTAAAGGACCTTATGGCCTTCATTTGCGGCCACACACCCACTTGAGAAACCCTAACGAACCAGAAAGCATAGAGAGTGAGGGAAGGAGCTAATTACTTCACTTTTAGTGCATTCTTATAAGAAGGAAAGAGAGGATTCAAGCTAGGCTGATTAAGGAGCTCAGATCTACTATCACTTCATCAAAGGTTGCTGTTTGAGGTATGAATCCATGCCTATTTTCGTGTATATAGTAGATCTCATGAATCTAGGGTTTCTTTACCCCTTCTTTAGTTGGAATATGGGGCATGTGGAGTCCCACTGAGGAATAGACTTTAGATCTGGACCTTGAGAGGTCCAGAGAGTCCCAATCATCCAGCTTTATGCAGTCCCATAAGAGTTTTGAGTCTAGGGTTCCATTTTAAGAGTTATTTCATCAAATAGAGCCATATGTGCGATGCATGAACATAAATATGGGACCTTTACGTGACTTTTGGGTGTTAGAAGGTCAGATCTATAAGTTAGAGAAACAGATCTGACCTCAGAAGGTCGTTTGAGCATTGTCATGGAGGAAACTCGCCGAGTCCATGAGAGGACTCGACGAGTGGGATCGTGTTGTTCCGCGATTCGTGATCAGTGGTAACCCGTCGAGTGAAAGGTTAACTCGACGAGTCGAGTGAGGCCTTAGGAGGATTCAGAGGACACGCATGAACTCGCCGAGCCACCCGAGTGGACTCGACGAGTCTGGTCAAAGTTGGACCGTTGACTGGAGTTGACTTTCGTTAACTTTTAGGGTTTGGTCAACATTTGGACATTTGGACCATTGGAGGGGTAAAATGGTCTTTTCCCCTTCTGAGAGATTATAGGAAGGGATTAGTCTAGCCTATGAGAATCATTGTTAATTAGAGATAAATTACTTTATGTGATTAGGCGGAGGCTAGATCAGTATTTCGAGTTCGAGACCTTCCGAGATTACCCGAGGTGAGTCTTCTCACTATACTTTACCTAGAATGGTAACTATGTGTGACCGGAAGGTCTTATGCATTTGTATGAGTTATGTGACTTATGTGATATGTATATGCTGTATGAATTGGGCCGGAAGGCAAACAGAGTTGGGGCCGGAAGGCAAGGCATGGTAGGGCCGGAAGGACTATCAGAGCTGTGGGACCGGAAGGTCCACTGAGACACATTGACCGGAAAGTCATGCGATGCAATAGCCTCGAGAGGCTAATATGTGAATGTGGTATTTTGGGGAACTCACTAAGCATTTATGCTTACCGTGTTATGTGATTTGTATTTCAGGTACTAGCGAGGATCGCAGGAAGGCGCCGGCATGATTTGTACACACTGGCAGAGGATTTTGTAATTGAGATTCTGGGATATGTTTTATTGTGATAACATTTGATACACTTGAGTTTTGAAATGATTCATATGAGATATGATATGTTTGAAAAAGAAAAATTGTTTTAAATTTCCACGTCGTTACAAGTTGGTATCAGAGCCTTGGTTTGAGGGATTCGGATGCACCTTCGGGCGAATCTGAACTCAAACTGAGGATTTGAGAAATTTTTTCATAAAATAAACAATTTTTCTAAAAGAGTTAGAGATTTTGAGACAAGCAGAACGGAACAGTGTGTACGATCAGCCACCGCCCGAACGGTGATTTCCCAAAATACCCTTACATTATGTGTTATGAGATATTATGTGATATGCTATGCATGCTAGAGTAGGCTAGGTATTCATATCTTAGGATTAGGGTGGCCTGATATGTGATACCTTAGCCTAGGAGTTTATGCTGCTGTGGTTGCTTTGAGTGCATGTAGGTAGCGGAGAGTAGCTTGTGAGAAGTCTGCTTGAGAGTAGGCTGAATTCAGAGGGTATAAAGTACTTGCGAATTGGGATCCTAGGAGGAGGACTTGGGGTAGATACGGATACGGTGTGGAAGGTAGTATTGGGCCCGTACTACTGAAAGCATCGGATCGGTAAACATCCCAAGTAAGAATCCTTAGGGTGCTATGGAACAAGTAAGGACGGTTGATCGAGTGTGAGTAATCTCGGTCGAGTCCGATAATTCAAATAAATAATAAAAAAATATTATAAATATCAGTAGTCTGATAAAATAATATTCATTAATATATTAATATTATATATTAAAATAATATTTATTTATATATAACAATTAAAAAAAAAGAATTAATATAATAAAAAAAGTTTTAAAAAAGAAATTAACTAAAAGAAATTAATCTAACAAAATTTCAAGATACAAGCCCAAAAAACCCACATCTTCTAATTTATTTTAAATATATGAGAGTTAGCATATTGTGGACATCACCACCATTATCACTCGGTTCGACAAAAAAGAAATAATACAATATAAACTAAAAAAATAACTAAAAGAAGTTAATAATCCCATAAAGTAATATTCATTAATATATATAAATATTTAATATGAAAAATAATATTTATTAATATATAATAATCCAATAAAAAAGAAATTAAAAAAGAATTAATTAAATGAAATCAATACTCCAATAAAATAGTATTATTAATATATTAAATATTATATACTAAAAATAATATTTATTAATATATAATAATCCAATAAAAAGAATTGATCCAATAAAAAGAAATTAAAAAAAATTAATTAAAAAAACTTATATATAAACTTCAATAAAGTTAAAAAGAAGATATGCAAAAATAGTGCCTATGGTTTGGTAAAAAGAATCAATTGCAGAAATGATCCCTGAGAGTAAAATAGGCATTTTAAAAAAGTTAACAGTCAACCTGTTAAAGTTAACGACATAGAGACCAAATCCGCACAACGTATCCAAAATTGGACCACTGGTGCACCACCAAACATTTTTGGACGAAAACCGCATAATTTTGACAACCACAGGGACAATTTTTGCAATTTTGTCTTGGTTCTAAAACTCTAAGGATAAAGATACTTACATTATCATAATAAATGAGAGCAACCTTAGTAATAGGTAACAAAGGCTTAAGAAGAAGCAACTGGATCCGCTATGTTTCTAAAACCATGTTAGCAACACCATGTGTCTTGGGTTGTGATACTTATTACAAAATCAGATAAAGTAAATTGCAGAAACAAATTAAACAAAATACCATAAAACAATCATGGATCTATGTTTATTCAAGTTTATACAACTAAGATTATAATACTAAAGGAAATATAGACGATCAGCTCAACTTGTGGTCAACAATAAACAATAGAACTCAAAATAAAGTTCATCTACTGCATTCGTACCCCTTGACATTAAACAAGCAAAACTTTCTCTTTGTGTTCTAAGCAAAATTTATATGTTTCATCATTCATCTTGTCTTAATCCACTTCATCATGAATTGTATAAGTTTGCTTTAGTATTTGTACATTTTTACACTGGTTGACAAGATTGATCAAAATATTTGCCCAGTGTTACTGGTGTGGGGGCTGATTTAGAAGAAAGAAAAGGTTGGAGATGAAAGGGATAAGAAGGACATAATATCCTCCACACTTAAATGCTTAATAGCCACAACTTGGGCTCCATTATAATTGGGTTTCGTCATCCAGTTTAACTTTCAATACCCACTACACTTTGGGCTCCAATGCCGAAAGCAAAAGCACAAATAATGTGATCTAGACATTTTATAGTACAAAGATGAATAATTTCATTAGAATTCTGCAAATTTTAACTTTAGCTTATATTAACTTAGATAAAAAAAATCAAGATCGCTACAACGCAAAAATTAAAACAAAAATGACATCAATATTATATGGTACGATAACACGAAATAAAAAAACTCATTAATAATTTCAAAATTCCAATGAAAATTCAGAACCACTCAAAGATTAACCTTACTGGCAACTTGAATGCCAAGTTGGTCGACAAAAAGAACAAAAAATAAAATCCCAAACGATAGGTTGGTTCCACCCGATACTAGTCATCATTTTTTTCTTTCTTATGTCATTTGTCAAGTTTTTATTTGTTTTTCTATACTTTTTTTTATTACTTTTAAATATAGTCCTTATTTTTCTTATTAATTTTTTTTATTTTTATTAAAAACTAAGAAATATATATAAAATATATGAAATAATTTTTCTATGGAAATAAACCGATATATTTCAAGATTTTTTTTAAATAAAACAAGTTGTTTATATTTTGAATAATCTTAATAATAGTAAAAAATGGGTTATAAATTGCAATCATAATACTTACAAATTCAAAATATATAGTTTGCATAATATAGAAAAAACTAATTAAAAATTATACAAAAAACTAGTTTTGATTGGGTTGCTAACGATTGTATATAATTTGGGTTTAGTTGGGTTGTATAGGTGAAAGAGAGATAAACTACTTTTCTATATAGTCGCATTAGATTGTTGATGAGAGTAGTCTTATAGCACAATAAAGGATCATGGTGCCTAGCATGTGGCATCTGTACGGATGGGTACACCACACACCCATTTCAGTATCAAACAAAAGTATCTCGATTCGACATGTCTATCCCTACCCTTGCACCTCCAAACAATGATAAAGACCGATCTACATTATGCCATGTACTCCAATATATATATATATATATATATATATATATATATATATATATATATATATATATATATATATGGGTCTATCGAGACACTCTCCAAGCTAGGATGTTAAGCTTACTCAGGACGAGCTTATTCCTAGCCCACTAGTAAGGTGTGTGGTGAAGGATAGAGATGTGAATATATTCACTTAATGATGCAACTATGAATAGTCTCAAATTATCAAGAAACCAAGTCTAGCCTTCATGTCAAGTAGAGGAGTTTGAGTGATTAAAAAAAGTTATGAAATTGTAGCTTTTCTTGAGAGAGTACACACTTTAGACATTAGCACCCAAACAATTTCTTTTTTCTTTTAGCCATTGATGGATGTGTGAAACCACCAGCCGGTCCGTATAAATATTTCATTACAACGATGGTCTAAGCGCTGTTGTTAGAGGTCTTAAATTCTCACCACTATTTTCCCAATAGGGTAAGATTTTGAACCTTTAGACTTCCAATACTGAGCCCTCCATGCCCTTTGTAAGAAAGTACTTTATTCCTTGCAATACACATTATATTGTTTTTCCAAATGTTCGCCCTAAAAGAACCCCATTGTTATTTTCTGTAAGTCTTTGAGCACTTTAATATGCACTTTGTATAAAGAGAGGAAGTAACCAAAGACAGATCTGTAGAGCATTAGCCTTCCACGAGAGATGCAATCATTTCCATTTAAATATTTTGCATTAGAAATTTTTAATAATCAGGTTCCAATGAACTAATGGGGAAATAAACGCGCCAATAAGCAACCCTGAGTAATCAACGGGTGTTTGTCAACAACACAACTGATTCTACGGGTTCACCAGATCTAATTGTTAGATATTTTTCATAACTGAAACATAAACGCGAAAGCATAAACATTTTATCTTTATCTTAAATATGGTTAAAAGAAAACTTAAACAAGAAGAACGATTACATACCTGTTTTCTTTGTGATTTCCGGATCGGATAACTAGGGTTTGGTTTTCCAGTTGATCTCAAGACTCTCTCTAAAATCCCCCAGCATAGAGACCCACAAATTTCATAGTGTATTTTTGTATATTTGATTTGCTTCTCATCACATGTTTATATAGATGGAGATATAACAAAATGTGAGAGATATTAGAGATTTATGAGATATTGAGTCAAACCGGGAACTTAACCCACAAGATAAACATGGTAAATGTATATATCCATTTATTAATAAAATCCGTCCATCAACAATTTAAATAATTTTCATAATAAGTATTAGATTAATGATAAAATTATTTATTTACATTTACTAGTGGTCCCAAAATATCCAACAATCTCCCACTGGACCATAAATATATAAATGTATATATAATCGTATAAGCACTTTAATGGATTTTATCATAGTATTGGTACTCTTAAACAATCTTGTCCATTAATCATATTAGTATAGGATCAAAGCGGTATTCGTTACAATTTACATAACTAAACCCATCACTGGTCACATATACATGTATAATTAAATGATGTAGATTAAACATGAATGCATGGTTTTGAAATCAAGTAGATTTCCTATAAGTTCCTTTTTATCTTGAAGTGAGATCAAACTTCAAATGAATGCAAGTAATAATGGAATAAACTGAATCCTTAGTCTGTACAGAAAAACATAATTGTTCTTAAACAAAACATAAATTACCAATAAAACTTCCACTAAAACCAAATAACACACCAGTATGTGTAGTATACTCATGAAAGATCTAGGGATGTAATCCATTTGTGACCAGATCCGCTATCATAGAGTTTTTCTAGATGTGCTTTATAAATATTTGTCCATTTGCACTATTTATTTAACAACCTAAAACTTGATGTCAATATGCTTTGACTTAGTATAACTTCTGCTATTGTTGAAATATAACATTGCTTACTTACTGCCACAACTTTAGTGGTCTTTTAAGTACAATAATATGCAGTCTTGTGACAAAATCCTACAACAATATTCCAAAAATTGATGCCTCATAACATGCTACAAGTTTTACTACCATAGGGGAAGAAACTACTGATGTCTATTCCATGAAATGACTCATCATACATGCTTATAAATGTAGATCGATATGGATTGGTAACTGTCACACCCTACTAAAGCGGAAACACGAGGTGCAGCAGTACAAAGGGTCTCATTGCAAAAGTTAAAAGACAACACCAACCACAGTATTAAAGAGCTTTACAATTTACAATAAGTTTTGAACTATTTTAAAAATAATTACAATACAATCGAAAAACAACACATGCATAATGCTTCTACAAGTGATGTGCCTCTAAGTGCCACTTACTAGATGATACCTGAAAAATCTTATAAAACGAGGGTCAACTATGGAAATAGTTGGTGAGTTCACAGGTTAATAATATAACATCATTTTAAAATCGTGGAAGTCCAAAATATTGATAAAGGTTTCCATAGCAAAAGTACGTTGCTAACATGAGCAATAAAGTTTGTTGCTAAAATGATGTAATAAAGTTCGTTGTTAAAATGAGTATAAAGTCTATATAAATAGTAGTTCGTTGCTAACATGAGAACCAAAGTCCTTTACCATCATGAGAAACAAGTTCAATACTAACATGAGAAACAAAGCCCGTTATCACGAAACAAGTTCGATGCTAACATGAGAAACAAAGTCCGTATGTGCATAATGAAAAAACCATGGGTTCACAACCCAAACGTAATGACCGAGGGGTGCCTTATAGAGATCTACGTGTATCACTCACATATATAGAGTTGGTTACATGCACTCCGTGAACTGTATGAGTGAGGATTTGTCTACCTCCTAATAGCGCTATCCATAATGATCATCGGATCGAAAGAGTTAATGAGTTGTGTAAAATGTTCCAGGGATTTAATTGCGATAAGGCCTCATGAATCAAAATAGCATACATATACATATCTAAATATAGCAACCAAGTTTGATACAAGTCAAATTAAATACAACGAACAATAAATAGTTTTTGGAGATGCTTTTCCACCCCAAAACATAAAAAACATAAATAGGGGCTGTGAATACTCACTAAGCTTTGAGATGATGCTAACGATGCATTGAACTAAGTTCCACACGACCTACTACCGATATCCTACAATGATGTTACACGCTAGTGAGTCTCTAGTCAAAATCTAATACTAGTATACTTATCTTATACACTAGAATTATGCCAATAATGTGTTAAAAGTTTGATTTAGAATAAGTCACAAATATTTTTTTGTGAAATTTAGATTCCCATGAATCAATTTTTACATAACAATTTATGTGAAAATTTTCCATCTTTGAAATGTTAAAATTTAACATTTTAGAAGATGTTCAAAAGACTAAATTTTCAAAACTAAATCAAATTAGTTCTAAAATTTCCCAAACTTTGTATTTCGGTTTTAAATGAAGTCAAAGACATCAAGATAAATTTTCTCGAATTTTTGATTTGTCTAACTATTTCTCACCATTTTAATTCCTTAAATATTCACAAATTCATGGAAAAATAGTAAATTTTCATGAAAAATTCTTAGAATGTTTGTATAGCTGTTTCACAATGTTCATAAACTGGGAAAAATATAAAATGCTACTTTTGATCAATAAAACCTGGTTTTTATAACTTAAATGTGTCTTGCACCAAAAAATTCTAATTAAATAGAAAAAAGTAATTAAAAATCACAAAACTTTTTATTTGTGTTCCAACTGTAGTAAAAGACTTCTAGAAAATGTTTCATGAATTTTATATATGTATAACTATATTTCCATTATTTAAGTACTTGAATAAACATAAATTCAAGAAAAATAAAAAACAGTTAAGAAAAATTGCTAATCTTTTTGTAAAACTGACATACAATGTATACAAGCTGGGAAAAATATCAAAAATGATTTTCAAATAGTGGAGTCCTATTTGTGGATTTATGGGTGCTTAATCTTAGGAAAATAGAAATAAACAGTAAACAGTTGAAATAAATCTTCAAACTTTTCATTATTGTTTAGAATATAATCAAGGGAGTTCTGGTAAGTTTATATCATTTATGGAATGGTTTAGATATTTTTCCTTATTTATTTCATTAAATAAGCATTTAAATCGTGAAGAGTAGTAAATAATAGGAAAAAATCACTAAACCCTATTACTTTGTATCCTACTGTAATAAAAGAGGTCCTGATAAATTTTCATGATTTATGGGAAAGTGTAACTATTCCCCCCCCCTCGATTTAGTCCATTAAATACACAAAAATCATGGAAAAATAGAAATAGGTTATGAAAAATTCTCAAAATATTTATCTAAATGTTACATAAGATCTAGAAGATGCGAAAATTCTTAGATGTTCACTTCATATCTTATAACTTGGTTTTATGAGTTATTTCAGTTAAACACAAAGAAATTAAAAATCATAGCAAACAGTGACAAAAATAGGTGAAACTTCAAGGGAGATGTTTATTTGCTTTATGGGCCATCCATTAATGTATCTAGGATTTATAGACCTAAGAAATTATTTTATGTGAATTATTGCTCTATTTTCTTACAAAAATTACAAAAATTCGAGAAAAATGAATTATGTTCTGAACATTTCGAGATCTTCTTATTTGGTTGTTTGGATTCTGGGAAAAATCGGATTTGAGTAGAAAAGAAGTTTTATATATTTGTTTGTGGATAAATCCTTTATGAACATTCTTAATAATGTACTTTGATCATCAAGCCTTTAAGCTTGATGTGCATCACATGCATCATGTTTCGAAGACCATGCATGGACTTATTTAGTTTAAAATGATGTTTTTTAAAAGAAAAACTCGAATGCATGTGGTTGATGAACATTAAGACTTGTAAAAACTCATATTCTTAGGTTTGACATATGTTTTGTGTAACACCCATAAAATTCAAGCCAATTTAAAACATTTTATTTCATTTCAAAACCATTAAGTTCATACATCTTGTTTTCAAAATAATTTAAACATCAGAGTATCCCCAGAACCATATCACAAAATCATAAAACATGAGGAGCGGTACGATCACGCCTTCGCCTTGCCACGATCTCCTGAAGTACCTGAAACATAACACTACAACTGTAAGCCCGAAAGCTTAGTGAGTTACCCCCAAAATACCAACCACATAACCATACTCATATCATATCACAATACAGAACATCCAAGCACATCGGGTCTACTGTGTGACTGGTCCGCCCGCACTGGGCCTTCAGTCCACCTGGTCCACCCTCCGAGTCTAGCCATGTACATCGAGTCTACAGTGTGATTGGTCCGCCCGCACTGGGCCTTCAATCCACATGGTCCACCCTCTGAGTCTACAGTATGACTGGTCCGCCCGCACCGGGCCTTCAGTCGGCCTGGTCCACTCTCCGAGCCTCGGCACGTCTGGTCCGCCCTCTTGGGGCCTTCAGCCTATCCGGACCGCTCGCTGGGCCTTCGGTCTATCCGGTCCGCCCTGGGTATGTTGGCCTACAGCACAAAGCAGGACCCGCCTCAACCCAACCCCAGTCAAACAACCATGTGCACATAAAACAATTAATCACATAACAAATCCTTAACCAGACAACCAGTCTAACAGATCACATAGCATATCAACATCCTAACCAGGATTCCGACCTATCCGGTCACTAGCATAACATTACCCTATATACCGGGTACCGACCTTAACCAGGTCCCTAACATAACACCACCCTAAATACCAGGATGCAAATCTAGCAAAGCAACAACATAACAACAAAACCCGGATTTCCATCTGATAAAGGGCCGGCCTTGGTGCCGTAGACCCTGTCGATATAGTGAGGATAACTCACCTGCAATTGCTGACTGAAGAGATACGACCAAGCTGCTCCGACCACCGACACGAACTTCACCGCAGCACACTACCAAGGAACCAATACCAAAATTAACCAAAATACCCATGGAAGTCAAACTGGTCAACTCTTGGTCAAAGTCAAAGTCCTCAGTCAAATTCAACCTTCTTGGTTGACTCTACTCGCCGAGTTAACCCGTCGACTCGTCGAGTTCTCATACTCAGAAAACTCCCATAACACGACTCTACTCGCCGAGTCGCCCCAAGACTCGTCGAGTTCAACGATCTCGAAATCCCATCCTGTCCAACTCACTGAGTCGCCAACCGACTCACTAAACCAAAGCTTTAACCAAAAGAGATTGGGTTCTGCGACCAGACTCACCGAGTCCAAGAACAGACTCGCCGAGTCCAAGGCAATCTTCAACAGACTCGCCGAGTTGTTCTTCAACTCGCCTAGTCCATGCACATGTTCGTACAACTCGTCGAGTACACCCATTTGAGTCGCCGAGTCTCTTCAGTTCTTAATCCAAATAGAGGCTTTTCGAGCCATGTAGGGGCTCCAATCCATAGATCCACCCTTCTACAATCTAACCCTCACATAAAGTTGCAAACTTTACGTGGAACCAAGGAGATATAAGCCCAAAACACACTAGGGCTTGGGGTTTAGACAAAAGGGGCTTCACCAACAACTCAATGATTGAACTTTATGACATTCTGGACCAGCTCAAGACTAGATCTGAGGTAGCAAACTCAGATCTATCTTCTAAACCCGAAATAACTCTCAATCAAGCTATGGAACTCCCCATCAACCACCAAGGATGAACCAAAAAGGAAATTAGCATAAGATTATGGCTTCTTACCTCTGAAATGTGCCCAAACAGATGTAGATCCCAGATCCACACAAGCCCCTTGATGCTAGCCTCTAATTCCTCAAGCTCTTTTCTCCAAATTCCTCTTCCAAGCTCCAATCTCCTCAACAATGAAGTCTCATACGAAAATTAGGGTTTCTGGAACTCTCAGGGGGATTAGGAGGCTGGGAGAAGGACATAAAGTCCTTTAAATAGGGTGCAACCCTCGGGATTAGGGTTTTCTCATTCCATCACCAAGTCGTCGAGTCCAAGCCGCCGACTAGGCGAGTTGGCCAATTAATCCGCGACCCAAACCCGCTCCGACTCGGCGAGTAAGCGTACCTATTCGTCGAGTCCCTTCTTCGAAATTACACTTTGCACCCTTCAACTTCTTGCTTCCGAACTTGGGATGTTACAATTCTCCCCCAATTAAATTAGGCTTCGTCCTCGAAGCCTGCGGCAACACAAACTTCCGGATGACACTCCCACAATGCATCCACTGATCTCAAACCGACCCAGATTCCTTCAAACACAGTTATCGAATCTCTAAAATCCATCTCTTCCCTTGCAGGGTCCTGATCAACTGATCCAAGCCGGCCACCGGCTTCTTTTCTTTGACGGCAACACTCATCAACTAAGTGCCACCTGAAGACACTACTTACTTCCGTCTTACACATTCATTCGCCACCTGCGAAACTGGATACCACAACACCCACTGAGCTCCGCCAAGACACTAATCCATCTTCCTTCGCCCAAGATTGGCGATGACCCTGATAACTTGCAACCTGGAACGAATCCTCATGATGGAATACCCCAGATTGGAATACCTCCACATTCATAACTCAAACCTACAACCATACTCGAAACTAAGGACCTTGTCCTTGCGTCACCCTCGAACCCTTCGGTTCGACACAACGGAGTGCAACCCACTCACACCTCCCTATCACGATCTCTAGGTCCTTGACCTTCGACTGTAATATCCTTATACAGTCCTCAGCACCGGTCCAGACTACTCCCGAGTCTGTTAACCTGCTGTCTCATCTTCCTCTGTCCCAATCTCCAATCTGGAACTACCTTCCTCCTCCTCTTCCAAGGAGACTGAAAACATGCTTGCGCATTGTCCAACATTACCACAACCTCAACGGGTATCCAACCCGTATGTGCTTCCATATATCTGGTACAATCCCAGTGCTTACTACCAAGCACTTTCGATCATCCATTTACTCCACTGCCTTCCTTTAAGAGGACCCCCACTCCTTCCGGAGCTAGATACCCTTCCTTTCCAGAAAGTCTACTCAACAACCCTCACCGCACCTATCAGTGCCACTGGGCTAAACTCCACTCTACACTATCCATGTAGAGCAACTGCTATTCTCGAACTCCCATATACTCCGAATCCGATCACATAACTAACAAGGCCCACGCACGGACTCTAGCCGACTTCATCATTATGATCAATACTTGGGGCCAGACCATCTCAATTACTATTGCATGGCAACACAATCACTCATTCTCCACATTCAGATCTACTAACACATACAGAGTCTTCAGCATGACTGGACCGCCTTACCAGGCCTTCAGTCTATCTGGACCACTCTCAGAACCTTCAGCATGTCTGGACCGCCCTCCTGGGCCTTCAGCTTGTCTGGACCGCTCCCCGAGCCTTCGGTCTGACTGGTACGCCTTCTGGCCTTCAGTCTATCCGGACCACTCAAAACTGTCATACGCCATCCTGAACCATTCTTCCTGGGAATCTCTCCCATGCATACTGTTCTAGCCCTCTTGGGGTTCCGAACTCCAGCTCCATTCCATATACTCAATTCCCCGCCTAACCCTAGGCCTTATAACAATCAGTCACCTTTTCCGAAAACCATGGTCTGTGCTCCGCCCCACTTGTCTACCACTTTCTCTCACCGATCCAGACCCTCAGCAAAACACTGCTGAAATCCAAATAGCTAACCATCCTTGGATGCATGTTGTTTCACCGGAGAATTTTCCAATTCTCCCCCACTTAGTGCACCGACTACTAACCACTAATGCCCAAAACCGGCATAGCTCAATCGCCCTCACTCCATATATTCCCTCTTAACCATGAACTGACTCCCTCGGGAGTGAGTAACCTTCACTGAATAACCCTTCCGCCATCGCTCACCCGAACTCGAAGGAAGTTCGAATCTCAACTGAACACTTCTCGCATCGCAGTTGCTATTCCAAGCAACGAGATCATATGCCTTATCTTTCGACCAAGAATCCTCCTGAACTCTAACCAACTACAACTCCTGTCTACTAAGATCCTCAATCATACTACGAAACATGCGGAACAAGGCAGACAGATTTACAATACCACATAATCAACAAGATAACAAGATATCAAAATGGAAACATACCCGCAGCTGCATCTGGCTCTGTCCTGACCTCCTCTGCTGTAAGCTGGAAAGCGCGTCCCTGAGCCTTCGGAGGCTCCGCTCCACCCTGACCTCCACCCATAAGCCTCAAAGTGGCCGGTGCTGGAGCCTACGCCGGTCTTGCAGCAAGCTGTGGACAGTTGACCCTCAAGTGTCCCACCTTATGACAATGATAACAGATCCTCATATCCTGAGCCGGGACCGACTGACGACAATCCCTCGCATAATGTCCCTCTTTCCCACACTTGCGACACGCACCACCGGACCTACAAACTCCGGCATGACCCTTCCCACACTTCTCACAAGTGTTGCTGCTCTGACCTCCAACCCTAAAGTCAACGGTTTTGGACCGTTTCGGTGCCGGCTGCAACTGCACCGGGGCCTGCCTCTGCTCTCGCAACTGCAACTCCATCTCCAACTCGCGCCGCCTGGCGGCCTCCTGCAACTCCAACAAGGTGTCACATCTCTGTGTGGACACAAACTGTCGGATATCCCTTTTGAGCATACTCAGATATCGGGACATCTGAGCCTGCTCCGAAACAAACTCTGGGCAAAACATCGCCCTCTCAGTGAACATCCTGGTGATCTCCGTCACCGACTCTGAATCCTGCTTCAGCTCCAGGAACTCCTGAGCCAACCTCTCTCTCTCAACCCGTGGAACATAACGAGTGCTGAGCATCTCCCGAAACTGTTCCCAAGTAACCGCAGCCCGCTGCGCATCAGAATAAGATCCCGTAGTCAACCTCCACCAATCCTTCGCCCCGAGCCTCAAAAGGTTCAGAGCACACCTCACCCTCTGATCCGCAGGGCATGAACACGTGAAGAAACAACCCTCCATGTCTGACAACCATCTCATAGCAATGATAGGATCCTGAACTCCATCAAAGGTAGGGGGCTTCGTGTTATCGAAGTCTCGATACTGAAAGCCCCGACCGGCTCCACCCCCTGCCGCTGTTACAGCCGCTGTAGCTGCCGCGACAACAGTCTCAGTAAGAGTTGCATAACGATCATCGAAGTACTCTCTCATAGCGGACTTAATAGTCCCAAACAACTCCAAGATCTGACCCCGGACAATCTCAACCACCTCCTCGCGGATGATCTCCCTGACCCGATCCTCTGTCAACCTTGGCCCCTCCTGGCCGATAATCTCAGGTGCCACTGGGGCCTCCTGCTCACACTGTCCTGATCCCGATCCGGATCCAGTCACGACACGCCTCACATCCGCCATACTGCAATACACCAACAAGATCCTCAGATACCTCGCATAACCTCCGAGAACTAACCTCTAACCAACAACCTAGGGGTTGTGATTTCCTTGACACGCGTATGGGTCCTGTGCTTTTAGTAGTACGGGCCCATACTACCTTCCACACCTACCCATATTTGTCTCAAGTATCACCACAACACCCTAATAATATACATCACACAACGAATGCTCAATATCTCATAACTGGCCTCCCGGCCTCACACAACCCACCCATCCATGAAACTTCCACCAATCCCTGACTAGTGTATGCTAGCCATACTTAACGCTGGACCCTATAGACTTTCGAATATCCAATCCTACCCTAAGCTCCCAATCAAACAAGAACAGAACATAAGGCCAAATCAAACATTCTCAGGCTATAAGATCTTAATTATACACAGCCGTGATGCATATACAAGTAACTATAGTAATGATGTCAATCTAATATAAAGGAAACCCTAGGCTAGCATGCATCATATAATCAGGCAATTCTATCATGCAATTCCTGAACATCCCTACCCTACTACTAGCATGCTGTTCTACTCATATCACATAATCAAATAACTTGTATGGTATTTTGGGGTCTACTTACTGGCTCCGGCTGATCGTACCCTCTGCATCCTCCTTTACTCATTTTGAAAACCTTTTTGAAAATCATGTTGAAAATCTCTCCTTGATTTGAGACTGGATTCACACGAATGTTCCTCCAATTCACTCAAACCAAGGCTCTGATACCAACTTGTAACACCCATAAAATTCAAGCCAATTTAAAACATTTTATTTCATTTCAAAACCATTAAGTTCATACATCTTGTTTTCAAAATAATTTAAACATCAGAGTATCCCCAGAACCATATCACAAAATCATAAAACATGAGGAGCGGTACGATCATGCCTTCGCCTTGCCACGATCTCCTGAAGTACCTGAAACATAACACTACAACTGTAAGCCCGAAAGATTAGTGAGTTACCCCCAAAATACCAACCACATAACCATACTCATATCATATCACAATACAGAACAACCAAGCACATCGGGTCTACTGTGTGACTGGTCCGCCCGTACTAGGCCTTCAGTCCACCTGGTCCACCCTCCGAGTCTAGCCATGTACATCGAGTCTACAGTGTGATTGGTCCGCCCGCACCGGGCCTTCAATCCACCTGGTCCACCCTCTGAGTCTATAGTATGACTGGTCCGCCCGCACCGGGCCTTCAGTCGGCCTGGTCCACTCTTCGAGCCTTGGCACGTCTGGTCCGCCCTCTTGGGGCCTTCAGCCTATCCAGACCGCTCGCTGGGCCTTCGGTCTATCCGGTCTGCCCTAGGTATGTTGGCCTACAGCACAAAGCAGGACCCGCCTCAACCCAACCCCAGTCAAACAACCATGTGCACATAAAACAATTAATCACATAACAAATCCTTAACCAGACAACCAGTCTAACAGATCACATAGCATATCAACATCCTAACCAGGATTCCGACCTATCCGGTCACTAGCATAACATTACCCTATATACCGGGTACCGACCTTAACCAGGTCCCTAACATAACACCACCCTAAATACCAGGATGCAAATCTAGCAAAGCAACAACATAACAACAAAAACCCGGATTTCCATCCGATAAAGGGCCGGCCTTGGTGCCGTAGACCCTGTCGATATAATGAGGATAACTCACCTACAATTGCCGACTGAAGAGATACGACCAAGCTGCTCCGACCACCGACACGAACTTCACCGCAGCACACTACCAAGGAACCAATACCAAAATTACCAAAATACCCTTGGAAGTCAAACTGGTCAACTCTTGGTCAAAGTCAAAGTCCTCAGTCAAAGTCAACCTTCCTGGTTGACTCTACTCGCCGAGTCAACCCGTCGACTCGTCGAGTTCTCATACTCAGAAAACTCCCATAACACGACTCTACTCGCCGAGTCGCCCCAAGACTCGTCGAGTTCAACGATCTCGGAATCCCATCCTGTCCAACTCACTGAGTCGCCAACCGACTCACTAAACCAAAGCTTTAACCAAAAGAGATTGGGTTCTGCGACCAGACTCGCCGAGTCCAAGAACAGACTCGCCGAGTCCAAGGCAATCTTCAACAGACTCGCCGAGTTGTTCTTCAACTCGCCGAGTCCATGCACATGTTCATACAACTCGTCAAGTACACCCATGTGACTCGCCGAGTCTCTTCAGTTCTCAATCCAAACAGAGGCTTTTCGAGCCATGCAGGGGCTCCAATCCATAGATCCACCCTTCTACAATCTAACCCTCACATAAAGTTGCAAACTTTACGTGGAACCAAGGAGATATAAGCCCAAAACACACTAGGGCTTGGGTTTTAGACAAAAGGGGCTTCACCAACAACTCAATGACTGAACTTTATGACATTCTGGACCAGCTCAAGACTAGATCTGAGGTAGCAACCTCAGATCTATCTTCTAAACCCGAATAACTCTCAATCAAGCTATGGAAATCCCCATCAACCACCAAGGATGAACCAAAAAGGAAATTAGCATAAGATTATAGCTTCTTACCTCTGAAATGTGCCCAAACAGATGTAGATCCCAAATCCACACAAGCCCCTTGATGCTAGCCTCTAATTCCTCAAGCTCGTTTCTCCAAATTCCTCTTCCAAGCTCCAATCTCCTCAACAATGAAGTCTCATATGAAAATTAGGGTTTCTGGAACTCTCAGGGGGATTAGGAGGCTGGGAGAAGGACATAAAGTCCTTTAAATAGGGTGCAACCCTCGGGATTAGGGTTTTCTCATTCCAGCTCCAACTCGTTGAGTCCAAGCCGCCGACTCGGCGAGTTGGCCACTTAATCCGCGACCCAAAACCGCTCCAACTCGGCGAGTAAGCGTACCTACTCGTCGAGTCCCTTCTTCGAAATTACACTTTGCACCCTTCAACTTCTTGCTTCCGAACTTGGGATGTTACATTTTGGTCCTTGGATTTCACCATCAAGCAACATGCATGAGGTTTTTGGGTGAAATCCTACCACCACCATCATCAAATTCGATATTTATTAACATGCATATGAATGTTCATAAATAATGGTGTAGAAGAAGAAGAAAATGCAAAAAAACTTGAGATTTTTGATAGAAAATGAAGGAGATGTAAGTGATTTCGAGTTTACCTTTATGAACAACTTCAATGATGAAGATTTTTGAAGAAAAATGGTGTTATTTAGCTATAAATTCGTAGGTTTTGGGGCTGACTCATAGAGGGAAAGAATGAGGGTTTTAGAGAGAAGAAAGGAGAGAAAAGAGAGATTCTGTCTCTTTGGATACACAATCTCTCTCGTCATCTCTTAGGGGATATGCTCCACCAAAATCGGTGACCAAATGGCAGAAATATATGTAGACTCATGAATAATCGAATGGAAAAGTCTCTCCTACTGATTTTGTTTCTAAGTTCGTATTTTCTAGAGAGAAGGAGGAGTAAAAGTTTTAGAGAGAGAAGTGGTAGGTGGAGTGAATGGCTGATCAATATGATTAGTATTGGGAAGGGGGGAGGGGTATGGCCAAAACTTTTAGTGGGAGAGAGGCTCTCCCTTTCTCTCTTCCATTTATTTAAATTATTCCCTCAAATTTTTATTCCCCCAAATTTTCTAAAATGTGCATTTTAAATAAAATTTGTTCATAACTCTTGAGTTTTTAGCTTATAAAATAAGATTAAATGTTAATGAATGAAATTTGTCAATTTTCTTGATTATATTTTTCGTAATTTTAATCATTCTAAGATAATATTATAAAGTTCATAACCATTTTATAGAATTTTAAATCTTAAACCTATAAAAATTTAGGTTTTTGGGGCTTTTAGAGTTTTGAGATTTAATAAATCTCTGGATATCAAAATAAATTGGATTTTTGATACTTCAAATTGTTTTAGGGTTTCATAACACTTTTCCAGTTAGAAATAATGCTTGAAATTTGTTTTTGTCGGTTTATTGGCGTTTCTATGTAGTGATTCTGAGATTCAAGTGAAATTGAAGAATCAAGTATACTAGTCCTAGTTTTCAATTTTGACTTAAGTTCCTATGAGACTTTGACCTAATTTCTACTGCTAGGTCAAGTGCATGATGTGTCTACATGATTCATGCAAAGATGTTCAAGTCAAGGAATAACCCGAATTTGGATAGTTGTTATAGTTAAAGTAGCTATAAAAGTCACGTATCAATGTGAAATCTAAGTACACTATCCATTGTTTCTAATTGTTTCCAAGTTTCTAGTTACTAAGTCTAGAATGTGGCATGCCTACACGTGCAACTGAGTTTAGCCAAATCTAGAACCGACTTGAATTTTGATGGTTGTCACAGTAACCATTTGGCATTCCATAAAATCAGATTCTAAATACAAATGATCTCTAAAGCATCTGATTTTCTATATTTGAGCATATAGCTTTTTTGTCCTATATAGATATCTTACAACCTATTTGGATGCTTCTCAATGATCCATAACCAGGTTGCTTAGATATCTGCCTGATATCCTTATAATATAGAGACATATACATACTTGAGCATACATCAGATTCCCAAAAAAGAAAACATAAGGAATCTTCTATTTCTCTTTAACTTTAACGTTAAATTTTGGGCACTCATTGAGATTAAATCTGTCTCTTTTAGCAAAAAGGGTGTCACTGGGTTTGTAGTTTACATGCAAAATCTTTCAAGGATCTTATCAATGTAGCTCTTATGTGATAATCCTAGAATTCCTCAAGATTTGTCTCGTTGAATCTAGATTCCTAATTCAAAACAGGCTTCCCCAAGATTCTTCATTTAAGAATACTTTAGTCTATTGATGTCAAACAATATGTCATCAACATCCAAAACCCAAAATATATATTTAGTTAATTACTCCCACTGAATTTGTGATAAACACACTCATCTATTGTATTTACCTCAAAACCAAAAGAGATAATGAATATGAAACTTGTGGTACCACATATGTGATATCCTAAGTTGAGGTTGTTGATTTTGTGCATTTTGAATAACATTATCAATCACTATTTCATAATCAACATACTATCAAGGAAATAATAGAAATCAAGATTGATTTCTCCTTAAGGAAAATGTTTTTTTCTTACCTTGCTTCTCCCCCAAACTCAACATCCTGAAAGAATGTTGCTCTATCCAAAATGAACGTTCAATATTCATGAAACTGAGATCTGAGATAATTCTGTCATTCTATTCCTTAAAGTTAGTCTAATTGGCCACATGAATGTGATTAATTATGGTAGATATAATATTAGAATTCAAATTTGTTGTTTTGATAACATATGTATTATGTAATCTTATTTTTATACTCATTAATCCATAAAGTTTAATCAATAAATTCAATTTAGGACATACTTACTAGATATCATCACAACATAAATATCAAGTCTTTGGACAGTAACATTAACTTGCAAAAGATATATTTATTTTAGTGATAAAACATTGATAATAAGTTATGTCAATTAACACCCCCCTTTAGATTGACTTATTAATCACACAGAACCCAAATAATTGTCATGTGTTAGTCACAACATATGTGTTTATCCGACCAAGTATCAACCAACCTTTTGGTCGGCTAATTAACGAATGCATAAACTATAAAATTTAATAATAAACATTGAAAAAAATGTCAATTAATAAGCCCCTCTTTGTGTAACATCTTGATTTAGATAATTTTCATCTTTAACCCCTAGTATGATTTTGGTTTGCAAAATGTGTCCCTTAAAGCCTTTTTATGAGAATCGTGGGTTCATCGCGTACGCTAGGCCTACGTGGTCAGGGGTCAAACCTTAAATTTTAGGGTTTGGACCCCATTTAAACATCCTTAACTCATTGATACCTCTTCATTCTTCAGCCTCCACCTCCATATTTGACCCTTGCAAACCCTAATCTATTTTGAGAGCATCTTTGAGCCATTAGTGTGTGTTTTGGTGTCCTTAGAGGAAGAAGAAGGAAAGGAAAGCATCTTGGAAGCTTGAAGCACCTTGGATCCAGAAACACATCACCATTTTGCATCACTTGGAGGTAAAAAGCTATTATCTTTATGAAGTTTTCCTCAGATATTGATTAGCCATGTATTGTGTTCATTTTGGTCCCATAAGCTTCATGTATTTGAGTATGGGTTACTCTAATTCATTTGAGTTGTCCTTTCAGATGTTTTGGAGTGTTTAGAATCATAAAAATATAATCTTAGTCCTTAGTTTTCCTCCATGCATGGACTAGGATGTCTCAATGAGTTAAGAAGTTAGAGTTTGTGATATTGAGCACTTAATTGCCATGCAAGATCATAAAGTTGGAAAATTTGTGATAAAGGACATCAGTTGAGGACTAGATCTGGATTTTAGATGAAAGGGATTAAGCTCTTATTATAAAGGAAGGGTGGCAGGCACGTACACTGGGCGTACCAAATGTTACGCTGCGCGTACGTGTTCATCTCCCCATATTTTGGTCAATGCGTAGCACGCCGTGCGTACTAGCTAACTATGACGGGCATACTCAGTTGAGTTGACTTTTTCATTTGAACAGGATTTGACTAAATTTGACCTAAGGATATTTTGGGTATTTTGATCTGTAGTCTGAGTTTTGGTCACTGTTATTTGTAAAGGTGACCGGTAGAGTCGTTATTCGGAGCAAAGTGTTGTTACAGCTATTTCGTCTGTCTGTGAGGTGAGTCTCCTCATGTATCCATGGGTCAAAGGCACCAATCCCAGCCCATTATTTTGTTATGTAGAAGGCTAGCTGTTATGTGACTGTTACGTATATGTTTACATGATCAGGTTGAAATAAACCCCAGGGCTGGGCCCATATTTGTTTATTGGTTTGGAATACACCTCAGGGCTAGGCCCAATATATGTGTTTGGTATGTGGTACTTTGGTGGAAACTCACTAAGCTTTGGGCTTACAGTTTATGTTTATGATTTTAGGTACTTTCAGTACAAAAGGGAAGAGCCTGACGTGATGGCACAACATCCCCTCATGATTTCCACACTTTTTGGATACTATTACTCTATTGTTTTTGGATATTGTACATTGTTATTGAATTGGACCTATTTGGTGGTTGCAACTATTGATTTTTAAATAAAAAATTTTATCATGATTTTTGGGTTGTTACAAGTTGGTATCAGAGCATTTGTTTGAGGTATCGGGTAGACTTTCGGGTGTGTCAGAACTCAAACGTGGGAAATGATAATATTTTCAAAAGAAAAAGAAATTTAATTTCTAACAAGATTTTTACTAAGAAAAAGGGGTGCGATGCGTGCAATCAGCTGAGCTCAAGTAAGTGGTTCCCAGATTACTCATACCTATGTATTATGATCAGTGTGCTTGATATGTGAGTTGCATGCTATATTAGGGATAAGGATACCTTTAGGAATAATATGATAGAATTACCTGATTTGTGTGATGCCTTATAGACTAGGAGGATTGGATGCTATGTGTTACTTGGAATTGATATTGGCTCAGTTAATTTCTAAGTGTATGCTTTCAAAGTTGTATACGATTAGAATCATATAACGCTAGAATAATCGATTTAGCCTTATTTCCTATTCCTTGTTTGGTTGAGTAATTAGGGTAGATTCATCATTTGACAGTCTATGTGATTCAATTTTTGTATATAACTTGCATTCATAAGGCAACCATCAGTGTTGATTGAGGTTCTCGGTATTGCGGGCGGTGGAGTTGAGAATTCCTAGGAAATCTAGGATATGTATGATGTTTAGCATATGATTGGTATATAGTTCTAGTGTGGTGACTTAGAAGAATTAGGACGGTTCTTGAGGAAGGTAAAAATAGGTGTGGAAGGTAGTATTGGCCCCGTACTAATAAAAGCACAAGATCTTTACTTGAGACAAGAGCATACATGGGGACTCTAAGGAGACCTGTATGTTACGAGTTCAATCGATTTTATGCTGATTGTTTATATGTTTGTATTTTAGTTTGAGTATGGTGATGATCACTCGAGGAGGAGGTTCTAGCTCCGGTTCTGTTTCAAGTTTTGGCTCAGGCACATAACCAATTGATGATAGGCTGTGTGAGTTTATTACGGCCGAGGTTACTCATGGTATCTTGGATGCTACCCCTGTGATGTTTGGTACCATCAAGGAGGGGATTATGGAGCTTATGGATGAGTGGCTCAGCTCCTTTCGAGTCGAGATTGCTGCGGGCCAGATTGGAGCACGGAATCCCTTGTTTCGGGAGTTCAAGGCGTGTGGGGCTCCACAATTCTTTGGGGATAAGGACCCCATCGCTAGCCGACATTGGATAGTTGATATGGAGAATTCTCAACATATGAGTTTTTTCCCTGAGGGGGAAAATGTAGGATTCGCATCCTGCCCGCTGAGATTCCGAGCACATGACTGGTGGGATGAGGTTGGCCAAGCTGTAGGGTCTGCAGCAGTGGCATTCATGACTTGGGAGGAGTTTGTTACGAGGTTCCAGAGGGATTTTGCACCTTCAATCAAGGTAAAACAACTGGTGAGGGAGTTCCAAGACCTTTTCCAGACTACTGAGTCTGTGGCGGAGATTACCACCAACTTCTGTGAGAGGGATCTGTTAGTTCCGCAGTATGTTGCGGATAAGGAGATGAAGAAGACAAGATACCATGACATGGTAAGCGTTGAAATCAGGTAGTTTGTGAGATTTTCGGGGGTGAAAGACCCTAAATGATATGATTGAGAAGGCCCATGAGCAGGAGATTGAGCTGGATCTTCGGACGAAGAGCAAGCCAGAGCAGGCACATACAACAGTGGGCTAGGCTAAAAGGCCCAAGACTTCCGATTCGCACACTAGAGGCCAGCAGGGCCGGGGCCGTTACGGAAAGTGTGGCAAGCTGCACGGTGGGGCATGTCGAGTGATGGGTTCAGGATGTTTCAGCTGTGGCCAGCCGGACCATATGAGTAGGGACTGCCCCGGAGTGCTCTGATTTGCTTTCATTGCAATCAGACCGGCCATAAAAGGCCGCTAATTTGAGATTATCAGGAGGGACGGTGGCGCGCCTGCACCAGCCACCTTAAGGATCACTGACGGACACCAGGGCTAGGCGGAGGCACCTATGCTGATGAGTAGGGCATTTTAGCTGACCACCGATGAGGCCCGTGCAACACCGGATGTGCTTACTGGTACGTGACTTATTCATATATTTTATTGTTTTTGTTGTTTATTCTCATGTTATAACTGATCTTGTATAGGAACCTTTTTAGCTATTGGTATAACTGCTCATGTGTTGTTTGATTTGGGTGCTACCCGATCCTTTGTATCTCTTGTGCTTAGCAAGAAATTTTGTGATGCTCCCGGGACTCTGGAGTACCCATTGGAGATTGAGATTGTGAATGGCCGTTCTTTAAGTGCTTCGAGGGTTCACCGTGGGTGTGTCCTGAATCTATTCAGCAAGAGATACTCCATTGATTTGGTGCTGATTCCTATGCGAGGATCGATGTAACACCAGTCAAATAGGTCAAATAGCAATCACATGTGATTATGCCAATCAAGTAATGTGATTTTGTTAAACTAGTAATGTGATAAACTTACTATGTAATTCATGATAAATGATAATACAAGTATGAACTTTCATACATACTTTATGATATAACTCAAAGTATACATCCATACGATTCCAAAAATATAAAGAACGTCTAAATCTGACTTCGCATGAAGAAGTTATGATAAACTCTAACACTATAAATCTCTACAACAAGAGGAATTTAAAATAGACTTAGAATTAGATTTTGGAATCTAAAGGAAAGCTTGTAGTACTCGGAAATACCTACGCGTGGATATAAAGAACGTCAAAAATGGAGCTCGTATGCAAAAGTTATGACCTACCGAAGATGTTGCAGTCTAAAAGAGTGACACGTGGCACAAACCCTAGCTTATCCGTGTTCCACGACGTGGACATGAGTTCCACGACGTGGAAGTGATCTAAAACACCTCTCAATGCTAGTATGCAGATGGCAAGTCTACGGGAGTGAGGTTTTGAATCTCCACGATGTGGAAATGAAGCCCACGACGTGGAATCAGTATCGTGACACCTTTCGAAGCTAGGACCTAAATGGCAAGTCTACGAGGTGATGCAGCTCTATTTCCACGACGTGGAAATGAAGCCCACGACGTGGACTTGACTTGGACAGCCTATAAATAGCAAGTTTAACTCTAAGCTTCCTTACACCTAAATCGTTTCTCTCTCTCTCTCTCTCTCTCTCTCTCTCGTTTGTCGAAGCCGTTTTGCTTCCCGAGCCCGACGATCACGAACCGCTAACCGTTTTCAGCTAGATTCTAACCTCAATCACACTTAAGGTGAGTTCATACCCCCTACGTTTTCATGAATTTTTTAAAATTGTTTGGGGGGGGGGGATACAAGTAAAACACAAGAAATCTTGTGTTTAAAAATATAAATCGCTTATTATGTTTTCTTACCATTTATATGCATTTTTACGTGAAATTACTAAATATGTGAAACAACGTTACCACCAAATTTACAAAGATTTAGATACAAAAACATGTTAAAACGCAACGGTTTTCATTTCAGCAGAATATACAGTATAAACTATAATAGGTATAGTTTATGGTTCATTTTACAATAATTATACACTTAGAAATCTCTATGGAAAAGTTACATTTTCATTTAATAAAGGGTATTACATTTCATTTACTAAAGGGTATTACATTTCATTTACTAAAAGGGTTTTCAGTTCATTACTAAAGGGTATTACATTTCATTTACTAAAGGGTATTACATTTCATTTACTAAAAGGGTTTTCAGTTCATTACTAAAGGGTATTACATTTCATTTACTAAAAGGGTTTTCAGTTCATTACTCGTAAACTCGTTGAAGCAATAAATTGTGAGACGTCTTCAAGTACTTATCTAAGTTCCAGCGAAAGTCTTGACTTATAACCAGAGTCTCTTGTAGGGAGAGCGAGATATTTGTGTATAGATCTATATGAGACTGACAATCCCACACTCTGACTGTTAGCTACAGTTGGACCGGCAGACCTGGGGTGACAAATGTCGTTAACGTTTCCGACGCTTGAAGAACATCGTGTTCAGGTTATCTTAGGTCACAATATGGTTATAAGAACTCACATGGAGAAAACAATGACACATTTACGGAGTAATATATTTTCAGACAGTTTCATTGAACATTAACTTTACATTTGATTTACGGGACAAACATACTTTCAAATAGTTTTACATAACAATAAAACTACATTACATGATTTCTCAGTACAACAAGGGATACATTTCTAGAAACATACATTTAAAAGGGATTACATACTAGTACAAGTATAGTATACTATTTTCCTAGTACAGTGCAACTTACATTTCTGAAAGGGCTATTATTGATTACTCTATGATGACTTAGCGTATACATTATGGTTATATAAAATGAGGATCCGATAGGCATTCAAATGTGTGATTTCCGCCTTATTTCCTTTTCCTTTTTTGGTTGTGGGCTTAGGGAAGATCCACTCATCCGACTGTCCGTTTGATCTTGATTATATATAACTTGTATGCTCTAAGTAATCATAGGGGGAAATAGTATGGGTCATATCATGTACATGAATTAGAACTTCGAATTACAGATTATCAACACAAGAAACTTATACATTTTGGTCTTAAGGTATTAAGACTACGATACATTTACAACAGAAAATATAGGATTTTCTGGACGAACACACTTACGTTTTCAAGGAACAAAGAACATACTTTTATATACGAAATGCTTATGAACTCACCAACTTAAATGTTGATACACTTTCAAAATCACTTGTATTCTCAGGAAATTAGTAGACAGGTACCCTCACCGGTGTCACGAAGACGGAGCATAGTAGCACCACGTCTTAACTTTTGTTAATGTTGATGTTAAAAAAACAATGTTTTGAACACAATGTAAATTATATATTATCAATACAATTGTTGTGATACTGTACATGATGTCATCCAGCCCCGAATGTTTCCGCCGTTCCGGTTTGGTGGTGTGACAGATTGGTATCAGAGCATTGTTTATAGTGAACTAAGTATATCAACCCATAAAAGATATACAACTATAAACACAATGGGATAAAATCACTCTGATCAAGAGTTATACTTTTAAAATATATTGATATTTTTATAAAAGTATACATACATGCATACATACTAGAACAATATCACAAGAAGAACAATACAAAAGTATTTAGATGTTGAACACTGCAGTCAAACCTAGATAGTTATGTAATCGTATCTGGGATAAATATAGCCTGATCAACTATATTTATTTGAGATACGACCAACATGTGTTTGGGAGTGATGGTGGTGTTGCAACAAGTCTAAAACTTACCAACTCTACATACAAAGGAACACTAGAACGAAACATAAAGTTTAAAATACTATAGGAGTATTTTATGATACTATACAATAACAACAAGTCTAAAAACTTATCAACTTTGTATAACCAAAAATTTAAAGGTTCAATACATATCAATTGAAGGCAAACGGGCAACAAGCTGCGCCGCTAGCCCTTTTTGGATGGCAAAACCAATTCTTTTGAAAACTACATTTGTAGATCTAGGAGATATGACATTAGAATGCATGACCCGTTGGACTCTATTGAGGAGCTCCACCGCCTCTGGTGCGAGAAAACCAAATGTATCGAATGCAAAAGGTACAAACACATGTTGATTTTCTATACATGCATTCTCGTGCTTTACCACTTTGCATGCAACGGCTTTCAAAGCGGCATGCCCAGCTGTGAAACCCCCGCTCCCCAAACCAACGAGAGGAGAGACCCCAGTAAGATCCACGCACACATGCTTCCCTACTATCCATCCAAAGACCAAAATGTCAGCCGGTCTAAGTGTGGACCTTCCATCCTGCGGGTCCGTCAAAAAGTTCACCGGTGCTTCTTTCTTCACAGAAATACTAGCACGCCGACAAGCATCAAAGAGAACATCCCGAACCACATCATGTCTGTACTTGAAACCAGGGAGCTCTCTACAATGAACCGCGTGTTCCCCAAAGGTATCCAAACATGCCTTGCGGCAAACTGGGCATATCTCGTCAATTGGGAATATGAGAATCATGAGGCGGTAACGAAGGATAGTTCGGTACTCCACAGGAGACATATGCTGGCCAAGACCATCAATATGGATAGTTAGCAGAAAATCATGAGCATGAGGTGCCCGCAGACACTCAAAGACTGCTTTCTGTCTGACAGTCATGTCGAAGTCGACTTCCATATCTTGGACGATTTTGCTAAAAAGGGCACACGCCAAAACTTTTTGGGATTTAGGGGGGCGGTGTCCTTATTAGTGAAACCGCTACAGTCAAATCCCGGAATCGTATCGCGAAGACGAGTCATAGCACATAGGTAATCCGAGTCCATACCACATACGCCACTGTCACGTAAGATGTGGTTTTGTAATGCCCAAGATTGGGCCCTCGAGGCTACAAATGCGTAGGAGGAAACCTCGTATGCCGAGTACAAACCCAAACCACCAAAACGAATAGGTAAGGAAGCCAGGCGCCACTGAATGTCTCCAAAGAAGGGACCTCCACATACCACCATATCCTCGATAGACCTGTGCAATCCTTTGTCAAAGAACAAAGCTGCCTCTTCTATGTGTACCGGCTGGCATGTCCTTAAACCAAAGAAAAGTTTTGCAATGCCCATACATGATCGAAGCAAAAGGAGCTCACTTTGCGGGTCACATAGTTGTGGAGGAAGGCCCATCAAATCAACAGCATTGACCGCTCTCTTTATGGCCAGCCCGCTAATAAACCATTCGTCTTTGCTAACAGCCCCCGCCCCCCCCCCCCAATGAGCTTCACCCCCAAAGAAGGTCTCCCTATATCCGTTGGCAATAAATCGGCACGAAGCTTCCTACCATCACAGGAGGGCCAAAAAATCTCCGTTTTCTTGATGTTCAACTCAAGACCCAAACCTGGACCATGCAACCGAATAATATTCAACACTCTAGCCACCTCCTCTGAATCCCCAATGACAGTCCCATCATCTAGATACCAAGCATGGAGAAGGAGCTTACTATTGTCTCTAATCTTGTGCACAAGCGGGTGCAAAACGAGGGCAAAAAGAAGAGGGCCCAAGGGGTCACCTTGCTGCACCCCAGTGGCAGACCGTATATGTTGGTCTCCGATCTAAAGTCTCGCTGCTTGCCCGTATAAGAAATTCACCCACAAAGAAATGGAAGGGCACATCTTCTTAACCTCGTGGAGCAATGCTGATCGATCTACCAGGTTAAAGGCATTCGAGAAATCCACAGTCAGCATTACAAGAGACCCATCAGCATAGTGTTCACTCAACACCCTATTGGCACTGTGTAACACAGCCTCGGCACCGCCGGATACACCAACCCCGAACTGAAAATCATTAAGGTACTTGGCCATTTCTTTACCCACACCTTTCATGGCAACCTTGGAAACCAGACGTCTCCATACAGTGCCTACTGCAATCGGACGGATCCCGTTGTCACGTTTAAGTAGAGGCGTGAGAGGAGCGGACGCAACAAACTCTGCCAAAATGGTTGGACATCTTCCCGCTAACCATAAATTAACCACTGAAGTGATAGCATGTATGAGATCTATGGCAATAGCAGACCCTTCTCCACAAAGGGCATCTAGTAAGTGTTGAGCCCTCAACCCATCTCTCCCGCAAGAAGTTCCTTTAGGGAAGGATTTGATGCAACCAAATACACAGTCAAAGTCTGCTACAAGGGGAGGTTTAGAAATTATGGGGCTCGACATGGATGGGGGTGGCCTGAAAGGGTGTTTGTCCTCCAAAGCTTTAATAGTATCACCATTATATGGTGCAACACCCGATGAGCATAACACTTTCACTGCTGCGGTAAAATGACCATCTGCAACCTTACGGAGACACTGTCTGATGTTGGTGTTACTTGATGTAGACTCCTTCTGAAGGATGCCTCTACCCTGTCTCATAGCTCCAGCCTCGGGATTGTCTAACATAATTTGAACTAACTTCGTGATACCACCCTCTTTCCCCCATGTATCTAAGGACTTCAGGATGGAGCTTTGTTGTAAGGATTTTCTATTCCTAGACCTACATTCTTGTATATTTTTGGGTCTAAACACCTGCAGTGTGCAGCGAGGAAGAAGTAACAAACACATCCATGCCTCAACCGAGCCAGGTTGGGCAATCACCTTGTAAAGAGCAGTCTTCAAAGCCTGAGAGAAAGCAAGGCGACAACTATGGGGGATACTCTTGACAGTAGTGATAGGCTCTTTAAAAACACGATCAATGAGCGCAACATCAAAAACCAAACCTCCAAGAGCATTTGTCACCGACTCTTTAGCTGACGGCTTTAGAATACCGACAATGTAACGACTCGAGCCGTCATCCCCTGTAGCAAACCTCGCATGACCATCCGGGTGATGACAGTAACGGCTAAGAGCCTGCAAAGTCATACACTTCCCACACATCCATTGACCAAAGGCCTTTAAAGTTTCTTCCACTGCCATAAATAAACCAACATCACTAGAAAGAGCTTCACGTAACACACATTTACGGTCTTCAGTAGGTAAATGATGCCTTTTGATGTGTGAAATGATACGGCCAATCCTCTTACTTCCCACTTCACCATTTGGGCAACAATTGAAGCTTATGAACGGGCACAAACAAATATCACTCGAACTTGTGGAAGAAGAAGCCATACAAGAGAAGAAGCCTCGAGATGAAGCTAAAACTATGAAGCAATATTTAACAAGGAAGGGAAGGAAATGACACACCAACACACTGTTGGTGTGCACAAGAAACATCCAAACTAAGCAAACTACATTATCTTGAACAATAAGTCTGCAACACGAGGAAAACTGGTTTGAGCATTTTATCAAACACTTGGTGGGCAACAAAAATAGCTTCTTAGAATTTCATCTTCTTCCATTGAAACATCAACCCAAAATCTCTAATTTAATGAAGATGATACTCAAAGCATGCTTTACTTATTCCCACCAACAATTAACTAATCTCTAATTTAATGATAGTTTACAGTTAACTAATCTCTTTTGTTTGGGCTTGGATGAACTGAAAGTTCTAAAATTTGGTGCGATAAACCCAAACACACACTGATGTTTAAGTAGTTTTGGGGTAAAACCAGAAGAGATCGAGGGAGCAATCGGATTCGGATCAACCAACAATGGCGGAGGATTTGGTGTTGGACACAGCGATCAGAGACCTCAATAGTTCAATCAGAATTGATTGTTTTATGAGAATTGTCGATATCTTAACGAGCAAGAGTACAAGACACGATGGAACAAGGCAGCGAATCGTGGAAAGCCAGGCTTTGAAATACCGCGAATCACTTCGTAGATCTTACATCCAGCTCTACCATCTAGGGTTTGTATCGAGAATGGAATCAGCAGAACAAAGTTTGGCAAGTGTTACAGAAGAATTGATCGTCGCCGGTTGTGGTTGAGATGCAATTGTTGAGTGTAAGTTTTTGGAACAACAGGGTAATGAACATTTGGAAGTCGGAAGAATGTTATTCGATTGGGACTTAATTCTATACTGGAATTGAAAAATCCATCTGGATCATGTTGCTCAGAATGAATGAATCGGAGTGGTTGTATGCTTGTTCGCCATTTGCTGGTCAACCCTGGAAGTCAAAATCGATACGAATGAACTTACCTGCGAACGTTCTAGGAATCGGGATTAGGATTCTGGGTTCGCACTCATATCCTCTACGAAAGTCAAAATTAAGACCGGTTTCGGACTCGACTGTTTGTTGTTGGTATGTTCAGAGCTTATAATGCTCGCATTCAAAGGTCACAATGATTCGCATCAACACTTTGTATACCAAGAAACTCTAGAATCAAACATAAAATTAAAATAATGTAGGAGTATTATAAGGCGCTATAAATAACTTATGTGAAAACTAAAGACCCTTACTGGTAGATCTATAATTGTTGAGTGTATACGCTAAGGTTATATATAATTAAGATTTATAGACTTAGAATTTGTGATTTCGCTCTACTTCCTGTTCCTTGTTTGGTTGTGGTCTTAAAGTAGGATCACGTATTCGAAAGTCTATTCGATCTTAATTATATACAACCTGTATACACTACGTGATTATAGGAGGACCCGGTAAGGATCACCATAAAAATTTCAATAGAATTGCTTTTATTAATCTCATAGATTCTTTTTACACTCATATTCTCGCACAAACGACATATCTAGACATCGTAACCCCACTACAACAACCAACAGCGGAGTTGAGAAAGAACCAAAAGAGGGTTCATGGGGAAGAATCCGAGAAGGGAAAGGCGCTAGGGAGATCGCTAATGAACCTTACCCAATTAAGAACGGACATGAGATCCTTTCACCTTCATATTTTTAGGACATATTCACACAACGTACATACACCCACTGCACAATACTTCAGATCCTAGCACCTACAAATCAAGCATTATCTCTGATTGTTCCATGAGAAGCCCGCTTGGACATTCGGGTTGAGACTCGTCATCATGAAGTAATGGAGATCAGTAGCAAAGCCTGGAACATGACAATGCAAACCCAACACACCCACGAAAAGCAAAGGACACCATATGGATACCATATCTATGAATAGATTAGAAAAACAATACGGACTACCTACACTCTTTAAAGGGAGAGATAGCCGCCATAAGACAACAAATCTTTACAACTAAAACTAGGACAGTCATAACAAATCAGAAAAACATAAAGGGGCTACTCACGAGATGTGTGAGATGGTGGAGCACCCTGCGTGTCATTTTAATAACTAATAAACTAATATAACCTAGTGAGTTAATGACTACACTACTCACACTATGTGTTAGACTTATCGCACCTTTCGTCACAACTAGTAATAGAAAAATCAAGAGAGATACGCCCTTCCAAAACCCATGAAACCAGATCAAAATAAGAATTTGACACCTATATCCTATTTTGTTAAACCTAAAATTGACACAATACCTACTCCCACTCACTACCATAAATACATCATAGGGATGTTGGTCGAAACATTGAGAATTATACAATAAAACGTGAAATTTATATGTGTATATATAAATAGATAGGATACAACTAGCAACCACCATAGTTACTTACGAACTCATTTCACACCATGCAACATAATCATGCCTTCATATGGAAGTAACCAGCATACCGACACAACACCGTTTCTACAGACAGACTCCGCTACATTCCAAGTTACCGTAACAGCTGCAGTGACAACTATCATGACACATCTCAACGCTAACAACACAATCAAAAATGGAAACAATGTCGACAATTCCAACCGTAGTAACAACCAAGGAAACCAACGAGTGTCTACCTACAAGGATACCCCAAAACACAAACCTAAGAACAAGAAACGAAAGTTCTGGAACAAGAAGGGTCGTTCGACACAAGGACCTACCAAAAGACAACAGACTGTGGCAATCCCTACCACCACCGTCCCGACTACCTCAGTACCGAACAGTTCATATGCTGGAAGCCTCCTAAAATGCAACAAGTGCAACTTCCATCACTTTGGAGTCTGCCGAGAACGGCATTGCAACAACTGCAACAAGAACGGGCATACCACTCGTCCCTGTAGGGTGCTAGCTCGAGAGACCGCCCAGGCCACCGATACTAGAATGAATTAGGCTTGCTATGAATGTGGTGAAACATGGCATTTCAAGAGGAATTGCCGAAAAGCGAGGAATGTCTGGGGTGTAGGAAGAGCTTTAACCATGGGGCAGGAGGAGGACGTGAACGATCCAACCATAGATACCGGTACGTTCCTACCTACATAACTCATATGCATGCGTACCTTACTATAAAAATACGGAGATGAGTTTTCGTGAGTCATTAAATTACAAACACATGCAGACAAAAACCACAGTAACACAACGAAACATTCACAATAAAAATGGCTAAAGGTAAGATTGAAACCACAACAAGACATATACATAGAATGCACTATCGCTCTAAACAATCACTCCTTCCAAATCGATTTAACACCCGTTACCATAAGAAGTTCCGACGTCGTCATTTGACATGGATTGGCTTGGTCCTCACCATACCAATTCATGTGCTACGAAAAGACCCTTCGCCATAACCGACCGACTAACAAAATCTTTTCAATCTATAACGACAAACCAGACAAAAACCTTCGTATCGTCTCTCGCTTCAAAACTCAGAAGTACCCTTGCGACGGGTACCACGCCTTCCTAACCCACTTCGTAGACGAGAAGCTTGAAGCGAAAAACATTGAGGATATTCCGAAAGTCCGTAACCTTCCCGAAGTATTCCCAGCAGACTTCCCGGGAATACCATTCGTACAACAAGTCAAGTTGAAGAATAGAGACTAAGGACCCATGCGGCTAATCTATCACTACTAGGTGTATACGCGAAGATGGTATATAATTAAGATTCTACGGACTTAGGATGTGTGATTCCGCCCTACCTCCTGTTCCTTGTCTGGTAGTGGACTTGGGGCAGAATCACCCATCCGACTGTCTTTTCAATCTTAATTATACAGGATTTGTATACACGAGGTGAGGATAGACGAACCAAGTATGAGTCCTACCATGAACTTCAGGACAAAGCTGCCCAAAACTATAAGTGGACATGCTACTATTCGAGTGAACGTAGGCAAGTAAACCAAACCCACACCCTTCCCCATCTTAAGTACAACTTACCATCCCTACACAAACAGTCAGAGTAAACGAAACAAAGTCACATACTAATAATAAAGGTCCGCTGGAATGCAAAGCGAGGACCTGAATTCACTTGGGAACAGGAAGATCAGATGAAACAAAAGTACCCACATCTTTTCCCTAGTTCATGAATACCACTTTAGAAACAATTTCAGGATGAAATTATTCTAATGGGGGGAGAATGTAACACCAGTCAAATAGGTCAAATAGCAATCACATGTGATTATGCCAATCATGTAATGTGATTTTGTTAAACTAGTAATGTGATAAACTTACTATGTAATTCATGATAAATGTTAACACAAGTATGAACTTTCATACATACTTTATGATATAACTCAAAGTATACGTCCATACGATTCCAAAAATATAAAGAACGTCTAAATCTGACTTCGCATGAAGAAGTTATGATAAACTCTAACACTATAAATCTATACAACAAGAGGAATTTAAAATAGACTTAGAATTATCTGTTGGAATCTAAAAGAAAGTTGTAGTACTCGGAAATACCTACACATGGATATAAAGAACGTCAAAAACGGAGCTTGTATGCAAAAGTTATGACCTACCGAAGATATAGCAGTCTAAAAGAGTGACACGTGGCACAAACCCTAGCTTAGCCGTGTTCCACGACGTGGACATGAGTTCCACGATGCAGAAGCAATCTACCTCTCAATGCTAGTATTCATATGGCAAGTCTACGGGAGTGAGGTGTTGAATCTCCATGACGTGGAAATGAAGCCCACGACGTGGAATCAGTATCGTGACACCTTCCGAAGCTAGGACCTAAATGGCAAGTCTACGAGGTGATGCAGCTCTATTTCCACGACGTGGAAATGAAGCCCACGACGTGGTATTGACTTGGACAACCTATAAATAGCAAGTTTGACTCTAAGCTTCCTTACACCTAAATCTTTCTTTCTCTCTCTCTCTCTCTCTCTCTCTCTCTCTCTCTCTCTCGTTTGTCGAAGCCGTTTTGCTTCCCGAGCCCGACGATCACAAACCGCTAACCGTTTTCAGCTAGATTCTAACCGCAATCACACTTAACGTGAGTTCATACCTCTATGTTTTCATAAAATTTTTTTAAATTGTTTTAGGGGGGATACAAGTAAAACACAGGAAATCTTGTGTTTAAAAATACAAATCACTTATTATGTTTTCTTACCGTTTATATGCATTTTTACATGAAATTACTAAATATGCGAAACAACGTTACTACCAAATTTACAAACACTTACATACAAAAACATGTTAAAACGCAACGGTTTTCATTTCAGCAGAATATACAGTATAAACTATAATAGGTATAGTTTACGGTTCATTTTACAATAATTATACACTTAGAAATCTCTATGGAAAAGTTACATTTTCATTTACTAAAGGGTATTACATTTCACTTACTAAAGGGTATTACATTTCATTTACTAAAAGGGTTTTCAGTTCATTACTAAAGGGTAGTACATTTCATTTACTAAAGGGTATTACATTTCATTTACTAAAAGGGTTTTCAGTGCATTACTAAAGGGTATTACATTTCATTTACTAAAGGGTATTACATTTCATTTACTAAAAGGGTTTTCACTTCATTACTCGTAAATTCGTTGAAGCAATAAATTGTGAGACGTTTTCAAGTACTTATCTAAGTGCCAGCCAAATTCCTGACTTATAACCAGAGTCTCTTATAGGGAGAGCGAGATATTTGTGTATAGATCTATATGGGACTGAAAATCCCACACCCTGACTGTTAGCTACAGTTGGACCGGCAGGCCTGGGGTGACAAATGTCGTTAATGTTTCCGACGCCTGAAGAACGTCGTGTTCAGACCATCTTAGGTTACAATATGGTTATAAGAACTCACATGGAGAAAACAATGACACATTTACGGAGTAATATATTTTCAGACATTTTCATTGAACATTAACTTTACATTTGATTTACGGGACAAACATACTTTCAAATAGTTTTACATAACAATAAAACTACATTACATGTATTCTCAGTACAACAAGGGATACATTTCTAGAAACATACGTTTAAAAGGGATTACATACTAGTACAACTATAGTATACTATTTTCCTAGTACAGTGCAACTTACATTTCTGAAAGGGCTATTATGGATTACTCTATGATGACTTAGCGTATACATTATGGTTATATAAAATGAGGATCCGATAGGCATTCAAATGTGTGATTTCTGCCTTATTTCCTTTTCCTTTTTTGGTTGTGGGCTTAGGGAAGATCCACTCATTCGACTGTCCGTTTGATCTTGATTATATATAACTTGTATGCTCTAAGTGATCATAGGGGGAAATAGTATGGGTCATATCATGTACATGAATTAGAACTTCGAATTACAGATTATCAACACAAGAAACTTATCATTTTATTCTTAAGGTATTAAGACTACGATACATTTACAACAGAAAATATAGGATTTTCTGGACGAACACACTTACGTTTTCAAGGAACAAAGAACATACTTTTATATACGAAATGCTTATGAACTCACCAGCTTTAATGTTGATACACTTTCAAAATCACTTGTATGTTGGATTAATGTCTAAGTCCATAACTATATTTGGTATGTACTTGACCCGACCCGGCATGGTCCATTTGGGTTGCACTTCACCGGCACAATTTATATGGATAGTCTTTTGAGAATAGTATATTTATGATTTATATTAATATATTATAAGTTCTAATATATTAATATGGAATCATATTATTTAATTAGTATTGATCAAGAATTAATTTAGAATTAATTAAGTGATCAAAAAGAACTAATTAAATATGGACTCTTATATATATGGAATGAGCCAAGTTCATTTAGGTTGGGCTAAGCTTTCATGGATGGTCCATGGAGCTTTTAACCCATGGATCCTATGTAAATGAAAGGTCATGGGTATTAGGGTTTACATGGATGTAACCCTAATCCTCCATAATATATAAAGGGGTCATTGGCTCACAAAATTGGCACAAGTGTGTGAAAATAAGAGTGAGCCGATTTTAGTGTGCATACATATTCTCTCAAGTTCTTCCAAGGTGTTTTGGTGATTTGTGATTCCATTTGAGGCTTCCACACTATTGGGGCTAAGCTCTTAAAGCTTGAAGACATCAAGCTACATCAAAACGTATGTCATCTAACTAGAACTTTGTAGTATAGGCGCTTCATAATATGCTAGTTAGGATGAAACCTTGGAATAGTTAATATTTGCATGTATAATAGAGAAAACATAGATCCAAGGTTTATAGGGTTGCATGTACACCATAGGAGTGTTAGAATGCTCAAAACCCAACAGTGGTATCAGAGCCTGGTTGTTTTCTGTTATATTGATGCAAATGTTTTATTTTCAAGTTGAAAAAAAAAGAAAAAAAGAACATGACGTTTGTCAAATTTTAAGATAATTACTTGTTTTGTGAAAAACGAATTATTTGTAAAATTTGAATCATTTGTTATATGAGTTGAATTAGGTCAAATTTAGTAAAAGATAAAATGATATGATTATTTTATTAGTTTTAAAAGTTTGATCTAAATGTTTTAAGGAGTTACATATTTTATCATAAAATTTTGGAGCTCAAAAGTTTTTTTTTAAAGTTGTGATCTTAAGGGTTTTTGAAACTTCCATAAGTTATGGATATGAAAGTTTTTTTTTAAAAAAAAAAAAATTTTGTGTTAATGTTTTAAAGAATTCCATTACTTGTTTTTAAGTTATGGAACATGGAAAGTTTCATCATAAAACACCATTAATTCCATAAGTTATGGAATCCAAAGGTTTTCAAGAATTACAAAACTTGCCCTCAAGTTTTGGAATTTGAGAAAAGTTTTTTATGAAAAAAAGAATTGAATTCTAAAACTCTTGGGTTCATAACTTAAACAATTAATTAAATGGTTTTAATTTTGAGTTTAATAATTGGAATTATGATGTTTTGATTAGTTCAAATTAACTCTTATGGACTTTATTAATAGTTAATTAAAGCGTTTAATTAAAAGAGTATTATTAATCCATAAATATATGGTTTGAGTTTAATTAAATTAAAAGTCTAGTTTAATTAATAGATTAAACCACCAAGTATTTTAAATGTCTAAAATACACCCTTATACTATTATAATATTAAAAGTTTAATATAGTATATGTATAAGAGCAAGTCGTCTTACCATTAGTAGGCCTCATTCACGAAGCCGGTCTATAAGGGGGGTATAAGGTTACTGCCTATAAAATGACAGTTTAATGGGTGTCCACTCTCACTCACCGCTTCCTTGACTGGTGGAGGGTCGTTAGCCGAACAGGTAGGACAATGACTATAATTCTCCCTTCATTATAAGTATAATGATAAATACTAAGTAACTAAACACTTATAAATTCCCAATCTTAGTTACTTAGGAAAATGTGAATAAGGTGCTAATCCATGAAATTATACTTTGCACTTTGTTTAAGCTGTTAGTGGAGCGTGTGTGGTTAACCGGCACACTAACCTGGACTTAACAAGGTAGGCAAAGGGTAACTTAATGTTTATCATAGTATCGTTGGAGCGTGTGTGGTTAACCGACACATCGATTGAGGGGTAAATATTAAGGGTACCAAGTATATTTGCATGGTTACTTCACACCTTGTTTTGTGATCCTCGGCATCCCAGTCACAAAACCTGAAGGGCACACTCGAGATTGAAACATGCCATTGAAAAGTTCAATGAATCTCAAAAGAATCTAGGAGTTTCAAAACCAATTAAAACCTAATAATACATTTCGTTTATCTTGGTGGAAATTGGTGAATCGTCATTCACCTGCCTTCAAATATTTTATAGCTTGGATTACGGCATCCCTCTTCCAAGTTATAAAATAGTTTGTTGGGTCCTAGCCTTAATATATCATATTGGGTGTTATATTAAGGACTTAAATCAACTTTACGTGAATTTCTCCCATTGTTGATGTCTGGTTTAGACAACAATGATCTTCCCAAACCAAGCTTTCCTAATGAATATGACTTCCCGAGTTTGGCTCATGGAAGTCATACTTCTCTTCCTCCACCTCCTCCAATTATTCTCCCTAACCCACAAGTTCAAGGTCACTCAAGCCCTAATGGCAAGCAAGGTCTATGTGTGATCACATCTTAGAGATGAAGTCACATATTGACAAGCCGGGAGAGTTGGGTGTCAAAGTCTTGAGAAAGTTGGATGTTCAATCACTTTCTAAGTCACATAGTGAGTTCCTTTGGGACTACTATGAAACAGACTATGACATGAACCTTAATGATCATATCTATTTGCATGGTGCTGCTGAATCAACAATGATTTGGAACGATAGTAAAGCAAATGTGATTAGAAGATCAACTTCCCAAAAACTTTATGGACAGTGACAATGGTGACAATGGAAATCCAGAAAAAGCATTCTCTTCCCAATGGAAAGGGATTGGCCATAGTCAACCCGGTTGACCAAATGGTAAAGAGAAAGGCTAAGTCTGAGATAGTCCCATTACCAAAGGGTCCATATGTTTATTTTGCTAAAGGAAGGGGCGTTGATTGCAAAGCTGCCAAATTTACCTAAGGATGTTAAAGTCAATAAGTTTGACTCTACATCAGGTAGAGCCCATTATCTAACTCTGTTAAGTTCTATTCTGGGATCCTCATTACATGATGTGACTGGGTCACATGTTGATGTTTTAAGAATCAAAGAATAGAGAGAAATCTTAAAGGAAGTATATGCTGATTCTGATCGCGAAGGTGGATTTCGATCGCATCAGAATTTTGAGCAGTTGCTTAAGAAGTTATGATATATTGCTAAGGAATAGATAACAACAATTTTCCATGTGGATTGTAAGGATAAGTTTTTCCGCAAAGTTTTAAAATAAAAGAAAATTGTTTAATTTTATTTCTTTGAAGTATCCTTACAATGACATTTGTGGAAAATTGTTGCTTATATGATTCCACTGACAGCAATATTGGAAAATGGATTTGATTCTTTCATTTATGGTATTGTCTAAATTTACCAAATCAGGAAAGTTCCTCATCACCCAAGTTTCAATTGGACCGAAACTTGGAATCATGCAAGTTGAATAGTATGATGAATGAGAACTTTCAAGCATTGGAAAATCAAGACTAATTACTTGTTCACATGGATGTGTGAGTCAAGTGAAGGACTAAAGGGATCGAGTACACATTCTTGTGCACTGGTCATGTCCACCACAAAGCTCGTTAAGACTATTTGATTTACTAAAGTTTAGTAAATATGGTTATACTTACAAGTTTAAGTATAATTCTGAAACATTGGAAAAGTCTCAGTGTATGGCAGAACGAATGGGAAGAATCAAATTAGGCAGAAAGATAAAAGTTTGGGAGAGTACTTTAGTATCATGTTTGTGATCATCTTAATGATTTAGAAATCATATCACAATTAGTCCTCTAAAGGTCATCTTAGTGCATTCTTATGACTAAGAAGAGGAGTCATGAATTGTTGAAATGGTTAGATCAGGAAGATGAGTCATACTTCGTTCCAAAACAATTCTTAGAGTCATACTCCAAGATTGTAACTTGAGTGACATATCTTAAAGAAAGGTTTAAAACACTTGTCAAATGTAAGAGTAAAAGTGTCCTACTCTTGTACATTTGAAATTGGTAAGTTGTGATGTTTTGGATAAAACAAAGACCAACTAAGGCCAATTGTGTGAAGTGTTTGTCTTGATAAAGAATCCGCATTATCTCTTGAATATTTGGCAAGATAGTCTTATATGTCAAGAGGATAGTGGGAGTCTTAAAGATCCTAAAAAGAATTTCAAGAACTAATCAAGAATAAAACCTGAGGTTCTTCACTAGCACACGAGTTGAGGTTTATAACCTATCGTGTTGACATATTCTGTGCTCATTCCAGTTAAAGTTGGCTTTGCATAGGAGTTCTGAAAGTTCTCAATTGGTTGCATAACAACTTGGAAGCAATGGCAGGCCCTGTACTGCCAGGTGGCAAGAAGTTAAGATTGCATAAGTTCAGTCCATATGAGTTTGGATTTGTCATTATCCTTGTCTTGTGACTATGGTTTTGACGATTCACATGGATAAGAACACATACACCATAAAATCTAAGGGTCATAAGGTTTCTCTCCGATTCATGAAAATGATGGTGAGGAAACACTTCCACCAAGTAGATTTGAAGCAGATGGCAAAAGGTCTAAACAATTGAGAGTATGATTACGACATCCCTTTTCATAGTTCTGAAATTGTTTAGACACACATGCATGCTATCTAAGGAAAGGTGTATGATTTTGATAAAGTTTTATCAAAGCATCTCGTATCAGAAATCTGAACTTTGGTAAGAAAGTCAATAAAGTATTGATTTCTAGAAGTCCAGCTGATTTCTGAGTACATGTCAAAGCTAATGGGAGCATAAGTGTTATGCTAATAATCATCATGTTAGTGGGAGCATGATAATTATTATTAGTGTTGCAAGTTAGCAATGTTAATTATAGAAAACAAAAGTTTCAATTCGTGAGGCTGCAGGGATTGAAAAAGTTGTTTTGCTATAATTAAGGGAGATGATATACTTCATTTCAGTTCTAAAGGCTTAGATTGAGACCTTAATCATCTTTAGTCAAGAATCTATATATGAATTTCATGTTGGATTGGTTCAACTTAAGGAAATTCTATATATTGCGTTCTCAAAATTCGATTATGATTACGGCATCCCTCTTCATAGTCAAATTTTGAAAACATGGCAAATAAAAATATTGTAGCAAAAGACTGGTCTAGAATCATGTCTTTATGTGAGACATCATGAATCGTGTACCATTTGCTTTGGGTACAGGATCGATTGCATGTGCTATAATATTTGTCATTTCTAAATTTTTCCAAATGCCCAGAGGCATTAAGAAGGGAAAAGGTCTAGAATTGGATATGACTAAAATGATTAAGCAATTGTCGAGGACAATCTGAGGTTTACCAAAGATTGGTTGCTCAGGGACAGTTGGAAGTATAGTGCTAATTTTGGAAGGACCATATTGACATATTCTGAAAAGAGGCATCTCTTATTCAGAAGTGATAGTCAAAATGAGAATATGGAGTTGTCTCCATAGGTGGAAGTTATCTGTGTAAGATTAGAAAACTTAATGCAAGAAGCATGTCCAAAGCAATGTACTTTGAATATGAGACTTAGTTTCCATGGAGTTGATCTCCATTGGAATAACTTATAATGACTGTTGACAAGTCTTTGTGACTTTGTACATATTCATTACAGGAGGGTCAATGCATATAAGTTTAAAATCTAAACACATTTCAATAAATGATAGGAATTTGAAATTCTCACATTTTTCGATAAGGATTTGGGAGTGTGAAATTAGAATCATTGAAATTATGTTCAATTGGTTTATTTCACAAAGTAAGGATCATAGACAAACATAGAGTGCATACTTGGTGTATGGCAAAGCTATTGTTTAGAAAAACATAGTGTGCATGCTTGGAGCATGGGACAACTAGTGTTTTTAATTCAAGTATAAAGTTGATAAAACCGAAATAATGAATAATGAGTAATCAGTATGGTGATAAATAAAAGTGTTTATTTATATTCATAGGGTTTGATACCATATTTGATTCATTTATTCTTGTGTTTCACTTTGCATGTTTTGACTTCCAGAATAACTAAGTCACTCTTCCTGAATGATTAAGTTATTCAAACCATCCACAGTCGGTCATATGTTGGAAGTAGATATGAATCAAGACTGTCATGGGTTGGTTTGTAGAGGTCCAAGTTGGTGGACAAAGTGGTGCTACAACACTCATGAGTGCTCATAAGTTCTGAGTATTGGATTCAACCCGCGATCATTTGAATCACTTCATGGATTTTATCACGAGTGATCATGAGACGATAATATCTTATATTCTTCAAACCTAGAGATATGAGTTGTTACTCTGAGTTGGTTATACATTGATTGCACGAAAACGCATTTGGTAACTCGATGTTATAAAACATGCCTTTGTGTATGATTTGACAAGTAGTAGAACAAGCCATATGAGTCGAAGTTTATCCATTCCTTTTACCTTCGGGATAAAAGCGATATCTGTGGGCCCCTCGATGATTTAGCGATGACACATGTGAGTGCTTGGCCAAGCCAGGACTGATTTGATTTGTTCAATCAGTCAGTCATCATAAATCGAAAATCGGGAAACAACAAATGGACAGAGAGAATGATTATAATCCATGTCTCAGTCCATATGATATCTAGAATGGAGGAATATATGATCCCTTATCTAATGGACAAGTCATTGACAAGGTCAGAGTTCGACAGCGGCTTTAAGAGCTACGATTGCCAGTTAGGTTTTGAAGTCATACTCAATAATAGTTTTAGACTTATCCAAGTGGGAGACTGTTGGATTAATGTCTAAGTCCATAACTATATTTGGTATGTACTTGACCCGACCCGGTATGGTCCATTTGGGTTGCACTTCACCACCACAATTTATATGGATAGTGTTTTGAGAATAGTATATTTATGATTTATATTAATATATTATAAGTTCTAATATATTAATTTGGAATCATATTATTTAATTAGTATTGATCAAGAATTAATTTAGAATTAATTAAGTGATCAAAAAGGACTAATTAAATATGGACTCTTATATATATGGAATGGGCCAAGTTCATTTAAGTTGGGCTAAGCTTTCATGGATGGTCCATGGAGCTTTTAACCCATGGATCCTATGTAAATGAAAGGTCATGGGTATTAGGGTTTACATGGATGTAACCCTAATCCTCCATAATATATAAAGGGGTCCTTGGCTCACAAAATTGGCACAAGTGTGTGAAAATAAGAGTGGGCCGATTTTAGTGTGCATACATATTCTCTCAAGTTCTTCCAAGGTGTTTTGGTGATTTGTGATTCCATTTGAGGCTTCCACACTATTGGGGCTAAGCTCTTAAAGCTTGAAGACATCAAGCTACATCAAAAGGTATGTCATCTAACTAGAACTTTGTAGTATAGGTGCTTCATAATATGCTAGTTAGGATGAAACCTTGGAATAGTTAATATTTGCATGTATAATAGAGAAACATAGATCCAAAGTTTATAGGGTTGCATATACACCATAGGAGTGTTAGAATGCTCAAAACCCAACATTATATTCTCAGGAAATTAGTAGACAGGTACCCTCACCGGTGTCACAAAGACGGAGCATAGTAGCATCACGTCTTAACTTTTGTTAATGTTGATGTTAAACAAACAATGTTTTGAACGCAATGTAAATTATACATTATCAATACAATGGTTGTGTTTGCTTTGCTTACTATTATACAATTGTTGTGATGCTGTACATGACGTCATCCGCCCCCGAATGTTTCCTCCCTTCCGGTTTGAGGGTGTAACAATCGAAGGTTATTATCAGGATGGACTGGTTAGGCTCCAATGGGGCCATGATTGACTATGAGCGCTAGTTAGTGAGAGTTCGAACCCCAAGTGGGGGAGAATTGGTTATTCCTGTCGAGGGAGCTTCGCATGGGCCAACTCTTTGTTCAACCGCGAGGGCCAGGAGATATCTTCATCATGGTTGTTCTGGGTTCCTAGCTTATATGGCAGATACTCGAGTTGAGGGCACGACGAAGTTGAGTGAGGTGCCCATTGTCCGGTATTTCCCCGATGTGTTTCCTGAAGAATTTACAGGGGTGCCTCCTGAGAGGCAAGTCGAGTTTCATATTGATCTTGTTATTGGAACGGCTCCAATAGCCAATGCACCGTATCACTTGGCACCACCAGAGATGCAGGAGTTGTCTATGCAGCTTCAGGAGCTACTAAACAAGGGATTTATTTGGCTGAGTAGCTCACCTTGGGGAGCACCGATCCTGTTCGTGAAGAAGAAAGATGGTTAACAGGATGTGCATTGACTAACATGAGTTGAATAAGCTAACGGTGAAGAACCGTTACCCACTATCTAGGATCTACGACTTATTTGGCTAGCTTCAGGGTGCATCTTTGTCATCCAAGATTGATTTGTAATAAAGGTACCATCAGATGAGGGTCCGGGACGATGACGTGCAGAAGTCGACCTTCAGGAATCGTTATGGTCATTATAAGTTCATGGTGATGCCATTCGGTCTCACCAATACACCAACAACGTTCATGGATCTCATGAACCGGGTTTGCAGACCAATGCTGGATCGGTCGGTGATAGTATTCATAGATGATATTCTGGTTTACTCCAAGACCAAGGAGCAACACGAGGATCACTTGTGAGAGGTATTGGAGACCCCGAGGAGTGAACGCTTGTATGCCAAATTCTCCAAATATGAGTTCTAGTATTGCGGGGTGCAATTTTTGTGGCACATATTCAACCATAAGGGTATATTGGTTGACCCGGCTAAGATTGAGGCCGTTATGCGATGGGAGGTTCCGAGGACCCCATCTGTGATTCGGAGCTGCCTGGGTCTCGCAGGGTATTATCAGAGATTTATCCAGGATTTCTCCAAGATTACAGTGCTGTTGACCTGCTTGACGAAGAAGAATGTTACTTTTCTCTGGAGGCTCGATCATCAGTTGGCATTTAAGACGCTGAGACAGAGATTACGCGAGGCCCCGATCCTCACGCTTCCCAAGGGTATGGATGATTTTGTGATTTATTGTGCCACTTTTGTATCGGGTTTGGGAGCTTTTCTTATGCATAGGGATCATGTGATTGCTTACGCTTCGAGGCAACTGAAGCTTCATGAGGCGAATTACCCTACACATGATTTGAAGTTGGGGGCTATGGTTTTTGCCCTCAAGATTTGGAGGCACTATTTGTATAGGGTTAGGTTTACTATCTACACTGACCACAAGAGTTTGAGGTATCTGACGGATCAACTAAAATTAAATATGTGGCAACGGAGATGGTTGGATGTTGAAAAGGATTATGATTGCGAGCCCCTGTACCACCCTGGGAAGGCCAATGTGGTGGCCGATGCCTTAAGACGCAAGGTAGTGAGCACACCTATTGGAGATGTATGTCTGAGGATGGTTATCATTTCTCCTTTGTTGGATTTAATTAAGAAGGCTCAGGTGGAGGGTTTGAAAAAGGAGAATTGGAAGGCAGAGCGAATCAGGGGACAAATTACTTTATTTGTCAGAGACAGTCGGGGATTGTTGACTAAGTGTGGTAGAGTATGGGTTCCGACTACTGGTGGGGTGAGATAGACAATTCTAGAAGAGGCTCATAAGTCAAAGTTTTCAATCCATCCAGGGGCCACTAAGATGTATCGAGATTTGAGGCTGAGTTATTGGTGGCCCTGTATGAAGAGGGAAATAACATGGTTTGTAGAATGGTGTTTCACTTGCAGGAAAGTCAAGGCAGAAAATCAGAGACCCCATGACAAAATGCAGCCATTACTCATTCCCATGTTGAAGTGGAAAGAGATCACCATGGATTTTATCTCGAATCTGCTAAGGACGACGCGTGGAGTTGATTCTATCTGGGTCATTATGGAAAGATTGACTAAGAGCGCACACTTCATACCTATTGCTGAGAGTATATCACTTGAGAAGTTCGCCGACATTTACATTCGGGGGGTGGTGGTCTGGAATGGGATGCCAGTTTTAGCAGTTTCAGACTGAGATGTTCATTTCACCTCCAGGTTTTGGAGGAAGTTTCATGAGGAGTTGGGTACTCAGCTTCATTTCAGTACAACATACCACCCCTAGACCGATGGACACAGCGAGCGTACGATTCAGACACTTGAAGATATGCTTCGGGTGTGCGTATTAGATTTTGGAGGGAGTTGGGATAATTACCTACCACTGGCCGAGTTCTCTTACAATAACTGTTATCACGCTAGTATTGACTGAACACCTTTTAAAATGTTGTTTGGGAGAAGGTGCAGTACCCGGTTTGCTGGGGCGAGGTTGGGCATCGGGTCATGGGGAATACTGAAGTGGTAATCGAGATTATTGAGTTGATTCAGTAGGTGCTCAATATGTTGTAGGTCGCGCAAAGCCGACAGAAGAGTTATGCACATTGTTGAGGTTCGGACCTCGAGTTTCTGGTGGGGGACTTGGTACTTTTGAAGGTGTCACCTTGGAAAGGTGTCATCCGATTTCGGAAGCGGGGCAAGCTGGGTCCCCGATTTATCAGTCCTTTCAGGATTACCGCCCGAGTTGGCAAGGTTGCATACCAGCTGGATTTGCCTGATGAGCTCAGTCAAATCCACAACACCTTCCATGTTTCTCAGATTCGGAAGTGTGTGGCTGATGATTCAACGGTTGTTCCTTTGGATGATATTCAGGTTGATGGTCGCCAGAATTATGTTGAAAGACCAGTGACGATCTTGGATAGGAAGACGAAGGCCTTGCGCAACAAGGTGGTGTCTTTGGTCAAGGTCTAGTGGCAGCATCAGAAGGGTTCTGAATGGACTTGGGAGCCCGATATAGAGATATGGGAGCACTACCCTGATTTATTCGCGACATTGGACTTCGATGATGAAGTCTAGTTTAACTGGTGGAGACTTGTAACATCTTGATTCAGGTAATTTTCATCATTAACCCCTAGTATGATTTTTGTTTGCAAAATGGGTCCCTTAAAGCCTTTTTATGAGAAAATCTTTGAGCCATTAGTGTGTGTTTTGGTGTTCTTAGAGAAAGAAGAAGGAAAGGAAAACATCTTGGAAGATTGAAGCACCTTGGATGCAGAAACACCTCGCTATTTTGCACCACTTGGAGGTAAAAATGTGACATCCCCAAAATCACGGCCAGAAAAGACCGGTTTCATTTATGCTTTTAAAATAATTTCAGAGTAAATCCATTGATTTAAAAGAGTTGCGGAATTTGTCCCCAAAACAATACAAGATAAAATAAGCTTTATCAAGCATTTCTTAAAGAAATGTATTTTCATTATATATCAAAACTCGGGATGTCATGTTCCGATACAGACACAAAAGCATAAACAATAAAACATAGACCTTACACAATTTATAAAACTACTGGTCTATAAACAAAAACATCTTCACAAGCTCTCCAACTTATGCTCTCGCGCCACTACCTGTAATACAAAGAAACTGAGTGGGTCAAGCTTGGAGCCTGGTGAGCATATAGGGTTTTCATCCCACAATAAATAATTATATTTAATTTCACCAACCAACAATAACCCGATTACCCATTCCCGTTATCCTCACTTTACGTCCCTATGACAATAACTATTACAAGGGACCTAATCTAGGATTTTCATCGGGACGGACACTACTGCAGAGGGGTTTCCTCAGCAATGAATGTCCTAAGGCAACCATGAGGGGGATAGAATACAGCAAATGAACACCCAAGTTCACCAACACCTACAAGTTATGAGCCTGCCAGCATTCCACAGAACTGTCTAGAAAAGTCCGTGGTCGTCATCCATATTCTGCTGAATGACTAGATCACAATCACATCGAGGCCTCTCATCATTTTATTTCATCACACAACAACTGTCTACCCATGTTCTACCCAACATATTAGTAGATAAAAATATGTACATTTATATACAGCTTAAAACCTGTACAAATCATTCATTCAATAAATTATTCAAATAAGCAAATAATATACAAACATATAACACGTATTTTGTAGAGAATACTTCGTATCTATGTGTTAGAAGGAAAGGAATATACACTCACTTGATAAGACGATGATCGGACAGCACCTCGTCTCTTAAAATAATCTTTTCCGATAAAACCGGGATGTTTTTCTTGAAAACTGGGCTTCTTGCGGGCAGAGTTTCGGCTCGGAAACTTCACTTCTCGGGATCTTCGGGGCTTCGGAACTTGCCTTGGGTCTCGGGAATAATACCGGGGCTTCGGGGTATTTCTTGCATGCAAAACGAGGAAAATTAGGGAGAGAAAGAAAGAATTTTGGCAAAAGAAGTCGGCAGCCTCGCATGCCCTTTTATAGCAGCGAGACCTCGGACTACGTTGGGCGTACCGAGGCCCTACGCTGGGCGTACTCCGGATAAGGCTTCCACGTGGCGAAGTCGTGGTGGAGGAACGTGGCCTCTTCTGGACCGAGGAAAGCAGCAGTACGCTGCGCGTACCCATCTCGTATGCGGGGCGTACTTCGGATCAGATCGATGACTCCCCCCCTCTTTCGGATAATATCCGAATTAATATTAAAATTAATATATTTTTAATTATTTATAAAACTTCCGAAATTCATATCTTCCTCATACCAACTCCGTTTTCGACGTTCTTTATATCCACGCGTAGATGAGACTAAGCTCTACAACTTTCATTTAGACTTCGTCGACTAATTTTGAATTTATTTTTATTATATTATTTTTAGTAGGCCGGGACAGGAAAACTCCGTTATAAAATCATAAATTCTTCATTCGACGTCCGTTTTCGTCTGTCTTTTTACCGTTGGACTACTATCGATGAGATCTTCAATTCTCATTTAGAAAGTTTCGACTAGAAACCACTCGATCTCAAATTCGAGTATTCGGGCTGCATACTGCTAAGCTGAAACTTAGAAAAATCATAACTTCTTAATACGAAGTCAGATTTGGGCATTCTTTTTATGCACGGTCTCGGTTTAACGTAATCTACGACTTTCGTTTAGATCACTAAGGCTAAATATCGCTCTATCTTATTTTACGTCATACAGTGTCGTGCCGGTTCTGTCGCGAAACTTCGACAGGTCATAACTTCGTCGTTATAACTCAGATTTCGACATTCTTTCTAACATTTCATTTTGATGCTTATTCTTAACCTTAATTAAATTAAGACACACAATTAAGCACAAAACACACAATACTCAAATAATACACTTCTATTATTTCAAAATGGGTTACAAAGGTTAACCTAGACTATCACATCATCATTAATGCCTTGCCCAGAAACACGTGCGTTACAATTCTCTCCTCCTTAGAATGATTCCGTCCCCGGAATCACACATCAACATACAAATGCGGATAGCGACTCATCATGTCACTCTCCGTCTCCCAGGTGAGATTTGTCCCATTCGTATGTTTCCAACGGACAAGCACTAGCTCGACCATCTTGCGTCGTAACTTCTTAGTCTTTCGGTCGACGATTGCCTCTGGTTCTTCAATTAACCTCTTGTTCTCGTCAATTCTCAACTCCGAAAGTGGAATCATGTCGGGAACTTCTCCCATGAACTTCCTCAAATAACACACATGGAAAGTGTTATAAATTCCATTCAGTTCTTCGGGTAATTCGAGCTTGTAAGCTTGGTTCCCAACCCTCTGAAGAACTTTAAACGGTCTAATAAACCTTGGACTTAACTTTCCCCTTTTACCAAATCGTATAGGTCCCTTCCATGGTGAAACTTTAAGCAAAACCGAATCTCCAACTTCAAAAGTCATCGGTCTTCGCTTGTTGTCAGCATATCTCTTTTGACGATCCTGAGCTGCTAACATTCTCTCCCTAATTATTTTCAACTTTTCAGCAGTTTGATGGAATATCTCCGGTCCCATAAACTACTTTTCGCCAGCCTCAAGCCAACAAGATGGCGTACGACATTTCTGTCCGTACAAAGCTTGATAAGGTGCCATCTTTATGCTCGAGTGGAAACTATTATTGTAGGAAAATTCTACCAAAGGCAAATGTTCATCCCAGTTGCCTTGGAATTCCAGAGTACATGCTCTCAACATATCTTCAAGTGTTTGTATCGTTCGCTCGCTCTGACCATCAGTCTGTGGATGGTAAGCTGTACTCAAACACAACTTGGTACCTAATTCCTCTTGTAGACTTTTCCAAAATCTTGAGGTGAAACGGCTGTCACGATCCGATACAATCGTTAACGGAACACCGTGAAGCTTCATAATTTCCTTCACGTAAGAATTCGCAAGCTTATCCATAGACCATTTCTCATTGGCTTCTATGAAATGCGCACTCTTAGTGAAGCGATCAACGACCACCCAAATCATGTCGTGACCATTCTTTGTTCTGGGCAGTTTAGTGACAAAATCCATAGCAATGTCTTCCCATTTACCCATAGGCACAAGTAAAGGTTCTAAACTCCCGTATGGTTTCTGATTGTAGTGGTGTTTATTATGATGGCATGTGCGGAATTAGAAAGATCTAGTGAATCATCATGTAAAATCAAGAACACAAGGAGTAAATAAATCTTTGTAAGCTCATATTAGATCTAGAAAGGATATACAAATGGGTTTGTACAAATTTCTCTCTCTAGTCTAACACTCCAAATGGTTCCTTACATAATGGGAGTCACTCACTTCCTATTTATAGGAAAGACTCAACCCATTTACACATACAAAGGGGAAAGCCTAAAACACTACATCCAAGAGTGACTTTGCACCCTAACATTCTCCCCCTCAAAGTTAGGATTGGATGTCCCGACTTCAGTCTCCAACGAGCTAGCGCGATTAAGACCAAACTCCCCCTCGAAGTAATACCGGTCTTCAAATCCGCAAATGAATATTCGACAAACCCGAGAAGCTTCGAATACCCATCATTCTCCCCCTTTTTATAATCAAAAAATGATTATAAAACCCACTAAGGGTGAGAAGCACGCGAGGAATAGTCTTCATGATACTCCCCCTTGATGTGTACCAAAAATGAATCACCAAAAATCTTACACAGAAAAACAATCACGAAAAAGCCAAAAAAAATTTCCAATTAATGAAAATTTTTGACTTTTGGGTGAAAGTTGCAAGATTTTTCAAAAACCGGGTAAAAATTGTCACTTTCTGAATTCTGTAGGGACCCGTTGCGCCCAAAACAGCCAAATATGCAAAACTCTCCCCCTTTTTCAAAGCTGGGTAGAAAGCGTCAATTTGCACAAACTGCAGGGGCTTGAAATGCATTTTCTTCAATTTTCAGCAAAAACAGTCCTTTTTCGAAATTGGGTATGAACCGCCAAACATTCGAAGCCTCAGGGACTATTTTCGAAATTCTGCCATTTATGTTCTAAACATACGAAGAGTTGTCCCAAACATTCGAAAATTCAGAAAATTTTCGAATTTGGGTGAAAAGTGTCAAACATTCAAAACTTCAATTAATTGTGGAGTTTGCCAAATATTCGAAAGTTCAGGGGCTGAATTCGAAAATTCTGCCTTTTGATCAAAACATACGAAATTTTGATCATACATTCGAAGCCTTTTTCCATTTGTCAATCATTCAAAATTTGAGGGACTACATTCGAAAATTTTACTTCTCCATTCCAAACATATGAAAATTTTGCATCCAAACATACGAAAATTTTTCCTCTTCATACGAAAATTTTCCCAAACACACGAATTCGAAGGCATTCGAAGCCTCTTAATGAACAGTAACATCTTAATCATTCAACCTCTGCATCGAATTATTTCACTTCAAAATCCAAACACAGGGACCCTTCGTACATAAACACCAAATTCTTACAGTTCTTCCCAAAATCAAAAAAATTTCGTTCTTTAACCACATACCCTTCGTTCATCAACAATTTCTTAATACATCACACTGATTTCAAACACCCTTCGTACATCAACCCTTCGTTAGATTCAGTTACCAAACCAACATCGATATCACATACTTTGGAAATCAAAATCATCGAGTTTCGCACATGAGACTCATCTCACCATTCTTTGTTCTTTGCTTTTGAACATCGACCCTCAACTGCAATCTCAAATCTTTGACTCCTAAATCAATAATCAACATACATCACCTGTTCTCAATTTCCAAAATCTTTGTTCGTTCCTGGACATTCGTACCCTCGACCATCGTTGTCAATTTTTCGTGAATTCAGATTCCAAAAACCTTCGTTCTTCAGTTCAGACATTCGAAATCAAAATCAATGAACTATCAATTTCAATCTTGTTATCTGCCATCGACGTTGACTTCAATTTGCAAGCAATCGATTCCAAAAACGAACTTCCAATTTCAAGTCTAAACCATGATTCAAACATTGATCGATTCCAAGTTATGTTCGTCACTTCCAACACTAATGTGACTTACAGTAAGAACATTCCAGTCGACATCCAAATTCCAAAAACACGTTCAATCCCCAAATAGATCAAAATCAACGCCTCTCGATTTGAACCTAGATGTCGAAATTAACATCGAATCCAATATCGAATCCCAGCCATCGACCATCAAAACATAATTCCTCACCAAATCGACCTTTCTAGTTCGTTCCTACCTATGGATTTTCAACTTGTGATGTCCTGTACATGTTAATCCTTTGCTTTTCATTCAATCGATTGTCAACATTCGAAGTCAATTTCATATAAACATTCCAAAGTCGAAATCAATTTCATCATTTGTTTTGAAAATCATTCTAAGTCAAGAATCTGTTTCAAATGTGTCGATTTTGACTTTTAGCGTTTTTGACTTTTCAAATCAGATAAGAACAAGTGGAATCAACAGTCGAAATCAACTCCAAAGAAATTTAATTCATTCGATTTGAACTCAACAACTATCATCATTTCGAAATCGATTGCAATCTTAACCATTCGATTTCAATATCACAGAAGAACTAAGCGTTGAAAATTGACTATCGAGTTCAGATGAACATCTCCAAACTTGATCCAAATCGATTCAGACGGTGAAATCGATCAAGAATAAGAAAAATAAAATGATTTGATTTTTCTTGGCTCGATTTAGATGATGACGATGAGAATAAGATATCTTTCATCAAAGGAGATTCATCTGACAAAGAGAATAAGAACTAATCGAAGAATACCTAACTCAAATGATATGGGTTAAACAAAAATTAAAAGAAATCTAATTGGGCTCTGATGAACAGTATCAAATTCGAAAAAATGGACTCAAGATACCAAAGTGTAATAAATGAATCCATAACACAATTGTTGGGCTTCGAATTTGATTCAATGAACAGTGAATTGCGAGATTTAAACAAAATGAGTTGAAGTTGGTGATCTAAACAAAAATAATTGGATCAATCAACGGGGTTGAAACGAATTAGATCCAATGAGGCAAATCGATCAAAAATTGAAAAACGAAAAACACGAATCGAAATCATGGACGTTTTGGAATCCATTTGAGAATTTGAGATACCTTTTTGACGAATCGAGTTCCGTTTTCAACGAACGAATCAAATTTAGAAGATCTTGGTTCTTTTGTTGGAATGAGAAAATCATCAATTTGAACATTGTACCACCCACTATGCGAGATGTACAACTCGTTCTTCGTGTTCTTCAATGATCCAAGAACATCTTCAAAAGAACCACCAACACTTTTGGGTTTTGACTTCAAATTCAATGCAACCTTTGGAGATTGTTGCTTTGGAACCCAAATTTGCTTCACGGATTTCGGCTTCACAACATTTGACAATTTTTGTGAGTAAACCCGCTTGTTCTTCCGATTAATCTTCTTCATCTTTTTCTTTCTCATCTTTTTGCATCTTGAAAACTTGATCTCATGAACAAACCCACTTTCCACAACATCAACTTTATGAGTTGAATCAAATCTTTTGGAGTTTGATACTTGTGAATTTCTTGGATCACCGGCTTCCGATAAGGAATCATTCCTTCAAACGAATCACAAGAACACAAAATATCATCGGTTTAAACTCCAATCGAGCAAAAAACTTTTTCATCTTGAAAATCAACTTGAACGCCTTTTTCTTGAACATCAAGATCATCATCAAGAACACCTTCCCGAGCTTCACGACAATCTGCATAATATTCAAGTTTATTGCTTCCATATTTGCATTCAGCACGAGAAATTCCTTTTATGACTTCTCCATCTCTTCTATTTCTTCGTCTCTTTTGATATGTTGTAACCAAACGATCAAACAAATCTTTGGTTTGAAAAATTGGACAACTAAATAATTCTCCGACTTCATTCTTTTCTCCATTTACAACGATATCACATTCACTTTTCAATCCAACAGTCAAGCTATAAAGAAGATATTCAAAAGTGCGTTCACCTTGAACATCCTTACTATGTATCATCCATTTCTCCATGATTACAAGAACTTGAAATTTTCTAAAGAGAGAAAGTGATTTTGAATGGGTTTTCAAGAGAGAGAAAGCAAAAATCACTTGAATTCTAGTGAAGAAAATCGAATTTTGAATAGAATCAAAGATGAATTCGATTTCTAGAATCCAAAAACTCTATAAATCTGAAGATCAAAGATCAAAAAATGAATCACCAAATCAAGATAGCCATCAAGGATCAATTCTTGATCCAATCAAGAACACCCGCTCTGATACCAATTGTAGTGGTGTTTATTATGATGGCATGTGCGGAATTAGAAAGATCTAGTGAATCATCATGTAAAATCAAGAACACAAGGAGTAAATAAATCTTTGTAAGCTCATATTAGATCTAGAAAGGATATACAAATGGGTTTGTACAAATTTCTCTCTCTAGTGTAACACTCCAAATGGTTTTTTACATAATGGGAGTCACTCACTTCCTATTTATAGGAAAGACTCAACCCATTTACACATACAAAGGGGAAAGCCTAAAACACTACATCCAAGAGTGACTTTGCACCCTAACACTGATGTTGTGCCTTGACTCTCGCACAGGTCACACACTCTGCCACATACTTCGCAATGTCGAGCTTCATCGTCGGCCACCAGTAATAGGGTTTTAGGTCCCTATACATTTTAGTGATGCCAGGATGAATTGAGTACATGGTTTTGTGAGCTTTTTCCATCAGAAGATCTCTTATTCCTCCTGACTTAGGTACCCAAATACGATCTTGGAATACCTTCAGTCCATGACCGTTTGTACCAAACACTAACGTTTTGCCCAAACGTTCCTCCTTTCGGTCATTCTTTTCAGAAGCTTCCTCTTGAGCTTTCTTTATATTCTCCACAATTGTCGAGACAACTTCTATTCTTAATGCTCTTGGCCTTTTTCTCTCAAGATTGACTTTCTGACTGAGAGCATCAGCGACAATATTGGCTTTACCGGGATGGTAAAGTATGTCACAGTCGTAGTCCTTAAGTAATTCTAGCCAGCGTCGCTGCCTTATATTCAATTCTTTCTGACTAAAGAGATATTGGAGACTCTTATGATCAGTGAAAAGTTTGCACTTCGTGCCATAGAGGTAATGCCTCCATATCTTTAGAGCGAAAACTACCGCTGCCAGCTCCAAATCATGAATGGAGTAGTTCTTTTCATGCTCTTTCAGCTGTCGAGACGCATATGCTATCACCTTTTCTCTTTGGGTCAAAACACAACCCAACCCAACACTAAACGCATCGCTATAGACAGTGAAGTCTTCAACTCCATCGGGTAGAGAAAGAATCGGTGCCTCACATAGCTTCTTCTTTAACAAATCGAATGCTTCTCTATGCTTATCACTCCAAGCATAAGCAGCTCCTTTCGGTTGTTCCCACTTCATTACAGCTTCAATCTTTGCTGGATCAACCATTATCCCTTCTTGGTTGACCACGTGACCCAAGAAATGGGGCTTCTCGAATCCAAAAATCACATTTGGAGAACTTAGCATACAGTTTCTCCTTCTTCAAGACTTCCAACACTTCTCACAAGTGTCTGCCATGCTCCTCTTGGCTTTTCGAGTAAATCAGAATGTCATCTATGAACACTATCACAGATTTATCAAGGAACGGATTACAAACCCTGTTCATTAAATCCATGAATGCTGTTGGAGCATTGGTTAGTCCAAACGACATAACCAAGAACTCGTAGTGTCCATATCGTGTTCTGAATGCAGTCTTCTCGATATCCTGCTCTCTTACTTTCAGCTGATGATATCCTGACCTTAGGTCGATCTTTGAAAAGTAACTTGAGCCTTGTAGTTGATCGAACAGGTCGTCAATCCTTGGCAACATATATCTATTCTTTATCGTTGCCTTATTCAGCTCTCTGTAATCAATGCACATTCTCATACTCCCGTATTTCTTCTTCACGAATAACACCGGAGCTCCCCAGGGTGATGAACTAGGTCTTATGAAACCTTTTTCCAATAACTCCTGAAGTTGCATCATTAGCTCCTTCATCTCCGTCGATGCTAGTCGTTAAGGTGCTTTTGCTATTGGTGTCGTCCCTGGTAACAAGTCTATTCTAAACTCCACTTGTCTATCAGGCGGTAATCCGGGAAGATCTTCGGGAAATACTTCCGGATAATCACACACGACAGGAATGCTCTGCATCTCCTTTTTCTCCTTCTTAGCATCGATCACAAATGCCAAATATGATGTACATCCTTTGGCCAAACACTTTCTGGCTTTCATTAGAGAAATGATTCCAGAATTTACCCTGCGTTTGTCCCCATACACCATAAATGACTCCTTCCATGGCGGGTTTACTTTTACTATCTTCTTCCGGCATAATATCTCGGCATCATTGGCGCTAAGCCAATCCATTCCCAGCACGATGTCGAAACCATTTAGCTCAATAGGCAATAATTCTTCGTGGAACTTATTCCCATTCAAATCAATTAAGATGTTTTTCATACAATGGCTAACAGGTACAAACTTGCCACTAGCAACTTCGACTAATAAAGCATTATCTAGTCTATCAACAGGCAAAGCTAGTTTTCTACCAAATTCATGCGATATAAAGGAGTAGTTGGCTCCAGAATCAAATAAAATTTGGGCAGGTAAATTGTTTACGAGAAAGGTACCTGAAGCGACATCAGCTTCTTCTTTAGCAGCTTCTAGTGTCATCTGGAAAGCTCTTGCTTTAGGCTTTGGGGGAATATTGGGTTTTGCTGCCTCCTTCTTTCTCGGACAGTCTTTCAAAATGTGCCCCTCTTCGTTACATCCAAAGCACACTCTTTTATTGGACGAACACTCATTGGCATAATGCCCCGTCTTTCCACCCTTGTAGCAGGTTACATCCTCTCCACATTTCCCAGAGTGCTTTTTCTTGCACTTCTCACACCATTTTGATTCGCCTCCTTTTCCTCCTCCAAACTTTTTCGAATCAGACTTCGAAAATTTGCTTTTCTTGTTGGAACCTGAAGTTCCTTCAAACTTTCTCTTTTCACCAACTTCAACTTTGCTGGCGGTTCTTCCCTTGATCATGTCCTCAACAGACTTGGCAGCCCAAATAGCTGCCTCCAGAGTAGGTGCCTGACGTACTGGCACTGCGTACTCCCATGGGAGTCCCTTTGCGTACCGATCCACTTTTGTCAGCTCGTCGGGGACGATGCGCAAGGCAAACTCCATCTTGTCTGTGAAGGCGTTTGTGTAATCGTCAACTGACATGCTGCCTTTCGTCAATGTCAGGAACTTGTTCTCCAACTCCAACAGATTTTGGGCCGAGCAGAACTTGCGCTTGAACCGCACCAAGAATTCTGCCCATGTCAATTGCAGTGGTTCATTAGGGTTTAGGGTCTTCCCCAGAGTGTTCCACCAACGAACAGCCCCACCCCCGAACTGCCGTACTGCAAACGTGGTCTGCAGCTTGCCCTTGCAACCACACGTTATGAAGGCCAGCTCCATTTCAGAGATCCAATCCATGACTCCGATCGGATCCTCCTTTCCAATGAAGGTCGATGGTTTGCAAGTCAAAAAGTCCTTGTACTTGCATCCTAGTCCATTATTCCCTCCATCTTGGTTATTTTGTCGAACTATCGGTGGGTTGCCTTGACCAATTATCCCACTAAAGTTCTCTCCTTCAGACTGCCCTCCATTAACTTCGGGTTCTTCCACGTGAATTGACAGTTCATTACGAATCTGTCGAAGCAGACGCCTCGTTTCTTCCATTTGACGATCCAACATAGTTTGAATCATCATTTGTACCCCAGCCATTGTCATTGGCTCAGGTGCTGCAGCTACTACATGAGCTTGCTCAATCACTGGTGGTTGAGGTTGTTGATTCCTGTTTTCGTTAGTGTTTCCAACTCCGCTTCTTGTTCTTGCCATTCTTGATCTATACACCGAATAAGGTGAATTTAGATTCTCAATCACGATAGATAATCAAATCATCCTTATCACTCCGAAACGTTTACATGCTAGTTTTAATACCGTTGTCATACGCTTAGAATCCTAAACACATAAGGTTTTCAGATCCGGTTGGCAACAAACCATAGATCCGAACAAATAATATCATATATGGCAAACATATAACATTTAGCATATGAAAGCATTTTAGGCAACTTTCCTAAAATAAACTAGTGCTCGTGTCTAAAATATAACAGACACTATCTCAAAATCTTCACTTAGCATTCTAAGTTTAAGTCTAGAAATCCTACAAATTCCTAGTTCGCTTAAGCTAATGCTCTGATACCAACTGTGACATCCCCAAAATCACGGCCAGAAAAGACCGGTTTCATTTATGCTTTTAAAATAATTTCAGAGTAAATCCATTGATTTAAAAGAGTTGCGGAATTTGTCCCCAAAACAATACATGATAAAATAAGGTTTATCAAGCATTTCTTAAAGAAATGTATACTCATTATATATCAAAACTCGGGATGTCATTTCCGATACAGACACAAAAGCATAAACAATAAAACATAGACCTTACACAGTTTATAAAACTACTGGTCTATAAACAAAAACATCTTCACAAGCTCTCCAACTTATGCTCTCGCGCCACTACCTGTAATACAAAGAAACTGAGTGGGTCAGGCTTGGGAGCCTGGTGAGCATATAGGGTTTTCATCCCATAATAAACAATTATATTTAATTTCACCAACCAACAATAACCTGATTACCCATTCCCGTTATCCTCACTTTACGTCCCTATGACAACAACTATTACAAGGGACCTAATCTAGGATTTTCATCGGGACGGACACTACTGCAGAGGGGTTTCCTCAGCAATGAATGTCCTAAGGAAACCATGAGGGGGATAGAATACAACAAATGAACACCCAAGTTCACCAACACCTACAGGTTATGAGCCTGCCAGCATTCCACAGAACTGTCTAGAAAAGTCCGTGGTCTACCCATGTTCTACCCAACATATTAGTAGATAAAAATATATGCATTTATATACAACTTAAAACCTGTACAAATAATTCATTCAATAAATTATTCAAATAAGCAAATAATATACAAACACATAACACGTATTTTGTAGAGAATACTTCGTATCTATGTGTTAGAAGGAAAGGAATATACACTCACTTGATAAGACGATGATCGGACAACACCACGTCTCTTAAAATAATCTTTTCCGATAAACCGGGATGTTTTTCTTGAAAACTGGGCTTCTTGCGGGCAGAGTTTCGGCTCGGAAACTTCACTTCTCTGGATCTTCGGGGTTCAGAACTTGCCTTGGGTCTCGGGAATAATACCGGGGCTTCGGGGTATTTCTTGCACGCAAAACGAGGAAAATTAGGGAGAGAAAGAAAGAATTTTGGCAAAAGAAGTCGGCAGCCTCGCATGCCCTTTTATAGAAGCGAGACCTCGGACTACGTTGGGCGTACCGAGGCCCTACGCTGGGCGTACTCCGGATAAGGCTTCCACGTGGCGAAGTCTCGGTGGATTCTGGACCGAGGAAAGCAGCAGTACGCTGCGCGTACCCATCTTGTACGCGGGGCGTACTTCGGATCAGATCGATGACTCCCCCCTCATTCGGATAATATCCGAATTAATATTAAAATTAATATATTTTTAATTATTTATAAAACATCCGAAATTCATATCTTCCTCATACGAACTCCGTTTTCGACGTTCTTTATATCCACGCGTAGGTGAGACTAGACTCTACAACTTTCATTTAGACTTCGTCGGCTAATTTTGAATTTATTTTTATTATATTAGTTTTAGTAGGCCGGGACAGGAAAACTCCGTTATAAAATCATAACATCTTCATCCGACGTCCGTTTTCGTCTGTCTTTTTACCGTTGGACTACTATCGATGAGATCTTTAATTCTCATTTAGAAAGTTTCGGCTAGAAACCACTCGATCTCAAATTCGAGTATTCGGGCTGCATACTGCTAAGCTGAAACTTAGAAAAATCATAACTTCTTCATACGAAGTCAGATTTGGGCATTATTTTTATGCACGCTCTCGGTTTAACGTAATCTACGACTTTCGTTTAGATCACAAAGGCTAAATAGCGCTCTATCTTAAATTCGTATTTTACGTCATACAATGTTGTCTCGGTTCTGTCGCGAAACTTCGACAGGTCATAACTTCTTCGTTATAACTCGGATTTCGGCATTATTTATATATTCGGAAACTTCATCACGACCACTACGTCTTCATGTATCAATATTGGGTTTTTCTAACATTTCATTTTGACGCTTATTCTTAACCTTAATTAAATTAAGACACACAAATAAGCACAAAACACACAATACTCAAATAATACACTTCTATTATTTCAAAATGGGTTACAAAGGTTAACCTAGACGATCACATCATCATTAATGCCTTGCCCAGAAACACGGGCGTTACAAAAAATCTATGATCTTGATGAATTTTTGCTTAGATCTTGATTAGACATGGATTGTGTTCATTTTGGTCCCATAAGCTTGATGTATTTGTATATGAGTTACTCTAATTCATTTGAGCTGTCCTTTAAGATGTTTTGGAGTGTCTAGAAACATAAAAATGTAATCTTAGTCTTTAGTTTTCCTTCATGCATGGACTAGGATGTCTTAATGACTTAAGAAGTTAGGATTTTTGATATTGAGAACTTAATAGCCATGCAAGATCATAAAGTTGGAAACTTTATGATTAAGGACATCATTTGAAGACTAGATCTGGATTTTGGACAAAAGGGCTTAAGAGATTAAGCTATTATTAGAAAGGAAGGGGGGCAGGTGCGTACGATGGACGTACCAAATGGTACGCTGCATGTACATGGTCAGTTCCCCGTCTTTAGGTCAATGCGTAGTACGCCGTGTGTACAAGCGGAATACGCTGGGTGTACTCAGCCGAGTTGACTCAATTGACTTTTGAATTTGACCAGAATTTGACTAAATTTGATCTAGAGGTATTTTGGGTATTTTGAGGTGGTGTCTGAGTTTTGGTCACTATTATTTGTAAAGGTGGCTGGTAGATTCGGTATTTAGAGTAACGTGTTGTTGCAACTATTTCTTATGTCTGTGAGGTGAGTCTCCTCACTGTATCCATGGGTTGAAGGCACCAATGCCGACCCATTATTTTGTTGTGTAGAAGGCTAGCTGTTATGTGACTGTTACATATATATTTGCATGATCGGGTTGAGATAAACCTAGGGCGGGGCCCACTATTGTATGATTGGGTTGAAATAAACCCCACGGTGGGGCCCACTATTGTATGATCGGGTTGAAATAATCCCCGACGCGGGGCCCATTATGGTGTGATCGGGTTGAAATAAACTCTAGGGAGAGGCCCACTATCGTATGATCGGGTTCAAATAAATCCATGGGCGGAGCCCTAGGGCTGGGCCCATATTTGTTTATTGGGTTGGAATACACCTCTGGGCTAGGCCCAATATATATGTTTGTTTTGTGGTTCTTTGGGGAAACTCACTAAGCTTTGGGCTTACATTTTATGTTTATGCTTTCAGGTACTTCCGGTACAAAAGGGAAGAGTCAGGTGTGATGGCACAACATCCCACCCTCATGATTTCCGCACTTTTTCAATACTATTAATCTGATGTTTTTAGATATTGTACATTGTTATTGACTTGGACCTATATGGTGATTGCAACTATTGATTTTTAAATGAAAACTTTTATCACGATTTTTGGGTTGTTACACTTTGGATTGACTTATTAATGACATGTAACCTAAAAATTGTCGAATATTTATCATCAAACTTGTGTTTATCCGACCAAATATTAACCTACCTTTGGGTCGATTAATATCTGTATTAATTAACACATAAATCATAGAATTTAATACTAAACATCAATGATAAATCTATTAAATTAAAAAGTCTTTCTATGGATTGACTTATTAATGAAAATTAACATAAAAAACAATTGTCGAATGTTTACTATCATATATGTATTTATCCGGCCAAATATTAACCTACTTTTGGGTCGGTTAATATCCGCAATAATAAACACCTAACCCGAACATTTAAATTCTATATAAATTACTTTACACAAAAGAGATCACTTTGGTGGTATATTGTGTTAATTAATTTACTCTTGAAAACAAATAACATGTCATAACTCTAATTTATTGACAACCTGAACTAAGATATAAAACAAAATTTGCATTGGTTTATGAAAGTAAAAGCTAAAAAAACTTTTGGTGTGATGCAGTAAAGCTGAAAAGCTTTGAAATTGTAATATCCCAAAAACCATGATAAATTTTTTCATTTTTATAAAAACATTTCCAAAAAAATTCATTAAATAACAACCATTGTTTTCAAATCATGTCCAAGAAAATTAAAGTATCAAGTAAATCTCTCATAACATAAAAACATAGGAGGATGTGTACGATCACGCCTTTGTGTGTGTGTGTGTGCATATATATATATATATATATATATATATATATATATATATATATATATATATATATATATATATATATATATATATATATTGCAAGTTTGGTCCTTACGCCATGCGTACTTTGGGCGTACGCATGGCGTAGCTCATTAAAAGTGATCGCGGGTTCATGTGAGTATGACGAGCATACTCATGAGGTATGCAGGGCGTACTCAACAAATATGAAAAATCTAATTTTTAGGGTTTGAGCACTATTTAAGCAACCTTAACCCTCAAAGACCTTTCCACCTCCGGCTTCCATCCTCCCAAAACGACCCCTTGCAAACCCTAGTGTGCATTGTGAGTTTTTGAGCCATTTGTTTACTTTGTGTCTATCCTTGAAGGAAGAAGATCCTTGGAGTGTATTTGGGAAGCTCCAAGCATTGTAGATTTGGGATTTGCACCCCTCAAGCAACCTCCGTAAGGTATAAAGTTATGAACTTTATGACTGTTTCCTTATATCTTGCTAGATCTTAAGTTTTTATGCATTTTGGTCCCAGAATCTTGATATTCATGATTATGGCTTACTCTAAACCATAAGAGTTGTCCTTCAGACGTTTTTGAGTGCTATGAACCATTAAAATGTGATCTTGGTCCCTTTCTTCCCTCCATGTAAGAGTATGATGCTTGGGTTTATGTATTAAGTTGGAGTTTTGGTTTTTGGACTCTTTATAGCCATGGAAGTCATAAAGTTGGAAACTGTATGACTTAGATTGATATTTGGGCCTAGTTCTGAACTCTGGAAATAATGTATTAATGGGATAATCACTTAATGAGAAAAGTGGACTCAGGTTGTGTATGTCGGGCGTACCTAGTGGTACCCAGCGCGTACTGGGCAAAGGCCCCGTAATTTGGCCAAGGTCTACTACCTCGAGCATAGTGAATGAGTACGCAGGGTGTACTCAGTCTGTGTTGACCCCTTTGACTTTTTGACTTTGATTTGACAAGGAATTTGACCAAGTTTGACTTAAAGATATTTTGGGTAATTTGAATAGTAGTTGAGATTAGGTCCCTGTTTATTGTATAAGTGATTTATTCAACTATTTTTAGACTGTGAGGTGAGTTTTCCTCACTTTACTCGAGGGTCAAAGGCAACAATGCCGTCCCACTAGGTTATGCATCGTGGTTAAGATGTTGCTATGTTGTAGTGATTGGTTAGATCTGCAGGATTATCTATTAATTGATGAATATTTTTTATGTACATATGTGGACATATTGTGACAGTTTGGGTTGAAGCGGTTCTGCTATGTATTGAAGGCTAAGAAACCAGGAGCATTCTAGACATAAGCTGAGGACCTTGTAGGGGTATACCAGACTCATGCTAAGGGCTCGGGAGCATTCCAGACATGGGCTGTGGGCCGGGAAGCGCATTCCAGACTCATGATTTGGGCTCAGCAGCAATCCAGACTTATGTCGTGGGCCCTATAGGGGTATTTCAGATCTACTCTGTGGACCCAATGTACATGTTTGTTTATGTTTTGTGTGTGGTATTTTGGGGGAACTCACTGAGCTTTGGCTAAACCGTTTAGGTGTTATGTTTCAGGTACTTCAGATGAACGGGCCAAAGGAGAAGGTGTGATCGTACACATCATTCAATGATATGTTTGGAGATTTTATGATACTCTAATTTTGGGGATAATTATACTTGATACTTGGCTTGTATGACTTGACTTTTGATTGAAACAATGATTTTACTTTAATTGAAAAATGAAAATTTTATCATGATTTTTGGGATGTCACAACATTGAAATCAACAAATGTAAGCCAAAGCTTAGTAAGTTTTCCCAAAATACCCCACACACTATACATATATACAGTGCATGCATACTGGGCCCACAATATGAGATTGGATTACCCTAAGCCCACAACGTGAGAATGGATTTCCCCTCCCAACCCACAACTCATGACTGACTTGTGACAATGTAAATTTTCAAAACAATTTTTCATTTTTAAATCATACTTTCAATCGCAAAACATAATGTATCCACTGTTTCATAACAAAACATGTCCCAGAATCTCAATAACATAAACTCCATAAGTATGTACGGATCATGCCGGCGCCTTCCCGCGATCCTCGCTAGTACCTGAAACACACATCATAACAACTGTAAGCATAAATGCTTAGTGAGTTCCCCAAGATACCTCATACAACACATACGCCTTTCCAGGCCATAACTCTGTAGGATCTTCTGATCCATGTGTCTCAGGGGACTTCCGTCCCGAATCCCGGTAGACCTTCCGGTCCTACCTGTATCGACCTTCCGGTCCGTAACCTCTTGACCTTCCGGTCCATGTCATCTTGACCTTCCGGTCCATATCATCTTGACCTTCCGGTCCATATCATACATAATATACATAGCACATACATATCACATAACCACACATAACACATACATCTCATAGCATACAAGACCTTCCGGTCACACATAGGTACCCTTCCAGGTACAGTATAGTGAGAAGACTCACCTCAATAAAGTCGGATAAACTTTCGTGCTCAACGTACCGACTTAGCCTCCTCCTATTATTCAAATAACATCACCGATCAATATTCTCTCATGATCTCATCTCTACAGATTGGGTAGAAGGCCATTCTACCCTTCCCTGAACTCTCTTGAATCAGCCTTGACCAGAACCCTAAGGTCAACGAAAGTCAACGGTCAAACTTTGACCCAACTCGTCGAGTGCACAAGGGCTACTCGGCGAGTCCACGCGGGTCCTCTGAATCCTTTCAGCCTCTCTTGGCTCGTCGAGTCATCCTTCCACTCGACGGGTTACACCTGCCACGAATCGCAGGGCAACCCCGACTCGACTCGTCGAGTCCACTTATGGACTCGGCGAGTTGCTCCCTTAACAACTCTCAAATGACCTTCTGAGGTCAGATCTGCTTCTCTAAACTATAGATCTGGCCTTCAAGTGCTCAAAGGTCACGTAAAGGTGCAACCTTTACGTGCATGCAACCCACATCAAGTCATAAATGGAGAAATAACTCTAAAAATGGCAACCTAGTCTCCAATCCTCCATGAACAAGCATAAAGCAGAATGGGAAAGGTTCTCTAGACCTCTATGGGTCCAGATCTGAGGCCTAACCCAGCCAGGGACCATAAACTCAACTCTTCAAGCCTTCAAAGGTTATAGAAAACCCTAAATCATAGATCTTAACCCAAAACATAAAGGAAGTTTGCTTTGATACCTCAATAATGTAGATCTGAACTTGAAAACCCTGGACCCACAGCTCCCTTGACCTCCTCTTGTTGGAAACCACTTCTCTTTTGCTAAAACACTCAAGAAATGGTGAATTAGCCTTTCTCTAGCACCACAAACGCTCTCTCTCTCTCTAGGGTTTCTCAGGGGTGCATTGGCCCCAAATAGAGGCCATAAAGGCCTTTAAATAGGGCACATGCCCCGAGAATTAGGGTTTCACTTAACAGCACGGACTCGCCGAGTCCACGCATCGACTCGTCGAGTCCTTCATTAAATCAGACAAGAAATGCGCGCTCCTACTCGGCGAGTCTGAGCGTCTACTCGCCGAGTCCCTCCATAAAACTCAAGATAATTAAACTTTATAGCATACCTGGAAATCTGGATGTTACAATTCTCCCCCACTTCAATTAGATTTCGTCCTCGAAATCGCTCCTCAACCACATAGATAGAAACCAAACACTCGAAAAGCACCACTGAGAGGTCCTCCCACCAAAACGATATCTTTCTTCATGAATACCTGGACCCGACCAGGAACTCCAAATTTGGAACAAAACCGACCCCTCTGTCGCTAAAATACCCCTTTTTGACCTTCCCAGAATCGGGAAACTCTAGTGGCCTGGCCTGCCGCCAAACCCTCCATTCACGCTATCATCATGATATTCGCTCTTCGAACATCAAACCCTGATAACTCATTGTTCCTCTGATTCTCACAAAACAAAATCCGACAATCGGCTAGCGATCGCTCATACCAACGTACCAAAACAGTCCGAATCACGCCCCAAGGAACGAAAGGGTTTACATCCCACCAGGGCTCATCCACTGAACTACTAACAGAATCCATCCGAACAATAAACTTTCAACATCCTGTTCTTTGACACAAGAGAATCATGCTCGCTCAGAAGTCCTCAGACATCTAAAATCATAAGCCTCGGCTGCTTCCCTCGTTTCCCTTTTTAACACTGAGTACCAGATCTGATCTCGACCCAACAGTTGAACCTCCAGGGTCATCCGTTGCATTATCCCAACCGTCTCCATGGTTTCCTTCTTACTACAATCACATCGGCCCAAGATGACACACGAATAACGAAGTTCGCTTAACCCTAGGCGAATGCCACCTCCCCAACTGGAGATCGACTCAACCCCGACCTCTGTCATCCGTTACTCATCGATCCATACAACTTGTGGTACCTCCCGTACCCGAGTACTGACCCACACAGGTCTAAGACATCAGATGACAAACAATACTCCTCAACATGGAACCCACCTCAGAGTCCAGAATATCATTTCACCTATTCAACGCACCACCAGAGCCAAACTCAACTCGAGGGTTTGGTCCGACCCAGAGTTGGAACCACTCGTCTCAACGAAGCACTCAACTCAGAACTCATTTCCTGCAACTCATGCGTACTTCACTTATCCCATTTTTTTTCGGATTGCAATGACCACACCTTACTCAGAACATAATGATCCCCTAACATTGAGGAGACCCCGATCTCGCCCCTGGTCCGACCACCAGGTTTCCAAAAACTCACCAGTCAGGGCCACCTCATGCCCAAAACTCTCTGCGCCACGCTCTGATCAAAAAGTACTTTACCATAGCAACTTCTCGCTAACTAGTGTGTGCTACGTCTTCCCGTAGCACCACCTCGACCTCTCACTAACCGGTGAGTACTACGGCTTCTAGCAGTATCACCACAACCTCTAACTGACTGGTGAGTACTACGGCTTCCCGCAGTATCACCACAACCTTTCACTAGTGAATACTACGGCTTCCCATAGCATCACAACAACCTCTGACTAATGAGTACTACGGCTTCCCGTAGCATCACAACAACCTCTGACTAGTGAGTACTACGGATTCCCGTAGCATCAGAACAACCTCTGACTAGTGAGTACTACGGCTTCCCGTAGCATCACAACAACCTCTGACTAGTGAGTACTACGGCTTCCTGTAGCATCACAACAACCTCTGACTAGTGAGTACTACGGCTTCCCGTAGCATCACAACAACCTCTGACTAGTGAGTACTACGGCTTCCCGTAGCATCACAACAACCTCTGACTAGTGAGTACTACGGCTTCCCGTAGCATCACAACAACCTCTGACTAGTGAGTACTACACAACCTCTGACTAGTGAGTACTACGGCTTCCCGTAGCATCACAACAACCTCTGACTAGTGAGTACTACGGCTTCCCGTAGCATCACAAAAACCTCTGACTAGTGAGTACTATGGCTTCCCGTAGCATCACAACAACCTCTAACTAGTGAGTACTACGGCTTCCCGTAGCATCACAACAGCCTCTGACTAGTGAGTACTACGGCTTCCCGTAGCATCACAACAACCTCTGACTAGTGAGTACTACGGCTTCCCGTAGCATCACAACAACCTCTTCTGCTGTAATCCATATTCTCGGACACTCTCACTTGTTGTCATTAACCGAAGGGGGTCTCACTGGAATCATCGATACTTGACCCACCACTTGCCGTCTCCACTCAAGACTCAAAATTTTCCGAAATTCAATGCATTAAATTCGGATACCTCGATACACCACATGGGACCTCACGACGTCTCGTCTCATCCACTGATTTTCCTGTTCCACAACCTGGAATTGGTTGTCTAATCAACTTCTGCCCTTTCCAAGCTGAATAACAGCCCCATCGTTTAACCAGAATTTCTCAACCGCCGAACTCACCCTACGAGCCAACCATCTCGAATTCACCATTATGACCTTGAAGAATTCCCGTTCACCCCAAGGTCTCCGATCAACGGCCACTTGCCGTGGAGGCACTCATCATTTTCAAGCATATCACATGCACCATCTCGCTCTGCACCTCGTCTCAATCACCAACAACCCTGGGCTTATGAGTTCGCACTGCCGATCTCTCCGTATCCAGATCTCTAACCGTTCTCGATCGAATCTCTAATCCCTTCAATAAAATACCCGGTTCTCCCCCACTTAGGGTTCGAACCAACCCCAATCGGTGCACCAACAATCTATCCCACAGACTGTTTCCACTGTTAACATCGCACCGACTCCTGGAGGGTGCTGCACAACGCTCGATGATCTCATGACAGAGATCGAGCAACTCCAATGCCCCGAAACTCAGATGAAATCCTCAGAACTTCCTACCATGACTGCCTTTAGTCATTCAGAATCTCACACCATTCCATCACCGGACCTCCCCAACCGTCCGGTATTAACCCTGACTCTTAGTCTGGAAGTAATGATCTACCGTACTCCTTATCATCTACTCCTCAACCAACGTTCCATCGCGTCACTTATCATAAGAGCAGAACCCATATTTCCACTCTTAATACCTATCAAAGATAATAAGGGCCACTGCCCTGATATACTCTTCTTGATCGTCCGACGCTGCAGCTAACACATGCCCTACTATACTCAATTAGGGTGTATCCTGGTCCTTGACCATCTCAGTCCCCACTGACGACCTGTTCAAGCTATACCTTTACCTCGCGGCAGACCTACTGCCATATACTCTGGTTGGAGATCACCATCCGTGCAATCCCACAGGGCTCACCCCCAAACTCAAAAATCAAAATCTCATCACCTCTTACGTCTCCCACAGGAAACGGAAATAGCACCACTCAGGTCACAGAAAGTGACCTCTCCACTATCGGCCGGTCGCCCAGCCCAGACCATATTCTCCCATAATGCACCATCCCTACTCATTCCTGAGTCTTGCGACTCCAACTGGCATATCACCCACAATCCCTCGGAGCTCACTCGATTTCCCTTTTCAAGGGATGCTCCACTAAAACTTGTTCATCAAGGCCTTCTGGCCCCATACTCATTCACCACTGATCTCAGTCTAGACAATCCCCACAGAATAACCGGTAAAAACCCGAAATACTAACCGCCACATGACATGGTACTCAAACCGCGTGGCCAACTCTCGATCTGCTATGAATCATGGTACCTGCACCATGTTATCTCCTCTTAATCTTCTACGAATCATGGTACTCGAACCATGTTCCCTCTTCTCATTCCTCCTTACATCATGGCACTCGAACCATGACATCACCTCTCGACCTGCTACAACTCATGGTACTCGAACCATGACGCCACTTCTCAATCCGTTACTTATCATGGTACTCGAACCACGACATCACTTCTCAATCCGCTACTTATCATGGTACTCGAACCATGTCATCACTTCTCAATCCGCTACTTGTCATCCTCCGGATTAGCCTTCCGGATCGCCGCGGTCATCTCGTCATGAATCATACGGCGAATCTCACCATCGCTAACACCGCTGCTCTCCGGTGTGTGTGGTGTACCAACCATGATGTCTCTGAAACACAACACAAAGATACCAGAGACTCGATCGAGTATCCTCGCACTCGATCACCCAACCCTACTTGTTCCTTGGTACCCTAAGGATTTTTACTTGGACTGCTCATTGATCCGGTGTTTTCAGTAGTACGGGCCCAATACTACCTTCCACACCGCATCAACATTCATTCCAAGTCCTCCTCCTAGGATCCCAGATCACAAGTACTCTACATCTTGCTAAGCATAGGCTACCCTTCGGTAGACTTCTCATAAGCTCCTCACTGCTACCTACTCCCTCTCGAAGCATCTCAAAGCAGCAGTAATATCCTAGGCTAAGGCATCACAAATCATGCCACTCTAGTCCTAATATGAATACCTAGCCTACTCTAGCATGCATAACATATCATATCATATCTCGTAACACATAATGTAAGGGTATTTTGGGAAATCACCGTTCGGGCGCTGGCTGATCGTACACACTGCTTCCTTCTGCCTTTCTCAAAATCTTTTACTCTCTTAGAAAAATTGTTTATCTTATGAAAAACTTTCTCAAATCCTCAGTTTGAGTCCAGATTCATCCGAAGATGCACCCGAATCCCTCAAACCAAGGCTCTGATACCAACTTGTGACAACGTAAATTTTCAAAACAATTTTTCATTTTTAAATCATACTTTCAATCGCAAAACATAATGTATCCACTGTGTCATAACAAAACATGTCCCAGAATCTCAATAACATAAACTCCATAAGTGTGTAGGGATCATGCCGGCGCCTTCCCGCGATCCTCGCTAGTACCTGAAACACACATCATAACAACTGTAAGCATAAATGCTTAGTGAGTTCCCCAAGATACCTCATACAACACATACGCCTTTCCAGGCCATAACTCTGTAGGATCTTCTGATCCATGTGTCTCAGGGGACTTCCGTCCCGAATCCCGGTAGACCTTCCGGTCCTACCCGTATCGACCTTCCGGTCCGTAACCTCTTGACCTTCCGGTCCATGTCATCTTGACCTTCCGGTCCATATCATCTTGACCTTCCGGTCCATACCATACATAACATACATAGCACATACATATCATATAACCGCACATAGCACATACATCTCATAGCATACAAGACCTTCCGGTCACACATAGGTACCCTTCCAGGTACAGTATAGTGAGAAGAATCACCTCAATGAAGTCGGATAAACTTTCGTGCTCAACGTCCCGACTTAGCCTCCTCCTATTATTCAAATAACATCCCCGATCAATATTCTCTCATGATCTCATCTCTATAGATTGGGCAGAAGGCCATTCTACCCTTCCCTGAACTCTCTTGAATCAACCTTGACCAGAACCCTAAGGTCAATGAAAGTCAACGGTCAAACTTTGACCCAACTCGTCGAGTGCACAAGGGCGACTCGGCGAGTCCATGCGGGTCCTCTGAATCCTTTCAGCCTCTCTTGGCTCGTCGAGTCATCCTTCCACTCGACGGGTTACACCTGCCACGAATCGCGGGGCAACCCCGACTCGATTCGTCGAGTCCACTTATGGACTCGGTGAGTTGCTCCCTTAACAACTCTCAAATGACCTTATGAGGTCAGATCTGCTTCTCTAAACTATAGATCTGGCCTTCAAGTGCTCAAAGGTCACGTAAAGGTGCAACATTTACGTGCATGCAACCCACATCAAGTCATAAATGAAGAAATAACTCTAAAAATGGCAACTTAGTCTCCAATCCTCCATGAACAAGCATAAAGCAGAATGGGAAAGGTTCTCTGGACCTCTATGGGTCCAGATCTGAGGCCTAACCCAGCCAGGGACCATAAACTCAACTCTTCAAGCCTTCAAAGGTTATAGAAAACCCTAAATCATAGATCTTAACCCAAAACAGAAAGGAAGTTCGCTTTGATACCTCAATAGTGTAGATCTGAACTTGAAAACCCTGGATCCACAGCTCCCTTGACCTCCTCTTGTTGGAAACCACTTATCTTTTGCTAAAACACTCAAGAAATGGTGAATTAGCCTTTCTCTAGCACCACAAACGCTCTCTCTCTCTCTCTCTCTAGGGTTTCTCAGGGGTGCATTGGCCGCAAATGGAGGCCTTAAAGGCCTTTAAATAGGGCACAAGCCCCGAGAATTAGGGTTTCACTTAACAGCGCGGACTCGCCGAGTCCACGCATCGACTCGTCGAGTCCTTCATTAAATCAGACAAGAAATGCGCGCTCCTACTCGGCGAGTCTGAGCGTCTACTCGCCGAGTCCCTCCATAAAACTCAAGATAATTGAACTTTATAGCATACCTGGAAATCCGGATGTTACATGACTTGTTCCTGTGCCCACAACAAAAGACTGGATTGCCTGCCCTAGCCCTCAGATTATTACTGGATTACTCCTGGGTTTGTTGGCTTATAGCATAAAGTAGTACCGCCTTAACCCAACCACACTATGTCGATATATGAAAACAGATAAACAATAACTAGGAATACATGTAATCTTATTGATCTACCAATCTAACAGAACACCATAACGTAGCAAATTTTTATACTAAATGATACATAACATAATTTAGTGGCCGTCATTCGTGCCTTCGATCCACGAGTATAGTGAGAAACTCAGCTCGAAGTATAGTAGATATCTGAACTGATCATAGATCCAAATACCATCTCTATGGGTCACCTAAACATCAAACATGGATCGAGTCTCAATTACAGCCTAAAGTCCTCAATTTGACCTAAAGTTAAAATTGGTCAAAGTCAATGGTCAATGGTCAAAGAGTCAACAACCGGTAGCCATGACGTGGACAAGCATATTCCATGTCGTGAGGATACTTAGACAAAATGGAAGCAGATCTACCAAACGCCATAACGTGGCAACTAATCCCCCACACCGTGGGAACCTTCCAGACTAGCCAAATCCATTAAGCTCTTAATCCTTTTCCTAACTCATTCAGACTTTCCATAATGCTTCCAAACTCCCAAAAGATCATAAAAATCATATCTTTATAGACATGCATGTTCAATGCATGTATTGAGCTCAAGCTAGGTCAAAAGGTGTAAAAATGGGGCTAAGATCTCATGCAAGAGTCCAAAACTCCATCAAACTTCACATCCATCACTCTAAACCATAAAGGGAGTATGGGGATCTATAAAGTTTGAAACTTTAAGGAACCCTAACCTTCCAACTAGCCTAAACATTAAGAATAACACAAGAAAACCTAGATCTAAGCACACGAAGTCATAAAACTTGGAACTTGAGGACTTACAAAAGTCCATAAAATGTGCACACAGAGGATGGTGAAGCATGTAAGCTGTGATGGTGCATTAAAACTCATTCTCTTCTTCTTCTTGGCTAGAAATGACCCAAAAAGGACTTAAATACTTCAAAAACTGAGCTAGGATTTCAGCGAGGGAGGAAGGGAGGTGTTGGAGGCCGATGGTGAGCAAACCCTAGCCATCACATCCCTTAAATATGGGCACAAACGCCAAAATTAGGGTTGTCATAAAACAGTTGCCATGCCGTGGAACACATTAATGGTGTGTGCATCCTTAGACCATGGCCACACCATGGGAACTCATTCCCCACGCGCGGCCACCAAAAATTCCAAACTTTAAACATTAATTCCTTAAATGAACATACCAGAAACTTGGCGTTACAATTCTCCCCCACTTGAACTTGATTTCGTCCTCGAAATCCTCGATTGAGAAGAAATCTGGGTAATGATCGCACATCTCTGCCTCAGGCTCCCAAGTCCACTCGAAACCCTTTCTATGCTGCCACTGCACCTTGACCAACGGTACTACCTTGTTGTGCAAGGCCTGCGTCTTCTTATCCAGAGTTGCCACCGGCCTCTCAACATAATTCAGCCGCTCATTGACCTGATTATCATTTAATGGAACCAACACCGAATCATCAACCACACACTTCCGAAGTTGAGAACATGGAAGGTGATATGAATCCGAATAAGCTCCTCAGGCAGACCAATTAGTAGGCCACCTTTCCTACCCTGTCCACTACTCAACATGGTCCGATAAATCGGTGGCCCAAATTTCCCCTCTTCCTGAAGAATATAACACCCTTCCATGGTGATACCTTCGGTACTACCAAATCCCCAACCTAAAACTCCAGCTTGGACCGTCGTCTATTAGCATAACTCTTTTGTCGGCTCTATACTGTCTGTAACCTCTCTCAGGTCTGTTGAATAAGCTCCGTCGTCTGGAGGACCACCTAAGTCCTCCCCATGAACTTATGGTTAACCTCACCCTAAAAAACTAGTGTACCACACTTCGTCCCATATAAAACTTCGTATGTCGGTGCACCAATGCTAGAATGATAGTTGTTGTACTAAAAATCAGCTAGGGGATGTAGGAGTCTAAACTCCCACCGAAGTCTATGGCAGAAGACCTCAACTGTAATGCCCGTGTTTCTAGGCTAGGCATTAATATTGACGTGATAGTCTAGGTTAACCTTTGTGACTCATTTTGAAGAAATGAAAAGGAATTATGTGAATATTATGTGGTTTATGCTTAATTACTAGGAGTTAATTAATTAAGAATAAAAATGAGCGTCGAAAATAAATATTAGATAAAGCCGATATTTATTATGAAAGTTGTAGTGGTCGTGACAAGGATTACAGATATATAAAGAATACCGAAATCCGAGTTATAACGAAGAAGTTATGACCTGTCGAAGTTTCACGACAAAACCGGCACGGTGCTGAATGTCGTAAAAGTGAGTTTTTGATAAACTACTTTTTACCCTTAGTGATCTAAACGAAACTTGTAGTGTTCGTTAAACCGAGAGTAGGTATAAAAAGAACGCCCAAATCTGACTTCGTATGAAGAAGTTATGATTTTTCGAAGTTTCAGCTTAGCAGTAGACAGCTAAAAACTCGAATTTTAGATCGAGTGATTTTTATCCGACACGACCTAAATGAGAATCGAAGGTCTCGTAAATAGTAGCACAACGGTAAAAAGTCTGACGAAAACGGACGTCGGATGAAGAAGTTATGAATTTTTAACGGATTTCCTGTCCCGGTCTGTTAAAAAATAATAATATAAAAATTAAAGTCAAAATTAGCCGACGAAGTCTAAATGAAAGTTGTAGAGCGTAATTTTACCTACGCGTGCATATAAAGAACGTCAAAAACGGAGCTCGTATGCGAAAGTTATGGATTTTAGAAGATTTGGCGCGAAAATCGAGAAAAATCCCCAAAACCGAGGAATTTCGCACACGTGGACTTCGGCCACGTGTCGTCACCTCGCATCCGACACGTGTCCGAAATTGGTTGAGTCATCCGAAGCCGTGGAAGCATCCGAGGAGTGACGCGTGTGTAGCCGAGAGTCCGACGCGTGCCAGGTGACTCCTCCATCCGAAGCCGCCTTGTCTCGCACTGACGCGTGTCGCACCAGCTGTCCGAAACTCGCAGGAGCCACAACCCCCCCCACCCACCTCGGACCAGACCGCGGTCCAATCAGCGATCAGCACCGAGGCCCTCGCATGCGCAGACCACGTGACTCCTTCTCGCATCTGCTGCCGCGTGGCTTCTCGCATCCGATCAACAGCCTCGGTCCCTATAAATAGGAGGGTGCGAGACCTCCCGGGTATATTTTGGAAAAGTGACACTTTTAGCCCCTAAACTCATATTTCTTTCATTCTAAGTTCCCCCAAAACCCCGGTATCGATTATAAGCCCCGGAATACGCCACGAAGTGCCCGAGAAGCCCGAAAATTTTATCTTTTCGGTTTCGAAGCCCGACCTTCGCAGAGCCCGGTTTCTCAATAAAACTCTCGGTTTTATTAGAAACGATCGTTTTAGGAAACGAATTGCTGCCCGATTATTATCAAATCAAGTGAGTGTGTAGTTACTTTCACTTTACACATAGATATGAAGTATTTACCTTAAAATACATGTTATGTGTAAATATATTAATTGTTTATTTGAGGCGACTGTTGAACAGATGTTTTATACAAGTTTTAAACTGTATATGTATTTTATCTACAAATATGTTGGGTAGAACATGGGTATACGAAATAGTCGGTGTGTGTTAAAATGGTGAGAGGCCTCGGTGTCAGTGTTGGTGTTGTTGTTGTTGTTCTTGGCGAAGTCGTCTAACGGAGTATAGATGACGACCACAAACTTTTCTAGACAGTCCAGTGGCACACTAGCAGGTTCGCAACTTGTAGGTGTTGGTGAACTAAATGTTCGCTGGCGTACTCCAATCCCCCTCATGGTTGCCTTTAGGACATGTATGGTTGAGGAAACCCCTTAGCAGTAGTGTCCATCCTGATGATATTCCTTAGGCTAGGTCCCTTGTGATAGGTGTTTAGGGACGTAAAGTGAGGACAACGGGAATGGGTAATCAGGGTTATTGTTGATTGGTGAACTTAATAAGTTTATTATTATTGTGGGTTGAAAACCCTATATGCTCACCAGGCTCCCAAGCCTGACCCACTCAGCTTTTTATGTTACAGGTAGTGGACCCCGAGCATAGTCGGAGGACAATGAGAGATTTTTGGATTATAGGCCAGTAGTTGTAAATAACTGTTGAAAGGCTTATAATGTCTTGTTTATGCTTTTGATCTGTATCGGAACATGACATCCCGAGGTTTTGATATATATGGAAAATATATACTTTCTTAAAGAAGATTTTGATAAACTTTTATCATGACATTTTTTAAAAAGATTTCTCTGATTTTATTTTAAAAAGCATAAATTAAATCGGTCTTTTCTGGCCGAGAAATTAGGGGATGTCACATCAACATATCCTCGAACGTCAGAATATCCTGCTCACTTTAACCATCAGTCTAAGGGTGATAAGCGGTGCTGAAGTTCGGTCTCGTACCCAACTCCTCATGAAATCTCTGCCAAAATGTAACGACATGATTTTTCACCTAAAAATTTTCTTTTATTTTAATCAATTATTATCAGTCAAATGTTAGTGGAAGTCTTATAAAGCATCATTAATAGTTATTTATAAAATATTTCAAAAACAACCCATCAAAATCCATAGTTGTAAAATCTAACCAAAACAATCACCCAAAACCAAATGTAAATGAAACATCACATGAAGTCACAAACTGGTATCATCTCTATTATTCAAAGGACTATAACTACTCGTAAGAACCCAACCTCACCAGGCCATCAATAATCAAGCTACCTGTACCAGTTCAAAGCCACAACAACAAGCAAGAAACAAGTGTCAGCATCATCATAGTGATTCAATCTCAAGCATATAAGCATGGAAACAAAACATACACATACATCATGTCAAGTCATGTAACACATCGATCCATGTATTATTCATCGATACATTAATCTGGACATTATTTCATCATAATAATTGTTTATTTATTTTCTTTGATTTAATTACTATTAATTTCCCTCGCTAACTAGGGTCTATTCATCGCTAAATCTCCCCAAATAAAGACCCTATTTGCTGCTAGCGTGACCTCATGACCCAATGCACAAAATGGGGCACGACTGCCACCCGTAACACTATCCCTAGTTTGACGTCTTCACTACTCCGACCTTGCATGTATAAGACAATGCGTTGTCATTTGAGGTTGTTTTAGTAGAACATCGATTGTATATCTACACCCAAACATGATGCTTGATTCGGCCTCATAAATGGCCAACATCACTCTACTCCCGGTACATGATTGTACAAGTACCATGTCTTGATATGGTCATCTAGAAAACCATTCGACATCAACTTGGCTTAAGCGCTTATCCTCCATCGATAATATTCCACCACGACCACTCATCAGGGCACGTCCCTAAGTTAGGTTTCTACCATTTAATCCCACTACGTGTATTTCCCCTTTTAATTTAATTAATTAGGTAATTAATTAACTTTATCTCACATGGGCAAAACACACAACTCACCAATATAATTATGTAATCATGTGAGTGAATTAATAATATTAATCCATGCCATACTACATCTATCCAACACACAATCCAAGGCATATCAAACACAAGGTATACGTAAAAATATATCATGACATATAATAAGATACATCTTTCAATCACCCAACATCTAGTATTCCTTTCCTAGTTTCATTAAGACTGACAAAATAAAAAATATAGCATGCATAGCATCACAACACAACCACACAAAAGTCCTCACTTCTAGCATGGACCTAACACTCACATGTTACATCAATTGATTAGTTCAAGGATCTAGCATACATCAAATACCTATTTCAATTGTGTCATCAATAATATTATATAACCAAGTTTCATTTTACCTTTGAAAATTGATTTCAAACTTCACACAACATTAAAAGACAAGAACACAAGATAGGTGTATGTTATCCTTCCAAACCAGTGCTAAAATCACACAAGAAATGACTCACCTTTGTCAAAAACCACCCTTTCCACACTTCAATTATTGTATACCTTGAGGTATCAAGCTTTCCCCTAATACGAAACAAATATTTATATTACTATAAGTCTACAGGATCAAAGATAACTATTCTATACTCCAAACATGTAAACTAATTACAAGGCTAAATTCTCTAATTTTGACCTGAAACAGACCCTAGTCAAGGCCACTTTAGCACAACCAAAGCCTACAAAAGTTACAATCTTTTTCCATATTCCAGTAGTTTGGATTCTTAGCTTTTCCAAAAGTTCTTGCACAGCTCCATATTATTTTTCTATAATTTAATATGAATTATAGAAAACTGCATATCTGGGCAGCTAATTTCTGACCAGTCAGTGAAAAAAAAATGATTTTCACCTTGGTTAGAAACAACATCAGGTTCTGTGAAAAATCAGGGACAGACTAGACTCCAAATGAAAACTTTCAGAGTTTACAGATCCCCAATCCGACTCTTGATGATGTTTCTAGATTTTTTTTTCAAAACAGGGACAAAATAAGAATATTCCTAAATTTCCCAGCTATGAATTTTAAGGGTTAATTGACAACTTAACCCATTAAGCCATAACCAAAATCAACTATTGTTGGGTCTAGTAGTGTTGCGTCCTTGGGCTCGGTTCTTAGCTGTGACAACCCGGAAAAATTTTGATTTTAAAGCCCAGTCAATCAACTCAAATGAGTGCCAAACTCATTAATACTGAGTCTAGCCCTGTTAAAGGTCTTTCTAAGGAGTTTTAGCCTAGTACACTTAAGGAATAAGTGTTGGAATTTATCTGCTAAAGGCCACGGTGCAAGAATCAAGCCCTAAACTCCATCAAATGGAGTTTACGACCGTAAACATGGAGTTTACGGCCGTAAACTCATGTTGGCCGTAAACTCCTCCATATAAGTTCATTTCCTTCACTTTTCTTCATTCTTTCACTTTCCCTTCAAGAACACGTGAGTTTTCTCTCATGTATCATCCCGATCTTCATGCTTGATCTTCAAAAATCGTAAGTGTTCTTTCTCTAGTTTGTTGATAATCCTTCTTAACTAGCTTCATCCTCATGATTCATCCATAAAAATCATGTTTTCTTAGAGCTTCAAGTTTCACCAAGAACACCAAGAACACACACTAGTGTTCTTGGCCAATATCAACCATTTCAAGCTTCTAGATCGTAAGTACACTTCCCTATACTTCATATCTAGTTAGTATCCATGCTTAGAGGCTTGAAAACACCAAGAACACAAGATCAAGTGGAGTTTATGGCCGTAAACGCCCAAGGCCGTAAACCCCTTTTTGGTGGCCATTAGGGCCATAAATCCTATAGGATGCAAGGCAAGTGACCCAGAACCCTTCCTTGATGTTTGAAGGACCTTAAACTTCACTCAAGATCTTAATGACCATGAGTTTACGGCCGTAAACTCCTTTGGGCCGTTAACTCATCAAAAAGCCTCATTTGAGGTGGTCTTCTTCATACAAGTGTAGAGCAAAAGTCCCTAAAGTTCCCTAGTCTTCAAACTTGCACTTAGCCATGTTTGACCATGAGTTTATGGTCGTAAACTCCCTTGGGCCGTAAAATGATGACCGTAAACACATGTTAGTGCCATTTCACTTTCCTTTGATGAATCACATGTGATTCCAACACTTGATCAAGGTGTTTCCTAGTCCCGGAAGGTGTTTCCTTTCATATAGTTGTTCATAAACACTATATTCATGTCAATATGTGTCCTTATATGTCATTTAGGACTTATTGTGTCTCGGGACTTCATTCGTGGAGCTTCTCATCCTTACACGCATACCCGTTTGAATCACCCACATCAGGTGAGTTCATACCCCATAATGAATCTTTTAACTGTTTTAACTGTTTAGGGGGGGGGGGGATACAAGTTGAACACAATGATAATTGTGTAAATGTTTGTTATAAACATCTTTCAAAATGTTACTTATGTTATTTATAAGTTGTCAAAACAATTCAAAAACTCTTTTAAAAGTTATGTTGCTTTATAGTTATACAAAACTCTGTTTTTAAAGTACAAGCATAACTTAGTAGATAAATGAGTCTTTTCAGTAACAGTTCAAGTGGAACATTAGTAAACTATAATAGGTATAGTTTAGGAGAATGCTATTCATTACTTCTAGTACAATGAAGCACATAAAGAGTCAGTTCTTACATGAATCAAACAATATCATACATAACATATAGTGAAGAGAATCAAACAAAACCATACAGAGAGAACGTACAATATACAGTACAAAACAAACAAGTTAGGTTGCTATAGCATGAGAACACACATACAGGATCTAATTATACCAATGAATCACTAACTCATTGTTTTAAACAAAAGGTGATAGTTATATTGGGTATACATGATCATATACTTTAATGTGAATTACACGGCTTGCAAGATTTTGCAGATGTCGCGTTTGGTTCCCTAAATCTCTTGACAGGGAGAACGTATAGTAAGGGTTCTAGCCTTCACATTATAACCGTAATAAAACAAACATGTTTTTAGGTTATTAGTACATCCGCGTGTCATTATAAACGACAACTGTGTACTTACATTTCCCATTACTTTCATAAGGTGACAGTACAACTTGAAAGTCCAACCCAAACTATTTTCGAGTCAAGATAGTTATAACCTAGGGAAAATATACATTCTTACAAACGACAAACGGAACAGTCGAGTCTAGCACATAACAGAAGATGCCTTGGTAGAAGGATACGAGTAAAAGATAGGACCATAATGCTTGTCTTATGATTTCTTAATGTATACATAACAGGATATATATATACCAATAGGGTCCGACAGGTAATAGGATGTGTGCTCTCCGCTTCATTTCCTGTTCCTCGTTGGGTTGTGGGCTTGGAACGAATTCACCCAATCTATTTTCTACCCGATTCTATATATATGTATGCTTAGTATACATTAAGACATCATAAGGGTACCAGGTATGGGTCAGGTTATAGGACACAGAGTCAAAGCACAATTTTTCTAGTACAAAACGTACTTTCCAAAATCAGTACTTTGGTATTCAAAACGAGAAACTTCCCAGTAGAGGGTTTAATCCATTTTATTAGACCAGTACAATTTAAAAGAGGTGAGTAACTCTATAATACCTTAGTTTATACACCATGTTTATATATAAAACTAATACCCAATAGGTAGTTGGATGTGTGCTTTCCGCCTTACTTCCTGTTCCTCATTTGGTTGTGGGTTTAGGGCAGATTCACTCAATCAACTTTCTATCCGATATTAGATTATATATAGCAGTATAAACTAAGCTATTATAAAAGTAGTCACTGTGGTCACTATTTTACTATAAGAAATATAGGTTTTCTTAAAGAACTTTTCATTAGATATAAAGGAACCATTACAATTAACTCCATGAGTAACAAGTGACTACACCAGGGTTATATATGACAATGATCTAACAACCAATGGGATGTGTGCTATCCGCCTTAATTTCTGTTCCTCGTTTGGTTATGAGCTTGGGGCAGATGCACACAATCGATTGTTTGTTTACTCTGAGTCCTATATAACTTGTACCCACTTAGTACCCATAGAATGGGTTGTAGTGTCATTTTACTTAAACTCCCATCAAAGTAGGAAATATATGATTTTCTAGAGGAACATGCGATCTTTTCAAAACAAAACTTACATTTTACATCTACATTTTTAACAACACTTTACGACTTACTCACATCACTAAAATCTTATGAACTCACCAGCTTAAATGCTGATCAACTCTTTCAAATAACTTGTATTCTCAGGAGACTATTAGACAGGTGCTCGTGCTGGGAATTCAGAAGATGTAGCATTATAGCTTCAAGTCTTGTTTTGTTATTTGTTTATGAATTCTATGTTTTGTGAACACACACATTGTAAACACTTTCTTTCGAAATGAAATGGTTGTTCATTACTTGCTTACCATATACATATCTCGTGATACTAACATGACGTCCTCCACCCCTGAACGTTTCCGCCGTTCCGGTTTTGGGGTGCGACATTAGCCCAGTTTTGTTATCCGGTTTGGGCCTGTCCAACCGTGTTTATTAGGGTTTAGTATTTAAGGTGCATGCATGCATCCTTTATTGTTAGCGCTTTTATTATTCTTATCATTGTACTACAAACCCTAGCTCGCCTCTACAGTGGAAGTTCTTCATGGAGCTCTGCTGAGGCGTGACTACATTTGAATCATTAAGCATTACTTGATTATATATCGTGTAAACTGTGTTTGTTTACTTTTATTGTTTAGCCTGTTGAAGATCTAATCGATCTAAGAGTTTTTCAACTCATCAATTGGTATCAGAGCAGGAGACTATGTAATTCATACACATCTCTTCTGTTGAAGAAGATCTTAGGGTTTTCCGCTTTGATTGATATTGTTAGAGCCGTCATTTGCTATTGACGTAGTTCTTTAAATATTCGATCTTACCCTAACGTTATTTACAAGTCTGATCTTAAGCAGGTTTTTAAACAAACATCGTCATGTCCATGGATGATTCTCAGTCAAACCCAATCAATATCTCCAACAACATAGGATCGACGACAATGATGCCTATATTGTACACTCAGGATTATGAGGTCTGGACGCATCACTTGGAAGACTACGTGATTGGCTTAGAAGACAATGGATACTTGATCTGGGAGGCGATTACTGTAGGTCCATTCGCTCACTCAAGCACTTCAAGAATTGTTAAAACTCAAAAGGAGTACAATCAACTCGTTGGTGATGTGAAAGACATTCCCCAAGATGAGAAGGAAAAGTTTCAGTGCAACATCAAAGCTTTAAGAATGATTAGGTTTGCTTTACAATCGGACACATTTCGGTTAGTAAGCTCATGCACAACGACAAAAGAAATATGGAACAGATTGAAGGAATTGTATTCTACGGATGAAGATCTTGAGCATTCAATCCAAACATTGTTGCTCTCAGAATTTGGTGACTTCAAGCAGAAGCCCGAAGAGAAGCTTATTCAAGCCTTCGATTGCTTCAATCATCTCCTTAGTAAGATGATAAAGCATGGGATTGAAAGGAAAGTCATTGAACAGAAGGTGACATTCATGAATGGCCTTAGATCTGAATGGATGGCTGTAGTGTCTACTGTGAAGGCACATGAACAATTCAAGGCTTATTCTCTAGCAAAACTGGTGGGAATATTAAAGTCACATGAGAGTGCCGTGACTAAAGAAACGAATGTGGTTTCAGGCATGGGTTCCTTGGCCCTAATCTCCAAAGGAAAGAATTCTGATGAAGAAGAAGAAGATTTGGATCTTTCTAAATATGATCTCACAAATGAAGAGTATGCTTTGAGGGTGTCAAATCCCAAGAAGTTCATCAAAAGAAGGTTCCCAACAAATAAGAACCGAAACTGGCAAGGTAGCTACAGTGCCGAGAAAGCAAAGGAGAAACCGAAGAGTGTTTCTCAGACCGAAGAACCAAAGAAGGAAGTAAAACTTGGAGGTGACTCGGGCATTAATTGTCACTACTGCGGAGGCAAAAATCACTTCGCTAAAGATTGTATGTTGAGAAAGATGTCAGAAAAGAATGAAGATGAGGACGAGGAAGCGAACCTCACACGACGATTGGAAGAAATCAAGAAGAAGAAAGTTGGATCTAATAACACTATGAATGCTCTTATTGTACATGGAAATATTGTTGACAATGAGTTTGGAGGTGTTGAAGTTTAGTCTACTGATTCAGAAGATGAAGAAGTGAGGAAGCCCACTCATGGCAGGGCTTTGTTGGTGAAAGAAGAGAACGTTGCAGGAAAGTGTCTAATGGTGACTTCTGGGTGTCACAAATGAGAGGATATACCACTGATGGGGGACTGGATGAAGCAAAGGAGCGAGAAGACAGGTGTTTTGCAGCGAAACCTGTCAATGAGCAGATCAACGAATGCGATGAGTTGATCAAGAAGGTACAATCTGTTCTTGTTTCCTTACAAATTCCCATCACAAACTATGAAAAAGAACTAAATGGATTAAAATCTAAATTTTCTAGAATATATGGTAGTTTAACTCAAACTCGCGTCACAAACTCTAACCTAACTGATCAAATCAGCAGGGTATCATCGAAGAGTGAGGAGAGGCGTATGTGGATCGAGCAAAAGGAGAAGGATTTGATTAGGTCTAGGGATGAAACAATTTATTTGCAAAGAGATAATTTAAAGCTTTTAAAACAACGAAATGTTTTTTGTTTAATTGCTAAACGATTATATTCCAACATTACTCAATTGCATCTTGATTGTGAAATAGGGAAGAAGATACATCGTATGATTTTACCCTTCCTTGAGTTAAAGGAGGATGAAATCGATGCCGATGCATATAACTGTGAAAACGTTGTTTCTTCTGATGATATTTCTCCCGCTTACAAAATTGGTCTTGACAAAATAGAGTCCTTCATAAAGTCAAAAGACCATAAGGACATGCTCAAAAATTTGTTGGACGAAAATGACAAATTAAAAATCAAAACCGAAACCGTACAGAAATTTGACTCTTTAAATGCCAAGTTGAGTTCAAAAAATAAAATTGATATTGAAAACACTTCTGAATTCAATGAGGATGATGATATGAGTGAAATATCTGTCGAAGATGTGGTAGATTGTTCCGAATTTGTCAAGAGTGAACCCGAAACCAACAAAAATCTTATTTCTAAAAATTCTGTTGCGTTCGCTCGTTTGTCCAAAGACAAGACTAAAGTCCTCAAGGAAAAGTCCGTTGTATATCAAAAGGTCCAAACGACTCCAAATCAAGTTTATAAAGTTCATGGAGTTACGCAGCAACAGACAGCCGAACTGACAGCATTAGTAGCAGAAGATAATGCTGATGGCTGTGATGAGTTTTTCTGGTCAGCACCGATTGATAACGCTGATGAAACAGAAGGTATATCTCAGAAAACATCATGGAAAGTAAAAGGTAGATATGTGGCAGAACCACTTAATGATCCTACATGCTTTGATGTGCCCAGTACAAGTGGTACCAAAATTCCTTCAGGTAAAACCGGTCATGGTGTCTAGCGAAACCTCTTCGCTAAAGAGCGAGCCTCATGCTCAAAGACCAATGAAAAAGGCCAACATCCACAAAAATCCAAAACAGGTGTTAGACCGAAAACATCAATGAAATTTGAGATACAAGAAGAATCTCACTGAAAGGAAACAGTTTTAGCGATCTCAAAACCCTAATTACGTTCTCTATGAAAAGCCTTCTAAGTCAAAGGAGGAAGGAAAAGCAAACTCCACTTCTCGTGCTCAACATGATGAAAACAACCGAAAGAAGAGTTTCGGTCCTCAGAATCCAAACAACCGAAAACAGAGTTTCAATCCACAAAGGCACAACAACCAAAAGAGAAGTTTTGGTCCTCAGACGGACAACAACCGAAAAAGAAGTTTCGGTCCTCAAGATGAGAGAAATCAAAAGGGTAGTTTCGGTCCTAGACCAACCAATGAGAGGAACCAAAGGGAAAGTAGTTTCGGCTCTCAACCAAGTAAGAACAATGACCAAAAGCTTAACTCTGCTCCCAAGTCTCATCTTTCTCATTGTTGGTGCATGGAAATGCTCCTCAAATAATGAGTGTTTATTAGGTTGTATTTTCCCTTATTGTATTTTAGGTGTATTTACTCTCCCTCCTATATAAAGGGAGAGTTGGTCATTTCTTACTTAAGCTAGCTTATTTTTCCTTAGTTAGTAAATGCACTTCTCACCATGTAATCTCTAGAGAGAGAAAAAGTTGGTGGGTTCTCCCACCCAGGGAGAGTTTCTCTCCCACCATGGTCTTCATGAATATCAATATTATTCTCTATTTGTTCTTAGTCTTTTTCCATGAACTCATAATATGTTCTTCGTGTTCATACTTACAAAAACACCATTAATCTCGAGATATCTTACTTCCGCATTCACCGTTCGTATAAAAATGGGTCTCTACAATTGGTATCAGAGCCGTACCTTGAAGATCTCACAATTAGTTCAAGGGAACGACTCCCGTTCGGTGATTATCTTGTGATTTTTCCGTGTTTCTGCAAGAAAATTTTTTCGGGTTTCTTACCGGAATTTTTTTTTATGAAGTTCGTTCTTAGTTCTATTTTCTGGGTGATTCTTACTTAATAAAATAAATTGTTGCTGCTGCTGCTCGTTCTATTTGTTGCTGGAAAAAGATGTTCTTAAAAGGATTATTATTTTTGCTGTTGAAGAAATGAAGAAAAATCGGAGAAGAAATTATTTTTGTGGTCTCTAAAATGTTGAAGATATTCTCCAGGAGGTTCTTTTTCTTGGATGAGAAGACACAAAAATTATGGGCTTATTATTTTTGAAGATAGTGGAGGAAAGCAACTTTTTCTAGAAGATTTTTTTTTCTACAGCATGTTTATTATGTTCATCATAAAAGGTATGATATTCATACATTCTACCTTTATTTGTTGCTGTGAATCTTCAAATTAGTGCATATGGACGTGTTTAAGTGTTTGCATAAAGCATCTTGTCCTTGTTACTCTTTTGGGTAAAGAGTACTCCACTCACTTTTGCCTTCCCAAGCAAAAACCATGTGACATTGTCCTTTCCCATCACCTTTTGTCCCCTAAAAACCCCCTGTACACTCTTCTTTTTGCCTTCCCAAGACCACATGTTGACTTAAAATGCTTTATAAAAAGATTCCCTTATTAAAATATGAATAAATGGCCTTTGCGGTACCATTTTTCATGGAAAAATAGCATTTTTCGTCATATATTCAGCCCTTCTCGGAGCCCAGAACCGCAACCAAAAACTGCCTACCGGAGTCTCCTAAGAAGCCTCCCCGCAGCCCTTCTTAGCCCTTGATCCGAAGTCCCTCTTAGGCTTGGTCCGCAGCCTTCCCTTTGCCCGCTGACCGAAGTCTTCTGACCCGCAATGTACCCTTCTTAGCTTTGGACCGAAGTCGTTGCCCCTTCTTGCCGGACCGCAGCCTCGGACCGAACCCTGATCCGCATGCACATACTCACCTCGGTTCGGATCGCAAGTCGGCGCCTACTGCAGTCTCGCCCGCAGCCGCTTGCCTTCCATTGCACCGCATACAAACCATCCGCAACCTAGCTCCATCCGAAGTCAGCTCCATGACCCGCAACACCCAGCAGACCTCGGATCCTCCTTCGCCATCAGCAGTCATCCGACCCGCAACTCCTCCTCAACTCCGGTCCATCAGCAGACTCCGCCTCCACCCTTCTTCAGCCTTTCTCCTTCTCCACTATCCTTCCTTCTTCCCCCTCATCCCCTCCTTTTTTCCTCCCCTCTCATCAGCCCTCCCCCTTCTTTTTTTTAAAAAACCCTTTTTTTATTTAAACTTCTTGTTTATTTATTCAGCCATTATTTTTTTTTTGTATTATTATTTTTTTTTCTCTGTTATTTTTTTTAACAACAATTATTTATTATTCAGCTAATTATTTTTTTTAACACCAATTATTTTTATTTAGCCATTTTTTTTATTAAAACCAATTTTTTTTACACCAATTTTTTTTTAACACCAATTTTTGCCACAACCGAACATTGGATTGTCACATTGGTTCATTTCATGCCGGCTATTATTGGAAGAATACTCCTACCGCAGTCGGACTTCATATTATTTTTTTGTGATGCTTGCACCGCAACGACGATTGATCAACAAAGTTGTTTCGCATTCTTCACTTTATGGGATTTTATGACTTGTCGCTCTTGATTTTTGGTTGACGAATCATGTATCTTGAGCATGTGGACTTTATTCTCTATTGAAGACCACTTCAAGTGTTCCGGCACCGCAGTTTGGATATTTGGATATATTTTTGGCACAACAGATTATTCTCAGCACAACTTCAGCAACTATGTCACCCACCCTCTCATGACCGCAAGAGTATCTCTTTTACTCTTTCTAGTTTCTTATCGAGACCTTTCATACATCTAGGGAGAGCTTCTCTGTTAGCTCTTGGTATCCGACACTCTCCATCCGATGATTTGTTGATTTTTGATATCCGGTCATTGGTTATCAAAAATAGGGAGAGAATATCATCCGGATTTGGTTATTATGATTGTTTGAGTTTGGATTTTGAAGACTTTTGAAGACGATTATTTATTTAGTGATGCGATGCGACACTTCTTTTTGGTCTTTACGGATCAAATTTTTGGCATTACTCAATGTTTTCCGATTCAGATTATTTATTATTCGGACTCTACCACAGGATGATTTTGTGTTCGCATCCGGTTCAGATCTTATGGTTTCACGAGTTTGGATTTGTGATATGTTGAAGACGAAGATTATTTTGGCAATGTGAGGTGGCACTTATTTTTGGTCCTTGGATCAAATTTTCGGCATTGCTAGACCATGTTTTTGGCTCACATTATTTTTATTCGGACTTCATTTTATGGATGCTTCACATTTTTAGCAGGTTATTCTTTGAAGAATTTTGGTGTATTATGATTCGAGAACTCGAGATGTTTTTCAGACTTTTTAAAGCCGAAGTGTTTCTTTTATTGGATCTTCTACTTGCTCATGGTGACCTCCTTCTTCGGGTGATTATGACTGGTTTGAAGATTTGGATCTTATTTTTTCTGCTTCATTGGTTGTGCTTTGAAGACGAAGACCTTCATTGTTAGAGATCCATGGCCAGTTCCAGACTTCACAGACACTTTAGAGTTTCTGAGACATTTCAGCACTTGATTTCATTTTATTACCACACTTGCTAGTCGGATTACTGTATTATAGCCTTGTATCACTTATTGGATCTCTCATCATTTGTAAGCATTTAGGGAGAGAATGTTGGTGCATGGAAATGCTCCTCAAATAATGAGTGTTTATTAGGTTGTATTTTCCCTTATTGTATTTTAGTTGTATTTACTCTCCCTCCTATATAAAGGGAGAGTTGGTCATTTCTTACTTAAGCTAGCTTATTTTTCCTTAGTTAGTAAATGCACTTCTCACCATGTAATCTCTAGAGAGGGAAAAAGTTGGTGGGTTCTCCCACCCAGGGAGAGTTTCTCTCCCACCATGGTCTTCATGAATATCAATATTATTCTCTATTTGTTCTTAGTCTTTTTCCATGAACTCATAATATGTTCTTCGTGTTCATACTTACAAAAACACCATTAATCTCGAGATATCTTACTTCCGCATTCACCGTTCGTTATAAAAATGGGTTCCTACACTCATTCTCACTCTCACCCACATAATGATCGAAAGGGAAAAGGAAAGCTCTTTCCGGAAAACGAAAAGAAGACGTCGTTTAAACCCGATTTCGAGAACCAAAAGTCTGCCAACGTCAAATTCTCAAATTCAAAAACTGAACCTAAAGCACTCAAGTCTGATAAAATCAAAGTTTTCACCATAAAAAGAAAAGATGAAACAACCTTAAATAAAAACAACCTTTTTAGTTGATGTTTCTCTTACAATTCCCTGTTTTGTAAAAGGCTCACGAGGACCCAAGAAACTTTGGGTTCCTAAATCTGCTTAATTTTTGCAGGTTATGCGTGACGAGCAGTTCGACGATGAATGGTACATAGACAGTGGCTGCTCGCGTCACATGACAGGGAGAAAGGAAGAGCTGAGGGAATTTCGGTCCCTTCAAGATGGTGGAAGTGTCAAGTATGGTAATAATTGTTTTGGCACGATCAAAGGTTATGGTATGATCACCAATGGTGATTTCTCGATACGAAAAGTGGCGTACGTTGAAGGTTTACAGCACAACCTTATCAGTGTTTCTCAACTGGTGGTTGGTACTGGGTTAAAAGTTTCGTTCGATGACGATGGCTCAGAGATTATTGAAAAGAAGACGAACAATATTCTACTGAAATCGAAGCGAAAAGGAGAGATGTACCCTCTGAACCTCAATCCCATACGAGGGAAACCAACAGTTTGCTTGCTAACAAAAGCTCACTCAAACGAAAGCTGGCTTTGGCATCGAAGACTCTCCCACCTCAATTTCAAATACATCAACAAACTGGTGCTTGGGGTCATGTTCGAGGTCTTCCTGTTCTAAAGTTCGACAAAGAACATTTGTGTGTTGCATGTGAAATGGGAAAGCAAAGTCGACAAAGTCATCCTTCTCGAGTCAATACGAAAATTATTGAACTACTCGAATTACTTCATATTGATTTATGTGGTCTGTCTTCAATCGAGAGCATTGGTGGTAACATGTATATACTTGTAATAGTGGATGACTTCTCTCGGTTTACTTGGGTGTTCTTTTTGAAGCAGAAATCAGATGCCACTCCCAAGCTTAAACTCTTTATCAAGCAGATACAAGTTCAACTACGGAAGATAGTTCGAAACATAAGAAGCGACAACGGGTTGGAGTTCAAGAACAAAGACTTTGAAGATTTTCTTGCAGAGAAGGGAATAAGTCCCAACTTCTTGGCTCCATATACTCCACAACAGAATGGAATTGTCGAAAGGCGAAACCGTTCTTTATGTGAAGCAGCCCGAACCATGCTGAGCTTCGCTTCTCTACCTCTATATTTCTGGGCTGATGCCATTGCTGCTGCATGTTTTACACATAACAGATCTTATCTCAACAAACGTTTCTCCATTACTCCCTATGAGATCTTGAACAACCGAAAGCCTAATGTAAAGTTTTTCCACGTGTTCGGTTCAAGATGCTTTATCTTCAATTCAAAGGAGCATCGAAACAAGTTTGATGTCAAAGCAGACGAAGGGATCTTTCTGGGTTATTCCTTAACCTCCAAAGCATATAGGGTTCTCAACAAGCGTTCAAAGAAAATAGAGGAGACCTATTATGTTACCTTCGATGACAACTACGTCAAGAAACTGAAGACGACCGAAGGTTCTGTGGAGGAAATATTTCAAAAAACTGATCAAGTTACGGTACCAATTTCAAACCTCTTTGAGCAGTACATGCTGCTATTTGATTAACCAGAAAAGGCTATTCTCTCTAAATCTGGAGCTGCAGACAACAAGGTGGATAACTTGAAGAAGATAATCGACGGTGCTGCGAAGAAAATGGCAGAAGAACAACCGGTAACAACTGAACAGCCAGACACAAGCGAACCTCCAAAAGATAGTTATCATATTCAGGGGGAGGGTTCGTCTTTTCCATATAACCAAGATTCAACATTCCAGGGGAGAGCTCATTATCATTCATTCCAACCGAAAGTCGAGTCCAGGGGGAGAATTCTGAACCTGAAGCTGAGGAAGTATCATCATTCGAGGGGGAGAATGCGAATACAAACGATGATGATATTCAGTCAGAATTTGAAGAAGAAGTGAATGCTGAACTGGATCCCACATGTGATCCTAATTATCCTCCTCTCACCAAATGGACCAAAGATCATCCACAAACACAAATTATTGGAGATTCGACAGAAAAGGTTGTCACACGATACAACTGAAAGCGAAACAAATTGCACTTTTCTCTAAAGTGGAATTCTACATGTTTAATTCGTTCGTCTCCAAAGTCGAACCAAAGACGATCAAGACTTCACTCGATCATTCTGATTGGGTACATGCGATGCAAGACGAACTCAATGAGTTCGAGCAAAATAAAGTGTGGAGACTGATTCCAACACCAAAGGATGCTTCTGTGGTTGGATTAAAGTGGGTTTTCAGGAACAAGATGGATAAGGAAGGAAATGTGATACACAACAAGGCAAGATTGGTTGTGAAAGGTTACTGTCAAGAAGAAGGCATGGATTACGAAGAGACCTTCGCTCCAGTAGCAAGGCTAGGATCGGTTCGTATTTTTCTCGCCTATGCTGCACACAAGAACTTTGAAGTATTCCAAATGGATGTGAAGTGTGCCTTTCTAAACGAAGAACTGGAAGAGACGGTGTATGTAGAGCAACCACCGGGTTTCGTGAATGAGAAGTATCCAGATCACTGCTACATTCTGGACAAGGCAGTCTATGGTCTCAAACAAGCACCAAGGGCATGGTATGGAACTCTAACTAGATTTCTCAAAATGTCTAAGTTTAAACAAGGTTCGGTTGACCCAACCTTCTTTCATAAGAAAGTGGGTGACCACCTTATGATCGTTCAGATTTACGTTGATGATATCATCTTCGGTTCCACAAATCCTAGCTTAACAGTTGAATTTAGGAAGTTGATGGAGACTAAATTTGAAATGAGCTCAATGGGTCCTATTAACTTTTTCCTTGGCTTGAATATAAGATAGGGACCCGAAGGCATTTTCATTAATCAAGAGGATTACACGAAGACCTTGCTCGCCAAGTTTGGAATGATGGGAGATTCGAAAGTAAAGGTTCCTATGGCGTTTGGCACAAAGCTAACACCTTCACTGGACAAACCGGCTGCTGACATGACCCTTTATCATCAGATGATAGGGTCTCTAATTTATCTAACAGCTAGTCGACCAGATATAATGTTCTCTGTTTGTTATTGTGCCAGGTTTCAAGCTAATCCACGTGAAACTCACCTGCTAGCTGTGAAGAACATCTTTCGGTACCTGAAGCGAACCTCTTCTCTCGGTTTGTGGTACCCAACCAAATCAGGGTTCTTTGTCCAAGCATTCTCAGATGCTGATCTTGGGGGATGTGGCCTGGACCGAAAGAGTACCACTGGAGGATGCCAGTTTCTGGACGGCAAACTTGTTAGCTGGCAATCCAAGAAACGAACTTGTGTGTCTCTCTCCACTGCCGAAGCAGAATATATAGCCGCTGCATCATGCACATCTCAGATCATTTGGATACAAAGTCAACTTCGAGACTATGGCCTGAACATGAAGAAAATCCCACTATATTGTGACTCAGAGAGTGCAATTAGGATTTGTCATAACCCAGTGCAATACTCAAAGACGAAACACATAGCACTGAGGTATCACTTTATCAAATATCATGTGGAAGATGGTAACGTTGAAATTCATTTCATAAGGACCACTGATCAATTGGCTGACATCTTCACTAAGTCCTTGCCTAAAGCAAGTTTTAATAAAATCCTACAAGGCTTAGGGATGATGGAAGCTGAATCTGTACCGAAATCTCTTTTGTCTCAATAAAAGTTGGAAGCGAAATAGAGCGAACGCTCGGTCCATTTCGGGTTCGGTTCTTCCGGGAACTGAAATGAACCGAACGCTCGGCCTATTTCGGGTTCGGTCTCACCGGGCTCGGTTCGCCTCTCATCTCCAAATGATGATTTTGGTTGTACAGTATGTATACTATTTTCTCGCATTTTATTTTTCTTTCTGTTTTAATTCTTTTTCAGAAAATCTTATAAAATCCAAAAAAATATATATATTTTTCTTTCTGTTTTAATTCTTTTTCAGAAAATCTTATAAAATCCAAAAACATTTTTTTTTGTTTTATTTTTTTCAGAAACTTCAAAACTCAAAAATATTTTCTTTCATTTTATTGCAATTTGCTTCATATAATTTGTGTATAAGGACTATTCTCAATGATGGAGCTGGGTCAGGTATAATTCTTTATCTATGTAGTAGCTAAGTGTCCCTAGAAGCATGATGTTGCATGTTGACCCAAGCCTTAAAAGATTTTGAGTGAAGCCTTAATGACTTGATATATACAAATCATGTCTTCCCAATCAGGCTGTCAAATTCATTCTAATCATGAGCTACCTTACTCTTCTCAAATTGAGATAAGAGTTTTTCTGCTTAGTCTATCTTTTATAGCAGAGGTACATTCGGTTCTTTAACCACCTCCTATTTATTCTCCATCATATTTCATCTCATAAATGTAACCCTTGAGACTCTCAGCATTACCACTGAGGTTTACGGTTACACAACTTCTGTGTTAATGATCTTAGTTTCGTGCCACTACGTGCCAAGTGAAACCCAAAATTCAAAACCTTTAAAGCATTGACGGTGAACAATTAAATGTTCTAGATTTCACCCTTTGAATTAACGAAACCATTTTTATGAAAGTACCCTGAAATCTCCTTTTATTTTTGAGAGATCCTTATGAAAATGTCTTTCACCAAGACTTTTCTTCCCAAAGGATCCAAGTTTTTTTTTTGAGATTTCTAATTAACAACTATCAACAAGTCACTGAATATGTTCCAAACCTATTTGTTTAACAGGCCACATCGGTCTCACAAGTACTTCGTTCTATTTCGGTCTTATGTCAAGTATCAGAAACCATAATTGAAGCGAAAGCCACCCTCAATAGCCTTATATATAAAAGATGTCTTTCAATGCTTCTCAACAAGTAATTGATCGTAATTCAACGGGAATCCAAACAAGCACTTTGAAGTCTCTCTTGACTTTGAAGGAAGAGATTCGTACCCGAGATCCACTGCTTTATGTCTTAAATGACATCACAATTTCCCACAAATAGTTTGATTTATTTCTTTATCTTTGTCACTATCTTGCACGAAAATCTTGCATTTTCCAAAAGTCTTGTTTAAGCTATTCATAAATATATAGCTTCGGTTCCTAACGATGTAATGCAGTTCTTTCAAACGAAGGGATGCGTTGGTATAAATCCTTTGGTACTTATGGTAATAAAGATTCGATTGAAGGTTCAAGCGGTGACACAGCAGGAAGTCTAAACGATTGGTGATTTGGAAAGAGGATAAGTATGGAAAAGCGTGTGAATTTGAATCGTTACCTAATCATGCGTCATCAGCCGTTTTATCGGGGTTGCCAGTTGTCTAATCACGCTTTTTAGGCTTCGTTTCCCAAATTAATGGAATCATTGCTCTCGATTTTTCTCTCTCTTCAAAATCGTATATAAGGGATTGATTTCTGTGGGATTCTTCTCTACAACACTTCATCTCTCTCAAGCAAAAGAAGGCGATTTGGTATTCACTGTTCATCTTCTTCTTCATCAAGCTTCAACAATGGCAGAATCTTCCTCTGTTCAAGAAACTTCTGCATGCTCCACTCTTCTCGCAATCAAGGCCAACCAGAACTTGTTGATCGATATTACACCGTTCCTCTACGATACTTACATGTATCAAGTGGTGGAATGTCTAAAGTATTCCCCACTCATCAAAGCTCTATCGACGGTGGAAGTCGTACCAATGTCATGCCTCTCTCAAATCTATTCCACTGCTCCATACGACAAAGGGGCAGAGAAGATTTACTTCGACATTCTCAACCAGAAGGCTTCAATCTCCAAGAGCCGATTTTGCTCGTTGCTAGGGCTCCCTTATGACGAATCCATGGTGAATCCTGATTCCATCTCCATAGGGTGCTACAGAGCAGAATGCTAACAAGTTCAATGCCTCAGTTTAGACACTCACTCAATCTCTTCAACAAGAGAAAGAGCTATTTGAGGTGCTTCGCAAGGACCTCACCTCTGATCACATCAAACATCAAGCTTCTGTCTCTGAACGTTTGGATAAACTTCAGGTAGATCTTGCCTTGGAAAACAAAGCGATGGATGCACTTGCTCTGAGGACCACTCAACTCAAAACCCAGACTCTCAAGCTCAATCAAGCGAACAAGGATCTTGAAGTACTACGTTCGGAGCGGTCTGTGGTTAAAAGCTCTGTTGGGGATGTTCACTCTATTCTCCTTCATCTTCTTGAAGCCTACGATTCCGTTCTTACCATCACGGTTCGACGTCATTTGGCTGGGAAGTTACGGCCTGCTCTGGATATTCTAAGCCGGATAGAGGGTGTTCCGGAGTCCGTTGTCTCTCCGCAACAAGGGGGAGAAGAGCCGAAGTCTTCATCTCAACAACCGAACCCTCAACAACCGAAAGTGGTTACTGAACCGAAGGGAAAAGAAGCTTCGGGTTCGGGCATGCAGGATAGGGGAAAAGGAATTGCTGATGATTCTAATGATGAGGATGATGTTGTTATTGAAGAAACGGTTCCTAAACCAAGTCCTCTCAAAGACAAGCCCACTGCTCAGGAGATTAAGGAAAAAGTCACTGCTGCTCTTAATAAGGAGAATGAGAAGAGAGAAGCGAATCTGCTTAACCAGAGGAAATTGATGTTTCCTCTGTGGACGTTGGAAAGGCTACGAAAGGAGGTTATTGAAACTCCAAGTTCACATTGGCTGGAGCCCGTTCTTTCATTTAGTGTCGAGAATTCTAAAGATTCTCAATTTGACATACCAATCACTCGTAGAGCCTTCATCTTTCACTGCTTCGAGTCTACAGTGGCGATTCCTTCTCCTGACCCGAAGGTTGATCAAGACTTCTTGAATATTATCATGAATTCTCTCAACCTCAGTACCTCACCTGGAGTAACAAGATGATCACAACAATTAAGGTGCTGAAACCTACTGTAGCAGGGAAGTTCATTAACATCAAGTTCAATGTGACCCGAGGTTCAGATGGTTCGGTCCATATGATTTCCCTTGCTGATCTGCCAAATGTGAATCCACATGATTGGATTCTTATGAACAACATCCTGCTCTCCAATCAGAAATAATATGAGCCCATCATTGATCACATAAAGCGTATGCTAGTGTGTTACATTCATGAAGTGGCGAAGATGGATCAGGAGATTTCCACTGCTATATGCAAGAGGCCCTTAATCAAGCTTGTTGGGAAGGCTGGTGACACTAAGCTGATGGTGAAGGGAAAAATTGATCCACAGTCTCACACTGTCATGTTTCTTAGAGGCGAAGGTCAAAGATGCTTATTTGCTCTGGCTGACAAACATCTATTCTCCAATTCCTGTTTGGAGCACATTCTTGAGCTTATCCATGGGTGTGATCAAAATAGTGAAGCAGACAAGAAGCTGTTCTCAGATATGCTTCGTTGGTATATGGCTTTCAGACAAACTCTTCTTGCCATAATTCCAAAATTGTTCAAGGTTGTGAAGCGAACTTCTCAACCTCCACCGAAGTGAAGACCGAAGTGAAGTCTCGCCCCATTTGACGCAAAGGGGGAGATTGTTGGCTCTAGTAGTGTTCCTTGGGCTCGGTTCTTAGCCCAGTTTTGTTATCCGGTTTGGGCCTGTCCAACCGTGTTTATTAGGGTTTAGTATTTAAGGTGCATGCATGCATCATTTATTGTTAGCGCTTTTATTATTCTTATCATTGTAATATAAACCCTAGATCGCCTCTACAGTGGAAGTTCTTCATCGAGCTCTGCTGAGGCGTGACTACATTTGAATCATTAAGCATTACTTGATTCTATATCGTGTTTCCTGTGTTTGTTTACTTTTATTGTTTAGCATGTTGAAGATCTAATCGATCTAAGAGTTTTTCAACTCATCAACTATAAATATGGAAATTGAGTTCTTAACAGCAAAAACATGTCAAGAAGTTAAAATCACAATTTCAACTCAAAGTACATTGCTTTTATGGGAAAACAAAGTTCATTGCTAAAAGAGAAAACACCATTGGGGCTTGAGTTTCTTCCACCATTAAGCCTCATATTAAGACCTTTAGGGACTGTTTTGAAGACCTTTTGGATGGCTCAAAACATGGTCTTTTTACAGAAAATTATCCTCTTGAATCAAGATAGCAACAACATGAATTTTAACAATCAACAAGGAAGACAACGTCCCCAAAACTTGGAGTAATTCAAGGACATGAACAATAAAAGTCTTGAGGGTGTTTAAAACAACATTTGGACAAAAATAAACCTTTAAAATACACCGCATAAAACTAGAATTCAACCATACGAACCTTCAAATATTGTAAGGAGGAAGAAGATGTGATCAAAAACATCAAAAAGGAAGAAATTGACAAGGTTATCAACCAATTCTCATCAATTGGTGAATAGATTATATGAGAAGAGAATCGAAGACTTACCAAAACAAATTCCTAGTCCCAAATTGAATTTTAGTCACAACCCTACACACCTCCTGCCTTGGTTCTTCCTCACAGTCATGTTACCCTCTCTCCCTCGCTGCCTTGATCCGTTCACGATGTTTGCTTCTTATTTTTTTCCGTCGATGCTGCCCTCTTCCTTCCATTCGATTGTCGCACTCCAGACAAACAAAGAGCATGAGAACAAGATCGATCTCACGTATTGGACAGGTGAATAAAAAACAATCAAACTTCTCTTCTACTTTTTTGATCGACAAAATTAGTATAGCCCAAGAAAGAGTATGGACATTCGTAATAAGCCCCAAGCTAAAGAAATGCACATAGATTTCAATGGATCGATTCCCCTCATGAATGTTACATTTGATTTTGACAATTAACCCCCTCAAATATCCATCCTTATATTACATTCACCCTAACCCTAGATACTTGGCAAAATAAGTTTCAATTAATGAAAATTTAGTCCCTCCGTTCCATTTTATCCATATAAATGAATTATATTTACCCTAATAATTCCAAAACTAATCTAATCAAAGTATATACCCTTCAAACATAGATTAATCTGCTTAGATAATAAATAACACCCTTTTTATGTAAATTATTTCATTTTAAGATCATAAAGCTAAAATTATTCGCATCAATAATTATTTGAGTGGCATAAAGCTAACGTCAATAACGGAAGGATTTTCGGGTCATTACAATTATCTCCTCCTTAAAATGATTTCGTCCTCGGAATCAGAAACTGGTACAAACAACTTAGGGTGACGAACCTTCGTGTCTTCTTCATCCATCTTGGGCAATTCTGACCTGTACCCATCCTCCCATTAGAACTTAATGAACTTCACTCGTTTCATCCCCTGATGTTTGGTCTATCTCTAACCATGTTATCTACCTGCTCTTCCATCTCTCGCGTCAACCTATCAACTCACCACTTGTCTATCAGCAAGTCACTCGACTCTTGACCTGCTGCGATTGCCAAAATAAATAATTCTCAACCAAGAAGAGTCTTTTAGTATCACTCTTTGTCCATTGGGGAGCATACACAATCACCTCCCCTCGCTGCATCTTCTAACACCCCAAACAAAAATAGGATGTACATTCTTATTTGCCTTCATACCGATCATGTTATATCTTAGACAATTGATACCCAACTGCATGTATCACCTTTCTTTTAACATATTGGACTAGTGCTCCCCAAGACGAGGAACTTGGTTGAATAATTCACACTCATACAACTCATGAATCTACATCGCTATTTCCTTCATTACCGAATGAACCAACTTAAAAGATGCTTTGGCTTTGGAGCCACACCAGAAATATGGTCTAACTAGATCTCTACATGACGTGGTGTTTATACACTCGACAACTCATCAGGGAAAAACATCGCTATATTCCCTAGCAAGTTCCATATTGAAGAGACTCATTGTTTTCCTTGAACTCTCAATTGCACAAGTCAAAAAGACCTCACATCCCCTCACTAGGCACTTGAGTGCCATCATCAAAGGAATTATAGGATTAGACTCAAGAATAGGATTTCCCCCCTCAAACATACCCTCCCTCGACAAGCAGAATATGCACATGCTTTTCAACATAGAGAATTTCGACCTGGTTGGTGGGAAGGCAATCCATACTGATGATAATATCGAACGACAAGATTACAAAAAGGAAGTCAATGTTAAGGAAAATGTGGTCATCTAAAAAGGTTCCACACATGTCAAACATCTTCCTACACCGAGGCTAGATCCCCTACAACTGCATTACTATCTAACGTCGAAGTCAACAGACTCCGAGGTACATCAACACGAGCATAAAAGAGAATAATGACACAAAAAAGGTCTACCAAACATACAACTATTCCAACCATGAGTACCGACCGCCAGGTCCTCGGGTTTCTTCATGGTTCCTCCAGTCCCAAATATACATCCTATGTTTATGATAATATTGGGCCCATACTAACGTTCACACCTAAATATATCTCCTATTGGCATTACCACAAATTCTCTTGTCTCACTGGTTTTGGTTATGTATTTTTAGGCCTCTCTTGCATTCTAAATTCCATAACCTGCTAGCATCCTTAGACCAAGTATATCTTCTATTCACGGTCTTCCACTGACCAACGATAGACCAACAACTTGCAAGGCTTGTCGAATACGTGCGATCCAATCATCATGGTGGGATGTCAAGTCCACCAAGCAAATTACACTCTTTGTTTGAAAATAAAATGTAATATAATGGTAAAGATGGGTATCGATCCTCAGGGAAATCGTTGTATTCAATCACCAATGCAATCCAAAAGAACTAGTGTAAAAAAACTAACTAACTACATTTAAACTAAAATGTGTGTGTGTGGGGGGGGGTGGGGGGTGGGGGGTTATCATTGCTTGAAAACTAAAAGACTTGAATAACTAAAAAGCTTGCAATTAAGCAAGATGGTGAGATGCTTAAATATTGGAGATAATTGGTCAACCAACACATTTTAACAGAATGAACATTTTTGCGTTTATCATTAGGATTCAATGTGAAGCTTATCATTCATCCCAAATTGGTTATAGCAATCATGAAGCATGATATGCCAAGATTCCTCATAGGTAATATGGAGGTTGGGGAAGCCCACAACACACGTTCTTAATCAAAATCAAGGATTCAATTGAATCAATTGAACCAAGAAAGTTTATTAGCCTTAAGAACGAAGGAATCCTAAATTCCTAGAGGATGTCAATGCTTACACATCCATAAAGGAGTTTTGATCCATAAGCTAGATATGATTTCTACCATCATAAAGCCCTTGTTCTAAGTAAATTCAGTGATTCAATGCTAAACCAAAGAAATAAACCAACAATTACTCATTCAAGTACCAAGCTCATGGTCAAAGTATTAAACAAGCATAAGAAATATGAACTAGAATCATAACCATAAGATAAATGACAATCAAGCACGAATCCTTTAAAATCCACAAATATCCAAGGGTTTTAGACAAAGTTAAGCAAAATAAAGAAACTAGCCACTTATTGCAACAAGATAATAATCACAAAATTGTTTTTGCATCAAGAAACTAACAGTTGGTATAAAGATGAGAAGAATGTGTATCAAGCTCTCCAAAATCGCCTCCAAGGTGCTCTAATGGTGTCAAATCGAAGTATGAGCTGCTAGACCTAACCCCCAAAGTAAATCATGAGCAAAATGACCAAAGTGCCCCAAATTGTGCAGTTGCGCAGGTACTCTCGCTAGTGTTGTGCGACTGAGAGTCCACCCTCGCAAGTGTTGCTGGAATGCTACAGGCTCTTTTTTCTCCACTATACCACCCCACTACTGAAGATTACCTTGGTCCCCTCCACACCTCACATGATTCAAATTTGGCCAACCATCTTCAAGCTTTAAATGTCGATAGTCCAAGCCCAAAATAACAATCAAAGACCCATCTTCATGTTGGATTAGGTGTCTAAGCCCATAACTATTTTGGTATGTACTTGACCCGATTATGAGCATGGTCCTTTTGGGTTGCCTTCACCATAGCAACTAACATGATGAATTAAGGAGAAAGAGGATTAATTATGATTTATTAATATATTATATGAATAATATATTAAAAGAGAAATCATATTGTTTAATTAATATTAGTCAAGAATTAATTAAGAATTAATTTTCTAGCTAAAAGAAATTAATTAAATAAAGGGGACTGATATTGCAATTATATGATAGTTGCAAATTGGGCTATGGATTCCTAATGGAAAGGGCATTGGACGAAATCTATGGGAAGCCCATATGATTTTTGTCCAAGGGCTTTCTAGAGGGACTCCATGGGTTGCTTAAGGCCTAAGCAGAGAATTAGGGTTTCACCTGAAACCCTAGCAGCCCTCACAAGTATATAAAGACCCCTAATGCTCCCAAAAACGTGGCTAACCTTCTAAGAGAAACCCTAGACGTTTTTAGTGCCTCCTCCTCCCTCTCCTTAGTCGTCTTGTTGCTAGTGGTGTTTGTGACTCCATTAGAGGTGCAACATTTGAGGCACTAAGCTTTCAAAGGTCAAGATCAAGGAGGTTTGTGATTGTTATTGCTAAATAACAATCAAGGTAATGATTCTAACCCTAATCTTATGTCAATTTCGATAATAGCATGTTAGATCTAGGGTTTATGCTTTGGTATTCAATGTTGTTGTGTTCATAGTAGAAAACCTAGATCAAAGTAATTAGGGTTGCATGTACACCATAGGAATGATGTAATGCTCATAACCCAACAGTGGTATCAGATCCTAGGTCGTTTTTCTAGTGAATAGATGCAAAAGTGAACCACCAAAGATCAAGAAAATCGAAAATTTCACCTTCTGTCAGGCAGACTCGCCGAATCCATGAATGGACTCGACGAGTAGGTCCTACTCGACGAGTTCCATTATGGACTCGACGAGTCCATGGCTCTGGTGCCGGGATTTTCTTTTTTTTTTCTGCCAGATTTTTTTAAGGGTAATTGCCAAAACTCGTTTTTTTGCCAAACTCCGAATTTTTAAGTTTGGAATGGTTATCCTCATCAAAATTGATGTATTTGGTTAAATATGGATAATATAGGATTATTATAAATCAAATATTTGACCTAGTAAATTTGAAAAGTTTCAATTTACACCCTTTAGGTTTTATAGTTTAAATTTGAACCTTAAAAGTTTTAGTTTTTGAAATTTAAATAGTTAAACCCTAATATTTTGAAAGGTTTCAAAATTTGTCCTCAAGTTTTGGAATTTAAAATTTAATTAAAATGTATTAATTTTAAATATTAAATTCTAAGACCCTAGTATTTTGAAAAGGCTCAAATTACACCCTTATGGTTTTATTAAGTTAATTAAGTGTTTAATTAAAAGAGATAATTAATAAATCAATAATTATATGGTTTAAGTTAATCAAATTAAAAGTCTAGTTTATTAATAGATTAAACCACCTAGTATTTTAAAAGTATAAAATACACCCTTATACTATATAGAATTAAAAGTTTAATATTATATATGTATAAGTAAATGTTAGTCTTACCGTTAGTCGGCCTCATTCACGAAGCTGGTCTATAAGGGGTGTTTAAGGAAGCGACCTGTAAAATGACCGCCATTGGGTATCCACTCTTACCCACCGCACCCTTGACTAGTGGAGGGTCGTTAGCCGAACGGGTAGGATAGAACACAACCTTCCATTATAAGTATAATGAAATATGAAGTAACTAAACATTTTTATAAATTCCCAAATCTTAGTTACTTTAGGAAAAATGTGAAAATGATGCTATTCCATGAAATTACACTTTTCACCCTTGCCAAGACGTTAGTGGAGCGTGTGTGGTTAACCGACACACTAATTTGAGTCTAGCGAAGGGGGCAAAGGGTGACTCGATGTTTGTCATAGATCAATGGAGCATGTGTGGCTAACCGGCACATTGATTAGGTGACTGTAACATTGGGGGCACCAAGTACATCTGCATGGTTATTCACACCTTGTTTGTGATCCTCGGCATCCCAGTCACAAACTTGAAGGGCATAATCAAGATTAAACATGCCATTGCAAAGTTCAATGAATCTCAAAAGATCTAGGAGTTTCAATTCATTTAAAACCTAATTTTCAATTTTCGTTTTTCATGGTGGAAATTGGTAAATCGTCATTTACCTACCTTCAAATGTTTTGCAATTTGGATTACGACATCCCTTTTCCAAATTGTAGAATATTGGGTTGGATCCTAGCCTCAATATTTCATTTGGGTGCTATATTGAGGATTTTATCAACTAACTTGAATTTCTCCCATTTTGTAGATGTCAAAATCTAACAACTATGGTCTTCCTGAATCCTTTGGAAAAAATTTTCCACATGAAGATGATGTTCCACGATTGGATTGTGGAAATGGAAATCATGCTTCACTTCCTCCACCTCCTCCAATAATTCTCCCTGACCCACGTGTTCAAAGACTTGAAAAGTTCAAGGTCACTCAAGCTCTATTGGCAAACAAACACGAAGATGGAAAGTCTGTATGTGCTCATGTCTTGGATATGAAGTTGCATATTGACAGATTGGGAATGTTGGGTGTCGAAGTCTTTAGGAAGCTGATTGTTGACTTGGTTCTTCAATCACTTCCTAACTCATATAGTGAGTTCATTAGAGAGTACTATATGATGGACCGCGACATGACCCTCATTGATTTGACTTATTTGCTTATTGCTGCTGAATCAGAACTGATTTGGAGGACTGGTCAAGCAAATTTGTCTGGTAAATCAATGTCCCAACCTTCTATGGACAATGGCAACATTGGAAGTCCAGAAAAGTTTTCTCTATGCAAGAGAAAGGCTGAGTCTGAGATAGTCCCTTGTGCCATTCCCAAAGAGTGTGTGTGTTTTTACTGCCAAAAGAAGGGGCATTGGTCACGAAGTCTCACACCCCCGGACCAGACGGCAGAAACGTCCGGAGGCGGGTGACTTCATTGTGCAGTATCATAACAATTGAATATAATTGGAATATAGCAAATCCAAACATCATACCTTGAGATAACAAGCTTACATTGTTTTACATCTTTGTCATGTTCTTGAATTACACAAAAGAGACAATATTGAGTACATATCAAACTACATCAAAATAAACTTGGTTCCCCGTTCCATTAACCTACATGTTGATTTCCTGAGAATACAAGTCGTTTGAAAAGCGTCAACATAAAATATGTTGGTGAGTTCATAAGCATTTTGTATGAAAATCTGTGATAGTAAGAAAACAAGAAAATCCCATATTTTCTTATCAAAGTAGTTGTAAGTCTTGTTTCCAATCGAGTATGGTTGCATGTGTGTTTTAGTTTATCTTTTTCGTAATCATATAAAATCGTTTTCCCCCAGAAAATCCTATATTTTATGATGTATAAGATGGTAGTCTTAAAACCATAAGACTAGTGTGATAAAAGCTTCGTTTATAGTACTCAGAACAATCGTTGTCTAAAATCGAAAGGTGTAACTTGAGTAATTTTCTAAAACATACTGTTATATTCTTAGTGACTCGTTATAACCATACTAATATGACGAAGTGCCTGTTCTGACGTTCTTCAGGCGTCGGTTTTGTTTAAGACATTTGTCACCCTAGACGGGCCGGTCTAGCTGTAGCGAACATCGAAGGTGCGGGGTGTCAACCCCGTATAGATCTATACACAAATTCCCGCTCCCCCTCCAGGAGACTCTGGTTATAACTCTTACTGGACTTTAAGCGTACACTATTTTATATATATATATATATATATATATATATATATATATATATATATATATATATATATATATATATATATATATATATATATATATAGGTACTGTGAAGATTCGTCTGACTAGAATACTAACAGCTTTTTGAGTAAATCGTTGTAATCCATTATTTATTACTTAAATAACAATGATGTACTTGTTGACTAGATATTTCGTTTTCGTTTATAGATAATAATCCTTTGTAGATCAGGTTTGTCAAAATGACCCAATATTCTTGATGTCGGAAAAATGGTTCTTCAATTTATAATTTAACAATTAAAACCCATTTTTGGTCAAGAGGTGGCTCAACTCTATGTGATTTGTTGAAAGTGGTCCATTTTCTCCAAAATACTCTTTTAAACAATTTTGACGTAAATACTTAGGATTTTTGTCATAAAAATTTGTAACTTGTATTTTTGTAATCTTCTATTTCTTATTTCTTATACATAAGTTGTGAAATAAGCTTCAAACTCTTGAGGCTTACTAAATTTTCGAGTTCTAGGAGTCTTCATGACTTTAGTACACATAACTTAGCATACAAGCATAATAATCAACTAAATCATGGTTTAAAACAAGGTTTTGACTTGCATTCTCCCCCAAAAACAGTAAAAATCTCGAAAAGGTAGGGGTATGAAGATCACCTTGAGTTGGTTGATGAGTTGGTTGGAGTGAAGATCTCAAGTCTAAACTTTTGGATGAGTTGTGGAACTTCTATGTGTGATTATTAACTTAGTAATATGAACACACAAATATGTGTGAAAAGAAATGGTGAAGCTATTATATGTAATTACTAGAGACTCATGAAAATACTTACCAGAATTTCTCAGGAGGAACTTGGGCTTAGCCTTCTTTGAAAGTTGGGAGAGGGAGTTTTTGAGAGGTAAAGATAAGTTATATGTAGAAAATGAAGAGATGGTTGAGTGTTTTAAAGTGGACGTGCCTAAGTTGGAAAGGTGAAATGAGTTGGTGCTTGTCTTGGTAATCTGGAGGTTAAAGCATTGATATTTGGTGGGTAAATCATGAGTGACTGTGAATTTCATGGGAAATGGGAATTTACATCACATCATAAAGTCAAACCCCTCATCTCTTTATACTTGAATATAATACTTTTATAGATATTAATTATTATTTTATCTAATTATGTTTAAAACAATTAAATTTGACATAAAATAGGGGTTTAGGGGGTCTAAGTTATGAAAATTTCGAGTTTGAAGGAATTCCTGATGTTAAAATAACTTAAAGTGAAGAAAAAGTCCGAAATAGACAAAAATCCGGAGTGTGGTCTGGAATCTGCGAGGGTCCGAAGTGTTTAGGGAGGTTCCGGAGTCATCTAGCAAAAATCCGGAGCATTTCCTTGGTTCCGAAGTCAGATGCGTAGCCAGCAGGTCCGGACCGGAGGTGCGAAGTCGGCTAGGAATTCCGAAGCGGGTCAAGCGATACATTCCGGATCCAAACCTTCCGGAGTCAATCTTCCGGAGTCAAGCCTTCCGGAGCCAAGCCTTCCGGAGCTGCGAGGAGATCCGAAGCAGGGGAGTTCCGAGATGTGATTCTTCCCGGTTCCTTAGAAGGTATTCCAAACTAAGAGGGTTCCGGGCCAAGAGGGTTTCGGACCAAGAAGAGAGGCTCCGAGAATGAATAGTGTATTCCAGAATGGGCTTGTACCTTTGAGTTTTCTCCTTCCGTTTTGAGTTGTTTTCGACCAAGGGAGATACTTAGAGAGATTTGGGAGATATTTGAGATACTTAGAGAGATTTGAGAGAGATTTGAGATGCATAGAGAGATTTGGGAGAGATTTGAGATACATAGAGAGATTTGGGAGAGATTTGAGATACATAGAGAGATTTGGGAGAGATGTGAGATACTTAGAGAGATTTGTATTATAACAATACATGGCTCATTAGGAATCATAATGCAAACTTTAATGCGTTTATACAAGCCTTACAATAATTGATGCTTACATGAGAGCAGAATTTCCTAGCTAAAAATGCTAGTTGTGACACGAAGTTGCCCTGACTACCTGAGAGATCTAAGAGATGGGAGAGTCAAGATGTATGACTCTACTTCAGGTAAAATCCACTATGATTACATTTTGATGTTTTGTAGGATCGAAGAAAAGAAAGGAAGCTTAAAGGAAGAGTGAGCTGAGTCTGATCATGAAGAAATGGATTTCGATCGCATAATTCGAAGATCGGATTTTTGAGATGTTGTTTAAGAGTTAGGATAGATTGCTTAGAAATATGTAATAAGCATAGTTTTCATTTGAATTACGTTGTAAGAACAAGTTTTTCCGCGTTTTATAATAAATGAAATTTTGAGTTTTATCTTATTTATTTATCCTTGCAATGTTATTATTGAAAATTGATGTTTGTTTGTTTCTGTTGTTAGCAATATTGAAATGGATATGATTCTTAGTTATGTTATTTGTGGTAATGTCAGAAATTTACCAAATAAGGAAAGATTCTCATCGCCCAAGTTTCAATTGGACAGAAACTTGGAATCATGCAACTGGTATTGTATGATGAATGAGAACCTTCGTATTTGGAAAATTAAGACTAATTCCTTGTTCACATAAGTACGTGAGTCGAGTGAAGGACTAAAGGATCTATTACACATTGTTGTGCACTAGGTCGAGTCCACCACAAAGAACGATAAGAATATTCATCATGATTTGCTAAGAGTTTAGTGAATGTGGTTATGCTTAAAAGATTAAGTATGATTCTGAATCATTGGAAAAGTTTCAATGAATAACAGAACGAATAAGAAGAATCAATTAGGTAGAAAGATAAAAGTTTCTCCAATCTGAAAAAATGGGAGAGTACTTAAGTATCTATTTTATGATTAACTTAGTGATTATGAAACCATATAACAATTGATCATCTAAGGACACCTTAGTACACTAGTATGGCTAAGAAGAGGAATCGGCAATTGCTGAAATGGTTAAATCAAAAGGTGAATAATACTTCGTTCCAAAATCGAGTCTTAGAGTCATACTCCAAGATTGTGACTTGAGTGACACATCTTACGAAGTTTTAACACACTCATCAAATGTGGAGTAGAAAAATGTTCTATTACTCTTATACATTTGAAATTGGTAAGTTGTGATGTCTTGGATAAGACAAATACCAACTATGACCAATTGTGTGAGGGTTTTACCTTGATAAGAAACCGTACTAACTCTTGAATATTTGTTTGACAAGAAATGTTTCTTGATAAGGGAATCTTATATGTCAAGAGTTCAGTGAGAGTCTAAATGATCTTGAAAAGTTTCAAGAACTAATCAAGAGTAAGCCTATAGTTAAACACTAGCACATGACTTGAGGTTTGCAACCTATCGTGTTGACATAATTTTGTTTCTGTGCCATTCCAGTTTAAGTCAACTATGCATTCTATGAGTTCTCAATTGAATGCATAAAGGCAAAGCACCTTGTTCAATGAAGGTACATTGACTAGTATAGGTGAGCTGCTGAACAACTTGGAAGAAATGGTGGGACCCTTGATGGCAAGAAATTAAGAATGAACAAGTTCAGTCCATATGAGTTTTGATTTGTCACAAACCTTGTCTTATAATTATGGTTATGACAAATTCACATGGATAGGAACGCATACATCATAAAATCTAAGTGTCATAAAGTTTCTCTCCTTTATGAAAATGATTGTGAGGAAACACTTTCACTAGGAAGATTTTGAGGAGATAGCGATTGTGTAAATTGCATTCTCAAATTCGATTATGACTACGACATCCCTCTTCATAGTTCGAATTGTGAGATTTGGCAATTAGTTTGAACAATTAAGACTTATATTTGTAAGTTCTGAAATTGTTTAGACACACATATGAGCTTTCTAAGGAAAGGTGTAAGAGTTTGAGAAGCTTGATAAAGGTTTATCGAAGCATCTCGTATTAGAAATATGAACTTTGGAAGTCAATAAGTATTGATTTCTAGAAGTCCAAGTGTTATGCTGGTAAGGATATAACTATCATGTTAGTAGGAGCATGATTATTATTTTAAGTGTTGCAAGTTAGAAATATTAATTATAGAAAACAGAAGTTTCACTTTGCAAAGTTACAGAGGTTGAAAAGTTGTTTTGCTATAATTAAGGGAGAGAATATTATACTTCATTTCAAATCTAAAGAGCTTAGATTGTGAGATTTTAATCAAATTTGGTCGAATATATATGAATGTTATGTTGGAATGGTTCAACATAAGGAAATTCTATATATGGAAAAGATAATTGTGTTCTCAAAATTTGGTTATGATTACGGCATCCCTCTTCATAATCAAAATTATGAGAACACGACAAATAGAAATTTTATGGCAGGAGACTAGTAAAGTATCACATCTTTATGTAACACATTATGAATCTTGTCCCATACGCTTCAGGTATAGGATCAATTGCATATGCTATAATATTCGACCGTTCTGATTTTCCAAATGCCTATGGCATTAAGAGGGAAAAAGGACCAGAACCGGGTATGACTAAAAATGATTAAACAATTGTCAAGGACAATCTAAGGTTCGCTAAGGATTGGTTGCTTGTGGACAGTTGGAAGTAGAGTATTGGATGGAACATATCGACATTATTATGAATAGATAGGATTATATTTAGAATAAGTTGTCATATGGAAAATATGGAAATGTTTCCATAATGGGAGTTAGATGTTAAGAATCTATGTAGATTAGAAACTTTTATGCAAGAAGGATGTTCAAAGGAATGTACTTTGAATGTGAGATTTCATAGAGTACTTTGTAATATCATTGGCAAAGTCTTTGTGACTTTGGTAATATGACATTACAAAAGGATCATTGCGTAAAATGTTAGAATCTAACATATTTTAATAGTGGCAAGAATTTGGTATTCTTACACTTATAATAAGGATTAGGAGTTGTGAAATGAGCATCGTTGAAAATGTGTTCAATTGATCTATTTCATAAAGTAAGGACCATAGGTAAAGATAGTGTGCATGCTTGGATCATGGGACAATTGTTGTTATAATTCAAGTAGTAAGTTGATTACTCGAAACATTATACAATGAATAATGTGTAATCAATATGGTGACTGAATAAAAGGGGTTTTATTTATACTCACAAGTTTGAGGCCATATTGGATTTGATTATTCTTGTGTTTCACTTTGCATGTTTTGACTTCCCGAATAATAAGATTATTCAAACCATCCACAGTCGATAAATACTTTGGAAGTAGGTATTGAAGCTAGACTATCGTGAATTGGTTTGTAGATTGTCTAAAGTGTATTAGACATAGCAAAAATTTGCTACAATGTTCATGAGTGCTTATGAATTAAGATTTGAGCATTGGATTAAACCCACACTAACTTGAATCACTTCATGGATTTTATCACGAGTGATTAGTGAGACGATAATATTTTATATTCTTGAAACCAAGACATGTGAGTTGTAATTTACAAGTCGGTTGCACATTGATAATATGTAAACGCACCAGTAACTTGGTGTTATAAAATATATTGTTGTGTGTGATTTGATGAGTAGATACAAGCGAGCATTTGAGTCGAATTTTATCCGTTCCTTTTACCCAATGTGGGAAAAAAGCGATATCTGTAGGCCCCTCGATGATTTAGTGAGGGCACCCTAAGCACTTGGCCATGTCGGGACTGAGTTGATGTGTTCAATTGTAGTCTGTTGTCAGTCGTCATAAACCGGAAATCGGGAAACAACACATGAACAGAGAGTATGATTAAAATCCATGTCTCAGTTCATACGATATCTAGAATGGAGGAATATATTATCCCTTATCTAAAGGACGCGCTTCTGATAAGATCAGAGTTGACAGCGGCTTTTGAAAGCTACAATTGCTGATCAGGTTCTGAAGTCATACTTGAAAATAGTTATTAGACTTATCCAAGTGGGAGACTGTTGGATTAGGTGTCTAAGCCCATAACTATTTTGGTATGTACTTGACCCGATTATGAGCATGGTCCTTTTGGGTTGCCTTTACCATAACAACGGACAGGATGAATTAAGGAGAAAGAGCATTAATTATGATTTATTAATATATTATATGAATAATATATTAAAGAGAAATCATATTGTTTAATTAATATTAGTCAAGAATTAATTAAGAATTAATTTTGTAGCTAAAAGAGATTAATTAAATAAAGGGGATTGATATTGCAATTATATGATAGTTGCAAATTGGGCTATGGATTCCTAATGGAAAGGGCATTGGACGAAATCTATGGGAAGCCCATATGATTTTCGTCCAAGGGCTTTCTAGAGGGACTCCATGGGTTGCTTAAGGCCTAAGCAGAGAATTAGGGTTTCACCTGAAACCCTAGCAACCCTCACAAGTATATAAAGACCCCTAAGGCTCCCAAAAACGTGGCTAACCTTCTAAGAGAAACTCTAGACGTTTTTGGTGCCTCCTCCTCCCTCTCCTAAGTCGTCTTGTTGCTAGTGGTATTTGTGACTCTATTAGAGGTGCAACATTTAAGGCAGTAAGCTTTCAAAGGTCAAGATCAAAGAGGTTTGTGATTGTTATTGCTACATAACAATTAAGGTAATGATTCTAACCCTAATCTTATGTCAATTTCGATAATAGCATGTTAGATCTAGGGTTTATGCTTTGGTATTCAATGTTGTTGTGTTCATAGTAGAAAACCTACATCAAAGTAATTAGGGTTGCATGTACACAGTAGGAATGATGTAATGCTCATCACCCAACACTTCATAAGCCCACTTCATCCAAGTCTTCAACTTTTTAAGCCAAAATGTCCTTTGATGGATCCGTAAAGCCCAATGACAGCTCTAAAGCCCACAAATCCCGTCTCCAAGCTAATCCACCACCGTAACAAGATCTAAAACCCTGCAAAATACCTCATGCAAAATAGAAAGTACCCGAAACGATCCATGATAAAGAAAATAACGAATATACAATGCAATACTAATAAAAGGGCTATAAATTCTAGAATAAACTACAGAAAAGAAGGAAATAAAATAAACTATCAAATCACCCCAAGCTTAAGCCTAACTTTTCGTCAAGTTAGAACAAGACTAAAATGAGCTCGAGATGAGCTAAACTAAAAAGGAAAAAGAAAGATACCATAGAACTTGGTCAACATCAGTCAACATGGTCAGAATCGGTCTTGCATGGACCCTACGCATCTTCAAAATGCTCCCCACTTTAGAGCCATAAACCACATCTCGAACCACTTGAAGGGCGAATAGGTCACGTCTGGATGTAGCCGCGGTGTGTAAGACAAAGGGAACAGAGGATACGCCCAATGGGGGTACTTTAAATCACCAATGCAGACCATAATGCAGGAAGAAAAGGCACCTCTTCACACACGATGATTCCAACATTTTTCAGACTAAAGTTTATAGTAACGAAGTAGGGTTTGCAGCACAGTCTCGGGGCAAACATCCGACTTTAGGGGTTTCTCCCTTGTACTTTCCTTTACCTTCCACCGTCTTATCTTCATTGCCTTTTCTCACCAAAATCAAAAATAAAATAAAATAAGAAAAATCTACTCAACCTAGATCTAAACCTAACAACCTAAATCTTCAATCTTGTACTTCTGTTATTTGGTCTTCAGTCCCCTTGCTGCTCGATCTTCTATCTTCTTATTTCTCTCTTTTTTTATTTTTATTTTTATTTTTATTTTAAAGGGGAGAAGTGTTGAACTTCGATTATTGTTCTTCTTTTTGTGTTTCTCTTTTTTTCTTCATTTTTCTTCTTTATTTTTGTTTCTTTTCTTTAATCTTCTTCATTATCTCTTTTTGTCTTTGCTTTTCCAATTTCTTCATTTTTTGTGTTTTCTTCTTGAAAGGTCTAAGGAATTTCACTATACATCATAATACTCCAATAATATGAAAAAGGAGTAATGGATAGAGGCTAAAATGAACACCTAAGGATCATTAACAATGCGTCAAGATCTACTAAAAAGGGTGGGGCATGACTAAAACATGGGTGTTACTGAAAAAATTGGTCCATAAGATGTGAATTGGGGGACCCGCCTCAAAGTTCATCAAGCACCTCAATGTAAGGTGTGATAAACATAACCTATCTAACTAGCCACTCTAGACCCCTAGAAAAATGATGACCTATCTTAAAAAAGGTGGTGAGAATCTAACTAAGTAAGTCTCAGATGAGACTCGAGAGTACTAAGGGGTATTCCCCCCAAAACCAAGATGCGAGTCTTCAATATCTTCAAAATACCTTACCGGGCTAATCTTTGCTTGCACACATCGTCCTGACCAACCACATTCCTCCGCACTTAGAGCCAATCAAGCTACCTGCATCTGACCCCCACACAAGCATCCTCAAAGTGGCATGTGAGGATCATAGCATGTCTTATTTGTCCAATACAAGGAATTCCATATCAAGACCCGGGACCAATCTATGATTCAATACTTATGACCCTGCGCTACGGTACATGTAGGGATGAGAAGACAAGAGAAAACAAAAATGCATGAAGACATAAGCTAGAATGCATCTAAAAAGTATGAAAATTAGAAAAGAAAGAAACAAAATATGCAATATTTTTGAAAATTTTATGCAATTTTTATGAATGACCTAAATGAATTACTCTAAATGCAACTATATACAACCTAAATGCAATAAAAAATAAAAGATAAGAATACCTCACCCCAAGCTTAAAATGAAGCATTGTACTTAATTCTTAGGGTGAGAGTAAGAAAGGATCATACCGGGATCAAGGTGGTGGAGGCATGCGAGGATGGTAACCGCCCTTGGGCCGAAAATGATGCCAAAGATCCTCCATGTAGATATTAGCACGGGCCTGCTTCTCCTTAATACGCCAAATGGCTACTTCATTCCGGTTTCCCTAACAACACAAGGTAGCAAGCTGACTGTATATATCAGGAGGAAGCTCGGGTCCCGAGGACTGATGTTGGGTGTGTGGCTAGAAATGTGCTCCCGAGGACTGATCATGAAAGTATTATGGTAGTTGTTGGACAGGGAGGTCATAATGGTCCTCGGCCTCAAACGGGTTGTCATCACCGTCATCATCCATCTGTATGTCATCATCAACACCCATATCATCATCATCTGCCTTATCATCATCATCATCGACTCCAGTCTCCTCAATACATAGCTCTCCAAGAAAGGACCAAGTCTCGGGGTCACTGGTGGTAAAGGCTGATATGCTGGAATGAGGTAAGATGTAGACCAAGTCCTTGGCATGATTGAGCCAAGAGTAATGGCCATTGCTGGCAGACTGCAACAATTCCATCCGGGTGAGAGCTATGCAGTCGAAGAGGTAGATAGGCGGGTCATCCACTGGCACATACTCGGACTTGGGAAATTGAAGTCACACCCAAAACAATTAGGATAATGAGTCCCCCAATGCAAATGTCTTCGGTGGACTTCGTGTGTATGTTGTCACATTTATCTAAGAAAAAAGTGTCAAACCCGGGATGAGACCAACGGTGTCGGGACATGAAATAGAGGAAATATACCCCGACTTTGTTCATTTGTCCCGACTCGTGACGACCAAATATGGAAATCGAAAGAATCCGGTGTGCGATTATCCAACAAGGATAGATGATGTAAGGGTGTTTTTTTCGACAAGGATTGAAGTGTGGAAGACTCGTGAGCTGAGTCCAAAATTCTGATTTTGGTAGGTGTTTGAAATTGGTCCATTGATAACTATAGATGTTGGAGTTTTGGCTGTCTTATGTGCCCATGATAGTGTTGAGGGTGTCGAATGTGAGTCGGTGCTGCCGACCCTAGAGTCTAAATGTGAGAACCTTTGTCGTGTCATCCCATGCATAAGTGGAGAGGAACTCGAGCATGGGATGATTGTATGTGCGTGCTGAAAGATCTAGGAAATCACTCCAACTCATGTTGAGGAACATCTATTTCAAGCAATCGTCAATGCCAAGGTGTATCATCGACTCCCGGTGGTAGAATTTGGTGGCCCAGACTGCACATTTTTGTAGGTTTGACTTGAATTGCTTGATTTGTGCACTAGTGAGGACAGGTTTACCATCACGATCGACATGCTCAATTGAGACTTTTTTTATGATCTTGATGATTGAGCTTCGCGAGAAGAACCATGAGATGCGTGAATGGTTTTGTTCTTTCCCATTGTACCTGTTAATAAAACCTAGCAAAGACAAAAACTTTAACAAATATTATCTCTGACACTCACCTCACACCAATCCAATCAATTTAAATATAAGTAAACCGAGCAATCAATCCAAACTTGCAATTTGGTACAATTCAATTCAATCAAATCAAATAAATCCAACTCTAAGCAATGCAATTCAATTCTAGGCAACCTAATCCATAGCATAAGTCTAGTAAATTATAAATTGAATGCAAGAATCTTAAAAAGAATGTACGAAATTGGAGTGTCGAAACCCGAAAAGAAAATGGCTAAAACCGCACCCCAAGCCTGAAGTTGACCCGAAGGGTTGATTCTTTTGAATATCAGGTGAGAAACAAGAAACCTGAAATTTTTCGTCAAAAGGAGGGGCGGCGGCCGGCGACGGCGGCAGCCGGTGGCCGGTAACAGAGCAAGCTTTTCCGGCGAGCTTGTTTCGTCAAATTAACTATAGATCGGAGCTCGGGAATGTTTTTGGTGAAGAATGCCCCAAGAAAAATTGAGAATTGATGGAAGGTGGTGGCAGAATGAATCTGTCTCAATTTTCTAGAAAAGGGTATGAAAATGGCGGCGACGGCGATTAAAGGCTGTAGTAGTGTTGGTTGTGGTCGTCGCTTGGTGTTGTTCGTAAGTCGGTGGTGTAGCGGAGGAGGGATGAATGGAGGAGGAGGGATTGGTGATTTCTGGTGAAGTGTGGAGAGTGAAAGCTGTCATCAGCGACTGTAGAGAGACGAGGTAGGTAGATGGTGGTCAGAGGTAGGAAGGTGGATAGAGACAGCGTACGGGTAGGCTGCAGATGGTGGCAACGACTGGAGGTGGTATTGTTTTGGACTTCATCGGCGGCAGCGCATGGTGGTGATGGGTAAGTGTATTCGACGGGAGGGATAGGGGGAAGGCTTTAGGCAGTGAATCCGATGGGTTAGGGTTATAAGGTGGGTCGGGTGCGGGTCGAGTCGGGTGGGTTTGAAGTTGGTCGGATCCAGGTCAGAGTTATAAGGAGGTTGGATCGGAAAGGGGATTATAAGGGGGGTCGTGCAATAGAAGGTATGCATGTGGGCATGGTCGTGCACGGAGTTGCGAGGGTGGGAGGCAGCCACGAATAGGGCTGCCAAGTTGGGGTTTCGGTCTCGCAAAATCTGTGTGGGTGATCAGTCAGTCGTGTGCTCACATCAGAAAGTACCACAATTTGGAGTAATTTTTAGCTCAGATTTGCGCAGGTGAGTCGTGGGTCGCAAAAATTTTGTGCGGGTAAGCAATCAGGTCACGTAGATTGCAGATTTTTGACACTTTTTGCAATTTTGCGATCCACAAACTCTGGTTTTCTTCAAAACTTCACCAAAATCATTGCTAAACCCAAGATGCTTATTTTTTTTATCAACTTCAAGCCTAGAAACTGTTGGGTTTTATGTACTATAACATTCCTATGGTGCACATACAACCCTAATGCTTTGGATCTAAGTTTTCTCTAATTATACATGCAATATTTTTTTTCCAAAGCATGAAGCCTAACTAGCATACAACTTAGATATTTGAATCATAAAAAACTAGTTAGATGATTACCTATTGTAGTAGCTTGTAGAACTTGGCCTTATAAGAGCTTAGCATCCCAAGTTTGATTCCTCAAACAAGTCACAAACACCAAGAACAATTAGAGGACAATGAGAGAGGTTTTGGAGACACCAAAATCGGCTAGCCTCTTCTAGGAATGCACGAGTGCTGATTTTGGAGCTAAGGGAACACATTTATAGTGTAGAATTCCAAGACTCACTTCTTAACCCTAATTCATACACTTAGGCTTTTAATCCAATAACACTTCATGGACTCTTATATAAACTTAGTCCATTACTAGTTAATCATGGATCATTAGCCCAAATTATATGTTTCACTGATTTACATAATCAGCCCCTATTAATTTAATCAGTCTCTTTTGATCACTAAATTAATTCCAAACTAATTCTTGATCAATACCAATTAAATAATATGATTTCTCAATTAATATATTATTCTTATAATATATTAATAAATCACAAATAAACTTTTCTCAAATATCCATCCTATCAAATTGTTTTGGTGAAGGCAACCCGAAATGGACCATGCTACTATCGGGTCAAGTACATACCAATTATTGTTATGGGCTTAGACACCTAATCCAACAGTCTCCCACTTGGATAAGTCTAATAACTATAATTGTAAGCATGACTTCAAAATCCGATTAGCAATTGTAGCTCTTAAAAGCTGATGTCGAACTCTGATGCGTCCATTAGATAAGAGATCATATATTCCTCCATTCTACAAGATATCGTATGAACTGAGACATGGATTATAATCATTCTCTCTGTTCATGTGTTGTTTCTCGATTTCCGATTTATAAGGAAAGACTAATTGAACAAATCAAATCAGTCCAGGCTTGGCCAAGCGCTTAGGGTGTCATCACTAAATCATCGAGGGGCCCACACATATCGCTTTTATCCCTCTTAGGGTAAAAGGAACGGATAAAATTCGACTCATATGCTTGCTCTATTTACTCATCAAATCACACACAATGATACGTTTTATAGCACCAAGTTACTGGTGCGTTTACATATCATCAATGTGCAACCAACTTGTAAACTACAACTATATGTCTCCGTTTCAAGAATATAAGATATTATCGTCTCACAATCACTCGTGATAAAATCCATGAAGTGATTCAGATGAGCGTGGGTTTAATCCAAAGTATGATTGACCGTGGATGTTTGAATAACCTAGTTATTCGGGAAGTAAAACATGCGAAGTGAAACACAAGAATAAATGAATCCAATATGGTCTCAAAACTTTTGAATATAAATAAAACATTTATTATTTAATCACCATATTTATTTCACATTATTCATTGTATAATGTTTCGACTAATCAACTAAATACTTGAATTAAAACAATAGTTATCCCATGCTCCAAGCATGCACACTATGTTTAACTATGGTCCTTTCTTTGTGAAACAGATCAATTGTAAACATTTCCAATGACACTCATTTCACAATTCCAAATCCTTATTGTAAGTATAAGAATACGAAATTCTTGCCACTATTAGAATGTGTTAGATTCCAAACTATCATGCAATAATCCTTTTGAAATGTTAATGCACCAAAGTCACAGAGACTTGGACAATGATATTACAAAGTACTCTACTTGAGATTGTTACAAGACAATTCCACAGATACGAAGTCTCACATTTAAAGTACATTCCTTTGAACATCCTTCTTGCATGAAAGTTTCTAACTTACACATAGATTCTTAATATCCAACTCCCATTATGGAAACATTTTCCATATTTTCCATATGACAACTTATTCTTAATAGAGTCCTATCTATTCATAATCATGTCAATATGGTCCATCCATTACTATGCTTCCAACTGTCCATAAGCAACCAATCTTTGGCGAACATTAGACTGTCCTTGACAATTGTTTAACAACTTTAGCCATATACAGTTCTGGTCCATTTTCCCTCTTAATGCCCTAGGAATTTGGAAAAATCAGAACACATAAAAAAATTATAGCATATGCAATCGATCCTATACCCTAAGTATATGGGACACGATTGATAATGTCTTAGATAAAGACATGATTCTTTACCAGTCTCTTGCTATAATATTTCCATATATAGAATTTCCTTAAGTTGAATCATTTCAACATAACATTTATATATGTCCTTGACTAAATTTGATTAAAATCTCAATATAAGATTTTAGATTTGAAATGAAGTATAAGTTCCTCTCCCTTAATTATAGCAAAACAACTTTTCAAACTGTGCAGCTTTGCAAACTTTTGTAATCTATAATTAGCATTGCTAACTCGCAATACTTAACGTAATAATTGTGCTCCCACTAGCATAATAATTACATTCTTACTAGCATAACACTTATGCTCCCACTAGCTTTGACATGAACCCAAAAATCAGTTGGATTTCTAGAAATCAATGCTTATTGATTTTCTTTCCAAAGTTTAGATTTCTGATATAAGATGCTTTGATAAGACCTTACCTAGGCTTCTCAAGCTCATACACCTTTCAGTAGAAGGCTTATACGTGTGTCTAAATAGTTTTAGAACTTACAACGGTAAGTCCCGGACGTTTAAACTATATTGCCATATCTCACAATTTGAACTATGAAGAGGGATGTCGTAGTCATAATCGAATTTGAGAACAGAATTAACACAATTGCTAACTCTTTAAAATCTACTTAGTGAAAGCGTTTCCTCACAATCATTTTCATGAAGTGGAGAGAAACCTTTGTCACTTAGATTTTATGGTGTATGTGTTCCTATCCATGTGAATTTTTCAAAACCATAATCACAAGATAAGGTTTGTGACAATTCCAAACTCATATGGACTGAACTTATTTAATCTTAATTTCTTACCATCTGGTAGCACGAGGGTCCTATCATTGCTTCCATGTTGTTGAGCAGCTCACCTATACAAATCAATGTACTTTCCATTGATCAAGGTGCTTTGCCTTATGCAATCAAATAAGAACTCATAGAACTCACATGCATAGTCAACTTAATTGAATTAGGCACAGAAACAAGAATATGTCAACACGATAGGTTACAAACCTCAAGTCATGTGCTAGTGATGAACAATAGGTTTACTCTTGATTAGTTCTTGAACCTTTTCAAGATCTTTAAGACTCCCACTGACTTCTTGACATATAAGATTCTCTATCAAGAAACATTTCTTGACAACCATATATTCAAGAGTTAGTGTGAGACCTTATCAAGACAACACTTCATGTAATTGGTCTTAGTTGATCTTTTTTTATCTAAAACATCACAACTACCAATTTCAAACGTGCAAGAATAAGAAACATTTCTACTCCACATTTCATGAGGCATTATAAACCTACTTAAGGTGTGTCACTCAACGTACAATCTTGGAGTATGAATCTATGACTTGATATTGGAACGAAGTATGACTCACCTTTTTTACTTAACCATTTCAACAATTCTTGATTCCTCTTGTTAGTCATGCAAGTGTACTAAGGTGTCCTTAGAGGATCAGTTGTGACATGGTTTGATAATCACTAAGATGATCATAAAACACGATACTAAAGTACTCTCCTTTCCTTTCATATTGGAGAAACTTTTATCTTTCTGCCTAATTGATTCTTCTTGTTCGTTCTTCTATTCATTGAAACTTTTTCAATGATTCAGAATTACAATTAGTCTTGTAAGTATAACCATATTTACTAAACCTGTAGTAAATCATGATGAATAGTCTTTATCATTCTTTGTGGTGGATCTGACCAGTGCACATCATTGTGTACTAGATCCTTTCATCTTTCACTTGACTTACATATACATGTAAACAAGGAATTAGTCTCAATTTCCCAAGTACCAAGATTTTCATACATCACATGATTCAAATCATATGATTCCAAGTTTCTGTCCTTACTTAGAAAATTACGACACTACCACAATTGACATAACTAAGAATCAATCATTTTCAATATTGCTATTAAATATATGAACACCAATTTTCACAAATGCCATTGCAAGGAAATATAAAATAAGACAAAATCAAAATTTTCTTTATATATAAAAAGTGCAGAAAACATGTCCTTACAATGCAAATACATATGAAAACTATGTTGGTAAATATCCCTAAGGAATCTGTCAAAACTCCTAAGCAACAGCTCAAAAATCTGATCATCGAACCATGTGATTGAAATCCATCTCTTTGCGATCAGACTCAACTCACTCTTCCTTTAAGCTTCCTTTCTTTTCTTCGATCCTACAATACATCAAAATGCAATTTTATCACATCATGTATTAAAAATATATAAGTAGGAACTTAATAGAGTTAGATAGTGAACTTACCTGAAGTAGAACCATACAATTTGATTTTACCATATCTTAGATCTCTCAGGTAGTCAGGGCAGCTTCGAAACCAATTCCCCTTCTCTTGGCAATAGAAACAAACAGACTCTCTCAGAATGCTACACGGGACAAGCACAAACTTAGCCTTTCTTTACCATTTGGTCAAACGGTTTGACCTTGGCCAATCCCTTTCCATTGGAAAGAGAAAACGTTTATGGACTTCCAATGTCGCCATTGTCAATGTCCATGGAAGTTTGGGAAGTAGATCTTCCAATCAAGTTTGCTTTACCAGTGCGCCAAATCATTGTTGATTCAGCAACAATAAGCAAATAAGTAAGATCGATAAGGGTCACGTCGTGGTCTGTCACATCGTAGTCTTTAACAAACTCACTATATGAATTAGGAAGTAAATGAAGAACCAAGTCAACAGCCAGCTTCCTTGGGAACATGACACCCATCATTCCCAGCCTGTCAATATGCGACTTCATATGCAAGACATGTGCACACACAGACCTTCCATCTTGGTGTTTGCTAGCCAATAGGGCTTGAGTGACCTTGAACTTTTCAAGTCGACGAACAAGTGGGTTAGGGAGAATTATGGGATGAGGTGGAGGAAATGAAGTATGATTTCCATTTCCATGATCGAAGCGTGGAACATCATCTTCATGAGGAAAGCTATTTCCAAAAGATTCGGGAAGATCATGGTTGTCAAAACTAGACATTTAGAAGTGAGAAATTTCAAATTAGTTGATTTAAGTCCTTAATATAACACCCAAATGAAATATTAAGGCTAGGACCCAACACAATATTCTGCAATTCGGAAGAGGGATGTCGTAATCCAATTGCAAAATATTTGAAGGTAGGTAAATGACGATTCACCAATTTCCACCATGAAAAACGAAAATGAATATTAGGTTTTAAATGAGTTGAAATTCCTAGATTCTTTTGAGATTCATTGAACTTTTCAATGGCATGTTTAATCTCGATTATGCCCTTCAAGTTTGTGACTGGGATACCGAGGATCACAAACAAGGTGTGAATAACCATGCAAATTAGCTTGGTACTCTCGATGTCATTAATCACCTAATCAATGTGCCGGTTAACCACACACGCTCCATTGATCAATGATAATTTACGAGAAACCCATTGCCATCCTTCATTAGTCCACATTAGTGTGCTGGTTAACCACACATGCTCCACTAACTGACCAATAAGGTGCAATGTGCAATTTCAGGGGTTAGCATAAAATTTACATTTTTCCTAAAGTAACTAAGATTGGGAATTTATAAAGTGCTTAGTTACTTTGTATTTCATTATACTTTTAATAAGGATTTAAGTGTCCTATCAAACCCGTTCGGCTAACAACCCTCCACTGGTCAAGGGTGCGGTGAGTAAGAGTGGATACCCAATGGCGGTCATTTTACATGCCGCTTCCTTAAACACCCCTTATAGACCAGCTTCGTGAATGAGGCGTACTAACGGTAAGACTGAACTTTTACTTATACATATATAATATATTAAACTTTTAATTTTATATAGTATAAGGGTGTATTTTACACTTTTAAAATACTAGGTGGTTTAATCTATTAATAAATTTAACTTTTAATTTAATTAACTTTAAACCATATGATTATGGATTTATTAACTTTCTCTTTTAGTTAAACATTTAATCAATTTAATAAAGTTCATAAGAGTGTAATTTGAACTATTCAAAGGAAACATCAAGGTTCTAAATAAAAAATTCAAAATTAAAACTATTTAATTAATTTTTTAAGTTATGAACCCAAGAGTTGCACCTTGTCAAATTACTAGGTTTTTTAGAATTAAATGTTTCATAAATGAGACATTCCAATTTCCAAAACTTGAAGGCAAGTTTTGTAACTCTTGAAAACCTTTTGAATTCCAAACTTGATGGCAAGTTTTGTAACTCCTTAAAAAAAACTTTTTGAGTTCCAAAACTTAATGGCAAGTTTTGTAACTCTTCAAAAAAACTTTTTCAGTTCCAAAACTTGATGGCAAATTTTGTAACTCCTCAAAAACATTTAGATCAAACTTTAACTAATAAAATAATCATATTATCTTTTACCAATTTGACCCAATTACAATTCATGTAGCAAGATAAATCAAATAATACAAATAATTAGCTTATCATATAACTTGTAATTATCTTAATATTTGACATTTATCTTTTAATTGGTTGAGGTTGATCACTACCATATCAGAAAAAACAGATTTTATGATGTAAAACAGTTCATGGTAATGATCCTAATCCAATTCTGACCAAAAAAACCCGAAAATCTGCCTACAGACTGTCCAACTCGTCGAGATCAAGCAATGAACTCGTCGAGTTCACCCTGGCAGAAGGCATATTTCCATTTTTTAAACTTTGAACAATTAACCAATGCATCTATATAACAGAAAACACCCATGGATCTGATACCACTGTTGGGTTTTATGTACTATAACATCCCTATGGTGCACATACAACCCTAATGCTTTGTATCTAATTTTTCTCTAATTATACATGCAATATTGTTTTCCAAAGATCGCAGCCTAATTAGCATACAACTTAGATATTTGAATCATAAAAAACTACTTAGATGATTACCTCTTGTAGTAGCTTGTAGAACTTGGCCTTATAAGAGCTTAGCACCCCAAGTGTGATGCCTCAAAAAGTCACAAACACCAAGAACAATTAGAGGACAATGAGAGAGGTTTTGGAGACACCAAAATCGGCTAACCTCTTCTAGGAATGCATGGGTGCTGATTTTGGAGCTAAGGGAACACATTTATAGTGTAGAATTCCAAGAGTCATTTCTTAACCCTAATTCATACACTTATGCTTTTAATCCAATAACACTTCATGGACTCTGATAATAACTTAGTCCATTACTAGTTAATCATGGATCATTAGCCCAAATTATATGTTTCACTGATTTACATAATCAGCCCCTATTAATTTAATTTGTCTCTTTTGATCACTAAATTAATTCCAAACTAATTCTTGATAAATACCAATTAAATAATATGATTTCTCAATTAATATATTATTCTTATAATATATTAATAAATCAAAAATAACCTTTTTCTCAAATATTCATCCTATCAAATTGTTTTGGTGAAGGCAACCCGAAATGGACCATGCTACTATCGGGTCAAGTACATACCAATTATAGTTATGGGCTTAGACACCTAATCCAACAGAAACATCCAAACTTCAAGCGGAGATTATTTATTCACGATGCATTTATTTAACATCCTTGCCAAGACATGGTTACACTTTCTTCAATCTTTATAAACTGAGGTTTCCAATGTTACGTTGTAGAATTCTCACGTGTTAAGTCCTTCATAAAAAGGTTTCAGATGGTGTCCATTCACTTTGAGTATTTGATTCGTTTCTAAACTTTTGATTTTAACCGCACTATGATCAACCATTTCTATAACAATAAAAGGTATGTGCCATCGAGATCAGAATTTTCCTGGGAATAACTTTAAGCGTGAGTGATAAAGTAGAACCTTTTGAACTGGAATAACGTGTTTTTGGGTTATGAGCTTGTCATGAAACACCTTTTTCTTCTCTTTGTAGTTTTCGAACCTTTTGATTATCTCCTTCTTCCATGAGGATCTTATGATTGCATACATTATGATTTATCCCCTTTATATCCGCTATTTTCCACCCCATGGCCTCTTTGTGATCTTTCAAAACTTTAACCAATTGGTCTTCTTCAAAATCGTTCAATTGAGAGGAGATGATCACCTGAAGAGTCTCGTATTTACCTAGATAAGCATACTTCAAGTGGACTAGTAAGATTTTCATTTCAAGTGTGGGTAGTTGGATTATGGAAGGGGGCATCTTGTTTGGAGAATGAGATAAGGAAACTTGAGAGACATCCTTCTTTGTGGACTTATTAACTTCCAAAGTCTTCACAATCTCTTTAACTTCGGAGTCCAATGTATACATTTCCAACGTTTTCTTCAAACTCTCACAATCAAGGCTTGTGTTGAGTATCATCTTCAGAATATCCCCATGTGATAATCAAACACTTCCTAGGTTATTGGCTTAATTACATCAACCCCTTACAATGTTGCTAGGATACTTCATTGCTTCAAAGATGTTGAAGTCAATGGTTTCTCCATCAAACTCCATAATAATATTTCCTTTATGGAAATCAATGATTGTGTGAGTGGTATTCATGAAAGGTCTTCCAAGGAGGATCATAATTGATTTGGAAGTAGTCTTCTCTTCAAGATCAATGACAAAGAAATCCGCAGGAAAGACAAGTTGATTAACTTGTACTAACACATCCTCCAACACTCCTATTGGAGACACACTTGACTTGTCCGCTAATTGGATGATTAGTCTAGTTTCTTCCAAAGGTCCTCAATTTAGAGATTGAAAAACTGAATATGGCATCACATTTATTGAGGCACCAAGATCTAAGATGGCACTTTCGACATGCAAATCACCTATGGTATAAGGGATAGAAAATATTCCCAGATCCTTGCATTTGGGAGGTAACTTCTTTTGGATAACCTCAGACACATTTTCATTGACTTGAATCTTTTCATTTGCCTTGAATTTCCTCTTCATGGTAGAAAAATCCTTAAGGAATTTTGCATAACTTGGAATTTGCTTAATAGCATTCAATAGTGGAATGTTGATTTGGACCTTGCGGAAAGTTTCAAAGAATTCATTTTCTTCCTTTTTCTTCTTCGAAATGGCCAACCGGGAAGGGATGGGTGGTGGTATGACCAATGGCTTGATATTCTTGTTGGAAGATTTGGTTTGATCAATGTTTTTCACAACTGGTTCCTTTAGAGGAACTACCACCTTTGAAGGTTCAACAGTAATAACCTCTTCTTCTTCTTCTTCTCTTGAAACTCTTTTGGGGTTGCTTTCTCATAGGGTTTTCCCAATTTTCAAGGTTATTGCACTCACATTGGGATTCTTCTTGGTTTCAGATGCAAGTTTAGCCCTTTGTTCCATCTTGTTAAGAGCGGTGGCCAAGTGTCTAATTTGTGCTTGAATGTTGGAGAAGGTGTTCTTTGTCTCTTGTTGAAATTGGGTTTGGCTTTGAGCAAGATAAGTAACAAGTTCTTGAAGACTCATTTGATGGTTACCACTTGATTGGCCTTGTTGTTGAGGTTGTTGGTAATTTGGAGGGGAATATGATGTTTGTGGATATGGAGGTTTTTGGGAAGGATATTGTGGATATTGGGGTTGTTGGGTTTTGAGCATTCTAACACTTAAGTGTACATGCAACCCTAAATACCTTGGATCTATGTTTTCTCTATTATACATGCAAATATGAATATTCCAAGGTATTACCCTAACTAGCATACAAAACATTGATACTTGGGTAATAAACTTGATAGAAATACATACCTTATTAATATAGCTTGACTCCATGTAGCTCGAGAGCCTAGTGCCCCAAGTGTGACACCTCAAATGGTTCACACAACATCACCAACACATGGAATAACCATGAGAAGAAGACACGCATGCTCAAAATCGGCTAGCCCTCATATATGTATCACTAGTGCCAATTTCTTGAGCTAAAGGGGTCCTTATATAGTGTGCACATTAGGGTTACACCATGTAACCCATGACTTTACCCATTCCTTATGCTCCATGGGTTTTAACCTCCATGTAGTATCCATGGATCACCACATGGGTTAAACCCAACATAAGGAATCATGGATCATAAGCCCACATATATAAGAATGAATAATTTACACAATCAATCCCCATATATTTAATTAGTCTCTTTTTGATCACTAAATTAAGTCCAAATTAATTCTTGATCAATACTAATTAAATAACATGATTTCATATTAATATATTAGAACTTATAATATATTAATATGTCACAAATGTCCTCTTCTCACAAATGGTCTATCCAAATGTTCTGATGCCATGCAACCCAAATGGACCATGCCGAGTCGGCTCAAGTACATACCAATTATAGTTATGGACTTAGACACTAATCCAATAGTCTCCCACTTGGATAAGTCTAAAACTATTATTGCGTATGACTTCAGGAACCAACTGGCAATCGTAGCTCTCAAAAGTCGTTGTCGAACTCTGACCTTGTCGATGAACTCTGACCTTTTTCAATGACTTGTCCATTAGATAAGGGATCATATATTCCTCCATTCTAGATATCATATGGACTGACACATGGATTATAAATCATTCTCACTATCCATTTGTTGTTTCCCGATTTCCGATTTATGACGACTGATTAATTGAACAAATCAAATCAGTCCAGGCCCGGCCGAGCACTTACATTTGTCATCACTAAATCATCGAGGGGCCCACAGATATCGCTTTTATCCCGAAGGTGAAAGGAATGGATAAACTTCGACTCATATGGCTTGTTCTACTACCTGTTGAATCATACACAAAGGCACGTTTTATAACATCGCGTTACCAATGCGTTTTCGCACAATCATTGTACAACCAACTAATAGTAACAACTCATATCTCTAGGTTTGAAGAATATAAGATATTATCGTCTCATGATCACTCGTGATAAAATCCATGAAGTGATTCAAATGAGCGCGGTTTGAATCCAATACTCAGAACTTATGAGCACTCATGAGTGTTGTAGCACCGCTTTGTCTAAAATCTTAGACCTCTACAAGCCAACCCATGACAGTCTTGATTCATATATACTTCCAACATATGACCGACTGTGGATGGTTTGAATAACTTAGTCATTCAGGAAGAACGACCTAGTTATTCTGGAAGTCAAAACATGCAAAGTGAAACACAAGAATAATCGAATCCAATATGGTCTCAGAGCTTATGAATATAAATAAACACACCTTTTATTTATCACCATATTGATTACCCATCATTCATTGCATACTGTTTCAAACTATCAACTTTATACTTGAATTAAAACAATAGTTGTCCCATGCTCCGAGCATGTACACTATGTTTTCTAAACACTAGTCATGCCATACACCAAGTATGCACACTATGTTTGTCTAAACCTTAGTTATGCCATACATCAAGTATGCACACTAAGTTTGTCTATGATCTTTACTCTGTGAAATAGATCGATTGAACATAATTCCAATGATTCTCATTTCACAATCCAAATTCCTTACCGCAAATGCAAGAATTCCAAATCCTGCCATTTACCTAAATATGTTAGATTCTAAACTTATATGCATTGATCCTCTTGTAATGATTATGCATAAAGTCACAAAGACTTGTCAACAGACATTATAGAGAATTCCAATGGAGACCAACTCCATGGAAATATCCTTCTTGCATTAAGTTTTTTTTGCTAATCTTACACATGTTGAATCCACCTATGGAGGCAACTCCATATTCCCATTTTGACTATCATTTCTGAACAAGAGTTGCCTCTTCTCAGAACATGTCAATATGGTCCTTCCAGAAACACTATACTTCCAACTGTTCCTGAGCAACCAATCTTTGGTAAACCTTAGATTGTCCTTGACAATTGCTTAATCATTTTAGTCGTATCCAATTCTAGACCTTTTCCCCTTCTTAATGCCTCAGGCATTTGGAAAATTTAGAAAGGATAAATATTATAGCACATGCAATAGATCCTGTACCTAAAGCAAATGGGACACGATTCATGATGTCTCATATAAAGACATGATTCTGGGTCAGTCTTTTTGCTATAATATCTCTATTTGTATTTTCCAAGTTCTCATAATTCAGATTATGAAAAGGGATGTCGTAATCATAATCGAATTTTAGAACGCAAATAATGGACCCATATATAGAATTTCCTTATGTTGAACCACTCCAACATAAAATTCATATAATAATGGACCCATATATAGAATTTCCTTATGTTGAGCCATTCCAACATAAAATTTATATATATATATATATATATATATATATATATATATATATATATATCATTGACTAAAGATGATTAAAACCTCAATCTATGCTTTTACAATTGAAATGAAGTATAATTTCCTCTCCCTTAATTATAGCAAAACAACGTTTTCCCAATTGAAACCTTTTGTTTTCTATAATTAACATTGCTAACTTGCAACACTTATTATAATTATCATGCTCCCACTAACATGATTATTATTAGCATAACACTTATGCTCCCACTAGCTTTGACATATACTCAGAAATCAGTTGGACTTCTAGACACCAATACTTTATTGACTTTCTTACCAAAGTTCAGACTTCTGATACGAGGTGCTTTGATAAAACTATATCAGGATCATACACCTTTCCTTAGATAGCACACATGTGTGTCTAAACAATTTCAGAACTATGAAAAGGGATGCCGTAATCATAGTCTCAATTGTTCAGACCTTTTCCATTCCTCACAAGTCCATGTTAGTGTGCCGGTTAACCACACATGCTCCATGTAACGCCCCGATTTTCAGGTATTGTTTAATTATGAAGTTCTTTGATTTCAAGGTCTACTCGACGGGTTGGTTGCCCTACTCGTCGAGTAGCAGCGGGTTGGTCCACGTGTTTTAGTGACCTACTCGCCGAGTCCATGAAGGGACTCAACGAGTAGGAGCTGGCAGATGAAACCCTAAATCCCGGGGTTTTGCACCCTATTTAACGAAGCATAAGCCTCCTTTGACCTCTTTGCAGTCCATTGAGAGCCCAGAAAACCCTAATTCGTGTGGTGTTTCATTCTTGTGTGTGTTAAGCTTGGGAGGAAGATCCTTGGAGAAAAGGAACATGGAAGGCAAGGGAATTGGAGCAAGGAAAGTGTGGGAACCAGAATCTACCTCAGCTAGCATCTTCCAGAGGTATCAATTCGCCACCTTTACTTTTTTTCCCTTCTAGATCTCTTTTTGGTTGAGTTTGGGGATTTTATGGATCTTTGAGTTGATATGGCGGACTATGGCCTAGATCTGAAGTTGTAACTTCAGATCTGGACCCTTCTTAAGTCCTAGAGTCATAAAGTTTCTCGTTTGGGCATGAATGAAGCCTTCCTTGGGTAGGAAACCCCATTGTGAGCTTGGATTTGACATTTAGAGCCTTTGTAGCTATGCATGCACATAAATTTTGAAACTTTACGTGAAAAGCATGCCTTAGAAGCTTGGATCTGTAGTTTGGAGCCGCTGCATGGCTCAAATGAGTCTGTATGGCAAAAAGGTCTGAACGGACTCGGCGAGTCGCATGGTCGACTCGGCAAGTCATATGAAGATAGACATTGAACTCGACGAGTTGGATGAACAACTCGGCGAGTCCGATGAAGATTGTCGTAGACTCGACGAGTGGATGAACAACTCGGCGAGTCGGTTGAGGTTTTCCCCAACTTATGTACATGTGTGTAACCGTCGAGTTGCAAGAAGGAAACTCGACGAGTGGTCTTAGGGTTTCGATCGTAAACCGAAGGAACTCGGCGAGTCACCCCGGTGACTCGGCGAGTGGGCAAGTACTTCAAGGAACTCGGCGAGTAGCCGAGGGTACTCGGCGAGTTAGGGTCAACATGGACTGTTGACCTTGACTGAGGACTTTGACTTTGTCCAAGGGTTGACTAGTTGGTCTAAGGAGTACCTTGTAAGGTCATGGGCTTATGGGTATTTTCGTATTATGGTGATAGGTGGTGGAGTCTTTGGCAGGTGATCCAAGAGTTGGACTTTATCTACTGAGTCGACATCTGCAAGGTGAGTTATCCTCACTATATCGATAGGGTCTAAGGCACCAAGGCCGACCCTTTAGTTGTTGTTGTTATGGTATGTTACATGTGGCTATGATTTGTTAGATCAGAATCAGGATAGACAGTATGTTATGATCTTATGATCCGTAGGGATTGATATGTTAGTAACCTGCTAGGTCAGTGCTCTAATTGTGAGAGATTGCTATGATTGGTGATCAGTGAGATAGATATGTTTGATGTTTGTATATACCAGTAGATATTAGTTATGCGCACATGGTTATTTGCTTGTTGCTTGGGTTGAGGCGGTCCTGCTTTGCACTGAAGGCCAACACACCCTATGAGCGGTCCGGGGAGACTGTAGGCCCACGTGGTGGTCCACTTATGCCGAAGGCTCGGGACAGATTCAGATAGACTGTAGGCCCTACAGGGCGGTCCAGTCAGGCCGAAGGCGCAATCTGCATGTTGTTGTTTATCTGTTATTGATATGGTATTATCGGTGGGGTATTGGTATTTTGGGGGTAGCTCACTAAGCCCTCGGGCTTACAGTTTTCAGTTTATTGTTTCAGGTACTTCAGGAGATCATGGCAAGGCGAAGGCATGACCGTACCGCTCCTCATCCTTATGATCTGGCTTTTGGGACACTCTGATTGAATAATGATTTGAAAACATTTTTGTAAACAATACTATTGGGTTTTATTTATGATTGAAAAAGTTTAAATTTGGCGTAAAATTTTTGGATGTTACAAGTTGGTATCAGGGCCTTGGTTTGAGTGAATTGGAGGAACATTCGTGTGAATCCAGTCTCAAACCAAGGGAACATTCGGAGAATAAAAAATTTTAAAATGGTTTTCAAAAAATAAAGGATGGAGGACGCAGAGGGTACGATCAGCCGGAGCCTGTAAGTAAACCCAGAAATACCATACAGTTATTTGATATTATGATATGTTAGAACAGCATGCTAGAACTAGGCTAGGGATCTTCAGGAATCGCATGATAGACTTGCCTGATTATATGATGCCTACTAGCCTAGGGCCTCTTGTATATGGAATTGACATCATTACTGTAGTTGTTAGTGTGTGCATCACGGCTGTGCATAATCAAGATCTTATAGCCTGAGAATGTCGAATTCAGTCTTCGGAAAGGATTGGATATTCGAAAGTCTATTGGGTCCAGTGTTTTGCGCGGCTAGCATGCACTACCACTGCAGCGGTTGATGAAACTTTCATGGATGTGTGAGTTGGGAGGAGCTGTGATATCAGTTGCGAGATAGGCGATGTTTCCCCTAGGAGAGAGGGTTGTGCGCATATTATGTTGATAATAGTGTTAGGGTGTTGTGGTGATACTTGAGACAAATATGGGTAGGTGTGGAAGGTAGTATGGGCCCGTACTACAGAAAGCACAGGACCCATACGCGTGGCAAGGAAGTCACAACCCCTAGGGTTTGTGGGTTTTAGTCTCCCAATATTATGTTATTTATCTAATGACGTGAGTATATTTTCAGTATGGTGGTGACGAGACGTTTTGCTGCTGGGTCCGGATCAGGATCGGGATCCGGATCAGGGTCAGGGTCAGGAGACGGAGGTTCAGAGGTGCCGGTAGCACCAGAGCCCGTGGTACAGATAGGGACGGAGGAGTTGGATGCCAGGATCCGGGAGATTCTGCACGATGAGGTCGTTGCGGCTTTTCGAGCGCAGCTACCGGAGATGTTTGGGTCGATTAAGACCGTGATGGCCGAGTATTTTGATGAGCGATATGCAGCTCTGGCAGAGACAGTTGCCGTTGCAGCCACATCGGCTGTAGTCGCGGCAGGGGTTGGAGGAGGAGCCAGCAGGGCTTTCCAGTACCGGGACTTCGATAACACGAAGCCCCCGACGTTTGATGGGACACAGGATGCGATTAGGGCTATGAGGTGGTTATCTGACGTGGAGGGCTGTTTCTTCACGAGTTCATGTCCTGCTGACCAAAAGGTCAGGTGTGCCCTGAACCTGCTGAGGCTTGGGGCAAAGGACTGGTGGAGATTGACGACAGGGTCGTACACGGATGATCAGCGAGCTGCTGTTACTTGGGAGCAGTTCCGGGATATGTTCCGCACCCGCTACGTTCCACATGTTGAGCGGTAGCGGCTTGCTCAGGAGTTTTTCACATTGAGACAGGATGGGGAGTCAGTGATGGAGATCACTCGTATGTTCACGGAGAGAGCTATGTTCTGCCCAGAGTTTGCTTCAAAGCAGTCTCAGATGACTCGTTATCTGAGTATGCTCAAGACTGATATTCGACAGTTTGTTGCTACGCAACGTTGTGAGACTCTTTTGGATCTTCAGGAAGCCGCGAGGCGGCGCGAGTTGGAGATAGAGCTGCAGTTGAAGGAGCAGCGTCAGGTTCCGACACAGTCTCAGGCGGCACCTAAGCGGTCCAAGACCGCTGATAATCGGACTGGGGGTCAGCAGAACCGCACTTGTAGGAAGTGTGGCAGGGGTCATTCTGGGATTTGTCGAGCAGGAGGTGGTTGCCACAAATGTGGCAAGGAGGGGCACTATGCCAGGGACTGTCGACAGTCCGCCCCTCCAGCAGATATGAGGATTTGTTACCAGTGTCATCAGGTTGCTCACGTGAAGACCAACTGCCTGCAGCTCGCGCCAAGCCGGCGCAGGGATCCGCACCGGCTACTTTGAGGATTGGGGATGGGAGGCCAGTCAAGGCGGAGCCTCCGAAGGCTCAGGGGCGCGCCTTCCAGCTCACGGCCGAAGAGGCCAAGGCAGCACCGGATGTGGTTGCTGGTATGTTTCTATTTTCTATTTCAGTCATTTTATCTATGTTGTGCTTATCGTTGGTACCTGTGTTTAGGTACGTTTTTAGTAAACTCTTTGCCTGCATTGGTTTTATTTGACTTGGGGGCGAGTCGGTCGTTTGTATCTCAGACCTTCAGTAGCGAGTTCAGCGTGTCGGTAGATGAGCTTGAGTGTCCGTTGCGAGTTTCGATCGCCAACGAGCACGTGATTTCTGCTTCTTCGGTTTACCGGGGATGCGAGCTGGAGATCTTCGGGATATCATTCCCGATAGATTTGATTCCTATTCCCATGGGGGAAGTATGTGTGATCGTAGGGATGGATTGGCTTAGCCGGTTTGGCGCCATGATCGACTGTGAGGGACAGCGAGTAGTAGTTCGAACCCCAACTGGGGGAGAACTGGTGGTATATGGTGAGGGCACCAGAGTAGGATCGGGGTTTTGTTCGGCCGCCAGGGCTCGGCAGTATATTCAGCATGGATGTGCAGGTTATTTAGCGTGTGTGGTGGACACGCGGGTCAGGGATCAGACTTCAGTTTCAGAGGTCCCGGTGGTTAGAGAGTTTGCTGACGTGTTTCCAGAAGAGTTACCTGGAGTGCCTCCGGAGAGGCAGGTGGAGTTCAGAATTGATATGGTGTCGGGTGTGGCCCCTATCGCTAAGGCGTCGTACCGACTGGCACCGCCAGAGATGTAGGAGTTGTCATCTCAGTTGCAGGAGCTGCTGGGTAAGCAGTTTATTCGTCTGAGTAGTTCCCCATGGGGAGCACCGATCCTCTTCGTCAGGAAGAAGGACGGTTCGCACAGGATGTGCATTGACTATAGGGAGTTGAATAAGCTAAGGGTAAAGAACCGTTATCCACTCCCAAGAATAGACGATCTTTTCGATCAGCTGCAGGGTACATCTTGGTTTTCCAAGATCGATTTGAGATTCGGGTATCACCAGGTCAGGGTGAGGGAGGAAGACGTGGAGAAGACCACGTTCCGGACTCGTTATGGTCATTACGAGTTCGTGGTGATGCCGTTTGGGCTCACCAACACGCCGGCGGTGTTTATGGATTTGATGAATCGGGTCTGCTGACCGATGCTTGATCGCTCGGTCATTGTGTTCATAGATGATATCTTGGTGTATTCCAAGACCCGAGAGCAGCATGTGGAGCACCTCAGGGAGCTGCTGGAGGTTCTGCGACGAGAACGGTTGTATGCTAAGTTCTCGAAGTGTGAGTTTTGGTTACGAGAGGTCCAGTTTCTCGGACACCTCGTTAATCAGGAGGGGATTTTGGTCGACCCGGCCAAAGTCGAGGCGGTTATGCAGTGGGAGATTCCGAAATCTCCCTCAGACATCAGGAGCTTCTTGGGATTAGCAGGGTATTACAGGAGATTCATTCGAGATTTCTCCAAGATTGCAGTACCCCTCACTTGTCTAACGAGGAAGGGGGTGGATTTTTCAGGTGGGGCCCTGAGCAGCAGAGGGCGTTTGAGACTCTCCGGCGGTGTTTATGTGAGGCGCCAGTCTTGACACTCCCGGAGGGAGTTGAGGACTTTGTGGTGTTCTGTGATGCATCCATCACAGGGTTAGGGGCGGTCCTCATGCAGAGAGGACGAGTGATAGCTTATGCGTCGCGGCAATTGAAGCCGCATGAGACGAGATACCCCACGCACGATCTTGAGTTGGGAGCGGTGGTATTCGCTCTCAAGATTTGGAGGCATTACCTTTATGGGGTCCGCTGTACTATGTACACGGACCACAAGAGTTTGAGGCACATCATGGATTAGCCGAACCTGAATATGAGGCAGCGCAGGTGGCTGGATGTAGTCAAGGACTACGATTGTGAGATCCTTTACCACCCTGGTAAAGCGAATGTGGTTGCGGATGCCTTGAGCAGCAAGACAGCTGGGCCTTCCACCCCAGCAAGGTGTATGAGGATAGCGGTGGATTCCCCGCTTGTGAGCTTGATTAGGGATGCGCGGGTTGAGGGCATGAGACCATAGAACTGGAAGATGGATCGGATTAAGGGAGAGAGCGCCCGGTTTGTTCAGGATAGTCGCGGATTGTTAACCCGATACGGTCGGGTTTGGGTTCCGATCTCCGGAGGGGTCCGGCAGACAGTGATGGAGGAGGCTCATAAGTCTTACTTTTCTATACATCCGGGGGCCACCAAGATGTACCGGGATTTGAGTTTGAGTTACTGGTGGCCGTGCATGAAGCGAGAAATCGCTTGGTACGTCGAGAGGTGCTTGACCTGTAGGATGGTGAAGGCCGAGCATCAGAGGCCGCATGGTAAACTGCGGCCCCTGGAGATTCCCATGTGGAAATGGGAACAGATCACGATGGACTTTATTACCAAGTTGCCAAGAACGGCGAAGGGGTTTGATGCTATATGGGTCATCGTGGATCGATTAACCAAGAGTGCCCATTTCTTAGCAATACGAGAGAGTTCGTCGGCCGAGAAGCTGGCCGACATATATGGTCGCGAGATCGTTGCTCGCCATGGAGTTCCGGTCTCCATTGTCTCCGACTGGGATGTTAGATTTACCTCCCGTTTCTGGCAGAAGTTCCACGAGGAACTGGGCACGCGGCTGCACTTTAGTACAGCATTCCATCCGCAGACCGACGGTCAGAGTGAGCGGACCATTCAGACCCTCGAGGATATGTTGAGGGCGTGTGTTATTGATTTCGGTGGGAGCTGGGATTCTCACCTACCGCTTGCAGAGCTCGCCTGCAACAACAACTATCATTCCAGTATTGGCGCCCCGCCTTTCGAGCTGTTGTATGGGCGGAGGTGTCGCACCCCAGTTTGTTGGGGTGAGGTCGGACACAGGGTGATGGGACGGACGGAAGGAGCTGTTGTATGAAGCCTTCCTTGGGTAGGAAACCCCATTGTGAGCTTGGATTTGACATTTAGAGCCTTTGTAGCTATGCAAGCACGTAAAGTTTGCAACTTTACGTGAAAAGCATGCCTTAGAAGCTTGGATCTGTAGTTTGGAGCCGCTACATGGCTCAAATGAGTCTGTATGGCAAAAAGGTCTGAACGGACTCGGCGAGTCGCATGGTCGACTCGACGAGTCATATGAAGATAGGCATTGAACTCGACGAGTTGGATGAACAACTACGCGAGTTCGATGAAGATTGTCATAGACTCGACGAGTGGATGAACAACTCGGCGAGTCGGTTGAGGTTTTCCCCAACTTATGTACATGTGTGTAGCCGTCGATTTGCAAGAAGGAAACTCGACGAGTGGTCTTAGGGTTTCGATCGTAAACCGAAGGAACTCGGCGAGTCACCCCGGTGACTCGGCGAGTGGGCAAGTACTTCAAGGAACTCGGCGAGTAGCCGAGGGTACTCGGCGAGTTAGGGTCAACATGGACTGTTGACCTTGACTGAGGACTTTGACTTTGTCCAAGGGTTGACTAGTTGGTTTAAGGAGTACCTTGTAAGGTCAAGGGCTTATGGTTATTTTCGTATTATGGTGATAGGTTGTGGAGTCTTTGGCAGGTGATCCAAGAGTTGGACTTTATCTACCGAGTCGACATCTGCAAGGTGAGTTATCCTCACTATATCGATAGGGTCTAAGGCACCAAGGCCGACCCTTTAGTTGTTATTGTTATGGTATGTTACATGTGGCTATGATTTGTTAGATCAGAATCAGGATAGACAGTATGTTATGATCTTATGATCCGTAGGGATTGATATGTTAGTAACCTGCTAGGTCAGTACTCTAATTGTGAGAGATTGCTATGATTGGTGATCAGTGAGATAGATATGTTTGATGTTTGTATATACCAGTAGGTGTTAGTTATGCGCACATGGTTATTTGCTTGTTGCTTGGGTTGAGGCGGTCCTGCTTTGTGCTGAAGGCCAACACACCCTATGAGCGGTCCGGGGAGACTGTAGGCCCACGTGGCGGTCCAGTTATGCCGAAGGCTCAGGACAGATTCAGATAGACTGTAGGCCCTGCATGGCGGTCCAGTCTGGCCGAAGGCCCAATCTGCATGTTGTTGTTTATCTGTTATTGATATGGTATTATCGGTGGGGTATTGGTATTTTGGGGGTAGCTCACTAAGCCCTCAGGCTTACAGTTTTCAGTTTATTGTTTCAGGTACTTCAGGAGATCATGGCAAGGCGAAGGCGTGACCGTACCGCTCCTCATCCTTATGATCTGGCTTTTGGGACACTCTGATTGAATAATGATTTGAAAACATTTTTGTAAACAATACTATTGGGTTTTATTTATGATTGAAAAAGTTTAAATTTGGCGTAAATTTTTTTGGATGTTACACTCCACTAACGACTTTGAGAATGCAAATATCACACTTGCTATCTACCTAAAATCTACTTAGAGAAAGCGTTTCCTCACCATCATTTTCATGAATCGGAGAGAAACCTTATGACACTTAGATTTTATGGTGTATGTGTTCTCATCCAAACTAATATGGACAGAACTCAATCTTACTTTCTTGCCACTTGGCAGCACAAGGGCTTGCCATTGCTTCGAAGTTGTTATGCAACCAATTGAGAACTCTCAGAACTCATATGCAAAGCCAACTTTCACTGGAATGGGCACAGAAGTAGGAATATGTCAACACGATAGGCTATAAACCTCAAGTCGTGAGCTAGAGATAAACTACAGGTTTTATTCTTGATTAGATCTTGAAATCTTTCAGGATCTTTTAGACTCCCACTGTCCACTTGACATATAAGACTCCCTTGCCAAATATTCAAGAGATAGTGTGGATTCTAATCAAGACAAACACTTCACACAATTGGCCTTAGTTGGTCTTTGTTTTATCCAAAACAACACAACTTACCAACTTCAAATGTACAAGAATAGAAAACTTTTACTCTTACATTTGACAAGTGTTATAAACCTTCTTTAAGATGTGTCACTCAAGTTACAATCTTGGAGTATGACTCTAAGACTTGTTTTGGAACGAAGTATGAATCATCTTCTTGATTTAACCATTTCAGCAATTCTTGATTCCTCTTCTTAGCCATAGGAATGCACTAAGATGTCCTTAGAGGACCAATTGTGATATGGTTTCTTAATCATTAAGATGATCACAAAAACATGATACTAAAGTACTCTCCCATCTTTTCAGATTTGAGAAACTTTTATCTTTATGCCTAATTTGATTCTTCTCATTCGTTCTGCCATACATCGAAACTTTTCCAATGTTTCAGAATTATACTTAAACTTGTAAGTATAACCATATTTACTAAACTTTAGTAAATCATGACGAATAGTCTTATCGATCTTTTGTGGTGGACTTGATCAGTGCACCAGAATGTGTCCTCGATCCCTTAGTCCTTCACTTAACTCACATATACATGTGAACAAGGAATTAATCTTAATTTTCCAAAGATGAAAATTCTCATTCATCATACTATACAACTTGCATGATTTCCATGTTTCTATCCAACTGAAACCTTGGGTGATGAGAATCTTTCCTTATTTGGTAAATTTAGACACTACCACAAATGGAAGAAACAAATCCATTTTCCAATATTGCTATCAATGGAATCATATAAGCAACAATTTTTCACAAATGTCATTGTAAGGATACTTAGACTAAATAAAATCAAAAAATACTTTAATTTTAAAACTTTGTGGAAAACTTATCCTTACAGTGCAAAAGCATATGAAAAACTTGTTGTTATCTATTCCTAAGGAATATATCATAACTCCTAAGCAACAGCTCAAAATTCTGATCACCGAACCATGCGATCGAAATCCATCTTCGCGATCAGAATCAGCATATACTTCCTTTAAGTTTCTTCACTTTTCTTTGATTCTTAAAACATCATCATGTGACCCAGTCACATCATGTAATAAGAATCTCAAAATAGAAACATAACAGAGTTAGATTGTGGACTTTACCTGAAATAGAGTCAAACTTCTTGACTTGATCAACCTTATGATCTTTCAGGTAAATAGGCAGCTTCATAATCAATGTCCCTTCCTTTGGCAAGAGAAACATATGGACTCTTTGGGTATGGTGTACTAGACTATCACAGACTTGCCTTTCTCTTTACCATTTGCTCAACCGAGTTGATTATGGCCAATCCCTTTCCATTGGGAAGAGAAAGCTTTTCTAGATATCCAATGTTACCATTTTCAAAGTCCATGGAAGTTTGGGAAGTTGATCTTCTAATCAAATTTGCTCTATCAGTGCTCCAAAATCATTGTTGATTCAGTAGCACAAAGCAAATAGATAAGATCATTAAGGGTCATGTCATAGTCTGTTTCATAGTAGTCCCAAAGGAACTCACTATGTGACTTAGAAAGTGATTGAATATCCGACTTTCTTAAGACTTTGACACCCAACTCTCCCGGCTTGTCAATATGTGACTTCATCTCCAATATGTGAGCACAGATAGACCTTGCTTGCCAATAGGGATTGAGTAACCTTAAACTTGTGGGTTAGGGAGAATAATTGGAGGAGGAGGAGGAAGTGAAGTTGCAAGAGATTTGGGAAGATCATAGATGTCGGAACTAGACATCTTTTGGGAGATATTCAAGATAGTTGATCTAAAGTCCTTAATATAACACCCAAAATGAAATATTAAGGCTAGGACCCAACACAATATTTTATAACTTGGAAGAGGAATGCCGTAATCCAGGCTATAAAATATTTGAAGGTAGGTGAATAACGATTCATCAATTTCCACCAGGAAAAACGAAATAATTTATTAGGTTTTAATTGGTTTTGAAACTCCTAGATTCTTTTGAGATTCATTGAACTTTTCAATGGCATGTTTCAATGTCGATTGTGCCCTTCAGGTTTTGTGACTGGGATGCCGAGGATCACAAAACAAGGTATGAATAACCATGCAAATATACTTGGTACCCATAATATTTATCACTTAATCGATGTGCCGGTTAACCACACGCTCTCCACCGATCCTATGATAAACATTAAGTTACCCTTTGCCTACCTTGTTAAATCCAGGTTAATGTGCCAGTTAACCACACACGCTCCACTAACCGACTTAAGCAAAGTGCAAAGTGTAATTTCATGGGTTAGCACCAAATTCACATTTTCCTAAGTAACTAAGATTGGGAATTTATAAAAGTTTAGTTACTTAGTATTTATCATTAATACTTTTAATGAAGGGAGAATTATAGTCCTTCTCCTACCCGTTTGGCTAACGACCCTCCACCAGTCAAGGAAGCGGTGGGTGAGAGTGGACACCCATTAAGCTGCCATTTTATAGGCAACAACCTTATACCCCTCTTATAGACCGACTTCGTGAATGAGGCCTACTAACGGTAAGACTGACTTGCTCTTATACATATATATATATATATATATATATATATATATATATATTAACTTATAATACTATTAAGTATAAGGGTTGAATTTTAACTTTTAAAATTCTAAGGGCTTAACTTGGAATTAAAGTATTCATAAGGGAAAACTTTTCAAATTCCAAAACTTGAGGGCAAGTTTTGAAACTATTCAAAACTATTCAATTTCCATAACTTATGTGTTTAAAGTAGTTTTTAATACAAAAGACTCTTCAAGTTCCATAACTTGAGGACAAGTTATGGAAGACTTTAAACTATTAAAAGAATGTGACTCTTCCTTATTCATAACTTATGGAAATACTTATGAGTTTTATGATTCTTGAATGTGAATTTACATGTAACTTGAGGACAAGTTACAAAAACACATTTTAGAATCAACTCTTAGATTAAAATGGATTGAAAACAACAATTTCACATAACTTTCCTATTAATCTAAGCAACTCATAAGAACAAGATAATTCATATCAAACTTTTTCATGAAATTAGCCTAACCATTAAACTAATATAAAACATGAGTCTATTGACAATTATCTTTGAAATTGGATTAGAATGAACATTACCACATCAAAAACAGGTTTATAGGTTCAAAAACAGCTTAGGGTAATGATTCTAGTCCGATTCCAGCCTTAAAAGTCGAAAATATGCTGTTAGGGGGTCCTACTCGTCGAGTGTATGAACCTACTCAACGAGTAGGATGAGTTTCCTCATGGACTCGGCGAGTCCATCAGTGGACTCGGCGATTCCACTGCCCAGACAGCCCGAAAATCAATTTTTTCAGCATTTTTCAGCACTTTGCATCAAGTATAATCGAAAACAAGCCTAGGCTCTGATACCACTGTTGGGTTTTGAGCATTCTAACACTCCTAAGTGTACATGCAACCCTAAATACCTTGGATCTATGTTTTCTCTATTATACATGCAAATATCAATATTCCAAGGTATTACCCTAACTAGCATACAAAACATTGATACTTAGGTAATAAACTTGATAGAAATACATACCTTGTTGATGTAGCTTGACTCCATGTAGCTCGAGAGCCTAGTGCCCCAGGTGTGACACCTCAAATGGTTCACACAACATCACCAACACATGGAATAACCATGAGAAGAAGACACTTATGCTCAAAATCGGCTAGCCTTCATATATGTATCACTAGTGCCAATTTCTTGAGCTAAAGGGGTCCTTATATAGTGTGCACATTAGGGTTACACCATGTAACCCATGACTTTACCCATTCCTTATGATCCATGGGTTTTAACCTCCATGTAGTATCCATGGATCACCACATGGGTTAAACCCAACATAAGGAATCATGGATCATAAGCCCACATATATAAGAATGAATGATTTACACAATCAATCCCCATACATTTAATTAGTCTCTTTTTGATCACTAAATTAAGTCCAAATTAATTCTTGATCAATACTAATTAAATAACATGATTTCATATTAATATATTAGAACTTATAATATATTAATATGTCACAAATGTCCTCTTCTCACAAACGGTATATCCAAATGTTTCGATGCCATGCAACCCAAATGGACCATGCCGAGTCGGGTCAAGTACATACCAATTATAGGTATGGACTTAGACACTAATCCAACAGGGGTCTCATCATAACATTTGGTGGGTTTTCCTTTGGTGGGTATGGGTTGTTTAGGTTATTCCTCCAATTCGGGTTGTATGTGTTTGAAATCCTATGGGTCTTGGTTGACCTCGATATCCCCCCATTGCATTAACATCCTCCGGTTCACTTCTGAGTGCAGTACATTTATCCGTATAATGCCCTGTCATATGGCACAAATACCACAAACCATTAATTGTTGACCACTTCCCACCACCATTTGTGTAACGACCCAATATTTCCAAACTAATTTTTTTTTCAATTTTAATTAATCAGCCCTTTCCATAAACCATGAAATCCCAAAACAATTGTTTTCAAATACACATACATTACAACTTTATTTAAAATCATCAGAGTGTCCCATAAAATGTCGGTGAGAGAGTGCACGCCACGCCATCATGCCTTTCCCTTGCCCTTGGGCTCAGATGTACCTGAAACAAATCCACAAACTGTAAGTTAATGCTTAGTGAGTCCCCCAGAGCATACCCCACACCCAAACCACATAACACATATCAAATTAGCTATAAAGCTACACATATCACATAAGTCATGCATACAACATATAAGGAATCCCTGGAAACCCTCCAGGGTCTTACACCTAATGCCACGGGAACCCCCACGTGGTCTTATCTTCCATGGGAACCCCCACATGGTCTTCCTGCCTTGGGAACCCCCTCAAGGTCTTCCTGCCTTGGGAACCCCCACAAGGTCTTCCTACCTTGGGAACACCCACAAGGTCTTCCGACCAAACAAGACATAATGCAAACTATACAAGCAGATATACTAGGATGGCATGGAAACCCTCCAAGGTCTTATACCAAATTCCACAGGAATCCCCACGTGGTCTTCCATTCAAATGTCATACTATCATATCTCCTATTCAATCAACAATCTGCATCACATAAAATGGGCCGCCCTTGGTGCCTTAGACCCATTGGTATGGTGAGAAGACTCACCTCTGTCCGAAGAATCCGAAAGCTCCTCTCCTAACTATCCGCAACCACCCGCACTGAATAATAACATTAACCAATGTTAGGACCTCACTTGATCAAAGGGAAACCCAAACCCCAAGTCCTTCCAAAAAGGCCCAAATATCATTTCTTTGTTAATGGGCCCAACTCCATGTCCAAAAATCATTAATGGGCCTCTTGGCCCACTAAGGCCCTACCATAACATCAATGGCCCAAAACAGCTAAAATGGCCCACTATTCCCAAAATGCAACAAAGTCTAATAACCAAATGGGGCCCAACAGCTCAAAGCCCCAAAACAGATCCAAGCCCATCTGTGGTGCGTACGCTTAGCGTACCACTCTGGTACGTGCAGCGTACTGGATCTCTGGGACTTACGTGCAACGTATGCTAGGGTACGCCCAGCATACTAACATATTAAGCACTTTCTCCATTAAGTGCTTAATACTCGATTCCCTTACGTCCAAAAGTCAGATCTAAGCTTATTAAGACGACCTAGGGCATAAAGTTGGCACCTTTATGCCTTTGCGTGTCTCATTTGTTCCCAACACCCCCATTAAGACCTTTTTAAGGTTCTTAACCCATGCATGAGGTCAAAACACCCACCAAGACTCCATTTTTATGTTGCAAACGGACCCAAGAACCTCAGATCTGTCATTTCCATCCTCTGGAGTTGCTCAACTCATAAGAGGAGATCCAAAACTAACAAAGGGGACAAAACTAGAAAATCCTAGCTAGATCTAAAGATTAAGATGGAAAGGTCCAAGATTTATACCTCCAGAAGCTCCTCAAGGTCGACTATATGCATATTCTTGAAGCCAAATGAAACTCCAAGCTTCCTTGACAACTTCTCCTTCTTGAATGAACACTATAAGGACCACAAATGCACTATTAAGGCTCAAAATGCACTAACAAATGGTATTAGGGTTTTTAGAAACGTTTGAAGGTGAAGGAGGTTGTTTAGGGTGAGGCTCAAATGAGTTAAGGGTGTTTATATAGGTCTCAAGTCCGGATTTTAGGGTTTGGACATCCGGCATGTACGCCCAGCGTACGTGCTGCCCCTCTGCGGTCCTCATTGACATGTTATATTTTAAATACTTCAAGGGCTACAAGGTCATACCTGATTTGGAGTGTTACAATTTGACTTAACAAATTAGTTAAATCCAAGAGCTTTGATTCCAAGTGTTTGGTGTTGCTAACTTCACTAACCACTTGTGGAGAACTTCTCTTCATGTTATTTCGAGGCCTGAAGTTTATTTGATTTTGAGAAATGGTACAAAAAAATAATGTTATCTCTTGAGGTGTCTTGTTGAATATGTTACCGCCACTTGAAGCATCAATCATCCTCCAATCTTTTTCATTCATACCCTTATAAAATTATTGAAGAAGTAATTGTTCGGGTATATTGTGTTAAGGATAACTTGTACACAAGTTATTGAATCGCTCCTAAAAATCATGAAAGTATCATTCTCCCCTTGACGAATCCCAAAATGTCACTCCTTTGACTTAATATTTGGGAAGTGGGATAGAACTTGCTATTCAAGGCTTTAAGTAACTCCTCCCATGTGTAAATAGATCCCCGTTGCAAGTTGAATAAACATTCTCTAACTTTATCTTCCAAGGTGAGTGGGAAGGCAGTTAACTTAAAATCATCCAATGTCACGTGTTCAGGAAACATACTAACACATATAATATGAAAGGACTTCAAATGCCTTTGAGGATCTTCTCTATCCAAACCATGAAACTTGGTGAGTTGATGTATGAAACTTGTTCAATTCAATCCCTCGACAGTTTGCGGGATAAATGATACCAAGAGGTGTGTGAGTAACATCCGTCTCCATCATTTGTCTAAGTGTCAACTCTTGAGGGGGATTGGGTGGATTGGGGTTTTGTTGCATGTAATCGGGAGGTTGTTGGTAACGTAGGTATGGTTATTGTTGGTTATTGTACATTTGTGGTGGATAAGGTTGGTAGTTAGGATTTTGGTTGTAGGGGTTGTTGTTGTGGGTACATTGGGTATTGGTACATTGGAGGTTGTTGGTAATTGGGTTGTACTGGTTGATGTGCTTGTTGTTGTTGAACTTGAAAAGAATTGTTTTGAGGTTGGTTGTTTTGGTGGAAGTTTTGGTTTTGTGGTTGTGGTTGTTGATAATTGGGTTAATTTGGGTGAGGAGGGGTTGATTCCAAGGTGGCATATCTATGAGAGGTTCTTGGTGTTGTTGTTGTCTTGGTTGTTGGGGGTGGGGTATTGGCATCTTGATTGTTTGGGTTTGGGTTGGGATTGTGAGGTGGAGTGTGATTCATGGCTATGTAGAATGTCTTAGAAGGAATGACCAACAATTGGAGAAATCGGATCGGTATCGGTATCACTTGAAGTATGAACTTGGTCTTCTATGTTGATTAGTGGAGAATAGGAATAAGCTTGAACGATTTGTTGTTGCTTTGCTTGTTTGGATAACTTTTTCAACCTTTTCGCTTCTTTTTCAATCTCCAGATTGTAGAGTAGTTCACCAGTTCTTGTAGACCTAGGCACAAAAAATCAAATAACAATAACCAATTTTCCCGGCAACGGCGCCAAAACTTGGTGGGATGTCAAGTACACCAAGCAACTTACACCCTTTGTTTGCAAATAAAGTGTAATATAATGGTAAAAAGGGGTATTGATCCTCGGGGAAATGGTTGTATTAAATCACCAATGCAATCCAAAAGAACTAGTGTAATAAAACTAAATAACTACAATTAAACTAAAGGGGGGGGGGGGTTATGATTGCTTGAAAACTAAAAGACTTGAATAAGTAAAAAAAATTGCAATTTTAAGCAAGATGGTGAGATGCTCAAATATTTGAGATAATTGGTCAACCAAGGCAATTCACCACAATGAACATTTGTGTGTTTATCATTAGGATTCAATATGAAGCTAATCATTCATCCCAAATTGGTTATAGCAATCATGAAGTATGATATGCCAAGATTCCTTATAGGTAGTATGGAGGGTGGGGAAGCCCACAACACACATTCTTTATCAAAATCAAGGATTCAATTAAAGCAATTGAACCCAAGAAAGTTTATTAGCCTTAAGAATGAAGGAATCCCCAATTCCTAAAGGATGTCAATGCTTACACATCCATAAAGGAGTTATGATCCATAAGCTAGAGATGATTTCTACCATCATAAAGCCCTTGTTCTAAGTAAATTCAATGATTCAATGCTAAACCAAAGAAATAAACCAACAATTGGTCATTCAACTACCTAGCTCAGAATCAAAGTATTAAACAAGCATAAGAAATATGAACTAGAATTATAAACATAAGATAAATGAAAATCAAGCATGAATCCTTCAAAACCCACAAATATCCAAGGGTTTTAGCCAAAGTTAACCAAAATAAAGAAACTAGCCACTCATGGAAACAAGATAAGAATCAAAAAAGTGTTTTTGCAACAAGAAACTAACAATTGGTAGAAAGTTGAGAAGAATGTGTATCAATCTCTCCAAAATCACCTCCAAGGTGCTCTAATGGTGTCAAATCGAAGTATGAGCTGCTAGACCTAACCCCCAAAGTAAATCATGAGCAAAATGACCAAAGTGCCCTAAATTGTGCAGTTGTGCAGGTACTCTCGCTAGTGTTGTGCGACTGAGACTCCACCCTCGCAAGTGTTGCTGGAATGCTACTGGCTCATTTTTCTCCACTACACCACCCCACTACTGCAGATTCCCTTGGTCCCCTCCACACCTAACATGATTCAAATTTGGCCAATCATCTTCAAGCTTCAAATGTGGATAGTCAACGCCCAAAATAAGAATCCAAGACCCATCTTCATAAGCCCACTTCATCCAAGTCTTCAACTTTTTAAGCCTAAATTTCCATTGATGGATCCGTAAAGCCCAATAACGCCTCTAAAACCCACAAAACCCATCTCCAAGCTAATCCACAACCGCAATGAGCTCGAAAACCCTACAAAATACCTCATGCAAAATAGAAAGTACCCGACATGATCCATGATAAAGAAAATAAAGAATATACAATGCAAACTAATAAAAAGAGATAAAAATTCTAAAATAAACTATAAAAAAGAAGGAAATAAAATAAACTATCACATCGTCCCAAGATGATCTTCCATCTGCTCAATAAACGCAACACTATTCGAACTATGGACGCTCTGGGATAACTGAGCTTATGGGTCACAAGCAATTCCCCAACATCGAGCGATATTAATGATTACAGGATCCACAAGAAAGAAGAAAGGATAGTTCGATATCGAAAAGAAATAAGAGTCCTAAAGGCATAGAGAAAATAACATATAACTCTCAGCACACCCCCTCCCCCCTTAAGAATCTAAAGCAACCTAATTGAGCCAGTCTACACTGTGAGTCTGAACACCGGTCTCTGTATTCAGTACGCTCACAACATGGCTCTGATACCAACTTGTAACAACATGATTTTTCACCCAAAAATTTTCTGTTATTTTAACCAATTCTTATCAGAAAAATGTTAGCGAAAGTCTTATAAAAACATCATCAATAATTTTTAGAAAAATCTTTCAAAAACAACCCTTCAAAATCCGTAGTTGTATAATCTAACCAAAACAAACACCAAAAACCAAATGTAAATGAAACATCACAAGAAGTCTCAAACTCGTATCATCTCTATTATTCAAAGGACTATAACTACCTGTAAGAACCCAACCTCTCTAGGTCGTCAATAATCAAGCTACTAGTACCAGTGCAAAGCCATAACAATAGGCAAGAAATAAGTATCAACATTATCACTATGATTCAATATCAAGCACATAAGCATGGAAACAAAACATACACATACATCATGTCAAGTCGTGTAACACATCGATCCATGCATTATTCATCGATAAATATTAACATATACGTATATACATTAATATGGACATTCTTTCATCGCAATAATTATTAATTTATTTGCTTCAATTTTATTACAATTAATGTCCCTCGCTAACTAGGGTCTATTTATCACTAACACCCCCAAAATAAAGACCTCGTTCGCTACTAGTGTGACCTAGCGACCCAATGCACCAAATAAGGTGTGACTCCCACCCGTAACACTGTCCCTGGTTCGACATCTTCACTACTCCGACCTTGAACTTACAATAAAATGCGTTGTCGTTTGAGGGTGTTTTAGTAAAACATCGATTACATGCCTACACCCAAACGTGATGCTTAATCTGGCCTCATCAATGGCCAACTTCACTCTAGTCTGGATACACGATTGTAGCAGTACCATGTCTCAGTATGGTCATCTAGAAAACTATTCAACATCAACTTAGCATAAGCTCTTTTCCTCCATCGATAATCTTCCGCCGTGGCAACTCATCAGGGCACATATCTAAGTTAGGTTTCTACCCTTTAATCGCAGTATGTGTATTTCCCCTTTTAAGGTAATTAATTAACTTTCTCTCACATGGGAAAAAAACACAACCCATTAATATAATTATGTAATCATGCAAATGAATTAATAATATTAATCCAAGGCATACACATCTATCCAACCCTCAATCCAAGGAATATCAACCATAAGGTAGACATAACAATATATCATAACATATATTAAGATACACCTTTCAATCACCTAACATCTAGAATGCATTTCATAGTTTCATTCAAGAGGGAAAAATAGAAAATATATCATGCATAACATCACAATACAACCACACAAAAGTCCTCACTTCTAGCATGGACCTACCACTCACATGTTGCATCCATTGATTAGTTCAAGGATCTAGCATACATCAAATACCTAGTTCAATTATTTCATCAAAAAGATTACATGTATAGGTTTCATTCTACCTTTGACAATCAGTTTCAAACTTCACACAACATCAAAAGAGAAGAACACATCATAGGTGTATGTTATCCTTCCAAACTAGTGCTAAAACCACACAAGAAATGACTCATATTTGTCAAAAAGCACCTTTACACACTTCAATTCTTGTAGAAATTGAGGTATCAAGATTTTTCCTAATACAAAAAAAATATATTTTACTATTAGTCTTCAAGATTAAATATAGCTACTCTATACTCCAAACATGTAAACTAATTACTAGGTCAAATTCTCAGATTTTGATCTGAAACAACAGCATGTTCAAGGCCACTTTAGCACAACTAAATCTTATAAACGTTACAATCATTTTCCATATTCCAATAGTTTGGACTCTTAGCTTTTCAAAAAGTTCTCGCACAAGTCCATACGATTTTTCTAGAATTTTATATGAATTTTACTAAACTGCATATCCGTGTAGCTAATTTTGACCAATTAGTGAAAAAGACGATTTTCACCTTGGTTAGAAACTAATTATGTCCTTCGGAAAATCAGGCACAAGCTAGACACAAAAACTTTGAGAGTTTACGGATCGCCAATCCGACTCTTGATGATTTTTCTAGTTTTTTTTTTCAAAACTGGGATAAAATGGGAATTATCCTGAATTTCCCAGCTATAAATTTGAAGGGTTAATTGACAACTTAACCCATTATACCATAACCAAAATCAACTATAAAGATGGCAATTAAGTTCTTAATAGTAGCAACATTTCAAAAAGTTAAAATAACAATTTAAACCTCAAACCATAACTCAAAGTGCATTGCTTTTATGGGAAAAACAAAGTTCATTGCTAAAACAGAAAACACCACTAAGGCTTGAGTTTCCTCCACCATTAAGCCTCATATTGAGACCTTAGGGAATATTTTGAAGACCTTTTGTATGGCTGAAAACATTGTCTATTTACCAAAAATTATCATCTTGAATCTAGATAACAATAACATGAATTTTAACAATCAACAAAGAATACAATGTCCTCAAAACTTGGAGTAATTCAAGGACATGAACAATAAAAGTCTTGAGGGTGTTTACAACAACATTTTGATAGCAATAAACCATAAAAATGCACCCAAAAAAACTAGAATTCAACCATACAAACATTTAAAGATTTTAAAGAGGAAGAAGATGTGATCAAAAACATCAAAAAGGAAGAAATTTACAAGGTTATCAACCAATTCTCATCAATTGGTGAATAAATTATATGAGAAGAGAATCGAAAACTTACCAAAACAAATTCCTAGCCTCGAAATGATTTTTAATTGCAGGCCTACACAACTCTTTCCTTGGTTCTTCGTCGAAGTCACGTTATCCTCTCTCCCTCGCTGCCTTGATCGGCTCACGATCCTTGCTTTTTTTTCTGTCGATATTGCCCTCTTCCTTCCATTCGATCGTCGCACTCCACACAAACAAAGAGGATGCAAAAAATATTGATTGAACGTATTGGATAGGTGAATAAACCATTCAATCTTCTCTTCTACTTTTTTGATCGACAAAATTAGTATAGCCCAAGAAAGAATATGGACGTTCGTAAAAATCCCCAAGAAAAGAAACGCACGTAGACTTCAATTAATCGATGCCCCTCATGGATGTTACATTTGTTTTTTACAATTAACCCCCTCAAATATCCATCCTTAGATTACATTCACCCTAACCCTAGATACTTGGAAAAATATGTTTCAATTAATGCAAATTTAGTCCCTCCATTCCATTTTATCCATATAAATGAATTATATTTGCCCTAATAATTCCATAAATCAAATTAACTGAAGTATATACCCTTCAAACATAGATTAATTTCTTAGATAATAAATAACACCATTTGTTAATTAAATTATTTCATTTTAACATCATCAAGCTAAAATCATTTGCATCAATAATTATTCGAGTGACGTAAAGCTAACATCATTAATGGAAGGATTTTTGGGCCGTTACATAAAACCGAGAAGTGAACTGTACATATAAATCAGACAATATAAAAATCGGTACACCGTGGTGAGCAACGATCTCGCGTACATAAACATCGACCAATTTCTCGGATGAAGAACTCTCTCGAATGACAAGAAAATGGGCGCTCTTGGCCAGGCGATCAACAATAACCTAAATGGCATCAAATCCATTGGCCGTCCTCAACAACTTGGTGATGAAATCCATGGTGATCTGCTCCCATTTCCACATGGGTACCTCTAAAGGCTGCATCTTCCCATGCGGCCTCTGGTGCTCTGCCTTGACCATCCGACAGGTCAAACATCTCTCCATATACCATGTTATCTCTCGCTTCATGCACGACCACCAATAGCTAAGTCTCAAGTCTTGATACATCTTCGTGGTTCCAGGGTGAATTGAGAACTTGGACTTATGTGCCTCCTCCATCATGTAACATCCCAAAAATCATAATAAATTTTTTCATTTTTAATTAAAGTAAAATCATTATTTCCAACCAAAACTCAAGTCATAAGACAACAATGTCAAGTACAATTATTCCAAAATCGACGAATCATAATATCCCCCAAACAGGTCGCCAAAGGATGCGCCTCCTCCATCATGCTTTCCCCCGATCATCTGAGGTACCTGAAACATAACACCTTAACCGTAAGCCAAAGATTAGTGAGTTACTCAAAATACCACCACACAAATATATAACAACATGCATACTGGACCCACAAACATACGGTTGTATTACCCCTGAACCCACATCATGAGTCTGGCTTGCCTTTATGGCCCACAACTCATGTCTGGATTGATCCCGAGCCCATCAAATAAGTCTGACTTTCCATTCTAGCCCACAACTTATGTGTGGCTTGCTCCCGGGTTTGTTGTCTTTCACACAGAGCAGTATTGCCTCAACCCAAGCACCCTATGTCGACATATGCAGTAAATAAACATATAAACAGTAAACATATAATCATACAGATCTAACAGATCACTACAACAGAGCAACATCCTATATACCAGGATACAAAACCGAATGGTTCGACATTGGTGCCTTCGACCCACGAGTATAGTAAGGAAACTCACCTCACAGTTTGAAAAGATAACAAAAGAGAATGTTGCTCCAAAACTCAACTCTACATGTCACCTATACAACAAACAGTGACCTAAACTCAAACTACATCTCAAAATACCCAAAATACCCCTAAGTCAAACTTGGTCGAAATTCTGGTCAAAGGTCTAAAATCAAAAAGTCAATGAGTCAACTTAGACTGAGTACACTCGTGTACTCAGCCACTACGCCCAACGTAGTACACCCTTGGACCAATTACATGGTCCCAACCAAGCACGCGCAACATACCATCGGGTACGCCCAACGTACTCGGTTGACCTCCTTTTTCTCTATTAAGTGTTTATTCCTTTAAGACACCATGTCCAAAACTCAGATCTAGTTCCAAATAATATTCTAAGTCATAAAGTTTCCAACTTTATGACTTTCCAAGGCTAGAAATGGTCCAACAACTAAACCCTAACTTAATACACAAACCAAAACCTCATATCTCATGCATGAAGAAAGGAAAGGGACTAAGATCACATTTTTATGGTTCTAAGCACCTAAAAATGTATCGAAGGACAACCCTTATGGGTTAGGTAAGCCATACTCATGAACACCAAGATTATGGGAGTAAAAGCATAAAAACCTAAGAATTAGCAAGACCCAAAGCAAACATGCATCAAGATCCGAACTTTATACCTCTAAAGGATGCTTGAGCGTGAGATACTTCTGGATCCAAGATATATTAAGCTTCCAATATGATTTCCTTTCCATCCGCTTCCTTCAAGAACACAAAAATAGCACACTTAACCTAAAAAAGGTTCACACAAGGAACTAGGGTTTGCAAGGGGAGTTTTGGGAGATGGAGGTTGATGAATGAAGGGGTCTCAATGAGATAATGATGCTAAAATAGGGCTCAAACTCTAAAAATTAGCTTTTCACCCTTAGCCACTTACGCCCGGCGTAAGGTGAAGTACGCCCAACGTACTAGGCAGACACGCGTTTTCACTTAAAGAGCCAAGGGACCACTTTGCAAAAAAAAATTCATTCTAAGGGTATAAATGGATAATACACGAATCAAGGTGTTACAATTCTCCCCCACTTGAGACAGACTTTATCCTCGAAGTCCGATGCTAAGAATAACTCAGGGTAGTGCTCTCGCATCTCTGCCTCGGGTTCCCAAGTCCATTAGGAACCCTTCCGATGCTTCCACTGGACCGTGACCAAATATACCACCTTGTTGCACAAGGCCTTCATCATCCTTTCTAGAATCGCCACTGGCCTCTCAACATAGTTCGGACGATCATCAACCTGAATATCATTCAAAGGAATAATTGTTGAGTCATCAACTACACACTTCCAAAGCTGAGAAACATGGAAGGTGTTGTGAATCTGACCGAGTTCCTCAGGAAAATTCAACCAATAGGCTACCCTGGCTAATACTCGAAATGGCCCAATTTATCGGGGCCCTAACTTGCCCCTCTTCGTGAAGCGTATTACACCCTTCCAGGGTGATACCTTCAGCAAAACCATGTCGCTGACCTGGAACTCCAACTCCGATCGACGACTGTCAACATAACTTTTCTGCCGACTCTGAGATGTCTACAACCTCTGTCTGATAGGTTGAATAAGATTTATCCTTTGAAGAACCACCTCATTCTTTCCTATGACCCTATGACCAATCTCTCCCTAACAGACTGCGGTACACCACTTCCTCCCATAAAGAATCTCGAATAGCAACGCACCGATACTTGAGTGATAGCTATTGTTGTAAGAAAACCCAACTAGATGAAGGTGGTAATCCCAACTCCCACCGAAATCTATAACACAGGCTTGCAAGATATCCTCGTGCGTCTGGATGGTCCTCTTACTCTGGTCATCGGTCTGTTGATGATAAGCAGTGCTAAAGTGCAACCTCGTACCATATTCTTTGTGGAATCTCTGCAAAAAATGAGAAGTGAAACAAACATCTCTATCAGATACAATGGAAACTGGAACACCATGCTGAGCGACAATCTCGTGTACATAAACATCGGCCATTTTCTCGGCCGAGGAGCTCTCCCGAATAGCTAGAAAGTGGGAACTCTTGGCTAGACGATCCACTATAACCCAAATCGTATCAAACCCCTTAGCCATTTGAGGTAACTTGGTGATGAAATCAATGGTCATCTGTTCCCATTTCCATATGGGAACCTCTAAAGGTTAAAGTTTTCCATGTTGCCTCTGGTGCTCGGCCTTGACCATCTGACATGTCAAGAACCTCTTAACATACTAGGATATCTCCCTCTTGATGCATGGCCCCCAATAACTAAGTCTCAAATCCCAATACATCTTGGTGGCTCCATGGTGTATCGAAAATTTGGACTTATGTGCCTCCTCCAACACAGTCTGCCTGATTCCACCAAAATCTAGTACCCAAAACCGACCGCACCGGGTCAATACTCCATGGCTATATATAGAAAACCAGTCAATCTTGATGGGTTTTGAGCACTATAACAATCCTATGGTGTACATACAACCCTAGATGCTTTGGATCTAAGTTTTCTCAAGTTATACATGCAATTTCATTTTTCCAAAGCATGGAGCCTAACTAGCATACAACTTTGATAATTGAAACATAAAAACAAGTAAGATGATTTCCTCTTTATTGTATCTTGTAGAACTTGGCCTTACAAGAGCTTAGCACCTCAAATGTGATGCCTCAAATAAGTCACAAACACCAAGAAAAATGGAGGACAATGAGAGAGAGCTTGGAGGCACCAAAATCAGCTAGCTTCTTCTTAGAATGCACTTGTCTCCGATTTTAGGGCTTAGGGGTTACATTTAGAGTGTAGAATTCCAAGGGTCACTTGTAAACCCTAATTCATTCACTTAGGCTTTTAATCCAATAACTCATTTAGACTAACACTTCATGGACTCTCACATAAGCTTAGTCCATTACTAATCAATCATGGATCATTAGCCCAAACTTTATGTATCACTGATTTACATAATCAGTCCTCGTTAATTTAATTAGTCTCTTTTGATCACTAAATTAATTCCAAATTAATTCTTGATCAATACCAATTAAAATAATATGAATTCTCAATTAATATATTATACTTATAATATATTAATAAATCACAAATAACCTCTTCCTCAAATATCCATCCTATCAAATTGCTCTGGTGAAGGCAACCCAAATGGACCATGCTACTATCGGGTCAAGTGCATACCAATTATAGTTATGGGCTTAGACACCTAATCCAACAGTCTCCCACTTGGATAAGTCTAATAATTATAACTGCCAATGCAACTTCAATACCGATTAGCAATCGTAGCTCTCAAAAGCCGTTGTCGAACTTTGACGCGTCCTTTAGATAAGGGATCATATAATCCTCTGTTCTTCAAGATATTGTGTGGAAAAATACATGGAACATAGTCATACTTATTGTCCAGCAGTTTGTTTCCCGATTTCTGATTTGTTTGACATAGAACTTAATTGAACACATCAATTTAGTCCTGACCGGGCCCGACACATAAGTCAAAACAAAATCATCGAGGGGCCTAAGATATCGCTTTTAATCCTCCTAGGATAAAAGTAACAGATAAACTTCGACTTATATGCTTGTACTAATTACTTGTTAAATTATACACAACAGCACATTTTATAACATCAAGTTACTGATGCGTTTTCGTACTATCAATGCATAACCAATTCATAATCAACAACTCATATATCTTGTTTTGAAGTCTGTACGATACTATCGTCTCATAATCACTCGTGATAAATTCCATGAAGTGATTTTTGTGAGCGTGGGTTTAATCCAATACTCAAATCTTATTTCAAGAGCACTCATGAATGTTGTAGCAAACGTTTTCTATGTCTAAACACTTAGACAATCTACAAGCCAATTCATGAAAGTCTAACCTCATGACCTACTTCCAAAGTAAGATTGACTGTGGATAGTTTGAATAATCATATTATTCCGGAAGTCAAAACATGCAAAGGTGAAACATAAAGTAAACAATTGACAAAAGACAATAAACTTTACTTATAAATAAAACTTTATTATTTATTCATCAAATGTCAATTACATTTATTTATTACAAGTTTCTAATTGTCTATCTAATCACTAAAACTAATATTATCCCTTAGGCCAATGCTCTTAGCATGCTGCAAATGCTTAACCCTACTCAGTCCCTTTGTAAGGGGATCTTCTAGGTTATCCTCTGACGTTACCCTCTTTACTACGAGGAGTCCCTCTTCTACTCGATTTCTTATGAAGTGATATTTTCTGTCAATGTGCCTGGATCTGCCATGATCCCTCGGTTCCTTGTTTAAGGCGACCGCACCCTCGTTGTCACAGAAAATCTCCATAGGCTCCTTTAGAGATGGTACAACTCCAAGGTCTTCGATGAAGTTCTTTAGCCAAATCGCCTCCTTCGACGCTTCGCTTACTGCTATGTACTCTGATTCGCACGTTGAATCAACTACATTCTCCTATTTGGAACTTTTTCATGTTACTGCTCCTCCATTAAGGGTAAATACCCAGCCCGACTGAGAGCGGAAATTATCTCTGTTGGTCTGAAAGCTGGCGTCACTATACCCTGTCACTCTCAAGTCATCACTCCCACCGAGGATAAGGACCCAATCCTTAGTCCTCTGTAGGTACTTAAGAATTTTCTTTACCGCAGTCCAGTGAGCTCTACCAGGATTCCCCTGAGTCCGAGTCTTACTCAGTTTGGTATTGCTCTGGATGGGCAATTCTCCTTTCTTGGAATTCTCCATGCTAAAACGTTTCAACATCTTGTCCAAGTAGGTACTTTGACTAAGTCATATTAGTCTTTTACTCCTATTTCTCAATATCCTTATCCATAGAATGTAAGCAGCTTCCCCGAGGTCCTTCATAGTGAAACACTTTCCAAGCCAGGACTTAACCTCCCGCAAGGTTGGAATGTCGTTTTCTATGAGAAGTATGTCATCTACATACAACACCAGAAAGCTAACGATACTCCTACTAGCCTTGACATACACACATGACTCATCCTCGCTTCTCGAAAATCCAAAATCTTTGCCTTTCTCATCGAAACAAAGATTCCATCTGCGAGATGCTTGCTTTAATCCATAAATGGATTTCCCAAGCTTACACACTCTATTAGGGTACTTCACATCTATAAAAACCTCTGTTTGACTCATGTAAACATCCTCAGCCAACTTTCCATTAAGGAAAGCGGTTTTTAGATCCATCTGCCATATTTCATACTCATGAAACGCAGCTATGGATAGCATAACCCTTATAGACTTGATTTTGGCCACTTGTGAGAAGGTCTCGCCATAGTCAACTCTAGAAGTTTGAGTAAAGCCCTTCGCAACCAATCGCGCCTTATATGTGTGCATTTTCCCATCCATGTCGGTATTCTTCTTGAAGATCCACTTGCACCCGACTGTCTTGCGACCCGATACATTGTCAACCAAGTTCCAAACTTGATTGTCATACATGGACTAAATCTCGCTGTCCATTGCCTCTTTCCACTTTGCAAACTCTGGGACTGCCATGGCTTCCTTGTAGTTGTTAGTTTCATCTAAATTTATCAATGTACTATCACTGATAAACGTATCACCTTCAGCTGTTATATGAAAACCATATAACACAGGTGGAACACTAACTCTAGTGGAACGTCTCAGAGGTAAGGACTGGTCAACTGGTTCAATAGGAGTCTCATCCTCAGGTTGAGTGCTAGTGTTAGAGGTTCCTTCATCGCTTAACTCTTGAAGCTCTTCAAGGTCAATTTTCCTCCCACTATCCTCTTGGCATATGAGTTCTCTTTCACGAAAGAGACCCCTTTGTGCTACGAAGACCACGTTCTCACTAGGTCTGTAGAACAAATATCCAAAGGATTTTTGTGGGTAGCCGATGATGGTGGGTCAAAAATATGGTTTATACTTTGCTTTTCTAAGCATTTATTGTTTTTATTATTTGGGCCAAAAATAGTATGGGATTAATTATAGCTTGGACCGAGCATTGGATTATTTGTATTTTGGGCTTGGCCTTAGGTCCATATATATATAGGGTGAGGAATGCATGTGATTGATAAACACTAGAGGAGCTTAAGTGTGTGCATTTGAAGGTGTTCTAGAGAGAGAAACTAGAGAGAAGAACAAGTGTGTGTTAGTGTGTGTGAATCTCATGTAAAGGATCATCATTCTATTCATCAATACATTGAGATTCATATTATTCTTCTTCTCCTTCTCTTCTATTTGATCTGACATCATCCGTTTGATTGGGATTCCGCACCATCAAACGGATCTGATTGATACACAAGCAGATTTGGGACTTACAATTGGTATCAGAGCTTGGATTGTATCAGTCATTTTTGTCAGATCTGGAGCATTTTTTATCTTATTTTTGAAAGATTCTTGTGTTTTTGGATAGATCTATGAAAATTAGGGGGGGTTTGTTCTTCGCGTTTTTGATAAAAACGAGTTTTTGATCGAGTTTTGGAGCAAAAAGATGTGAAAAACGCTGTTTTTCACGTAATCTGCGAAGAGTTTACGGTCTTTGAAGGGTTTACGGTCGGCGGCGGCGGCTAGGGTTTTCCGGAGTTTACGGCCGTAAACGTGTTTACGGTCGCCGGACTATACGGCCGTAAACGTGTTTACGGTCGCCGGACTTTACGGTCGGCGGTTTACGGTCGCCGGAGTTTGCGGCCTCAACTCGGAACTCGGCTCGGTGATCGGCTTGAAGGACGGCTCGGTGAGCAGCATCCTCGCACAGCAGCTTCGCATCAGCGCTTCGCACCTCGCCTCATTCAGGAGCCTCGGTCTCGCATCTCGTTCAGCAAGCTGCAGTCTTCGTCCTCGCACATTAAAAAAAATCAGAGGCGTATTCGGGGGTGCCGGGGATCGAACCCGCGACCTCTGGTTCATCAGCAACACGTCTTAGCAGTTGAACCAACCAGCAGCTTGTTACAAGCCTTTCGATTTTAACTTAAAACCACTCCCAGTCGCACCAAATTTCGCATTTCAACACTTTTAACCCCAAAAATCAATTTCTTTCATTTTTAAATTTCTTTTTCATCCAAAAATTTTAGTTTTTAAATTTTGACTTTTATTTTTGACTTTTTACTTAAAATTTTGACTTTGACTTTCAAGTTTGACCTTTGACTTTAAACTTTGACTTTCTCGTTTAACTTTTAAATTTTCAAATTTAGCTTTTCGGTTTGACTTTTAAGTTTGACCTTTCAAGTTTGACTTTTGAGTTTGACTTTTTAAATTTGACTTTTAAGGTTGACTTTTGAGGTTTATAGTCAAAGGGCATTTTTTTTGGTTTGACTTTTAAGCTTGACTCTTTAAATTTGACTTTTAATGGCTTTTGAGGTCAACAAGGGAAATGAAGACATGAAAGAGAGTCAGGATATGTTAAGACAAATATTCAACATGTTCGATTATATCCCTGGAGAATCCCTGGAAGCTCAGTTGCAGCGATTTACTACACTTACTACTGAGATGAATATAGCTGGGATTTTCTTGACTAAATCTGAGATAAACAAAAAGCTGCTGAATTCACTTCCGAAATCGTGGGATAAGAGCGTGGCTGTCATCAAGAAGACAAAAGATCTTAATTGTCTTAGTCTTGCTGATATAATTGAAGAAATTGACGCTTTGAAGTGTGGAAAACAATGAGTTCCGCAAACCTTCTGGTCAATGAAGTTTCATGTTCTCAATCATGTGAAGTTTCATGTACACTATCTAGTGAAGATACGATTAAATTTCTTCGGGAACAAATTGAGTTATTAAAAAGAGAAGTTGAGGACCTGAGATATGAAGGATATCAACTCAGGAAAGGACAGAAACCCCTAAAGGCTGAATTAGAAACAAAAATAAAGGACTTTAAGAGAATTCAGCAAGACTACAGTGAAAAATGTGAACATTATGATTATATCAAGAGACAGAATGCTGAGTTAGTTACTGAGCTTGATACATTAAAAGGGCAATTTGAAACTGTAAATTTTGATTTTAAAAAGTTTGATGTATCAAGCGAAGTAGTTGCCAACATGATATACCATTGCATGCAATTTAAAGATAATTCAATCAAAGGGTTTAGGATACGATAATGTACCTCCTCCTTTTAATCATACATATCAGTATCAACCTTTGTCTAAAGAGGAGATTGCCAACGAACCATTCATGGTTTATGGCAAGCCATCTGGTTTTGTTTCAGGAGGTATTCAGGTTGAAAATTCTAATGCTTCTACTTCATGTGCAGGTAAAGTAGCAGAAGATGAGAACAAGGAGAAAAACATTGAACAAACCAACATCTCCTTGAACTCTGAATCTGTTGCTTCGAACTCAGCTGTTTCTGATCAACCTGCTGTTGAGAAATACAGGCCACCAATTCCAGCGAAACAGAGTGCCTCCTGCAATTGTGCTTGTGGGAACAATAAGAAACAAGGCAAAGATACGCCACCAGGGGCAGGAAGAAACAACTTCACAGTGAAGAAAAAGACATGTTTTCACTGTGGAACACCTGGACACATTGCCAGAAATTGTCCTAATCGCGCATACGTTCCCTACTACGCACATGGATGACAAAACGCGCCAAGAGGGAGATATTTCAAAAGAAACCCCTCAAGGTCACGTTCAGACCATGGTGACTGGAACGCACAGAAGGCCAAGAATCAAACCCACAAGGCCAAGAATCTGAATCCCAAGAACAAGAAGGGAAGGTCGGCCAAGAAGCCAAATCCAAGAGATGCTCCCGTGAAGCCAAAATCAAAGTCATCTCAACGGCCGACATCAAGTTCAAAAGCAAGTACTGAGCCACCCATCAGATTGAAAAAGAAATGGTTTAAACCCAACTACAAATGGATTCCAAAGGCTCACTCTCCCAAATCTTCTAACGATTCTAATATTTCTTCATCTTCTGTTTGTGATAAGCAGGACATGTCATGGGAGAGAGTACCGTGCAAGGATGACAAAGGTTGACCCAGTTTCAAAATGGACTGGGTTCCAAAGACCAACTGATCCCACTCTATGTCGGAGCAGCTATGGAGGCATATCATCAGACTTCGGTTTGTTGGTAGTGGCTGTTCCTGGCACATGATAGGAGACATCTCTCAACTATACAACACTCAGAACATTGTTTGGGAGTATGTGTCCTTTTCGGGAAAGGAAGAAAGGAAGAGATCACAAATGGGGTTAGTGCTTAATGACATGAAGAATTTTCGGATCTGTTCTGAGATTATGCGTGCTGTTCTCAAACATTCTGGATGCAAATTCAATCGGTGACTTACGGTTTGAGTTTTCTTCTCTATACTCCTGAGTTTTTCTTAAGCTGATTCGCTTTAAAGACTAATTTTTGTTTTAGGATAGTTTAAATTTGCGCATTTACTTTCGTTTCTCTCCTATGCACAAATTTAGGGGGAGAAATAAAAACAAAACAAAAATTAGAAAAGTTAAAAAAAATCAAAAAAAAAACATTAGAAAGTCAAAAAATCAAAAAAAATATGTTGGTTATGGAATGTGCTTGAGGGAGATGTTTTGGGAAGTGATATAATCATGTGATAACGGGCAGTCTAAAACCTGTGTAAGGGATTGAATCTGAATTGTCTAGGCTCTGTGTTCGATGCGCTGGTAGGCACGAAAGATTAAAATGGACTTGACTAGGCATTAATGAACTTAAGGAATCTAGAGACTTGAAAAATCTTGACCTAGATAGATCCATTTAGCCTGACAATACGACGCTCAGATAGGTTGAGCAGGGAGATATACATGATAATCCACCGGTCACATTAAATTAATCCGTATCTAGAACTGTGGTTTAACTCTTCCTCGATGTACGGACTTTGTCCTTAATTCCGGTATTGATGGGGCGACTGGGGAATTCCGATAAAGTAGGTCTGTAGAAGGTTATATTCTTTCTTTTTATCTGTTAGTCATATGTTCCCTCCTCTGCGTGATCGAAAGATCCGACCTGGAATGTAGCATATGCAACTCTATCTCTCTGCATCTTCTATCTATGCAATTCTTTCTATCTGTTAGCCATATACTGTCTCCTTTGCGTGACTCACAATCCGACCTGGTACACAGTATATGCATCATTCTTTTTCTCAATCCCTCTAAAACTTCAGTTAGTCATATGTTTCACCCTCTGCGAGATTGGAAGAGATCCGACCTGGGTGTATAGCATATGCATTCTAAATCTATCTTCTCTCTTAATAATTGTCTGCTCACCCGATGTAAGGAGTATTCTGGAAGTCCTTGATTACTGGAGCATATCAGGAAGCGGGAAACATGTTCTGATACAACTAAAACTGAACATTTACAGATTGTCTGTAGATCTCGCTGCTCAATTTAGGTGGACAACAATATCTTTGGTCGTCGTCAGCTGAATGGTCCTTAAGGAATATTATCTAGGAACTTAGGATCACATTGTCTTGTCACTTATAGTATGTCCTAATTTTGTCACAATCTCTCGTGTTTAAGTGGACCACAATACCGGCGATTGACCAGATCTATTCATGAAGGGAGAGATACTGATAAACGGATAAAGGCTATCTAAAAACTTTGATCCCAAATCACTCTTAAAGTTAGATATCATTTTATTTTTTTTAAATTTGTTCATAGTTTCTTCTAATTTAAATATTAGGGGAGAATTAAAAATTTAAAAAAAAAATCAGAAAATTAAAATAAAAAAAATAGTGTCATTTTTGTTTTATTTCTTTTTCAGAAAATATGAAAAATCCGAAAAATATTGTGTGCTAAGTTTTCTTTTAGTTTTGATTTTGTCTTAAAAGTGAATCCAGATGTAGATGAGACTCATGGAGTTTGTGTCGAAGATTTCTGAGTCAAGGCTTCATCCGTGATCATCGAAGAATTCTCATTCGAAGGAGCAAGAAATGAAGATTATTCTTTCGACATTCAATCTTTCAACCCCAGAAGCAAGGTGAAGCTGCAATTGAAGATTATGTGACGGATTGCATTGAAGCCTCCTCAATCAGTCTGCTGCTATCTTGAACCTGCTGAAGTGATCCAGAAGATTTGTTATCTTTGATGTTCTCTCTGAAGATTCTCAAACTGAAAGCGCTATCTTTCAAGAATCAGTACAAGAAGCCTCCTCACCCAATGTGCGTTCAATGTCAAATTCTGAAGAAAAGCCCAACTGCTCAAGATGAAGTCATTCATTGAAGATTCATCAAGTTCATCTTGAAGTTGTGAAGAATTTGAAGATTAAAGTTGAAGCCAAAGCTCCCAATGAAGATTAACAAGACAAGCCAGCTACTTTTTAGGGGGAGCTTGTTGGGTCATTTAAGAAAAGAAAAGAAAGCTATAAACCAAGGGGTAGATTGTTGGGTCAAAAATATGGTTTATACTTTGCTTTTCTAAGCATTTATTGTTTTTATTATTTGGGCCAAAAATAGTATAGGATTAATTGTAGCTTGGACCGAGCATTGGATTATTTGTATTTTGGGCTTGACCTTAGGTCCATATATATATATATATATATATATATATATATATATATATATATATATATATATATATATATATATATATATATAGGGTGAGAAGTGCATGTGATTGATAAACACTAGAGGAGCTTAAGTGTGTGCATTTGAAGGTGTTCTAGAGAGAGAAACTAGAGAGAAGAACAAGTGTGTGTTAGTGTGTGTGAATCTCATGTAAAGGATCATCATTCTATTCATCAATACATTGAGATTCATATTATTCTTCTTCTCCTTCTCTTCTATTTGATCTAACATCATCCGTTTGATTGGGATTCCGCACCATCAAACGGATCTGATTGATACACAAGCAGATTAGGGACTTACAGATGAAAATACAACGCTCACTAAGAGGTTCGATCTTTTCGTGAGTCTCTTGTCTTAGGAAAGCCTCGCAACCCCAAACCTTGATATGTGCCAATGAGGGAACTTTCCCTGTCCATATTTCGTGAGGTGTTTTAGCAACCTTCTTAGTTAGGACTAGATTAAGGATATGGACGGCAGTCTCTTAGGCATACCCCCAGAATGAGATAGGTAACGAAGCTCGACTCATCGTGGAACGAACCATATCCAACAAGGTTCGATTGTGCCTCTCAGCCACACCATTAAGCTGCAGTGTCCTAGGCGGCGTCAATTGTGAAACAATTCCACATTCCTTAAGATAGTCATGGAACTCGATACTAAGATACTCACCACCTCGATCGGATCGAAGCATCTTTATCTTCCTGCCCAGCTGATTCTCCACTTCTTGCATAAACTCTTTGAACTTTTCAAATGTTTTTGACTTATGCTTGATTATGTAGATATACCCATATCTGCTATAATCATCGGTAAAAGTCACATAGAAGCGGTTAGCATCCCTTGTGGCAGATCTGAAGGGTCCACACACATTGGTGTGTATGAGATCCAAAAACCCTCACCTCTTTCACAAGTACCAGTGAAGGGTAACTTGGTCATCTTTCCAAGCAAACAAGATTCGCACGTGTCATCCGACTTTAAGTCAAATGACTCCAACACTCCATCCTTTTGGAGTTGGGCGATGCACTTCTTGTTGACATGTCCAAGACGACAATGCCACAAGCATGCCTTGTCCAAACCATTCGAAGAATCAATATGCAATACATTATTTCCTAAGGTGTCTACAACCATCACAGTTTCATATATACCATTACAAGGCAATGCTTCAAAATAAAATTTATCATTATAAAAAACATTAATATAACCAATTTCCTTATTAAATGAAAATCTAAAACCTTGTTTATACAAACCATGAAAAGAAATAATGTTTCTCGCCATATCTGACGAGTAGCAACAATTATTCAAATCTAACTCTAACCCATTATTAAGCAATAAAGAATAAACTCCAATCTTGGTGACATGCGACGCTTTCCTATTCCCCATGATCAGGTTCATCTTCCCTTGCTCCACATCCCTACTTCTTTTTAGACTCTGCAAATCAGAACAAATGTGAAAACCACATCATGTATCAAGGACCCAAGAATTAGCATGTGATGAGTTATTAGATATAATAGTGTAAATACCTGCGACGGTGGGCTTTATCTTCTCATCCTTGATATCCTGCAAGTATTTGGGGCAGCTATGTTTCCAGTGCCCTTTATCATGACAATAGAATCACTCTGCTTCTTTTGGATTGGAAGAGGGAGTAGCAAAACCACCTTTGGACCCACTAGAAGAGGATCCATCACGAGAATTTCCCTTGTGATTCTTTGAAGGAGCTTTCCTTTTCTTTCCCTTCCCATGTCCAATTGCCAGGACTGGGGCAACATTATTAGGAGTGGGTACAACAGACTTGCCTTTGAAACTACTTTCAGCAGTTCTCAGAAGGCCCTGAAGCTTGCTTAGAATCACTTCCTCCTTATTCATATGATAAGTCATACGAAACTGATCATAAAAAGAAGGTAAAGAGTGTAGGATAATGTCGATATCCAACCCTTTATCAAAGTTGACATTCAACTTCAGCAAGCGGTCCACAAACCTTTGCATTTTTTGTAAGTGGCCCGTGATGGACTCTCCATCCTTCATTTTTTTGTTATCATGGAGGAAATGATTTCATAGCTTTCCTGTCAAGCACTTTGATGGTACCTTTCCATAAAGTCTTGGTGCATCTCGAAAGGATAGTAGTCCTCATAGAACTTTTGGAGTTCAGCTGTCATAGTGGCAAGCATGACGCACGACACCTTTGTCGCGTCCTTAGTATGAGCTCTATATTCAGCAATTTCTTCAGGAGTATCAGTCGCTTCATCAACCTCCTTTAGCTCTTTATCGATGACATATTCCTTATCCTCGTAACGAGTGACCATCCATATGTTTCGAATCCAGTCATTGAAATTCGACCCATCGAAAATCATCCTCCCACATAAGTTTATGAGGGAGAAAGAACCCGAAGGGTTGGAGCCAGCAGCGTTTGGGGTAGACATCTAAAAAGAAAGACAAAGTTTAGATTAGATAAGGATCCTTAATATAACACCCGAATGAAATATTATGGCTATGACCCAACACAATATTCTACAATTCGGAAGAGGGATGCCGTAATCCAATCGCAAAATATTTGAAGGTAGGTAAATGACGATTTACCAATTTCCACCATAAAAAACGAAATTGAGGAGTAAGTTTTAAATAAATTGAAATTGCTAGATTCTTTTGAGATTCATTGAACTTTTCAATGGCATGTTTAAATCTCGATTATGCCCTTCAAGTTTGTGACTGAGATACCGATGATCACAAACAAGGTGTGGATAACCATGCAAATGTGCTTGGTACTCTTGATGTCATTTATAACCTAATCAATGTGACGGTTAACCACACACGCTCTATTGATCTATGACAAACATCAAGCTACCCTTTGCCACCCTTGCTAGTCCAAGTTAGTGTGCCGGTTAACCATACACGCTCCACTAACGACTTGGCAAGGTGCAAAGTGCAATTTCATGGAATAGCACCAATTTCACATTTTTCCTAAAGTAACTAAGATTGGGAATTTATAAAAACATTTAGTTACTTTTATAATTATCATTATATTTTTTTAATGAGAATTAATGTCTTATCCTACCCGTTCGGCTAACGACCCTCCACTAGTTAAGGAAGCGGTGGGTGAGAGTGGACACCCATTCAATCGCCATTTTATAGGCAATTTCCTTATACCCCCTTATAGACCAGTTTCATGAATGAGACCTATTAACGGTAAGACTGATTTGTCTTATATATATATATATATATATATATATATATATATATATATATATATATATATAAGTATTAATCCTTTAATATATAATAGTATAAGGGTTGAATTTTAAACTTTTGAAATTCTAGGGCTTGGAATTTAATGTTTCATAAATGAGCCTTTTCAAATTCCAAAACTTGAGGGCAAGTTTTGAAACTCTTCAAAACTCTTGAATTTTAGAATTTTAATGTTTCATAAATGAGACCTTTTAAATTTCAAAACTTGAGGGTAAGTTTTGAAACTCTTCAAAACCTTTTGGATTCCAAAACTTGATGGCAAGTTTTGTAACTCTTTAAGACCTTTTGAATTTCAAAACTTGATGGCAAGTTTTGTAACTCTTCAAAGCCATTTAGATCAAATTTTAAACTAATAAAATAATCATATAATTTTATCTATTACTAATTTGACCTAATTCAACTCACATAGCAAGACAATTCAAATCAAATAATACAGATAATCAACTTATTATCTTAAAATTTGATAACTGTCTTTCAATTGGATGAGGATAATCATCACTATATCAGAAAAAATAAATTTTATGATACAAAACAGTTTGTGGTAATGATCATAATCCAATTCTGGCCAAAAAAACTCGAAAAACTGCAAACAGAAGATCCTACTCGTCGAGTACATGAACTGGACTCGTCGAGTTGTCAATTTGTGAGTGAACTCGTCGAGTCAGGTAATTGGACTCGTCGAGTCAGATAATTGGACTCGTCGAGTCCATCAGTCAGAGGCCAGAAATGAGACGTTTCTAGCTTTGAAAATTTAACCAACGCATCATTATAACAGAAAACATCCTAGGCTCTAATATCACTGATGGGTTTTGAGCACTACAACAATCCTATGGTGCACATACAACCCTAGATGCTTTGGATCTAAGTTTTCTCAAGTTATACATGCAATTTCATTTTTCCAAAGCATGGAGCCTAACTAGCATACAACTTTGATAATTGAAACATAAAAACAAGTAAGATGATTACCTCTTTATTGTAGCTTGTAGAACTTGGCATTACAAGAGCTTAGCACCTCAAATGTGATGCCTCAAATAAGTCACAAACACCAAGAACAATGGAGGACAATGAGAGAGAGCTTGGAGGCACCAAAATTGGCTAGCTTCTTCTTAGAATGCACTTGTGTCCGATTTTAGGGCTTAGGGGTTACATTTATAGTGTAGAATTCCAAGGGTCACTTGTAAACCCTAATTCATTCACTTAGGCTTTTAATCCAATAACTCATTTGGACTAACACTTCATGGACTCTCACATAAGCTTAGTCCATTACTAATCAATCATGGATCATCAGCCCAAACTATATATATCACTGATGTACATAATCAGTCCCCGTTAATTTAATTAGTCTCTTTTGATCACTAAATTAATTCCAAATTAATTCTTGATCAATACCAATTAAAATAATATGATTTCTCAATTAATATATTATACTTATGATATATTAATAAATCACAAATAACCTCTTCCTAAAATATCAATCCTATCAAATTGCTCCGGTGAAGGCAACCCAAATGGACCATGCTACCATCGATCGGGTCAAGTGCATACCAAGTATAGTTATGGGATTAGACACCTAATCCAACAAATCTCACTCTTGATTCGATCCTTCTTCCAATTCTCCTTCTTGTCTCCATCGGCTTGCGCCTCCCTAATCAAATCTAGAAGTGGCGAATCAATTAAAATCCTCATACATAAGCTCCCAATGGAAGAACTAGTTGACTTATGGCCCAAGGCATCAGCGACCACATTCGCTTTCCCCGGGTGGTATAGAATCTCCCAGTCATAGTCCTTAACTACGTCAAGCCACATATGCTTTCTCATGTTCCATGAGATATCTCAAACTCTTGTGATCCGTGTAGATTGTACACCGGACCCCATACAGATAATTCTGCCAAATATTGAGGGCAAACACTACCACACCCAACTCCAGATCATGCGTCAAATATCAAACCTTATGTGGCTTCAAATGCTTGGAAGCATACGCAATTACCCTCTCTCTTTGCATGAATATTGCCCACAAACCGGTGATGGATGGATCACAGTATACAACAAAATCCTCAACACCCTAATGGAGACTCAAAACTGGGGCCTTACATAGCTTCTATATTAGTGTCTTGAATACAGCCTGCTGCTCACGCCCCCAGCAAAAATCCATGCCCTTCCTCTTCAGACGAGTGAGGGGTACAACAACCTTGGAGAAATCCTGAATAAATCTCTGATAAAACCCAGCTAAACCTAGAAAACTCCTGATCTCCGAGGGAGACCTCGGTACCTCCCACTTTATAAAAGCCTCAATCTTGGTCGGGTCGACCAAAATCCCATTCTAGTTAACGAGGCATCCCAAGAACTGGACCTCTCGTAGCCAAAACTCACACTTCGAAAACTTGGCATACAGCCGTTCCCGCCTCAAAACTCCCAGAAGCTCTCGAAGGTTCTCCTCATGTTGCTCCTTGGTCTTGGAATAGAACAAGATATCATCAATAAAAACAATGATTAATCGATCGAACATCAGCCTGCATACCCGATTCATCAAATCCACAAATGATGCAGGTGCATTGGTAAGCCCAAAAGGCATCACTACGAACTCGCAATGACCATAATGAGTCCAGATTGTTGTCTTCTCCACATCCTCCTCTCTAACCTTTATCTGATGATACCTTAACCTCAAATCGATATTGGAGAACCATGATGCACCATGCAACTGATCGAAGAGGTCATCAATCCGTGGAAGTGGGTAATGGTTCTTCACCATTAACTTGTTCAACTTCCGATAATCAATACACATCCGGTAAGACCCATCCTTCTTCTTCAAAAATAAGATTGGCGCTCCCCAAGTCAAATTGCTCAGTCTGATAAACTGCTTGCCCAACTCAAGCGAATAGGACAACGCCTGCATCTCTGGTGGTGCTAATATGTACAACGCCTTAGCAATCGGGACCGCACCAGGAACCAAATCAATCTTGAACTCAACCTACTTCGCATGAGGCGCACCGGGTAACTCCTCCAAAAACACATTTGGGAACTCCCTGACTACAGGTGCATCCGAAACCGAAACCTCCCTTCCGAATCGAGTGTCAACCACATACGCGAGGCAACCCATACACCCATTCTGCAGATACTTTTGAGTCCTGGCAGTAGAACAAAAGGCTGATCCAACCCTAGTACCCTCTCCATAAATAATCAGTTCTCCTCCACTTGGGGTTCGAACTACCACCCGCTGACCGTCGCAGTCAATCATCGCACCAAACCTTATAAACTAATCCATCCCTACTATCATGAATACATCCCCTATAGGAATAGGGACCAAATCAATCAAATAAGGCACCCCGAAAATCTCTAAAACACAACTCCAAAAAATGCTTGACGCAGAAACCCCATGCTCGTTGGTGATGGAAACTCGCAACGGGCACCCTAACTCTCCAAGGGACGTATTAAAACTCCTACTGAAGGACTGAGACATAAAGGACTGACTCGAACCCAAGTAAAAAAGCACAAGAACAGGCAAGGAATTCACTAAGAAGGTACCTAGCAGAATCATAAACATAAGCATACCATAAAATAATTTGATAGAATAATAAATGAAAACATACCAGTAACACCGTTTGACGTCGTCCTGGCCTTCTTTGATGTGAGCTGGAACGCACGACCTCGAGCCCTTGGGGGCTCCGCCCAGCCATGGCGTCTATTCGTGATCCTCAAAGTAAACGGTGTTGGAGCCTGCACCGGTCTCGCTGCGAGAAAGGGGAAAGTGGCCTTCACATGGTCAACCTGATCACAATGATAGCAAATCCTTGGTGCTTGATATTGGGGCATGATGATGACAATCCCTAGCAATATGTCCCTCCTTGTTACATTTGTGGTACCTAGAAGAAGATCGATAAACACCATCATGAACCTTGATGTACTTCCAACAAGTGCGGACCCTCTGTCCTCTAAATCGTGCAACAGTGGGCTTGAACCGCTTGGATGTAGGTTGTGACTCAACGGGAGCCTGCCTCAGCTCCCTCATATAGGTCTCTGTCTCAATCTCTCACCTCCTCGCGTCATTCTGCAGCTCAGCAAGGGTACTATAACGCTGGGTAGACACAAACTGCCTAATATTAGTCATGAGCATACTCAAGTATTGCGTCATCTGGGCCTGTTTCGAAGCAACAAACTCGGGATAGAATAAAGCTATCTCAGTAAACATCTAGGTGATCTTCGTCACCTTTTTCGTCGTTTGTCTCAAATCTAGGTACTCCTAAACAAATATCTCCCTTTCCACCATGGGAACAAACCTCGTGCGAAACATCTCTGAGAACTGTTCCTAGGTAACATCAACCCTATGCTTAGGAGTATAAGAACCAGCCACCAGGTTCCACCAGTCCTTTATGCCCAGCCGAAGAAGGTTTAGGGCGCACTTAACCTTCCAGTCCTCCAGATAGGAACAAGTGAAGAAGCAACCCTCCACATCAAAAATCCATCTCATAGCTATAATCGTGTGCTTGACCCCGTCAAACTCAGTTGGTTTCGTGTTGGTGAATTCCCAATACTAGAATGATCCTATCCCCTGAACCCCCTGCAACAGCAACATATGCGGTAGATGTAGCAGCCTCGGACACGACCACATACTGCTCATCGAACAACTCAATCATTACGGTTATAATAGACCGAAAGACCTCAGGGATTGTACCCCAGAGAGCAGCAACTACCTCAGTAGTGATCAACTCATGGATGTAATCATCAGTTAATCATGGCCTATCCTGGCCACCAGCTCCAGAACCAGATCATCTCGTGAACACCATACTGAAAATGAACAAAAAGGTATCAGAAAAGCCACAATTCATACTATTACAATCCTCACAGAGAGACTAAACCCTCGGGGTTTCTGACTTCCTTAATACGTGTATGGGTCTTGTGCTTTCAGTAGTACAGGATCTTGAGACAGTCGAATACTTGATTCTCCCCTAAGCCCACAACGGGTTGGATGAGAGGGTCGAAGGGCCTAAAAACGGCTTTAGGAGGGAAGGCTCAATTAATTCTCAAATACTCAATATCATCGTTGCCGAAGGAACATGTCTCCTCGTAGGAGAGAATCCCTTGGTCGATGAAGTCGTCTTCAGGGAGAGCTAAGATGTTTTTGCGAGAAACGACCATTTTTCTAAACATGATAGAAGAAGTAAAAACGTATAAGAAAAAGAGATAATTACCTTCTAATAAATCGCCGGTAATCGAAAGATAGCAAGGGAGAGTAAATAAAATCATGAGACAAACCATCTCTATTTATACTGAACCAACATCTGATTTGACCGCTTGATAACGGCTAGTAATCCATCCGTTAGAATTTGAATTATTCTAGTCGTTAAGGGTTAAAATTTAAAAATTACTATTATCTCTTTTCATTTATTTACTTTAAGTTATTCCTTCAATATTATCGAAACTAACTCACTTATTTTCAGGAATAACTTGGGGGCAATTGTTAGGGCCAGGATCCTCAAAGCATTTAGGATCCTCAGACCTCATCCGATATTCAGGATCTTCAACTATCTCAGGATCCCGACTATTACCGTTATTATTTTTTACTAACATTTATAATGGTTATATTTCGTTCTTAACTAACACATGTGCAGAAATAGTCAAGAGAAGACTTATTCTCAACAGAGTTTCGTCTGAACTATGCTAAAGACCAAATATACCTAGTCAATCAACGTTCACAAAGCTGGTCATAGAGGATCCCGGGAATATCAGACATCTTTTTAGCTAGTTTAGACTATAAATTGACCCATGTATCTCGCACGCGATACACACTACTCTTAGCTTACTCTACAAACTTTTTCACTTGTTCTTACTGAAAACTCTCTGTAATCATCAATTTATATTAATAAAATCATCAAGGCAGGTGATTATTATCACCTCCCAAGGCAAGCTTCCTTCAAGAGTGTGGGAATGGGGATGATCTCCATTGTTTCGCTGAATTGTGCCACATGTTCTTCACGATTCGTGGTCCCGTCATAAGGCTTCATGCTGGAAGTTAGGAAGCACTTTGGGACCTCGGTGTCAGCGATTGCAGGAGCTAATCTCGAGATCTTGTGGCTTGTTGGGGATACTTCCAGTATAGGTTGGACTACTCTAGGTACGCTTGAGATCATCTGTCGTAGCTATTGAAGTTCTTTGCCATGAGCGGACTCATTCCTGGATCAACATCCATAGAGTTAGTAGTAAATATATTATTATTGACGAAGTTACCAGGATCTTGTTATTGGGAGTAACGAAGGTTTCACTGGGATCTTGAGTTGTATGGTCTTTCTCTCTTGGAGTTGCGCCCCAAGCGGGAACAGAGGCCGGTATTGAGGATCCTATCTTGCGGCGGTTCGCTGAGGATCCCGTGTTGTCAAAGTTTAGGATTTTGGGTTGTAAGATCGAGGGTGCTGCTTCTTGAGGCTTGTGGATCTCTCCCCTCATTGGAAGAAAGCATTCGGATTCAAGCTCTCAAAGATAATTCAAATCCGATGATGGGCATTTCTCCTCTCTTTTGAGAAGGAATTATTCATGATATACATTTTATGCCCCTCATGTATTTTAATCTTCCAACTCAAGATGATGATCAACTGGACTTGCCAATCTCTCCTCATGGACGCCACTATATCAAGTTCGTACCTCTTCACCCAACTGATGATCCTCAAACCATCATCCAAACTGAGCGTGAGAGATTGAGAACCTTCTATTCCACCAACGCACGACCCTAAAAGGAAGTGTGGTCTCGGAAAAGAATTACCAAGATCGTTGGATAGGGTAATAAGGTTCAAAGCAAGTTTGATCTCGAATGTATTTTGCATAGATATTTCATATCTCGGAACAAAGAATCCACTATCACCATCACATATGTGCATTTTTGTATCCTAGTAAAACCACATTTACCTCTAGCATCACATCTCAATTGGAAAAACTCATAATTGTTTTTCAAATCTCTAGCTATACGTACGAATAAATTTCTACTAATACAAAAACATTCTTCGAATATTGATAGATCGTATAAACTATACGGGGCAAAGTAATCATGTACCAAAAGTTCGTTTGTCGCAATACGATCTCGGTTGATCGAAGTTCTACGCTTCTTCTCGACATTTGAACTTTCGTCTTTCTCTGACGTATCATGTCGTGTGTCGCGGACAACAACGTTTCTAAAACCAACTCGTCAACAGAATCATGATCATTGGATGAAGAAGAAGAAATTGAACCTAAAAAGTTATCTATATTGTTGAAAGTGTGTGTTTGCTAGATTTAAAAATATGTGTAAGGGTTCTCAATCTAGTTAATCAAAAACGTTCAAAAGAAGCTAGTTCACACGTGCTTTAGTATGCCAACTAATAAAAAAAATATTTGTTGAAAATTTAAAAAAAAAAAATATTTGTTCCAACGGCTCCAAAAACGTTCAAAAGAAGCTAGTTAATCAAATGAATTGTCTTCATCCGTCTCCATGGCACTCCACAACCAACCCACCGGAGCCCGGGGCGGTGTTCACACGTGCTTTAGTATGCCAACTAAGATTTTACGCATGCTTTTCCTTGCCATACTGGATAGCCTAAACGAAGTTTTTTTTTTAAATAAAAGTTGTGTGCGGAACACACAGAACGAAGAAATGTAGTTGACTTGATCTTTTAACTTTAGATTAGTAAATTAATTATATACTTCATAATAAATACCAAAAAGTCACACCATTAAAGATTGACAAAATGGATTCTCGTATAACATATTGGGCTAACACTAACATGTTTTGAAAAGGAAAATTTGGGGTTTGGGGTGTTATGTGTTTGCCAACCAATGCTGCATCTTTATGTGCTGGTTCCCTTTGGGCATACAAGTAAGCTGCAAGCCTGTATTCTTATCTATTAATGCAATATTTATTTGTTAATAGAGAACAGTAAATCCGAGATTTAAATAACGTTTTTACTTCAATATAAACAAATAAATTAAGATATATATGGTTACACATGGCCTCAAGTGCAGGTCAAGCTTCCTTTTGATATAAATCTATATTTATCCGATGAACATAAGGATAAGGAAGAAGATTAATTAACTATTTATACATAATATTAATGTTGATGACGCCTTCAAAGATTCGATAGAAAGTCATTATGATGCAAAAAGGGTATCAAATTAAATTAATACATTTGGTGGCAAATGATTTTGTCAATTATTTAATCTACTTTTTTTTTTATTCTTTAAAAATATATATATTTTAGCCACTTGGGGGCACTTCATTAGAATATGTTTACCAACTACAATTTTGAATTTAATACTTCTCATACGGTTTCTTTGACAGTGGCAAATCATTAACTTTTCTTTTTTCTATAAGTACTAAGCTAGTTGGCCATGCTAAGCAACACATTAGACGGAAATAATCATAAATAAATAATAATAATAATAATAATAATAATAATAATAATAATAATAATAATAATAATATATAATATAATATAAATATAATATAAATACAAGATGCCTGGGATCATATAATTGCATCCACCCAAAGTCAATTAGTTAAATTTAATTTGAAGGCGTCATGAACGCGGGTTTTGTTGAATATTTGCTAGTGATTTTGTATAGAGTTATTTATTATAGTGATGGGATAAAGGAAAAAGAATGATGTCACATCATTACTCGGTCATGGTACCAATCTTAAAGTTTGTTTTAATCGCTTAGTAGTGTCAAATTTGAGCTTGAAGTTTTTATAGAAAACTCCGAAATGTTCACTATTATAAAATCGACTATTAACAGGTGAGTATTAGGTAGGGATGATAATTAGACGAGTATTTGTGAATCCAATTATTAATTTTTATATTGAATCTATCTAGTAAATAATTATGAGGTTTGTATCGAGTATCACATTTATCATCTTAATATGTTAAAATTACCCCTTACCATTTTCATTACATAAACCTAATCACAATCTCGATCGTAAAATGTCTTGAATACTTTTAGTAATGATAATTACTAACAACATTAACAAGTTTAATCTCTAACTAATGCTACATAAATATAACCATCACCACATATAATACATATAATACTCGAATTTCATGATAAGTTAATAAAGATCATAACATAAATATAATAAACAATATCAATAATTTTCATTCTCATATGTAATATAACTTTCCTTTTATAATATCATATTTAATATTATAATATAATTTTTAAATCATATATATTAATAATAAAATTGTTCGAGGACGATAAATGGGACATGGTATGGCATTAGGTAACCGGATGCCATAACCCTAATACCTTATCATCTTAAACCCGCAAAGTTTTTTACATAAAAGATCTCATACCCCGTCACATAACAATTTACCCAACCTAAAACTCGTCCTAAAGTTTTGGTTCGGTTTTTCCCATTGGAATTTGGTATTTTTGACATTCCTGGTATTAGTAGTGATAAATCTAATATATTGTTAAACTTAGGGCTTCCAGTCCAACATCATATTTAGTATAGAATTACTACAAACCATAATTGTTATTCATTTCATGGAAATAAAATACATATAATATAGTTATATGAGTAATCTAGTTTATCTATTGTAATACATATTTTTACTATTCTACACAAAATACAAAAATATACTTTTCTGATACTCCTTATCAACCAAAATGAATTCGAACTCTAGACTTTGATGAACAACCGGAGAATGTTGTTGCGAGAGGCCTACCACAAAATTATTGGTGTATTGAAACTCAAATAGCACGTGAAGGATGTTGATATCTTGAAAAAAACTATTTTGCGAAAAAAAGATGTCACATATCCACCTGTTTGGTTCACTGATGTTCGACTTGAGTTCTTGTGAGATAAATAGCCGACACATTGTTATAGCGGACAGTGGTAGTTTTATGTTTGGGGATGTTAAGAGCTAGTAGAAAGTTGTTTATCCACCTAGTTTAAGAAACTACATTTGGCCACCCCTGGTACTTGGATTTAACATTATAGCAAAAAATAGCATCATCGTTTAGATGACCAAGAAATGTCGTTGTTACCAACAAATATAATAAAAACCAGAGGTGGATTGTCGGAAGTTTGTGAAACATTCTTAATTTATGTGGGAGTGAGTTGTAAGGATGTATGAGCGAATGTTCTAAGATGTAAGTCATTGTCAAGAGTCTCTTTTAAATAACAAAATTATTTGCTTCAAGGACTAAACATGGAGCTCATGAGGCGTGTTTATGAAGATACACCCTTGTTGAATTGAATGGGCGATGTATGTATGGATAATCTCTAAGTATGAGAGAGCACTAATAAGACAGTAGTTGTTCATTGGTGTGCTAGTGATTTCACTACATTTATTAAATGAATTGGTTGGTGTAATTGTTCAGTTCCAAGCTTGTGTTTTAGCTTGAGCAAGTAAATTAATGACATATTGAGCCTAAATTAGGGAGAAACCATTCTTGTTTTGTATCATAGAGATGTCGAGGAAATAATCGAGTGTCTAAGATCCAACATAAGTTATTACTTCGTTCCAAAATCAAGTCTTAGAGTCATACTCCAAGATTGTTCCTTGAGTGACATATCTTAAGTAGGTTTATAACACATTTAGAATTGGTAGTCGTGATGTCTTTAAGACAAAGACCAACTAAGACCAATTATATGAATTGTTTTTCCTTGATAAGAATCTGCACTAACTCTTGAATATGTGTTTGTCAAGGAGTGCTTCTTGACAAGAGAATCTTATATGTCAAGAAGTCAGTGGGAGTCTTAAATATATTAAAAAGTTTCAGGAACTAATCAAGAATAAACCTATTGTGTATCATTAGCTCACGACTTGAGGTTTGTAACCTATCGTGTTGACATATTCTTGTTTCTGTGCCCATTGCAGTTAAAAGTTGACTATGCATGTGAGTTCTATGAGTTCTAAATTGTTTGCATAAGGCGAAGGACCTTGATCAGTGAAATTTCATTGATCTGTATAGGTGAGCTGCTTAACAACTTGGAAGACATGGTAGGCCCATGTTCTACCAAGTGGCAAGAAATTAAGATTGAACAAGTTCAGTCCATATGAGTTTGAATTAGTCATGGACCTTGTCTTATGATAATGGTTGGGAATGACAGATTCACATGGATAGGAACACATACACCATAAAATCTAAGTGACATAAGGTTTCTCTCCAATTCATGAAAATGATTATGAGGAAACGCTTTTACTAAGTAGATTTTAAGGAGATAGCAGTTGTGTTAATTGCGTTCTCAAATTCGATTATGATTACGATATCCCTCTTCATAGTTCGAATTGTGAGAAATGGCAAATAGTTTGAACATTCGGAACTTATTGTTGTAAGTTCTGAAATAGTTTAGACACACATATGGGCTTTCTAATAAAAGGTGTATGAGCTTAGATAAAGGCTTATCGAAGCATCTCATATCAGAAATCTAAACTTTGGAAGAAAGTCAATAAAGTATCGATTTCTAGAAGTCCAGCTGATTTTGGATACATGTCAAAGATAGTGGGAGCATAAGTGTTATGCTAGTAAGATCAAAATTATTATGCTAGTGGGAGCATAATTATTATGGTAAGTGTTGCGAGTTAGCAATGCTATTTATAGGAAACAAAGTTCTAATTTGAAAAGTTGCAAAGGTTGAAAAGTTGTTTCGCTATAGTAAGGGAGAGGATATTTATACTTTATTTCGAATCTAAAAGTTTAGATTGAAGTATTAATCAAACTTAGTCATGGATATATATGAATACCATGTTGAAATATTTCAATATTGGAAATTCCATATATGGAAATATTATAGCAAAAGACTGGTCAAGTATCATGTCTTTATGTAAGACATTATGAATCGTGTCCCATATGCTTCGGATATAGGATCGATTGCATATGTTATAATATTCACGTGTTCTAATTTTCCAAATGCCTAGGGCATTAAGAGGGGAAAAGGACTAGAACCGGATATGACTAAAGTGGTTAAACAACTGTCAAGGACAATCTAAGGTTCGCTAAGGATTGGTTGCCTAAGGACAATTGGAAGTATAGTAATGGATGGACCATATTGACATTATTATGAATAGACAGAATTCTATTAATAATGCATTGTCATATGGCAAATATGGAAATGTTTTCATAATGGGAGTTGGGTATTAAGAATCTATGTGTAGGTTAGAAACCTTTATGCAAGAAGGATGTTCAAAGGAATGTACTTTGAATTTGACACTTCGCTTCCTTGGAATTGTTTTGTTATCAATCTCCAATGGAAAGTTTTTTTGTAATATTGTTGGTAAAGTCTCTGTGACTTTGGTACCACGACATTACAAAAGATACATTGCATGATAGATAAGAATCTAACACATTCTTATAGTGGCAAGAATTAGGTATTCTTACACTAAGTAATAAGGATTTGGAATTGTGAAATGAGCATCATTGAAATGTTTTCTATTGATCTATTTCACAAAGAAGGACCATAGGTAAACATAGTGTGCATGCTTGGAGCATGGGATAAATATTGTTTTAATTCAAGTATTAAGTTGATTAATCGAAACATTATACAACGAATAATGTGTAATCAATATGGTGATTAAATAAAAGGTGTTTTATTTATATTCAAAAGTTTTGAGACCATATTGAATTCGAATATTCTTGTGTTTCACTTTGCATGTTTTACTTCCCGAATAACTAGGTTATTCAAACATCCACAGTCAATCATACTTTGGAAGTAAGTAATGAGGTAAGACTGTCATGGATCCAACTGTAGATTGTCTAAGGTTTTAGACATAGCAAAGTTTGTTGCAGTGTTCATGAGTACTCCGGTAATAAGATTTGAGTAATGGATTAAACCCAGGCTCATCTGAATCACTTCATGGATTTCATCACGAGTGATTGTGAGACGATAATATCTTATATTCTTGAAACGGGGGCATATAGTTGCAGTTTACAAGTCGGTTTACATTGATGATATGTAAACGCACCAATAACTTGGTGTTATAAAACATATTGTTGTGTGTGATTTGATGAGTAAATAGAGCAAGCATATGAGTCGAAGTTTATCCGTTCCTTTTACCCTAAGAGGGATAAAAGCGATATATGTGGGCCCCTCGGTGATTTAGTGATGACAACCCTAAGCGCTTGGCCAAGCCTGGACTAATTTGATTTGTTCAATTAGTCGGTCGTCATAAATCGGAAATCGGGAAACAACTCATGAACAAAGAGAATGATTCTAATCCATGTCTCAGTTCATACAATATCTAGAATGGAGGAATATATGATCCCTTATCTAATGGACGCGTCAAAGTTCGACAACGGCTTTTAAGAGCTACGATTGCTAGTCGGGTTGTAGAGTCGTAGTTGCGGTTATAGTTATTACACTTATCCAAGTGGGAGACTGTTGGATTAGGTGTCTAAGCCCATAACTATAATTGGTATGTACTTCACCCTAGATTAGCATGGTCCATTTTGGGTTGCATTCACCAAAGCAATTTGATAGGATGGACAATTGAGGAAGAGGTTGTTTGTGATTTATTAATATATTATAAGTATAATATATTAGTTGAAAAAATAATATTATTTAATTAGTATTGATCAATAATTAATTTGGAATTAATTTAGTGATCAAAAGAGACTAATTAAATTAACGGGGACTGATTAAGTAAATCAGTGATACTTATAGTTTGGGCTAATGATCCATGTTGATTATGTGGACTAAATTTTGTGGAGTCCATGAAGATTTAGTCCAAAGGGCTTATCATATGGATTATTGGATTAAAGGCCAAGGAAGTGGATTAGGGTTTACAAGTTGAAACTCTTGGAATTCTATACTATAAGTGTGACCCCTAAAACCCTAAAATGGGCACTTGTGCATTCTAAAAAGATGCTAGCCGTTTTTGGTGGTTAATAGACTCTCAATCATTTGTCCTCCTCTTTCTCTTGGTGTTTTGTGAACCATTTGAGGCATCACAGTTGAGGTGTTAAGCTCTTGAAAGGCCAAATTCTACATGCTACAACTAACAGGTATTCTTCTAACTAGTTTTTTATGTTTCAAGTATCAAGTTGTATGCTAGTTATAGGTTTCATGCTTTGGATAATTTTTGTTGCATGTGTAACTAGAGAAAACTTAGATCCAAAGAATTAGGGTTGTATGTGCACCATAGGGATGTTAGAGTACATAAAACCCAACACCAGGGCGTAGTCAACTTCCTCCCACCAGTCACGAGCTCTGACTTTCAGCAGACAGGATGCAAATCTGACCTTTGTTCTCTAGGAGTCGAAGCTAGTACGGAAGGCATTCGTGATATCTGCTAACCAACGGCTGCTCGCAATAGGGTCCTTCTTCCCGAAGAAATCCGGAGACCCACATGCCCGAAACTCTCGGAAAGTCAAAGAGCGGGCTCCTACCATCGCCACAATCTCATAACGAAAAGTGCCCAAGTTTTCATCAAGAACCTCCATGATACCCTCCTTGATCATATCTAAGATCACATGAGTCTGCTTAAGAAAACTACATGTAATCTCTAACAAAATGAACTCTCGCATTTGACCATCCATGTGTCCGGCCCCAGAGCCAGAACCCGAACCAATGTCGGGACCAGAAGCATCATCAGCACCCGCACCACCACTAGAACCTCCTCGAGTAATCACCATGCTAAAAATAAACCATACAAACCATCAAAACACACTCAAGAAACCCCACAATCTACAAGCTCATTGGTTTCACCGTGACTTTCCTTGACTCGAGTTCGGATCCTCTGCTTCCAGTAGTATGGGCCCGATAATATCTTCCATATTTATCCATACTTTCCTCAAAGACCACCCCGAATCCTCCAAGTTACTTCTCTTTCGATCCAGATGATCTCTAGCAAAGCAAGGCTCACTGCACCAAATCGCCTCCTAGGTTCTCCTGGGACTACCATCACACCACTCTCTGCCATCAGATGCAGAAGGAACTCCCTCCAATACCATCTAACTAGCTTACAAATTCAATTACATATTAATGACACTAGATAATTCTGACTGATAGGTCTCACACTACAACGGATGGACTCAAACAAGAGCTATGCAATAGGATTAAACCTATCCTTCTAAAATTATCTAATCTCAGTAATGTGTAACTTAACGCATTCACTTACCAGTTAGCTGATATTAATGAGAACTCCCAAAAGCACAAAGCAAGCAGCATTCGAGCATTGAGTAATCGAATCAAAGCATAACCTAAACAGGCCATCCTATCAATCGACTGATCCAATACTAGCATGCAAGTCTACAAGCTCATACAATAGGCATATAAAGGTATCTCTCTTAGCATTCTATCATGCAATCCTGAGCAGATCCTTAGCCCTAATCTAGCATGTGATTCACAAATTCTTATTTCATAGCATATCACATAGAACATATATGGGTATTTTGGGAAAACTTATTTAAGCTTGGTCGATTGGATACACCACACCCATTTCTTTTATTAGAAAATCCTTTAATAAAACATTTTCTTTTCATAAAAATATCTACCAAACCCTTAGTTTGAGTTCAGACACACTCGAGAGTATGCCCGAATCCCTCAAACCAAGGCTTTGATACCGACTTTTAACGTCCCAAAATTTCATGGCCAAAATTTGATTTTTGTTTCAATAATACCATTAACCAAATATGTTTATAAAAATAATAAGGGAAATCATAGTATGTCAATAATCATCCAAAAGTACATCATAATCATAATAAGTGGAAAATCATGGTGTGTGTAATGCGATCATCCCAAACTCTTCCCCTTCGAACAGGAAGTACCTACAACATAAACTGAAAACCGTAAGCACAAAGCTTAGTGAGTTCCCTAAAATACCACATACCATACATAAATTTCATCTCAAGGTTGAACCAGGTCTGCTTCACCCCCGACTCTCACCCCCGAGCCTATTTCAAGTCACATGATAGCTCAAGGTTGTATCGGGTCTATTTCACCCGCGGGTCTATTTCACCCCTGAGTTTATTTAAACTCAAATGACAGCTCAAGGCTGTACCGGATCTATTTTACCCCCTGATCTATTTCATCCCACATAAATATAGAAAACAGGCATATAGGCATTCACAAGAGTCATAAACACAGCAAGCATATACTACCCAAGTATCATATATTATAGTGAGCAAACTCACCTCGATCCGTTGATAAACAAATAGATCATCGGGCTGCTGAATCGGAGAATCCCCGCACTAATCAATCAAATAATATCCTAATTAATAATTAGGTCATAAACCATAACCGGGAATCTAATTCATTAAGTCTGACTCCTTAGGGTAAAAAGGCCATTTTACCCTTTCCCTTAACTAACCCAAAACGGAGACCCAACCCAAAAGCAACTGAAGCCCAATATGACCCAAAACCCTCTAAGGCCACAGTAGGGAGTACACTGAGCGTACTCAACTCATACTCCCCATGTACTCACCCTTGACCAACTTATGGGGTTCGAACCCAGTACACGCAGCGTACATGGAAGTACGCCCGACATACTGATCTATTAGCCAATCCTTCTTTGGATGGCTTAATCCCTTCAAACCTTTTCGTCCAAAATTCTTATCTACTCTAAAACTAGGTCTTAATCCATAAAGTTGGAATCTTTAAGCTTATGCATGGATTAATAAGCCCCAAAACCCAACTTTAACACTTTAACCTCATGAAATGAACATCAACCTTTGCATGGTTGAGTTAAACCCATAAAGCTATCATTTTTATGCACAAGGGACCTTAGAAACACTAAGATCTAACATATTATGCTTTCGGAGTAGCTTATACTCACAAGAACAACTCATGGGGCCAAAATATGCCAAAAACTCCAAGATATCTAGATCTAAAAGATAAATCAGCAAGGTTGCAAGTTTATACCTTCTAAGACTTGCCAAGATGAAGAAGATTCTGGATCTTCAAGCTCCACTCCAATAAATGCTTGATCACCAAGCTCCTACTTTTTCACATAGTGTAACGATCAAGTTTCAGGTACTCTTTAGCATTGGAATTGATTTTAGAAAAATTTGCATTTTTTGGTACCTGGGTACGTTGGGCGTACCATGGGGTATGATGGGCGTACTCCCTTAAATGGGTCGCGGGTATTGAAGGCGTACCTTGGTGTAATCATGCGTACTCTGGGCGTACATAAGCAGACCACAAACCCTAATTTTTAGGATTTGGCCCTTATTTAAATGCCATTTTGGACCTTGCAGCTTCCCCACTCATCAGCCTCCTTACCTCTAAAGACTCCCACAAAACCTTAGCCTTTCCTTGTGTATTCTTGAGCCTTGAAAGTAAACTTTTGGTGGTTTTTATGCATTATGAAGAAGTAGGAACTTGGTGATCAAGAATTTATTGAAGTGGAGCTTGAAGATCCAGAATCTTCATCATCTTGGCAAGTCCTAGAAGGTATAAAGTTGTAACCTTGATGATTTATCTTTTAGATCTAGATAGCTTGGAGTTTTTGGCATATTTTGGTTCATTGAGTTGTTCTTGTGAGTATAAGCTACTATAGACCAGTACGCCGGGCGTACTTCCATGTACGTTGCGTATACTGGGTTCGAACCTCGTAAGTTGGTCATGGGTGAGTACGCAGGGCGTACGAGCTGGGTACGCTCAGCGTACTCCCCACTATGGGCTTAGACGGTTTTGGGCCATATTAGGCTTCGGTTTCTTTTGGGTTGGCTCTCACTTTTGGGCCATTTATGGGAAAGGGTAAAATGGCCTTTTACTCTAAGCATTCGGGTTTAATGAATTAGATTCTCGGTTATGTTTTATGAACTAATTATTATTTAGGATATTATTTGATTGATTAGTGCGGGGACTCTCCGGTTCAGAAGCCCGAGCATCTATTTTTTATCCGCTGATCGAGGTGAGTTTGATCACTATACTGTAGGCTACTAGGGTAGTATGTCCTTGTTGTCTTCGTGACTATTTTTCTATGCATGTTTTCTATATGTATGTGGGGTGAAATAGACTTGGTGCGGCCTTGAGCTGTCATTTGAGTTGAAATAGACTCGGGGTGAAATAGACTTGGGGGTGAAGTAGACCTGGTACAGCCTTGAGCTGTCATGTGAGTTGAAATAGACTCAGGGGCAAAATAGACACGGGGGTGAAACAGACCCGGTTCAGCCTTGAGATGACTTTTATGTATGGTATGTGGTATTTTTGGGAACTCACTAAGCTTTGTGCTTACGGTTTTCAATTTATGTTTCAGGTACTTTCGGTTCGAAGGGAAAGAGTTCGGGATGATCGCATTGCACACACCATGATTTTCCACTTATTATGATTTTGATGTACTTTTGGATGATTATTGACATACTCTGATTTCCCTTATGATTTTTATAAACATGTTCGGTTGATGGTACTACTAAAACAAAAATGAAATTTTTGGCCATAAATTTTTGGGACGTTAAAACAATGCATAAAAACCACCAAAAGTTTACTTCCATGGCTCATGAACACTCAAGGGAAGGCTAGGCTTTCGTGGGGATTCTTTAGAGGGAATGATGCTAATGAGGGAGGCAGCCTCAATGTCCATAATGGCATTTAAATAGGGCCAAATCCTAAAAGTTAGAATTTGTGGTCTGCATACGTACGCCCGGGGTACGCATGGGTAAGCCCAGCGTACGCCTTCAACACCTGCGACCCACTTAAGGAAGTACGCCCAGCGTACTCTGGGACCAAAAATGAAAATTTTATAAAATCAATTCCAATGTTAAAGAGTACCTGAAACTCAATCGTTACAAGTTGTCTATTTTATTCATTCCTTCGTACCCTTGCAAAGGAATCCCACATTTCCAGAATAATAGCCAAATTTGTATTGCTTAGGAAGTTTATTACTTGGCTTTTAGTTTTATGAATTCTATGGCATTGTTTCTTTTTATTAAGAACTTTTAGGATCTTTAGGGGTCTTATTATACTGCATGAAGTCTATAAAGCCTTGTGCTCCAAGGAAAAGAAAAAGCAAATTACTGGTCTCTAACCACGGGTCAATAGTTTTCAAGTAAAAATCTTAAGGTATTGTAAGAAAGATGGTCACGAGATTTTTTTAATATTATAAGTTGTAGAATAAAAAAATAGACGAATGCCTTAAATAAATTAAAGGTTATGTTCTCGACAATAATTCTGATGGAAAGGTTCTTACTGTTATTGTTTGATGTAACGATGATGATTGGTTTCTTGATTTAGCTTGAACTTACCACATGCATTCTCACATAGATTAGTTTACTACTTTTGAATCAAATTGAAATGTTGAATGTGTTTGTGGTTTTGATAGTTCCCAATTCAAAATTGAAGGTTCTTATTTAATGGCATTTTCGTTATTTGATATATCACCATATTTTTTCCTCTACATCATTCAAGAAAGATTAGTCCTTAGTGGCTATGTCAAAACTGGTATTTTTTATATTATGTTAATTAAAGACAAGTATATAATGAGATACAAATAGGACATGTTCAATGATTTTGGAATCTATCCACTAGCATCTTCCTCGTCTTTTTGATGAATGGACGATCATCCTATAATTTAAACGTTAATCGAATACTAGAATCCTTCATTCCTTCTTCTTTTTATCCAAAATATATTTTTACTTCTACGGTACGACCAACGACATCAATAAATGAACAACCAACATGCTTATTCTTTAGTACATTTTTAACTTCATCCTCCACTTGACGACTTCGTCTAATAGACCATATTTATCAAACACATGACACATATGAGGAGACTGATGGTTCTCTTTGACAATGTTAGCAAAAAAGATTAAAGGTTCCTATTTATATCGAACATTATTATGATAACAAAAAGTTTAAGGGCTCCTATATATTCGTATCGAGCATAAGTCTCATAACTTCTTAGCCAACTTTTTCCCATCCACCGCCTTAATAAAGTGAACAAAACCAAACCTTTGCCTTGTTAATTAAACCTCCTCATGACCATGTAAACATTCGCCACCACACCATACTGCCACCACACCATACTTCTGAAACATCTTGAAAAGATTCTTCTCTAGTCATTCCTCCGGGAAGTTTGCAAACACGAAAGATATTGGCAAGTTTCCCAGTGCGTCCGATCCGATGGTCATGAAGTGCTAGGACCTATATATCATTGGCTTGATATCCTCAACCCATGTTCATGATTCTCTTGTCTTTGCCATGTACTATCAGGTTTTCTGGGCATAACTTTTCTTAGGCTGCTTGTGGGTTACGTAGTGAAAAGTTTTTCACCGATTGAAAGTTGAATCAATTAGAAATTGGGGTGCTCACAACATTTACTTCTACATTTTCCTTGTGAACTTGTTGACAATTGTTCTACGTGCTCCCATCACTATTTTTTTAGATTAACCATTCGACTTATTGACTTATATATATATATATATATATATATATATATATATATATATATATATATATATATATATATATATATATACACACACATACACACACACACATATATATATATATATATATAGGGTCCGGTTCCTGTGAGGACTCATTTTAAAGTGAGGACTCATGAGGACACCTTACAAAAATTCAAAAAAATATAAAAAAAATACAAATCATAAAATCGAGCATAGATCTATGTCCAGAAGAAAAAAAAATTTGGAAAAATATTTTTTTTGCATCATTAAAATTGATCAATGATTCAATTTTAATTTTTTATTTTGCATCATTATGATCCATGATTCAATTTTAATGATCCAATTTTTTTTTTCTCTCGGACATAGATCTATGCTTGATTTTATGATTTGTATTTTTTTTAGATTTTTTTTCAATTTTTTTAAGATGTCTTTACGAGTCCTCACCCGATCCTGTTTCTATATATATATATATATATATATATATATATATATATATATATATATATATATATATATAGAGAGAGAGAGAGAGAAGTAGGTTCAAATGTTTCTCACATCTATTGTGTGCTAGAATGCACCAATAAGAATTTAGTAAAAATTAAATTATTATTTAATCAAATAAAGATAGATATTAAATGATTTCCATAGTTATATGTATATTAAATGATATTCATACTTATAATCCTTTTTCTTATGAAAACTAATTAAATTCGGCATTAATGTCAACAATAATATTCTTTCAGAATGAATTCGTATCTAGAAGAATGAAAGTGTATTCTAGCATAATAAGAGTGTATTCTACTAGAATACACTCTCGTTCTTCATATTCAATGCAACTTTATTGTATTTTAATTTTTAAGTGAGTGAATCTTGAAACAAAATACGAATTCATACATAAAAACCTAGATGCGAATTCATTCTGAAAGAATGTTATTGCTGACATTAATGACGAATTTAATTAGTTTCCATAACAAGATAATTATAATTATGAATATCATTTAATATACATACAATTATGGAAATCATTTAATATCTATATTCATTTAATTAAAAAATTATTTAATTTTACTAAATTCCTATTGGTGCATTCTAACACACAATAAATGTAAGAAACACATTAATCTAGCCCTATATATATATATATATATATATATATATATATATATATATATATATATATATATTTATCATGGTTGTAAAAATTGGTCTAGGAGGCCGATTAATCGGCGCCTAGACGCTTGGCGGCCTCTAACTGCCTACGAATAGGGGTTAGAGGGTTAAGCTAGGCGGAATTGGTCAATATCGGTCAAAACCTGCCCAACTCCGACCAAATCGGTCCAACTCGGATCTAATCGGTCCAAAAGACTTTAAAAGACCCACCAGCTTATGGAGCCGGCTTGCCTGTGTTTTTTTTTTGTAAGGAGGATTCCCTTTATATAGAGTATGTTTTCCCTGATAGAATGTTCCAGCTTCGATGTGGGATGCTCAAACTTTTACTCTTTCATATATGTTCTTTGCATCTTGTTCTTCCCCCAATTTTCTTGATGGCTCGTCTCCTCCCCTGCTCGACTACTCCTCCCCTGATGAAGTACCGAACCCAATCAACAATAAATAATTGCTTAATATGGAATCAATAATCGTCTTCTGCCACGAGTTCTCAAGTACCGACTCTGCCATTGTTTTTTGCCACGAGTTCTCAAGTATCGAACCCAATCAACAATCAATATTTGGGTAATCTGGAAAGGATTAGTGAGGAGGAGATTAGGTGGAATCGAGGTTATGTATGAAATAATTGATGAGTTATTTGCTTAATTTTTTCTTGTTGTTGTCGATTTCAATGGATGATGACTTAATTGTCGATTCGTTCTGATTATCGAATCATCTTAACTGAACGTTCTTTCTTCCCTTGACAAGTTTTGATTTATTATAGATACGTTCAATCTGATTTCATTTTTCATGTTTCTATTGTTGATCGAATTAACATTCAAACTCAATAAGATTTCAGCAAACCATATCTGATTTCAAGCTCGCCTTCTATTTTTTCTGAGGTGCTTGTATTCGATTATCAAACCTCTGCATAACTCGATTATCAAATCTCTTTATATTTAATTATCAAACTCAATTATCAAACTTGTGCAGTTGTACGATAAAATGGGACATTATAACTGATCCTGGGTAAAAATTTCTAGTCTCATCGGTTCAAATCGGACACTACTTTTCATGTCCGTCATGTGTTCGATAAAATGCTTAAATGAAGTTCTCAAGTGTTGCCCGCAATGATATTGGGAAATTTGACATCTTGTTATGCATTAGGAACAAATTTGACATCATGGGTTTTTGCAACTAAAGATGATACCATAGAATCAATTATCAAGAATGAAAGAGAAGTCACAGGAGATATGCAGCCTTCAACATCAACATCCAAATTGCTAGAAGAAATTGATAATGAAATTCAAATGAAGGTAATGATTTTGATGATGATGATGAAGGTGGAATCATGTTTGAAGTTGAGGATATGGAAAAATTGATGTCTGAGATTGGAAACATGCCTGATAGTTTGAGGTTGATGCCTTATTTTCAGAGAAGAGAAATGGCTGCAAATTTGGCCATGAAAATGGCTTCAATGTTTGGAGATAGTTATATTTATTAATTTTTTAATAATTTTGTTCAATTATAATGTTATATTTATTAATTTTTTAATAATTTTGTTCAATTATAATGTTATATTTAATTTTATATTCTTAGGATTAATGTTATATTTATTAATTTATTAATATTTTTAATAATTAATGGTCCCCGATTAATCCTCCGATTAATCCCCGCCTAGCCGATTAATCCTTTGACCCCAGTCCACCGATTAGCCTACGTCGAGCAATTTCTACAACCTTGATCTATATATATATATATATATATATATATATATATATATATATATATATATATATATATATATATATATATATATAGAGAGAGAGAGAGAGAGAGCTAGGTTCAGGTGTTTAAAGTATTTATTGTGTTATTGTATGCATAAATGTGGGTCAATCAAAATTTAAAATATAAATAAATAATTAAATAAATAAATAAGGGTAATTAGGTAATTTTATAAACAACTTCCCCAAATACTTTCCTATAATTATGCTAGTTGATTTTAACCTAATTTATCCCCTTTTAATTACCACCACGATCCAAAGTTTTGATTTTAACCTAAACCCCCCGTAGGAACTGGTCGATCCATCAGGAGGAGGATCGCCGACTCTGGGGCTCGATGAGGCCGAAGCATCGAAGTCGTGAAAAAGCAGCGATGTGGTCTCCTGGGTTCGACGTGCCGAAAGGAAGAACGGGATGGGGTAGGGCAGCAGCAATCATTGGGAGGAATTGGTGTTTGATTTTGATTTTTGACAGGAAAATATAGAGGGAAGAGGGGACATCGAATGGGTTATTCTACGGGATAAAGATGAACAATGACCACCAATCTTCCAAAAAGAATGGATTATTCTAGCAGAATAATAGTATATTCTGGTAGAATGATTTATATATTTGTATTTCTTTGTTATTAATAAGTGTAACATTCTCATAGAATAGTATATAATTTTTTTTCTTTTCTAAGAATGTAATGAAATTTTTTTTAACTTGTATCCAAAATTTTGTTATTCTTCAAGAAGTTCATTAAATCAAAATATATATTATATCAGAATGTGTATTCTTGTATGGTTCAATAATTTTTGTTATTTTTCTATATATTGATAAACATATTCCGTCAGAATTTCCGAATTAGGAGAATTATCATCCATACAATCAGATTTTTAAAATTAATAGAATCTATTTTCCCTTAAAATATGCAATTTTCCTTAAAATATGCAAATTTTCTTTATTAAATCTATATTAACTGACTAAAATACCCTTCTAGTTAAATTAGATGGTATTTTTCAATTATATTTAATTCAATAATATGTAATAACCACTTTCTTAAAATAAGTAAAATGATTGGCCCACAATCATTCATACAATAACACAATAATTAGTTAGAATAGAATAAACTAGGCCTATATATATATATATATATATATATATAGAGTCAAGATCAAATAAGAAGAAATTTTTTGGTAGGAAGGTAAGAAGTTTTTTTTCTACATATTTTTTTCGCAAACAAACAAAATGAATCATTAGATGATTCATTTGTAAGATGATTCACAAGAAAAAATTCTCAAAAAAACATCTCGATGATTCATTTATACAATGATTTTGTTGTTATTCACTAAAATTGTCATAAAAGTGAATTTTTTCTTAATTTACTTAAAAATGAATCATAAAGATGTTTTTTTGGGAATTTTTTCTTGTGAATCATCTTACAAATGAATCATCTAATGATTCATTTATTTTGTTCGTCAAAAAAATATGTAGAAAAAAAAATTTCTTACTTCCTACCAAAAAAATTTCTTAATATATATATATATATATATATATATATATATATATATATATATATATATATATATATATATATATATAAATTGTGAAAACCAAAGACTAAACTAACTTAAGCAACAAGAAAAAGAAATCCTCCATCACTTTATGAATTATAATCATAGGAAACTAATTAAAAGGAGCGTATCCTTAAACAAACGGGAACAAAATTGAATAAATAAATGGCATATGATGGTATATCCTTTCAGTTACAGTTAAAGACTAAAAGTGCCATGCAAAGTAGATTGACGTTGGAAACGGTGGCCAAACAATTCAATTCTGAGTAACACCCACATCAAGACAAACTCATCTCCAATGGGAACACTTTTTCTCTCCAAGCTTTTATTGGTTAATTATGACACTGAAACCAAGGAATATCTAAAAAATTAAAAGTGGAAAAGTTTCAAGATCGTAAATTTGTTTTTTTAGGTATCTTTAGGCGCACTGTACGCAACTCCTCGGAGTTTTACAAATACCAGCCCACAGTAAAGACAAATTCATCACTAAAATATCTGCCTGTGTCGTCACCCTTTTGTACCACACCATGGGGCCAAGTTGCACGGCCTCCTATGGTGGTGCTCCTCCTCGTTTATTATCTCCCTCCGCCGGAAAACCGTCGTGCATTCTGGCAACTCACCAAGATCGGCAAATAAAGACTCGTCTTCTTCTCTAATTGAGAATATCATAGCCATGTCAGCATCTCCCACTATGTCTCCAGCCATCAATGGACTTTCTAACATGGTTGAGGTCGTGGATTCCAAATCATAACACCACCCGAATTGATCGCTCGAAGTTACAAAAGGCCCACCCGTCACCACCTGATCAAGAGTACTGGTGAACTTTTCATCAGGCTCGGATATAGATTGCTTTGTAATGAGAGGAGGATCTTCTTCTTGATCATCGGAGTATGAGACTGTTTCTTCTGTGGTGGTGGTAGTGGTAGTGGAGGCTGCAGGTGGTGGTGATGCCGCGGAGTTGTGGTGGTGGTGGTGATTGTTGTTTCTTGAAGCCGGCCAAGGGTGGTTGTGCTCGCATGAATACGTCACCATAACCATAGTGGGGTCTGTTCGGCTCCTCTCTACTTGTTTTCTTGCGGGACATCCTTTCGAACTACTACATCTATAGTAGCCACTGCCAAAGAAAATAATAATTGAGGCTTATTATTAATTTCTTAATTTATCATCGTTTTGTCTTGTCATTAGCATCTTGTAAACATCACGTGAATTTTTATATTCAATTGTGATGTAACTTATCTATTGAAAAACACAATGAGAATAATATATTCAATTGTAAGATAACTTATTTTTTAAAACACAATAAAAAAATTGTTAACCAACGTTGTAATTTGGGAATTGAAATTATCTAAGAGATAATATTTCTTTTTAGCGTTAAGAAGAGACAATGTAATATTAAAAGAGTAAAATAGCTTAATTATTATTAAATAATGAAGAAAACATATAATTAAATTCTTATCAAAATACATTAATCTCAAACATATATTGCTATGATTTTAATTTTAATTTTTTTTTCTTTTGTAAAATGGTTTTCAATTACTTTTATATTGAAAAGATGCACATTATATGTGACTTAAGAACATAATAATTAATCTCTTCCGAAATTCCTATCATGACTCTAGTTTCATAATTAGCAGAAACATAGAAATCATCTTACCTTGATTCATTCGATTATTACAAACATAATACAAAATTATATTACATAAATTTTAGAGGGTTAACATATATACCGAGGGTAAGGTGAGCCTTTGATGGGTTTCTGGCCATATTTTCTCCAAGCCCAAGAATCAGAAGGCGGAGCATTTGTCTCACTCTTCAACCGAGATCCTTCGATGTCTCTTAGTGGCACTGATACTACTCGTTTTTGTATCGAACGTCTACTGTATAACAAATCCCAATATATAAACTCAGTTTTTTTTTTCTGAGTTTGTATTGGAATATATTTGATGGAAAATTCAATTGTGCTTTTGTGTGTGTTCCACACTAAAATCAACTAACCTCCTTTTAAGGGTACTTGAAGTGGAAGTGGTCTTCACGTCGTTAAACATGTCAGAAGTTGGTGACTCTCCACTGTTTTCCGGCGAGTTGTCATGCTCTTCTTGATCTTCCATGTTTGAGAAAACCTCTTTAAGTCTTGTATGACTTCTGGTGGATTCTTGATATTTACCTTTGTGTTTACGCATATATATACGTAGCTATAATGATGGCTCAAATGGATGAATGAGAGAGAGAGAGAAAGAGAAAGAGAGGAAGAAAAACTGATGAAGGAAAATGGGGGAAGGTGATGAAAGAATGGGGTGGTGTAAATTAATTATACGGGTCCCAAATGTCGACAGATGGGCAAATTGGATATTTTATAGAGGACGTGCAAGAAGATGTGAAAATAAATCCAAACTCTAAAGGAGGGAAGGGGGTTTGGGGATTATTTAATTTCAATATTATTAGAATAGTACAATAATATACTCCAATTTGAAAGGGACCTCTTAATGATCTTAATTCTTAATCTTAATTTATCTTCATTTTGATCTAACTCTATGACTTTGGCATTTATGGCATTATCTTTCTTCCGTCGTTGGTTTAATATAAAGTATTTTCCCTTTGCCAAGTGGAGATTTTTTTTTATTTTCATTCAAATTTACTGGGTTACTATATATTTGAGGCATTTAATAGCATTCACAACTATATGACAAGTGATTTTTACTCTCTATATGGTTGTAATGATTTTTACTTTTAACATTTTTAATTATAAGTGAACCTTTTGGGTGGATTAATAACTAAATGTGATGGGTCGCATGTTTAGCCATATATAAATTCTTTAATGTAATGGCTCTTCGTTTGAATGGACCTAGTTGAGTTCTTTAACTTGTTATGTCTTATAGGTAGACCATGCCAATAATTCTCCTTGTTTATCTTGTGTAGGAAACATATAAGGCGGCTACCACAAAGAGACACCACATATTGGCAAAGAATTGCAACTATCACCAAACATATGAACGCAATTTGTCTATGGAAAAGACAAGGACTAACAATTATTTTCCATAGAATGGGGACCATCGATCAAGAAGGGCTTTGGAGACTGCAATTGAATTGATCAAAAGAGTGAAATATGGCCAACTCTTTTAGTTACGCCTCTAACCTTACTATGCTTCCCTGACAAACGATCGAATTCAGACTGTTGGTGTGATTTATATAGTACATCGAAAAAAGTTTTGTTAGCTTATGAAATAATAACGATCTTTTTATCCAGTTGTTGCCCAAAATAGCACTAGCCGTATAAACACTAACCACACATAAAATTTTAAAAAGTGTAACCAATCGAGTGATTGGAGTATTGGTGCTTGGAAATGTTAGGAAATTTAGGGTTTATGGTGGAGATCTGGATACCAACTTTGATCGTGAGAACACTTTCCGAACTGATATTTCTACTCTATGTCTGGGTTGCAAGAAATTCAACCTAGGATAATTCAAGTGGACACTTACGATACTAGGTAGAGAAATCGTAAGTCAAATTGCTAGAAAGATTCTGTGAAAGTTTGAAGAAAACGAGAACTAAATTTCGTTTCTTTCTTCTGATAATGAAAAACCGTTTATATAATAAACGAGATTAGGGTTTCATTAGGGTTGGGCCGTCATGAGTTGCTTTCGAAGCAAGTCAGGGTAATCCAGATTTTAATGAGGATTTAGGGTTACCAAAACTAACGAGTTTCGTTAGTTTTACCATAATCACCCTCAAGAATCCTAATTTCCCACTATGTTCCCATATGTAAGATTCGGAAAGGTTTTGGGGCGCTGACCCTTAGACCCCGCCAAAGGGGCGTTGCCCCCGGACCCCCGACTTGTCGTCGAACCGGCTTCTAGTTCGATCTTAAACATGTGTGAACTCCACACAAACCCGGACATATATTAGAATATAAATTATGAAGCCCCTTAGCTCACATGTTAATTCCAGTTACATAAAATGACATGGTGACACTAAAATCACCAGCAACCCTTCCCCATTTTAGTGTAACCCTTGAACAAACATAACCATATCAAACAAACCAAACTAGTACATAATGAAAATATCGAAACGATTGAATTCTCACTTAGTATCATACATTTGCAAATACTCGAGAATCAGGGTGTTCTAAGAATTGAACCCATCAACCCATTGGAATACTAGAAAGTAAAATACATACTAGTTTATTGAATTTCTAGCAAAATACAACTTGACACTATTATAAAGTTGTGTGTCCCAATCCTCTCATGATCATATCAAGGTCAAGTCCACAACCTCTTGAAATGCAGCTACACTTCACAATCACGTAGGTAACTCATTTCCATGTATCTACACATACATTTATCAAAGAAATTATTAAGAAGTTAAACTTCAGCCTAGCTAACTTGCAGAACCGAACACATACCTGGGATGAATACTTCATGTGTTCCAATCTATAAGTATGAGCTTTCCACATTGAATTCAACTCCTAAAATTATATTAGTAGGGAATTGGGTGTCTCATCATTACATAATTAAATGGACATTAATCCCTTCCCGGTTACAGACTTGTGCACTAAGTCTCTTGTTAGACCTTTAGTCAAGTGATCTGCCAAATTTTGTTGCGATTTCACAAAATCAACCGAAATCACACCATTCATGATTAGTTCTCTAATCATAATATGTCTAACACCTAGGAGTCTAGACTTGCCATTATAAACTTGGCTATATGCCTTAGCCAAAGCGGCTGCACTATCACAAAGATAGAAATAGGTGTTATCGGTTTAGACCACAAAGGAATCTCATAGACTAAATTCCATAGCCACTTTGCTTCTTTACCAGCAGCTGCTAACGCAACAAACTCAGATTTCATTGTCGATTTTGTAATGTAAGATTGCTTCTTGGAAGCCCAAGAAATGGCACCTCCCCCAAGCAAGAATACCCAACCAGAAGTTGAGGAATGGTCCTCCATGTTGGTTATCCAACTTGCATCCGAATGACCTTCTAAAACCGAAGGACTCCCCAAGTAACTCAAACCATAATTCATGGTTCCCTTGAGATACTTAAACACTCTATTTACTGCTTGCCAATGTTGAGCACTGGGATTACTAGTATACCTGCTCAATTTACCCACCGCAAAAGCAATATCAGGTCTGGTACTTGTCATGGCATACATCAAGCTACCAATAGCCTTAGAGTATTCCAACTGTGAAATGGGAACACCATTATTTGGCATTAGTTTCACACTTGGATCCATAAGAGTACTCACAGGAAAACAGTCAGTAAAATTAAACCGCTTGAGAATTTTCTCAATATAATGACTTTGAGTCATTACCAACCCTTTGTTCATCCATTTAATTCTTATTCCAAGAATTACATCAGTCTCCCCTAAATCTTTCATGGAGAACTTAGATGATAACAATTTCTTTGTTTCATCTACTTGATTTTGGTCGGTACCAAAAATCAACATGTCATCTACATATAAGCAAATGATCGCTCCAGCTCTAGTAGCATCATCAAATCTACTATAAACACATTTGTCATATTGGTTTGTCTTCAAACCAAAAGACAAAATAAACTCATCAAATTTTTGATGCCATTGTTTAGGTGCTTGTTTCAGCCCATACAAAGATTTGACAAGTTTACAAACCATATGCTCTTTACCGGGCATAATGAAACCTTCTGGTTGTTTCATGTAAACTTCCTCGTTAAGATCACCATTTAAAAAGGTTGTTTTCACATCCATTTGGTGAATAACCATATTATGGATACTTGCCAAGGCAATCAACAATATAATAGTAGCAATACGTGCAAATGGAGCATACGTATCAAAATGGTCAACGCCGGGTTTTTGTCTAAAACCTTGAATGACTAACCGGGCTTTGAATTTATCAATAGTCCCATTAAAATTCATTTTCTTTTTGAAAATCCATTTTCAACCAAGTGGTTTAGAACCTGGACGCAAATCAGACAACACCCATGTGTTGTTCTCAAGAATTGATGACATTTCATCATCAACTGCTTCCTTCCAAAATGCACTATTACGAGACTCCATGGCCTATTGATAAGTCTTAGGATCATCTTCAATACTATAGCAATAAGAGTATTCAATATTAATTTCATCCCTTGAACCTTCCACCAAATACAGTTGGAAGTCGGATCCGAAATTTTTTGCAATTTGGCCTCTTTTGCTTCTACGAAGCTCTTTTGGTTCTTGCACATTACCACCATCTTGACTTTCTGAATTTTGCTCTTTATTAGCACCAAAGGTCAGATCCTTAGGCCTCTGAATCTGTAACATCCCAATTTTCAAGGCCAAAATTTTCATTTTTAATTAAGTAACTTGTAAAATAGTTTACCAAAACATTGCCAATGTCATATCAATTTATAAAACCAAACAATGTGTCTCAAAACCATATCATCAATAGTATTAAAAATTCAGAGTATAATCCCAGAAAACTCAATGCGGAAATCATGTGTGTGTGTAATACGCTGCTACACCGCCGACTCCTTCCCCTTAGACGAAGAGGTACCTGAAACCAAAACTAAAAACCGTAAGCACAAAGATTAGTGAGTTCCCCCATCATACCCATACCAAATAATGCATAATCCTCGGTATCATTCAACCGGTAACTGTCAGGCATAGCCGGGAGCTGGACTCCCCCTCGGTATCTTTCAACCGGTAACTAGGAACTAACCTCCCCTTCGGTATCTTTCAACCGGTAACTGGGAACTAACCTCCCCTTCGGTATCTTTCAACCGGTAACCAGGGACTATTTCACCCCTACTACTGCTAACACATATTAAGCATAATAATCATATCAATCATATTAATCATATCAAGCACAGTAAGCATATCACATATCAATCCTAGATAATTATCACAAAGACAATCATTTATCCAACACTCTCACTTGCGGGCCGGCATTGTGGCCGTAGACCCACCCCTACTAGAAGGAAACTCACCTCGAAGTCGTGTAGTGTCTGCACAGATCTCGGTGTGGAAATCGACTCTCCACGACTCCTCAATCCCTACACAGCAACTCTTCTAAGTTATCAACTCATACTCGTAACCCTTACAAGGGTCACTCAATCCAAGTCAAAGTCAAAGTCAAATCCATGGTCAAAAGTCAACTTTTGGTTAAAGTCAACATCTGGTTGACTCGACTCGCCGAGTTGGCCCGTCAACTCGTCGAGACCCCATTTCCACAAAATGCCATAATCCTGTCCCTACTCGTCGACTCTAGCAAGAGCTCGACGAGTTCTCCTTCAACAACACATCGGACAACCTTCAACCGACTCGCCGAGTTCGTCCTTGAACTCGCCGAGTTCATCTTCATCCATAAGAAGATGTTCAGTCTATGACTCGCCGAGTTCCCCTTGAACTCGCCGAGTCCGTCTTCATGTGGTTGGGACATTGCTTTGAACTCGTCGAGTCTGTTCATCCACTCGTCGAGTCCTATGATTTCCAGGTCCCTAGTGAACCTAAACAACTGGGGAAACCTTCGATCTTAACAACTGATCCATAAACAGAAAGGGTTTGGTGGAAAATACACCCCGACTCGTCGAGTCCCAAGAACGAATCGCCGAGTCCCTCTATGTCCAAAACTATACGGTTGATTATAACGGGTCTTAACGTGTCAAAACCATAGATCTGGCCTCCTAGGGTCCATTTTATACGTAAAGCTTCAAACTTGATATACATGCATGGGGTCTTTGGCTCAAAAAGCCATAAAAGGAGGTCTACAAGATGCATGGGTCTCTCATGGCCATAAAGTTGGCACCTTTATGCCATGAGAACCCTCCAAAGTCCAAGATCTGAAGCCATATCTCCACATTACACCCCACAACCCGAAAATGGCTTAGAAATACCCTAAAGATACCAAAAATCCAAGCCCTAAGTTGATTAAACACATGGAAAGTCAAGATTGAAGCTTTTTAACTTAAATGAGCTGGAAATGGAACACAATCTTTGGATCTTCTAGCTTCAACTTGAACTCCCAAGCTCCTTCCTTCTGCTCAAGCTTCACAACCACCAAAAATGCACAAAAATGGCTTAAGAGCACTCAAACAAGGCTAGGGTTTCAGTTTAAGGTCTTCTGGAAGTGTGAGGGACGATGGAGGCTGATATGGGAGGAGATAAGTTGTTTAAATAGGGTGCAAACCCTAAACATTAGGGTTTTGTCCAGACAGCTCCTACTCGTCGAGTCGGTCTTCCCACTCGTCGAGTAGGTCACTTAAACCCCCGATCAACAGTCGAGTCTACTCGACGAGTTGGGCCTCCAACTCGCCGAGTCCCAGAGTAAATTTCAACATTTCTTGAATTTAATACATACCAGGAATCGGGTGTTACAGAATCGATGAAAACCGCATCTCATCAAAAATTGCATCCCGTGATTCGATAACAGTGTTGATCGAAACCGAATCATTAGGTTCTATTACATAAAACCTATATGCCTTGGAATGTTCAGCATATCCAATGAATATACAATTAATTTCATGTTCTCCCAAATTTTTCTTTTTGGGCTCGGTGAGTTTTACAACTGCCCGACATCCCCAAACCCGAAAATAACTCAGATTCGGCTTTTTCTTGAACAAAAGTTCATATGGGACTGTTTTGTTCCTTTTATTTGGAATCCTATTTAATAAATAGCAGGCCGTTAACATGGCCTCTCCCCAGAATCCTTCACTCAATCCCGAGTATGGCAACATCGAGTTTACCATTTCCTTTAAAACTTGATTTTTGCGTTCAACAATACCATTATGTTGGGGTGTGTAAGGTGTCGTGGTCTCATGAATGATACCCACTGATTGGAAGTATATGGGATCCATATATTCACCTCCCTTATCAGTCCTAAGATATTTAACTGGAATGCCCAATTACAATTCCACCACGGTTTTGTATATTATGAATTTATCTAAGGTTTTGTATAGTTTGAACCCAAATTGTTTTTGCTTCTCCAGTTTGAGCCTGAATTGTTATTCCTTCACCACTCATTATTGTGTTGGTTGTTGTATTGATTGTGTTGTGATGACGATATATAAAAAAAATTGAGTTTCTTATTTTATATAGGCATGATCGTGGGAAGAATAGTATACCTCTTACTCCCTGATGTTATCATCATCATGTGAAAACATGTTGTGCTTCTTACAGTCCACACTCTTGTATTAGTCATCACTCATCACATAATGATCAAATTGTGCTCGTATGGGAGGCTTTTGTTTTAGATTCTTAACATCGGTTGTCAATTTTCTCATTTGCAAAAGTACCTCAATCACAATATCATTTTTTATTCACTCTAGAATTGGACATGCTTGCTCTTGTTTTTAATATGATAGTAGGAATAGGATTTTTGTTCGTGGCCATTTCTTCAATGAGTTCATGTTCCTCTTTGGATGTTTTATTCATCGGGGAACATGTGGCTGCCACATAAATGGCTTGTTGATTTTACATATCCAAACCATTGTAAAGGATTTGAGCTTATCTTCATAGTGAGAGATCATGATGAGAGCATCATTGGATTAGTTCTTGATATCTCTCCCATGCCTCATAACGTGATTCTTCCTCCTCCATTTTACATGAGGTAATGTCATTAATTAACATGGTGGCCATTGCGGTTGAAAATGTTTCTTTAAGAACTTTTCGGCTAGCATCGTCCACATGGTGATGGAGTCGGTGGGCAAGGATAAAATGGTGTTTCAAAGAAAAGAGAACATGAATAGTCGGTGATGAATGGCATCTTCCGATACCGTATGAACTTTGAACATGTAGCATAATTCCAAAAAAATTGTGACATGCGTGTTGGGTCTGTATCGTGTAACCTAACAAATTATGTGTTGTTTCTCACCATTTGAATAATATATGTCTTGATTTCGAAATCGGAAGCTTCAAATGTTGGATGTAAGATGCATGATTGAAGAAACACCATTTGAATAATATGCATAAGTGATTTTTAAATTGGATGCTTTAGTTGTTGGATGTAAGATGCATGATTAACTATCATTAATAGAATGCACAACTGTCCATAATAGTTCATGTCGTACATAATAGTCCATGGTCCTTCATCCCGCCATCGTATCGATGGATCCTTTAAAAAAACCTCTTCTTTTGTTGATTTGTTGTTAATAATTACTTTCTCACAGTCCTCAAAATCGGATTAACTTTTTATCTTGTTGATTTGTTGTTAATAATTACTTTCCCAAGGTCCTCAAAATTGGATTTGAGTAGAATGGTGACAAATAGTGGTTTTTCAAGTGTAGATCTCTCAATTTCCATGTCAAATGGTAATGGAAGATCGTCATGTGTAACATCCGGTTTCGGGACGCTTCTTATTTCGTAATGGCGGACTTTAATTTAGTTATGAGAAGCTCTCGGGCTTTAATAAGGTTTGGGCCTTAAAAGAATGAGATTTTGGGCTAAAAGTATAAGGCTTTTGATTTAAAGGGTTAGTTTTGGGTTGGTATCGATTTGGGCTTATGATGTTTGGGCCTTATTGGATCAAGCCAATCACGGCACGACACATAGGGCGTCATGGCACGAATGCTGGTGCAACCCAAGCTTTATTTTTTGCCCCCATCACCTCAAAGAGCCTCCTTGGAGTAAACCCAAGCCTCCATATTGTCCTTTCTTCTTTCGTTGCAAGTTTTGATGATCTTGGAAGCTTTATTTGGAATATTATAGAGAAGAAAGGTCATTTCGTGTTTGTAAGTTGTTTTCCCAGGAGTTCATCTTCGCCCAATCAACTTCTGGACCTTGGTATGATGCAAAGCTTCCACCTTTATATTTATTTGATGCTAGATCTAGGTTTTGGATTATTTTATGGTGTCATTTTGGTCCCTTTAATGGTGTTATTTGATCTTGGAGAACTCCAGAACCATTTGAGCGAATTAATCAACTTCTGGACTTACTTAGTGTCGGAAAAATGTTTATGCATGCTTGTCCTTAGACCATGCATTGAGTTTTGGCCTTATAAGTGGACTCTTGACTTAGGGATTAAGATTTATAGTTATCAATCCCTTGGGATGGATAAAGTTGGAAACTTTATCCATTAAGTCGTTGTGGAGTATCAAATCTGAGAATTGGAACTGCTGAAGTATAGGATTGAGAGCTTAATGAGTTAAGTTGTCTAGAAGAAAATCACGGTGTGACCTGCTGAAGGATACTAGGAGTCATTGAAATGTTTGTTGTCTTTGTGAATCTTCCATGAATGTTATATGTTTGACTTTTGGGTCAAACTTGGAGGTTCTAAGCGGTTAAACTTGAATGTTATATGATTGTTGTCTATGTTTGACTTTTGTGTTTCGTGACGCGACCGGTCAACGTTCACAGCACGCATGTCGTTGACCGTTTACTTTTTGCCTTTTTGACTTGTTTGACTTTTGGGTCAAACTTGGAGGTTAGCTGACTGGGGTTTAGGTTGTGTTTTGTTTAACCAGTGCATGTAGTCGATTTGTTAAGACTTTGATTAGTCGGATTTGGCCGTGAGATTCATGTGAGTCTTCTCACTCTACTATAGGATACTAGGAGTCATTGAAATGTTTGTTGTCTTTGTGAAACTTGCATGAATGTTATATGTTTATTGGGTGAGGCGTACTTATATAGTCGTTGGACGAGGCATGCATGTTGGAAACATATATTTTAGGTGAGGCCCATTATATGTATGTTGTATGTGGTATCTTGGAGAACTCACTAAGTTTTGTGCTTACACTTTTAAATTTAAATTGTTTCAGGCGTTGCTGTTTCTGGTAGCAAAGGGAAAGGCGCGGCATGATTGCACCGCATCTGTGTTTATGTTTTATAGATTTTCCGCGCTCTTTTAACTTTGATTTGATGATGTTTGAAACAAATTGTTAATTACTCTCTTGAGAATGAAATTATTTAAGTTTTCCTTTAAATTTTAAATGAAAATTTTAGGTTGAAATTTAGAACGTTTATGGGTATACATGAAAAGACTATGAGACTACAAAGAAAACACGAAAGAATTTGTAAAAAAAAGAACTTAATGATAAACTAAATGAAAAAAAAAATTACATCAAAAACAGTTTACGAATCAAACAAAGAATTGTGTTGAGCGTAATAGCTCCAATGTAACGGCTCTAAATTTTGATCGCATTCATGGAGTGAACAAAAATAACCTTAAATCAACTATTTTAGCACAGGGTAAGGATCGAACAAGGAGCTTATGGTCAACAATTTAGTTCCTATGTGATTAAAAGATTGAAATCGAGTGATTCAAATCACTATTTATACCAATAATTCCATCTAAATACACAAATGGTAGTTAAACATCTTTTTATCAAATCACCAATAACCTCTACAAGAACAAAACCCATCCTTAAAATGATGAAACCTATTCGAATCTCTCAACACAATCTGCCTCCCAACATTCTTGGAAACAAATTTCGCCATTTCATGACACTCCCAACATACTCTCATATTCTTAGTCACCCGTATTGTCCTACCATGAGCCAACTTCAGTATCCCAAAACCCATTGCAAGCTTCTCACTATGCCCACAAACCTTAACTTCTTTCTCCATATCTTCATCAACCAATCCGTATTTTACTCTATCTAAGCATCCATCTTTCTTCATCTCCATTTTCAACTTATCCAATAAAGATTCAATCTTTTTAGCCTCTGGATTCTCTTTATCTCCTCCAACAAATATATAAACTTGACCCTTAATCTCTATCCAACTACACCCTACATTCTTTTTTACACCCCTTGTAACAATTCTATCTCTTAACACCTTCACTTCCTTCCATTTCTCAGCCTCTGAGTATATATTAGCCAAAAGTAGATAGTTTCCTGTGTTTTCTGGTTCTAATTCGAAAATTTCTTCTGCAACTTTTTCGGCTAGTTTCACATCATGGTGAAACCTACAACCAGAAAGTAATGCTCCCCATATTGTGGAGTTAGGTTTAACAGGCATCTTTTTGATAAACTTATACGCTTCTGATAACTTTCCTGTTTTAGAAAGAAGATCCACCATACATGCGTAATGCTCTAACTTGGGTTCAATCTTGAACTCATTCACCATGATTTTGTAAAATTCTTGACCTTCATTGAGCAACCCTGAATGGCTACACGCGTATAGTATAGAAGTAAACGAAGCTTCATTATGTTCAATTCCTTTTTTACCCTTTTCATTATTTTCACACATCTTTTTGAAGGTTGATAAAGCTTCATGTCCAAATCCATGCATGGCATACCCTGAGATCATGATTGTCCATGTGACAAGATTCTTGATTTTGGTCAATTCAAAGATTGATTTTGCTAAAAGTAAAGCTCCACATTTCATGTACATGTCAATAAGTGCATTGATGACAAATTGATCTGAAGAAAACCCTTTTTTTAAAACATGTGTGTGGATTTCTCGGCCTTTGTTTAAAGATGCCAGGCTGGCACATGCGGGAAGGATGCATGTCATTGTTATGTTATCAGGTTTGATTTCACTTTGCATTTTGGTAAATAAAGTAAGTGCTTCACTTGGAAGACAGTTTTTTGAGTAGCCTCCAATCATTGTGTTCCATGAGACAATATCTTTAAAAGGGGTTTCAGAGAAAACATGATATGAATCATCCATGCTACCACATTTAGCATACATGTCCATAAGAGCATTAGAAACTGCTAAAGATTGGATTTTGTTTTCTTTGATGTAATTGTGAACTTCTTTGCCTTTTTCTAGTGAACCATTTGAAGCACAAGCATGAAGGATGCTTGTGACTGTGAAAGTATCGGGTTTCACACCTTTCTTTTTCATGTTGAGGAATAACTCTATTGCTTTATGGGATTCACCTTTTCTTGTATATCCTGCAATTAATGAAGTCCATGAAACAACACTACTTCTTTCATCCATGTTTTTGAATACTTGAAGTGCAGCATCCATGTCACCACATTTTGAATACATATCAAGTAAGGTGTTGTTAAATTTTGTTTCCTTGTTGAATTCACTTTTCACTGTAAAAGCATGAATTGTTTGGCCTAAAGTAAGGACACCCATGCTTGCACATGCTGCAACAACACTAACCATTGTAGCCAAATCCATGCTAACCCTAGAATTAAGCATGTTCTTGAAGACCTCAAAGGCTGTTTCTGGAAGACTGTTGGCTACATATCCATTTATCATTGTATTCCAAGTAATCACATCTCGTTCAGGCAAATGATCGAACAGCTTCCGTGCATTATCAATGTTTCCACGCTTGAAGTAAAGAGCAATCATGGAGTTCACGACAGTACAATCAAGTCCAAACCCCAGCTTTAGAACATAACCATGGATACTTTCCCCGAAATTTTCATTCCCAAGAGCTGCGAAGCATTTAAATAAACAAGAAAATGTGTAAGAATCAGGTTCGACACCCACTTCCTGCATTACTCTGAACAAAGATACAGTCTCCTCATAATCACCCATCTTTGCATACGCGTTCATCATAAAGTTCCAAAGAAAAACGTGATGTTTCTCAATTTTATCGAAAATCCGCCTCCCTTCTCTCACATCCCCACAGCTCACATACATAAACACGAGCTTAGAACCCAGAACGGAATCAAGTTCAATTCCCCTCAAACATATCAAATTATGAACTGTCTTGCCATGGTGCAGAGCCTTTGACTCCGCGCAAAGCTGTAGGATGTGACAGTACGTCTTGGAATCAACTTCTTCAGACTTACAAACCAAATCCATCGCCTTCTGAAGATTACCCATTTCACAGAATCTGAAAATTTCAACATTGTAATCTGTAACTTGATGATTAGAGGTTGTAGTCAGTGTTAAAGTAGCGGGAATTCGTGTACAGTATAAAGTGTTGAAGCTTTGAGATAGAAATTGTAAAGATCTTAAAGTTGGTTTGACATTTTTATGGTGAAGAAGATGTTTTTGATTTCGTATATGGAGATCTGGAGAGACCCATGATGAGAACGTTGTGGCTTTGGTCATTAACAGCATCGCTACTCTTGTACGCCCAATTCAGGAAGAAGTTTGAGATTCTATAGCTCTGATATCTAAATAAGCTGCAAGTTTACTTCTTCAGTTTTTCCCCCTATAGTTTCAATAAAAATGTGTATTCGTCCTTGTGAAATCTGAATAGTTAACGTTTCCTCATCAAATAGTTATTTTGTCAAATGTTTTGAGGTGAATAGTTTATGTGGTTTAAATTGAGTTGAACTAAAGAAAAACGATATAATTAGTATGTTATGAAGATACAAATATGTAATAGATAATTTTATAGACCAATTATGTAATCAGAAAATTACAAGTATAATTGTTTATCTAAGACCACTTCAGGTTCCTATTGTTTGTTTGGAAACGATAAAACCGATTCCAAAAATCTTTTTTTTTTTAAATTGCTGCCCCATATCCACATGCATGCCACCTTCTTTTAAACAATGGATAAGAGAAGGGCGTTTCACATCAGTCGCCTCTATTGGCAATATTAATTTAACAATGGTCATGTTGTCGAGTTAGGTACTCATTAATCACCATACCATTATTTAGGCTAAAGCATCAATGGTGGATCGAGAGTCGATCCACAGATATAGTGGGCCCACGGTGAAAGAAAAAATAGGTCTCTAAAGTCATAAATATAATAAAAATTAAATCGAAAGCAGACACACCGTTATAAAATACACTATTTAATATTAAAAAACACAAATATGATTACAAACATTATAAAAACAACTAATAGCATTTCTAGATAAGTTAATTTTTTCTCTATATATACCATATACTAGTTTATAACCCGTGTGAACCACGGTTACAAAACTAATTAAACTTTCATAGTGACAGCTCAAAATTATTAATCAATTATTTTAAATAAATTATTAACTAAAAGATATTTTTTAGTTATATAAAATTATAATCGTTAATTTAAATAAATATGTGAAATAATATCACGTATAATTTGTATTAATTTTATTTTAATTTTATTCTAATGTTATTAATTTAATGTAATTAGAGTGAAAATTTTAAAATTTGAAATTTGAAATGGAGAATTAATAGTTTGACAAGTGGCATGAATTAATTAGAAGTCATAATAGGGTGACACATGACAAAAGAAGAATGAAATATGTATTAATTAGGAAGCCTAATAGGATGACACATGTCAAAAGGATATTAAAATTATTCTTTTATTAGAATAGGAAGAAAGATTTTATGAATTTTTGGCCCCTTAAGACATGGGTCATGGGCGACCGCCCGGGTTGCCCACCGTCTGGACGGGGCCTGGGTGGATTAAAAAATGTGTAAAACGGTTCTGTTTTTGTTATGTTTATAAGATTCGAACTTTAATTCTAAAATTGTTTTAAGATAGTTGATAAAATTTTACAAGTATATATAAACTATATATATGGTCTTCGATTTTCTACAAAGAAAACAGATAATCAAGTTACTAAATACTATAGTTGATAAAATTTTACAAGTATATATAAACTATATATATGGTCTTCGATTTTCTACAAAGAAAACAGATAATCAAGTTACTAAATACTAATGATGTGTTATGTGAGAAGGACCAAACGACATATCGAAAAAGAAAAAGTCAATTTCCCACCTATTAATCCATGAAAGTGTCTTTTAATTTACATGTTTTTCTTTATTTTCTTATTCAATTTAGGTTGGTGTTTAAAATAGTTCAGACCAAAAAAAATCACCATCGATTACCATGGAATAGCAACTAGGTTTTAAACAAAATTATATCAAATAGTTACGATTTTAGAAAAAAAAATTCTTACATATTTAGTGAAATAATAAAATCTAACTAAGCGAGAAACCCGATGTTATAACCTAAAAATCAGACTAAATTTGCCAAAGCCCACTTTTTAGTGTTCTCTTGAAAAGAAATTAGATGTTTAGATTTAAACACAAAAAAATGAGGAAATTTAGGGTCTTTATGTAACAATTTTACCTGTCTTTTTCAAAAAAAAAAATAACCAAAAACCCTAATCCCAAAACAAATCCAATCAAAACCAAAACTTGGTGGGTTTCATATTCTCACTACTATTAAGATTCAGCAAGTACAAAACACAAAAGCAATAATAATTAAATCTCTGGCACAATACAATATAACCAAAAAAGACTAGTAAATAAAAAGACAATTATGCCCCAATTTGTTGAGATTTGTTGAGAATAACTCCCTCGTATTTCACTTGAAACCACTTCATTGCATCATCCTTTGTAACTCTATGCTGGATTCCAACACGTGCCTTGCACCTACGCCTACGGCCCACACGGTAACCCGGGCGCTCTAGAACCACAAAGAAGTCCATACCGTAAATACCAGTGGAGGGATCATACCTGTAATTACATAAAAGATTAGGGTTATAAATATACTTTTATATGTTTTATAACCACAAATAGCAATGTACGTTTATTATAGCATCCTACTTTCACTTTATTCATACCACCTTTTCATTGCTATAAATTATAATCGTTGGGATCAAATTAGTTGAAAGAATGAATCTAAAACTTTCTACATAATATTAGTGAAAACTAATAAATAATGTTCATTGTTTCTTAACAATTAAGTAGTATTCATAGTATTTTTATTAAAAATGACTTACTTGATTCCAAGATCAATATGTTCCTGAATACCAAATCCAAAGCAACCAGTGTCACTAAAGTTGCGTCTTAGAAGCTCATACTCCTTCACTTTCAATCCACTCTCAAGAAGCTGCATTGCCTTGTCTCCTCTAACAGTCACATAACAAGCAATCTTCTCATTACGCCTAATCCCAAATGACCTCACAGTGTACCTTGCTGTAGTGTACACAATCAGTCTATTTATAAATTTGGGGTGAAAAGGTCACTAACACTGTTCAGATTTTAGCTTAAGGATTCACTGATTAATCTATAAGTATGAATTGTCAAACATTAAGACGAATCAGTTCATCTAAACAACACAAGTCTAAAAACAAAACCAAAATATATGGATACCTAATTGAAGTTGAGGTTATGAATAATGCGAGTAATGGTAGATTGTGATATGCAACTTACCCTTGGAAAAGACGGGGGATTGGCCACTTAGTTGCTCCAAAACCTAATTACCATTAATCAGAACAATGAAGATTAGAAGAGTTCGCATCGAAGTGAATAGAGAGAGAGAGAGAGAGAGAGAGAGAGACGACCTTGGCAGCGCGAGTGAGACGATCCCCGCTCTCACCCACGGAGATGTTGAGGACGAGTTTCTGAACCTTAATCTCCCTCATTGGATTTGCTAGCTTCCTCTCTGACGCCTGCAATATATTATATTTCATTCATCAAGATCATAATCCAAAACAAACAATATTACAAAGGGTTTATATCTAATATAAAAACTCATTCGTTCTTTGTGTGATTTTAGTGTTAAAGAGAGTACCATTGCTGCAGGGAACGATTACGGCGGTGGAGATTGGAGGCAGAGGAAGCAGAGGAGAGGGGATGGGGAGAAGGGTTTTATGAGAAAAGTAAGGCTGCCAACAGATCTGCTAGGGTTTGTGGTATAAAGGATGGAAATTGAGAATGCCGTATTTACCCTTTCACCTCTAAAATTTGAGACTTGAGTGGACAAATTTTCATAAATGGTCCTTCTGGTTGTCGATAAATATCATTGTAAGTTTTTTAATAAATTTTTAATATGCTAGAGCTTGAAAGTTTGAAACACTCCATTGTTGGTTCTTATAATTATAAATAACATTGTTAGAAAATAAAAGTTAAATGTTTATTAAATTACAAAGTTACCCTTCTTATTTTAAATGATTTTATAATTAAAAACTAAAAAGAAAAACAAAGTAGGACTCATTCACACTCTTTTTATGCCTTCCCTCACACCTTTATTTTCTCTTTTTTCTCTCCCAAACCCATTTTCTCTTACTCACCTCAACCCTACACCCCCAACCCCCCCCCCTCCCCCCTCTCTGCTCTCCTTCATAAGAAAATCTAAGCAACTGTTTTTGCACTTTTAGTTGACATGAAACGTCATAAAATAAATGTTCTTCTTCTCATGCCTCTCTCATGTAACACCCATATTCTAGGATAGATCGGTGGATGGATTAGAATGATCAAAAGAAAAGTTTTTTGGAAAAACCTTATGTCACGAGGTGGTGGTTGGAGCACCACGACGTGGCATGCCAAATTCATGAACGTGTTTCTGTGATGGTTGTCACAACGTGACGAAAGGAAGGTCACGACATGACAGCAGCAGCAGCTCAAGCCCATGGTATTTTAGGGTTTCCTCCATATTTAAGCCCCTAAACTCAAGGTTTAAGGCATCCTATTCAACCTCCAACCCTTTCAACGAAACCCTAACATCCATTGTTGAGTTCTTGAGCTTTTTGTTGTGTTTTTGGTGTCTTGAAGGAGAAGGAAGCATCCTTGTTGCATAGATTCAACTTGTAAGTCTTATCATCATCTTATAGCACTTATTTTGGACCATAGTGAGTGTTCAAGTTCCAAGCTTTATGTTCTATGCTCATAAATCTAAACTTTTTGTGCATTTTCTCCATGTTGGAGAAAGTTTGAGTGGAAGGATTCCATAAAGTTGGCAACTTTATGGATCCTTGAGGTCCCTTTGAGGTTTAGTGTTCCAGATCTGAGATTTGGTTAATTTTTGGCTCATACATGAGATTTATGACCTCATTTCCTCCATTGTTATGAATTAGCTTGGGGAAATACATACATTGGACATGCATGACAATAAATCAACGATTTTTATGACTCTTTGGGTGTAAGGAAGCCTTCTGGAGGAGTTGAGTGTGTGGCTTAATGGATTGAGGGCTTAATCCATTAAGTTGTCTAGATTCAGTTTCCATGACATGACGGTATGTCTGTCACGTCGTGGTGTAAGTGGGTCTCGCGGCCGTTTTGTCCGGATGTTCCCACGACGTAACCAAGAGTCCTCTATGTCATGGTAAGGGTTGATCGTTGTCTTTTATTGACCGTTGACTTTTTGACCATTTTGACTTTTTTGTCAAACTTGAAGGAATTGGGTTATTGATTAAGGTTCTAATTTTGTTTCGTGCTAGTCGGTTCGCTGGAGAGATTAGTGCAGGGAGTGAGTGTATTGTTGTGTTTCCTTGGGTCTTCGATTTAGGTGAGTTTTCTCATTATATTGACCGTTGACTTTTCAGCCGTTTTTTTTCGATTGAATAGTTGCATGAAAGGGTGTATTAACTTTGACCAGAACTTGAAAATTCAAAGGTAGACAAAAGTACATGCACCCCAAGAACGTTGTAACGTATTCCTTTATGAGCATATCTCCCTTTTTCAATAAAACTGAATCACTTTACAGTTATCTTAATTCAACATTCGTCCGTAAATTTTCCTTCAACCTTTTGAGAAATGATTCCTCACAAAAGTTTGCTAACAATGCACGAACCCTTAGATGTTTGATTGCAAAACTATTTTTTGATTCTTCCAATGATTTTCAAGCATCGAAAATCAATTTCATTTCAAGATTGAAGTATTAGTCACCATTGTTTTAAGACTCGCATCATAAGTAGGATTGACATCCCATAAATACCCTGAAGAAACATCTACTTCTTCATGTCTCATCTTGCATACAAGTTTCATAATGATCTTTGGCTACAATTTTTAGATGAGGCACCCTATCACTCCCTTTAATAATCTATTGCATATATGGTCATGTACTTCCTTATGGTTCCCCATAATTTTCATTACGTTGTTAGGTAAACATATGCATCATATTCTCATCTTGTTGGTCTAACATCCTTTGTATCATATCTTGCAACCGCGTAAGTATGTTTGGTATATATTTCACTTATTTTCCTTGGTTTCCATATTGTTTCCAACATTGGGGCTCCAGCTTGCATATTCCCGATCTCGGTGTATTTGATTGTTGTATGTGTTTACCATTTCCTCTGTTTGTATAATCAACATGAGTTAGTAATGGATTTAAACAAGATAATAAGAGTGTTTAATCAATACAACAGTTCATAAACTGCATATACTCCTTAAATATAATTTTCTTAAGAATAATTCAATATTTGGAATAAATCACGAAATTCGAAATGGTTTGAGTCTAAGAATTCCACCTAGTACCCAATACAGTTAAATATATGTTCTAATACAACCTAAAACATCCATTACATGGCATGTTATAAAATTTTATTGCCATAAAACAAGTCATTCAAGTTTAGTTATTATGGGAAATGTCCTTAAAACTTGATAATATTTAAGTATAAATATCATCATTTTTTCAAAAGATATATACAATGAAATAATTGTAAATATCAAAACACAGTTTAATAGCAAGTCAAGTACTAAGTTCGAATTCTTCCTTTATTTCATTTCCCCTCAAGTACTAAGTTTGAATTCTTCCTTTATTTCATTTCCCCTACCATTAATTAGCTTTATTGTCATCCGGATTACAAAGCCAAGCATATGTTAAGATAATACACCTAGTGAGTAATTGTAATAAAGTTATGTAAGCAATAAATCCAATTTGATACTATACTCATGTAAGGAAATGATATACACGTGTATTATGAAAATACTATATTTTGTTACTTTTTCGTTTGTCATGTTTTAAATCCCATTCCCTTGTGTAACATTAGGCTACTTAGATTCACACATTCTCCAAATGTGAGCACTTCATTGTCCATCTAACAAAATGACCGTTATATATTACGATAACATCAACACCGTTTACATGTCCACTAATCTTGTTCAACATCAACGCACTAAAAAATAAAAATGACATCCAATTAAACCAAAATTGACTATTTTTTAGAACATGATCAAGAAAACAAAAGATAATTTAATTGAGTGATTTATTATTCTAAAAAGTGAATTTAATACAACTATTATGGATTGATGATTTCAAAATTATTTTGAAATTATACACAACACAATAGTTCAACTCCACAACCATGAGGAATTTAAGAATTACTAACTCGATAGTTGATGTCCTTTGATGTTGGAGAATAGTTACCACAAGTAAGTAACTTCTACGGATATCCACATAAAGCATGAAGAACAATTAGATTAACTAGTATCTCTTTTGTGCTTACCTGAGGTCGATGAGAGAAATACCAGGCGGCGAAACCAATAGGTAGGTAAGGGAAGGAGCACTTAGAGTTTTGATTATTTTTGTTTGTTATCCGATTATGACTCAAATTGTAACATCCGTTTTTTAGACTGATTGGTTAAAGACTTATGAGTTTTGAGGATAAGGTTTTGGGGAAAAACCTTAAGTCGTGGCGCGGAATGGTATGGACTGTGGCACAGCCACGTCACTAAAGTTGTAATGCCTGCAAATTTAGACTACACATAATAAGTAATAACTATTAAAATTAAAATCCTTGAATAGTATGATCTATAATTGTGCGAGCTGCGGGCTATATAATACAAGTTTTGTATTAAGGAAAAATAGGAAAAATCAGCCGAATCGTCTGTAAATCTTAAAAATAAGTGTGTCATATATATATATATATATATATATATATATATATATATATATATATATATATATATATATATGTGTGTGTGTGTGTGTGTGTAGAAAGTACACATTGTCCCGATCCCAAAAATATAAATTTCATAGAAATCTGACTCCATATGAATTAGATATGATTTTTATAAGATATAAAAGTCAACCGTGCATAAGGAATGTGTGGTGTAAAAAGATACTATGAGAATGGTTGGATTTTAGCTAAATTCACCAAAAGGAAAATCATAGTACTCTTTAATTGTAACACTCAATCCGAGGTATTTTCATTTTTGACCCTTGGTATGTTAATACTTTATAGATTTGGTCCCTATGGGGTAGTTTTGCCATTTCTGGCAAACTTGTTGTATACGGGGCGTACTCCTTGTACATTGGGCGTACGCTTGCAGGGGACAAACCCTAAATTTTAGGGCTTGGATCCTATTTAAACAACATTATGACCTCTTATTCTCTCATTTCTCAGCCATCATTGCCTTTAGAGTGCCATTTCGAAACCATAGCCCCTTTTGAAGAGATTTGACCCATAGTGTGTGTGTTTTAGTGTGTGTTGGTAAGACTTGAAGAAGAAGAAGAACTTGGAAAAATGAGCCTTGATCAAAGGAGATCTTGTAGATCCAGATTTCTCACATCATTTCCAGCTTCATTGAGGTGTAAAGCTTGGAACTTGCTCCTTGTTTGATTAGATTTAGTCTTTATGAAGTTTGGTCCCTTTTTGGTCATATTATGAGATCTAGTGGATTCCTTCCACTCCAGAAGTTAGGAGTTGCTTCTCTTGATGTTTCTGAGGTCCTAAGTCCATAAAGTTAGCATCTTGATGGTTGTGGGTCAACCATGCATGTGTTTAGGTCATTATGGTGAAAGTAGAAATGCTAAAAGTGAGGTTTGGGTCCTTTTGAGCCATGCAAAGTGTTGGAAATATTTTTATGTGATTGTGACTTGAAATAATTTGAGTATTGATTTACATTTTCTAATAAACATTAGCAGAGTGTTTCGGGTCAAAAAGATCCTGAAGATTCAACAAGCACTTGAAGTTAACATGGAGCACTTGAAATTGACATGGAGCACTTGTTGAACATGGAGCACTTGTAGTTTACATGAAGCACTTGCAACTTACATGGATCACTTGCTGATAGCAAGTTGGACCATCATGATCTCATATGACACATCTAGATCATATGTGGAGCATCAAGATATTGATGGATCATCTGGAATATTGATGGCTCATCAGAAACATTGTTGGCTCATCTGCAACTCTATGGCTCAACAAGAAGTTGATGGCTCAACATGAATATTGATGGCTCATCTCAAGTCAATGGAGCATCATGATAACATTGACGGATCAACAAGATTACACATGGCACATCGTGTACAATGATGACACGTCCAAATTCTCAATGGCACATGCAGTTCGTCCATGGTCCATCATGAACACGTGTTAGTACATCTTCAAGTTCAAGACATATTCCAACATTCAATAAACAACTCAACTTGATCAATGACACTTCTGGAAGTTTATAACATCTTAGAAGACAATGGAGCAACATGATTCTCATGATGCTCATCATATATTCAATGTTGATCAAGAAGGCTCAAGTGAAATGAAGACTCAAAAATTGGATGGAACCCTAACGGAATACTACCAGAATTAGAATATTCCATCCATTCTTCGTTAAATAGGGCAAATGTGTCAACTGATGACTAAATCATGATGACATGTCAACACCTGATTGGTCAAGCCATGTCATGGGCTTTTCTAAAACCTATAAATAAGCCCCTTCGGCTCCATTATAAAGTTTATAATCCTTGTTCATTTATGCTCATTCCGCTCATTTGTTATTTAGACTAGTTTTTAGAGAGCCATTTGAGTGTTTTAGTGTGTTTACTATTCAAACACTTGTAAATGAATCTTTATGAATATGAGACACATTTGAATCATTAATCTTGAGCATATAAAAAACGTTTTTATCTTTAACTTGGTTGATTCACAACTCTTTATTTTCCTCATTACTTGCCACTTGACGATTCTAAACTCTATTTCAGTATTTTCAACACTTTGACTCTTCAAAGTCTAGGTTTACAGAATTTTAATCATTTCATCACAAAGGCTCCAAGCTCACCACTTTATGGATTAAGACGTTCGTTTAGACTTGGATCTGAAAATTTGGATGTTGGAATGCAAGTATTAAGCACTTAAGGAAAAAGTCCTTAATAGGCACGTACGTTGGGCATACTCAAGGGTACGTTGGGCGTACATCTGGTACGCACAGCGTACCAGGCCTGGATTGGGCTTTTGTGACTTTGGGTCATTTTTAGACAAAGAGAGTTTGGGTCTTTAAGGGCCATTGTCCCTTCTGCCTTTAAGCCGTTGTTGGGCTTTGGGCCTTCATGTGTTTGGGCCCATAATGGGTTTTGGGAATCTTTTAGAGCTTTGGGTCACATTAGGTTTTTTTGTGCTATTGGATTGGGCTTCAGTTTTGGGCCAAGTTAGGAAGGGGTAAAATGGTTTTTTACCCTGAGTATTGGACAGTCGGACTAGGATCCCAATTATGGGTTGTAACCTAATTATTGATTGGATTTTATTTGATGGTGTTAGCGTAGGGATTTTTCCGGATCAGCAATCTGAGTATTATCTTAGAGATTCAGCAGCTTGAGGTGAGTGTCCTCACTGTGCTTAACATGTTGAAGGCAACAATGTCGACCCATTGTTTGTTATGATTAGGATGCTATTTGTCTGCATGACTCTTGCTTGTGTTATGTGTTAATATGTATACCGAACGGGGCCCGATTCCAGACGGGGACTGATGAGTATATTGTATTATATTTATCTTTGTGATTCTTGCATGTGTTTATGTGTTTATATGTATACCAGGTGGGGCCCGATGCCAGGCGGGGCCTGATGAATGTGATGTGGCGGGGCCCATCTCATATTACTAACAGATCTATTCCGAGCGGGGCCCGATGCTGGGCGGGGAGCATTATATGTTTGATATGTATGATATGTGGTGTTTTGGGGAACTCACTAAGCTTTGTTCTTACGGTTTTTATTTTATATTTCAGGTACTTCCGGATCCAAGGGGAAGAGCTCGGGGTGATCGCATCGCACACACCATATCGTTCCGCTTTTTATTCGACTCTGATGTATTTGGATGTTTTGATCATACTCTGATTTTATCATGGTTTTATGAACATGTTTTGAATGGCGGTTTTATTATAATTAAAAAGAAATTTTGGTCTTAATTTTTGGGACATTACAAGTTGGTATCAGAGCCTTAGTTTGAGGGATTCAGGCATAATGTCGGGTGTGTTTGAACTCAAACTGAGGGTTTGGTAAATTTTACAAAAAGGAAATATTTTATAAAAAGAGTTTTCTAATAAAAGAAAGAGGTGTGGTGTATGCAATCGACCGAGCTCAAGTAAGTTTTCCCAAAATACCCATACATGTTATGTTATGCTTTGAATTGTGAATCTGAATTGCATGCTAGATTAGGGCTAAGGATCTGCTCAGGATTGCATGATAGAGTGCTAGGAGAGATGCCTTTGTATGCCTATTATATGAGCGTGTAGGCTTACATGCTAGTATTGATCAGTTAGTGATAGGATGATATGTTTAGGCTATGCTTGATTCTGATTACACATTGCTCGAATGTTGGTTGCTTTGTACTTTTTAGGAGTTCTTATTAACCCCATATAACTAGTAAGCGAATATGATATGTTACATATTATTGAAACTAAATAATTTTAGAAGGTTAGTTTTAAATCTATTGCGAAGCTCTTGTCTGAGTCCAACCGTTGTAGTGTAAGATCTTTCATTCAAAAAATTATCTGGTGTCGGTAATATGTAATTGTATTCGTGAGTTAGTTAGAGGATGTTAGAGGGGGGGGGGGGGTCCTTCTGCAACTGATGGTAGAAAGTGGTGTGGTGATTTCCCTAGGAAAGTCTAGGAAGAGATTTAGTGTAGGGAGACTTGTCTTGTTGAGGGTTGTATGTATGGATAAAGGAGTGACTTGAAGGATTCAGAGCGATCCTTGAGGAAAGTACGGATAGATGTGGAAGGTAGTATGGGCCCGTACTACTGGAAGCATAGGATCCATACTCGAGTCAAGGAAAGTTGCGATGATACCTAAAAGCTTGTAGGGTATGGGATTCCTCGATGTGTGTGTGTATATATAATTGTATATATATATATATATATATATATATATATATATATATATATTTGTGTGTTATGATGGTTTGAATGGTCTGTTTTCAGTATAGTGGTCACTCGAGGAAGACGTGGTAGTGGTTCTGGTGCCGGTGAGGGTTCAGGCTCGGGTTATGGAGCTGGGCAGTTGGATGATCAGATACGGGAGTTCATTTCGTCAAATATTACCCACAACATACTCGAGCAGACTCCTGTGATCTTTGGTGCGATCAAGGAGGGTATCATGGAGGTTTTAGAGGAGCGTTTGGGCTCATTCCGTTCTGAGATGGTAGCGAGGATGGGAGCTCGCACTTTAACTTTCTGTGAGTTCTGGGCATGTGTGGCCCCAAAGTTCTTCGGGAAGAAGGACCCGATCGCGAACAGAAGTTGGTTAGCAGATGTTGCTAATGCGTTCTACACTAGAATTTTTCCCGATGGGGCAAAGGTCAGACTTGCTTCCTGTCTTCTGAAAGACAGAGCCCAAGACTGGTGGGAGAAGGGAGGACATTCCTTGGGAGGTGAGGCGATTGAGTCCACGACTTGGGAGGATTTTATGATGAGATTTCGGGCCGAGTTCGCACCTGTGATTGAGGTCCAGCAGTTGGCGAGGGAGTTCCAGGACATTCGCCAGACTACTGAGACGGTGGCTAGATCACCGCTATGTTCCGGGAAAGGGATTTGTTGGTTCCACAACATGTGGCGAATGAGGAAATGAAGAAGGCGAGGTACCATGAGATGTTGAGGAGTGACATCCAACAGTTTTTGAGCCGATCCAGTTGTAGGACATTGGACGATATGATTGCGAGAGCCAGAGAGAGAGATAGAGAGAGCGATTGATTTAGAGATGGAGAGGAAGAGAAAGTCAGATCAGGCTCAGGGTTTATAGGGTTCGGGCAAGAGGCCTGTTAGGTGCAATTTGTGCACCTTTTTGCACACCTTTTAGTCCCTTTTCATTCATCTATTTAGCATAATTGTTCTTCCTTTTTCTTGCATTTCATCATATTCATGTTAGTCTCTAGAACAACCTTATTTGCACACTTTCATGTCTTTTTCAGGTAAACCGGAGGTTGGGACGCGCTTTGGGAGGTGCCGGGAAGCATTGGTGAAGATTTCGGGATGATTGGGCGAAGAACGGAAAAGTTGGAAAAATCAAGTTTGGATTCGGAGTCAGAGGAGTACACAGGTCGTGTTGGATTTACACTGAAAAGTGGGCACGGGGCGTGTTTGACTAAGAAGAAGCTGTTGACCATGTTGAACATGGGCCGTGTCAGTTTAGTGCAAATCAACACGGTCCGTGTTGGCTGCTGAACACGACCCGTGTCAGTTTAGCCTATTTTAACACGGGTCGTGTTCGACCCAAAAACTGCATTTTGACAGTTTTTCCTATCTTTCATATTACAGGATGAGGGTCACTTTTACACACACACACATCATATCAGAGCACATTTTGTGAGGGGATTTCGAAGGTTTTTGCAAGGGTTTGATTAGTAATCATTTGGAAACATTATTTCTAGTATTTGTAAGTTGTAATTGCACATTATTTCCATCCTTTAAACTTGTGATCTTGTTCTATCCATGTGTGGCTAGAACCCTACTTTCTCCAACTTCATGTCTTGACTTCTTAGTTGTGATTTCAACCATATGACTTGATGTTTGCTTTTAATTTCTGTCTAGTGAATTTGATTTTGCTTTAATCGAATGTTTGATTCTAATTGTGATTCTTATTGGCCATTTGAATTAGGGTTAGGTCATTCAAGTTATCTCTTTTACAAAATCCGTAATTGTTTTGTGAAATTGAACAAGTAACAAGCACTAAACTGATTTCCATTGAATGAATTTAGTGTAAATCTTATTCACACACTCTTACGCTCCCGAGCTTGTGAGGAGTATTGGGTGTTGTTGGGAACATTCACATAAAGTTTAATGCAATCTTTCAATCTAATTCTAAGAGCTTGTTTAGATTAGGTTAGTAAGGTTAGGGTTAATCAAAGAGCTTGTTTTGGTTAATTAATGTGGTGAATGGGAAGTGTTAGAGCTTGTTAACACTTTCAAGTACCAACTTAGATGGAATTGAGCAAATATCATGTTATCTTGGAATCGCACTGCTAAGTTGTCATACATAGAGTTGGAGTCCTTACAAATTCTGAGTTTAATTCACTCATTTAGCTGATTACCTGTGTTTTTAATTTTTTGTTTAATCATTGCATTCTAAACCCCCATCTCTTTACTATTGGTGACCATAGTACCTTGTGCAAAGAGGTATAGACCAATTGTCCCGTGTCTTTGTGGATCGACCCTACTTGCCTTGTACTACCTTTTAGTGCAATATAGTAGTGTTATTTTGGAGTATATCGTACCCCTTTATTTGTTGGGTCTGACACACCTAACAAGGCCCAAGGTTTTTAACTCGACATCGAGAGGCCAGCAGGGCCGAGACTGTTGTGGCAAATGCGGCAAGGCGCACGAGGGGGCGTGTAGGGTGGGTGGTTTTGGCCGCTTCAAGTGCAGCAGGACGGATCATATTAGCAGAGATTGCACTGCTACTACCACCAACACCTAGGTATTTGATTTGATTTGCTTCCATTGAAATCAGAGGGGTTATAAGAAGGCCAATTGCCCGAGTTTGGCAACAGCGGGACTAGTGGTAGCACCTGCTCCATCGACTCTCCTGATTACTAATGGCCACCAGGGCAAGGCGGATGCACCTGTTGTGAGTAGTAGGGATTTTCAGCTGACAGTCGAGCAGGCTCGCGCAACACTTAATGTGGTGACGGGTATGTATCTTCTCTTTATCTCTCTGTTTATCTTGATTTCTTTACTTATATTTGCGTGTTTTTTTAGGATCGTTCCTTGTGAACGACATCTCTGCCTTGGTATTGTTTGATTCAGGGGCTACCTGATCTTTTATATCTCTTGCGCTCAGCAAGAGGTTTGTTGGAGCTCCGGGGGAGCTGTATTGTCCATTAGAGGTTGAGATTGCGTATGATCGATCTGTTTGGGTATCGAGGGTTCATCAAGGTTGTGTTCTAGAGATGTTTAGCGAGCAGTATCCGATCAATTTGGTTCATATTCCTTTGCTCGGGAATAAGGTTATTGTAGGGATGGTCTAGTTGAGCCCCAATGGGGCAGTGAGTGATTGTGAGCATCAGATGGTACGTATTCGGACCCCAAGTAGGGGAGAGTTAGTGGTTCATGGAGAGAGTACTCAACATGGGATGATTCTATGTTCAGCATCTAGGGCTAGACACTATCTTCATCAATGTTGTTCCAGATATGTCGCCTATGTTATGGATACCTAGGAAAAGGGTAAGGCGACTGTGGATGATGTGTCAGTTGTTCGGGAATACCCGGATGTGTTCCCGGAGGACTTGCCTAGAGTGCCTCCGGAGAGACATGTGGAGTTTAGGATTGACTTGGTTCCTGGTGCGGCTCTGATAGCCAAAGCACCGTATCGGTTAGCTCCTCCAGAGATGCAGGAGTTGTCTACACAGTTGCAGGAGTTGTTAGACAAGGGGTTCATTCGACCGAGCAGTTCGCCATGGGGAATATCGATCTTGTTTGTGAAGAAGAAGTATGGGTCACATCGAATGTGTATTGACTACCGGGAGCTGAATAAGCTAATGGTGAAGAACCATTATCCACTCCCGCGGATTGATGATTTGTTTCACCAGCTTCAAGGTGCATCTTGGTTTTCCAAGATTGATTTACGTTCGGGTTATCATCAGATGAGGGTCAGAGAGGATGATATGCAGAAGACGGCCTTCCAAACTCGTTATGGTCATTACAAGTTCGTTTTGATTCCCTTTGGGCTCACCAATGCTCCAACCGTGTTCATGGACCTCATGAACCGTGTGTGCATGCCGATGTTGGATCGGTTTGTGATTATCTTTATCGATGATATCATGGTCTATTCTAAGACCCAAGAGCTACATGAGGAGCATCTGAGGGGGGTATTGGAGACCTTGAGGAGAGAGATATTGTATGCGAAGTTCTTTAAGTGTGAGTTATAGTTATGCGAGGTGCAGTTTCTGGGGCACCTTGTTAACCAGAACGAAATTTTGGTCGATCCGGCCAAGGTTGAAGCCATGATGAGTTGGGAGGTTCCAAGGTCTCCATCTGAGATTCAGAGTTTCCTTGGGTTGACTGGTTACTACTGGAGGTTCATTCAGGATTTCTCCAAGATAGTGGTTCCTCTGACTCGGTTGACGAAGAATACTGTCACTTTTCGGTGGCGGCCTGAGCAGCAGACAACTTTTGAGACCCTTAGACAGAGATTATATGAGGTGCTGATTTTGACCCTGCATGAGGGTGTTGAGGATTTTGTGGTTTATTGTGATGCGTCGATCACGGGTTTGGGTGCAATTCTGATGTAGAGGGGTCGCGTCATTACTTACGCTTCAAGGCAGTTGAAGCCTCATGAGGCAAACTATCCTACACATGATTTGGAGCTGGGGGTTGTGGTGTTCGCCCTTAATATTTTGTGACATTAGGTCCGTTGTACTATTTACACAGATCACAAGAGTCTGAGGTATTTGATGGTTCAGCCGAATCTGAACATGAGGCAGTGTAGGTGGTTGTATGTGGTGAAGGATTGCGATTATGAGATTCTTTACCATCCGGGGAAGGCCAATGTGGTGGCCGATGTTCTCATCTGTGACAACCCGAAACTTTCTCCGTTTCTATTATACAATTTTCGTTAATAAAATTTGGGTTTTATTAATTTTCTGTCGAACTTTTTGAGTTAAAATATCATCTGGTTTTATATAATTAAATTTATATATGCGAGTCAAAACCAAAACCGCGCGAAACTCGAATTTTTCTCGAAAAACAGCATGTTCATGGCCCGACTGGAGTTCACGGCCGTAAACCTGTTTACGGCCGTAAACTCGTTTGCGGCCAGCGTCGGGTAGACCCCGCCCACCGACCACCAAATCCCCTATAAATATGAGACCCCCACCCTCATTTGAACACTTTTAACTGGAAACTCTCTCATTCTCTCTCTAGAACCCCTGGTCGTAAACTCCGAAACACCCTCATTTCTCTTGAAAAACCATCAGGAAACACTTCTGGAGGTGGTGCAGGAGCACCTAAAACACGTTTTCATCGAAACCAGCGTCACTGTTCTTGATTTTACGGTCAATCTTCATAGATCGTAAACCTGTTTACGACCGTAAACTCATCAGATCTTCAAAGGCCGTAAACTCAGTTTACGACCGTAAACCCTGTTCACGGCCGTAAATTGCCTGTCGACCGTAAACTCTCCATTCACGGCCTTAAACACCTTTCAAGTGGTGCATTTGTCCGAAAACCCACTTTCCTCGATTCGATCAAGTCCCGGTAACATTCCTTAACCGAAAATAAGCGCTTTTCTAACACTTTATCTAACGAAATCGCTAATTTAGATACATATATGTATTTATTTGATATTAGGATTCCGTTAAGTACCACATACAACCACTCGAGGATCTTCGTTTCCAGTTGACGTTTTCACACATCAACGGTGAGTTCATACCCCTACGCTTTTCATGATTTTTAAACGTTTTCAGGGGGAATACAAGCCAAACACAAATGATTTTGTAAAATTAATACAAAGGGACTTTTAACAAGTATAAAACTTATGCAATTGATTCAGACAAATGATTTTCACGTTCTTATAAAATATTTAGATATCTATTCCCTTTTGTACTATGTTGAGCATAAGGGCGTTTTCAACGTACAATCATGATTGCATAGTTTTCAGAATAATATACGAACCGGATATACTATATACATGCAAACTATAATAGGTATAGTTTGGGGTTTTCATTACACTGAGTTATACATTGCTAAACATATAAGCTATGACAGATTTAGTTTATGACATACATTACCATGAGAGAACAACATATAATAATTATTTAAGTATAATTATTATCTTATACATTATACATACAGAGTTCAATACAGTAGACCACTACAGAACCACACGTAAACTAGTTAATACAGGATTCTGAGATCACTCTTCATTTGTATCCTTCGGGGTACTGGTAAAGTCCTCAACGTATAGTGTAACTAGAGTCTCCTGGAGGGAGAGCGTGAGATTTGTGAATAGATCTATTCGGGATTGACAGTCCCACACCTAAACTGCTAGCTACAGTTAGGCAGGCATGCCTGGGGTGACAAATATCATACCGTACGACGCCTGAAGAACGTCGCTGAGGTCATCAGTCATATCAAGCATGGTTATACGACTCACAATAAGTATAAACTAACCTTTGTTTACGGGATTTCATTCTTCAGTAGTTTTATTTTCATTAATAGAACTATTATACATTACACTGGAGGATTCCAGGGATACATTAACTGGTTTTATTTTAATTAATAAAACTACTATACATACTGGTAGTAGCCAGGGTTTTCAAACAGAACATACTATACATACTGGTGGTAGCCAGAGTTTTCAAACAGAACATACTATACATACTGGTGGTAGCCAAGGTTTTCAAACAGAACATACTATACATACTGGTGGTAGCTAGGGTGTTCAAACAAAACGTACAATACATACTGGTGATAGCCAGGGTTTTCAAGCTGAACATTCCATACACAGAGATTTTCATACAGAATTCACTATACTATACATATTGATAGTAATCAAGCATACAAACTGATATGTTTTCATACTACCAAGGATACCGTAACAAACTTTCATAAAAGGAACTGGTAACATCATGCTTTTACTAAAGACAATATTGGATTTTCTTATAAACATACAAACATTTTACAAGATACATCAACAAGTTTTCACTACAAACATAGCTTATGAACTCACCAGCTTTATGCTGATACTCTTTCAAAACTGCTTGTATTCTCAGGAAATCAGTAGACAGGTACCTTCTGGGGTTCTGAGAAGACGAAGAGTATGGAGTCATGTCTTTTTACTTTGCTATTACTTTTGATGTAATCAAACAAGTATTAAACAGATGTAAACCTTTTTCACACATGTATTCAATGTTTGGTTGTGTTTACTATGATTGCTATGATACAATTGTTGTGATACTACACATGACGTCCTCCACCCCCGAACGTTTTCGCCGTTCCGGTTTGGGGGTGTGACGGATTGGTATCAGAGCTCTTGTTTATAGTGAACTAAGTATACCGAACCTTACATGGTGTACAACTATAAACACCAAGGGGCTGAAGCACTCTAAAAAGTATACTTTTAAAATATAAGTATTTTATAAGAAGTATACAACTATACATACATACCAGAACCAGAGTCACAAGTAGAACAAAACAAAAGTATTTGGATGTTGGACAGTGCGGTTAAACTTGGGCAGTTATGTAATCATGTATGGGGTCAATATAGCCTGATCAACTATCTTTATTCGAGACATGACCAACATGTGCTTGGGAGTGACTGTGGTGTTGCAACAAGCCTAAAACTTACCAAGTCAATACATATCAGGTATCAACAGAATAAAATGTACAACTTAAAATACTATAGGAGTATTTTAGCTAGAGCCGAACACAGTATAGAGAATTCATTCCAAGTGTTGCTACATATTTCTTCTTAGCGATAATTACTTCCAACAGTAACCCTTATCTATTTATCGCTTCGTAGAACACTTTACCTATCAGGCTGAGATATATTTTGTATTATATCTCTTGATTCTAAAATTTCAAGAGGACTTACCATCCTTTTCTTCCTGATTATTTTAGAACAAGATGCCTCCCAGAAAGAGACCCAACAGAAAGAACAACAATCCTCCGACGGATCCAACGCCACTGCCACCTCCTCAGTTCGACCCAGCTATGTTTCAGGCGACAGTTACGGCTGCTGTGGCTGTGGCGATGTCGCAGATTAACCAGGGCAGCTCTGGTGGATCTGGAGGCGGGACCGATTCCCAAAGCCATGATGGAGGTCAGGGACACCGAAAGGAGTGTTCCTATAAAGACTTCATGAATGCCAAACCCAAGTCCTTCGACGGCAATGGTGGAGTCATTGCCTTAACTCGATGGTTCGAGAATATCGAATCCATCTTCGAAATTTGCTCCTGTTCCGAAGCCAACAAGGTGAAATTCGCCGCTTGCACATTCATCGACAGAGCATTGACCTGGTGGAATGGTCGAGTCAAATCCCTAACCCTGCCGATCGCCAATGCCATGGGTTGGGAGAGCCTGAAAGAACTCATGATGGCTGAGTATTGCCCGAGGGGTGAGATGCAGAAGTTAGAGCACGAGCTGTGGACCCTGAAGATGAAGGGTTCCGACATTGTTGCCTACACCGCTAGATTCTGTGATCTGGCTCTCCTTTGTCCGGGAATGGTCACCCCGTAAAGCAAGAAAATTGAGAGGTACATCTGGGGACTGTCACACCCCAAAACCGGAACGGCGGAATTGTTCTGGGGCGGAGGACGTCATGCATAGTATCACAACAGTTGTATCATAGCAAGCATAGTAAACACAACCAAACATTGAATACATATATGAAAAAGGTTTACATTGTCTTAATACATAGTTTTGTTCATATCAAAAGTAAAATAGAAAGACGTGACTCTAACGCTCTGACTTCTCCAATCTCCTGAAGGTATCTGTCTACTAATTCCCTGAGAATATAAGCAGTTTTGAAAGAATATCAGCATAAAGTTGGTGAGTTCATAAGCATTTAGTTTTGGTGGAAAATGATCTTTGATCCTTTTGAAAAGTGTTCCTCAAGAAAATCCCATATTTTCTTATGAAAAGTGTAGTTTAAAACCCATTCCTTCCATGACTTCCGAGTTCGTACTAGATATGCACAATCTAAGGAGTCATGGAATGAACATGAATATCCGTCAGTTGAATGTTAAACCATCCGTTTATGAAAATACCGTGTTATCCTGGGAAAATCCTATATTTTCCCTAAAAGTATGTTGTTGGTTATCCGTTCTAAAATGAAGTGTAAAGTATATACCATACTTATATCGTTAAACGTAGTTTCCTTTGAAAAACCCTGGTTACTCCCAGTGAGGTATATTAGCCTTATTACATAAATAAAACTATTAAAACGTGGTGAACTAAATACTGAAGGTATTATTAATACCCTCTAGTAATCAATTTGTTATTACTCTGAGGTTAGTTCACTAGATCCATTATTACGTAAGTAAATCACTGTTATCTACATTGCGAGTTTTATAACCATACATTAACTTGATATGGCACGTATCGGGGACAGTATCCTTTATGACTTTGTCACCCGTAGACCTGCCGGTCCCACTCTAGCTAGCAGCGAGGTGTGGGATAGTCAGTCCCGTATAGATCTATACACAACAGTCACGCTCTCCCTACAAGAGATTCTGGTTATAAGTGCTAGTCCTACACTCTGTTTCGGTGGTGAGTGTTACCAAGGACGTGTCTCCAACTTAGACTAACAAATTTACAAGTAATAATGCTGAAAACCCTTTTTGTAATTAACATGAATCCTTTATAAAATGATATCTTTTACTTCATGATTCATAAGTTCATTGCCTTAGTTTTGAAAACTGTTTCTGCGAGTTGATTTCTTAACCCATTTGATAAAATTGTTTTCCATGTTCAAAGTATGTTGAAAATATAATTATCTTTAACAAAATAATATATTTCGAGCCCAAGATTACTTGTGCTTTTGCTTGTATTCCACCCCTGAAAACATGAAAATCTCGGAAAAGCATAGGGGTATGAACTCACCTCGAATAAGTGGTTTGATTGAAGGATCGACACAGAGGCTGAGTGTCAAGTGAAACCTTGAACACAATTTGATCCTAATTAACATGTAATGACACATAAAGGAGTCAAATGAAGGTATTTCGCTACTAGATATGATGGGGAACCACTCTAGGGACTTGGAACTACTTGCACTAAGTGTTAGAACCTTATAGGATTGAGTAAGGAGGGTGTATGGCCACCTTAAAGGTGTGTGCGGCCATGGGTGTGCGGCCCATGAGGTGTGCGGCGGTACACTCATGATGGAAGGTGTCTTAGAGGTGTTTTCAAGGTTCACACTAGCATCCATGAAGTGTTCTAGGTCCATGCTTCGTTGTGGTGCAAGTTTGAGGTCGATAAGGGCCATGGAAGTGGGTTTGCGGCCCTAAGGTGTGTGTGCGGCCATACATAGGGGTGTGCGGCCGTACAACCTTCATGCATATGCCCAAAATGTCGACTTTAAGATGCAATAAGGCTAGGGTCATGTCCAACTTGAAGATGGGGGTCAAACTCTCACTTTGGAGGGTCTTTTAGGAGTGTGTGGCCATCTTATGGGGGTGTGCGGCCGCACTCTCTTCTAAACATGAAGAACATGACGAATATTGCAGTCTCAAGGCTTAGATAGAGTGGTCTTTCTGTTGGATTAGATGTCTAAGCCCATAACTATTATTGGTATGTACTTGACCCGAGAGTAGCATGGTCCATTTGGGTTGCATATCATCAGGACAATTTGTTAGGATGGACTTTTGAGAGAAGGTTATTTATGGTTTATTAATATATTATAAGTTATTATATATTAATATGAAATCATATGTTTTAATTAGTATCGATCAAGAATTAATTTGGAATTAATTTAGTGATCAAAAGAGACTAATTAAATCTATGGGGACTAATTATGATAATTAGTTATATTTATATGTGTTGGGCTTATGATCCATGTTGGACCAAGTTTATGTATGGATACATAAAGAGTTGGGCCACATGAACCATGGATCATAAAACCCAAGGGTATGGATTATGGGTTATACCCATGACCCTTGGAATCCTACATATAAATAGGTTACTCCATAGCCAAAATCACCACTTCTTTTCTTAGAGAAATATGGAGGTGTTTTGGTGCATGGAATTCTCTCTCAAGAGCCACCTTTGTCCTAGGTGTGTTGTGATTCCATTTGAGGCATTTCATACTATTGGTGCTAAGCTCTTAAGGCCAAATACATCAAGACTTCAAGCCACATAAAAGGTATGCTTGCCTAACTAGTATATTATATGGTTTATGTCAAATGCATGCTATTTATAGGTTTAATGCCTTGGAAACCATTTGCATGTATAATAGAGAAAACATAGATCCAAGGTATTTAGGGTTGTATGTGCACCATAGGATGTTGTAGTATACTATAACCCAACAGTGGTATCAGAGCCATGGGTTGTTTTCTATTATATTTGATGCAAATGTATTTTTTTTCAAGTTGAAGGAAAAAAAAAAGAAAAAAAAAACATGAAGTTTGTCAAATTTTATGATAATTACTTGATTTTATGAAAAACTAATTATTTATAAAATTTGAGTCACTTTACTACAAGAGTTGAATTAGGTCAATTTATTAAAAGATAGAATGATATGATTATTTTATTTGTTTTAAAAGTTTGATCTAAATGGTTTTAAGGAGTTACAAATTTTGTCATAAAATTTTGGAACTCAAAAGTTTTTTTTAAAGTTATGATCTTAAGAGTTTTGAAACTTCCATAAGTTATGGATGTGAAATGACTCATTTATTAACTCTTTAGGTTATGAATTTCAAGAGTCTTCAAAGGATAATTGTCAAAGTTTCAAGATTTGTATTAGTTTATATGATTATCTAATTTCTTGAAAATTGTTGATGTGAATTATCTTTACTTATGAGTTTAATCTAGATCATAGAAAAATTATTTGATTATTGTGTTAACTGGAATATTTGATCTTAATGGTTTTTATGAACTCCATAACTTGTCCTCAAGTTATGGAAAGTGAAGAGTTTTTCTTTTTAAAGTGTCATTAAGTCTCATAGGTTATGAAAATAGAAGATTCGTTATTTTTAATGTCATCATTAAATGATTTAATGTCTTCCATAACTTGTCCTCAAGTTATGGAACTTGAATTTTTTTTTTCATTAAACCTTAATTAAACTCATAAGTTATGAAAAATCCAAGAGTTTTGAAAGGTTTCAAAACTTGTCCTCAAGTTTTGGAATTTGTAAAGTTACCCCCCATGTATACTTTAATTCCAAACTAGACCTTAGAATTTTAAAAGTTTAAAATTCAACCCTTATACTATTATTATAATTTTAATTATATAGATATGTATAAGATAAAGTCGTCTTACCATTAGTAGGCCTCATTCACGAAGCCGGTCTATAAGGGGGGTATAAGGTTACTGCCTATAAAATGGCAGTTTAATGGGTGTCCACTCTCACTCACCGCTTCCTTGACCGGTGGAGGGTCGTTAGCCGAACAGGTAGGACAAGGACTATAATTCTCCCTTCATTATAAGTATAATGATAAATACTAAGTAACTAAACACTTATAAATTCCCAATCTTAGTTACTTAGGAAAATGTGAATAAGGTGCTAATCCATGAAATTACACTTTGCACTTTGTTTAAGCTGTTAGTGGAGCGTGTGTGGTTAACCGGCACACTAACCTGGACTTAACAAGGTAGGCAAAGGGTAACTTAATGTTTATCATAGTATCATTGGAGCGTGTGTGGTTAACCGACACATCAATTGAGGGGTAAATATTAAGGGTACCAAATATATTTGCATGGTTACTTCACACCTTGTTTTGTGATCCTCGGCATCCCAGTCACAAAACCTGAAGGGCACACTCGAGATTGAAACATGCCATTGAAAAGTTCAATGAATCTCAAAAGAATTTAGGAGTTTCAAAACCAATTAAAACCTAATAATACATTTCGTTTATCTTGGTGGAAATTGGTGAATCGTCATTCACCTACCTTCAAATATTTTATAGCTTGGATTACGGCATCCCTCTTCCAAGTTATAAAATAGTTTGTTGGGTCCTAGCCTTAATATATCATATTGGGTGTTATATTAAGGACTTAAATCAACTTTACGTGAATTTCTCCCATTGTTGATGTCTGGTTTAGACAACAATGATCTTCCCAAACCAAGCTTTCCTAATGAATATGACTTCTCGAGTTTGGCTCATGGAAGTCATACTTCTCTTCCTCCACCTCCTCCAATTATTCTCCCTAACCCACAAGTTCAAGGTCACTCAAGACTAATGGCAAGCAAGGTCTATGTGTGATCACATCTTAGAGATGAAGTCACATATTGACAAGCCGGGAGAGTTGGGTGTCAAAGTCTTGAGAAAGTTGGATGTTCAATCACTTTCTAAGTCACATAGTGAGTTCCTTTGGGACTACTATGAAACAGACTATGACATGAACCTTAATGATCATATCTATTTGCTTGGTGCTGCTGAATCAACAATGATTTGGAACGATAGTAAAACAAATTTGATTAGAAGATCAACTTCCAAAAAAATTTATGGACAGTGACAATGGTGACACTGGAAATCCAGAAAAAGCATTCTCTTCCCAATGGAAAGGGATTGGCCATAGTCAACCCGGTTGACCAAATGGTAAAGAGAAAGGCTAAGTCTGAGATAGTCCCATTACCAAAGCGTCCATATGTTTATTTTGCCATATGTTTATTTTGCCTAAGGATGTTAAAGTCAATAAGTTTGACTCTACATCAGGTAGAGCCCATTATCTAACTCTGTTAAGTTCTATTCTGAGATCCTCATTACATGATGTGACTGGGTCACATGTTGATGTTTTAAGAGTCAAAGAATAGAGAGAAATCTTAAAGGAAGTATATGCTGATTCTGATCGCGAAGGTGGATTTCGATCGCATCAGAATTTTGAGCAGTTGCTTAAGAAGCTATGATATATTGCTAAGGAATAGATAACAACAATTTTCCATGTGGATTGTAAGGATAAGTTTTTCCGCAAAGTTTTAAAATAAAAGAAAATTGTTTAATTTTATTTATTTGAAGTATCCTTACAATGGCATTTGTGGAAAATTGTTGCTTATATGACTCCACTGACAGCAATATTGGAAAATGGATTTGATTCTTTCATTTGTGGTAGTGTCTAAATTTACCAAATCAGGAAAGTTCCTCATCACCCAAGTTTCAATTGGACCGAAACTTGGAATCATGCAAGTTGAATAGTATGATGAATGAGAACTTTCAAGCATTGGAAAATCAAGACTAATTACTTGTTCACATGGATGTGTGAGTCAAGTGAAGGACTAAAGGGATCGAGTACACATTCTTGTGCACTGGTCATGTCCACCATAAAGCTCGTTAAGACTATTTGATTTACTAAAGTTTAGTAAATATGGTTATACTTACAAGTTTAAGTATAATACTGAAACATTGGAAAAGTCTCAATGTATGGCAGAACGAATGGGAAGAATCAAATTAGGCAGAAAGATAAAAGTTTCTCAAATCTGAAAAGATGGGAGAGTACTTTAGTATCATGTTTGTGATCATCTTAATGATTTAGAAATCATATCACAATTAGTCCTCTAAAGGTCATCTTAGTGCATTCTTATGACTAAGAAGAGGAGTCATGAATTGTTGAAATGGTTAGATCAGGAAGATGAGTCATACTTCGTTCCAAAACAATTCTTAGAGTCATACTCCAAGATTGTAACTTGAGTGACATATCTTAAAGAAAGGTTTAAAACACTTGTCAAATGTAAGAGTAAAAGTGTCCTACTCTTGTACATTTGAAATTGGTAAGTTGTGATGTTTTGGATAAAACAAAGACCAACTAAGGCCAATTGTGTGAAGTGTTTGTCTTGAATCCGCACTATCTCTTGAATATTTGGCAAGATAGTCTTATATGTCAAGAGGATAGTGGGAGTCTTAAAGATCCTAAAAAGAATTTCAAGAACTAATCAAGAATAAAACCTGAGGTTCTTCACTAGCACGCGACTTGAGGTTTATAACATATCGTGTTGACATATTCTGTGCCCTAACCAGTTAAAGTTGGCTTTGCATAGGAGTTCTGAAAGTTCTCAATTGGTTGCATAACAACTTGGAAGCAATGGAGGCCCTATACTGCCAGGTGGCAAGAAGTTAAGATTGCATAAGTTCAGTCCATATGAGTTTGGATTTGTCATTATCCTTGTCTTGTGACTATGGTTTCGACGATTCACATGGATAAGAACACAAACACCATAAAATCTAAGGGTCATAAGGTTTCTCTTCGATTCATGAAAATGATGGTGAGGAAACACTTCCACCAAGTAGATTTGAAGCAGATGGCAAAATGTCTAAACAATTGAGACTATGATTACGGCATCCCTTTTCATAGTTCTGAAATTGTTTAGACACACATGCATGCTATCTAAGGAAAGGTGTATGATTTTGATAAAGTTTTATCAAAGCATCTCGTATCAGAAATCTGAACTTTGGTAAGAAAGTTAATAAAGTATTGATTTGTAGAAGTCCAGCTGATTTTTGATTACATGTCAAAGCTAGTGGGAGCATAAGTGTTATGCTAATAATCATCATGTTAGTGGGAGCATGATAATTATTGTTAGTGTTGCAAGTTAGCAATGTTAATTATAGAAAACAAAAGTTTCAATTCGTGAGGCTGCAGGGATTGAAAAAGTTGTTTTGCTATAATTAAGGGAGAGGATATACTTCATTTCAGTTCTAAAGGCTTAGATTGAGACCTTAATCATCTTTAGTCAAGAATATATATATGAATTTCATGTTGGATTGGTTCAACTTAAAGAAATTCTATATATTGCGTTCTCAAAATTCGATTATGATTACGGCATCCGAAATCGATGACGAAGGCTCTCAACATATCTTCCAATGTCTGGATTGTTCTCTCACTCTGTCCGTCTATCTGTGGATGATAAGCCGTGCTCATATCCAGCTGAGTTCTGAGAGCCTTCTGTAGTGATTGCCAGAATCTCGAGGTAAACCTGCTATCCCGATCAGAGATAATGGATACAGGTACCCCATGAAGGCGAACTATTTCTCGAAGGTATATTCGTGTGAGTCTCTCCATCTTGAAGTTTTCTTTGATCGGCAGGAAGTGGGCGGATTTAGTCAGTCGATCGACAACTACCCAGATGGCGTCGTGCCCACTCGAAGATCTGGGTAATTTAGTGATAAAATCCATTATAATCCTTTCCCACTTCCACTCAGGTATTTCTGGATGCTGAAGTAAACCTGAGGGCTTTTGATATTGTACATTCACCTTGGCGCAAGTCAAACACTTGCCCACGAAGGTAGCAATTTCTGCTTTCATGTTCGGCCACCAATAGAGGTGTTTGAGATCCAGATACATCTTATCTGAACCTGGGTGAACGGAGTATCTAGTCTTGTGAGCTTCGTTCATGACAACCTCCCTGTACCCGCGGTACTTTGGGGTCCAGATCCGGTTCATGAAATAGTAAACTCCGTCTCCCTTGACCTTGTTAATACCGCTGTCGTACACGATTTAAACAAATAAAAATAATAAATAAACTGCTTTATGGCACTAACAGGTAGTACATGTAAGCAGGGTCGGATCCTCAGGGACACGTTCTAATGTTTACACCTCTTTGCGTAAGGTGTGGTCTAATTCTTGATGAATGCAATAAACATAAAAATGGGGGGTTTATTTCTGAAAATTAAACTAATAGAAATCGAAATTGACAAAAGAATAACTAAATTTAAAGTGATGAAAATTCAAATAAAAGAAAGCAATTCCAGTTTCGCGGTGACTCCCCTAATCATATAATTAACCTTCAACACAATATTTGACTATGCACTTGTTTAAACTGGTACTAAGGTTCATTAACAAGCTTTAATGACCTTTATTACAAAAATTCATTTAATCAAAATAAGTTCTCTAAATTAAATCTAACTTTTTACTAAATTAACCAAACAAGCTCTTGGCTAATAAAGAAAAGTTGCATTAGACACAGTATAATTCCCAGTAAAGTTCAATACCTCTCATAAGCTCGGAGGCGTTAAAACTTGTTTGATCATTTCATATTAGAGTTAACCCTAAACTCAGAATTAATCTAATACTTGTCACTTTTTACTAATTAATCTAGACAATTACGGATCTAAACAATTAGATGACTAGAATGATTCACAAACAATTTAAGTGGCCAACAGAATCTGAAATCAAAATCAAACATTCAAATTAACACAAAACTGATCAAACTAAATAGTAATCATAGTCAAACATAGTGCCTAATGACTAATCATACGAAAAGGTTACGTCTTGCGAAACTGAAATCTGAGTTTTTAGGCTGACATGGCTAAAAACAGATTACAGACAGTAGAAATAGAATCTAAACGATAAATCTTACTAAACTACGGTTTTGAAGCGAATCGTCTCCTTTAGATCTGCGCTCTTCACTTGAAAACCTCTGAAAATCGCCTCTGAATCGCCAGAAATCGCCAATTAGGGTTACTGGAAGAGTATGGGGCAGTATTTATACGTCTAGCTGTCAAAACGACATACCTGCGATCGCAAAGGGGTATACCTGCGACCGCATGTATCACCAAAAATGTGTCACGGGACTCTTTAATGAAGTACGTTGCTATTTTGAGGCAATTTGACCAACCTGCGATCTCAAAGGCACAACCTGCGATCGCATGTTCTCCTTTTTTTCACATCTGATGAATTTCGTGACTCGTTGGAACCTCGATGGCAACCTGCGACCCAACCTGCGATCGCAAGGTCAAACCTGCGATCGCAAAGGCATAACTTGCGATCGTAAATGAGGCTTTTTGGCTCTTTTTGTTCGTCGTTCCTCCTTCCAAGTAGTTCTCGATCATTTCCCGGCATCCTTCCTTGGTCTAGACTCCAATTAAGCTCCTAAGCATCCACAAACGCATCCCGAACTTGCACAATCATCCATGTGCTCCAAATAGCCCTGAAAAGTCATAACAAACGTGAGCAGTACGGGCATTCTTCAAAATAATCATGAAACACGAAATACATAAGAACAATCGGGAGTTAGTTAACTTTTTATAACGAAATACGTAGGAAATTGTGCTAAAAGATGCATATAAAATGCATCTAACAAACCTCCCCAAGCTTAGACCTTACTTGCCCTCGAGTAAGGAAACGATAACTTTGGAAACGGAATTGGGGCTAAAGGCAATAACGGGACAACCTAAACACACGCTAACTAAAAAAAACGAAAACCTAAATAATAAGAACTACCAAAACTAAACATAAAACATGCATGCAAAGATAAAGAAAATGAACAATGAACTAAAATAGCATGCAAATGAAAAACGAACAACTAAAATGAAACATGCTTCTTTATATATATATATATATATATATATATATATATATATATATATATATATATATATTTCTTTTTACGATCAGACTTTACATCGATAATGGGCTCCAATCACTAACACCAAAGCAACCATCTTGCTATCTTTCATGTATCACAGACTTCCAAAGTAAGGAAGACCACAAAACGGTGTAACACAATAATCCAACTCTAGTTTTATTTAAACTTTGCACCTTAATTAGCTTTATGAGCGAAAATAACATAGTCCGGATCTCATGTCCTTAAGACTAGATGGCCAAGAATCAGAATCGACGCATCCTTAAGAACCCGCACGACCGAATCGGCTTTCGCCGAAGCAGCAAGGGCCAACCCCCGTAGGAGCCCGAGCTCTATGCTTTCACTTTTTCGAGAGCCACAAGTATCATATCACACAGTTCTTTATTCGCCAGATGTAACTTTGGAACGACTTCTAATTTGATTGAACTTGATTTATACTTCGTTTTGAGCTTGATTTCTTCAATCTTTTTTTTTTCTTTTTTTTTTTTGGAATTTCTTGAAGTTTCTTCAATTGAGCGCTTGAAATTCTTTGATTTGGGTACTAGATATAACGTTGTACCATTTCTTCATTTTGACTGTGTGGATCTGATACTTAAGCTCTCTGTTACCGCGAGGGTAACGCGTGTCAACAAATAGGGCCATGTTCTGTGGGTTCAGAGTTGCCGACAAAGATTCTTTTTAAACATTAATAAGCAAATCATCCTAGAGCTGTTATTACCGCCCATAAAACGTTTCAGTACGCTATTTTTTTTATTATCTAAGGCCGGGGTCTTGAATCACGGTGTCTTGGGTCCCCTGGTTATGACAGCTGATTCTACACTTCCAATAACAATCAAGTCGCTTCGGATTTTTTTCATTTTCAATTCTTAATATCCCACTTCATGGAGCTATCGTATGTAAAGAGTGTCATCATCTCGTAATTTTTTTTTTTTGCAAATGCAGAATGCAACAAAATGAATTTTTTTAGAAAAATTAGGAATAAATAAAATGACAAATAAAAGAAACATAAATGAAAAATCTTTTTGGATTTTTTAAACTTTTTTTTTTGGATTTAAAATAACAAAATAAAAACTTTTTACAAAAAGATAGGAAATCCCCTCCCCAAGCTTAAAATTAAGCATTGTCCTCAATGCTTAGGGAGGAGTGGAAGACGACTACTCGGACGGGGGAGCATAGCGACGAAAGAACTGGTCGCGGAAATCGTCGAAATCGTCGCGCAGACCTAAGAGCTCGTCACGATAGTCGGTAACCTGAGTGCCATATTGCTGATAGTCGAGGCGAAGACCAGTCATCGTCTGCTGAAGGGAAGCAATATCCCCACGGAGGTCAAGATAATGCTGGTAAGTGAAGGGAGAATTGGGGTGAGGGTGAGATGGATGGGTGGGTGGGGGCTGATCCTGAAAGTCAGTCTGCATAGGATCAGGCTGGCTAAAGGATATAGGTGTGGCGTCTGCGTAGGCTGGGTGCTGAGTGGATGAAGATGGTCGATCAGACTGTGGACGCTGTGTCGTACGTGGGCGAGGGGGTGATTGGATGTTCGAAGGAAGTACCCACTCAGTCTCGCTAATGGGGTCAGCGAGAGTTATGACATCAGGTCCAGTGACCTTGAAATAAAGGGAGCGACCCTGCATCCAAACATACCCACCTGGGGCAGTACGAAGCATGTGCATAGCCCGTAGGGTCTGCAGGGACAAACGGAAAGAATCACCCTGGAAAAAGGTGTACCCCGGAGGAGATGGCACCGCAAGGGCGCAGGCAATGATAGAAATCAAACCACCACAGCGAATTGCACCGCCGGTGCGAAGGGCTATAACTCTATGGAACCGTCTGATGATAATATCACCAAGATGCGGGCGGTGCGACCCGGTGATCATGCACCACAAAAGAAAAAGCTCGACTTTTCCGGCTTTCGTAGTCTCAGTCTGTGCATAAATGATATTGCATATAATTTTCAATGCAATTTTGAGAACAGGGTACACAATACTGGTCTGTACGGATGAGGTTGAGTCATAAGACTCCAAACCGGTAATGGAGTACCAAAACTCACGTACGTCAAAAGCGGGGGTGTGCTGGGATAAACTGGTGATAGGGGTATAGAAGAAAGTACATAACTGGTCGACGTGAATAGTGTGAGGGGTGCTAAAAATACGAAAAGCTATGTTTCCCTCATGCTTTACCTCACTAAGCGTAGCTAAAAACTCTCGGGTCAGTAGAGGACAAGTGGCAAAATCCGCAGACAATAGGCGCTCCCAGCCAATATTGGCAAAAAGAGCGTGAACACCATCATAAATATGGAGTTCCCGCATGAGTATGCGGCTAGGGGCCCATGCCTGTGGCATAATCTCGCGGCCGAGAAGTCGCTGGTAACAGTCGAGTGCGGCCTGTGAACCTAAATCCACAGTGACATTGTCCACCTGGACAGTGTATGACGGGTCTGAGGTGTCAACGTGTCTGCGTGAACGGGAGGGTCTAGGGGGCATTTTGCAAGGTAAATTGGGACAAGGTAGGCACGATTTCCAGGTAAAAATAATAATAATAATAAAGCAAAAAAAAAGTATTTCTAACTACTCTCAAACGACCGCACAAATATATAACAAAAACAGAAATTCAGTTTCAGAACGAAAATACCTGACTGTGCGCTGAGCAGCAGTATATTTTTCGTGCCGAATTTTTTTTTTGATTTTTGAAATTCCGTTCAGATGAATCTCTTCTGAATTGCGTCGTGAGCAAACGTTTCTACTTTTCGTGGCCTGCGGATGACTAACGGAACGTAGATCTGAAAAAGAAATTCACAAAAAATTCAAATTGCAAATGAATAAAATGAGATTTTTGGAGAATTTCAACCGAGAAAACATGATTTCGTTACCGCATAGATGTTGTAGGAGTAAAATAGAAGAGATTGATACCTTTTTTTCTTGATTTAGACGAAAAATGAGCGATTTGGGTATTTGTTGGTGAAAGAACTCGAAGTATAATGGATTTCAGAAAGTGTTTTTGAAATATGGTGGTTACAAATGAAGGTTGCGATCGCAATTTATAGGGAAAACACAACCTGTGACCACAAGGAGGGAACCTGCGATCGCAGGTTTGACTTTTTGACCGTTGGGCACGTTTTCCAATGCAAGGTAACAGATAGATTATAAGAAACGGATACTTGCGATCGCAAGGGGAAAACCTGCGATCGCAGGTTTGCTAATTATCTCAAAATTTTGATCTTAAAAGGGTCGAGGGTAAAATCGTCATAAATTTTGTTACATGCGATCGCAAGGGCTATACCTGCGATCGCAGGTTTGCTTTTTTTTGTGAAAAATGACCCAAAAAATCCTCAACTTCATGCTGCGACCCTAATCCGTATAACCTGCGATCGCAAAGACTGGACTCGCGGTCGCAGGTTCCACCAAAACCTTATTTTTCAACTTTTTACAAAATCTCTTTGTTCCATTTTATTTTAAAAACACGATTCAATTAAAAAGAAACGACATAAGTAGCTAAAAACACACAAAAATTAAAAAGAAGTTTCAAAAATGAAAACCAAAATAAACGCCCGGGTTGCCTCCCGGTAAGCTGCCCGTTTTTATTGTCGTTGACCCGACATTGTTACTTGGTTTCCTCAATTGCGGTAAGTCGGGACCTCAACTACCTCCACTTCTTCATTTGTAACATGAAACCCTTCGTAAAATGGTTTGAGACAGTGACCATTTACCTTAAAAATCTTTCCTATTTGCTCACTCTTAATTTCTATAGCACCATGATCAAACACGTTAGTAACAACAAAAGGTCCCACCCAACGAGACCTCAATTTACCGGAAATAAGTTTGAAACGAGAGTGATATAAGAGTACCTTTTGACCGGTAGTGAATACCTTTCGCGAGATCATCTTATCGTGAAACGCTTTCGTCTTCTCCTTATAGATTGCCTCGTTCTCGTAAGCACCATTCCTGATTTCTTCTAACTCTTGAATATCCAATCTTCTTTTCTTACCAGCCTCATCCATGCTCATATTCAGATTTTTGACAGCCCAATATGCTCGATGCTCCAATTCAACCGGTAATCGACAAGGTTTGCCAAAAACTATTCGATATGGTGACATACCGATAGAAGTCTTGTAAGTTGTCCGGTGAGCCCATAACGCATCGTCCAATCGAATACTCCAATCTTTCTTGACCGGATTGATGGTTTTCTCTATAATGCCCTTGATCTGTCTGTTTGAAGCTTCAGTCTGTCCATTGGTTTGCGGGTGATATGATGTGGATACCCGATGTGTGACACCATATTTCTTGAGGACAACTTCGAGGGTGCGGTTGCAGAAATGCGTACCCCGATCACTAATAATGGCTTTTGGTGTCCCAAACCTAGCAAATATATTTTTCTTGACAAAATCAACCACAACATTGACATCGTCAGTTCGTGTAGCTTTTTTGCCTCGACCCATTTGGACATGTAATCCACAGCAAGTAAGATGTACACAAACCCGAAAGAAGGCAGAAACGGACCCATGAAATCTATACCCCAAACGTCAAAGATTTCACATATTAAGATTGGAGTAAGTGGCATCTGATTACGAGATGTCAAAGACCCAGTCATTTGACATCTTTCACAGGTTTTGCAAAATAGAAAAGAGTCACGAAAAATATGAGGCCAATAAAGACCGTTGTCCAAGACCTTGCGTGCGGTTCGTTGCGGACCATAATGCCCTCCACAATCTTCTGAATGGCAGAAATTCAGGATTGACTTGACTTCATCTTGAGGTACACATCTTCTAATCACCTGATCAGCACAGTGTTTCCATAAATACGGCTCGTCCCAAACATATCTTTTCGCCTCCTTCTTTATTTTATCTTTCTGGGCTCGGGTGAGATCTGAAGGGAGTTCTATGGAGACCAAGTAGTTCACAATATCAGCAAACCAAGGAGGGTTCTGAACAGCAAATAGATGCTCGTCAGGAAATGTTTCGCGGATCAGTGTCGGGTCTTCAGGTGGGGTGAGTCGGCTCAAATGATCAGCTACCAAATTTTCTTTACCACTTTTATCTCTGATCTCTATATCAAACTCCTGTAGCAGCAAAATCCATCTAATCATCCTTGGCTTTGAGTCTTTTTTGGCAAGAAGGTAACGAATGGTTGCGTGATCCGAAAAGATTATGACTTTTGTGCCCAACAAATACTGTATGAATTTTTCCAATGCAAAATCAATTGACAGCAACTCTTTTTCAGTGGTGGAGCAGTTTGCTTGGGCGCTGTCCAAAGTCTTTGATGCATAATATATAACGTGGGGGACCCGGTCTTTTCTCTGTCCTAGAACAGCTCCAACAGCAGTGTTACTGGCGTCACATATTATCTCGAATGGTAAATTCCAATCTAGGGGCTGAATGATGGGGGCAGAAGTAAGAAGATTTTTCAGCACATCAAAAGCCTTCTTGCAATCTTCATTGAAGTCAAATTCAGCGTCTTTCTGCAATAACTGGCACATGGGAACTGATATTTTTGAAAAATCTTTTATAAACCTCCTGTAAAACCCTACATGACCAAGAAAGGAACGCACTTCCCGAACATTCTTCGGGTAGGGTAAGCTCTTTATAACATCTATTTTTGCTTTATCGACTTCCAAACCTCTTTTTGAAACAATATGTCCAAGAATCAGACCTTGGTCAACCATAAAGTGACATTTTTCAAAATTTAAGACCAGGTCTGTTTCTATACATCTTTGTAAAATTTTTGTGAGGTTTTTCAAACAAATATCAAAGGAGTCTCCATAGACGGTAAAATCATCCATGAAGACTTCTATGGTATTTTCGACATACTCAGAAAATATACTAACCATACACCTTTGAAAGGTAACAGGTGCGTTGCAGAGTCCGAATGGCATACGCCTATGCGCGAATGTCCCGAAAGGGCAGGTGAAGGTCGTTTTCTCCTGGTCTTCTGGAGCAACTGGAATCTGACGGAAACCTGAAAATCCATCCAAGCAGTAGTAGTGGGATTTTCCAGCAAGCCTCTCTAGCATCTGATCTATGAATGGGAGAGGAAAATGATCTTTCCGGGTGGCTGCGTTTAATTTTCTATAGTCAATACAAACGCGTCATCCATTCTGAACCCGAGTTGGAACCATCTCTCCTTCTTTGTTCTCTACCATTGTCACTCCAGCCTTCTTAGGAACAACTTGAACTGGACTGACCAACTTGCTGTCAGAAATTGGGTATATCATCCCAGCATCCAGTAACTTCATAATTTCTTTTTTAACCACCTCCATCATTGGTGGGTTTAATCTGCCTTGGGCTTCTCGCGATGGCTTATAATCTTCTTCCATCAGAATTTTGTGCATGCATAGAGATGGGCTGAGTCCTTTAATGTCTGCAATAGTTCACCCGATTGCGCTTTTATACTCCTTCAGAATTCTGATCAGCTCTAACTCTTCTTTTTCTGACAGCTTGTTGGATATGATAACTGGTAATGTTTCTTTTTCTCCAAGATATGCATATTTCAGATGTTGTGGAAGTGTCTTCAGCTCCAAGATGGTGGCTTGCACTACAGAAGGAAAAGCCTTGGAGTTAGAAATTGGTAATTTAAGAGTTTGGGTACCATACCTCAACTTTCTCTGCTGGTCCATATGAGCTGCCATCTCTTGAGCTTCTCTATCAACCACATAATTTTCTGATATAACTTGAGCTGCATTAATAGACAAATTTCTGTGGAGCACTAATGCTAGTGACTCATGGTTAGCAATTTCAAAATATTCTGCAGATAATGGTTCAATTACATCAATGAAATTAAGGGCTGAAACATCATCTGGGTAACGCATGGCATCATAAATATTGAAGTTGATAACTTCACCATCAAATTCCATTGAAAGGGTACCATCATAAACATCTATATTGGTTCTGGAAGTTTTTAAAAATGGTCTCCCCAAAAGAATGGAACCTGAGTTTGGTGAGTCGTCATCTCCCATATCCAAAACATAGAAATCAGCTGGGAATATGAGTTCATTCACTTGAACCAAAACGTCCTCCAATACACCTTTTGGGTGTACCACAGAACGATCAGCTAACTGAATGATGACTCCTGTTCTTTTTAAAGGCCCCACCCCGATAGTTTTAAAAAGTGAATATGGTAAAACATTTATAGAAGCTCCTAAGTCCAACATAGCTCTTGGCACTGAAAGGTTCCCCAACTTGCAAGGAACAGTAAATACTCCTGGATCTTTACACTTTGGGGGTAGCCTTTTTTGTAAAACAGCCGAAACATTCTCGCTTACTTTAACTGTTTCGTTTCCTTTTAATTTTCTTTTTGAAGTACACAACTCTTTTAAAAATTTAGCATATCGGGGTAGTTGTTTAATTGCATCAAGAAGGGGAATATTTACCTTAACCTTTCTGAAGAAATCCATAATCTCTTTATCTTCCTTTTCTTTTTTCGTGTTTTTCAGTCTTGAGGGAAAAGGAGGAGGGGTAATGTTTACTTCAGGTTCAGTAGGTCCATCTTTTTTCTGCACCTCTTCAGTTGCCTCAGATTTTTGCTCAACCACGATCTCTTCTTCCTCATCTTCTTGTTGATCTGGTCCTTTGTAGTTTTTACCACTTCTGAAGGTGACAGCACAAGCATTGTGCTTCGGGTTTTTCTCAGTCTGAGATGGGAATTTTCCTTGGGTTTGTGCTTCTAGTTTGCTCATGGAGTTCGCGAGTTGTGATACCTACTGCTCCAGATTTTTGATGCTAGACTTTGTTTCATTCTGGAAAGCTTGGGTACTGGTAGCAAGACTTTTAACTATGTCTTCCAAAGACATGCTGGAACTACTAGATTGTGACTGAACAGGTGGTTGCTGAAAATTGCTCTGGTGCTGATTTTGCTGAAAAGATTGTTGAAACCCAGGTGGAGCTTGATATTGGTTTCTTTGCTGAGGTCTTGGCTGGAAATTGTTATTTTGAGGCCCTCCCCAAGCTTGGTTGTTGCGATGTTGATCAAATGGCCTTTGCTGAAATCCTCCCATAGCTTGCACAGATTCATTATCTTCTTGAAGTATTGGGCACATATCAGTTGGGTGCCCGATTTTGCAGCAGATCCTGCAAGGTTTGACCTTTGGCTCTACACCTTTTTCTTTTGTCAACAAAAGAACAGCTTTAGTCAATTCTGAAATCTGGGATTCCAGGTGGGCATTGCTCATCTCCTTGACTCCTCTTGGATGGTCTGGGTACCACTCTTCCTCAGTTGCTGAATGTTTTGATTCATTGGCCAACTTCTCTATTAATGCCCTGATATCTGTTGGTGTCATGTCTGAAAGTGACCCTCCACTAGATGCATTTATTAGTCGCCTCTCCATAGGTATCAATCCTTCACAAAAACACTGATACAACTGATAATCACTAATGCCATGTTGTGGGCATCAGACTAACAGCTTCTTGAATCGCTCCCAATAAGTGTGGAGGGCTTTTCTTTTGCCTTGCTTTATACCCAAAATCTCTCTGCGTAGATTTGACACTTTCGCCTCGGGAAAATATTATTCTAGGAAGAGCTTGGCGAGTTCATTCCAGCTTGTTATTGAGCCAGATGGAAGGTCATATAACCACTCCTTTGCTGCATCTTGAACTGAGAAGGGAAACGCCCTGAGTTTGATCTGGTCTTCAGTAACTCCATGGGGTTTCATTCCAGAGCAGACAACATGGAATTCCTTGAGAAATTTATGAGGATCTTCATTCTCAAGGCCTCGAAATGGGGGTAGCAGATGGATTAAACCGGATTTGAGCTAAAAATCTCGAGCTTCTGTAAAGGTGATACACAAGGGCTGTTGGGTAACCTCTTGTGTTGCCCACTCACGGAGAGTTTTTTCAGCTTCATCTCCGTTTTCGCTCATGATGAATTCTGATTCGGTTTCAGAAGAATCTGTGAGTTTGGGTTTGTTTGAAGATGATGATGAGTATGTTTTGAACGGGCTGTTAACGGGTGAAGTAGGTGGTGCTTTCGGAAAAGGTTGAAATGAGTGTTCAGGTTCGTTCCACAAGGGAGTGCCTTGTGGTATGGGTGAGGTTGAGGTTCCTGTTTGTTGCTTCCGAAGTTTTGCTTCCTTCTTTAGCTTCCTAGCAGTCTTCTCAATCTCTGGATCAAAAATCAGATTACCTGTACGTGAAGATCTTGACATAAAACTACTAGTGTTTTACCGTGTCCCCGACAACGGCGCCAATTTGTTAATACCGCTATCGTACACGATTTAAACAAATAAAAATAATAAATAAACTGCTTTATGGCACTAACAGGTAGTATAGGTAAGCAGGGTCGGATCCTCAGGGACACGTTCTAATGTTTACACCTCTTTGCATAAGGTGTGGTCTAATTCTTGATGAATGCAATAAACATAAAAAGGGGGGGTTTATTTCTAAAAATTAAACTAATAGAAATCGAAATTAACAAAAGAATAACTAAATTTAAAGTGATGAAAATTCAAATAAAAGAAAGCAATTCCAGTTTCGCGGTGACTCCCCTAATCATATAATTAACATTCAACACAATATTTGACTATGCACTTGTTTAAACTGGTACTAAGGTTCATTAACAAGCTCTAATGACCTTTATTACAAAAATTCATTTAATCAAAATAAGTTCTCTGAATTAAATCTAACTTTTTACTAAATTAACCAAACAAGCTCTTGGCTAATAAAGAAAAGTTGCATTAGACACAGTATAATTCCCAGTAAAGCTCAATACCTCTCATAAGCTCGGAGGCGTTAAAACTTGTTTGATCATTTCATATTAGAGTTAACCCTAAACTCATAATTAATCTAATACTTGTCACTTTTTACTAATTAATCTAGACAATTACGGATCTAAACAATTAGATGACTAGAATGATTCACAAACAATTTAAGTGGCCAACAGAAACTGAAATCAAAATCAAACATTCAAATTAACACAAAACTGATCAAACTAAATAGTAATCATAGTCAAACATAGTACCTAATGATTAATCATACGAAAAGGTTACGTCTTGCGAAACTGAAATCTGAGTTTTTAGCCTGACATGGCTAAAAACTGATTACAAACAGTAGAAATAGAATCTAAACGATAAATCTTACTAAACTACAGATTAGAATCGAATCGTCTCCTTTAGATCTGCGTTCTTCACTTGAAAACCTCTGAAAATCGCCTCTGAATCACCAGGAATCGCCAATTAGGGTTACTGGAAGAGTATGGGGCAGTATTTATACGTCTAGCTGTCAAAACGACGTACCTGCGATCGCAAAGGGGTATACCTGCGATCGCATGTATCACCAAAAATGTGTCACAGGACTCTTTAATGAAGTACGTTGCTATTTTGAGGCAATTTGACCAACCTACGATCGCAAAGGCACAACCTGCGATCGCAGGTTCTCTTTTTTTTTTCTCATCTGATGAATTTCGTGACTCGTTGGAACCTCGATGGCAACCTGCGACCCAACCTGCGATCGCAAAGGCATAACTTGCGATCGCAAATGAGGCTTTTTGGATCTTTTTGTTCGTCGTTCCTCCTTCCAAGTAGTTCTCGATCATTTCCCGACATCCTTCCTTGGTCTAGACTCCAATTAAGCTCCTAAGCATCCACAAACGCATCCCGAACTTGCACAATCATCCATGTGCTCCAAATAGCCCTGAAAAGTCATAACAAACATGAGCAGTACGGGCATTCTTCAAAATAATCATGAAACACGAAATACATAAGAACAATCGGGAATTAGTTAACTTTTTATAACGAAATACGTAGGAAATTGTGCTAAAAGATGCATATAAAATGCATCTAACAGACCTCTAAGTTCTTTTCCATTCCCCGCAGGGCTTCATCCAACATGTTCTCTGGTTTTAAGGCTTCCAGCTGAGCCTCTCGGATTTGTGTGGATAATCGGGAATGGATAGTCATAGTCAATGCCTTCACTCTACGACCTGAATACTCCTTGCGGCTGAGGGCATCTGCTACCACATTGGCCTTGCCGGGATGGTAGCATATTTCGCACTCGTAATCACTGAGTAGCTCTACCCATCGCCGCTGTCTCATGTTTAACTCTTTCTGATCAAAGATATGTTATAGGCTTTTATGGTCGGTGAATACAGTGCACTTGGTTCCGTAGAGATAATGTCTCCAGATCTTTAACGCGAAAACCACTGCTCCCAACTCTAGATCATGAGTTGTGTAATTGACTTCGTGTGTCTTCAACTGCCTCGAGGCATAGGCGATAACCTTTCCTCGCTGCATGAGCACACAGCCTAGGCCCTGATTGGATGCATCACAGTAGACAACGAAGTCTTCCGTCCCTTCGGGCAGGGACAAGATAGGTGCGCTGCATAGGGCCTGCTTCAATGTTTCAAACGCAGTGTCTTGCTTCTCTCCCCAACTAAAGGTTACATCTTTCTGTGTCAGGGTGGTTAAAGGTTTAACGATTCTGGAGAAGTTTTGGATAAACCTGCGATAATAGCCAGCGAGACCCAAGAATTGGCGGATTTTTGTGGGTGTTTTTGGTGCTGACCAATTCTCAATCGCTTTGATTTTGGAAGGGTCCACGTGTATGTCTTCCTCGCTAACCACGTGTCCAAGGAAAGTTACCTTCCTGATCCAGAACTCACACTTTGAGAATTTTGCATATAGCTTCTCCGCCCTTAATGTTTCTAGCACTAGTCTCAAGTGCTGTTTATGATCATCTTCGCTCCTCGAATAGACAAGTATGTCGTCAATGAACACGATCACGAACTTGTCTAGGAAAGGGTGGTATACCCGATTCATCAGATCCATGAATACTGCGGGTGTGTTTATCAGACCAAAGGGCATCACTACGAACTCGTTGTGTCCATAGCGAGTTTGGAATGCTGTCTTGGGCACATCATTCTCGTGAACCCGCAACTGATGGTACCCTGATCTTAGATCTATCTTCGAAAAGTAACTGGCTCCCTGAAGTTGATCGAAGAGGTCGTCAATTCTGGGTAGGGGATAACGGTTCTTGATGGTAAGCTTGTGCAGCTCTCGGTAGTCAATGCACATCCGGAAGGATCCATCTTTCTTCTTTACGAATAAAATCGGGGCTCCCTAGGGTGAGGAACTCGGTCTTATGAATCCTTTGTTGATCAGCTCATTGAGCTGGCTGGATAACTCTTGCATTTCTGCCGGCGCTAGGCGGTAGGGAGATTTAGCTACAGGAGTAGCTCCGGGGATTAAGTCGATACGAAACTCAACTTGGCGCTCGGGAGGAATTCCTGGAAGATCTTCGGGAAAGTTACAGACTTCAGGGATGCTCTCGAGGTCTTTAACTTTTTACGTTTCATCAACAACATGAGCTAGTAATGCATGGCATTCCTTCCGCAGATACTTCTGAGCCTTGATGCATGAAATGATACGAAGGTTCGAACTGAGTTTATCCCCGTAAACCATGAGGGCTTCACTAGAGGGAAGATTGAGACGGATAGCTTTCTCGTAGCAAAGTATATCAGCACGATTCGGGCTCAACCAATCCATGTCGATTATGACATCAAAGCTTTTTATGGAGACTGGCATAAGATCGATGGGAAAGGAATGATTGTCTAGGGTAAGAGTACAACCTATGAATATGTCGTTAGTGCTCTATTTCTTTCCGTTAGCCATCTCGACGGTGAATGTTTCGGTTAAAGGTTGGGATTTACATTTGATTAGATGTTTGAATGCATGACTGGCAAAACTTCTCTCCGCACCATAATCGAAAAGAATGCATGCATAAGAGTTATCAAGGAGGAACGTACCCGTAACAACAGTAGGATCAGCGATCGCTTCCTCCTGGCCCATAGCCAGTACCCTTCTTGTATTGCCACCTGTCGTTGACTTGGGGCAGTTTCTTTTGAAATTCCCAACCTCTCCACATCCATATCAAGCTTGACCAGCTCCCGCTCCCAGAGTCTGGTTCGTTTGTTGGGCTGGTGTCCTGCAGAATCGAGTTGTATGTCCCTTCTTTCCATAGCTGTTGCAGTTCAAATCACGACAGGGTCCGTGATGATGAAAGTTACACTTGTTGCACAGAGGTAGTTTCCCAGCATAAACACCAGTAGGAGCTTGGGTGGTTGGAGCAGCAGCTGGAGTAGTAGCAGGAGTAGTAGCAGCGTGGACTGCCACTATTTGTTGTTTCTTGGAGGGCTCCTGAGAAGACTAGCCCTTGCGCTTGTTCCAAAATTTCTTCTTCCCCCCACTCTCCTTTTGTGGCTCGGAGACAGCTGTTATCTCATCCAAATCAGCCCCATGGTCAATTAGAGTTTGTGCCAGACTCTTGGCGCTGTCAAATGTAGTCGGTCTAGCAGCCAAGACATTTCCTTTGGTTGGGTGCGTCAGTCCCCAGATGTACCTCTCATTTTTCTTGCTTTCCGGGGTGACCATTCCCGGACAGAGGAGAGCCAGATCACAGAATCTAGCGGTGTAGGTTGCAATGTCGGAACCCTTCATCTTCAAGTTCCAGAGTTCGTGTTCCAACTTTTGCACTTCGCCCATCGGGCAGTATTCTACAAGCATGAGTTCCTTTAGTCTTTCCCAACCCATGGCATTAGCCACTCAGAGTCAGGGATTTGACTTGACCATTCCACCAGGTCAAAGATTTGTCGGTGAAAGTGCAGGCGGCAAACTTCACCTTGTTTGCTTCGGAACAGGCGCAAATTTCGAAAATGGATTCGATCTTCTCGAACCATCGAGTCAGAGCGATAACACCTCCATTTCCGTCGAAGGACTTGGGTTTTGCGGTCATGAAGTCCTTGTAGGAACACTCCTTTTGATGTCCCTGACTTCCGTCTTGTCTTTGAGGGTCGGTTCCACCTCCAGTCCCACCAGAGTTCACTTGTGTCATTGCTGCAGTCACGGCGGCTGTAACAGCTGCCTGGAACATGACGGGGTCAAACTGAGGGGGTGGTGGTGGTGGGGTGTCGTCGTTTCTTCTGATGGGTCTTCGTCGGGGAGGCATCTTGTTCTAGAAACAACCAGGAAGAAGAGGATGGTAAGTCCTCAAGATATATGAAACAAGATATATCTCATCCTGATAATAAAAGTGTTCTACCAACCGATAAGCACAGAAAGGTTACTAATGAAAGTAAGTTATCGCTTAAGAAAGAAGAGGTAGCAGCACTTGGAATGAATCTATATACTGAATTTGGCTCTAGCTAAAATACTCCTATAGTATTTTATGTTGGATGTTTTTGTTCTTGGTAAGTTTTAGGCTTGCTGTAACACCACAGTCACTCCCAAGCACATGTTGGTCATGTCTCGAATGAATATAGTTGATCAGGCTATATTGACCCTATACATGATTACATAACTGCCCACGTTTAACCGCAGTGTCCCAACATCCAAATACTTTTGTTTTGTTCTACTTATAACACTGATTCAGGCACTTAGGTATACACGTATACTTTTTATAAAAATACTTATATTTTGAAAGTATACTTTTAGTTTAGAGCACTTAGGCCCCTTAGTGTTTATAGTTGTATACCATGTAAGGTTCGGTATACTTAGTTCACTATAAACAATAGCTCTGATACCAATCTATCACACCCCAAAACCGGAACGGCGGGATCGTTCTGGGGTGGAGGACGTCATGCGTAGTATCACAACAGTTGTATCATAGCAAGCATAGTAAAAACAACCAGACATTGAATACATATATGAAAAAGGTTTACATTGTCTTAATACATACTTTTGTTCATATCAAAAGTAAAATAGAAAGACGTGACTCTAACGCTCCGACTTCTCCAATCTCCTGAAGGCACCTGTCTACTAATTCCCTGATAATACAAGCAGTTTTGAAAGAATATCAGCATAAAGCTGGTGAGTTCATAAGCATTTAGTTTTGGTGGAAAATGCTCTTTGATCCTTTTGAAAAGTGTTCCTCAAGAAAATCCCATAATTTTCTTATGAAAAGTGTAGTTTAAAACCCATTCCTTCCATGACTTCCCAGTTCGTACTAGATATGCACAATCCAAGGAGTCATGGAATGAACATGAATATCCGTTAGTTGAATGTTAAACCATCCGTTTATGAAAATACCGTGTTATCTTGGGAAAATCCTATATTTTCCCTAAAAGTAGGTTGTTGGTTATCCGTTCTAAAATGAAGTGTACAGGTATCTACCATACTTATATCGTTAAACGTAGTTTCCTTTGAAAAACCCTGGTTACTCCCAGTGAGGTATATTAGCCTTATTACATAAATAAAACTATTAAAACGTGGTGAACTAAATCCTGAAGGTATTAATAATACCCTCTAGTAATCAATTGGTTATTACTCTGAGGTTAGTTTACTCGATCCATTATTACGTAAGTAAATCGCTGTTATCTACATTGCGAGTTTTATAACCATACATTAACTTGATATGGCACGTATCGGGGCCAGTATCCTTTATGACTTTGTCACCCGTAGACCTGCCGGTCCCACTGTAGCTAGCAGCGAGGTGCGGGATAGTCAGTCCCGTATAGATCTATACACAACAGTCACGCTCTCCCTACAAGAGATTCTGGTTATAAGTGCTAGTCCTACACTCTGTTTCGGTGGTGAGTGTTACCAAGGACGTGTCTCCAACTTAGACTAACAAATTTACAAGTAATAATGTTGAAAACCCTTTTTGTAATTAACATGAATCCTTTATAAAATGATATCTTTTACTTCATGATTCATAAGTTCATTGCCTTAGTTTTGAAAACTGTTTCTGCGAGTTGATTTCTTAACCCATTTGATAAAACTGTTTTCCATGTTCAAAGTATGTTGAAAATATAATTATCTTTAACAAAATAATATATTTCGAGCCCAAGATTACTTGTGCTTTTGCTTGTATTCCCCCCCTGAAAACATGAAAAACTCGGAAAAGCGTAGGGGTATGAACTCACCTCGAACAAGTGGTTTGATTGAAGGATCGATACGGAGGCTGAGTGTCAAGTGAAACCTTGAACACAATTTGATCCTAATTAACATGTAATGACACATAAAGGAGTCAAATGAAGGTATTTCGCTACTACATATGATGGGGAACCACTCTAGGGACTTGGAACTACTTGCACTAAGTGTTAGAACCTTATAGGATTGAGTAAGGAGGGTGTATGGCCACCTTAAATGTGTGTGCGGCCATGGGTGTGCGGCCCATGAGGTGTGCGGCCGTACACTCATGACCATCCATTCCTAATTATCCGTACAGATCAGAGAGGCTCAGCTGGAAGCCTTAAAACCAGAAAACATGTCGGGTGAAGCCTTGAGAGGAATGGAAGAGAATTTAGAGATAAAAGGAGACGGAGTTTACTATTTCATGAACCGGATCTGGACCCCAAAGTATGGTGGTTACAGAGAGGTTGTCATGAACGAAGCTCATAAGACTAGGTACTCAGTTCACCCAGGTTCAGATAAGATGTATCTGGATCTCAAACAACTCTATTGGTGGCTGAACATGAAAACAGAGATCGCTACCTTTGTGGGCAAGTGCTTGACTTGCGCCAAGGTGAAGGTTGAATATCAAAAGCCCTCAGGTCTACTTCAACAGCCAGAAATACCTGAGTGGAAGTGGGAAAGGATTACGATAGATTTCATCACTAAGTTGCCCAAGTCTCCGAGTGGGCACGATGCCATCTGGGTAATTGTCGATCGATTAATCAAGTCCGCCCATTTCCTGCCAATCAAGGAAAACTTCAAACTGGAAAGACTGACACGAATCTACATTCAAGAGATAGTCCGTCTTCATGGTGTACCTGTATCCATTATCTCCGATCGAGATAGGAGGTTTACCTCGAGATTTTGGGAGTCACTACAGAAGGCTCTTGGAACTAAGTTGGATATGAGCACAGCTTATCATCCACAGACAGATGGGCAGAGTGAGAGAACAATTCAAACATTGGAAGATATGTTGAGAGCCTGCGTCATCGACTTTGGCATGTCATGGGACACTTATTTGCCTTTGGTCGAATTTTCTTACAACAACAGCTACCATACCAGCATCAAGGCTGCGCCGTTCGAAGCCCTCTATGGCCGCAAGTGCAGATCCCCTATGTGCTGGGCTGAGGTGGGTGACACGCAGCTAGTCAAGGGTCAAGTCCATGATAGCACTCTCAAGGGCCCAGAAATCATCCGAGAGACTACTGAAAAGATCGTACGAATCCGGGAATGACTAAAAGCGTCAAGAGATAGAGAAAAGAGCTACGCCGATAAGAGACGAAAACCCTTGGAGTTCCAGGTTGGTGACCGTGTTCTGTTGAAGGTCTCACCCTGGAAAGGCATGATACACTTCAGAAAGCGTGGAAAGCTGAATCCAAGATACATTGGACCATTCGAAATCCTCGCTAGGATTGGCCCCGTAGCATACAAACTTCGCCTACCACGAGAACTTAGCAACGTACATCCTGTCTTCCACGTGTCGAACCTAAAGAAGTGTCTGTCCGATGAGACACTTGTGATTCCCCTCGACGAGATCGAACTAGATGAGAGCTTACACTTCGTGGAAGAGCCTGTAGAGATCATGGATCGGGAAATCAAACGAACAAAACAAAGTCGCATCCCGATAGTGAAGGTTCGCTGGAATGCCAAGCGGGGACCTGAATTCACTTGGGAGCGCGAAGATTCAATGAAACAGAAGTACCCTCATCTATTTATGAGTCCATGATTTGTATCTGTGTCTGAATTTCGGGACGAAATTCCCTCTAACGGGGGGATGATGTGACAACCCGAAACTTTCTCCGTTTCTATTATACAATTTTCGTTAATAAAATTTGGATTTTATTAATTTTCCGTCGAAATTTTTGAGTTAAAATATCATCGGGTTTTATATAATTAAATTTATATATGCGAGTCGGAACCAAAACCGCGCGAAACTCGAATTTTTCTCGAAAAACAGCATGTTCACGGCCCGACTGGAGTTCACGGCCGTAAACCTGTTTACGGCCGTAAACTCGTTTGCGGCCAGCGTCGGGTGGACCCCGCTCACCGACCACCAAATCCCCTATAAATATGAGACCCCCACCCTCATTTGAACACTTTTGACCGGAAAACTCTCTCATTCTCTCTCTAGAACCCCTGGCCGTAAACTCCGAAACACCCTCATTTCTCTTGAAAAACCATCAGGAAACACTTCTGGAGGTGGTGCAGAAGCACCTAAAACACATTTTCATCGAAACCAGTGTCACTGTTCTTGAGTTTACGGTCAATCTTCATAGACCATAAACCCGTTTACGACCGTAAACTCATCAGATCTTCAAAGGCCGTAAACTCAGTTTACGACCGTAAACCCTGTTCACGGCCGTAAACTGCCTGTCGACCGTAAACTCTCCATTCACGGTCGTAAACACCTTTCAAGTGGTGCATTTGTCCGAAAACCCACTTTCCTCAATTCGATCAAGTCCCGATAACATTCCTTAACCGAAAATAAGCGCTTTTCTAACACTTTATCTAACGAAATCGCTAATTTAGATACATATATGTATTTATTTGATATTAGGATTCCATTAAGTGCCACGTACAACCACTCAAGGATCTTCGTTTCCAGTCGACGTTTTCACACATCAACGGTGAGTTCATACCCCTACGCTTTTCATGATTTTTAAACGTTTTCAGGGGGAATACAAGCCAAACACAAATGATTTTGTGAAATTAATACAAAGGGACTTTTAACAAGTATAAAACTTATGCAATTGATTTAGACAAACGATTTTCACGTTCTTATAAAATATTTAGATATCTATTCCTTTTTGTACTATGTTGAGCATAAGGGCGTTTTCAACGTACAATCATGATTGCATAGTTTTCAGAATAATATACGAACCGGATATACTATATACATGCAAACTATAATAGGTATAGTTTGGCGTTTTCATTACACTGAGTTATACATTGCTAAACATATAAACTATGACAGATTTAGTTTATGACATACATTACCACGATAGAACAATATATAATAATTATTTAAGTATAATTATTATCTTATACATTATACATACATAGTTCAATACAGTAGACCACTACAGAACCACACGTAAACTAGTTAATACAGGATTCTGAGATCACTCTTCATTTGTATCCTTCGGGGTACTGGTAAAATCCTCAACGTATAGTGTAACCAGAGTCTCCTGGAGGGAGAGCGTGAGATTTGTGAATAGATCTATTCGGGATTGACAATCCCACACCTAAACTGCTAGCTACAATTAGGCATGCATGCCTGGGGTGACAAATATCATACCGTACGACGCCTGAAGAACGTCGCTGAGGTCATCAGTCATATCAAGCATGGTTATACGACTCACAATAAGTATAAACTAACCTTTGTTTACGGGATTTCATTCTTCATTAGTTTTATTTTCATTAATAGAACTATTATACATTACACTGGAGGATTCCAGGGATACATTAACTGGTTTTATTTTAATTAATAAAACTACTATACATACTGGTAGTAGCCAGGGTTTTCAAACAGAACATACTATACATACTGGTGGTAGCCAGAGTTTTCAAACAGAACATACTATACATACTGGTGGTAGCCAAGGTTTTCAAACAGAACATACTATACATACTGGTGGTAGCTAGGGTGTTCAAACAAAACGTACAATACATACTGGTGATAGCCAGGGTTTTCAAGCTGAACATTCCATACACAGAGATTTTCATACAGAATTCACTATACTATACATATTGATAGTAATCAAGCATACAAACTGATATGTTTTCATACTACCAAGGATACCGTAACAAACTTTCATAAAAGGAACTGGTAACATCATGCTTTTACTAAAGACAATATTGGATTTTCTTATAAACATACAAACATTTTACAAGATACATCAACAAGTTTTCACTACAAACATAGCTTATGAACTCACCAGCTTTATGCTGATACTCTTTCAAAACTGCTTGTATTCTCAGGAAATCAGTAGACAGGTACCTTCTGGGGTTCTGAGAAGACGAAGAGTACGGAGTCATGTCTTTTTACTTTGCTATTACTTTTGATGTAATCAAACAAGTATTAAACAAATGTAATCCTTTTTCACATATGTATTCAATGTTTGGTTGTGTTTACTATGATTGCTATGATACAATTGTTGTGATACTACACATGACGTCCTCCACCCCCGAACGTTTCCGCCGTTCCGGTTTGGGGTGTGACATCATCCACAAGGCGGTCGCGGCTCTGATCAAGGATATCTGTATGAGTATGATAATGATTACTCCACTCTTGGAGCAGATTTGAGAGGCTCAGGTTGAGACTATGAAAGAAGAGCACCGGAAGAGTGAGTGCATAGTGGGTCAGGTGTCTTCCTTCGATTATGATAGGCGGGGGTTATTGACTCTCCATCGGAGTGTGTGTGTCCCTTATTGGGGGTGGTGTGTGTCAGGTTCTGATGGAGGAGGCGTACAAGTCAAGGTTTTCTATCCATCCCTAAACGACAAAGATGTATAAATATCACCGTCCTGATTATTGGTGGCACTGTATGAAGCAGGATGTAGCTTGGTATGTGGAGAGGTGCTTGACTTGTAGGAAGGTCAAGGTCGAACATCAGCGACCTCATGGCAAGATGTAGCCATTAGACATTCCCGTTTGAAAATGGGAAGAGATTACCATGGATTTCATTACGAAGTTGCCCCGGACAATGCGCATAGTGGATTCGATTTGGGTCATCATGGATCGATTGACCAAGAGCACGCATTTCATTCCGATTCATGGGAGTATCTCTGTGGAGAAGTTGGTCAATATATATCAGGGAGGTTGTGGCGCAGCATGTGGTTCCGGTTTCAGTGGTTTCAGACATGGATGTCCGATTTACTTCCAGGTTTTGGAAGAAGTTTCATGAGGAGTTGGGTACTCGTCTACATTTCAGCACAACTTTCCACACGCAGACTAGCGTATAGAGTGAGCGGACTATCCAGACCTTGGAGGATATGCTTCAGGCGTTTGTATTGGATTTCAATGGGAGTTGGGAAACATATCTCCCTTTGGCGGAGTTTTCGTATAACAATAGTTATCACGACAACATCAATCGACCTCCTATTAAGATGCTTTATAGGAGGAAATGCAGAACCCCAATATGTTGGGTTGAGGTCGCTCAACGAGTCATGGGGATTACTGAAGTGGTACTCAAGACTACCAAGTTGATTCAAAAGGTTCGGAGTAGACTTCAAACAATACAGGTTCGGGGATTACTGAAGTGGTACTCAAGACTACCAAGCCGATCAGACCTAGAGTTTCAGGTTGGAAATATGGTTCTCCTGAAGGTGTCTCCTTGGAAAGGTGTCATCCGATTCAGGAAAAGGGGCAAGTTGGGTCCTAGGTACATCGGTCATTTCATGGTTTTGGCCCTGGTGGGCCGGGTTGCTTATCGTTTGGATCTTCCCGAGGATCTTAGCCAGATCCATAGCATGTTTCACGTCTCTCAGCTGTGGATATGTTTGGTCGATGATTCCGTAGTGGTTCCATTGGAGGATATTCAGGTGGATGATCACCTGAATTATATCGAGAGACCAGTGGCGATTCTTGATCAGAAGACGAAAGCCTTGAGGAACAAGGTTGTCGAGTTAGTGAAGGTACAGTGGCAACACCGGAAGGGGTCTGACTGGACGTTGGAGCCTGAGGATGAAATGAGGGAGCACTACCGAAAGTTATTTGCGACAGCGGACTTCGAGGACAAAGTCTCATTCAAGTGGGGGAGAGTTGTAACACCCAATTCAAGGTATTTTCATTTTTGACCCTTGGTATGTTAATACTTTGCATATTTGGTCCCCAGAGGGCAGTGTTGCCATTTTTGGCAAACTTGTTGTGTGCGGGGGTACTCCTTGTACGATGGGTGTACGCATGTAGGGGACAAACCCTAAATTTCAGGGTTTGGATCCTATTTAAACAACATTATAACCTCTTATTCTCTCATTTCTCAGCCACCATTTCCCTTAGAGTGCCATTTCGAAATCCTAGCCCCTTTTGAAGAGATTTGACCCCTATTGTGTGTGTTTTAGTGTGTGTTGGTGAGACTTGAAGAAGAAGAAGAACTTAGAAGAAGGATCCTTATTCAAAGGAGAGCTTGTAGATCCAAATTTCTCACATTATTTCCAGCTTCATTGAGGTATAAAGCTTGGAACTTGCTCCTTGTTTGCTTAGATCTAGTCTTTATGATGTTTTGGTCCCTTTTTGGACATATTATGAGATCTAGTGGATTCCTTCCACTCCAGAAGTTAGAAGTTGTTTCTCTTGATGTTTATGAGGTCTTAAGTCCATAAACTTAGCATCTTGATGGTTGTGGATCTATCATGCTTGTGTTTAGTTCATTATCATGAAAGTAAAATACTAAAAGTGAGGTTTAGGTTCTTTTGAGCCATGTAAAGGCTCCAAGTTCACGACTTTATGGATTAAAACGTTCATTTAGACTTGGATCTGAAATTTGGATGTTGGAATGAAAGTATTAAGCACTTAAGGAAAAAGTGGTTAATATGTGCATACGCTGGGCGTACTCAAGGGTACGTTGCGTGTACGTGCCCATGTCCGTGATATGCATGCGACCTAGTACGTTGGGCGTACGTCTGGTATGCGCAGCGTACCAGGCCTGGATTGAGATTTTGCGACTTTGGGCCATTTTCGGACTAGGAGAGTTTGGGCCTTGATGGGTCATCAGCCCTTCTACCTTTAAGCAATTGTTGGGCTTTGGGCCTTCCTGTGTTTGGGCCCACAATGGGTTTTGGGGAATCTTTTAGAGCTTTGGGCCATATTGGGCTTTTTGATGCTATTGTATTGGGCCTCGTTTTTGGGCCAAGTTGGGAAGGAGTAAAATGGTCTTTTACCCTGATTATTTGACAGTTGGACTAGGATCCCAGTTATGGGTTGTAACCCAATTATTGATTGGATATTATTTGATGGTGTTAGCGCGGGGATTTTTCCGGATCAGCAGTCCGAGTATTATCTGAGAGATTTAGCAGCTTCAGGTGAGTGTCCTCACTGTCAATGCCGACCCATGGTTTTTTATGATTAGGATGCTAGTTGTATGCATGGCTCTTGTATGTGTCATGTGTTTAAATGTATACCAGGTGGGGCCCGATGCCAAGCGGGACTTGATGACTATATTGTATGTTATTTGTGACAACCGTCAAAATTTGAGACAGTTCTAGATTTGAATAAACTTAGTTGCACATATAGGCATGACACATACTAGACTTTGTAACTAGAAGCTAAGTTATAACCTACTAGAAACTTGGAAACAAGTAGAATCGAAGGATAGTGTACTTAGATTTCACATTGATATGTGAATTCTACAACTATTTAACTGTAGTGACTATCCATATTTGGGTGATCATTCTTTGACTCAAACATCTTTGCATGAATCATATACACACATCATGCACTTCACCTAGTAGTATAAATTAGGTCCGAGTCTCGTAGGAACTTAAGTCAACGTTGAAACTATGACTAGTATACTTGATTCTTACGTTTCCCTTGAATATCAGAATCATTACATAGAAATTCCAATAAACCGACAAAAACAAATTTCAAGTATTTTTATAACTTGAATAAGAGTTATGAAACTCTAAAATAGTTTGCAGTCTCAAAATTCAATTGATTTTGATATCCAAATATTTACAAAATTCCTTAAAATCCAAAAAGTCCTAAAAACTTAAATTTATGAAGTTTTACAATTAAAACCCCATAGAAAATTTTATAAACTCTATAATATCAAATTAAAATATATAAAATGTGGAAATATAATCAAGGAATTTAATTTATTTCATTAACATTAACCTTACTTTTATAAGCTAAAAATCTAACAGTTATGAACAAAATTTATATAAAATAAACATTTTATATAAATTGAAAGAACTTTTATAAAAATTAAGGAATTAAAAAAAAGAGAAAAGAAAATCAAATATCCTCTCTCCTCTTCAAACTTCGGAATCCCTCTCTCTCCCCTCATTTCTCCTCCCAACGTCAATCATTTTCACTTCCTATTCACTCAACCTCCCACTTTTCTCTCTCTAAAACTCCCCTCTTCATTTTCTCTTCAAATGACGAACCTAGAAACAATATCACTGGGAGAGATTTTTACATTCAATTCTTCATGAGTTCCTAAGCATCTCTGTATTTTGGTGGAGTATAACCCCAAAGAGATGACAAGAGAGATGAGCTATCTAGAGAGATAAAATCTCTCTTTTCTCTCTTTTTTTCTCTCTAAAACCTCCACTCCTTACCTCTATGAATTAGCTCCAAAACCCACGTAATTTCCAGAAAATATCCCTCATTTTACACAAAAATCTTCATCATTTGAAGTTGATATTCAATGTAAAATTAATTTCCTTATATTTTCTTTACTTTTCTTTCAAAAATTTCATGTTTTCTTGCATTTTTCTCCCTCCTCTACACTTTTCTTTGAGATTATTCACATGCATGTTCATGCATGTCGAATTTGATGATGAAGGTGGTAGGATTTCACCCAAAAACAACATGCATGTTGTTAGAAGGTGAAATCCAATGATTAAAACCTAAATCAAATCCATCAACTTGAGTTTTACAAGTTTTAAAGATCCAAAACCACAGGCATTCAAGTTTTTCATTTAAAAACATCATTTTGAACAAAATAAGTTCATTCATGGTCTTCAAATCATAATGCATGTGATGAACATCAATCTTAAAGGCTTGATTATCAAAGTACATTCTTAAGAATGCTCATAAAGGATTTATTCATAAATAAATATCTAAAACTTCTTTTCTGCTCAAATCCATTTTTTTTCCATAATCCAAACAACAAAATAAGATGATCTGGAAATTTTCAGAAAATAAATCGTTTTTCTCGATTTATTGTAGTTTTTGCAAGGAAATAGAGCAATAATTCATATAAAACACTTTTGATGGTTAATAAATTTTGGTAAAATTCGGGTATCACGTGGGTATCACCTATGCACTGATTAAAGGATTTTCATGAAGTTGTATGCATTTCTAAGGCTGTTTTTTGTTGATTTATAATTTATTTCTTTTGAAGAGAAATAAATAGAAAAATATAGTTATGAATGTCCAAATACATGTTTCATAATTTTATCATCTTCTAGACATCATAAAGACTCCATGAAAAACTTTCCAGATTTTTCCAATACAATTTCTTATTGTTCCCGATTTAATGAATGTTTAAGGGGTTAAATTGATGAAAAATAACTACACTTGTCTAAAAAATATAAAACTTTACCAGAATATCTTATAATACATATTAACTGTGAATAAAAAGTTTAATAAATTTCTCTTACTGTTTACTAATTTTTCATGAATTAATTCTCATTTATGAGAATAAATCAGGGAAAAATAGTTAAACTATTCTAAAAATTATAATAAATTTCCATAGCATCGGGTATTACATTTTAGCCACAAATAAAAAGTTTGGGTAGTTTTATAAACAGCTTAGTATTTATTTCTATTTTTAATAGAATAAATACACAAAAATCATAAAAACAGGTTAAGTTGTTCAAAAACTAGTTTTGATATTTTTTTCAGTTTTTATACATCAAATAATAATTTTACAAAAATTTTGAAGAACTATCAAATAGTTTTGCTATTTATGCTATATTTCTTACTTTAAATACACATAAATCCAAAACTCGGACTCCATATATGAAAATCAATTTTGGTAATTTTTCCAGCTTATGTACACTGTATATGGATTTTATAAAAAGTTTGGTAATTTTCATTTACTGTTTAATAATTATTCACGAATTAATGCTTATTTAAGTGAATAAAACAAACAAAATATCTACACTATTTGGAAACCAACTTTAATATTTTTCCCAGCTTTTATATGTTTAATAACACTCGTACAAAAACTTTGGGAAATTTTAGAAACTGTTTTCTAATTATCTATATTTTTGTTAGAATAAACACACAAAAATCATAAAATCGGGTTAAACTGTTTGAAAATCAATTTGAGTATTTTTCCCAGTTTATATACATTGTATAATAGTTTTACAAAAAGATTGAGAATTTTTATTAACTATTTATTATTTTTCATGATTTTATGGTGTTTTCAAGGAATTAAATGGTGGAAAAATAGTTAAACATATTTAAAAATCATGAAAAGTTACAAGAGGATTCTAAATTATAGTTAGAACTAAAATGTAAAGTTTGGAAATTTTTAGAACTGATTTGATTTTGTTTTGGATTTTTAGCTTGTGAAGCCCTTCAAAAAGTGCTAAAATGCATTACAAACAATAACATAAAATGAAATTTCTCACTTGCAAATGTTAATAAGTCAATTAGTATAAGGAAATCTGAATTTTCAGAAAAGTATTTTCAACTTATACAAAACATAACTTTGACACAATATTGACATGATTTTATTGTAGAAGTTAAGTATACTAGTATTAGATTTCTATTAGGGACTCATTATTGTGTAACATCGTTGTAGAAAGCAGTAGTGGTACAAGTGGAACTTAGTTTAAGGCATCATTTGGATCATCTCAAAGCATTGTGAGTATTCACGACTCCCCCTATTTTCGGTTTTTAAATGTTTTGGGGTGGAAAAGCATGTCCAAAAACTGTATATTGTTCGTTGTATTTAATTTAACTTGTATCAAAATTGGTTGCTATATTTTGTTGTGTATGTATATGCTATTGTTAATTCATGACGCCTTATCACGTTTAAGTCCCTGAAATCAGTTCACACAACTCATTAACTCATTTAAGCCCGTGGTTATTATGGATATCACTATTAGGAGGTAGACAACTCCTCACTCGTACAATTCGATTGAGTTCATTTTACCATATTTCTCCCTATGTTAGTGATATACATAGCATTCAAGAGGGCATTCGGTCTTAGGCTTGGGTTGTGAACTCATGATTTGATCACTACACACATACAAACTTTGTTTCTCATTATAGCAACAAACTTTTATTACTGGAAACTTATTTACTTGTCTTATCAATGAACTTGTTTTCTCTTTGTAGCAACAAACTTGTTTGCTCTTTGTAGCAGTGAACTTGTTTACTCATTTGAGCAACGAACTTTATTTCTTATATTAGCAACAAACTTCTATTTATGGAAACTTTATTACTCGTTTTAGCAATGAACTTCTATTCATGAAAACTTATTTACTTATTTTAGCAATGAACATTTGTTTATGGAAATTGTTATCAATATTCTGATTATCAGGACTTCAAACTATATTATGTTATAAACCTATGAGTACTCACCAAATATTTTATAGTTGACGCTTGTTTTACATGCTTTTTCAGGAATCATCTAGTAAGAGGCACCTAAGGACACATCACTTGTATGAGCATTCGCATGTGTGATTCTTTTTGTACGTTGTAATTACTTTTAAAAGTTGTTTAAACTTAATGTAAATTGTAAAGATTTTAATACTATGGTTGGTGTTGTCTTTTAACTTTTGCTATGAGACCATTTGTACTGCCACACCCCGTATTTCCGCTTTAGCGGGTGTGTGACATTATTTATCGTTGTGATTCTTTCATGTGTTTATGTGTTTATATGTATACCGGGCGGGGCCTGATGAATGTGATGTGGCGGGCCCATCTCATATTACTAACATATATGTTCCGAGAGGGGCCCGATGTCGGGCGGGGGCGCATTATATGTTTGGTATGTATGATATGTGGTGTTTTGGGGAACTCACTAAGCTTCGTGCTTACGGTTTTCAGTTTATGTTTTAGGTACTTTCGGATCCAAGGGGAAGAGCTTGGGATGAGCGCATCGCACACACCATATCGTTCCGCTTTTTATTCGACTCTGATGTATTTGGATGTTTTGATCATACTCTGATTTTATCATGGTTTTATGAACATGTTTTAAATGGTGGTTTTATTATAATTAAAAAGAAATTTTTGGTCTTATATTTTGGGACGTTACATTAATATAGGATTTTTGAAAAAATAATGCCAAAAATGGAGTCCGTACGAAAGGGTTATGATTTTTGCAAAATCATATAATCATATAAAAAATAGGGACGAACAATAAAGTCATAATTAGCCGATGCATTCTAAAGTAAAGTTGTAGATCTTGTCGAGAGCTTTTCGAGGATATAAAGAACGTAAAAACGGAGCTTGTATGAAGAAGTTATGTAATTTATAAATTCTGCCTTTTCCACAGCGCGCGGTGCGTACGCTTCTAGAAGGTGAAAATGCGGACCACATAGAAGCCGAACCGTAGCACAAATCGACGGGAGAGACGTCGCCTTATGCACGCGGTGCACAATCCATTTTCACGGGGCGCATTTCCAAAAATCACCCTATAAATAGATGAAGCCTCTCAATCCATTCCTCGCATCATACAGAGTAATCCTCTGAATTCTCTTCTCTCAAATCTCGCTTTCTTTCAATTCTAGACCAATTTATTTTAGTTTTAGTCTTCGACGAAGCCCTGTGATCCTTGAAGTAGTAGAAGCTAGCGAGTTGAAGCTCTGCCAGTGCAATTTTGTGACATCCCTATTTTCTCGACCAGAAAAGACCAATTTCTTTATGTTTTATTTGAAAATCAGAGTATACTTTTGAAGAAATATGTTGCGGAATTTGTTCCCAAAAATATGATAAGTAAATTATCAATGCATTTCCGAAGAAATGTGTTTTCATTATATTAAAAACGTTGGGATGTCATTGCCAATACAAGACATAAGCATAAACAGAAATAGTAATGCCTTACAACATCTATTATTCTAATGGCCTATGATTCATTTATCTCTCATCACATCATCACTCATGTGCTCTATTTCCATTACCTGTAATACAAGAAACGGAGTGGGTCAGGCTTGGGAGTCTGGTGAGCACATAGAGTTTTCAACCCACAACAATTAAGTTTATTATTTTCATCAAATCATTCAACCCGATTACCGTTCCCGTTATCCTCACTTCCTGTCCCTAAAGTATCTAATTTAAGGGACCTATCATAAGGATCATCATCGGGATAGGCAATACTGCTTAGGGGATTCCTCAACAATATATGTCAGTAAGGCAACTATGAGGGGGATGGAGTACAACGGTGAACACATCGTTCACAAACACCTACAGGTTGCGAGCCTGATAGCGTTCCACTAGACTGTCTAGAATAGTCCGTGGTCGTCATCTATACTCCGCTAGATGACTAAGTCAGCTTAAACATCGAGGCCTCTCATCATTTCTTTCATCATCTATATCATCTACCAATCTTTACCCATCATAGTTATAGGTATAAAATACATATACACTTTAATTTGAATAAAACATGTATATTTTGTTCATCCAACATAATATCAAGAACACATATAATATGCACACATAGCACGTAATTTATATTAAATACTTAATATCTATGTGTAAGATGAAATTAACTGTACACTCACTTGTTAAAGTGATGACTCCAAACTCGGGCAGCGCTTCGCTTCTAACAATTTTATTTTTCTTCGACGAAACCTAGTATCATTATCACTAGATTTTAGTCAAATATTTATTGTGGCTAATTATTAGTCTAGATTTACGAGCGATATTGTTTTATAAGTGTTAAACAATACTTTTCAACTACTATGTACAGACAGGGGCCAGACATGAAACACCGGAGGGCAGGACCATTTTGGCATTTAAGATGTTATGAAATCCAACAACCCTATGCAACCCTTCAAACCATATTCCCCGTACCGGGAGCAGTTAAAAGGTATTATAATAACACTTTGTATTATTTATAATACTTACCACATATATTGTTTATAGGTTCATAATAACGATAATGAACTTAAACATAAGCTATACTTAAAGTAGGGTAATCATAACTCACTTACAATGGAGTTTAGCTAGGAGTCGGGCTCTGCGGGGGCAGAACTTCTGAGCTGAAAGCTCTTCTTCTCGGAGCCTTCTGGGGCTCCGGGACTCGCCTCTAGCACTTGGGAAGTGCTAGGGAATGGGAGGGGCTAAGAAAGGTAATTGAGAGAGAAAGATTAGGAAAGGTGTGAGTTTTTGGGGTGATCCTCGCCTCTATTTATAGGCTGAATCCTCGGAGTACATTGGGCGTACTCAGTACGCGGGGCGTCCGAAGCCCTACACTGCACGTACGAGGGGCAAGGTGTCATCATCTCATGCGAAGTCATGGGGAGAAAGGGAGGGTGGGGATCATGCCACGTGTCACCCTCGCATTAATCCATAGTTTAATTAACTTCTAAACTCCGTAACTTTCGCATACGAGCTCCATTTTTGACGTTCTATATATCCACGCGTAGGGAGCGACGTGATCTACAACTTTCGTTTAGACTCCGTCTGCTAACTTTGATTTTATTTTTAAAATTATATTTTAACAGACTTAGACATATAAAGTGCGTTAAAAATTCATAACTTTGTCATCCGACGTCCGTTCTCGTCTGTCTTTATATCGTTGAGCTCCTATTAACAAGATATTCGATTCTCGTTTAGATTGTGTCGGCTAAAAATTGATCGATCTAAAATTCGATTTCCGGGTTGCATACTGTTATGCTAAATCTTAGAAAAATCATAACTTCTTCTAACAAAGTTAGATTTGGACGTTCTCTATATGCACACACTCGGTTTAACGTATACTACGACTTTCGCTTATATCGCTAAGGCTAAAAATTATTTTATTGCAAACTCACTTTTCCGTTTAGATGTTATATTTTTTTTGCAAGCTCCTCTTTGGCTTTTAAAACCATTTCTCGTTCGCGTCTGGATAGCTCGGTTGTGGGTCTCGTTAAAATGGACATAACACGAGTTTTTTCTTTCTCTTGTGCAAAGTTCAAGTAGCGCTTCAAGGAAGACTTCAAACCGTCCATTTTTGTTGATAATTTCTCCATGTCTTCGGAAGTAGTTGTCGCCGCTTTTCCCTTTCGCTTAGCCTTGTCTCTTCCCATGGGACGAGTGGCTCTTGGAACCTCAAAAGACTCCTCTTCATTGAGATCAATCCTGATATGCGCATCAGACGATTGATTATGTGTCGTTTCAGACGTTTTGGTTCTTTTAGACGAACCACCCGTAAAGGTTTGAGAAGATACCACATCCTGCTATTTTTTTTAGATAATTTTACAATGTTCCAAACATGTAAAAATTTAAATGGCGCCCCTTTTTGTTCCCGATACATTTCAAGAGATTTTTGCAAAATGGTTTTGTCGTTTGCACCACTTTGCCATTGTCGTTTCACACTCGAAAACAACACGTTGAACTCCATCACGACTTTGTTAACATTTCGCCACTTAGAATAAACTTGGTCTTTTTTCCGGTAATCACCAAGATTCATCTCGTTCAGAAATCGGCGCGTGATTTTTCGGAAGAAAGTTGGACGATCCGGGTTGTTTCCAACCACAGGATCTTCAGAACATCCACCCAAGCACTCACTAACGTTTTTTCTTCGGCGGATGTCCATTGCTTTGGAGGTGCCCTTCCATTTTTTTTGGTTGTGGTTGATTCTATCCCGACTCAGATTCTGTTTCCGGGACGACTTCGGGTTCCACTTTAGTTTGAAATTTGGTTTGGTGGTTCATTGGGTACTCAGGAAGATCATCAAATGGATTGAACTCATGCATCATTTGGGATGAGAAGTTCATCTGTGGTTGGTTTTGAAACTGAAGTTGTCTTTGAAATTATGGTTGGTTTTGGAATTGAGGTTGATTTTGGTATTGCACTTGATTTTGGGCTTGAAATGGGTAGTAAACACCACCAAAATGAAGATTCGGTGGAGAATAAATAGGCCGATCGCGTTGGTTTTGGATGAATGCTGGTGAAGAAGGTGTGACGTTTGAGTTTTGAGTGTTTCGTTTGGTATTTTTTTTTTGAGCTTTTGGGTCGGACGAGGAAGTCATTTTTTCAAAAGAATTTAAATGATTTGAGTGATAATTTGAAGGTTGTGAAGTGAGGTAAAATATGTGAAAGATTGACATGTATTTAAGGTAAAAAAAATGATTTTTTTTTTTAAAAAAACGGTCACATTTGACCACCAATTTTCTTATCCCGATACATCCTCCAACGTCTCTCTCCTCGGTGAATAGTAGCCGAATTGCCGAGCCGAGCTCGGCAGGCCGAGGAGTCGGCGTGGTGTTTGCCGAGCTCGCCGAGGTCTTAGCCGAGCCTAATCAGGTCCAACCGTCCGGCCTAAGAGAAAGCAGTCATCATTGTAGTTTTATGGGCAACCTTTCTTTTCCGGAACAACACAAGTTTTGAAGTGGTTAGGACGAAGAAGGTTGAGATTTTGATTAAATTTATCCGTAACCGTATTTTTAGATTTTGAATGGTTTTCAATGGAAGAAAAAGAATGTAAGACAAACTAGATTAGGTCATTGTATAACCGTAGTCTCTAGATTTCTTCTTTGTAATCTTCTACCTTGCTAGTTTTTAAAACAATTTTGTGGTTCAAAATAAATTTTCGTTGTTATTTTAGGTAATGTTTGCATAATGTTATGTTATTTCCTAGCCTTACCAAATGTTACAAAAAAATTGTAATTCAGTATTGTCTTAATATCATGTACTAAACGCTATCTAAAGGACCTATTTGTAAATCAAGAAGGACAAATATGGAAAATGGAGAATCAGGGACAAAAACATTTACACAACCAATTTTCCTTTAAGATAATTGTATGTAATGTAAGATTAATGTTTTAGATAGAAGATTTGTGGTAAGTAAGAAACAACACGTCTCTAATTAGTACTTTGCTACCAAAATGTCTTAACGAAAGAACTAATCAAATTCAAATATTTTTCAAAAAGAGAAAAAAAATATTAATCACATTAAACATGTTTCAAGAAATAATAAAAAATTGTCAAATCTCCAAAATAATCATATTTTCGCAGATGGTATGCCATCTGTTAAAAAAGAAAAAAAAAAACTAAAACGACGTCATATTAAAATGAATTGCTAAGAAATGGTATCAATGTTGCCTTCCCTAGCATGACAGAAGAAGTACATGACCAAGGTGTCTTCCCTAGCATGATGGATTCGGTCAGAACTTGATTCAACATATTATGTTCAGTTTTTTTTTTTTTCAGGTTGGTGATGCTTCTTCGGTGCGGTCCCTAGTGTCTTCCATGACAGAAGAAATATAGCATAAAGGACGCAGAAGCATCATCGAGTCCCTCGTCTTTGAGTACATGGGGTGCTACAACAATAAGAACCATTAAGAGATTGCAATGCCTTTTAATATGTTTTTAGAACTCTTCGTTTATGACCATCATTTGCTTATATCGACTACAACAACAATAAAGGCTACAATTTTAGATTTACGATGGCTTTTGTTTATTGAGGGTATTACAAATTCCATTTTATTACGATTTATACATGTAACATTTTTGTATAATATATTTTCATTCAAACTTACTATACTTTCCGTAACAAGAAATTGGAAAAAAAAATCATGACCGACTATTTTTATTTTCATAACTCAAAATAGAACGATACAAAACAATGAGGTTGGCTAAAAAGACACTATTTTTACCATTTAGACAACCCTAATTAATTTTGAAGTATTTTTATTGGTTGATATTACATTGTTTTCCGAAAAAACTGATTACAAGTAGTTTATTATAGGTTGACTTTTTATAAAAATGATGAGAGGGTGTCTAAGGGGTGTCTTATTAGCAGCACCCCAAAACAATATATTATATAATAACATTGGAAATATATTAATTTAAACTAAAACGATACAAACTGTCATCACAATGATTACGAACTTAACTTTCAGAATTATAACAAACACGTTGTCTTTTTTGCGGTCAATCAAATATCAACTAATTCTAACAATATCTTTCTTGTCCTACCACAAGTTTGTTAATCTCTGCATATGCATTACCAATCCACTTTAGTGTTTCTTTTAATTTTTTCTTAGTATCAACTATCAATTCTTTTAAGTAAGGTGGTAAGTAGGATGTAAATATTTTTAATTTAAGTTATTAAGAAGGTGATAGGGTGAAAGATAAATATGCTTACTTAACTGTCATTGTATTAGAAAAAAGGATAATGTTTTGACTATTTCGCAGATGAGATCATCGATGATTGATCGTCATTTCATATGTGAAAGGGTCGAATAATTATCAATTACTAGAATTAGACATGTTTATTTTTTTTTCTCTTTTAAAAAATACGACAAAGAATCCATCCTAAAACCTATCATGTGAAGATAATTCGCAAATCATTAGTAACATTTTGAATTTAAATTTGAACCCTATCATATGCATCATGTTCATGTGTATAAGTAAAGCATATCCAAGCTAATGTAATAAAACTAGGCGAATCCCCGCGCGTTGACCGAGAATAGAATTATATAGTTAAAATAATAAGTTTTACCAAATTATTATTTAATATTTCTACTTTGAAACAAAATGTTAGTAGTAAAGTAAACATATAGTTAACATATTAGTTTTATTAAACATTATAGTTTAATTTTAAAGTCATTGTGATGTATACAATTATTTGATAATTTTATAAACCGTTTAAAATTGTGTAAATTATATATCAAATGAATGATAATATAACGGGTAACAAAACGTATGAACAAAAATATGAACTGCAAATTTTAGTAACATAGAAATAGAAAAACATCTATTATAACATTTGTATTAAAAAAGATATATATACAACGAATAATAAAAAATATGAAAAATAAACACTATAACTTTTAATAACATAAAAACACTAAAACATCTATTTTAACATTTATAGTAACTCTTCATATTTAAATCACAAATCTCTTCAAATACATTAATGTTTTTAATGAGCAAAACTTTACAACCTTATAAAAGAAAGGATAATAAAAAGTTATTAGTGATTACTAATTAATAATCATAAGTTAAAAACTCTTGAGTTGTAACTAATAAATATACATAAATTAGAAAACATAAATATATATATTTTCGTAAATGTCATATGTAATTTTTGTCGTAGTAATATTGATAAATTACTTTCATATGAAGAACATATCATGATAAGTCTATCATAATTACATATCAAATGTTCAAATTATGTTATCTTTTAAATATTGTCTTTTAAATATGTTGTGTAGAATAACCCAACAAAAAAATAATAGAAAATAAACATAATCAAAATAGAAAAACTACAATCAAATAAATAAGAGCATTGGGTGGTTGAATATATAAATAAAGATGTTACATAAACATACATTTAAATCAAAAGAAAAAACTAACATTCGTCAACTTTGCTCAAACAAAAAAACCTATATCCATTTTATGAATCTTCTTTCTTCATTTAACACCATTCAACCATAGAAACTTGATGACAATTTTTCACTAACCTGAAATCAAAATATTTTTCTTGAAAAAGAAGAATCAGAAAGATATTCCAAGCAAAACATTGATGTTTGGAGAGTCACATTTAAGAGTGAGTAATACACACAAATCACATATAAAGATTAAATGAGAAACTGAATATAAAGAAAAAATAGAAAAGCTTCATTTGTTTTGGTTGAAAGAAAAAATCATATTACAATTACCATCGATGCGACATAACCCATTTCTTCAAATCATCATATTTCGATCATGAATGCTTCAACTATATGAAAACTTTTGAATCACAATATCTTCAAATCCTTCTTACATGTAAGATTTTATATAACATAAAAGACACAAAAGATTGGCCTTTTATAGTAAACTTTTCACTAAATGCTAATTAAACATAATATAAGTTATAAAACTTTTGAGTGTTAAATCATTATTAAGAAAACTTTTGAGTTGCATTAGTTAAAAAAAGGGGGTTTCAAATGAATGTGGTTTGAGGAAGTTAAAAAAGGGGGTTTTAAATGTATGAGATTCAAGAAAAAATGCTAGCTTTATAAGTATGTATGATAGCAAACTTTAACCAAAAATTATATGAAATTGTACCAAAGATCCAAGTATGACAGATGAAGAAGACGATACAGGAGAGCTTCTTAGACTTGGCCATTGGTTCCTGAAATTGCCAAGCATGTCAAAATCAGAATACTTACAAATTTCATATGGAAGAATTTCAAAGAATACTTGGATTGAGATAAAATACTCTTTGCAAAATTCGATAATATTGCAGGGATATTGTGGTTGTAATCATTGCCATTGTTTTGGCTACTATAAGAAGCATAAAGAAGATAAAAAATGTGAGTAATTCCTTTCTTGTCTATTTATTGTTTTTTATCATAACCAATGGATCGATGGCATCTTCGGTCCTCCTTCTGTACTAGAATCTTCCTTGGGGTTTTAGTTCAATTAATCCATACATGTTTCATTCTCAAATCCATAATAAAACTTTCATTCTCTCTTTGACTTGTGATTATTAAAACCTTTCCGATAACCAGGCACTGAAGCCTCTCTTGAGCTGTTGGTAAGTGGTCATTTTGACATCCAACTTTGAACATTATTGATAGGTTAAAGGCCAAAGCGATTATGGGGTCATACATTCTATAATTATAATTAATGATTTTTTATTAACCATCGCATCTATTCCATCAAATAAAACAACCAGATTCATTTTAGACCAAGAGAATGTACCAATTCAATTGTTTTATGATTCCATCATACAAAACACTACCCAAAAGTAATGAAATTGCATTATAAATATAAGTGTTAAGGAGAAAACCCTACAAAATTTAAGATCCAGAGAAAACTTTTGAATTTGAACGGCTATACAATTGCATATAGAATAGAATTTATTTTGTTATCATGATTGATTTAACGAACCGCTAGCCTTCTGGAACATCCTCGTCAATCGTCATCACAAGAAAACTTTTGAATTTAAACTGCTAAACAATGAGTGGAACACTTGAAATTCAAATCTAATTAATTTTCAAAAAAAAAAATGTTTCAAATGAGGCACATAATAAGTAAAAGTAACAAGGCATACGTGATTCTATAAAGCTTCCCTCTTTATAGATTACACCTCCAGGAACCCTCCCTAAACCTTCAAATATAATAATAAAAATCATAAATTATGAAAGCAATTACACAACATTAAGCAAAACTTCAATAATCATATCTTTTAAGAGTTTTATCACATGATGCAATTACTACGTAGAAGATCTCATTGATTATATTAAAAGAGAATGATATATGGATGGAGTTGTACCTCCTCTTTGGTGTATAAAATTTCATTCAGGGGCAGACGTATTATTTAAAGAAATTTCTCAAGAATTCCATCAAACATATGTGCATCATAAAATTATGCAGAACTTACAGTACCAGGGGAAGGCTAGCTCATTGAGAACGAATGTTTCTTTAACACTATAGTTGATGCTTGGAGCCCAGACATGACTTATAATTTATCAACTGTAGAGATGCAGAGCTTCATCTTCTTCCACATTTTATTAGCTTTACCTTTATGATAAAATAATTTTAAGGTTAAAACCATAACAATCACCAAATTTATCAGCATTCAATGTCAAATCCATTAAAGGTTATGATGAATGACTGAGAAACCAAAAAAATAGATGACTCTACATTACAAAACCAGATATTACTGACTAAAAAAACCGAATAACCGTAGTTGTGTAAAAGGATTCTTAATAAAATTGTAAAATTAATATAATTACATTCAAGAACTCTTACCTTCATGTAAGAAATAGATAAAGAAAATACATACTTGATATGAAAAATAATATAAAGGAAAGTGGAAGTACCTTCAGAAGGGAACCAAGTACACCTAAGGTAGTAAGCCTCAAATGCTCCAATGGGGCTTGATTTGCTCCTGGTGTTGAGAAAAAGATATGAGTTGCAAACAAAAAATTTTTAGGAAGATTGTCACTGATCATGAAAAAAAAAACTTGGCATGCTTAAATAACTACTGGGACAAGCAAGAAACAATAGTTATGAATAAATAAGCTAAATAACTACTATCTAAAGGTTTAGGTTTTTACACAGAATGAAGATTTCAAATTTTGAAATGATTCAAGTGAGGTATCAAAGAGTACTTATTAGATATCAAAATCAGGAGTGTGAGTATGCTTCATAAATCATAAATCTATAAAAGATTTGAGAATTTGAAAATGATTAAGGTTAGGGAGAAAGAAAGGCAACCTAAACCGAGCAAGGTACCACTCGTTTGATAAGCCATGACTCTATTTTTGTTGATGACACATACCAAACCCTCCATGTCGTTCATCTCCAAATTCAAAGATTTACCTGAAATTGCCGGAGAAGAAGAGTTTTGATCGGCGATAAAAAAGAAAATCCAGAGAAATAACAAACGTTTGTAGACAAGCTTCAATTTAGTTACTATGAAATCAAAACTTACCTTCAATTAGCTCTCGATTAGGTAGATTATCCGGCAGTGCATGTGGCTAAAGGGGTAAGCGGTGAGAGATAATATAATGAAACGGCCTAGAAAAAGAGACTCTTATATGGCGGTGTATTGGGAAAGGAGAAAAAGGGAGTGGATAACAGGTGTATTCTTTCAGAAACGTGGCTACCGGAATTGATGGAGCAGCTGGCAAGGCTAGAAGTATAATGAAGGAAGGAGATTGGTGTAGAGTAGCGGTGCAGCAGAGCACGAAGACGACAAGCCTTTTCCTTAACGCACCACAACAAATTCACGCGTGAAACACACGTTCTGACTTTAAGACGTAGGGTTTTTCTTTGGTGCTGATTTGGCTAAATTTGAAAATTTTAAAAAAATTCCTCATAATTCTAACAAAATTCCTAATTAATTCTCAACACCCACTTTGCTTTATTTTTAGAACATATAGTTTATATATATATATATATATATATATATATATATATATATATATATATATATATATATATAGAGAGAGAGAGAGAGAGAGAGAGAGAGAGAGAGAGAGAGAGAGAGCTAGGTTCAAATGTGGATTGACATCTATTGTGTAGACGTGTGGACAGTGCTATTATGTGAGAATGACAAAGAAAATATGTTGTTTGATAAAATGAATACGTTCAATCTTACATAACTATTGTCATTATCACACATTCTCACCAATTAAATCGTCTATAATGTTATTATAGACTTTTTATTATTATTTACATTCTGTCAGAATGCTATCAGGATGTTTATTGAGTCGTATTCTGTAAGAATAAAAATGAGTGAAAAACGATGCGTGAGAACAAAAATGAATAAGAATTAGTGAGAATGAATGGAAATGACAATAAGTTTGTGAGGTTGAACGTATTTACATTACTAAACAACTTATTCTTTTAGTAATTCTCATAAAATAACACTGTCCACACGTCCGCACAATAGTTGTCCATCCACATTATAATCTAGCCCGATATATATATATATATATATATATATATATATATATATATATATATATATATATATATATATATATATATATATATATATACCCACACATCATAAAGAAGCCACAATTAAATATTTTAAGTCTATAAAGTTGAAAATTAATATATCTACTATAGTCTCTAGTATAAAAAACCATGCCATGTCATTAAATATAACTGATATTTTGTTAATTTTTTTAAAAAAAATCATATATCCATTCGTATGTTTATATTTTAGAATGTACATATATTATATCCCCACTTTGTACTAAAATATTTAAATATGTATTATTTCTTTCTATATCTTAATACTGTATTATCATTATATAGTTAATATTTTATCTAACTATATAATACGGTCAAACTTGTTATCTGTTTGTCTTCTTTGTTGTGATTTTATTTAGCAAAATTGATTATATTTAAAAAATAGCTACAAGGCTTCCATTCGATAGTAATTTTTTAACTAAATCATTGGGAATGGGACCAAAATATTTAATCACAAAACATAAAAAATACAAAGTAGTACAAGAACCACGACACACCAAGTTGTAAGTTTGCACCAAAGAAATTGTTGTAGAGTGAGTGGGTGATTTGCTGTTTGTGACTGTCTGTGGCTCCATAAAATATAAGAATGGAAGGTTAATACATAAAACTACCGGGTATACCTCTCATGCCAAGGATGTGTTGCTCAGGCTTGTCTAAGGCTAGATATTTTTATGCATTGAAGGAAAAATTTAATAATGCCCTTATTTGTATAAAAATAGTACAAGACAACACAAAAATACCATCAATTAGGAAGAGCAAAAGCAAAATGAAAAATGGCCACAATAATATATCAAAAGACAAAGTGTCATCTTGTATATGTACACATGAATTCAACTTCTTATAGTAAGCATCTTTGTATGAAAGCAAACTATAACAAAATTGTTGTCTTGTCGGTTGTCATTGCCAATGTTAAAGAATTTAGATTCGTTACACATTCAAAATTACCATCTTGTCACTGCCAATGTATGAAAGCAAACTAACAAAATTACCATCTTGTCACTATCTTTTTCTCATATTTCTGTAACTGAAAGTTCAAGTGAATTTTTTTTAGAGTACAAACTACATAAACTTTTTTTGTACATATAAAGATATATGCCAATTGTTGTCATAGTTCTCTGCAGTTGAAAGTAGGTGTGACTCCATCATAAGCCATCAAAATTTATAATCAAAATACAAAATACATACACCGATAATTAAAAGTACCAACTATAATCCCAAAACCAAATCACCATATATGCATTAAAAAAAAAAAACTCAACAAATACTTAAATACATTTACCGATTTGACTCCATCATAGAGATGCAAATGGCTGGTTCTAATGATTTAAATATCTTCAAATGCTTAGGACGAGTCAGAAAAAAAGGTCTTATCGTTATTATAAATTTTTTATTTTTAAATAAATATATAATATAATAAAGAAAATTAAACCCTATACAACTGTCCACTTTCCCCTTCCTCCCATGAAAAAGCACTGTCTAATATTTCTACCACAAGGCAAAAACTAAAGCATGAACTCATAAATTGAATCACTATATATGATTCAAAGAAACTCAACAAATACACTTACTGACGGTTATTTCAGTGTCTTGACATAAAACTCACCAAATGAGATCAAAATTCCAATCACTCTTACAAGATTAAAATTAATGTAATTATTAACTTCGGATTTGGGAATCACCATTAATGTAATTGTTAATTTTGGATTAAGCAAGCTTGAATCGACATCCACTTTCCACAAGCTCGGATTAAGAAAGTTTGATAATAAAGAGTTTATTCTGATGCACCGATGCCCAAGAATCAAAAATTACATTACAAGAATACAAGAAATATGAAATTTGTTGCTATTAATTTATACTTGAAAGAATAATAAATTGCCTTTTTAATTATCAATGCAATGACATATCCAATAAATAATAATCGTGAAGCAACAAGCCTGAACAAGCCTGATAGAATATCGACTCCTCATCTTCTTCTCTTAGGCGTTGAGTTTTGATTTTGCCACTCACGTTTTCACTTTTCAGTTTCACGAACGCCAATGCCCAGGCCATCAAAACTGATGTGGCGTGGATAAATTTTGGGCCCATATACATTATACCCATAATAACAGATGAACTAAACATTAAGCCCGACCTTTGGGCCGGCCCATGGTGGTTCTAATCACTAATGTACCATTTGTTTGGATGCATGCACATGGTTGGTACATATATAATTATATATGCTTTGCCTGTCTTTGCCACAACTCACAAAGCCGATCTCCTTCAAAAAAAAAAAAAAACTGATTGTTGGAAGCTTTTTTTTTTTTTTTTCAAAATTAACTATGTAAATACCATACATTGTATACAATTTTCATACAACTATTTTACGTTTTTATTCTCATAAACATATTACAAAACACTCAAAAGATGGAACCTTTTTGGGTTCATCTTCATCTTCATCAGACGACAAGATGTTTTTCAACACATTTGTTCAAGCGTTAGGCAACATGATCGATCAAGAAATGGAAAGTTTGAATGTCATCTGAAGGAACCGAGTTGTAATAAACAAAGATCGAGCATGTGCTAACGAACTTCTGGTAGTGATTACTTTGCTGATGATTGATTGTACGACCATAAGTCATCCAAACGATGGTTCCATTTGAGTAGACAAATATTTCTATACATAGCTAATGATTTGGATACAAATTCTTTCAATTGAGATAGGATTATAGAGTAGACGAAATTTTACTACACTTTAAAATTATACACTCGCAATTCGGCTTTTAGCATACAACATCACTACCGACGCACCAAATGAATATATGAAGATGTACGAGATAATAGGACGGGAACGTTCATATTTGTTTTGTGAATATGTTATAGAGCTTTGCAAAAACATATACTTGCAAGAAACCTACAAGAAGTGATGTTGAACAATTGTATGATACACATAAAGAAACATGCAGTTTCCTAGGAATGTTTGGAAGTATTTATTGTATTATGCATTTCGCATAAGAAAATTGTTTCAATGCATGACAAAATCAATTCATACGAGGTGATAACTTAATCCTGTAATATTAGAAGTAGTGGTGTCACATGATCTATGATTTTGTCATTCATACTTTTGTATGGAGGTTAAACAATGACATAAATTTTCTTAACGAGTAGTTGATATTCAACGATATTTCGCTGGGAAAAGAACCAATTTGTTGTGGATGGAAATCAATACACGCATAAGTATTACCTTGCCCATTGCTACAAACTCGTCTTAAACAGTTGTGCTATTTGATCTCCTAATTTTTATAAAATCAAAGTTTGAACTCCATTGATGATTTTCACTAAAACGATTTGGTGACATTTAAAATCATCAATAAATAACTTATAAACACCTAAAATAAAAAAAAAATAACGACATAAGATTATAAAACTGAAAAACCAAGCAATTAATTCCTTTACACGATAGAAATCGGCTCAACCATACAACACTAAATGTCACCTGTTAATGTGAAATAATTGATTTTTTTTCTATATAAAAGTTTTTATAAATAGATGAAATACTTCAATAATATAGGGATACATTTGACGGAGTCTGACATAAATAATATAGAGACACATACTATCTCTCACTCAATTATTGCAATTTATATCGTGAAAGAAGCAAATAATACAAAGCCAAATATGTAGACATATGAAAATAAAAACAATGAGGAAAGACAAAAATAGGTGAAAATGGAGGTCGAGGTCAGGTCCAAAGTAGTTGGGGCTCAGCCACTCATTAGCCTGCTTTTGGTCTTCGTAATTGATTTGTTAACCCATAACACTTGTGTGTACGATATTAGATGTCCTAAATCAATACCATTGGCTTTGTTAGGATGATGTGTTACAAATTAATCGGTTATAATAAAATATTATGTTGTTAAATCAAACATTCAGTAGGATTAAATTATGTTAGCAATTTGACAATAAGATTTGTTTTTCTTCTTCCATATATTTTTATATTTTATCAACAAAAAAGTTCTCTAAAAAAACACCATAACTTATTCAGTTATTTTAAAAATAGCTCATTAATTTTGAATTTGCAAAGTTTGCCATTTTGTATTTCAATAATTAAGAGGCATTTGTTTCTAATAATGTTTTTGGAAAGAAAATATGTCAAATGAGAGTTTCAAAGAATTAAAATATGTTATTCGTGATAATAGAATCATTTTTTTGTTTGGTTTATAAATTTATCAAAAAAATTAAAAAATATATTATGTCATATGATCAAAAATTCAAAATGACAAAAATACCATTTTTATCGTGATGGGGTTGGGTGTACAAGTGTGGGTGGATAGGTGTGAAGTGAGGGTGGATGATTAATCTTTCATGTTTTTGTCAAAAAAAAAAAGGTCAATTTTTGATAGAACTTACATTTTAGTCTTTCAAACTCCTTCCAAATTAGTAAACAAACACATCGTAAATTCTTCATGGGTTTTGTGATTAATTATCGAATTTTAATTTTTGCATGTGATCACCATTACAAATGAATCATGATTGTTAATTATTTTAAGATATGTGGACAACTTTATTGGGTGTCTTTTGTTTTATGAAAGCAAGATAAGAAGAAGAATATTCGAAAGTGAAAATAAAAGTTAGAAAAGGAATAAAGATATCAAAATAAGCCTAAAAAGAAGAAACACAAAAGAATGGAAAAAAATAGTAATAATTATAATTAAAGGTTTTGGGTGATAAAAAACAATGGACAACAGTACAAACAATTAGTGGGATTTCCCTGCCTCACAAGTCACAACTTACCCACTTCTATTTGTCCACCTCTTTGAATTTATTCCATTTTTATTTTTAATTTCAAGATCGATCAAGTACTCCAGTGTTTCATGACTTCATCTGTGTTACGATCGTTATAACTTAATCGAGTGAGACTGCAGTTTTGACTATTGTCTCATTAAACGCACATGCTCTGACTATGGTTGTTTGAAACTGCTTATTTAAAACAAACTTATTATTTTTTAAGAGTTTAATAGTTTATTCAATGTCCAAATAGAATTTAAAAAGGAATGTTTGGATTAAGTATAACACGAAATAACTTGATAACTTGATAAGTCATTTTGCTAGTGTTCAACAAATTTTGCACATATGTGTATTAAGTAAAGTAAACTTACAAAAACTACTTATTTAAATAAATAAGCAAAAAAAAAGTAACTTCAAAAACTTTTTATTCAAGTAAGTTCAAAATATTAATTTAAAACTCATTATTTAAGTCAACAAGTAAAAAGAAAATAACTTATCAAAAACCTTTTATTTAAGTGAATAAATATTTTTGATATTTTTCTATTTAAAAACTAAAAATAACTTATTATCAATGTCAACTGTAAATAAATAAACACTTCAACTAAGCAATCTCAAACACCTCTAGTCGTTTTCATCACCTGGTGTTTAAGGTGCTATTTTTACTTAATAAATTTCGAAAAAATACATTGTTTAAGTTCTTCAATTATATACGATTTTGTTTCTAGCTTAAGTACATATATAACGATTTATAAAGAAACTAAAGAATATAGTTTTTCTTATTCAACATATCTTTTTAAAAATTTGTACTCCATCAATTTTTTGAATTTGTAAGAGGCTATTTGTTAACATTTAAATGGCATCATTTAGAGATTGTCTACTAATTAATCAACATTCAGAATGTTTGGTATAACCTCTAAACAAATTAAGAGCCTCATATTCACCTTTAAAATCTAAACAGATAAACAACTTAACCATTAAAATAAAATGGTGAAATTGAATGATATCATTTAGAAGTGACATATGAATCAGGCGACATTGAGATTCTTTGATATAACATATTAACATCCGAGCAAATTCAACCTTTAAATAGTTAAACAACATTGCGTTCTCTAGACATCTAACCAATATTTACCAAACAACCAAAAATATGCCATTATATTTTCAACATTAGATATAATTTTATATAGACAACAATTCATTTCGACAACACTATTATGTCTAATTTATTGCATTTACGTGTTTTCTTAGATAACGCGTTATCATCATAGACAATTGTCGATAAAGTAGTTCCCCATATTTAATTACCTTGACATACTTTATTTCTATTCAAAATTCTAGAACATAAGTTGTATTATTGTTTTCCCAATAACCGTTTGTAGCCTTTTTTTTTGTTAGTTTTATTTGTGGTTGAATGAAAGAGTGTTACTAACTTACTATTCATATACAGATTTGACAAAAATAATATGTATCTAGTAAAAATAAATATTAAAATGATCACCAATCAATTGGTCACATGGTTGTCACGTGACTTTCCTAACGAAGATGCACATTGCATCAGCCACTTATACCTTATGCAATTTTCATGATAAACTTACCATAAATGGAAGTTGGACTTTTCTTCAATTCCAAATATGTACGCATTTGAAAGCAACCAACCATGCAACCACTCTCCAGTCAATCAACAAAACTACAAACCAAAACCACTTCTCAAACTAAAAACCCAAATCCAGGAAAGCGTACAACTTTACATGCAGGATATACAACCCCTAACAAAACAAATTTCCTGGATTTAGCAATCATAGCTCTGGATTCCGATCGACGGCGACAAAACACAAAAAGTCCGTCAGTTTAACTCCGCCGTGATGGGATGAATGTCTTTAAGCATCCCAAGAACCTGCTGCATCGTGGGTCTTTTCCCAGGCGTCTCCGCCGTGCACAGGTACCCAACACGGAGGCACTCCACCATCTCACTCACTGAGTTATCCCCGAGTCGCAGCCTCGAGTCCAATGCATCCACCCCTCGTCCTTCCCTTACCAACTTCCTCGCTTTCACCACCGTTTCTTCCGACCCCGTTTGACCGGTCAAGAGCTCGATCAACACAACGCCGAAACTGAACACGTCGGAATCGGTGGTCTGTGCATGGACTCGGTCATGGTCATGACTCAGTCCGATGCCGGCGATTCGGGGATCGAGATAATCTGATAGGAGGATGTTGGAAGGAACGAGGTGGCCATGCACCACCGGTGTGGATTGAGCATGGTGGAGATAGGCTAGGCCACGGGCTATTCCGATGGCTATATTGTGACGTGTACGCCACTCCATTTTTTCCGGCGATGATGAATCGACGGGATACTCCCACGTATCGGTGCTCCAGTCTTCCACGTCAGTTTTGCCGGTTGGGAGCTCTTGTAGCCACCGGTGGAGATCGCCGTTGGCCATGAACTCGTATAACACCAGCTTTTCCTTGCCTATCATTTGCAAAATAACATTATTCAATATTTTATGTAACTCCAAAATTTAAATAAAATGGTGTGATTTCAAATTTTGGAAAACTTAAATGTGAATTTTTTTTTTGGATTGAATCCATAATAAATGTTGAATAAGTGCAATAAATTCTAAACACCCAACAAACGTACTCAATGATCTTTGAAATAACACTGCACTTTAAATACAAAAGAATAACTATTTAATAAATATCCCTACAAATATCATACAAAGTAGTTGAAATTCATTTTATTATATAAATGATTTCACCCTTTCTATACTACTTCACATGTCTTGTAGCAATTTCGGGAAGTATGTTATCAATGTTGCATGTTGCATACCTTTTTGCTTAAATATTTGTATTATATAATATAATGCATAACTTCTTTTAAACCAACTTTAACAAGTGGGTATATATATATATATATATATATATATATATATATATATATATATATATATATATATACCCAGTTGGTTTAAAAGAAGTTATGCATCATAATGATCGTTTTTTGGAGTACTTGTATTCAAAATTTGTGCTTTTTTGTAAATTTTCTGACCAACTTTTCATCTCTGGCCTTTCCTGCCCATATCTTCTAGCCTTCACATGTTCAGATTTGACTTTTACAAATATGGTCAAAATTGAAATACGTGGTAATTTCTTTTAATCAAGTACACTACTACTAGACAACTCAATCACGAAAGCCTACAAGTAACAACCAATAGGGGGCAAATTAGCCATTTAGGACCTCAGAATGCCCATTACTCATTGACAAAAGTTAATATTAACATGAGTTAATATGATAAGTTATAAATATTTGTTTCATGAAAGCGACTTAACAAAAAAATAGTCAGAAAATGTGCGTTCAAGTCGATGTTGTTTTAGCTTTTGGACTTGGTGTTGGCTCATTGTATTGTAGCGTAATAAGATTGTAGTCGTGAATTTTGCAAAAATGGAAAAGTAAATGTGAAAAGACGAAACTAACCTGCAATGCAGTAACCAGAAATGGGTAACAAATTAGGATGCTTGAGCTTTGAGAGGTTTTCAAACATAGCTACAGCATCATCATGACTCATCCCTCGAGCATTCTCCAACACCTTGACAGCCACGTGGATCTCACCTGGCAATACGGCTCGATACACGGGCCCACACCTGCCTTCTGCCAGCAAGGACTCTTTCCCAAACTGTGACGTGGCAGCCATCAGGTCTTTGAAAGTAAAACTCATCAATGGCTTCTCAAACATCACCACCGCCGCTGACGACGGTTCCCGGACGTCAACCACCCATGACGAACCGGACTCGGTTTCAAAAGAAAACGGACCGGATTTTTCGATCTTGAATGGTTGGTGTTGGTGAACCGGTTTGGAGATTGCCCATTTGTTTCTTTTTGCCATCTTTCTCTTCTTATATATGCAATATATGCATACACCCATCGCTAATAATATTAAAAATGATACCGAAGATATGATTATGATCCAAATTAACCTCCTTTTCGAACTGGGTTTTTTGTATTCCTTCACGGAATTTGGATCTTTGGGGTTACTATGCGCTGAAAGAATCTGGTGTGGCTTGACATGTGATTCTTTTGGGGCATGATGAACAGGAACAGTAGCAGTATGATTCACGGAAGTGTTTGAAAATTTGAACAACATTCCAGAGTTAATGAAAGAAGAATTTCCAAATCTTTGAACTTTCTCATACGGCAATACACCAGAGAAATTATTGAACGAGATGTTCAAGAAATTGATGTTCGAAAGTGGAGGGAAATCATCGGGAAATGTGCCACTCATATGATTGTTTGCAACATCCAAGAACTCTAATGAGGTCAGATTCGAGATGGGTTTTAAATCACCTGAGATATTACAGCTCGAAAGATCAAGATGTTGGAGTTTCTTGACAGAATTTAAACCAAAAGGTAAAACCTTTAAGTTATTATAAGACATATCAAGAACCGATAGGTTTGAGAAATTGGACAGATGAGCTAAGTTAGTGAACCTGTTAAAAGAAAGATTCAGAACTTGAATCGAGCTCAAACCCGACCCGGATTCAAACCCGATTGTACCTCCAAGCTTGTTCTTCGACAGATTTACTTCAACTAAATTTGGAATCGACCAAAACCATGCTGGTATATAACCTTTAAGAGAGTTGTTCGAAAGGTTAATGGTGTGGATGTGAGTTAAGTTCTTGAGGAACTTCCATGAAAGAGCTCCAGTAAGGTTTCTTGACGACAGATTAATCTCCGAGATTTGCGAGTTTGAGCAGACTAACCATGAAGAATTGAAATTGTAAACAGACATGAAGGCCTTCGAGATGATAACATGGTCTGTGTTGTTGCAATTTGCTGATTCTGATAACATAAAGAACGTCGAAAGAACCAGTGTTGTAACGAAACACGAAAAAAGATTCATATTCTTCGTGGGTCTTTGCAGCATTAGATGCTTGATCTTGTTGTTACTGTTGCTTTCATGGAGTTGAAGGGGGGGTTTTTGAAGCTGATAGAGGAGCAGATATGGTGGAGTTAGAAAGAGATAGAGGGAAGTGGAGTTGAAATGGTGGAAGAAGGTTTGGTTTTGTGAAGAAGAGAGTCATAAATTGAATAAAATAATATTAAAATAGTTTGTCACTTGGGATTTGATAAGCGTAACTCAAACATAAGGATACAAAACAAAGGCATTATGTGATTGTAATATGTCATAGTTATTCTATTTATTCATTATCAAACACATTTACATGTATTTTTTAGATTATTATATTATAAAGTATCTTAGATTGATAAGATTTCTTTCTAGGCTTGCAATTGGTACTTCAAAATGAAGATTTTTTTTACCCTAACTCTATAACTTGTGTTATTATATTATTATATTTTGTTATGAAATTATTTATAGTTATATATTAGAATATTAATTTACTATATTTCTTGAATGTTTATTCTAGTGATTAGCATGTGATAATTCATATTCAATTGTGCATCGTTTAAGGAGACGTATATTCTTTTGATATTAATATTAATCTATCTTCTTATGAGTATCATATATTAAAAACTTAATATATATAATTAAATCAAATTTGAAATTACAACATATACATTGATAATTTCACAATACAACTTTGGCTGTTAAATTGTATATTTTATTTTATTTTTTCGTTTGGAAAGATAATAACAATATATTGTAGATTTTCATTATTATTACATTATAAATAGCATATATAGAATTGTATAACTTATAAATGCAGTGAAAAATAGATAATACATCTTATTTTATTATTTAAATATCACATTATTATAATGTTGATACTTTGATATGTATTATAGATTATAACATTATGCATCCTAACATTGAATTCTTGTGGTTGATGAGTTAAATTTATACACAAGGTCCAATATTATAACCTAACACAACCAAAATATATTTTATAAATTGTTAATTAGATGTTAATATAGTAATTATATTAATATAGAAGCTATTACAAAATGATCATGACATGGATGAAACTATTTTATTATTACATGATAAAAATAACCTTACTACATAAATTATAAATATTCGGTATTGTGGAAGATATTTCGCATTATTTTCCTCAATCATGGCAAGATTATTTGAGTTAAATGCCCTTTGGAGTGGTATACCTAAAAGTCCAAAAATCAAAAGAACAGGTAATAAAAGCTCTTGTTTCTTCGTGCGTTTGGTTCCAATGGTGTCCATTTCATGACTGCAACTTGTGGGGGCTCACAACAATGGCTTTGAATGCTTTTAACATTTCACATTTCTTTTTCTTTCAAATTCTACTTTAACTTGGTATGATTATATATATATAAAATACAAAAAAAATCAATAAATGATTTTAAACAATAAACTATATATGAACAATCTTTTTTGCCCAAATACGAAAAAAAAAATGCACATACACGTGGGAAAACAATGAACGGTTTTAGTTTTTATAATATATATAAAAGTCAACTGGAAATTGGGTTTTAAAATTTGTTACAACATTAGTAATTAAACAAAGAAGCATAGAATTTGAAATCTTAAAAATACATATCGAACGTGGTATTTTGAAACTGAACGTAAGTGCTCAGACAATTGGTTAATTTTTACTTGTTTATGATCATTCTGCTACTATCATGTTGGTCTATAAAGATCTAAATAGTATATAAATTTATACATTTTTAGGGCTTACATTTGGTCCTCATCTCAAAGATCAAAGATTTAGATACTATAAATATTGTGATCAAAGATTTAGATACTATAAATATTGTTTGGTTTATAATTCAATATAGGTGGTTTTGCAAGCCGGTGTGTATAACACATGATGATGACATTATAGAAGAATAAAATCTAAATGAAGTTAAGTTCAAAAAGTCATCGTTTAAAAGAAATTTAGTACATTTTGACAAGATTTAAAATCCAAACTAAAACATAAACTAACTAAAAATTGAGATGTGATTCTTAGAATTTCTGATTTTACTTTATATGCATTTAAAACGAAATCAAATCAATTGAACCAAAATTGTAAAAGTGTTGGTTTGCGCCCCATGGAAGACGGTACAAAAACGAGGGGTGTTTTTTTAAAACTAGCGGCATCGTTTAATCAATTTAGTCGATAAAGGTGTTCTTATTCACTCATGTTTTTTGAATTAGAGTGGGTGATGGTACACAAGCACAATTTTGAAAAAACTCGACAATCGGTTTTATTATAAAGCAAACCATATATTAAAAGAAAACAACTCTAGCAATGTGTAAACTAACAAGTGAAAGACATATACCGATTATGGTTACGTATTATTATCAAAGAAAAGTACAAATACAATGAAAGGGAAAAACATAATATATAGAGTGGCAAATTAGGGTTTCTTAGTTAAAAAGCCCAATATAAACTCAATAAAAGATAAAGCTTAAAATCTTATTAGGCTAACACAAGGAACTAGAGCACAAAAAACATTACAAATTGTTCAAAGGATGTTGCATCCAATAAACTCATTTACTCCATCTCATTGCCAATCAGTGGGAGCGATTGATTTTGGTAGTGGCGGAGACCGATTAGCTAGAGAAGCGGTTGAGATGTCCCAATATGCTATTATGATGGAGTTGCTGTTTTTTCTTTACTCCACCACAGGTTCAAGACAAGTGGTTGTAGTCATTGGATACGTCTGAATACTTTTTGGTTAACTCTGTGCGGGTTCATATAAATGACGTGCTCCTTCCGAGTGGGAATTATCAGACTAGTTGAAATTGTTTTATCTTGAAAAAGGTAAACATTTTCAATTTGTAACACCCGGTTTCGAATTGCTTCATTATTCGGGCCTACGGCCCGATCATCAGTTATCATAAGGCTTGGGAGCTTGGGGAAGAAAGGATTTGACCCTTTTTGGATAAGGATGTTAAAGTTTAAGTGACTCGAGTGTTCGATGGTGTTTCGGAGCCCAAGGGCATAATCATAATTTGTTAACTCGGTCCTTTATGAATTTTGGGTTTAGTTCGGAGAACTTCAAGGCTATGATGGGTTGCTATAAGTTTAGGGCTTCTCGTCACCTTTCTGTGGATATAAAGTTCGTCGGAAACAGACTTAGATCGAGGAAGTTATGGCCTTCGGAGTATTTAGGGTTTTAGAGGGAACACTAGTACGCGGGGCGTACTGCTGCGGAGATCAGTACACTTGGCGTAAAGTGGTGTACGCAGGGCGTGCTGCGAAGGATGGTGCGGGGGTGAGAGGCATCATACGCTGGGCGTACGAGGAGTACGTTGGTCGTACGAGGGTCAGTTAAGGAAACCCTAATTTTTGTGTTGTGCCCTATATAAGCTTTATGATAGCCCCTTTTGGTCATTTCTAAGTCAGCCTCCATGCTCTAAAACCCTAATTCGACCCCCTAGCCCATGTTTGGTGATCTTGAAGTTCTTATGAGATTTGTGGAGGGTTTTGTGGATCTAGAAGAAGAAAGAGGAACTTGAAGACTTGTTCTTTGAATGAAAGCTTTGAGATCTAGCATTTGCATCTCCTTTTGGTAGCTTGGGAGGTATAAAGTTCAAACCTTGCCTTTTCATTTCATGGATATTCTTCTTGGTGCATTTTTGGTCATTTTGACCCCTTTTGGTTGATGAGTGAGAGTAAAAGTCGTTTCTGAAGCTTGAAATTGTAGATCTGGATATATCATGGGTTCTTTGGGCATAAATGTGCAAACTTTATGGTGGTTTTGGTTCCATGCAAGTAATAAGTCAAGTATTAAGCTCTTTTGAGCTCTAGAGTCCCATTTAGCCATGCATGCACATAAAGTTGGCAACTTTATGTGATTAACCACCTTGGAGAATTCAGATCAGAGCTTAGATCCAAGTTTTAATGGATTAAGTGATGCATTTTTAAAGATTGTCTTGGTTGGTGAGTACGTTGGGTGTACAAGTATGTACACTGCGCATACAAGCCTTCCATATTGTATGCTCATCGTACAGGCTGAGTACGCCCCGCGTTGTCGGCAGACTTGGGCTTTTTCATTTTGGGCTTCGGTTTGGGCTTGGTTGTGTTGGGCCATGTTGGGCCATCTGGATTTTTATAGTTGGATTGTTGTGACTTGCTGGACTTTTCTTGGGTAAAGGCCCATGGAAGGAATTGGGCCCAATTTGGAAAATTGAGCCATATTTGGGTCTTAGATGTTTATTTTGGATTTTTGGGCCTTTGGTCATCTAGTTGGGCCCATTGTAGACATGCCTAGTATTCCATCCCGAGGCTGATTGGACCAGGCATGAATATTTGAGCATGCATGTTGTATATGTTGTCTGTTTGTGTGGTGGTATTTTGGGGGAACTCACTAAGTTTTGTGCTTACAGTTTTGTTTATGGTTTCAGGTTCTTCAGATGATTCGTGACAAGGCGAAGGCGTGACCGTACACATCCTTGGTTTTACAACAGACTGAATCTTGGGAGACTCTGATTTTAAATCATGTTCTGGAAATAATGTTTTTGTAAACACTTTTGTTAATAAATGAGGTTGTTTTGAAAAGCTTAAATTTGTTGAGATTTTTGGGATGTTACAAGTTGGCATCAAAGCCTTGGTTTGAGTGAATTGGAGGAACACTTGTGTGAATCCAATCTCAAACTAAGGAAAAAGGTTTTTTTTAAATGATTTTCAAAGTAAGGGTTTTAAAAATAATTTTCAAAGTTGCTTTCAAAAAAACCAAAAGTGGATGAGATGTGTACGATCATCCGGAGCCAGTAAGTTGACCCCAAATTACCACACTGTTCTTTGATATTGTGATATGTTAGAACATCATGCTAGTAATAGGCTAGAGATCTTCAGGAATTGCATGATAGAATTGTCTGATTATATGATGCCTTATCTTTTATAGAATCCCTGATTGATTGTTGTATGACTCTTTCGCGTGTGAACTGGCTATTGAGTGAATACACTAAGTTACATGCTACATGGTTTATATGATCTTAGGATAAGGGATTTGGTCCTGCTGCGCAGCTCTTGTCTGAGTCCAACCGTTGTGGGATTGAGTCTTTTATCCTAAGATTGTTTAAATTGTGGGGCATGTGATTGTTATCATGCGATAGTCATCTGGAACCAATGAAGGGTCACGTGGCGGTTAGTGGTAGGGTGAGTTGTGTGGGGTCATCCGGCCAGTTGCGTTATTGGGTGAGGAGGCAATGGTTCCCTTAGAGTGGGTGCGATTCATAGCGGGTAAGTGTGAGGAATGTTTAGCCACTCTTGAGAGAGTGAGGGCGGAGCGAAGGTGTGCCAAGATGTTGGGCGATTGAGATCGAGCGTTCGTATGAGAATCCGCCTGATTTTATTTAGTGCTAGTCGCTCCTCTGCTCGAATGCTGCTTGCTTTGTGCTTTGTGGGACCATGTCGATGAGAGTTAACCATCAAATGAATACATTAAATTACATGTTATGAAGGTTAAATAATCTTCAAATGAAGGACTTGGACCTATTGCGCAGCTCTTGTCTGAGTCCAACCGTTGTAGTGTTGAGTCCTTTAGTTGAAGGATTATCTAAGCTTGGTTGCATGTAACTGTATTCATGAAGTGGTTATCTGACATTGGTAGGGGTCCTTCAGCAGCTGATGACAGAGGGGGTGTGGGTGAATCCTAGGATAGCCTAGGGAGTATTTTAGTGAGGTTGCTTCGATGTTGAGCAAGTTTAAGGAGTATTTTGTGACTAAGTCTTAAAGGACCCGAAATGATTCTTGAAGAAAGTATGGATAGGTGTGGAAGGTAGTATTGGGCCCGTACTACTGGAAGCACAGGATCTATACTTGAATCAAGGAAGGTTTCGGGGATGCTAAGGGTTGGTCAGGGAAGGTTGCATGGTTGGATACCATGATGCGTGACAATGTTTTTGTTCCTGTCGATATTTTGGGTTGTTTGGTGCAAACCTAGTGAGTTTCTTGGTTGGAGGCCTCGGAGGTTTTGCTCGAGGCCGGGTATTCGAGTCGCGGGACACAAGAAGGGGACGATGATTATGATCGGCTTGGGTTTTGCAGTTGGAGGTGGGATGGTTGATTGATGGATTAGAATGTTGTTATCTGTGGCAAGGGTTATGCCCTTTCAGTTTTTCCGAGTTCGGAGAAAGAGTGAGCATGCTCGTATTTTCTAGAGTTAGGAAGGGTGGTACCTGCTTACGTTGGTTTGAGTTATGATTGGTTTCGGCGCCAGTCAGTGGCGAGTCTAGAATATAAATCTACGTGGTTCACTAATTAGGGTTGATTCAAGAAAAAAATCGGGTTTAATCGGACCGGTTCAACTAGAAAATTAATCGATTCAACATTTATAAAAACTAGTGGTGAGAGGACTAAAACCAATTGCCGATCATTCTTTAAATTTTGTTTTTGAATAAAATCAATTTAAAATTTAAAATAAAGCCAAATTTATTTTATCAATTCATAATATTTATTTATAAATGTGTAAGTTATATATATATATATATATATATATATATATATATATATATATAACTTTCCTTTAATCAAAAAATGGCTGCCTATACATATATAAAAACATATATATGTAAGCCAGTTATTACTCATGAATAGTCATTAATAAATATGTGAGTAAAGGTTTTTTCATTTTTTTAAAGGGTAATGATATGAATATTTAAAAGTAAAACAAAAATAATAATACGATGTGTATAGCTCTTTTTTCGTCCATTCTCCTTAATGGACTTAGGAAAATGGCAAAAGCCCATTCCTTGTAAATGATTGGTAAAAGCCTATTCCCTCTAAATGATTTTCTAAATGATTTGTAACCTAAATGTTTCTTTTTCTCTCTTTCCTTTGGTAGCCGTTCCAAAGCTTCAAGATCGATGTATCACGAATTGATTTCTTTCTTTTTCTTTCCCACTCAAAATCTCTTCATCTTTCTCTTTCTTTTTTTTAAGGTAGGTCCTTAGAAAACTTCAAGGTAGTTCCTAAATATCTTGGTATATAATTTCTAGTATTATTGATAAAATTAGGTGGTTCATGTGACCCACCTTGGGCACATGTAAACTCGCCCCTGTCGCCAGTGCGTGGTAGTTCGAGCCCTAAGTGGGGGAGAACCGGGATTCTCGGGTTGAGTTTTTGTAGACGTTGAGGGATTTTCCAGTTTGTTGTTTGGATTTGGGTTCAGATTAGTTGGACAGATGTTGATCAGTAGGTCTTTTCCAGAAGCGAGTATGTTCAGTTCCATATGAGTCTTGATTCTCCGGATTAAGTGTCAATGTGTCCTCGACCTCTGGTTGTTGGATTCATCATTTAGCTGAGGTTCCCTCGAAGGTTACATTGTGGATCCGAATGTCAATGGTCGGGTCAACCTATCATCAAGTTCAGTGTGTTCTATATTCCTTTGGTCTTCGGGTATGTTTACCCTCAATGGTGGAGTGGGAACTTGGTTCATAACAGACTTAGGTTTTGGTAACCTTCGGGGTCACCTTGGAAGTCTTCTCGCGATAGATACATAGTGGTGGAATCCATTCAGTCACAATCAAGTATGGGATCTTGTTTTGACTGCACGTGAGGATGCTTTCTGTTATTGAGTGAGGTGTTATTTCGATTGTCTGGTATTTCTTCTCTCTTTGGATGAGATTATGGGTTCCCTAAGTATGTGTTTGGGGGTATTTCATGTGAGCTAGTCATTAGGCAAGATAGCATTGGAGCACTTGGTTGGAATTATGTGCATGGTTCTTTTGGGTTATAGCCTTCGAATTGGACCAAGATCGCAACCGTTATCCTATTCGCGGGTCGCGTGCGACCATTTTTTTGTAAGGTTTTGCTTTGGTAGCAGCTTTATGGTGCTCAATTGGCATTGTGAGGAAGTTGAATAGGTTCCTTCAAGGCATGGAATGAGGTGAGTATCTTTAGGCCCAGAGTGTTGGGAGATCGATGCGATGGCGACAAGGTTGGTGTGTTATCGGGAGCATTCCAGACATGGGATGAGGGCCAGGGAGGGCATTCCAGACTCATGTTGTGGGCTTGGAGGCAATTTAGACCTATGTTGATGACCTTGTAAGGGTATTCCAGTCATAGGCTAAGGGCCTAGTGAACAGGGTTGTTCATTTCTTCTACTTGTGGTGCTTTCGGTGTTGACGCGCTGATGAAAGTCAGGCGAGTCACAAATCTGTTGGTTGGATAAAGGTAGCAGTAAGGGTTGTGGGGAGTATCAATCAGGTATCAGAAAGCCTTTGTGGTATGTATGCATTATATTTCCAGATGTTCGCAAGCTGTTGTTAGGGTTTTGATTTTCAAGATTGGAAATTGCTTATGAGGTCGCAAGTCATAAATTTCTTTATGAATGTATCGGGTGGTTGTCCAAGTGAGGGTGCACCTGAGGCGACAGGAGTTGGATGTAATGCGGAAATATTCGGTTTGATCATCTTTGCTCGTTGAAGCAGTGGTTGGTAATGGCATAATAGAGAGTCAAGGGTTATTAAGGTTTGGTACATTATATGGTTTGGTTTTGGGTGAAGTTCGCAATCGGTATGTTTTAAGGATCATTATGCGTGTTTCTGGTAGTGTCTCCAGTCAGGGACTAGGGGTAGATTCATAAATGGATGCTCTCCAGTTGTAGGGAAGGGTCTTCGAGAAGAATATGGGTGGCCATTTTTGAGTGGGCTTTTAGTGGAAACTCGCGTTGGGAATCGCGAGTGTATCCGTGCAAGGTCTGTGCTCAGGAAGATGTGGATTAAGAAATTTGTATGTCAAAGGCATCAACTGGAGGGTTCAGGATTTAGCTCATGTGTTTGTGCTCTGGGATGGTGCTACCTGTGTGAAGGCCGGGCAAGTGATGAGATTTCAGCATTATAGCAGCAACATGTCAGACCGACGGATAAGGAAATCTATATCTTGTATCTCATTGTGTTCATGGAATTGTTATCATCAACAATTTAATAGATAGTTTGATGGATAAGTGTCATGGGTTTAGCATTGGTTCAGTATGGGCGGTCTGTCAGGGAGTCAGACCAGTTTGAGAGTTCAGGCTTCAGATAGAGTAGGTTGGGTTTCTGTATGGGATTGTGGATTCATCTTCTTCGAGTGGAAAATTATGATGGGTTCAGTTTCCGTGGGAAGGCAATTGTATGTTCAAGGTTGTGGTTGTGTCCCTCAGGTTGTCGGGCATGTCGGGGATTATAAGGAACGATTTCGAGGACGAAATCGAATTTAAGTGGGGGAGAGTTGTAACACCCAGTTTCAAATCGCTTCATTATTTGGGGCTGCGGCCCGATAATCAGTTATCATAAGGATTGGGAGCTTGGGGAAGAAAGGATTTGGCCATTTTTGGATGAGGATGTTAAAGTTTAAGTGACCCGAGTGTTCGATGGTGTTTCGGAGCCTAAGGGCATAATCGTAATTTGTTAACTCGGTCCTTTATGAATTTTGGATTTGGTTCGGAAAACTTCAAGGCTATGATGGGTTGCTAGAAGTGTAGGGCTTTTCGTCACCTTTACATGGATATAAAGTTCGTCAGAAACGAACTTAGATCGAGGAAGTTATGGCCTTCGGAGTATCTAGGGTTTTAGAGGGAACCCTAGTACACGGGGCGTACTGCTGCGGAGATCAGTACGCTTGGCGTAAAGTGGTGTACGCAAGGCGTACTGCGAAGGGTGGTGCGGGGGTGCAAGGCCTCATACGTTGGACGTACGAGGAGTACGATGGGCGTACGAGGGTCAGTTATAAAAACCCTAATTTTTGTGTTGTGCCATATATAAGCTTTATGATAGCCCCTTTTGGTAATTTCTAAGTCAGCCTCCATGCTCTAAAAACCCTAATTCGACCCCCTATCCTATGTTTGGTGATCTTGAAGTTCTTGTGAAATTTGTGGAGGGTTTTGTGGATCTAGAAGAAGAAGGAGGAACTTGAAGACTTGTTCTTTGAAGGAAAGCTTTGAGATCCAGCATTTGCATCTCCTTTTGGTAGCTTAGGAGGTATATAGTTCAAACCTTGCCTCTTCATTTCATGGATCTTCTTCTTGGTGCATTTTTGGTCTTTTTGACCCCTTTTGGTTGATGAGTGGGAGTTAAAGTCATTTTTGAAGCTTGAAATTGTAGATCTCGATATATCATGGGTTCCTTGGGAATAAAGGTGCAAACTTTATGGTGGTTTTGGTTCCATGCATGTATTAAGGCAAGTATTAAGCTCTTTTGAGCTCTAGAGTCCCATTTAGCCATGCATGCACATAAAGTTGGCAAACTTATGTGATTAACCACCTTGGAGAAGTCAGATCTGAGCTTGGATCCAAGTCTTAATGGATTAAGTGATGAATTTTGAAAGATGGTCTTGGTAGGTGAGTACGCTGGGCGTACAAGTATGTACATTGCACGTACAAGCCTTCCATGTTGTACGCTGAGCGTACAGGCTGAGTACGCCCTGCGTACTCGGCAGACTTGGACTTTTTCATTTTGGGCATCGGTTTAGGCTTGGTTGTGTTGGGCCATGTTGGGCCATCTGGATTTTTATAGTTGGACTGTTGTGACTTGTTGTAATTTTCTTGGGTAAAGGCCCATGGAAGGAATTGGGCCCAATTTGGAAAATTGGGCCATATTTGGGTCTTAGATGTTTATTTTGGATTTTCGGGCCTTTGGTCATCTAGTTGGGCATTGGCTTTGGGCCAAGCTTGAGAAGGGTAAAAGGGTCTTTTACCCTAATTTGGACTCATAGTGTGAGTCAGGGGCTAGATGTTGACGGGTTGTTATTGTGGTATTTGATAGCACGTGGATTTTAGCGGATCTACAGTCAAAGATTATTTGTGCGATCAGTTGTTGATGGGGTGTTGTTTTGATATTGGCAGTTTGGGGATTTTTCAGCCAGCAGCCAGGGATCGTCTATATGATTCGACAGTGTGAGGTGAGTTTTCCTCACTATACTTACAAGTCGAAGGCACCAAGTCCGGCCCTTTGGATTCGATATCCTATTTTATTTGCTATTGTTTAGTAGTGATCTGTTAGATCAGTATCTTGGTTTAAAGGATGATGCTATGTTGAGTGATTTGTAGATCTGCCTGTCTGCCTATAGACTGTTTATACGTTTATCTATTATATGTCAGCATTTAGTGTTAGGTTAAGGTTGTACTGCTTCGTCTTGTAGCCAACAAACCCAAGTGCATTCCAGATACGAGCTAAGGACCAGGTGGTATACCAGAATCGTACTGAGGGCTTGAGGGTATTCCATCCCAAGGATGATTGGACCCGTTGTGTTTTGGCATTCCAACCCGAGGGTTGATTGGGCCTGGGGTATTCCAACCTGATGGTTGACTGGACCCGATATGATAGTATGGTATGTGGTGAGACCGGACTGCTTTGTGCGTCAGTCAATAGGCCTGGGTATTCCAACCCGATGGTTGACTGGACCCGACATGTTTGTTATTCCAACCCGATGGTTGATTGGACCAAACTGCTTATGATACAAGGGTATTCCATCTTGAGGATGATTGGGCCCATCTTAGACATGCCTAGTATTCCAGCCCGAGGCTGATTGGGCCATGCATGAGTATTTGAGCATGCCTGTTGTATATTTTGTTTGTTTGTGTGGTGGTATTTTAGGGGAACTCACTAAGCTTTGTGCTTACAATTTTGTTTATGGTTTCAGGTTCTTCAGATGATTCGTGGCAAGACGAAGGAGTGACCGTACACATCCTTAGTTTTACAACAGATTGGATCTTGGGAGACTCTGATTTTAAATCATGTTCTGGAAACAATGTTTTTGTAAACACTTTTGTTAATAATTGAGTTGTTTTGAAAAGTTTAAATTGTTGAAATTTTTGAGATGTTACACATGTAAGGTGATTTTTGATCAAATACCTTTTAAAATAAATTTAGAGAGGAAAGACATTTCCATTTCCAAAAATTGAGAGAGGGTTAGTAGATGAATCGACATGTTTATATCTAGTTTCACTCACGTCATAGAGTTGTTTGAGTGGATTGACAACCAACACTTTTCCCTTTCCAAAAAATAGCTTAGAGGTGATATGCATGACAATTCTTGAGTTCTTTAGAGGTACCAGAATGCGGTAGCTTTTGGTGACAAGAAGTTTCATAGAGATAATTTTTTAAAAAAAATTGGTAATGTCTTCTTTTAATTGCCTCAAGCATAGATTTCTAAATCTTAAAGTTAATTGGGTCAACTATTTAATCCAGTGTCCTGTTTTGGCTATTATTAATTTATTATTATTATTATTATTATTATTATTATTATTATGTTGTTGTTGTTGTTGCTACGTTTTTCATCTATAGAATCCAGTTGTTAAAAAAAACTAAGATTTTAAAAATAAATAAGCTTAGGATTATGATTGTTTGAGATTGTTGTACGGTGTGATGTTTGGATTGATAACTTGCCTATAAAGATTAAGTTTTTAAGACTTTTTCGTTTTGAGGTAAATCAAGATTGTTTGGTCTATGATAGATGGGGTGATGGGTGTATGTGGTTTAGGAGACGAGCTATACATGGATGAGTTGAGAAAAGACAATTTGATGACTTAGCTACTATGTTGACTAACATACATCTTTCTAAGGAACTGAATGTTTGGCGATGGACGTCAGAGGGGGTTGATTCGTTTACGATGAAACAAACGCGTAATGTTATAAGTAACTTGAGTCTCCCTGACAGGAAATTGGAAATGAGGTGGAATCGGTATATGTTGTGTAAGGTTAATATCCTTGTTTGGCGTGCGCTATTGGACTGTTTGCCGACTAGATGGAACTTAAGTCAGAAAGAGGTTGATTTGGATTCGTTACTCTACCTGCTTTGTTCGAAAAGACCAGAGGAGTTTGATCACGTCCTGTGGTCTTGTCAGGTTTCATCGACTGTGTGGAAAAGGGTTTTCAAGTGGCTACATCTAGTCCCACCGGAGAGGGATAATCTGATTGATCTTTTTGGTTGGGTTGTTGATGTTCGCTTGAGGTCACCTAAAAGGTCCATGTTGGAAGCCATTATATGCATGGTGATGTGCGTTATGTGACCATTAATGGGGTGATGTTTGGTGATAATCACAAGCTACGATAAACTTTGTTTGATAGTATTGTTGATTGTTCGTTTTTGTGGTATATTAATAGGAACAATAGCGTTTCGGCTTTCTGGAGTGATTGACTTCAACATCTTTTATTTGTTATTTCTCTGTAATTGTCCATTTTGCTCTATTTTGCTAATTTAATAAAATTCAATCTAAAAAATGATTGTTTGAGATTGACCGCCCGATTTCTCATTTTTTTCCTGTGTTCTCACGTATCACCATATGAGTGCTTAATCGAGTGTTATATCCCTCATCGTTTCCTTTCTCTTGAACGAACTCACTAAAATCGAATAAACTGAAAATTTATAGAAAATTTTATTTGGGAGTCATGTCAAAATTTAACTTAGCTTCTAGTATTCCTATATTTCGATGTACAAGTCGCTCAATCGGGATTATATATTTTTGAACAACAGAATTTACTCTTAAACTATTCCTTAATTTCACATATGTCCACGACGTAACTTGAACCATCGACCTTAAAAAGGAAGGACAACCTGATACCGCTAGGCTAGAATCATTTTGGTGCTTAATCGGGATTATATGATGACGTATTGAAAATTGTAATATAGTTTTTATTCAATATTTTGCAACAAAATTTGTTTTATTTTTACATGGAAAAAAGAGTTAATAAAATCTCAAATCACAAATCCACCAATTGATTACGAAATGATTATCACTTTAGGAAAAAGAAAAAGGCATTCAAATAGCTTTTGTTAACATTGAAACCTTTTTAGTACTTTATTTCTTGTTTGAATGGCCATATGACTTTTTAGAAAATTAATTGGCCCCATCATGTAATCTCGATTTTCTCGACAATCCATTTAAACTTTAGATTAAGAAAAGCCAAGAGATCGGAGACTCCAAAGTCATCCTATGAGTATGGTGTAAAATAAATAACGAAAAAAAAAGTTAGATATATCATTATATAATATAGACAAAATTACTTGTTTGTCTTTGCGGTTTATGAAAGCTAGTCTTTAATTTATTTATTTTGTGAATAGTTGATGTGGTTTATCGTTACCTGGTTAGACTTTAATGTATATAAAATATTTTTTTATATATTTTTTACTAGTGGTAAGACTCGTATGATATGAATGTTGTATAAAACAAAAAGTTTAAATATGAATGGTTAAACAAAAATTTGTTTAGATTTAAAATTTAAAAATTAAAATTTAAATTTAAAAGGAAACATATTAAATACTATATGAATAGTAATATTGTAATTTATTAGTTATTTTTAATTAATGCAATTATTATTTGAAGTGTAAATATGATATGTCAATTAAAAAAAGATTAAAAAAATGAGAAAATGAGAAAATGACAAATGGAAAAAACATTTATTCAAAAGTATCAAAAAATGACATTTGTCCAAGTTAATGATAGAATGACATGTGAAAAAATTATTTTCATTTATTAGGGGGATTTTAGACCGAAAGAAGTAATAATATTTAGGATCAACAAATGAAATAAATAACAAAATTTAGATAAACCAAGGGTTTGAGTTATTTCCATAAAAGACCTTATATTTTGATATTTTTTCTTTTTATACTTAAAACTTTTTTCTTTTCCGAACAGACCCAACTTTTATCCAACAGGTAAACTGAGAATTTTTTTTTCACACAAGACCCTATATTTTGTATTTTTTCCGGTTTAGACTTAAAACGTTTTTTTTTTCAAAATAAACCCAACTTTAACATATTCTTTGTTATTTCATTAAATGTATATTTTTTTATCTTATAAATATAATATGCGCTTAAAAAATAGAAATAAGATTGAGTGACTTTTTAAAATACTTCTCAAAGTTTAAAATAAATTAGGTAATTGTAAAATAGTCATTCGTCTAATTGTTCAATATTTTATAATGGCATGAGAAAACTATCAAAACAATTTGACACTGACAACCCTAAAATGGACATCTGATGATCATCCATGAGTATGAGGGGTTACCTTTACCCCAAAAGAAGAAAACTATCAAACCAATTATAACGCGAGTATCCATATAAATCATAACAAATGAATTGACGGTGACTAGATCTTAAATATAACCCTCAATATCAAAAGTTTAGCTTTCAAATTCGTAGGTAGCATATGAGTAAGAGTAGCAACAATAATTATGGAGCTGCTAAAGAATTTGTCGCAAATGGGTATGATGTGGTCGAAGAAGATGACATCCGTTCTGTTAATCATCCCCGTTGAGTCTGCTCACCGCGCCATCTCTTATCTCGGCGAACTCGGCATTCTACAGTTTCGTGACGTATGCTCCTGGGCGAAGCCATAAATTTTTTTAGGGTGTTCCTCATAAATTAGTTAGAACACACACACACACACACACACACACACACATATATATATATATATATATATATATATATATATATATAAGGTCGGTCCGTTAATTTTGAATGCCATGTGCGAAAACTAAAATTGGGCCCCTCTAAATACAATTTTTTTATATAAGCAAAATAATTGTAAGGGAGTGAATTGTAACATGAGAAATGTAACATCCATAAAATTCATAAAAAAAAATTTAAAACTTTTTCAAATATCCAAAAACCATTAGTTATTACAAAATGTTTCCAAAATAGTTTCATATCAGAGAATCTCAGAAATCAAAATCATAGAATGTGAGGAGGTGCACGATCAAGTCTTCGCCTTCTCACGATCATCCGAAGTACCTGAAACAAAATCCACAACTATAAGTGTAACGCCCCGATTCTCAGGTATTGATTTTTATATAAGATTTTCTTGATTTCAAGGTCTACTCGACGAGTTGGTTGCCCTACTCGTCGAGTAGCAGCGGGTTGGTCCACGTGTTTTAGTGGCCTACTCGCCGAGTCCAAGAAGGGACCCGACGAGTAGGAGCTGGCAGATGAAACCCTAAATTTCGGGGTTTTGCACCCTATTTAAAGGATCATTGGCCTCCCCCAGCCTCCCATTTACATCCCATTGACACTCTAAAACCATAAATCGTGTGTGTGTGCTTCATTGGTGTGTTTAAGCTTGGAAGAAGGATCTTGGTGAGGAAAACTTGGGGAAAACAAGTGGATTGAAGCAAGGAACTCATGAGAATCAATATCTATTTCAGTTGGCATCTTTTGGAAGGTATTAAGCTGTTATCTCAACCCCATTTCATTCTAGATCTCTTTTGGGTGGATTTTAGGGCTTTTCTAGCATAATAAGAAGCCATTCTTGGGTATAAGCTAAGATCTGAAGTTGTAACTTCAGATCTGGACTCTCCTTGGTCTCTAAGTCCATAAAGTTTTCAGCTTTGGCAAGCATAAACCTTCCTTCAAGTGTGAGACTTCTTTACAAGCTTAGTTTTGTCATTTTAAGACTTTGGAGCTTTGCATGCACGTAAAGTTTGCAACTTTACGTGATAAACATGTCTTTGGAAGCTGGATCTACAATTTGGAGCCTTAGCATGGCTTAAAAAGCCTCTGTATGGATGAAGGACTGAAGGGACTCTGCGAGTCGCATGGTCGACTCTACGAGTCCGATGAAGATTGTCGTGGCCTCGGCGAGTCAGATGAGCGACTCGGCGAGTCGGCTAGGGTTTTCCCAACCTTTGGACACGTATGGACTTGGCGAGTTGCAAGAGGAACTCGACAAGCTGGCCAAAGAGGTTACGACCGCAAACCTTAGGAACTCGACGAGTCACTCTAGTGACTCGGCGAGTTGGCGAGTTATGCAAGGAACTCGGCGAGTAGCTGAGGGTACTCGACGAGTTGAGGTCAACATGGACTGTTGACCTTGACCAATGACTTTGACTTTGACCAAGGGTGGACCAGTGGACTTCTGGGGGTATTTTGGGAAATTGGAAATTTACAAGTATGGTTTTATGGTGAATATAGGTGGTGGAGGTTGTGTCGGCAATTCGAGAGCTTGAGTTTATCTTCGAGTCGACAGTGTGAGGTGAGTTATCCTCACTATGCTAAGGGGTCTAAGGCACCAAGGCCGGCCCATTGGATTTGATATCCTAGTAGTTATTGATATGTTGAGTTTGAGATAGTGATGTATGCCAGTTAATATGCTAGTCGGGTAGATCTGTAGGATTACCTGTGATACTGTATGATTATATGTATGTGCATTAGTTATGTTATATGTCGACATATTATGTGAGATGGGTTGAGGTGATACTGCTCCGTGCGGTAACCAACAAACCCGGGAGCATTCCAGATACGAGCTGAGGGAGACTCGTACTATGGGCTCGGTGGTAATCCAGATGTGAGATGTGGGCCCGTAAGGCAATCCAGCCTCACACTGTGTGCCCAAGGGGTAATCCAGTCTGTAAAGTTGTGGACCCAGTATATGTTGTTATTTGTATATGTGTTATGTGCAGTGTATCGGTATTTTGGGGGAACTCACTAAGCTTTCGGGCTTACAGTTTTAGTTTATTATTTCAGGTACAACAGGGGATCGCGGCAAGGCGAAGGCATGATCGTACAGCTCCTCATGTTTTATTTATGTTTCTGGGAAAAACTTTGATATAGACTATTTTGAAAACAAATCTGCAATAATTGTTTGTTTGAAACGTTTTGAAAAGTTTAAATTGGCTTGAACTTTATGGGTGTTACAGTAAGCCCAAAGCTTAGTGAGTTCCCCCAAAATACCAACACCATACAAACCAGAACAATATCATAACAAACAACATACATAGAGTCTTCAGTATGACTGGACCGCCTCACCGGCCTTCAGTCTATCTGGCTCACTCTCAGAACCTTCAGCATGTCTAGACCGCCTCAACGGGCCTTCAGCCTGTCTGGACCGTTCTCCGGGCCTTCGGACTTACTGGTACGCCCTGATGGGCCTTCAGTCTATCCAGGCTTCCCTGGGTCTATTGGCCTAGAGCACAAAGCAGGACCGCCTCAACCCACACGCAAGCACACAATCAACACATAGATATCAAACGCTAGCAAGCATGTACAAACAGTCATACATATCTAACAGATCAATAATCATAGCATCATGCTATATACCAGGATACAGATCTAACAGATCACTAAACATAGCACCATCCTATATACCAGGATACAGATCTAACAGATCACTAAACATAGCATTATGCATAAGCAGGATAACAATCCAAAAAGGGCCGGCCTTGGTGCCTTCGACCCTGTTAGCATAGCGAGGAAAACTCACCTCACAAGTAGTGTTGAACCGGTAATATTAATACCAACTCACAGCTCCAACTCAGCAGCCTACAATCACCAACTGATCAACCTCATCAAAATCCCAAAATACCAGAAATACCCTCAAGGTCAAACTTGGTCAACCATGGTCAAATTCAAAGTCAACAGTCAAGGTCAATAGTCAAGGTCAACAGTCCATGTTGACCCAACTCGTTGAGTGCATCTACTGACTCGTCGAGTTCTTCATCATCCATAAAGAGGGAAAACCCGACTCAACTCGTCGAGTTGGCTAGGCAACTCGTCAAGATGTTCTAGTCTTAGTCCATTCAGTCGCTTTCCAAGGGAGTCTAATGCCTCCAAACTATAGATCTAGTCCCCTAGGGTTGAGATACCACGTAAAGTTGCAAGCTTTACATCCATGCATGGCATCATGGGGCTAAAACACTCATTCATAGCTTAATAAGGGGTTTAGGGCATGAAGGAGGGCCAATACTTGATAAAGCTTGGAACTTTGGGCTCAAAGAGCCACAAAACATCAAGATCAGAAGTGGCAACTTCAAACAATGTATCCTTCCAAGAATGACTCCAATGTAGACCAAGAATAACAATATCTTTTCATAGAAGTAAATCTAAGCAATAAGAGGCCAAGGTATTGACTTTATACCTCAAAATGGTTGCCACAACAAACTAAACACCGGATCTACAACCTCTCCTTTCAGTCAACTTCTTCAAGCTTCTTGTTCCTTCAAAAAGAGCACCAAAAATCATTCTCTAGCTCACACACACACAATGAGGGCAAAAGCACGAACTAGGGTTTTTATCTAGACAATGGGGCGATGAAGGAGGCAAAAATGAAAGTTAAGGCCTTTAAATAGGGTGCAAACCCTAAAAATTAGGGTTTTCATGTTCAGCTTTCAACTCGTCGAGTTGGGGCCTTCCAATTCGTCGAGTAGACATTGAAAGATACGCGATCATTATATACTCTACACGACGAGTTGGAGCCTGTCAACTTGTCAAGTTGCCCTGAAAAAATGAAAATATAAATATAAAGCTTTTAAATCCATACCTGAAGATTGGGATATTACAAGAAAACTAAAAAAGTAACTAAATTAATTAAAATAAGAAATATAAAAATTGAGGGGCAGAATATATAAATTTCTAAAACTGATTTGTTAAAGAAATTAGAAGATGGGTGAAATTGTGCAAATAAGAGTATAAATAAGTGGCTACAATTGTGACTTGGAGTTATGATTTAAATGAAGTGGAATTAAATGTATCACATGTTCAAAAAATTGTTGACAAATAGGCTCGAACGTAGGTATCCTCGAGGCGGACAGAACGCTTCTACCAATTGAGCTAAAGAACTTTCTCGTTTATAATTTCACAAAATGATATATATCAACAAATTAACAATATAAAAGCAAAAAAATTGAGAAATTGAGGGTGGGCCTGGGGCCACACTGCTCTCATGTGGCTCCGCCCATGCCTGAATGTGAATCTCTCTTTATAATTATATATACATATGTAATATGTAATGTATTACTCCTCAATACCAAACTTTACTATACGAACTTATAAAAATATGACGTCATTAAGACAAGTGATGTTGATTTCACTACTAGCGATGGAGATGGACTAGGGCACCAACTATGCCAAGTGCCAACTGTAACACTCCAAAATCACGATAAATTTAAAATTTTCAAAACTAACCATTAATTAATATTATTTACAAAAAGTCATTGTTTCAAAAACATTATTTCAATCAGAGTTTTCCCAAGACCTAGTGCCATAAAACAGGAAGTCGTTACAATCACGCCTTTGCCTTCCCATGATCCTCAGAAGTACCTGAAACGATAAACCAAAAATTGTAAGCCAAAGCTTAGTGAGTTCCACCAAAGTACCAACACACCACATAACAAACAAACATACAAATATGAGCAGCCAACCTGACTGGACCGCCTTGCAGGGCCTACAACCTATCTGGACCGCTCTACGAGCCTTCAACATGAATGGACCGCCTCGCAGGGCGTACAGCCTATCCGGACCGCTCCACGGGCCGTCGGCCTAACTGGACTGCCTCGCAGGGCCTACAACCTATCCGGTCGTCCCCGGGTGTCTTGTCCTACAACACAAAGTAGGACCGCCTCAACCCAACACAACATGTCGAAATATGCAACAAATAAACATAAACATAGAGCCAACAATTATAGATAATCATACGGATCTACTGAACAACTACAAACTATCATATCCATATCCTGACCAGGATAAATAATCTAGCAGGCTGACATTGGTGCCTTCGACCCACGGGTATAGTGAGGAAAACTCACATCTCAGTCTGAATGCAGTCTGAAATAAATCCCTCCTCCGACAACCGGCTCTGCCGACTCCTAAATATCAAAACAGTTCCCATTCTAAATTAATAACAATTTTCCTAAAATACCATTGGTCAAAACTGGTCAAAATCAACAAAGTCCACTAAGTCAACCCTGCCGAGTCAACTCAGCCAAGTCAACTCAAGCCTCGTACGCGGGGAGTACTTCGGGTGTACGCGGGGAGTACTCGTGTCCGAGGAAATGGGGCTCAACCTGCGTACGCGCAACGTACGCACATGTTTTCTTCTTAACCCCTTAAGAGCTTAATACTTCTACTTTTTACATCCAAATGCATATCCAAGGCCAAAATACCATTGAGAGTCATAAAGTTTCCAGCTTTATGACTTTACATGCCCATTAAGTGCTTAATACACAAAATTCCAACTTCTTAACAACTTAAGACCATCTAGAGCATGCATGGGGAAGGACTAAGCATCAAGATCACATTTTTATGACTCAAGACCCCTCATTGGGTCTGAAAGGACAACTTATTTGATCAAGAGCATGACATGCACAATAATCACAAAGGTTGGGACCAAAATGCCCTAAATGGAGGAATATCTAGATCTACATGAAAGGATAATCAAGCTAAGAGATTTTTACCTCCTGGAGATTACTAGCTAGTATGGGATCCCAGATCCAAGCTTCTTTCAAGCTCCAAAGTCCTTCTACCACCTTCTTCTTCTTCAAGGACACCACCAAAACACACAAATGAGCTCAAAATTCACTCTTCTCACTTAGGGTTAGCTAGAGGGACGAACTATGGAGGGAGGCTGATTCGGATGAAGGTCTTGGGGCCATAATGATGTTTAAATAGGGTCCAAACCCAAAATTTTAGGGTCTGGAACCCTCGCACGTATGTCCGACGTATGCAATGTACACCCAGTGTATAAGACCCCGTGCATGTACGCCCTACATATGAAGCGTACGCTCAACATACTAAGTCTTTGGCCAAAATTACCAAAATGCCACTTTCGGCCATTTTGCAATCCTCCTCATGCACAAGGGCCAAAAATGCAATATTCTTCACATAAAGGGTTTAATTCAAAGTTACTTCATCATCGGGATGTTACAGTTCTCCTACACTTGGACTATACTTCATCCTCGAAGTCCGCGGCTGTGAACAACTTCGGGCAATGCTTCCATATCTCAAACTTGGGATCCCAGGTCCACTCGGAGACTCTCCGATATTGCCACTGAACCTGTACTAAAGGTATCTCCTTGTTGTGTAGGACCTTCATCTTCCTCTCGACCACTGCTACCAACCTCTCAACATATTTTAGGTGCTCATCGACCTGAATATCATCCAAAAGGACCATTGCCTCTTCGTCTATCACGCGTTTCCGCAACTGCGAAACATGGAAAGTGTTGTGGATCTGACTGAGCTCACTCGGTAAATCCAACCGGTAGTGCCCACTCTGGCGATCACACAGAACATTCCAATATACCGGGGACCCAATTTTCCCCTCTTCCTAATGTATATTACACCCTTCAAGTGTGAGACCTTCGGTAGTACCTTAATACCCCGACCTGGAACTCCTACTCTGATCGACGACGGTCGGCATAGCTCTTCTGCCGACTCTGAGCTATCTGCAATCTCTGCCTGATCTGCTGGATAAGCTCTGTAGTCTGGAGGACCACCTCAGTCCCCCCCCCCATGACTCTGTGACCAACCTCCCCCCAACAAAATGGGGTACGATATCTCCGACCATACAGAAGCTCGAAGGGGGGGTGCACCTGTTGGATTTGGTGTCTAAGCCCATAACTATAACTGGGATGTACTTGACCCGATTGTAGCATGGTCCTTTTTGGGTTGCCTTCACCAGTGCAATTTGATAGATTGAATTTTGAGAATAAGGTTATTTATGGTTTATTAATATATTACAAGTATAATATATTAATATGAAATCATATTATTTAATTAGTGTTGATCAAGAATTAATTTGGAATTAATTTTGTGGTCAAAAGAGACTAATTAAATATATGGGGATTGATTATGTAAATCAATGATTCTTGTAGTGTGGGCCAATGATCCATAATTATGTAGATGGGCTAAACTAATCCATGGATAGTCCATGGAGGTTAAATCCATGGAGCATGATAATGTGGAAAGTCATGGGTCATTAGGGTTTACAAAGTGTAACCCTAGCATGTGCTACACTATAAATAAGCCCATCCTAGAGCCAAAATCAGTGGCCACTTACTTTCCAAGAGGGTAAAGTTGATTTTGTGATAGTAGCCTATTCTCTCAAGTGATGGGTTTTGCGCATTCTAACACTCCTAAGTGTACATGCAACCCTAAATACCTTGGATCTATGTTTTCTCTATTATACATGCAATTATGAACTTTCCAAGGTATTACCCTATCTAGCATACAATACTTGATACTTGGGTAATCAAATGGATATAATACATACCTTTGTTTGATGTAGCTTGTCTCCATGAAGCTTGAGTGCCTAGTGCCCCAAGTGTGACACCTCAAATGGTTCACACAACATCAAATGCACATGGAATGACTTGAGAGAAATGGAACACTCCTTGAAATCGTCTAGCCCTCATATTCACACATTAGTGCACGATTTCTTGAGCCATGAGATTCTTTTATATGGTGGCTATTAGGGTTACACCATGTAACTCATAACTTTACCCATTCCTTATGCTCCATGGATTTTAACCTCCATGGAGTATCCATGGGTCACCCCATGGACTTAGTCCAACATAAGAAATCTTGGATCACAAGCCCACATATATAAGAATGAATGATTTACACAATCAACCCATATATTTAATTAGTCTCCTTTTGATCACTTAATTAATTCCAAATTAATTCTTGATCAATACTAATTAAATAACCTTATTAATATATTAGAACTTATAATATATTAACCAACCTTAAGTGTTATTTCTCTCATTATAGTCTATCCAAATGCATGATGCCATGCAACCCAAATGGACCATGCCGGGTCGGGTCAAGTCTTACCAATTATAGTTATGGACTTAGACATTAATTCAACAGTCTCCCACTTGGATAAGTCTAAAACTATTATTGCGTATGACTTCAGGAACCGATCAGCAATCGTAGCTCTCAAAAGCTTCTGTCGAACTCTGACCATGTCGATGAACTCTGACCTTTGTCAATGACTTGTCCATTAGATAAAGGATCATATATTCCTCCATTCTAGATATCATATGGACTGAGACATGGATTATCAATCATTCTCTCTGTCCATTTGTTGTTTCCCGATTTCCGATTCATGATGACTGACTGATTGAACAAATCAAATCAGTCCTGGCTTGGCCAAGCACTCACATGTATCATCTTTAAATCATCGAGGGGCCCACATATATCGCTTTTATTCCGAAGGTGAAAGGAATGGATAAACTTCGACTCATATGGCTTGTTCTACTACTTGTTGAATCATACACAAAGGCACGTTTTATAACATCGAGTTACCGAATGCGTTTTCGTGCAATCAATGTACAACCAACTCATAGTAACAACTCATATCTCTAGGTTTGAAGAATATACGATATTATCGTCTCATGATCACTCGTGATAAAATCCAGGAAGTGATTCAAATGAGCGCTGGTTGAATCCAATACTCAGAACTTATGAGCACTCATGAGTGTTGTAGCACCACTTTGTCCACCAACTTGGACCTCTACAAACCAACCCATGACAGTATTGATTCATATATACTTCCAACATATGACCGACTGTGGATGGTTTGAATAACTTAATCATTCAGGAAGAGCGACTTAGTTATTATGGAAGTCAAAACATGCAAAGTGAAACACAAGAATAAATGAATCAAATATGGTATCAAACCCTATGAATATAAATAAACACTTTTATTTATCACCATACTGATTACTCATTATTCATTGTTTTGGTTTTATCAACTTTATACTTGAATTAAAAACACTAGTTGTCCCATGCTCCAAGCATGTACACTATGTTTTTCTTAAACAATAGCTTTGCCATACACCAAGTATGCACTCTATGTTTGTCTATGATCCTTACTTTGTGAAATAAACCAATTGAACATAATTTCAATGATTCTAATTTCACACTCCCAAATCCTTATCGAAAAATGTGAGAATTTCAAATTCCTATCATTTATTGAAATCTGTTTAGATTTTAAACTTATATGCACTGACCCTCCTGTAATGAATATGTACAAAGTCACAAAGACTTGTCAATAGTCATTATAAGGTATTCCAATGGAGATCAACTCCATGGAAACTAAGTCTCATATTCAAAGTACATTGCTTTGGACATGCTTCTTGCATTAAGTTTTCTAATCTTACACAGATAACTTCCACCTATGGAGACAACTCCATATTCTCATTTTGACTATCACTTCTGAATAAGAGATGCCTCTTTTCAGAATATGTCAATATGGTCCTTCCAAAATTAGCACTATACTTCCAACTGTCCCTGAGCAACCAATCTTTGGTAAACCTCAGATTGTCCTCGACAATTGCTTAATCATTTTAGTCATATCCAATTCTAGACCTTTTCCCTTCTTAATGCCTCTGGGCATTTGGAAAAATTTAGAAATGACAAATATTATAGCACATGCAATCGATCCTGTACCCAAAGCAAATGGTACACGATTCATGATGTCTCACATAAAGACATGATTCTAGACCAGTCTTTTGCTACAATATTTTTATTTGCCATGTTTTCAAAATTTGACTATGAAGAGGGATGCCGTAATCATAATCGAATTTTGAAAATGCAATATATAGAATTTCCTTAAGTTGAACCAATCCAACATGAAATTCATATATATATATTCTTGACTAAAGATGATTAAGGTCTCAATCTAAGCCTTTAGAACTGAAATGAAGTATATCCTCTCCCTTAATTATAGCAAAACAACTTTTTCAATCCCTGCAGCCTCACGAATTGAAACTTTTGTTTTCTATAATTAACATTGCTAACTTGCAACACTAACAATAATTATCATGCTCCCACTAACATGATGATTATTAGTATAACACTTATGCTCCCACTAGCTTTGACATGTACTCAGAAATCAACTGGACTTCTAGAAATCAATACTTTATTGACTTCCTTACCAAAGTTCAGATTTCTGATACGAGATGCTTTGATAAAACTTTATTAAAATTATACACCTTTCCTTAGATAGCATGCATGTGTGTCTAAACAATTTCAGAACTATGAAAAGGGATGCCGTAATCATAGTCTCAATTGTTTAGACCTTTTTCCATCTGCTTCAAATCTACTTGGTGGAAGTGTTTCCTCACCATCATTTTCTTGAATCGGAGAGAAACCTTATGACCCTTAGATTTTATGGTGTATGTGTTCTTATCCATGTGAATCGTCAAAACCATAGTCACAAGACAAGGATAATGACAAATCCAAACTCATATGGACTGAACTTATGCAATCTTAACTTCTTGCCACCTGGTAGTACAGGGCCTGCCATTGCTTCCAAGTTGTTATGCAACCAATTGAGAACTTTCAGAACTCCTATGCAAAACCAACTTTAACTGGAATGGGCACAGAATATGTCAACATGATAGGTTATAAACCTCAAGTCGTGTGCTAGTGAAGAACCTCAGGTTTTATTCTTGATTAGTTCTTGAAATTCTTTTTAGGATCTTTAAGACTCCCACTGTCCTCTTGACATATAAGACTATCTTGCCAAATATTCAAGAGATAGTGCAGATTCTTTATCAAGACAAACACTTCACACAATTGGCCTTTGTTGGTCTTTGTTTAATCCAAAACATCACAACTTACCAACTTCAAATGTACAAGAGTAGGACACTTTTACTCTTACATTTGACAAGTGTTATAAACCTTTCTTTAAGATATGTCACTCAACTTATAGTCTTGGAGTATGACTTTAAGACTTGTTTTGAAACGAAGTATGACTCATCTTCTTGATTTAACCATTTCAACAATTCATGACTCCTCTTCTTAGTCATAAGAATGCACTAAGATGTCCTTAGAAGACCAATTGTGATGTGGTTCTTTAATCATTAAGATGATCACAAAACATGATACTAAAGTACTCTCCCATCTTTTCAGATTTGAGAAACTTTTATCTGTCTGCCTAATTTAATTCTTCCCATTCGTTCTGCCATACATTGAGACTTTTCCAATGTTTCAGAATTATACTTAAACTTGTAAGTATAACCATATTTACTAAAATTTAGTAAATCATGACGAATAGTCTTAACGAGCTTTGTGGTGGACTTGACCAGTGCACAAGAATGTGTACTCGATCCCTTTAGTCCTTAACTTGACTCACACATCCATGTGAACAAGTCTTAATTTTCCAATGCTTGAAAGTTCTCATTCATCATAGTATTCAAGTTGCATGATTCCAAGTTTCTATCCAACTGAAGCCTTGGGAATGAGAATCTTTCCTTATTTGGTAAATTATGACACTACCACAAACGAAAGAATCAAGTCCATTTTTTTTTCAAATATTGCTATCAATGGAATCATATAAACAACCATTTTTCACAAATGCCACTTGTAAGGATATTTAAAATAAATATAAAATTAAAAACTTTTATTTTATTTCAAAACTTTGCGGAAAAAACTTATCCTTATAGTGCAAATGCATACGGAAAAACTTGTTATCTATTCCTAAGCAATATATCATAACTCCTAAGTAACAGCTTCAAAATTCTGATGCGATCGAAATCCACCTACGCGATCAGAATCAACATATACTTCCTTTAAGCTTTCTCTCTATTCTTTGATTCTTAAAACATCAACATGTGACCCAGTCACATCATGTAATGAGGATCTTAGAATAGAAACTTAACAGAGTTAGATAATGGGCTCTACCTGAAGTAGAGTCAGACTTATTGACTTTAACATCCTTAGGTAAACTTGGCAGCTTTGCAATCAACGCCCCTTCCTTTGGCAAAATAAACATATGGACCCTTTGGTAATGGGACTATCTCAGACTTAGCCTTTCTCCTTATCATTTGGTCAACCGGGTTGACTATGGCCAATCCCTTTCCATTGGGAAGAGAATGCTTTTTCTGGATTTCCAGTGTCACCATTGTCACTGTCCATAAAGTTTTTGGGAAGTTGATCTTCCAATCAAATTTGCTTTACTATCGTTCCAAATCATTGCTGATTCAGCAGCACCAAGCAAATAGATATGATCATTAAGGTTCATGTCATAGTCTGTTTCATAGTAGTCCCAAAGGAACTCACTATGTGACTTAGAAAGTGATTGAACATCCAACTTTCTCAAGACTTTGACACCCAACTCTCCCAGCTTGTCAATATGTGACTTCATCTCTAAGATGTGATCACACATAGACCTTGCTTGCGATTAGGGCTTGAGTGACCTTGAACTTGTGGGTTAGGGAGAATAATTGGAGGAGGTGGAGGAAGTAAAGTTCCAAGAGATTTGGGAAGATCATAGATGTCTGAACTAGACATCTTTTGGGAGATATTCAAGATAGTTGATCTAAAGTCCTTAATATAACACCCAATATGAAATATTAAGGCTATGATCCAACAACCTATTTATAACTGGAAGAGGGATGCCGTAATCCGAGTTATAAAATAGTTGAAGGTAGGTAAATGACGATTCACCAATTTCCACCATGAAAAACGAAATAATGTAATTAGGTTTTTAATTGGATTTGAAACTCCTAGATCTTTTGAGATTCATTGAACTTTTCAATGGCATGTTTGAATCTCGAGTGTGCCCTTCAGGTTTTGTGACTGGGATGCCGAGGATCACAAAACAAGGTGTGAAGTAACCATGCAAATATACTTGGTACCCTTAATATTTACCCCTCAATCGATGTGCCGGTTAACCACACGAGCTCCACCGATACTATGATAAATATTAAGTTACCCTTTGCCTACTTTGTTAAATCCAGGTTAGTGTGCCGGTTAACCACACACGCTCCACTAACGGTTTAAACAAAGTGCAAAGTGTAATTTCATGGATTAGCACCTTATTCACATTTTCCTAAGTAACTAAGATTGGGAATTTATAAAAAGTTTAGTTACTTAGTATTTATCATTAATACTTTTAATGAAGGGAGAATTATAGTCCTTGTCCTACCCGTTCGGCTAACGACCCTCCACCAGTCAAGGAAGCGGTGGGTGAGAGTGGACACCCATTAAACTGCCATTTTATAGGCAGTAACCTTATACCCCCCTTATAGACCGGCTTCGTGAATGAGGCCTACTAACGGTAAGACTGACTTGCTCTTATACATATATTTATTATTAACTTATAATACTATAAAGTATAAGTGTTGAATTTTAACTTTTAAAATTCTAAGGGCTAACTTGGAATTAAAGTATTCATGGGGAAAACTTTACAAATTCCTAAACTTGAGGGCAAGTTTTGAAAATATTCAAAACTAATTAATTCCATAACTTATGTGTTTAAAGTAGTTTTAATTAAAAAAAAAAAACTCTTCAAGTTCCATAACTTGAGGACAAGTTATGGAAGACTTTAAACTAATAAAAGAATGTAACTTTTCTTTATTTTTGTAACTTATGGAACTAATTAAGGTTACACATTTTATCATTTAATGAAGTGACTCTTGAACCTCCATAACTTGAGGACAAGTTATGGAGTCATAAAACCATTTAATGAGGACAAGACTCTTCATTTTTGTAACCATTGCCAACTTTTTATGAGTTTTATGAAACTTAAATGTGACTTTTCATATAACTTGAGGACAAGTTACAAAAACACATTTTAGAATCAACTCTTAGATTAAAATGGATTGAAAACACATAATCAATTAACTTTTCTATTAATCTAATAAACTCATATGAACAAAGATAATTCACATCAAATTTTTTTTTCAAGTAATTAGCATAATTTTTAAACTAATACAATTCGATTTTTCAGCTAATTTTGCAAGTATAACAAGAAAACAAGCCTTGGCTCTGATACCACTGATGGGTTTTGCGCATTCTAACACTCCTAAGTGTACATGCAACCCTAAATACCCTGGATCTATGTTTTCTCTATTATACATGCAATTATGAACTTTCCAAGGTATTACCCTATCTAGCATACAATACTTGATACTTGGGTAATCAAATGGATAGAATACATACCTTTGTTTGATGTAGCTTGTCTCCATGAAGCTTGAGTGCCTAGTGCCCCAAGTGTGACACCTCAAATGGTTCACACAACACCAAATGCACATGGAATGACTTGAGAGAAATGGAACACTCCTTGAAATCGTCTAGCCCTCATTGTCACACATTAGTGCACGATTTCTTGAGCCATGGGATTCTTTTATATGGTGGCTATTAGGGTTACACCATGTAACTCATAACTTTACCCATTCCTTATGCTCCATGGATTTTAACCTCCATGGAGTATCCATGGATCACCCCATGGACTTAGTCCAACATAAGAAATCTTGGATCACAAGCCCACATATATAAGAATGAATGATTTACACAATCAACCCATATATTTAATTAGTCTCCTTTTGATCACTTAATTAATTCCAAATTAATTCTTGATCAATACTAATTAAATAACCTTATTAATATATTAGAACTTATAATATATTAACCAACCTTAAGTGTTATTTCTCTCATTATAGTCTATCCAAATGCATGATGCCATGCAACCCAAATGGACCATGCCGGATCGGGTCAAGTCTTACCAATTATAGTTATGGACTTAGACATTAATACAACATCAATCCCCCTCTTGCATATTGGTGTTTATGAACCAATAGAGACATCACACTTGAGGCGCTCAAGCTTTTAAAGGTCAATAACTACAAGTCCTTCTAAGAGGTAAGTCATCTAACTAGTTGTATCATTCAATTGTTCAAATGTATGCTAATTAGGACAATGCTTTGGAAACTTGAAAATATGCATGTATAGTTAGAGAAAACACAGATCCAAAGCATTTAGGGTTGCATGTGCACCATAGGAGTGTTATAGTGCTCAAAACCCAACAACACCAATGTTGGAGTGATAGTTGTTGTTGTAGGAGAACTCTGCAAGAGGTAGGTAGGAATCCCAACTCCCTCCAAAATCTATGACACAAGCCCACAACATATCTTTAAGTGTCTGGATGGTCCGCTCACTCTGGCCGTCAGTTTGCGGATGATAAGCAATGCTGAAATGTCGCCTCGTACCCAGTTCCTCGTGGAACTTCCGTCAGAATCGGAAAGTGAACTGAACATCTCGATCTGATATAATGGAAACTGGAACCCCATGACGATCAACAATCTAAAGAACATACACATCGGCCAACTTTTCGGCCGAGGAGCTCTCTTGGATGGCCAAAAAATGGGCACTCTTGGTCAATCAATCCACGATGACCCATATAGCATCAAAACCCTTGGCAGTCTTCGGTAGCTTGGTGATAAAATCCATGGTGATTCGTTTCAGTTCCACATGGGAACCTCCAAAGGATGCAGCTTTCCATGCGGCTTCTGATGCTCGGCCTTGAATATCCTATAGGTCAAGAACCTCTCAACGTACCAAGCTATCTCCCTCTTTATACACGGCCACCAGTAACTTAGCCTCAAATCCTGATACATCTTGGTGGCTCCTGATGGAATTGAAAAACGAGACTTATGTGCCTCCTTCAAAACTATCTGTTTGACACCGCAAGAAACCGGAATCCAGACCGCACGACAACGGGTCAACAATCCCCAACTATCGGTGACAAATCTATCGATCTCGCCCCTGATCCTCTCTTGTTTTCAGTTCTCCTTCTTGACTCTTTCTGTTTATTCCCATCTGATCAAATCCAAAATTGGAGAATCAATGGACATCCTCATACACATATCCCCAGCTGAAGATCCAGTCGACTTACGGCTCAAAGCATCCGCAACCATATTCGATTTACCCGGATGTTAAAGGATCTTGTAGTCATGATCCTAGACCACGTAAAGCCACCTGTGCTTCCTCATGTTCAGGTTCGGTTGGTCCATAATATATCGCAATCTCTTGTGATCTGTGTAAACGGTATACTGGACCCCATACAGATAATGTCTCCAAATCTTGAGGGAAAACACTACTGCCCCCAACTCCAGATTATGAGTAGGATATCGTGCCTCATACGGCTTCAGCTGTGGAGAAGAATACGCAATCACTCGCCCCTTCTACATAATAACCGCCCCAAACCAGTGATGGATGCATCACAAAATATAACTAAATCCTCAACACCCTCTGGAAGGGTCAACACTGGGGCCTCGCACAATCTCTGTCGCAGTGTCTCAAACGTCGTCTGCTGCTCAGGGCCCCATCAGAAATCCACGCCTTTCCTCTTCAGACGAGTGAGGGGTACAAAAATCTTGGCGAAATCCTGGATAAATCTCCGATAATATCCTGCTAAATCCAAAAAACTTCTGATCTCTGAGGGAGACTTCGGAATCTCCCACTGCATCACAGCCTCAATCTTGGTCGGATCGACCAAAATCCCATTCTGGTTAACGAGATGCCCCAGGAACTGGACCTCTCGTAACCAAAACTCACACTTTGAGAACTTGGCATAAAGTCGTTCTCGCCTCAACACTCCCAAAAATTCTCGAAGGTGCTCCTCATGCTGCTCTCTGGTCTTGGAATACACCAAAATGTCATCAATAAAAACAATAACTAATCGATCGAGCATCGGCCTGCATACCCGATTCATCAAGTCCATAAACATTACAGACGCGTTGGTGAGCCCAAATGGAATTACCACGAACTCGTAATGCCAATAACGAGTCTGAAATGCAGTCTTCTCCATGTCCTCCTCTCTAACCCTTACCTAATGATACTGTTGAATTAGGTGTCTAAGCCCATAACTATAATTGGTATATACTTGAAATGATAGTGGCATAGTCCTTTTAGGTTGCCCTCAAACCAAACTAGACAAGATGATTTTGGAGAGAGAGAGAGAGAGAGAGGTTGATTTATTATTTGAGTAATAAATTGAAATAATTGATTTATTAATATATTATGAAAATAATATATTAATTAGAAATCATATTATTTAATTAATAATTAATCAGAAATTAACTGGAATTAATTTTGGGATTAATTGGATTAATTAAAAGTGTAGAGACTGTTTGGTTATTTATTGAACGTTGAAGAAAGAAGGCCCAAGGACCTCTTTGAATGAAGTGGACGAATATCACTTGGGCAAGCCTAATAGTTTTCATCCAATCCCCTTGAATGAGGGGAATGGGCTTCTTGGTCACCAAGCAAGAGAATTTGGGGTTTCCTCCTTAAACCCTAGCTTTGGCACCAAGCTACCTCAGTTATATAAAGGCCATAGCCCTTTACAATTTCGGCACTCCTTGCCTTAAGAAGCCTTGGAAGAAATTTGTCTATCCCTTCTCCTCTCTCTATATTCATCCTCTTGCTTTTGTTGGATGTGATTCCATTAGAGGCATGACAATTATGGTGCTTGCTTCCAAGAGTTCTACAAGAAGGTCCTTTGTTATTTACTACAATAATAATCAAGGTATGTAATCCTTAACCCTAATTTGATATTTTCGAAAATAGCCTAGTGTTCTTAGTGTTTCCTTTTGATGTTCATAGTTATAGATTCAATACTAAAAACATAGATCTTGATTAGGGTTGCATGCACACTTAAGAGTTTAAGTTTGTTTATTTTGCATCAAACTCATCAGTGGTATCAGAGCTTGGGTTGTTTTCTATTGAATTTGCTATAATGGTTGAATTGATCAAATTAGGGTTTATGGAAATTAACCCTCTAGGCCAAGAATTTCGAAATTAGGGTTTCTTGGACCCTAAGTTTCGAAAATTAGGTAAGGGTTGAAACCCTTACCTTGCCTCCCAAGTAATCGATTTTAGGGCAAGGTTTCTTGATCCCTAAGTTTTCGATTTTAAGGTAAGGATTGAAACCCTTACCTGCCTCCCTAAGCAAACCATTTTCAAAAATGGTAAATGTCGTTAAGGTTTCCTAATTTTGGTAATTGTTAGTTTATCTGATTAAATAGGATAATTATAAAACTAGATAAACCCTACACCCATTTCTTCAAAAATTAGGGGTGAGGATTAAATTCAATTATTTGATTAATTTAATTAGATAATTCTACATGATTAGTTAAATTTTTAATTAATAAATAATTATTTCGTTTATTTTAAATTTAAATTAATTATTTAATTTTCGAAATTTAAATATAAACCTAGTATTTTGAAAAAGTTTTAAAATACACCTTATACTATATGTAAAATTAAATGTTTAATTATTACTTTATGTATAAAACTAAGTCAGTCGAACCGCTAGTACGTCTCGTTCACGAAGCCATACTATAAGGGGAGTTTAAGGAAGCGACCTATAAAATGACCGCCATTAAGTATCCACTCTTACCCACCGCTCTCGTGTATGGTGGAGGGTCGTTAGTCGAACAGGTTTGATAGGACAATTAATTCTCATTAATAAGTATAATTCTATTAAAAGTAACTAAAGTGTTTTATTAAAATTCCAATCTTAGTTACTTTAGGAAAAATGTGAATTTGTATGCTAACCCATGAAAGTGCACATTATACTTTATAGAAGTTAGTGGAGCGCGTGTGGTTAACCGGCACACTAATAGTGACTATAAAGAGTAATAATGGGTATCTCGATAAATTATCGTTGATTCCGGCACATTAAAATGAGATTATAAATGACATCGAGAGTGCCAAGCTAATTTGTATGGTTATTCACATATTGTTTGTGATCCTCGATATCCCAGTCACAAATGGTAGAGAAAAATCTCAGATTAAACATGCCATTGAATAGTTTTAATGAATCTCAAAACATCTAGAAATTTCACTTAACTTAATTTCCTTCAAATTTCGTTTTTCGATGGTGGAATTGGTAAATCGTCATTTACCAACCTTTATAAAATTTACAATTAGATTACGACATCCCTTTTCTAAGTTGTGAATTTTTTTAGTTGGATCCTAGTCTTAATATTTTATTTTGGGTTGTTATATTAAGGATTGTTCTTATCTAACTAAAACTACATTTCTTTTACAGATGTCTACACCAAATGATGCTTTTGGTTCCTCCTCCTCCTCTAACCATAACTTTTCCTTGTTGAACATCTACTCCAAGGTGACATTGGATGACACCAACTATAATGATTGGATGCGCAACATAAAGATGGCCCTTCGTTTTGAGGACAATGAGTATGTCCATGAGAAACCATTAGATGAGATTGACGAAGAGAAGGTCACTCCTGAAGAAATGGTCGCCTATAAGAAACACTATAATGATGCAACAAAAGTTGTTTGCATCATGGTGGCCACGATGACTTCTGAATTACATAGATACTATGAGGATTATTGGCCGTATGAGATGAAGAAGGACCTTATGGAGAAATACCATAAGCGAGCTCGTCGGGAAAAGTACGAGGTGGTAAAATCCCTCATAGCAAGCAAGATGAGAGAGGGAGAATCTGTTAGCATCCATGTGCAAAGAATGCGACGATACGTGGACCGACTTGTCAAGCTTAATGTGAATTTTGATGCGGAGTTGGTTATCAACATAGTCTCGAACTCCCTACCAAGTAGTTATGATCAGTTCATCTTGACTTATCATTTGAACAACAATGATACCACTATGTCTCAACTTCAGAACCTCATGCGAATAGTTGAAGCGGGGATGAAGGGAAAAAGTGTTGCCTTCACTCCTGCTAGTGCTCCCGTTCTGGCCATTGGTCAAGGGAAGGAAAAAAGAGGAAATGTCCTCCAAAGCAAAACTGGAAGGGAAAGTCTCAAGCTAGTCCGTCAAGTAATTGACCCAAAGGTAAATCCAGTTTCGATGCTCCCCCTATCCCTAATCCCAAAGAGGCCACTTACTTCTACTGCAGCGATAAAGGGCATTGGAAACGAAGCTGCCCAAAATATCTACAATACATCAACGACGACAAGGTGAAGCTGACTTCTGTAGGTATATACACTATCTTATCTAAAAACTCATCATCTTCTCGTTCTTGGGTCCTTGATACAGGATGTGGTATTCATATTTGTTCTGATTTGTAGGAGCTAAGAAGAAGTGAGGACGTGGATCATGGTAGAATAAACTTGATCATGGGGAATAAGCAATCTTCACCTGTCACCAATATTAGAGTTTATAGTCTAGTGCTTAGTGATGGAGTTAGTTTAGATTTATTGAGTTGTTGCTACTCGTCAGAAATGGCACGAAACATTATTTCCTTTCATGCATTGTTTAAACAAGGTTTTAGATTTTCTTTTAATGATGAGAATGGTTTTATTTTTGCTTATAAAAATGGTGTTTTTATTCTGAAGCTTTACCATGTGATGGTGTGTATGAAACTGGATGTGTGTAGATAATTTAGGCAATAGTGTATTTCACATTGATTCGTCTAATGGTATAGACAAAGTGTGCTTGTGGCATTGTCGTCTTGGACACATTAACAAGAAAGGCATCGCCCAAATCCAAAAGGATGGAGTGTTGGAATCATTTGACCTAAGGTCAGATGATGAATGTGAATCTTGTCTTTTTGGTAAGATGAAAAAATCACCTTTCACTGGTTCTTGTGAAATAGGTGAAGGTTTGTTGGACCTCATACACATAGATGTGTGTGAGCCCTTCAGATCCACCACAAGGGATGCTAATCGATTCTATGTGACTTTTACTGATGATTATAGCAGATATAGTTATATCTATTAAATCAAGCATAAGTTAAAAATCTTTGAAAAGTTCAAAGAGTTTAAACATGAAGTCGAGAATCAAATGGGCAGGAAGATAAAGATGCTTAGATCCGATAGAGGTGGTGAGTATCTTAGTATCGAGTTCCACGACTACCTCAAGAAATGTGGAATAGTTTCACAATTCACACCTCCTAGACCACCACAACTTAATGGTGTGACTGAGAGGCACAATAGAACCTTGTTAGACATGGTTCGTTCCATGATGAGTCGAGCTTCTCTTCCAATTTCGTTCTGGGGGTATTCCTTAGAGACTGCCGCCCATATTCTTAATCTTGTCCCAACTAAAATGGTTGCCAAAACACCGCAAGATATGTGGACAGGGAAGATTCCCTTGTTAGCACATATCAAGGTTTGGGGTTGTAAAGATTGACGATAGACTCATGACAAGCTTGAACCTCAAAGTGAGAGATGTATTTTCATCGGCTATCCACATAAGTCCTTTGGATATTTGTTCTACAGACCTAGTGAGAACATGGTCTTTGTAGGACGAAAGGGAAGTCTTTGAGAGAGAGAAATCATATGCAAAGAGGACAATGGGAGTACAATTGATCTTGAAGAAATCCAAGAATCAAAAGATGAAGGAACCTCTGAAGATGCTAGGGCTCAACCTGAGGAAGAGATTCCAGTTGAACCAATTGACGAGTCATTACCTCTTAGGCATTCCAGTAGATTTAGAATGCCACCTGAGTTCTATGGTTTCCATATTACTACAAATGCTGACACTTTTATTAGTGATAGTAGAATGGTAAATTTGGATGAAGCATCTAACTACAAGGAAGCAATGGCAGGCCTTGAGGCAGCCAAATGGCAAGAGGAAATGAACAGCGAGATGAAGTCCATGTATGACCATCAAGTTTGGAATTTGGTTGATAATGTACCAGGTCGTAAGACAGTTAGGTGCAAATGGATCTTCAAGAAGAAGACCGACATGGATGGAAAGGTACACACTTTCAAGGCTCAACTGGTTGCGAAAGGCTTTACTCAAACCCCAGGGGTTGACTATGATGTGACCTTCTCACCAGTGGCTAAGATCAAATCTATTAGGATAATGCTCTCCATAACTGCATTTCATGACTATGAAATCTGGCAGATGGATGTCAAAACCGCTTTCCTTAATGGGAAGTTGGCTGATGATGTTTACATGAGTCAGCCAGAGGGTTTTGTTGATGCTAAGTATCCAAATAGAGTGTGTAAACTTGATAAATCCATCTATGTATTGAAACAAGCGTCTCGTAGATGGAATCTTTGTTTCGATGAGAAAGTCAAAGAGTTTGGTTTCTCTAGAAGTGAAGATTAATGTTGTGTATATGTCAAAGCTAGTGGGAGTATAGTAACCTTCATGGTATTGTTTGTTGATGTCATTCTTTTTATAAGAAACAACATTCCAACTTTGCAAGAGGTTAAGTATTGGCTTGGAAAGTGTTTTGCTATGAAGGATCTGGGAGAGACTGCTTATATTATGGGGATAAGAATTATGAGAGACAGGAGTAAAAGACTAATTGGACTTAGTCAAAATACCTACTTGGAAAAGGTTCTAAAACGTTTTAGTATGGAAAATTCCAAGAAAGGAGAATTGCCTATACAGAGTAATACCAAACTGAGTAAGACTCAGAGCGTGAGTACCGATGTAGAGATAACAAAATTGAGTAGAGTTCCATATTCTTTTGTCATTGGATCTATCATATATGCTATTCCATGTACTCGCCTTGATGTGGCCTTTTTTTAGCAGGTAAAGCTCATTGGATAGCGGTTAAGAATATTCTCAAGTATCTGTAAAGGACTAAGGACTAGGTCCTAGTACTTGGTGGCAGTGACACATTAAGAGTAATTGGGTATACTGACGACAACTTTCAAACAGACAGAGACAATTTTTGTTCTCAATCTGGCTGGGTGTTTACCTTAAATGGAGGAGCGGTAACCTGGAAAAGCTCCAAACAAGAGACAGTGGTTGATTCTACCTGTGAATCAGAGTACATAGCAGCAAGCGAAGCATCAATGGAGGCAATTTGGTTGAAGAACTTCATCGGAGACCTTGGAGTTGTTCCAACCATTAAGGAGTCAATGGAATTTTTCTGTGATAATGTAGGAGCGGTTACCTTGACAAAGGAACATAGAGATCATGGCAGATCAAGACATATCGACAAAAAATATCATTTCATCAGAAATAAAGTAGAATAAGGTCACCTCGTAGTGAAGAGGGTATCATCAGAAGAGAATCTTGCAGATCCACCCACAAAGGGTCTGAGTAGGGTCAAACATATTCAGCATGTTAGGAGCATTGGTCTGAGAGATGATATTAGTTTTAGTAGTTAGATAGTTAGTTGAAACTTGTAATAAAGTAAATGTAATTGACTTTTGGTGATTAAATAATAGATAATTATTTATGAGTTTGTTTACTACCTTTTTTCAATTGCTTATTATTATGTTTCATTTTGCATGTTTTACTTCCCGAATAATTTGATTATTCAAACTCCACAGACGATCATACTTTTGGAAGTAAGTAGTGAATTAAGAGTGTCATGAATTAGATTGTATTGGAAAATGAGATTGATTTTGTTGCATGTCTCATGTCCGAATGATATCTTACAGAACAGAGGATTATATAATCACTTATCTTAGGACATGTGACTAACTGGGTCAGAGTTCGACATCGGCTTTTGGAAGCTACAATTTCCTGATCAGTTTAGAAGTTATACTAGCAATTATAGTTATTAGATTTATCCAAGTGGGAGACTGTTGAATTAGGTGTCTAAGCCCATAACTATAATTGGTATATACTTGAATTGATAGTGGCATAGTCCTTTTGGGTTGCCCTCAAACCTAGCAACTGGATAGGATGATTTTGGAGAGAGGGGGGGGGGGGTTGATTTATTATTTGAGTAGTAAATTGAAATAATTGATTTATTAATATATTATGAAAACAATATATTAATTAGAAACCATATTATTTAATTAATAATTAATCATAAATTAATTAGAATTAATTTTGGGATTAATTGGATTAACTAAAAGTGTACGGACTGTTTGGTTATTTATTGAAAGTTGAAGAAAAAAGGCCGAAGGACCTTATTGAATAAGGTGGACGAAAATCACTTGGGCAAGCCCAAGAGTTTTCGTCCAAGCCCCTTGAATTAGGGGAATGAGCTGCTTGGTCACCAAGCAAGGGAATTTAGGGTTTCCTCCTTAAATCCTAGCTTTGGCACCAAGCTACCTCAGCTATATAAAGGCCATAGCCCTTCACAATTTTGGCACTCCTTCCCTAAATAAGCCTTGGACAAAATTTATATATCCCTTCTCCTCTCTCTATATTCATCCTCTTGCATGTGTTGGGTGTGATTCCATTAGAGGCACGACAATTGTGGTGCTTGCTTCCAAGAGCTCTATAAGAAGGTGCTTTGTTATTTACTACAATAACAATCAAGGTATGTAATCCTTATCCCTAATTTGGTATTTTCGAAAATAGCCTACTGTGATTAGGGTTTCCTTTTGATGTTCATAGTTATAGATTCAATAGCGAAAACATAGATCTTTATTAGGGTTGCATGCACACTTAAGAGTTTAATTTTTTTTGTTTTGCATAAAACCCATTAGATACCCCAACCTCAGATCGATCTTGGAGAACCAAGATGCACCCTGCAACTAATCAAAGAGGTTGTCAATCCGCGAAAGTGGGTAATGGTTCTTCACCGTCAACTTGTTCAACTCCCGGTAATCAATGCACATCCGGTGTGAACCATCCTTCTTCTTGACGAACAATATCGGTGCTCCCCACGACGAACTGCTTGATCTAATGAACTACTTGCCTAATAGCTCCTGAAGCTGAGAGGATAACTCCTACATCTCACGCGGTGCCAAACGGTACGACGCCTTGGCAATCGGAGCCGCACCTGGCACTAGGTCAATCCTGAACTCCACCTGCCTCTCGGGAGGCACACCGGGTAACTCCTCCGAAAACACATCAGCAAACTCCCACCTGCCTCTCTCAGTATACATCTTGGTGATCTCCGTCACCAACTCAGTTCCTTGCCTCAAGTACATGTACTACTGGGTCAATCTCTCCCTCTCAACCAATGGAACATATCTCGTGCGGAACATCTCAGAGAATTGCTCCCATGAAATAGCAGCCCTCTGCTCCGGAGTGTGAGAGCTAGTAACCAACCTCCACCAATCCTTCGCCCCCAACTTGAGAAGGTTCAGGGCACACTTGACCTTCTGGTCAGCTAGGCAGGAGCAGGTAAAGAAACATCCATCAACATCGGACAACCACCTCATAGTAACGATCGAATCCTGAATCCCATCGAACACCGGGGGCTTCATATTGTCGAAGTCCCGATACTGGAAGGCTCTCTCTCCACGAACCCCAGTGCCTGCAACGGCCGTGGTAGTTGTAGCAACAACAACCTCAGTAAGAGCAGCGTATATGTCGTCAAAGTACTCAATCATGGTAGTCTTGATAGACCCAAATAGCTCTGCTATCTGCCCCCGGATAACAGTCACACCCTCAGAAGAAATCAATGCCCTAATCTCATCATCAGACAACCCCGGCCTATCCTGTACACTCGAACCAACTCCTATCTTGAATCTCCTCATGACCACCATACTGAAAATAAACCAGAAAATATCAGATGAGGCACATTTCATACCATATGAGCTATTCTAAACAACAAACCCTAGGGGTTGTGACTTCCCTGCTATGCGTACGGGTCCTGTGCTTCCTATAGTACGGGCCAATATTACCTTTCGCACCTACCCATATTTGTCTCGGAAGATCATTACAACGACCCTATTAACACACACTAGAATACGCATACATCCTATTCTCACTCTCTAGAGAAAGGCTAGAGATTTCTCAACTGGCCGACTGCTCACACATAACCCATCCATGAAACTTCCACCAACCCTGCAACACTCGTGTATGCTAATCATACATAACACTGGATCCTATAGATAGTCGAATACATGATTCTACCGTAAGACCTTCATCAAACAAGAACATGAAATAAGGCTAAACCAAACATTCTCAGGCTATAGAATCTTAGTTATGTACAACTATGATGCATACACTAAGCAACTACAGTAATGATGTCAATTCCATACAAGAAAGAATCCTAGGCTATCAGGCATCAATTATCAGACATTTCTATCATGCAATTCCTGAAGATCCCTAGCCTACCACTAGCATGTTGTTCTAACATAAACATAATATCAATAACAATGTGGGTAACTTGGGGTATACTTTGTTGCTCCGACTTATCGCACACATCGCATCCTTCCTTATTTACATTTGAAAACAATTTTGAAAATCAGTTTAAAAACTTTTGCAGTTCCCTAGTTTGAGTATGGATTCACACTAATGTTCATCCACTTATCTCAAACCAAGGCTCTGATACCAACTTGTAACATTCCAAAAATCACGATAAATTTAAAATTTTCAAAACCAACCATTATTTAACATTTTTTACAAAAATTCATTGTTTCAAAAGAATTATTTCAAATCAGAGTTTTCCCAAGACCCGGTGCCATAAAACAGGAAGTTGTGTATGATCACGCCTTTGCCTTCCCACGATCCGCAAAAGTACCTGAAACGATAAACTAAAAACGGTAAGCCAAAGCTTAGTGAGTTCCCCCAAAGTACCATCACACCACATAACAAACAAGCATACAAATATGAGCAGCCAGCCTGACTGGACCACCTAGCAGGGCCTACAACCTATTTGGACCGCTCTATGAGCCTTCGGCATGACTGGACTGCCTAACAGGGCGTACAACCTATCCGGACAGCTCCACGGGCCGCCAGCCTAACTGGACCGCCTCACAGGGCTTATAGCCTATCCGTTCGTCCCTGAGTTTCTTGGCCTACAACACAAAGCAGGTCCTCCTCAACCCAACACAACATGTCGACATATTCAACAAATAAACATAAACATAGAGCCAACAAATACATATAATCATACGGATCTACTGAACAGCTACAAACTATCATATCCCTATCCTGACCAGTATAAATAATCTAGTGGGTCGGCATTGGTGCCTTCGACCCATGGGTATAGTGAGGAAAACTCACCTCTCATGCTGAATGTAGTTTGAAATAAATCCCTGCTCCGACAACCGGCTCTACCCGACTCCTAAATATCAAAACATTTCCCATTCTAAATTAATAACAATTTGACCAAAATACCCTTGGTCAAAACTGGTCAAAATCAACAAAGTCCACTAAGTCAACCCAGTCGAGTCAACCATGCCGAGTCAACTCAAGCCTCGTATGTGGGGCATACTCGTGTCCGAGGCATCGGGGCTCAACCTGCGTACGCACATCATACCTTTTTGTATGCCCATCGTACACACAAGTTTTCTTCTTAACCCCTTAAGAGCTTAATACTTTGACTTTTTACGTCCAAATGTAGATCCAAGGCCAAAATACCACTGAGAGTCATAAAGTTTCCAACTTTATGACTTTTCATGCCCATTAATTGCTTAATACACAAAATCCCAACTTCTTAACACCTTAAGACCATCTAGAGCATGAATGGGGAAGAACTAAACATCAAGATCATATTTTTATGACTCAAGACCCCTCATTGGGTCTGAAAGGACAACTTATTTGATCAAGAGCATGACATGCTCAAGAATCCCAAAGGTTGGGACCGAAAATGCCCTATATGGAGGAATATCTAGATCTACATGAAAGGATGATCAAGTTAAGAGCTTTTTACCTCCTGGAGATTACTAGCAAGTAGGGAATCCCATATCCAAGCTCCAAAGTCCTTCTACCTAGGGGTGGCAATTGATGACACGACACGACAAAAATACACGACACGAAATGAAATTGGGACAAAACTGAAATTCGAATTCGTGTTCGTGTCGTGTTCGTGTCAAGTATAAAAAACACGACATCATGTCGTGTCGTGGTCATGTTCAAAATTCGACACGAAATTGACACGATTTAGCATTTGTCAGTCGTGTTTTTCGTGTTTGTCGTGCTTGTCGTGTTATATATGATTAAGTATTAATTAAATTAATTAATTGTTATACTGTGTCATCTTTATCGTGTCATGTCGTGTTTTTTGTTTTTTTTAATCGGTTCGTTTTCATGTTGGTTGAAAAAAACACGACCTCGTGTCGTGTCGTGTTCGTGTTACAAAAAACATTGTCGTGTCGTGTCGTGTCAAACAAAAACACGACACGATGACCCGATTTGCCACCCCTACTTCTACCACCTTCTTCTTCTTCAAGGACACCACCAAAACACACAAATGTGCTCAAAATTCACTCTTCTCAATCAGGGTTAGCTAGAGGGACAAACTTTGGACGGAGGATGATTAGGGAGAAGGTCTTGGGGCCATAAAGATGTTTAAATAGGGTCCAAAACCTAAATTTTAGGGTTTGGAACCCTCGCACGTACGCCTGGTGTACGCAATGTACGCCCAACGTCAGGGCCACGCGCATGTACGCCATGCATATGAAGAGTACGCCCAACATACTAAGTCTTTGGCCAAAATTACCAAAATGCCACTATGGGCCATTTTGCAATCCTCCTCATGCACAAGGGCCAAAAATACAATATTCTTCACATAAAGGGTTTAATTCAAAGTTACCTCATCATCGGGATGTTACACCAACCTTCTTTCAACGTTGATAATTTCTTTCCACAATAAAAATATTAAGACTTCAAATGTGGAGTCTGCATGTGTTTATGTTTAAATTCTTGGCATTACAAGGCAATTCCAAATATCAAGTTGTTTTTATCTATTATTTTTCATATTTTAGTTTGTATAGTGATTCAAGTTATAGATCTTAGTTACATCAAGAAAATTACAAATCTTTTGATTTTGGTTTTTCTTGGCAGTTGAGTGCTGATAAAAGCCTCTTTCATAGAATATTTGTAAATCAAGCAATGATTATATTTTATTAGTAGTTGATATCATATCACTTGTTGATACATCACAAAGTAACCTGAAATCCTTAATTACCCTATTGTGTTACAATTATCAGGTAAAAAGATGTGTTGAGATGTCAAGAAAGCTACGTTTCTTCAAAGATCAGACACACAAGGGTATTTATCATCTTCATCTCTTCCTACAACACAACCAGATGTTGACCTAATTTATTTTAATCTTTGAGAAATATTTTAAAAAGCCACTCATCTAATTTCTATTTTCTAAGCACATATTCTATTTACAAAATAAAAAATACACATTTAATGAAATAAAAAAGAATAGGTTAAAGTTGAGTTTATTTGGAAAAAAAATACGTTTTAGGTCTAAACTGGAAAAAAATACAAAATGTGGGGTCTTTTGTGAAAAAAAACTCAGTTTACCTGTTGGTAACCTATATAAAGAACCTTATGCCCTTATTCCAGCCTCCTTCTCACCCTTAGACAGCCACCACGAAAACCGTAACCCATATTTGTGTGTTCTTGTGATTTGGTAGCCATTTGAGAGCATTTTGGTGTTGTTTTAGTGTTTTGGAAGAGAAAGAAGCTTGAAGAAGGAGCAAGGATTCAAAGAGAACTTGTAGATCTAGGGGATTAGCACAATTTCTGACTTATTTGAGGTATCAAGCTTCAAACTTGACCATTGCATGCTTAGTTATAAAGTTGGGGTGTTTTATGGGTTATTTTGACTCCATTGTTAGGGTTTCTTGTATCTTGATAGTTTCAGACCATAAGAGCTGTCCTTTTGAGCTCTTGGAAGCACTTAGAGTCATAAAAATTGGACCTTGATGGTTAAGCCACAACCATGCAAGTGTTTAATGGTCACAAAGTTTGTTTAAGGACTAAAATCATGTTTTAACCCCCATCCATGCATGCAAGCTCATAAAGTTTGTGACTTTATGGATTAGGATGTATTAAAGGACCTGGATCTATGTTCTGGACGTGAGGACTTAATGGATTAAGTCACAAATGGAGCCCCAAGGAAGTTGGCCAGTACGCTGGGCGTATACCCTGGTACGCTGCGCATACTGGGTTAACTTCCTGTTTTCGGTCAAGGCCAGCGTGTTGGGTTTTAGTATACTACAACATCCTATGGTGCACATACAACCCTAAAAGCTTTGGATATATGTTTTCTCTAATTATACATGCAATATTGTTTCCAAAGCTTTAAGCCTACAACTAGCATACAAATGATATAAACTACATAAAATACTAGTTATAAGTTTACCTCTTTGTGTAGCTTGTAGAACTTGATGAGTTTGGCCTTTAAAAGCTTAGCCCCAATAGTGTGGAAGCCTCAAATGGAATCACAACACATCATGGACAAAAGATGAAACTTGAGAGAGAATTCATACACACCAAAACTGTCCATATCCTCCAAGAATACATTAGTTGTGATTTTGGCTATGAAGTAACATATTTATATGTGGAATTCCAAAGGTCATGGGTTAACCCAAACCCATACCCATGGGTTTATGATCCATGGTTCATGTGGCCCAACTCTTTATGTATCCATACATAAACTTGGTCCAACATAGATCATAAGCCCAACACATATAAATATAACTAATTACCATGATTAGTCCCCATAGATATAATTAGTCTCTTTTGATCACAAAATTAGTTCCAAATTAATTATTGATCAATACTAATTAAAACATATGATTTCATATTAATATATTAGAACTTATAATATATTAATAAATCATACATAACCTTCTCTCAAGAGTCTATCCTAACAAATTGTCCTGATGATATGCAACCCAAATGGACCATGCTACTCTCGGGTCAAGTACATACCAATAATAGTTATGGGCTTAGACATCTAATCTAACACATCATACGCTGGGCGTACGTGCCAGGTACGCCGTGCGTACGCATGCAGAGTGGCGAACTTGGGTTTTTGGGCCTTAAAAGTTTGGACTTGGATGGTTGGGCCTCATGGTCCACTGTGGAATAGAGTCTATGGGCCTAGAACTAAGATTTAAAGTATTGGGCCTTTTGGGCCATAATGGGCCATTCGAAATTATTTAATTTTGGCTAAGGAGTTATTGGGCTTGTGATAAGGCCCATTTTAGGAGTTGGGCCCAATTTAGAAAATTGGGCCATTAGTGAGCCTTTAATGGGCCATTAATGGGCTTGGAAAGATAAGAAGGAATTTCGGCTTTAGATATGGTCCAAATTAGACCAAGGGGTAAAATGGTCATTTTACCCTAAGAAGTAATATGGATTTTGACTAAGTGTTGTTATGATAATGATAGCCGGAGAGTCATTGGAGCAGCCGTTGGGGATTTCTTACCGTGAGATTCGACACTCAGTTTTGCGAGGTGAGTTACCTTCCAGTAGAAGTGGGTCTAAGGTACCGATGTCGGCCCACTAGTAGGAGATATAGTAGAGATGATTATCTTTGTGATAATTGTCTGGTATGCCACTATCTGTTATGCTTTATGTGCTAGTATGTTATGATATTATGTGATAGTGGTAGGAGGGGTAGGACAGACCCCGTTACCGGTCGAAAGGACCGAAGGGGTAGGCCAGCACCCGAATATGCTAGGTAGTATGTGATTTATGTGTTTATGTACTAGAATGATATACGGTAGTAGTATGGGTGAAATAGCCCCCGTTACCGGTTGAAAGGATTGAAGGGGTAGGCCAGCATCCTGATATGCTAGGCAGTTACCGGTTGAAAGAGACCGAAGGGGTTGGCCAACACCCTGATATGCTAGGCAGTTACCGGTCGAAAGAGACCGAAAGGGTAGGCCAACACCCAGATATGCTAGGCGGTATCTGTGTATTGTATGGTATGTGGTATGATGGGGGAACTCACTAGGCTTTGTGCTTACAGTTTACAGTTTTGGTTTCAGGTACTTCCTCTTTAAAGGGAAAGGGGCCGGCATGATCGCAACGCATCACACTACATTTTCCGCACATGAGATTCTTGGGAGTTATACTATGATGTTGTTTTATCATGACATGATTTGATTATTGACATATTGGTTTTGGATATGAGTTGTGTAACACTTGTTCCAGGTATTATTTAATTTATCTAATTTTTAGGGTTTTGTGCATGGACTCGGCGAGTTGGGAAGCTCCAACTCGTCGAGTAGAAGTTACTATGAGGACGCAGGACTTCAGACCTACTCGACGAGTCGGAGGACCCGACTCAACGAGTAGGAACTGTAAAGAGAAACCCTAATTTTCAGGGGTTTTTACCTTATTTAAAGAACTTATGGCTCATTTGTAGCCTCTTTCATCGTTATTACAGTCCTGAAAGAAACCCTAGCCTCATTTTGGTGCTTTCTTGAGTGTGTGTGAGCCTTAAAGAGTGGAACTTGTGCTTTTGAGAAAGAAACTTGAAGGTTTAGGAGATTGGAGAGAGGAGAAGGCTTTGGATCCGACATCTACTTGTTGTTAGCATCCATTTAGAGGTAAAGAGTTGCTACCTTGATCTCTATTTACTTAGATATCATTTTATGGAATAATATGGTCACTTTTGGTGCCAAATGGGGTCATACTCAGATTTGGACTTGTCATAAGGATATGGTTCCAGATCTGGACATCTCTAGGTCCTCAATGACATAAAGTTGCTCACTTTATCCAGCTTGGGCCCTTTCCATGCACTAAAACCTTGTAGGAAGCTTAGTTTTGATGTTTTAGCATTGTGAGGCCTTGCATGCACGTAAAGTTTGCAAATTTACGTGGTAACTACACTATGGGAGGTTGGATCTGAAGTTTGGGACCTTAGATCCCACTGGAAAGGACTGAACACAAAAGGACTGAAGGAAATCGTCGAGTCCCTTAGTCGACTCGACGAGTCGGGTAGGGTTTACCCGTTTTCTAGATTCTGAATGAGTGCAGTGAAGGATTAGGGTTTTGGTCTGCATGAACTTTTGGTCTTCTGGACATTTGATGAACTCAACGAGTCACTTAGGTGACTCAGGATTCGGTGGAATGGACTCGGGAGGAACTTGACGAGTTGCTGGATGCACTCGACGAGTTGAGGTTAACATGGACTGTTGACCTTGACTTTGACCAGGGTTGACCAGGGTTGACTTTGAGGATGATTATGGTATTTCGGGATTGTTTCAAGTTAATCACATGATGATTATAGGCAGTTGAGTTAGAGCAGGGCGTGAGATTTATCTGATCTTAGCTTGTTAGTTCAACATTCGAGAGGTGAGTCTCCTCACCATACCAATGGGTCTAAGGCACCAAGGCCAGCCCATTTTGTGATATGTGGTACACTAGTTGAAGTAGAGATATATGGTATGATAGTTAGCTATATGCCAAGTGGTATGCTAGTGATTATATGATACTTGAAGGGAAGACCATGGGGGGAGCCCATGTCACTTGGATATAAGACCATATGGGGGAGCCCATGGCTTGTTAGTTAAAGACCATGGGGGAGCCCATGGCAATCGAATGAAAGACCATGTGGGGGAGCCCATGGCTTGTCAGTTAAAGACCATGGGGGGAGCCCATGGCACTTTGGTATAAGACCATGTGGGGGAGCCCATGGCATCCTTATATGTTTGTATGCATGGCTTATGTGATATATGTAGCTTTTATGGCTAATATGATATGTATTATGTGGATTGTGTGTGGGGTATGCTCTGGGGAACTCACTAAGCATTAGCTTACAATTTGTGGATTTGTTTCAGGTACATCTGAGCCCAAGGGAAAGGGCAAGGCTTGATGGTGTGGCGTACACTCTCTCTCAAGCGTTTTGATGGGACACTCTGATGTTTAGAAATAAAATTGTCATTGTTACGAATTTGAAAACAATTGTATTGAGATTTTATGGTTTATGGGAAAGTGTTTTGGCTAATTAAAAATGAAAATTTTCTTTTGAAAATTGGGTCGTTACAAGTTGTTTCTATGATGTTTTCAGACAAATGGTTTTATAATTATTAAATTAAAAATGAAACTTTTTGGTGTTGAATTTTGGGATGTTACAAGTTGGTATCATAGCCTTGGTTTGAGGGATTCGGACACACCTTCGGGGGTGTCTGGACTCAAATCGAGGGTTTGAAAGAGTTTTACAAGAAAAATAAATTTTCTAAAATTTAAAATTAAGGTTTTTGAGAAAGAACAAGGAGTGTGATGCGTGCAATCGGCCGAGCTTAAGTAAGTTTTCCCCAAGATACCCATACATGTTATGATATGATATGATTATGAGAACTGCATGCTAGATTAGGGCTAAGGATCTAGGAAGATGCCTTATGTGCCTGCTATATGTGCTTATTGAATTACATGCTAGAACTGATTAGTCAATGATATGATGGCCTGCTTAGGATATGCTTGGTTTTGGTTACTCAAATCCCGAATGCTGCTTGCTTTGTGCTTTTAGGAGTTCTAGTTATCTTTAATTAACTAGTAAGCGAATACTTTAAGTTACATATTACGAGGACTAAATAATTTCAGAAGGTTAGGTCTAGCCCTATTTCACAACTCTTGTTTAAGTTCAACCGTTGTAGGGTAGGACCTCTCGTTCGAAGAATTATCTGGTCTTAGTGATAGGTAATGGTATTCGCGAGCTAGTTAGGTATGGATAGCAGGGACTTCTTATGCAACTGATGGCAGAGAGTGGGTCAGAGATTACCCTAGGGTAAGCCTAGGATGAGATTAGCATGGAGAGCAATAGTAGTAGAATGGACTTGGTGAAGTTAAGGCAATCCTTGAGGAAAGTACGGATATATGTGGAAGCTAGTATGGGCCCGTACTAGTGAAAGCAGAGCATCCGTAATCGAGTCAAGGAGGGCCGAGATAGAACCAGGGAACTTGTAGTGTGTGTGAGACCTCTCGAGGTTATGTATGACCCTGACGATTATGTGTTTTGTTTCAGAATGGTGGTGACACGTCACGGAGCAGGAGGTTCAGGGTCTGGGTCAGGATCAGGTTCAGGTTCGGGTTCGGGTACCGAGCTAGTTGACGACAGATTGCGCAGGTTCATTGCATCCGAGATTACGAGAGGCTTCCTTGAGTCGACCCTGGTGATTTTAGGGTCGATCAAGGAAGGTATCATTAAGCTGATGGAGATCGCCTCAGGGCATTCAGGAGCGACATGGCATTGGGCCAGTCAGGGACTCGCACACTCTCCTTCAAGGATTTCAGGAGATGTGGTGCGCCAGACTTTCACGGGGTGATGGACCCCATTGTGTCCAGGAGATGGATTGCAGACATCGAGTCTACACTGTTTACGAGCTTCTGCCCTGAGGGGTCGAAGGTCAGGTATGCTGCAGGATGTTTGAGAGACAGAGTGGGAGGCAATCAGTGACACTTTGGGAGCCCCAGCCATTGAGGCTATGACCTGGTCGGATTTTGTGACCAGGTTTAGGACTAAGTTTGCGCCAACTGTGGAGATCCAGCAGCTAGCCAGGGAGTTATTGTATATGAGGAAGACTACTGAGTCAGTGGCGGAGATTACCGCCAAGTTCCAGGAAAGGGCCTTATTGGTGCCTCAGTATGCGGGTGATGAGGAGATGAAGAAAACCCGATACCACGACATGTTGAGAGCTGACATTCGGAAACATGTCAGCTACTCGGCATGCCCGACCTTGGAGGACATGATAGCCAGAGCATGGGAGAGGGAGATTGATATAGAGCACATTAGGAAGAGGAAGGCGGAGACTAGGCAGACAACTGGGGTTTCTGGGAAGAAACCCAAGGGATTCGACTCGAGGTCGAAGGGCCAGAGCCGCTGTGGGAAATACGGCAAGACGCATGAGGGAGTTTGTCGATTGGGGGCATCGGGCTGCTATAAGTGCAGCAAGCTTGGGCACTTTGGCAGGGATTGTACTGCCCCTACCCCCACCATTCCGACGTTAGACTTGATTTGCTTCCATTGGCAGGGATTGTACTGCCCGTTACCCACTCCCGAGGATTGACGATCTCTTCGACCAGCTGCAGGGGGCATCTTGGTTTTCTAAGATCGATTTGCGTTCAGGATATCATCAGAGATGAGGATGTACAGAAGACTGCTTTCCGGACTCGCTATGGTCATTACGAGTTCGTGGTGATGCCCTTTGGGCTCAACAATGCTCCTGCCGCGTTCATGGACCTCATGAATCGCGTATGCAAACTGATGTTGGATCGGTCTGTGATAGTCTTTATCGATGACATCTTGGTTTACTCCAAGACGCAGGAGCAGCACGAGGAGCACTTGCGAGAGGTGTTGGATACCATGAGGAGGTAGAGCTTGAACGCCAAGTTCTCCAAGTGCGAGTTCTAGTTTCGCGAGGTGCAGTTTTTGGGGCACCACGTCAACCAGAACGGTATTCTGGTCGACCCGGCCAAGGTGCAGGCCGTGATGAGATGGGAGGTTTCGAAGTCTCCATCTGAGATTCGGAGTTTCCTCGGATTAACAGGCTATTATCGGAGATTCATTCAGGATTACTCCAAGATAGCGGTACCCCTGACCCGACTGATGAAGAAGGTTGTTGTTTTTCGTGGGGGCCTGAGCAGCAGGTAACGTTCGAGAATTTGAGGCAGAGGTTGTCCGAGCCGCCGATCTTATCCCTTCCAGTGGGCGTTGATGACTTTGTGGTATACTGTGGTGCGTCCATCTCGGGTTTAGGCGCAATATTGATGCATAGGGGGCACGCCATCGTCTACGCCTCGAGGCAGTTGAAGCCTCACGAGGCAAACTGCCCGAAACACGATCTAGAGCTGGGGCAGTTATTTTCGCCCTCAAGATTTGGCGACACTACCTCTATGGGGTCCGTTGAACCATTTACACGGATCACAAGAGCCTGAGGTATCTGATTGATCAATCAAATATGAACATCAGACAGCGGCGATGGTTGGATGTGGTGAAGGATTACGTCTGTGAGATCCTTTATCACCCGGGGAAGGCCAACGTTGTGGCCGATGCACTTAGCAGCAAGGCATTCGTAGCCCAGATCAGAGACATATTCCTGAGGATGACAGTAGTGACTCTGCTTTTGGAGCAGATCTGGGAGGACCAACAGGAGGCTATGAAGGAGGAACACCGGAAGAGTGAACGTATCGTGGGTCAGGTTTCCTCCTTCGACTATGATAGCCGCGGGCTGTTGACACTCCATCGTAGAGTGTGGGTTCCATATCACGGAGGTGTGCGCCAGGTTTTAATGGAGGAGGCGCACAAATCTAGATTTTCTATCCAGCTTGGGGCGACGAAGATGTATAGAGATCTTCATCCTGATTACTGGTGGCACTGCATGAAGCGGGATGTAGCCTGGTACGTGGTGAGGTGCTTGATCTGCAGGAAGGTCAAGGCCGAACACCAGAGACCTCACAGCAAGATGCAGCCGTTGGACATCCCTATGTGGAAATGGGAGGATATTACTATGGATTTCATCACAAAGCTTCCCAGGACCGCACGGGGAGTGGATTCGATTTGAGTCATCGTGGATCGGTTGACCAAGAGCGTGCATTTCATTCCGATTCAGGAGAGCATTTCGGCTGAGAAGCTGGCCGACATCTACATTAGAGAGGTAGTAGCTCGTTATGGGGTGCCAGTTTCCGTGATTTCTGACCGAGACGTACGGTTCACTTCCAGATTCTGGAAGAAATTTCATGACGAGTTGGGTACTCGTGTGCACTTTAGCACGACTTTTCACCCGCAGACGGATGGTCAGAGCGAGTGGGCCATCAGGACTTTGGAGGATATGCTGCGGGCGTTTGTTTTAGACTTCGGTGGTAGCTGGGATACCTACCTTCGCTTGGCAGAGTTTTCCTACAATAATAGCTACCACGTCGGCATCAAACATCCTCCCTTCGAGATGCTATATGGGAGGAAGTGCAGAACTCCGATATGCTGGGGTGAGGTTGGACAGAGGGTCATGGGGAGTACCGAAGTGGTACTCAAGACGACAAAGAAGATCCAGTAGGTCCGGAGTAGACTCCAGATGGCCTAGAGTCGGCAGAAGAGTTACGCCGACAGACACCGATCGAAGTTGGAGTTCCAGGTCGGGGATATGGTCCTTATAAATGTGTCACCTTGGAAGGGCGTCATCCGCTTCAGGAAGTGGGGCAAGTTGGGCCTCATGTACATCAAACCCTTCAGAGTGGTAGCCTGAGTGGGCAAGGTAGCATCTCGGTTGGATCTTCCGGAGGAGCTGAGACAGATCCACAACACTTTTCATGTTTCGCATCTGCAAAAGTGCATAGCCGATGATTCCGCGGTGGCTCCATTAGAGGACCTTCAGGTGGATGACATCCTAAACTACATCGAGAGGCTCATAGCTATTCTCGACATGAAGACGAAGGCTCTGATAAACAAGGAAGTAGCACTGGTGAAGGTGCAGTGGCAGCACCGTAAGGGCTCAGAATGGACGTGGGAGCTAGAGGACGAGAAGAGGGAGCATTACCCCGAGTTCTTCCCGACAGCAGCAGCAGACTTCGAGGACGAAGTCTAATTCAAGTGGGGGAGATTTGTAACATCCGGGATTTATAAGGTACTAATTATATTATTATAAGACTAATGAATTGAATTGGTTTGTGCTTGGACCATTGGACCCTTGAGATTGGGCTGAGAAGTGTCGTACGTGGGGCGTACTATGCCATGTACGCTCAGTGTACTCATGAGATGAAGGCGCGGATGCCATGCACATACGCCCAACGTACCAAAGGGTACGCGCATCGTACCCATGCAGACTCTAAAACCCTAAAATTTAGGGTTTGATCCCTATATAAAGAACCTTATGCCTTTAGTCCTGCCTCCCTTTCACCCTTAGACAACCACCACGAAAACCCTAACCCATATTTGTGTGTTCTTGTGATTTGGTTGCCATTTGAGAGCATTTTGGTGTTGTTTTGGTGTTTTGGAAGAGAAAGAAGCTTGAAGAAGGAGCAAGGATTCGAAGGGAACTTGTAGATCCAGGGGATTAGCACCATTTCTGACTTATTCGAGGTATCAAGCTTCAAACTTGACCATTTCATGCTTAGTTATAAAGTTGGGGTGTTTTATGGGTTATTTTGACTCCATTGTTGGGGTTTCTTGTATCTTGATAGTTTCAGACCATAAGAGTTGTCCTTTTGAGCTCTTGGAAGCACTTAGAGTCATAAAAGTGGACCTTGATGGTTAAGCCACAACCATGCAAGTGTTTGATGGTCGCAAAGTTTGTTTAAGGACTAAAATCATGTTTTGACCCCCATCAATGCATGCAAGCACATAAAATTTGTGACTTTATGGATTAGGATGTCTTAAAGTACCTGGATCTATGTTCTGGATGTGAGGACTTAATGGATTAAGTCGTAAATGAAGCCCCAAGGAAGCTGGCCAGTACGCTGGGTGTACACCCTGGTACGCTGCGCGTACTGGGTCAACTTCCCGTTTTCGGTCAAGGCCAGCGTGCGCTGGACGTACGTGCCAGGTACGCCGCGCGTACGCATGTAGAGTGGCGAACTTGGGTTTTGGGCCTTAGAAGTTATGGCCTGGATGGTTGGGCCTCATGGCTCACTGTGGAATAGAGTCTCTGGGCCTAGAATTGAGATTTAAAGTATTGGGCCTTTTGTGCCATAATGGGCCATTCGAAATTATTTATTTTTGGCTAAGGAGTTATTGGGCTTGTGATAAGGACCATTTGAGGAGTTGGGCCCAATTTAGAAAATTGGGCCATTAGTGAGCCTTTAATGGGCCATTAGTGGGCTTGGAAAGATAAGATGGAAATTGTGCTTTAGATATGGTCCAAATTAGACCAAGGGGTAAAATGGTCATTTTACCCTAAGAAGTAATATGGATTTTGACTGAGTGTTGTTATGATAATGATAGTCGGGGAGTCGTTGGAGCAGCCGTTGGGGATTTCTTACCGTGAGATTCGACACTCAGTTTTGCGAGGTGAGTTACCTTCCAGTAGAAGTGGGTCTAAGGCACCAATGCCGGCCCACTAGTAGGAGATATAATAGAGATGATTGTCTTTGTGATAATTGTCTAGTATGCCACTATCTATTATGCTTTATGTGCTAGTATGCTATGATATTATGTGATAGTGGTAGGAGGGGTAGGACAAACCCCGTTACCGGTCGAAAGGAACGAAAGGGTAGGCCAGCACCCAGATATGCTAGGTAGTATGTGATTTATGTGTTTATGTACTAGAATGATATATGGTAGTAGTAGGGGTGAAATAGTCCCCGTTACCAGTCGAAAGGATCGAAGGGTATGCCAACATCCTGATATGCTAGGCAGTTACCGGTCGAAAGAGACAGAAAGGGTAATCCAGCAACCGAATATGCTAGGCAGTATGTGTGTATTGTATGGTATATGGTATGATGGGGGAACTCACTAAGCTTTGTGATTACGGTTTACAATTTTGGTTTCAGGTACTTCCACTTCGAAGGGAAATGAGTCGGCATGATCGCAACGCATCACACTACATTTTCCGCACATGAGATTCTTGGGAGTTATACTCTGATGTTGTTTTATCATGACATGATTTGATTATTGATACATTGGTTTTGGATATGAGTTGTTTCTATGATGTTTTCAGACAAATGATTTTATAATTATTAAATTAAAAATGAAGTTTTTGGTCTTGAATTTTGGGATGTTATAGTACCTAGTCGGATTATAGAATAACTTGGGTAAGTCGGTGATCGAACATAGGGAACTTAATTTAATTTATAAAATAACTACTTCTAATTACACTAAGAAAACAAACTTTAAGTGGGGGGGTTTTTACTAATTTTGAAAGATCAGAAGAACTTAAATCAAACTAAATGACTATGAAAACTTAACAAGCAAGAAAATGACTTTTACTTCAAGATGTAAAGAGTACTTCTGTCCAGTTCCGATTTCACCTTCTCGTATGGTTGATTTCCAGTGGATGGATTATATTGATTACCAATTCATTAATTTACTAGTTATTATGATCAAATATCTAGTTGTACCAATTTATGAATTACCATGTAATGATGAAGCACAGGTTAAACACAAAATCGATATAAGCACAAATTGGACTATGATTGATAAATCTAGTAGTTACTTTCCTAAGATCAAGTTAAGCAAACAAGCACAAATTAAGATTAATTATGCTCACTAACACAGTTAAAATTACTAGCTTTAATTACCTAAACTAAGATGTGATTAATCCTAGCTCTAATTATTTAATTTTCATAAACAATTAGGTAACAATATCATGCAACTAGATTGATCATCTATCACATAGAACTTGATTAATAAGCAATATAAACTAGAAATTCAACATGCTAGGGTTTTGATTATCAAACACAAGTAAAATCAACATAAATCATCCATAAATTGAAATCAACACATAAGGATAGGGTTCATCTTCACCAAACAGAAGTATAAGGTTTTTAGTCTCTCATAATAACATAAAAACACACTAAATCAATGCAATTTAGACTAGACATGAGTAATGTTGAGCAAACCGAATAGACCAATGTAGATTTCTTCTAAATCTCTTCAACTCTTGAGCTCCAATTGATTTTTGATCTTCCCAAGGTTATCTAGAGGATTTTAGTCGCAATCCCTCTCAGAAAATCGGCCAAAAGTCTTCTAATTTAACCTAATGTTTGAATATATATATATATATATATATATATATATAGTTTCCATAATGCTGATCACCATAGCGTGGTAAACAAGCACCACGTTGTGGTCTTCTATAAAATCTTGTATTCTCCAAGTCAGCTCATTGATCGCGAATCTAACAATTGCCACGACGTGGTGTAGAGTGACTACGTCGTGGGCTTCAATCTTCAAGCCTTTTTTGTCTTCTTTTTTACTTAGCCCACATTTTCCTGCTTCCAGCTCCTCGTTTGCTACCTTTTAATCGCGAGCATGTCTTTGCTCATACAAAACATATTTCAAACATAATAAGTACCTTATGTCCCAAAATAGACATAATTGTAGCTAAAAGTATTAAAAATATGCACGAAATATATGACTAACTATGCTCATATCAGAGTGGTAAAGGATTAGTGTGTCTTCCAAATTCTATGGAAAACAAGACTTATGATGACCAATGGTGTTGTGCAGTATTCTATGGCAAACAAGACTTTTGGGACCAAATTTTGCAAACGGTGATATTTACTTATAAAAAGTGATTTATATGTTTTTTTAATATAAAATCAAAATAGAGGTGTTTCATTATAATAGTATCATAATAAGACTAAATTTCATATAAGGAAACTATTAAAGTATAATGTAAAACCAAAGTAAGTTTCCTTGATGAAAAGTTAGTGTTATATTATATTGAAAGGGTTCTCGAAATGAATCCTTAGGTCATGACATGCATAAGAAACGATATGAAATGGTTATAAAACTTTTTAATAATGAAAAATACAATTGTTAAAGTTTAATAAGTATAATGAAATATTGGATTACACAAAACGTGGATTGAGACTAAACTGCTACCTTTTTTTGAATAGTAGCATATGTGTGTATACCAAGCTAGAGACCTAGCAAAATTACAAAGTAAAGCCAACAACGGGTTTTTTTATCCATTCAACCCAAATGACTTTGAGTTTACGATTCCTAGCCACAACCTATTGAAAGGGAAATTCAAAAAATTTACTTAGACAAATGATCCTTTTTAATACCAATCGAATCAAACAACTTACTATTATATAATCTCCAAATGACCCAAATGAGAGTCAAAATAATAGTTTCCAATCCCATTCTTTTGGTAGAAGAAAGATGCAATGTGTCAATTCACAGGAAAACATCATCCACTTATGGAAAACTCGGGACCACTGTATCACACCATCTCGACACAGACTTCCATAAACCCACCATAAGTTTACATGTAAGAAGGTATGTTGAGTATCTTTAGCCACAAACTTGCAAATCAGACAAAAACCTATTCTAAATCCACTCCTCTATTCAACAAATTTCATCAAGTATGTAATTTATCCAACCGGATCCTCCAACATAAAATATTGACCTTCTTAGGAATAATCGTGTTCCATCTCATAACTTTAATAGTATTCGAAAGAGTCAAGTCATCAATAATGTATATAGTATCGCTTGTGGTAAGTGTCAAAATTGCTAAGATTCCATCTCCAATAATCACCCATTCATGAAAAATCCACTAAATGAATTATAGCCGACATCTCCACTAATTAAGAATTCTCGTCATCCCTCGCCTCCCTTCGCCAATTCCATTCCGAGTGTAAATCATTCCACTGATCTTTTATCAAGCAGTTTTTCTCGTTTTCTAGCAAAAATAACCGATGAAATCTATTCATAAAAGCCGTATTACCATACCAAACATCATTCCAAAGGCTTGTTTCCAAACCATCTCCCACATGTCTTGTCATATGCGAATGTAAAATAATTTGTTAATCATGTAATTGCTTTATAAAACCAACAATCGCACTCCAAAGACCTTTTGTATTGCAAGGCGGAAAACCTGGTCATAACCTTGCATGAGAGTGTTTTGAAATTAATGAACTCTTTATATATATATATATATATATATATATATATATATATATATATATATATATATAGGGCTTGGGGAATATGTGGCTGTTATGTACCTAATATTAGGTATAGAACCATCAAAAACTACATAATTATAACAAAATTCAATCCAATATCTCTACCATATTTCTTGTATCCTCTATTAGAGTTTATGATAGGCTTTGTATATATTTTTTGTGGAGTTTTATAAGTTTAATTTTGCACCACAAACCGTGTATAAGAATATTTTACCAACTACATGTAGTCCGGTATAATGAAATTTAATACAAAAAACAATAGTGAAAGATTCAAATTGTTCATTAAAAACCCGATGAGCCTCTTCCCATATTCCATAAAAAAAACAATGCAAGTATACATAAGGTAGGTGTCGGAGGAAGTTATGAAGCTTCTACTAGAGGTCTAATAAAAAACACATTCGAAATACATAGATGTTGAGGATGAATTACAAAATAAAAATAATATGAGTTCAAAAGGAATATAAAGAAGCTAACAATGAAAGAAAATTTTGTTTTTTAATCAAAATGAAGTTAATTTAGATGGTTTATACCTAATATCAAATACATGACAGCCACATATTCACTTTTCTTATATATATATATATATATATATATATATATATATATATATATATATATATATATATATATAGACAAAATTGTAAAAATGGTTCATGTGGTTTTCAAAAGTTACATTTTGTGGTTTTGGTCCCTGTGATTGGTACTTTTGTGGTTTTTAGTCCAGACCAAACTTGAAATGACAAATATGCCCTTAAATATATATTTTTTATTTTCTTATTATTTAATTAAAAAAAATCAATCATCCTACCTTACCTTACCCAAACCCACCACACCTCTTTCTTTCTTTCTTTCTCTCTCTCTCTCTCTCTCTCTTCATCTTCTCCATATTATCCTTCAATCAAGAAAAAAAATCCCAGAGAAACCTTGAAACTCATTTTCCTAACACCTTCCCACAATGTCGACTCCTAAGTTCCAACTCCAATCATATAAAAAATAAAACAAAATCGCTACAACCATCTCAAAGGTCCGAATCCAACCTAGATTTATCACCATTATTACTGACTTGCTCTTTTTTTCCTACCTCTATTTCGCCATTGGAGACTGTTGCCTCAAACCTACAACTATATCAAAAAACACACCATTCCCTATCTAAAATCAACCTCCACTAGATAAAAAAACCCACAATATATCAACCATCATGGCGGCTTAGATCTAGACATCAGTTCTCACCTCATCAACACTGTCATTCTCACGGGTGTTCTTCAATATCTTGAAGAATTACAGAACTCGTTTGCAGATCTGATCGTAGGCGCCATCTTGAAACCCTAACCTTAGCGTAGATATAGAAAAATCCTCATATCTAAAACCCTCGAACCAGAGGACTAGTCTATGGTGGTGGCAATCAGTGGTGATAGTGTGATAGCTTATTTTATTTCCTTATTTTATTAGTTTATTTTAGATTTTTAGATCTTTTTATCATTGATGCATTGTATTTTATTTATTTTTCTTTAGTATGGATCGTACCGGGTGCTTTTTATGTTGCATGAGGAATTTTGCAGGGTTTTGGAGCTTATCGCGATTGTGGATTAGAGTGAAGACGGACTTGTGGGCTCTCGAGGTGCTATTGGGCTTGGCGGATCCACCAAAGGAGATTTGGGCTTAAAAAGATAAAGGCTTGGATGAAGTGGGCTTGTGAAGATGGATCATGGATAATTAATTTTGGGTTTGGAGCATCTATATTTGAAGCTAAAAGATGTTTGGTTGATTTGAATCACATGGATATGGAGGGGACCAAAGGAATCTTTGGTAGTGGAAGGGTGGAGTGGTGGAATGAAGGACCAATAGCATTATAGCAACATTTGCGCGGGTGGAATTTTCGTCGTGCGGGTACCCGCGCAACTGCCCAGTTTGGGCATTTTGGTCATTTGGCTTGCCATTACCTTGGGGGATCAGACCTAGCAGCCACAACTTCGATTTTACACCATTGGAGACCTGGAGAAGGCGATTTTGAAGCTCAAAAACTCATTTCTCTTCATCTTTCCAAGTTATTTGGTAGTTTCTTTATGCAATTAGACTTTTGTGATTGTTGTTCTATTGCCATGAGTGGCTAAACTCTTTATATTGGTTAACTTTGGTTAAAACCTTTGAATGTTTGTGGGTTTTTGAAGGATTCATGCTAGATTATCAATTATCTTATGTTTATGGTTCTAGATCATTTTTCTTATGCTTGTTTAATGCTTTGATCACGATCTTGGCACTTGAATGAGCTATTGTTAGTTTATTTCTTTGGTTTTGCATTGAATCATTGAATTAACTTAGAACAAGGGCTTTATGATGGTAAAAATCATCTCTAGTTTATGAATCATAGCTCCTTTATGGATGTGTAAGCATTGACATCCTCTGGGAATTGGGGATTCCTTCTTTCTTAAGGCTAATTAACTTCTTGGGTTCAATTGCTTCAATTAAACCCTTGATCTTGATTAAGAAGGTGTGTTGTGGGCTTCCCCAACCTCCATACCACCTAAGAGGAATCTTGGCATATCATGCTTCATGATTGCTATAACCAATTTGGGATGAATGATAAGCTTCATGTTGAATCCTAATGATAAGCACACAAATGTTCATTGTGTTGAATTGCCTTGGTTAACCAATTGTTCCCAACATTTAAACATCTCACTATCTTGCTTAATTGCAAGTTTTTAGTTATTCAAGTCTTTTAGTTTTCAAGCAATCATAACACCCCCCTTTTTAGTTTAATTGTAGTTAGCTAGTTTATTTACAATAGTTCTTTTAGATTGCATTGGTGATTGAATACAACCATTTCCCCGAGGATCGATACCCCTTTTTACCATTATATTACGTTTTATTTGCAAACAAAGGGTGTAATTTGCTTGGTGGACTTGACATCCCATCAAGTTTTGGCGCCGTTGCCGGGGAAATTGGTTATTGTTATTTGATTGTTTATGCCTAGGTCTACAAGAACCGGTGAACTACTCTACAATCCGGAAATTGATAAAGAAGCAAAAAGGTTAAAAAAAGTTAGCCAAACAAGCAAAGCAACAACAACTAGTTCAAGCTTCTTCCTCTTCTCCACTAATCAACATAGAAGACCAAGTTCATACTTTAAGTGATACCGCCACCGAGCCGAGTTCTCCAATTGTAGGTCATTCCTTTGAATACATTCCGTTTGAAAACTACATAGCCATGAATCACACTCCACCTCACAATCCCAACCCAAACCCAAACAATCAAGATGCCAATACACCACCCCAACAACCAAGACAACAACAAGAACCTCTCATTGATATGCCACCTTGGAATCAAGCCCCTCCACAAAACCAACCCAATTATCAACTACCACAACCACAAAACCAACACTTCCACCAAAACAACCAACCTCAAAACAATGCTTTTCAAGTTCAACAAGTACATTACCCAAATCAACCCAATTACCAACACCCTCCAATGTACCAAAACCCAATATACCCCCAACAACAACCCCCCTACAACCAATATCCTAACTACCAACCTTATCCACCACCAATCTACAATCACCAACCATACCCATACCCACCTTACCAACAACCACCCAATTACTTGCAACAATATCCCAATAACCCCAATCCACCCAACCCCCCTCAAGAGTTGACACTTCGACAAATGATGGAGACGGATGTTACTCACACACCTCTTGGTATTGTTTATCCCGCAAACCGCCGAGGGATTGAATTGAAGTCAAGTTTCATACATCAACTCACCAAGTTCCATGGTTTGGATAGAGAAGATCCTCAAAGGCATTTGAAGTCCTTTCGTATGATATGTGTTAGCATGTTGCCCGAAAACGTGACATTGGATGATTTCAAGCTAACCGCCTTCCCGCTCACCTTGGAAGATAAAGCTAGAGAGTGGTTATTCAACTTACCACCGGGATCTATCCACACATGGGAAGAGTTACTCAAAGCCTTCAATAGCAAGTTTTATCCCACCTCCCGGATATCAAGTCAAAGAAGCGACATTTTGGGGATTCGTCAAGGGGAGAATGAGACCTTTCATGATTTTTGGGAGCGATTCAACAACTTGTGTACAAGTTGTCCTCAACACAACATACCCGAACAACTACTTCTTCAACAATTTTATGAGGGTATGAATGAAAAAGATCGAAGGATGATTGATGCTTCAAGTGGTGGTGACATCTTCAACAAAACCCCTCAAGAGATAAGATCACTTTTTGGAACCATTTCTCAAAATCAAAAGAACTTTGGGACTCAAAATGAAATGAAGAGAAATTCTCCACAAGTGGTTGGTGAAGTTAGCAACACTCAACACTTGGAATCAAAGCTCTTGGATTTGACTAATGTGCTAAGTCAAATGGTGGTGGGAAGTGGTCAACAATTGATGGTATGCGGTATTTGTGCCATGACGAGGCATTACACGGATAAGTGCCCCACACTTGGAAGTGAACCGGAAGATGTGAATGCAATGGGCGGATATCAAGGTCAACCAAGACCCACAGGATTTCAAAACAATTTCAACCCAAATTGGAGGAATAACCCAAACAATCGATACCCACCAAAGCAAAATCCACCAAACATTTTGATGAGACCCCAACATCCGCCATATCCTTCCTAAAAACCTCCATATCCACAAACTTCTTATAACCCTCCAAATTACCAACAACCTCCACAACACGGCCAATCAAGTGGTAACCATCAAATGAGCCTTCAAGAACTCGTCACTTCTCTTTCTCAAAGCCAAACCCAATTTCAACAAGAGACCAAGAACACTTTCTCAAACATTCAAGCACAAATTGGAGACTTGGCCACCGCTCTCAACAAGATGGAACAAAGGGGTAAACTTCCATCTCAAACCGAGAAAAATCCCAATGTGAGTGCAATAACTTTAAGAAGTGGGAAAACCCTTGGAGAAAGCAACCCCAAAAGAGTTTCAAGAGAAGAAGAAGATGAGGTTATTATTGTTGATCCTCCGAAGGTTGAAGCTACTTCAAAGGAACCGGTTGTTCCCAACATTGATCAACCCGACTCTTCCAACAAGCCTATCAAGCCATTGGTCATACCACCACCTTTCCCTTCTTGGTTAGCCTTTTCCAAGAAACAAGAGGAAGAGAAAGAAATTCTTGAGACTTTCCGCAAAGTTCAAATCAACATTTCACTATTGGATGCCATAAAGCAAATTCCGCGCTATGCCAAATTTCTTAAGGATTTGTGCACTAATAAGAGGAAGTTTAAGGCAAATGAAAAAATTCAAGTCAATGCCAATGTGTCCGCGGTTATCCAAAAGAAGCTTCCACCCAAATGCAAGGATCCGGGCATGTTTGCTATTCCTTGTACCATTGGTGACTTGCATGTTGAAAGTGTCATGTTAGATCCTGGAGCCTCAATCAATGTAATGCCATACTCGGTTTTTCAATCTCTCAATGTTGGACCTTTGGAAGAAACCGGAGTCATCATTCAATTAGCGGACAAGTCAAGTGTATTTCCAAGAGGTGTGTTGGAGGATGTACTAGTTCAAGTCAATCAACTAGTATTTCCCGCGGACTTCTATGTTATTTACCTTGAAGAGAAGACCCCTTCCAAGTCATCTATGATCCTTCTTGGAAGACCTTTCATGAATACCGCTCACACAATTATTGATGTCCATAATGGGAAGATCACAATGGAATTTGATGGAGAGATCATTCACTTCAACATCTTGAAGCCATGAGATACCCTAGCAACATTTCTCCATTATATCGGGTTGATGTGATTGAGCCAATCACCCAAGAATTATTCGAGTTATCACATGGGGATCTTTTGAAGATGGTGCTCAACTTGAGTTTTGATGTTGAAAGTTTGAAGAAAACATTGGATATGTATACATTGGACTCCGAAGTTGAAGAGATTGTGAAGACTTTAGAACTTAACAACTCAACAAAAAACGATGTTTCTCAAGTTGCCTTATCTCATTCTCCAAACAAGATGCCACCTTCCATAATCCACCCATCCACACTTGAATTGAAAGTCTTACCTAGCCATTTGAAATATGCTTATCTAGGTCAAGATGAAACTCTACCGGTGATCATCTCTTCTCAATTGAAAGACTTTGAAGAAAACCAATTGATTGAAGTCTTGAAAGATCATAAAGAGGCCATGGGGTGGACAATAACGGACATTAAGGGAATAAGCCCTAATGTATGCACTCACAAGATACTCATGGAAGATGATTGTAAGCCTAGGAGGGAAGTTCAAAGACGATTAAATCCTCCCATGATGGAAGTTGTCAAGAAAGAGATAATCAAACTCCTTGATGCGGATATGATTTACCCGATTTCCGACTCCAAGTGGGTTAATCTGGTTCAAGTGGTTCCCAAGAAAACGGGAATCACGGTTGTTGAGAATAACAAAGGAATAATGGTACCCACTCGAGTTCAAAATGGATGGAGGGTATGCATTGATTATCGAAAGTTGAATTCAAGCACACGAAAAGATCACTTTCCTCTTCCTTTTATCGACCAAATGCTCGAGAGATTGGCGGGCAAGTCACATTATTGTTGCCTCGATGGATACTCGGGTTTTCATCAAATACCCGTTGCCCCCAAAGATTAAGACAAGACGACCTTCACATGCCCCTTTGGCACGTTTGCCTATAAGCGGATGCCATTTGGATTATGCAATGCCCCCGCCACATTCCAAAGATGCATGGTGAGCATTTTCTCCGAGTATGTTGAGAATATAATTGAAGTATTCATGGATGACTTCACAGTGTATGACAATTCGTTTGATGAATGCTTGGATAATCTTAAGAAGATTTTGAAAAGGTGCATTGAGAAAAAGTTGGTGTTAAACTTTGAGAAAAGTCACTTCATGGTCAATCAAGGCATCATCTTGGGACACATCGTCTCCAAAAAGGGAATTGAAGTTGACAAAGCCAAAATTGATGTCATCCAAACCCTTCCTTACCCAACATGTGTTAGAGAAGTAAGATCTTTCTTGGGCCATGCGGGATTCTATAGAAGATTTATCAAAGATTTCTCGAAGATTACGCGTCCGATGTGCCTCCTTCTCCAAAAAGATGTTGATTTTGACTTCAATGTTGCATGTCAAGAAGCCTTTGATAAACTCAAAGCCTTTCTCACTTCCGCTCCAATAATTCAACCTCCAAATTGGGAGCTTCCCTTTGAAATAATGTGTGATGCAAGCAATTTTGCAATTGGAGCGGTCTTAGGTCAAAAGGAAGGCAAAGCATCACATGTCATCTACTATGCCTCCAAAACCTTGGATAATGCTCAAGCCAATTACTCAACCACCGAGAATGAACTTCTAGCCATTGTATTCGCCTTGGAGAAATTCCGGCAATACCTTCTCGGAACAAAAGTGATTGTATACTCCGACCATGCCGCATTGAAGTATCTCATGACCAAGAAAGATGTCAAGCCACGGCTGATTCGATGGATTCTTCTTTTACAAGAATTCGATCTTGAGATAAAGGACAAAAGTGGTGCCGAAAATCTAGTTGCGGACCACTTAAGTCGGTTGAATATAGGTGACTCCTCATCTTCTATCCTTGATGAATTCCCGGATGAGCACCTCTTCTACATTTCAAACACCATCCCATGGTATGCGGATATTGTGAATTACTTGGTTACTAAAGAAATTCCTCACACATTTACCAAGTACCAAAAAGCCAAGTTGAAGAGTGATTCCAAATACTACGTATGGGACGATCCTTATCTTTGGAAACATTGTCCGGATCAACTAATACGGCGGTATGTTCATCAAAATGAGGTCGAATCAATATTGAAGTTTTGTTATGAGTATGCATGCGGAGGACATTTTGGTCAAAACAAAACCATGCGAAAGGTCTTAGAATGTGGACTCTATTGGCCAACAATGTCAAGAGATACTTATCTATTTTGCAAAAGTTGTGATAGATGTCAAAGAACGGGAACCGTATCCACGAGGCATGAAATGATTCAAAGCCCTATCCTCATTTGCGAAATCTTTGATGTATGGGGAATCAATTTCATGGGCCCTTTCCCCGTCTCTTTCGGATACACTTATATACTCTTGGCGGTTGATTACGTATCAAAGTGGGTTGAAGCAAAGGCTACAAGGCATGATGATTCCAAAACTGTGATTGACTTCTTGAAGTCAAACATTTTTGCAAGATATGGTGTACCGAGAGCTTTGGTGAGTGATAGGGGCACTCATTTTTGCAACAAAATGATGGAAGCCATGATGAAAAGATATGGTGTCACACACCGGATATCAACCGCTTATCATCCACAAACGAATGGCCAAGCCGAAGTGTCAAATAGAGAAGTCAAGCAAATTCTTGAAAAGACGGTCAACACCACACGAAAAGATTGGAGCTTGAAGTTAGAAGATACTTTGTGGGCGTATCGGACCGCCTACAAAACTCCAATTGGTATGTCTCCATTCCGCCTCGTCTATGGAAAGTCTTGTCATTTACCGGTGGAATTGGAACACAAGGCATATTGGGCAGTTAAAAAGTGTAATTTCAATCTTGAAGAAGCCGGAAAGCACCGAAAGATGCAACTTCAAGAAATCGAGGAGTTGAGGAACGAGTCTTATGAAAATGCAAGCATCTACAAAGATAAAACAAAAGCGTTTCACGACAAACGCATCACTCGTAAGCATTTTATCCCGGGCCAAAAAGTTCTTCTTTATCATTCACGCTTAAAGCTATTCCCGGGAAAGTTGCGATCTCGATGGCACGGACCTTTTATTGTTATAAAAGTGTTTGATCACGGTGCGGTTGAAATTAAGAGTTTGGAAACAAATCAAATATTCAAAGTGAATGGGCATCGCTCGAAACCATTTTATGAAGGCTTTGACACAGGAGAATTTGACAACATAACATTGGAAAATCCGAATTACGAAGGTTGACGGAAGCGGGGCTAAGTCTTGGCAAAGACGTTAAATAAATGCGTTGTAAATAAATAATCTCCGCTTGAAGTTTTGGGTGTTTCTAAGCTTGAAGTTGGTCTAAAAATAAGCATTTGGAAGTCTAGCAATGATCTTGGTGAAGTTTGAAAAAATGGAAAAAATTCGAAATTTGCGCGGGTACCCGCGCAGAAGTTGCGCGACCGGCCCCCAGCCGCGCAAGTTCCGAGTTCTAGCCTCCACAACTTAGAATCGCATCTGATTAGTCTGTGCGGCCTAACTCCACCCTCGCAGATGTTTGCGCGCCCAAGAACAAAATGTAACCTTCCTTGCGTGGCCGACCCATTTTACCCACAACTCACCCGCCCCAACCGGTAACCCGCTCCAAACCCACTAATTACCCGGATCCGACCCTTGAATCGACCCGAAATCCCGACCCATGCCCGAATCATTTAAGACCCACCTTTTGACAACCTTGCAACCCGTCATAACCATTTTTCTTGGCTCAATCATGTCAAGGAGCCAGTTTACATCTTGCCTAATCCTAGCATCTCCACCTTTTCCACCAGCGAGCCTGAAACTTGGTTCTTGCCTGAAGAGTTACATGATGATGATGATGAAATGCATGTCGACAATTCCAATGCTGGTAGTCCATTTAAGGCCGAAGACCATTATGACCTCCCGATCCGACAATTGCCACCACCTTACTATGATCAGCCTTCGGGATCACACTTTCAGCCGCAACATGAGTACCACTCCTATCAGCAACACAATGAGCCCGATCCCGAGCACGAATTCCCTCTTGATATCTACAGTCAGCTTGCCTCACTGCGCCTCCAGGGCAACCGGAACACAACAACCATTCGCCGCATCGAGGAGCAGCAAGCCCGCACCAACAACTACATGGAGGATCTTTGGTATCATTTTCGGCCCGATGAAGGTTACCCCCCTCGTGGGCCTCCTCCACCTTGATCCCGGTATGATCCTTCCTTACTCTCATCCTAATCATTGAGGACAATGCTTAATTTTAAGCTTGGGGTGAGGTAATCTTTATCTTTTTTTTATTGCATTTAGGTTGTATATAGTTTCATTTAGAGTAACTCATTTAGGTCATTCATAAAAATTGCATGAAAAATTCAAAAATATTGCATATTTTCTTTCTTTCTTTTCTAATTTTCATACTTTTTAGATGCATCCTAGTTTAAGTTCATGCATTTTTGTTCTCTCTTGTCTTCTCATCCCTACAGGTACCAGAGCACCGAGTCATAAGTATTGAATCATAGATTGGTCCCGGGTCTTGATATGGAATTCCTTGTATTTGATAAGTGGGACACGTTTTAAGCCTCACGGACCATTTTAAGACCGCTTGTGTGGGGTTCAGATGCAGGTAGCTTGATTGGGTCTAGGTGCGGAGGGATGTGGTTGGTCATGCCAATGTGTGCGAGCAAAGATTAGCCCGGTAAGGTATTATGAAGACATTGAAGATATTGAAGACTCGCATCTTGGTTTTGGAGGGAGTACCCTTTATTACTCTCGAGTCTCGTCCGAGCCTTGCTTAGTTAGATTCTCACTGCCTTTTTAAGATAGGTTATTTTTTTAGGAGTCTAGAGTAGATAGTTAGATAGATTTTGTTTATCACACCTTGCATTGAGGTGCTTGATGAACTTTGAAGTGGGTCCCCCAATTCACATATTTTGGGACCAAGTCTTTTCGGTAACACCCATTTTTGAGTCATTCCCCACCCTTTTTAGTTGATCTTGGCACATTATCAATGATCATTAGGCGTTCATGTTAGCCTCCATCATTTGTTACATGGTGAAATTCCTTAGACCTTCAAAGAAGAAAACACAAAAAAAAAATGAAGAAATTGGAAAAGTGAAGACAAAAAAAACAATGAAGAAGATTAAAGAAAAGCAACAAAAACAAAGACGAAAAATGAAGAAAAAGAGCAACACAAAAAGAAGAACAAGAATCCAAGTTCAAGGCTTTAGTCTAAAAAAAAACCGAGAGAAATAAGAAGACTGAATATCAAGCATCAAAGAGGTTGAAGACCAAATAACAGAAGTTCGGGATTGAAGATTTAGGTTGTTAGGTTTAGATTTAGGTTAAGTAGAATTTTTATTATTTTATTTTTAATTTTTGGTGAGAAAAGGCCCCGACGATGAGACGGTAAATTGTAAAGGACAGTACAAGGGAGAAGCCTCTGAAACCGGATGTTTGCCCGGAGGCCGCGCTGCCAAACCCTATTTCATACTATACACTTTAGCCTGAAAAATGTAGGAATCATAGTGTGTGAAGAGGCACCTTTCCTTCGTGCACTATGATCTGCATTGGTGATTTAAAGTGCCCCCACTGGGCGCATCTCTGTTTCCTTTGTCTTGCACACCGCGACTACATCCAGCCGTGATCTATTCGCCCATCAAGTGGTTAGGAATGTGGTTTATGGCTCTAAAGAGGGGAACATTTTGAAGATGCGTAGGGTCCATGAAGGACTAATTCTGACCATGTTGACTGATGTTGACCAAGTTCTATGGTACCTTTCTTTTTCCTTTTTAGTTTAGCTCATCCCGAGCTCATTTTAGTCTTGTTCTACATGAGGACAAGTTAGGTTTAAGCTTGGGGTGATTTGATAGATTATTTTATTTCCTTATTTTATTAGTTTATTTTAGATTTTTAGATCTTTTTATCATTGATGCATTGTATTTTATTTATTTTTCTTTAGTATGGATCGTACCGGGTGCTTTTTATGTTGCATGAGGAATTTTGCAGGGTTTTGGAGCTTATCACGATTGTGGATTTGTAACATCCCAAGTTCGGAAGCAAGAAGTTGGAGGGTGCAAAGTGTAAATTTAGGAAGGGGACTCGACGAGTAGGTCCGTCTACTCGCCGAGTCGGAGCGGGATTCTATCAGGGTTTAAGTGGCCAACTCGCCGAGTCGGAGACTTGGACTCGACGAGTTGGTGCTGTAGGAAGAAAACCCTAATCCCGAGGGTTGCACCCTATTTAAAGGAATTTATGTCCTTCTCCCAGTCTCCTAATCCCCCTAAGAGTTCCAGAAACCCTAATTTTCGTGTGAGGCTTCATTATTGAGGAGATTGGAGCTTGGAAGAGGAAATTGGTGAAAAGAGCTTGAGGAATTAAAGGCTAACATCAAGGAGCTTGTGTGGATCTAGGATCTACATATGTTTGGGCACATTTCATAGGTAAAAAGCCATAATCTTATGCTGATTTCCTTTTTGGTTCATCCTTGGTGGTTGATGTGGAGTTCCATAGCTTGTTTGTGAGCTATTTCGAGTTAGAAGCTTAGATCTGAGGTTGCTACTTCAGATCTAGACTTGTGTTGGTCCAGAAAGTCATAAAGCATCAGTCTTTGAGTTGTTGGGGAAGCCCCTTTGTCATAAACCCTAGCCCTAGAAGTGTTTTGGACTTATATCTCCTTGGTTTCACGTAAAGTTTGAAACTTTATGTGAGGGTTAGGCTGTAGAAGAGTGTTTCTATGGATTGGAGCCTCTGCATGGATTGAAAAGCCTCTGTATGGATTGACAACTGAAGGGACTCGGCGAGTCACATGGGTGTACTCGACGAGTCGTATGAACATGTGCATGGACTCGGCGAGTGGAAGAACAACTCGGCGAGTCTGTTGACGATTGTCTTGGACTCGACGAGTCTGGTCGCAGAACCCCAATCTTTTCTGGTTAAACCTTGAAGCAGTGAGTCGAGAGGTGACTCGGTGAGTTGAGCAGGATGGGACTCGGAGATCGTTGGACTCGACGAGTCTTGGGGTGACTCGGCGAGTAGAGTCGTGTTATGGGAGTTTCTGAGTATAGGGACTCGACGAGTCGACGGGTCGACTCGGCGAGTAGAGTCAGTCAGGGAGGTTGACTTTGGCTGAGGACTTTGACTTTGACCAAGAGTTGACCAGTTTGTCTACCAAGGGTATTTTGGTGATTTTGGTATTTATGGAATTGGTTCTTTGGTAGTGTTCGGTGGTGGAGTTCGTGTCGGTGGTCGGAGCAGCTGATCTTATCCTTTCAGTCGGCAATTTCAGGTGAGTTATCCTCACTATATCGACAGGGTCTACGGCACCAAGGCCGACCCTTTATCGGATGGAAATCCGGGTATTGTTGTTATGTTATTGCTTTGCTAGATCTGCATCCTGGTATTTAGGATGGTGTTATGTTAGTGACCTGGTTAAGGTCGGTACCCGGTATATAGGGTAATGTTATGCTAGTGACCGGTTAGGTCGGAATCCTGGTTAGGATGTTGATATGCTATGTGATCTGTTAGACTGTTTGTCTGGTTGAGGATTTGTTATGTGATTAATTGTTTTATGTGCACATGGTTGTTTGACGGGGTTGGGTTGAGGCGGGTCCTGCTTTGTGCTGTAGGCCAACATACCCAGGGCGGACCGGATATTCCGAAGGCCCAGCAAGCGGTCCGGATTGGATGAAGGCCCCAAGAGGGCGGACCAGACGTGCCGAGGCTCGGAGAGTGGACCAGGCCGACTGAAGGCCCGGTGTGGGCGGACCAGTCATACTGTAGACTCAGGGAGTGGACCAGGTGGATTGAAGGCCCGATGCGGGCGGACCAATCACACTGTAGACTCGATGTACATGGCTAGACTCGGAGCGTGGACCAGGTGGACTGAAGGCCCGGTACGGGCGGACCAGTCACACAGTAGACCCGATGTGCGTGGTTGTTCTATTTGTGATATGTTATGAGTATGTTTATGTGTGGTTGGTATTTTGGGGGTAACTCACTAATCTTTCGGGCTTACAGTTTCAGTGTATTGTTTCAGGTACTTCAGGAGATCGTGGCAAGGCCAAGGCGTGATCGTACCGCTCCTCATGTTTTATGATTTATATGATATGGTTCTGGGGGATACTCTGATAATAAACTATTTTGAAAACGAGATGTATAAAGTTAATGGTTTTTGAATGAATTAAAATGTTTTAATTTGGCTCAATTTTTATGGGTGTTACAGGATTAGAGTGAAGACGGACTTGTGGGCTCTCGAGGCGCTATTGGGCTTGGCGGATCCACCAAAGGAGATTTGGGCTTAAAAAGATAAAGGCTTGGATGAAGTGGGCTTGTGAAGATGGATCATGGATAATTAATTTTGGGTTTGGAGCATCCACATTTGAAGCTAAAAGATGATTGGTTGATTTGAATCACATGGATATGGAGGGGACCAAAGGAATCTTTGGTAGTGGAAGGGTGGAGTGGTGGAATGAAGGACCAATAACATTATAGCAACATTTGCGCGGGTGGAATTTTTGTCGCGCGGGTACCCGCGCAACTGCCCAGTTTGGGCATTTTGGTCATTTGGCTTGCCATTACCTTGGGGGATCAGACCTAGCAGCCACAACTTCGATTTTACACCATTGGAGACCTGGAGAAGGCGATTTTGAAGCTCAAAAACTCATTTCTCTTCATCTTTCCAAGTTATTTGGTAGTTTCTTTATGCAATTAGACTTTTGTGATTGTTGTTCTATTGCTATGAGTGGCTAAACTCTTTATATTGGTTAACTTTGGTTAAAACCTTTGAATGTTTGTGGGTTTTTGAAGGATTCATGCTAGATTATCAATTATCTTATGTTTATGGTTCTAGATCATATTTCTTATGCTTGTTTAATGCTTTGATCATGAGCTTGGCACTTGAATGAGCTATTGTTAGTTTATTTCTTTGGTTTTGCATTGAATCATTGAATTAACTTAGAACAAGGGCTTTATGATGGTAAAAATCATCTCTAGTTTATGAATCATAGCTCCTTTATGGATGTGTAAGCATTGACATCCTCTAGGAATTGGGGATTCCTTCTTTCTTAAGGCTAATTAACTTCTTGGGTTCAATTGCTTCAATTAAACCCTTGATCTTGATTAAGAAGGTGTGTTGTGGGCTTCCCCAACCTCCATACTACCTAAGAGGAATCTTTGCATATCATGCTTCATGATTGCTATAACCAATTTGGGATGAATGATAAGCTTCATGTTGAATCCTAATGATAAGCACACAAATGTTCATTGTGTTGAATTGCCTTGGTTAACCAATTGTTCCCAACATTTAAGCATCTCACTATCTTGCTTAATTGCAAGTTTTTAGTTATTCAAGTCTTTTAGTTTCCAAGCAATCATAACACCCCCCTTTTTTAGTTTAATTATAGTTAGTTAGTTTATTTACAATAGTTCTTTTAGATTGCATTGGTGATTGAATAGAACCATTTCCCCGAGGATCGATACCCCTTTTTTACCATTATATTACGTTTTATTTGCAAACAAAGGGTGTAATTTGCTTGGTGGATTTGGCATCCCATCATAGTGGCAGCCAGTAGGGGTGGTATGTTCTTGAGTGTGTGTGTGTGTGTTATTGAGTATATATGTTCATAAGTGTGTGTGTTTTGGAAAAAAAACCATAAAATCGAATGTGTGTATGTGCTTATGAAGATGTATATGTTCTTAACTATGCATGTTTGTGTTCATGAATATGTTCTTGAGTGTTCATTAAGGGCGAGCAAAACCGAAACTGGATACCCAAAACCGACAAAACTAAAACCGAGAAACTGAAACTGAACCCAAACCAAACCGTCGGGTTTGAGTTTAAAATTTTAAAAACTGAATTTTTCGATTTGGGTTGGGTTTACCTTGTCAAAACAGACCCAACCCAACGATTTTGAAATCGATCTGAACAGGACCCGACCTGACGCGATCCAACCCAACCCAACTATTTCTATGTTACTTTGATTGTGGTTATGAGCTTCAAAGTTGGTAGTTTTAATATTTATTTGAACTATGTAATTGACTTTGGTATTTTTGGTTGTTTTAAATGGCTTGAAATTTTTTTTTGAATTAATTTGATAGTTTATTTACATTTTTTGGAAAACAGGTTTAAACCCAAAACCCGTGAACCCATGGGTTGAACCCATAAACCAGGAAACCGACCCTAGAAACCGAGAAACCGAACCATTGGGTTCTAAAACCCAAAACCCAAAATACGCGGGTTGAGATTGACTTTACCCCAAAACCGACCCAACCTGAATCATGCTCACTCATGAAAGACAAACTCGAGAGAGAGAGAGAGAGAGAGAGAGAGGCAATGAAAAAAAACTATGTTGAAAGGCCACACATGCATAAAACCCTATTCATCTTTCCACCACACTTTTTCAGGGGTGGTGTTCCAAGGCTCATAACGTCATTATGAGACAAATTACAGAAAAACATAGGAATAACACCCGTTGCATCTCGTTACCACCATCATGGAGCATCATATAATGGCTAGGGGGTATTCCCCCCCCCCCCCCCCCCCCCCCCCGTGATCACGGCGTGAAGGTGCAGACACGTTGGCAATAACGAGCCATAACATGTCCACACCCAATGGTCTGAGAGAGAGAGAGAGAGAGAGAGAGAGAGAGAGAGAGAGAGAGAGAGAGAGAGAGAGAGACCCTTCTTTTATTTATAAATAATTAAAACATTAGCATAAATATAAAAATATATATATAAAAGAATATAAGGGGTATTATAGTCTTTTCAAGTTGATAAAGACCAAAATCACTAAAAAGATAAAAAATTGGATCACTATGCACCATCAAACTTTTTTGAACAAAAAATAAAATATTTTTGAAATTATAGAGTAAATTACACGAATGGTCACCTATGGTTTGGTGTAATTTGCGCGTTTGGTCCCTAACTTATTTTTTTAACTTGGAAAGTCCCTACTGGTTGTTTTTGTTACGCGTTTGCTCCCTACTGCTTGTTTTTGTTATGTGCTTGATCTTTGTTTTACCTAAAAAAACTATTATTTAAATAGAGAAAAATGGTGGGGTAGGTAAGGTAAGGTGAGGGGATGAGGTTGGGGTGTGTTTATTTAAATAAATTGAAAAATCAAGGGCAAGATAGTTTTTTTATGTAAGACAGGAACCAAACGCGTAATAAAAACAAACAATAGAGACCTTCCGAGTTAAAAAAATAAGTTATAAACCAAACGTGCAAATTATCCTAAACCATAAGGACCATTCATGTAATTTACTCGAAATTATATAAAATATGGAATGTTTGAAATTGCATTTGTGCTTTCACAAGCTAGGACTTTGTTATTGGGTTATGAGTTCGTCAAAAGTATAAAAAATTCTGATTATTTGCGCTATTTAGACATGACGAGATCACATGCCATCTGCCATTTGTAATTTCCTTTGCTCAAGCTCTTATATGATTAGTGGATAACCTTCTGCATTACACAATTAGACACTTGTGCAATCTCATTTGAGTATAAGAAATCCTAGATGAGATTGAGGAGAGGAAATCGCAGATAAGGTCTGAAAAAACAATCATAAATAGCCGATGCCATATGTGATTTCGGCATGTCTAAATGAAAAAATAGATTTTTTATGTAGTTTTTATGAAATCCCAGCTCATGAAGGCCTACTTGCGATTATGACGATTATATAGCTCATTTCTTAATTTTTTGACTTTTTCTTATAAAATAGTTAGAAATTTGGATAGATCTGTGTTTTCTTTGACATTTTCCCTTATTAAATTGCATGAAAACGTTACAGTTTACAATAACGAACGATTCACAGCAAATTTTGGAAATGTTCATCATATTTGCTTTTGTTAACAGTCTTTCGTTCAGTATTCTAAAATAAAACATCTATTAGTTGGATTTCGATAAAAGAAACAATAACTTATTTATAATGAAATAAACCACTTACAAAAAAAAATATTTACTGTTTAAAAAATATATATCCACAGAATGAAGTTTCAACGGATTTGGAAGGTAGCAAACAATTCAACCCACAAACTCAATCACCCATACATACATGATACATGTACATAAAATATCACTTTTGTAGCAATCCAAACCCAACATGACAAATGGCCTTAATGGTGTCACCTAATCCACACAAAAATCCAAACCAACTTCCTTTGAAGCAATGACAACTAAGATCTTGTATAAAATATAAATCAAAATAATCAAAGAACATTTATTAGTTATTGTGACAAATGATGGATTAAATAGTTTTCTACGTAAAGCTGCCGTAAGAATTGATTAATTTGATTAATTTGACATAAAATTGAGCTAGTTATCGACGTGTTCCTTAATTTGGGTTTGGTTTGTTGGGCTACTGGTGTTGGGTGTGATTTTGGGTGGATTTGAATGGAATTTGACCCAAATTTCTTTATTTTAGTTAGTTAGTTGCTTAATCTAATTTATATAGGTATTTTATTAATATTTAGTATATTTCACATTAGATTAGATTTGGTTTCAAAAGTTGCAATAATGCTCATGAATGTAAAAAGGGTGATGCTAAAATTGTGTTCTGTTTTTGGCTAAATTTGTAAAGAGTAATTTAGTAACTCTAATCAACCAAATTATTTAATACTTTTAAATAAATTCAAGTCTATTATTATATATTTTTTTAAAATTGTATTAATATCTATATTGTATAATTTATGAATAATAAAAAAAGTTATTGACCTTTAAATTTTTGAATAATAAGTTATTATCTTTTAATTGTTCAATCAATTAATTAATTATTATTTGTTATGAATAAAAAGATACCTTAGGTAAGATGTTTAAATATATAATCATTTTTTTCTTGTTCGTTAAAATCTTTTACAATATATAAAGTTATAATAGTGTATATTTAAAATTTTACATATCATTATACTATACTATAGGTAATATAAGCACAATAATTTATTACAAAACTTATATAAAAATATAGTAGATAAATTAAAAATTAAGCCTAAGGTTCGACTTATTTTGGGGTGTCAACGAAAACTTTATGACAATATATAAAACTTAAAACTTGACGTTTATTTTTCATTATGATTTATTCAAACATTTGAATTTCAATGTTTATTTAATTTTTATGTTTAATTTTTATTCTTTTAATGTATTACGTATATATCCCTATTCTAATAAAAGAATATGTTGATTGTCATTTTGTCATGTGTCACCTTATTAGAAATCATAATTAATGTCATGTTAAATGCAATCTATTGATTATCCATTTCAAATTTTAAAATTTAAATTTTTCACTCTAATTACATTAAACTAAATAACATTAAAATAAAATTAATACAGATTATAAGGTCACGTACTTATTTAAATCAACGATTATAATTTTATATAACTAAAAAAATATCTTTTAATTAATAATTTATTTAAAATAATTGATTAATAGTTTTGAGTTTTACGTTTTTACTATAAAAGTTTAATTAATTTTGTAATCGTGGTTCCACGGGTTATAAACTAGTTTTTTAATAAATTACTACATAATTTTTACAAAACAAATAAACTAACATCATTTATCCAATATTAGTATAGCCGAAAAGACTTAATTTGTTGATTTTAAATTTTATAAAAGTATTATATATATATATATATATATATATATATATATATATATATATATATATATATATAATTCAATTTGATATTGCGTTATTTTTTTGCCTCAATTAAGACATTCTTTTTACTAATTTATTCTAATGTTGACCATTTACTTGGACATCCGGTTGCTAGCTGATGTGACATTGTAACATAGGAACTAACATGACATGTTAATATGACATTTTTTGGTGACATCAAATTCTTGGTGTCAAAATTTAAAAGATAAAATAAAATGTAGTGACTTTTGTGATAGTTATCCAAATTGTATGATTTTATGCAATTTTGTAAATCATTTTCACGAGACCGTTCACATGCATCAACCAATAGGGTTTTGGGATCCATCAAGGTCGGATTTTATATGCATCTTAAAGAAGTCCTTATATACTTTGAAACAAGCTCCACAAACTTAGTGCAAAAGGTTTTCCAACTACTCAAGGAGATCCATACCCGGATCACACATTATAGTAGCGTTTTTAGTGCTCTATAATACCTCACGTTCATAAGACCCATGGTCCAACAAGTTTAATTATATATATACTATGGGTGTGCACGGTGTTGTTTAAAATCAAAACCGTGAACTGCACCGCATGAACAGTTTGAGATTTTCGAAAACCACAAACTGCACTGCAAAGTTCTAAACCGCATCATGCAGTGTTGTGTGGTTCAGACGATTTTGGTACAGTTTAACAAATAAGTTTTTAATATTATATAATTTTAGTTTTATAACAATTTTGCTAAATATAACCAATTATATTTATGATTTTATGTATTAATTTTTACTAACGATATAAATGTGTCGTATCACTCGGTATATATAAATTGTTAAGTTGTATTATATATATATATATATATATATATATATATATATATATATATATATATATATATATATATCTTTATCTTTACTATATTATTAAGGATATTGCCAATTTCTTAAAAATTAAGAGGTATACCTATTATAACATCATGTACAATCCTTTTAAGCATAATGAAAAGGTGTGCCTCCTTTGATTGTAACTGACTGTAGTACCTTCTCCCTATACCTAACGTGGAAAACCCTAATTTCATCTACATACCATCAATCATCGTTTCTCCCAAATCTCTTCTATCTCTCTAATTGCTCAATTCAATTTATTCTGTCTCTCTAATTTCTCTCTTCTGTCTCTCTATATATCGATCTCTTATCTCAGTCGATTAATAGGTATTGCCTGTGGAAGAACCCTTCGCCATCTCTTCTCTCGAACTCTCTGATAAGAGCCCTAATCCATATCCCTCCTATTCCATTTATGGTTCCCGTATCCACATTTGCCTCCTCCACCAGTATCTCCTACAAGCTAGGTAAGTTTTTTCTTCACAAATTCATGATTTCTTTGTTTTTCTTCACAATTTCAAGTTGATTATCGAGTTTTCTTTAACGATTTAAGGACGTTGTGCGACATTATTTAGGGCTTCATTCATCACTATCTCTCTCTAACTTTGTATCTGTGTGTGTTTGTGTGTGTTTATTTCATGGAGCTAGATTGAAATTTAGACACCGATGACCGCCATTTTCGATTTTCAGCACCACCCGAAGAAATGTTCGATTTTCAACATCACCCATTTAGCAGATTTTGAAATCACACCATAGTCACCAACATTCACAGGAGACACCACAACATTCACCGCCATTGAACAACCACCACCTGCTCCCTTCTCTCCAGTACTATCCCGTATGAACCTTAAAGTTTAACCCTCCAATTTTTCTTATTTTATCTCTTAATCGTTGACTTAGGGTTTTGGTTGTGGCTGCCTTCGCCACCCTTCTCTGCGTTTTTATCTAAACAGAAACACCTAATGGATGTGTACTGAGAAATTGATTATTATATGAAGAATTGCACATAAGGTGTTTGATGTATTGCCTAACTGAGTTATCTGTTTATTATTTTTTTTGGTAACAGGGATATTAATGGTTATATGAAGTTACTTTGGTGGAACTTGCAAAGGCAAAAGAGCACCACAAGTGTAACAATTAAGATTTTAGGTACCTCATAATCTTTTAATTCTAACTTCTCAAACAAAAAATCCTGTCTTTATTTTCTTGCTTTTATCATGAGTATTCTGAATGCTTTTTTATCCAAAATTTTGTAATTGGTGCAGTATTGCCTGACTTTGCTCAAGTATACGGGTTCATTGGCAGTGTGTTTGACCCAAATACAGTTGGAAACTTACATAGGCTCAAAAAGATGGACTCCATTGATGTTGAAACAATGTTGTTGCTAATGAAAAACCTCTCTATCAAGTTGACAAGTCCTGATTTTGAGGGTCATGTAAGCTTCCTTCAAATCCTCATTATTATGATTTATATTAAATAGGAAGTTAAAGAGAAAAGTGTTTGTGTTGTGTGTATATAGAGGAAATTGCTGTCAAGTTATGAAGTTGATTCAGACCCAATATCATCACAAGTTCTTGCCCTTCTTGTGGACATACGATCCAATTGAGGCTAAGGTATATCATGTGAACTACTTTTTTTATTATTCTGTTGGTGTAAATTTTATTTGTCTTTTAGATAGATTCTGAACTGATAATTGATGGTAGTTCGGCAATGATAAGGGGCTGATTCCAGATTTGCCTGGATTACCAGCCGAAGTGAAGTTTGACCCGAAAGATCAAGAAATTATTGAGCATTTGAAGGCTAAGATTGGGTGTGACACAAATGAGCTTCACCCCCTTATTGATGAATTCATTCCAACGATTGAAGGCAAAACTGGGATTTGTTATACTCATCCTGAGAAATTACCTGGTAATCTTCAATATTTTTTTTAACAGCAAGCAATAACAATCAGAGCCCCGCTAACGATGTTGGTGGACTAAATATAAATAAAGTCTTACCCCAGAGGTTTTACACACTACTTCACAGACCTTTCCAATATTTAGATCTACAACTAAGCCAAAGAACACTTTCACTACCCTTAAACATCTTATCAATTAATTGGGATTATATATATATTTTTAACATATACCTATCTTATTGGAATTTAATACCAAACAAATTATGGATTGAGTATCATCTGTTTGTGAATACATCCACAGGTTTTTTTAAATGATATTAAAAAAATATTGACCATTAGAAAGGCGGAGATCTATCATTAGAAATAATTCTAATTAATGGTAATCTTTGTCAATTTTTTTTTATTTTTTTTTTCAATTACAAAAAGATGGCGATCATAGTGAGCAACAATTCTTAGCTTAAATATACCCCTACGCTGTTTGATAAATATTTTTTAATAAAATTTATAAGTTGAGAAATATGTATTAACTATTGTAGATATATAAAATGTTTAAAATTATATTACAATACCTAACTAAAAAATATTGAATTAAAATAAAAATAAGATGTCATATAACACAGCCCCATAAAGATGCTACATTAAGTGATAATAAGGTTGGAGATGTTTATTAGTTATGTAGTGTATTTGAAACAATACTCTCTAAATATATATCACCCAACTACTAAGAATTTCCCTAAATTAAGTTTCACCGGACCCAATTTCTATTTTTTTAGTTGTCAAAATGCAGGTGCTTCTGTTCATGTCAATGTTTGTCCAGGTCAGTGTTTCAAATTGTTGTGCCATAAGGTGTTGATCTCATATATTTTATGGATGAGCAACTGAAACAAATTTAATAGATTAGTAAAACTTAATCAACAAAATCAAATTGATGGATAGGCAATTGATAGACAATAATCAAATTGGAAAATGATTTTCTATGACAAATAAAAATTTAAATTGTTTTTATTTGAAAATTCAAACTTTTCAAATAATAGATTAGTAAAACTTATCTTCTTTTTTTTTTTTAACTTTGAATTGTAGAAATTACTATTTAGGGTGACATTTTTTACACATTTTCTCTAAACATAATGGTATCCCTTATTAACTTCATCCATCAATCCATTATTTTCATTTGATTGGTAAAGAAAAAAAATTTGAATTGAACATGATGATAATGTTATTCGAGTAGCAAAATGTTTTTTTTTCATTAAAGTTTTGTTTATCTAAAATCTAGGGCTGGCAAAATCGTACTACGGAAAACCAACCAACATGTTAATAACCGAACCAATAAACTTGGTAGCCAATATATTTGGTAGCCAACATGTTTGGTTGGTAGTACCGTACCAATTGATCAATGTTGGTACGGTAATGGTACAAAAATTTGAATACCATGGTAATACCGTACCAACCAATTATATATATATATATATATATATATATATATATATATATATATATATATATATATATATATATATATATATATATATAAATGAAATCGTATATTTCAACTATTAATTGTGTTTAGTATTTACAGTTTTAATAACATTATATTAGTCATTTGATTGTATTAGTCGATAGTTATTACCACGTTAAAACACAAAATTAAAACGTTACTTTAGCGTTACTTTAGTATAATTCTTTTGTAAACAAAAAGAACTACGTAACTAATTTCTATACTAAACATTAAAATCCTGATGTCTTTATTTTAGTAGAATTCTTTTGTAAACAAAAAGAACTACATAACTAATTTCTATACTAAACATCAAAATCCCGATGTCTTTGCTTATTTTTAAATGTTACAATAGAAAATTAAAATAAGTTGGTATATACCATTACCAATTTGTACCAACCAAACATGTTGGTAGCCAAATAAATTGGTACCAAGTATACTTGGTACGGTACCGGTAGAAATTTTTTATACCAATTATAGTTGGTACGGTACATGGTTTAGAGAAAAATGAATTATTACAGTACTAATTTCACCCCTACTAAAATCCACTCAATTATCGTTTAGGAGTGATGATCAAAAGCCCTAAACGGTTGGTGGGCACAGGGAAGGGCGTTGTTGCTGTGTGAACTTACCTCCCACTTTAAGAAAATGTGTTGTGTCAATAGAGTCATGAGGTTTGTTGTCAGTGGCGGAATGAATTAGTTGGTAGGGGTAGCACGTGCTACCCCTTAATTAATTCCTAGAAATGGCAATTTTTTATATGCATAATGCAACCCGAATAAATATGATATATAATCCTAGTTTAAGATCCAACACAAATATCCAATTACATTAAAAATAAATGTCTAATAGTGAGCCCATTAATAAGTAATTTAATTAGCCCATTAATTCAATGTAAACGACGGCATATGGTTTTGTGTAATTGGTTAATTGTAGTAATCAATATACTACGGAATGAGGAAAAAAAAGAAATCAATATTTTCTTTGGTTCATATGATACACTGATCGTCACTTACCTACTGTCTCGCCTACTGTTCCTGCTTCACTTGCTCTCTCAAAAAGTCACCAAGTCATGAAACAAGTAATATATAATTTCCTATCTTTATTCTTTAATTTTGTATGATTTAGTTTAATTTATTTGTTCAAATTAAAACCTATTATCACTCTTTGATTGATGATGAGAGATTTGCTAACAGGGGCGGATCCAAGGGGATCCCGGGGTAGCCCGGGATACCCCTCAAATTTTTTTCGGTAGTGTAATTTTTGTTTACGTATCCCTAAAAAAAATTCGGTATAGTGTATATATACGCATCCCTCAACTTATAAACACAAACAAATAGTTGGTTTGCTGGTTAAGACGCTGGCTTATTGAAGCAAAGGTCTCAGGATTAATTCTCGCTTCTTACATATCCTTTGTTTACTTTTGTTTTATTTTCCCAGCTATTCTATCCCACATCGCTAAACACATGTAAACTCAACCATTTTTTTTCTATTATATAAACCTATTATGCTCATGCTTTATTTGATATGCACTTTTAGTCACATCGATTCAAGTATCAAAATATACTTCAACTTCATGTTTATATAACAAGACTTGAGGTTAGCTAAGAATTGGATTAAGATTTGGGTTTAAAACCGCAACCGAACCGGGAAGCCCAAGTACCCCGGAAAAAAAATTGGGTTACCCAAAAAAAAATTTGGATACCCTTTTACTTTGATCATGGCTCCGCCACTGATTGCTAATTTGAAGGACATTGTGGACCTTTCTCGTTTGATGATGGAAACCATAAAACATCGTTCTTTTCCTTTGGTTTTGTAGGTTATTAAAGTTGACGTTGGTTTTACCCTTCGCAACTGCAACCATTGAATGATATTTTTCCACAATGAAACTCTTGAAGACCGACTTGTGTAATAAAATGGGTGATTATTTTTTGAATGATGTTTTGATTTGTAGTGTAGAAAAAGAAGCATTTATGGATGTTAAGATCGAACGCGTGATAGAGCGCTTTCGGAAAATTAGTGATCGTAGAGGTCAACTTTAAAATGTAATTGTGTAAGACTTTTGCGCTAATTATTTATTTCTAATGAAATCGTAATTAAATTTTTTTTATATTACTATCTTTTATCGTAATGTTTTTTGTGCTGCCCCTTGCAAAAATTTATGGTTCCGCCACTGTTTGTTGTTGGCATTATATATGAAGAAATTACATCTTTTATAAAGACCTGATTGTCTTTTCTCTTTCTTTTTACAAAAAAAAATGATTACTTGGATACTTGAAAAGAGATGATAGTTTTGATGGGCTCATAAGATTCATATTTACTGATGAACCATTTTCGCATTGAATATTAGGTAAGTGATGGCCATGGCTATCTCGAGAGGACTTTTTTGAGCGCAGCTTCCATCAGGAATGGGAATCTTTTCAGAACGTGGATGGAGGATGCTGGTTTGACAACGTGAGAGATTCTGTTGACTCATTATTCTTCATATTACTTGCTACACGAGACTTGACAAGCTTTTTAGGGCTACTTTCGGTGATGTGGACGAGGAGGTCATTTACCTCTTTTGCACAGATAGCAACTCCCTGTCCCACCTTCTTCTTTTTGGGGTCCTAATATTTTGAGAAACATCTCTACTAAATACTAATTTCTATTTCCATTTCCAGGTGGGTGGATGGATTGGGGAATGTGCATGGTAGAGTTCAACCACCAAATGCTAGCAACAGGGCTCTTCTAATCGGTTCTCATTTGGTGAGTAATCATCTTAATACTTATTAATATACAAGATTTTAAGGTTTTAGGGAAAATTACACATTATCAGTCTTTTACCTTAAAAGTCATTATGAATTTTTTATTTGCATAAAATATATTTATTCACTTTTTCTCTTCATTTCCGCCATTTTTGACCTAAAAAAGCAGCTACCAGGTTCGATTTCTCGGTTGGACATTTTTCAATGAGTTGGCATTTGACATGGCAAGTGAAATGGCTACATACATGTGTAAAAGTGTCAAAAACTATTGTTTTTAAGTGTCCATAAGTATAACACATGCTTATGTAGACATCAGATGCCACATCATAAAAAATTGCTCATGTAAGCAAATCAAACTTGCTGACCGGGTTTTGTAGGTGACTAATGGCTGAAATGAAAAAGAAATATATACCAATGGCTTTTATACAAATAATTTTTTCATGTTTTTTTTAGGTTTAAGGTTGATGATGTAATGAGTTTTTTTTTTAGTTTTTCCTTTTCTATCTTAAGTATTTTTGTTCCTAAGTGTTGGAGTTCTTTTTCCTTTCTCAACAGGATACTGTTGTTGATGCTGGTACGTTTTGAAGAGTTTGAAAGTCTTGGTTTTCAGTTTTTCGCTAAGATTATGAACAGATTTTTCAAAAAAAAAATTTGTTTTATTTGTTATAATTTAGATGATCAAGAGCCATGGACGTTGATGGGATTTTATGCTTCTCCTATGGTGTATGCACATACTAATTTGGTTATAAATGAGTCTGTTGATGGGATTTTATGCTTCTCCTATGGTGTATGCACATACTAATTTGGTTATAAATGAGTCTCTAGACAAGAGATGAAATGTTGTAAGTGTATAATGTCATCATATGTAAATTGTTGAAGTTAGCTTCTTAATAAACAAGTAAAAAAGATTTAATATATTATTAGAAAGGTGAAAGTAAATTATCAAAACTTATAAGATAATAAAAAATTATTTCGGAGGATTTTTTAAGCGATGAGTCATCTTAAAATTGAAGCCACGAATACATTGTCCGTCGAAAAAAAAAACGAATAGCTAAATTGAAACTAATGCTTAGTGATACTTGCCAATACATTCTCACTTATTATTAGTATAACATGTTTCCTAATGCAAATAATGTTGAATTGAAACTAATCATCGTTCGCCGAAAAGAAATGAATTGCTAAAACAAATTATTTGCATCCGTCGTTTGGCGCGGGTAAACGGCTAGTGTATATATATATATATATATATATATATATATATATATATATATATATATATATATATATTATTTTTTTTGTAATAGTGTAGGACCCTTATTGTAAATATTCTACCCATATATAGTGAGATGGAATATAGGAAATGGTTTCAGCCATGGTATCTAGATTGTCGATTCTGACTTTGAGCTGTTTAAGCTCAGCTTCTTCCTTAGGGATATTTAACTTCCTCCATTTTTTGAGCTCGAGTTTCAAATGTTTAAGCTTCGCCGCTAGGTAATAGTCAGGTGGACCATACCCTTTAAATTTACTCCAAGAATTTAGCACAAATGAATCAAAACCTTCTCTAAACAAAAAAAAAAAAAAAAAAAAAAAGGTACGTGACATACACAAACCTACGATAGAGGAAATGACTTCATCTCCCTCTTATTTCTCATTAATAAGGCCCAACAATTTTGTTACATAATCCGAAGGAAAAACAAATGGGTTGCAGAAGTAACATCAATTTGTAAAACATTTTTTGAATCAACTTGTGTAAGGATGCTAGAAATTGGTTTATTTGGAAATCGATTTTTTACCCTTATGACACCTAATCATTTTATAACCTATTTCTTTTTCCATCGTAAACTTTCCCAAAAAAGGCACATGATGGATTACTTAAACATTAACAAGAAAATATGATCCTAGTTTTTGGGATTCCTCCCTTGAACAAATATAAATGCTATTAACTGGTGGAAGAGGTTCCCTCAATAGAATATGATTCATCAAGTCCTATTAAAAATTGAATTAATTTGATATGATCATGATGACGTAACTTTTTAGTAGCATCACATACAAAAGTTGTATGGTTGTAGAGATCAACTTCCTTCCAAAAAGAGTAGTTAGGTAACTTATTATTCCCTTGAATACAATTATACAAAAAATTATTTTACAATATGTATTATATACCACAACAAACCCATATAGTTTTTCAAAACTTCCTTTCAAATCGGGCCAAACTTCAAAAGTGGACTTGGACACAACGTGAATCTTAATATCTTAATACATATTTATCGGAATAAAAGCCACAAACCAAGATATGGCCACGACATCGACCATATCTCAATGTTGAGCCTTAGTATAATCATCAGTGGGTTTTGTATATTTTCCATTGACAAAGCCCAACTTATTACGTGTCCCTAGATCCAACTTGGTAGTACTGGCCCAAGACTTGTCATTTACTATGCCTTTCAATTTGAAGCTAATAATGGACACACAATTTAATTTATTAGATTTAAAAACAAAGAGGTCATTAGAATCAATTTCCGTACCACTAGAAGACTGAACAAAAACAGAATACTCCTAACCAGGCATAATGGCAACTTAGGAGCACACAAATTAAATAACAAATTTACTGATACTCAACATGAGGCAACTAGTAAAATTATGTGTGAGAACAAGTGTAACTGTATAACACAAAAATGCTAAAACAGACAAGTAATTCATACAATATTAAATGATATTCAAGATTAGGCAGCAAGAATTATATTACAATTCTGTAACCAACACACTCCACATGCAGAGATTGTATGCCAAAGGATGCATGACAATTAATTATACAATCACATAACCAACTTTTCATGCAATCACAACGACTATACCAGGATTCTAAGATACTATAGGGCCAGTGCATGGTGGGTAATTAGAAGCTAAAGAGAAAGACATACAATGATAATTGAAAATAAAAAAAAAATTGAGAATCACAAACAGCCGTACACGAGTCTTTGCTGTAAGCCAAGGGGAGTGGGCTAACAGCACACGTTGGAGCACAGATTAAATAAAAGTCGTAGGAAAGATCACTCATGCTAGGGTTTCAGTAACAAGAACCGAACAAAAAACAAGATCAAGTTTGAATTAGTGTAGATAAAATTGGTGTAGATCCAACCTTAAGAAAACGTTGTACAAATGATTTTATAAAATCTCCCTAAATGAACTAGACTAAACCGAATAAACGTAAAAATCTAACCCTAAGGGTTAAGAACATGTTGTAAAACAAATATGATCTAATCATTCACAAACCAAAGAAAAAAATAATGTAAAAAAGAACTAAGTCTAAAAAAACATTAGAAGAAGGAACATATCTAAACTGATTTGGTGAAGATCAAGTTGAGGAATGCTCATCAAAGCATAAAAACGATAAAAAAACGTTAGAAGCTTACATTAGGCAAGTATTTGTTTCTCGCACCCGCTTGCAGCTTGTCCTCATAATTAGAAAGCGGTGTCATGTTCTCTTTCAACCCTTTCCTCTTTCGGATAAGGCTTAAAAGCATACTCGTAAATGAACCAACTTCCGGTGGGACCGAATGAATCATACCCCAATAATCAAACACAAATTATGGGATGACCTACCCCAAATTAGCACCGTTCAAAAAACAACTTAATCACATGCATATACGCTCTAATGTCATACAACATAGTAACTGAACTCTACATCTTTATCTTTTTATATGCATATCCTCGTCTTTCTTTCACCAAATTTTTGATCGTATCAAGCGCGTGTCCAGGCGCTTGGAATTCCACAAAGTAAAATGGTTGCATGGACTGTGGTTTCATGGTCAGTTGAGACACGTAAATCACATGCTTGACAATCTTTATCATCTCCTTGCCATCATGGCGGGACACATATGCATGAAGTACCACATTGCGAACATCAAAATAATATCGTCCTTAACCCTTCAACTAAAGCACCCGTAACATCCGTTTACAGAATATATCAGTTGAGGACTTGGAGGGATCAAGGTAAGGTGTTTTTTTTTGGGAAAATCCTGGTGCCATGGCGTGGAGTATGGAGGACCACGACATGGCACGTCCATTATAAGAATGCGTGTTTTGATGGCCGCCACGATGTGGCAAAAGGAAGGTCACAATGTGACAGCTGATGTATCCCAAGCCCACGATTTTTAGTGTTTTCTCCATATTTAAGGACCTTAACTCCAGGGTTAGGTCATTCTCTTCAGCCTCTTAGATGACCTTATTTAACTATGTATTTTAGGTCATTATCTTAATATATTTGAGTAAAAATGTTACATTTTAAGATATACGATACTTAATATGCTTTGAAATGTTCAGTTAAAATGGGAGTTGGGATGCAAAAGGAACAAAACGGAGCTGAAAAAGACGCAAAAATGATGTTGTTGGCAGCTTAACCTCTCTTTAGTGTTTTGGTCATATCTCATGACTTGTAACTCCGATTGACGAGATTCAAGATGTTATGAAAACTAAACAAAATTTCGGAAAACTTTCGTATTTGTGAAAAGTTCTGATTCCCAGTTACCACGCCGTGGCAAAGCCATTCCATGGCATGGAAAATCAAAAAAATTTGTGCACGCGAATATTCCATCTCCCATGGCGTGGCAAGTCTTTTTTTCACGCCGTGGTGATGCTAAAACCTATAAATAGAGCCGGAGATTAGCCCTAATGACATATCTTCAACCCTAATTTGTTCCCAATGAAAAATAAACCCAAGAAGTGTCGTTTTGAGGGTCTAGAAAGCGGCCAGAGGGCCGTTAAGCTGATATGGAGTGAAGATCTGAAGGATTCGAGAGCTGATTCATGACATGAATCATTTGGTTTGTTGTTCTGACCATGATTATCATTCCAATTGTTTCTATTTGTGTTTTTACTTTCTGAATTTGGGTGTTAAAACATGTTGCTTTCGTTTGGAGTAGATGAAACTCGATATTATGTAGGCCTGGAAATTAGGTTGGGTTCGGGTTGGAGGGTCACGGGTTAGTGGGTTAGTGGGTCAAAAAGCATAAACTAAACCCAACCCATATAATATATGGGTTGGCGTGTCATGGGTTGGTGGGTTGGAAACCTCAACCCAACCCAACCCATATAACCCGTTTAAGTATATGGGTTCGCGGGTTCAGAAGTTAGTGGATCGAACCCAACCCATATTACTCATTTAATAAATAGGCAATGCATTTTCAAAAGTAAGGTTTTTTCAACATAAAGTCATAAAGTGATTAAAGTAATTAACATCAAAAAAGAGGTTTTCAACATAAATTCATAAAGTCATTAACATCCAAATAAAATTGAAAAATGAAAAAAAATTCATACAAAGTGGATGTGTTCTTTGTTCGTGACTCTTGAGTATCTAAAATGGCGACATGTGTTTTTTCTTTTTTGATTAGGGCACCACAAACGCAGACTAGTCACATCCGAATACGAAAGGAAATCACATTTCATTAATAATTAAATATATCTATTTCTTTAGATGTAATATATATATATATATATATATATATATATATAAATATATATATATATATATATATATATATATATATATATATATATATATATATACGAGTTGACGGTTTAACGGGTCAAAATCTCAACCCAAACCCGTCTATTTTCAGGTTGGGTCAATGTCGGGTTAGAGGTTGGGTCCAGAGTTGTCACCCCTAATTTTATGCGTTGATTTCAATGATTTTTGATTTTATTAGTTTGGTTATTAATTGTGTTTGATTGATCATCACCTATCATGTTAAAGTTAGAACCCATGATCCTAACCTTCAAGCCTATAACCTCCCAAGTTCCAGCATAAAATTTTCAATTTTAACATACAATAAACACACATTTTCATAAAGATATATTCAAGGCAAAACCCTTTGTTTGTAAATCGTAGTTCAAAATCAGAGTTATAACGAAAGTATCATGGAATCTCCAATCATAAAACTGTTGATGTGTGTGTACAGACATGCCTTCGCACCCCCACGAACTGATAAAGTACCTGAAAAACATTTAATCCACAACTGTAAGCACAAAGCTTAATGAGTTCCCCAAAATACCACTTACACAATATACACATAAGTATACATGCATTCACCTCTGTACCAACCCGATAGATGTCTACGCTCACAATACTCTATTTGATATTGCCATCAACCTAACCTTTGTGAATGTCTTGACTCACAATACATGCATCTGGGTTTACACCAACCTAACAGATGTCTAGGCTCACTACACTCTAGTTGATGTTGCCATCAACCCGAACTTTGTGAATGTCTTGACTCACAATACTTAATGTTGATCTTGTCTTCAACTTATCCCCTTTCTAGCCCTCAACCTAAATTTGTACCGCCCACGCTGTTAGCCATATGTACAATGTTGGATGCCTCATCCCTTCAAAAATATGTTGACATATACATAATACAGATAACAGACAAATCTGCATCACATGTAACAGTCTACAAGTCTACCTGCCTAACAGGATACAACAATCTACCCATATCTTAGCACGCTAGGCCACATACTAAAATATATAGTATAGTAAGAAAACTCTCCTAAGCTAAACGACAAACGCTCAACAACAACCTCAGTAACAGAACAACTAACCCAAGCCACCTAATGCCAACCCGAGACCGTTCCTTAGCCAAATACTCGATTCTACCAAAGTTTGATCAATCAAACTAGTCAAAAAGTCATCGGTCAACGGTCATCGCATCGTGGTGAGTTCTTAACTGAGTCGTGGCCACGTCCAGACAAAACAGACGCATAGCAATGCGCCACCGTGTTGTGGGCGTTCCTTGGCCATGTTGTGGTTTAGGTAAGAAGGACTTTTCTTTATTAAGAGCTTAATTCTTAGAGATCAAGGCTCATAAAATCATATCTAGTACTTAATAGCTTCATAATGGATAATGTTTCCAACTTTATCCGTTAGGATGGTCCAAACAACCAGGATCTAAACTTTAAGTATCAAAGCGTCCAAGAATGCATCTTTCTCGACTTGATCCATTAAGTCCAAGCCTCCAACTTTCAGATCTGAATCAACATGATGTTTAGATGGATAAAGTTTCCAACTTTATCCATAATAATGCCACAAATTTCCAAGATCTAAAACCCTAAGCTAAGAAATGTCCAAAAACCCACTTTCTTCATTCATGGAGTAAGGTGAGTTCTTGCATACACTCTTTACTCCAACACAACACTAGATCTGAACTTTAAACATGAACCAAAACATGAACAAGTTACAAAGGGACCAAAACTCATAAAAATGGACCAAAACAACAAATACTCATAGATCTAATGAAGAAACACAATAAAGCAAGGATCTTTGCAACTCACAAGGGTCCACAACGTAAATGAAGGCTGATTTATTCAGTTGCAAAGCTTCAAAACCAAGTATTTGAAGAACTTAATACCCAAGAGCCATAAAAAACTCAAGAATATGGATGAGAGGGGAGGTGAGGAGCTTGATTTGTGAAGGGAGGCTAGGGTTTTTTTTAGAAAGAGGGGTTCTTGATGCAATGGTGACCGGTTTTCCTAATTTCATTCCAGCTTAAAACAGTCATAACTTCTTTTTCTTTCAACTTTGTTTTTAGTGATCTTTATATACATGCGAACTCACTGACAAGCCCCACAATTCTATCTAATTACTTTTGACTAAAAACACCGAACTAATTTCATTAGTTATGCAAGAATTCCGATATATCACTTTTCCTATTTTTACCCTTTGGCTCCGAAGCACAATTCAAGAGCTTAAATCACTTAAACAACATTATAAACATCCAACAGGGTCTAAACTTTATTCCCTTGAATCCCAAGACCTTTATTCGATCAAATTACGGTTTGCTAACCCGAAATCAGAAACATCCCGAAACTTGATGTTACAATTCTCCCCTACTTCAACTGGATTTCGTCCTCAAAATCCGACTCGGTTAAAATTTCTGAAAACAACACCAAAACAATCCATATGGTTCCTCCAACCGCTTCATAAAATCCAAACATCCTTAGAGAAAAATTTGAGAGACCAGTCGAAACCCAACCGATGCCAATAAACAACCTAATCCTTTGAAAACAATCAATTGAGAAAATTACCTTTCCCTCTCGGAATGTACGACCCGGTTCATAGCTAAAACCACTAAAACTGGGAAAACACTTGAAATTGCGACTATGAACCAACTCTATCAACATACTTTATAAAACTGAGAATCCATCAACCTAAAACTCCAGGAAACATACATAATAATTGACGATCATCCATTCGTCATATCTAACCTTAGTCCCTAACTAGGAATACCACCAAACCGCGTAGAACAAACACTCAAACCATTCCGATCGTGAATTCTAACCAATCCCAAATTTGGAAATTATGCCCAAAAGACCTCAAATACACACTTACCTTCCTAACAAGTCACCACTACTCATCACTCCCACGAACGTAACAATGGTCAATCCAAAAATATCGCATGACACTAAATATCCCATAACTTAGGTGCACAACCATATGACAAATCATCTAGGAGACCGATCAAGAACTCCATCACTGCTAACTTTACTCACATGAAACCATTCTCGCAAAAGAGAACAAGGATCCAGTAAGAAGAAGCTCAACAATGGATCGATCACCAACCAAACCTATTGGGCACTGTGCCACCCATGGCAACACCATATTGCTTTAACTCTTATCCAAGCCAAAAGACCAACAAACCAAGACCCAAAGGTCTCATCCACCTACATCATATCAATACTTGTTCATGATCCATTGTGATACCATCCACTCATTGGAATGATAAGTTCACGGTTTCACACCGTTCATGCCATCATCCAACCACGGTCCAGAAGACTCACGACCAACACCTTAGTGGGCCTATAGGCACACGACCATCATCCCACCAACCTATAGGAACCCAATCAACATCCCACTCATCACTTACAGAGCACAATACGAGCCATACCATTCTATAGCACACAACCCTTCTGCAGACCAGGTTGTCATCGACACGACATCAGATGAAAACATGATCGTACGCAACCAAAAAATAAGATAGATATTCGAACGCTTTTTCCAACTCGAAAGAAATAAATCAAACGAGAACCATGATATAAAGACAGACCAAGTGTTTTTAGGCTATGAGTGGAGAGAGGAGGAGCGCGATTTAAGAAGAGAGGCTAAGGTTTGTTCGAAAGAGGGGTTCTTGATGCAGTGGAGGCTACAAAATGACCTAAAACAAGGGGTTGAAGCCTTTAAATACGAAACAAACCCAAATTTAATGGGCCTGGGCTGCACAGCTCACCACTCCATTGTGAACTCCTCACCAGGCCGTGGTGACAGGTTTTTCCCAATTCCATTCTAGCTTGAAATAGTCATAACTTCTTCGTTTCAACTCCGTTTTCAATGATCTTTATATGCACATGAAGGTGTTGACAAAAGCTACAATTCTATCTAATTACTTTTTACTAAAACATACCGAACTAAATTCATTAATTCATGCAAGAATTCCGATATATCACTTTTCCTATTTTACCCTTTGGCTCCATCACACAATTCAAGGGCTTAAATCATTTAACCAACATTATCAACATCCAATAGAGTCTAAAATCTATTCCCTTGAATCCCAAGACCTTTATTTAATGAAATTATGGTCCGCTAACCCGAAATCAGAAACATCTCAAAACTAAATGTTATAAAACCTGTTGAAACCTGACATACAGAAACTTAATTGAGAGTATAAAATTTACCCATCTTAGAAGCGGGAATCATATTGGATATATAGAGCATGAAAGGGCCATTAGGGTTGTAGTTTATGATAATCTGAGCATATGGATCATCCAACGAATCTTTAAAAGATTCTAACATGAAATATTTGAGTCGTCAGGGGCGAATGCAAATGAAAGATCTTCATTTCAAGTAAAGGTGTAGCAGACGAAAGCCATTTATGCATGACACATTTCATCAACACATCATCCTTCAACTCCTTCTATTTACTATTCATGGTACAACCGATGTTAGTCAACATATGCCATAACTTATCCTTTTGGCCTTTCATACAAGCATTATTTATCTACTTAATGGGTTCATAATAGAACGTAACAAACCCAGACATGCAGGTTGTAGAGCCAGTACTCTTTGTGGTCCACTTTTTATTTTCAGTTCAAAGTAGTTCTCATCCAAAGCCTCATGTACTTTCTCTTATCAACATCTTATTTAGACGCATACATTTTCACAAAAGTTGACAAAGTAAATGCCCAATTATGGAGCCCAATTAAAATGCGACAGTACAATTATGCGGTACACCTTAACATCACCTAAAAGTGGGTCCTCATACACAATTCATGGAGTCATCACATTTATATAACACTTCAGATAGTTTGATACGCTTTTTCGCTATTAACTTGAATATCAAGGAAACAACAATATCCTTTGTTGCGGTCAACAAGAGTCAAATGCTTTCACTAAGTGCTTAGAAAAGGACTCTTTTGGTTTGGAGGTGAACACCCTCGATATAGTTCACAATCAAAAGAGTGTCATCGGCGATATAGAGTGATACAATAACTTTAGAAGAATAGTGTAACGACGTAATTTTTAAAACAAATTTTCATTTTTTTTCAAACATAATAAAACTCATATAATATTCTCAAAATCTCATATATCAATGTCATCACCATAAAACATATCCCAGAATCTCAACACTTAATCTTCTGCCAGTGTGTACAAATCATGCCGGCGCCTTCCCGCGACTCTCGCTGGTACCTAAAACACATATCACATAACACGGTAAGCATAAATGCTTAGTGAGTTCCCCAAAATACCACATACAACACATAAGCCAGTCGAGGCTATAACTCGGTATGACCTTCTGGTCAATGTGTCTTAGCGGGACCCTTCAGTCCCGTAGCTCGTTGGACCCTCCGGTCCGGTCTAAATCATTGGACCCTCCAGTCTAGTCTAAATCGTTGGACCCTCTGGTCCGGTCTATATAACACATAGCATATATATATATAACAATGCACATAAACTCAAACATACACATAACTCATAAGACCCTCCGGTCTGCACATACATACCACTCTAGGTAATGTATAGTGAGAAGACTCGCCTCGGGTAACTCGGATAATCTCGAACTCAAAATACTGATCTAGCCTCCGCCTAATCACATAAAATAATTATCTCTAATTAATACGGATCTCAAAGGCTAGACTAGTCCCTCCCTATATTCTCTCAGAAAGGTAAAAGACCATTTTACCCCTCCAAGGGCCCAAAAGGTCCAAATGTGGACTAAACCCTAAAAGTCAACGAAAGTTAACTGCGGAGAGGTACGCTGCGCGTACCAGATCTGTAGGCGGGGCGTACTCCATGACATCCAGAATCGGGGAACGCGACCCCCTACGCGGCGCGTACTGCGATTACGCCCAACGTAAGTCCCAGCTTCCCCCTTTCTTTATTTTTGGTCTGAATAGATTAATACCTAGGCTCATAACTCAGATCTGAGCTCCCTACTGCCCATTAAGTCATAAAGTCGGAACCTTTAAGCCCTTGCATGGCTGTAAAGGTCACCAATCACTTCAAACATATATCCTCTTTTCCCATTAAGCCCTAATCTCATGCATGACTTAATCTCAACGTCCAAGATTGGATTTTTATGAACCTACAACACATATTACACTGGAATAGGGCAGATCTAAGCTTATGGAGACCCTTTGCTCATAAAGTCTCCACCTTGGGACCAAAAACCCTAAAAATGGGTCCATAAAGCACAAATCAAAGATGACAAGGAAAGCTTTGAGCTTTTTACCTCCAGGTGAAGCTCCAACCTCTATAGAACTCAGATCTAAGCTTTCCCTCCAACTTCTAGCTTCCACCATGGCCTCCTCTTCTTCTTCACCATCACAAAAAGGCACTTTCAAGCTTAAGAACACACACATAAGCTTATACCGGGGCTTTTCTCTCTTAGGGTTTCACTCTCTGTAATATGATGGCTGGGGTAAGGACCATATCATTCCTTTTATAGTCCTCAAGTCTCATTTAGGGTTTTGCATCTGAGCCAGTTACGCCCAGCGTAACTTTGGTACGCCAAACGTACCTAATTAAGTCCGCGTCCATAATAAGCGCATGAGTACGCGCAACGTACTCTTCAGTACGCCCATCGTACTCGTTTGCAACACTTTTCACTTAGGGGCTAAACTTGACAGTTTGGTAAAGAAAAAGGGTTAAATAGATGTACTTAAATTTCGGGATGTTACAATTCTCCCCCACTTATATAGATTTCGCCCTCGAAATCGCTTCTTGACCACACATATCTCGAACCTAACTCGAGAAGCACCACTGAAAAGACCTCATATCCCGCCACTACCTTTCCATGGACGCCTGAGTCCAAATAGGAACTCCCAACTCTGGAACCCAAACCGACCCCTCTGCCGCTAAGATACCCCTTTCTGACTTTCCCAAATTCGGGAAATTCTAGTGGCATGGCCCGCCGCCAGACCGCCCACTCATGATATCACCATAATAATCGCCCCTCGAACATCAAACCCTGATAACTCACTGCTCCTTTGGTTCTCACAAGACAAAATTCAACAATCAGCTATCGATCACTCATACCAATGTACCAACAATCTAGATCACGACCCAAGGAACGGAAGGGTTCACATCCCACCAGGGCTCATCCACTGAACTGCTATACTAACCCATCCGAACAGTGAATTCTCAACACTCTGTCCTCAGACACAAGAGAATAATCATACTCGCTCAGAAGTGTCCTCAGACATAAAAATAACCATAAGCCTCAGCTCCATTTCACATATCCTTTTTTAACACTGTGCACCAGGTCTGAACTCGACCCAACCGTTGAACCTCCAAGGTCCATTGCATTATCCCAACCGTCTCAATGGTTCCCTTCTCACAATAACTACCTCGGCCATTGTGACACACAAGTCATGAAGTTCGCCTTACCCCAAGCGAATGCTACACTCCCAACTGAAGGTCGACTCAGCCCCGATGTATGTCATTCACTGCTCATAGTTCCATGCATCTCGCGGTACTTCCGTACCCGAGTACTGACCTACACAGGTATAAGACATCAGATGATAAACAATACCCCTCAATATGGAATCCATCCCTGAATCCGACATCTCATTCCACCTACTCAATACACCACTAGAATCAAACTCAACTCGAGAGTCTGGTCTGGCACAAAATTGGAATCACTCGTCCCAACGAAACACTTCAACTCGCGACCCATGACCCGCAACCCACGCGTACCTCACTGATCCACTTCCCTTTGGTCACGAAAACCACCACTCAAATCAGAATATAATGACTTCCGACAATCATGGAGACCCCAGTCTCGCCCCTGGTTCGACCCCAGGCTTCCACAAACTCAAATATTAGGGCTACCCAAGCCTAAAACTCTTCTGCGTCAAGCTCTGATCAGAGAGCACTTCATCACAACATTCTCTTGCTGACCAGTGGGTACTACGGCTCCCCGCAGCATCACGACGACCTCTCACTGAATAGTGAATACTACGGCTCCCCGTAGCATCACCACAACCTCTCACTGAATAGTGAGTACTACGGCTCCCCGTAGCATCACCACAACGCTCCCCGTAGCATCACCACAACCTCTCACTGAATAGTGAGTACTACGGCTCCCCGTAGCATCACCACAACCTCTCACTGAATAGTGAGTACTACGGCTCCCCGTAGCATCACCACAACCTCTCACTGAATAGTGAGTACTACGGCTCCCCGTAGCATCACCACAACCTCTCACTGAATAGTGAGTACTACGGCTCCCCATAGCATCACCACAACCTCTCTGCACTGACTCATTGAAAATGCATCTCCCCGCAGTCTTACCGCACTTACTCTTACCACTTCACAATCTCATCCTCAGGTTGACATCATACTGCGATCATTAACTCATGCTCTGCGGCCCAGCATAGATAGGTACACACACACCCATCCAGGCTAAGCATCACTACTTCGGACGACCACCGTCGTGACAAAACCTCTTTTTCTCGGTGCAATTCACATTCTCAAATAAATCCATTTTATGTCAATTAGCTGAAGGGCCCCCACCGAAACCATAGACACTCGATACACCACTTGTCATCTCAAACTCAAAACTCAAAATAATCCGAGATTTAGGACATTAAACAGCGGATACCCCGGAATACTCCATCTCCCAAATTAAAACACGGAGAAATTGCCAACGACTCAGAACACGAAGATGACAATCTGAAACTTCCTCCTCTATTGCTCAAAACGCATGCAAGAATACTCATAACGACCCTGAAGTTGGTTGCCCAATCAACTTCTTTCCTTCCCATACTGCATATAATAGCCCATACTCTGAACCAGAAACCCTCAACCGCCGAACTAACCTCACAAGCCAACCACCTCGAATTCACCATTTTAACCTTGAAGGATTGCTAACCATCACAAGGTCTTCGACCAACGGCCACTTGCCGTGGAGACACTCATCCTTTCTCAAACACGTACCACATGCACTATCTCACTCTGCACCTCTCCTTGACCAACAATAACCCTGGTCTCAGGAATCCACACCGCAGGCCTCTCTATCCAGTTCTCTAACCGCTCTTGAACAAATCTATGATCTCCTCAAAAGTACCCGGTCCTCCCCCACTCAGGGTTCGAACCATCACCAATTGGTTCGCCAACAATCTAACCCACAGACTGTTTTTACCAATAACATCGCACCTACTCTGGGAAGGTGATACGCAATGCTCGATGATCTCCCCGATGGAGGTCAAGCAATTCCAAATACCCCGAATCTCCGATGAAATCCTCAGAAACTTCTCATCATGACTACCTCTAGTAATTCAGAATCTCGTACCATCCCACTACCGGACATCTCAACTGTCCAGTTGTAACCCTGACTCTCAGTCTGAAAATAACGAACTAACATATTCCTCATCCTCGACTCTTCCACCAACGTTCCATCACGTGGGTTGTAATAAGAGTGGAGTCCTCATTACCACACTCGATACTCATCATAGACAAAAAGAGCCACCGCCCCAATATCCTCTTCTTGATCGTCTGCCGCTGCAGCTAATACATGCCCTACTATGCTCAAATAGGGTGTATCTTTGTCCTTAACCATCTCAGTCCCCGCTGACAACCTGCTCATGCTCTAACATTACCTCTCGGCAGACATACTGCCCAAATACTCTGATGAAAGATCGTAACCAAAGCTACCCCACAGGGCTCGCCCCCAACCTTGGAAACCGAAAATCTCAATACCTCTCATGTTTCCCACAGGAACAGAAATAGCACCGCTCAGGTCACAGAAAATGACATCTCCACCATCGGCCGGTTGCTCAGCCCAGATCGTATTCTCCCATAACGCACCATCTCTACTTATCCCTGAGTCTTGCGACTCCAACTGGCATCTCACCAACAATCCCTCGGAGCTAACTCGATTTCCCTTTTAAGGGATGCTCGTTCATCATGGCCCTTTGGCCCCATATTCTTTCACATCTGATCTCAGTCTAGATAATCACAACGGAATAACTGGTAGAACCAGTAACACTAACCGCCACGGGTCATGGTACTCGAACCATGTGGCCACCTCTCGATCTGCTATGAATCATGGTACCCGAACCATGTTATCTCTTCTCAATCCGCTACGAATCATGGTACTCGAACCATGACATCACCTCTCGAGCTGCTACAAATCATGGTACTCGAACCATGAAATCACCTCTCGACCTGCTACAAATCATGGTACTCGAACCATGAAATCACCTCTGGATCTGCTACAAATCATGGTACTCGAACCATGAAATCACCTCTCGATCTGCTACAAATCATGGTACTCGAACCATGAAATCACCTCTCGATCTGCTACAAATCATGGTACTCGAACCATGAAATCACCTCTCGATCTGCTACAAATCATGGTACTCGAACCATGAAATCACCTCTCGATCTGCTACAAATCATGGTACTCGAACCATGAAATCACCTCTCGATCTGCTACAAATCATGGTACTCGAACCATGAAATCACCTCTCGATCTGCTACAAATCATGGTACTCGAACCATGAAACCACCTCTCGATCTGCTACTTAAAACCTCCGGAATGTTCCCTGTATCGAGTATGGGTCCTCTGCTTTCAGTAGTACGGGCCCATACTACTTGCCACATCTACCCATACTTTCCACATTGACCATCCCCGAGTTCCTAAGTAGCTGCTCGACCTTCTCAATCACCAACCCCGTCATGCGTGTTCGCTCCTCTGTGAAATATCCTACTCTGTCAGCGTACTCATCTGACTAGGGTCACCCTTTCCTAGGCTCTTTCTAGGTTCTCACACTTCTCTGCCATCAGCTACTGAAGAACTCTTTATGATGCCAGCCATCTACCTCCTGAATATCGTCATATTCACTTAGTAGCTGACTCTCATCATCAAGAATTCCACAAAGCATGAAGCAAGCAGCATTCTGGCATCGAATAATCTCTACCAACATGTAAAACCACTCTAGGTCATTCCCACTTGCTCTCCTCATACTCTAAGGATACCACCGAATCCAAGCAACTTTACCCCACGCGGGCATCTGACTACTCTCTCAGAAGACTCCTCAAATGCTCATCTAGGTATCTCCCCTAGATTACTCCTCTACTCAGATCCCTCTCTAAAAGGATTCCTGCTGGATACTCATACTCAGCACATACTCGAAGGCACATCGCATATAACAGCAACTCCTAGGCTAAAGCATCACAGATCAGGCCACTCTAGCCCTAAAATATGAAAGACCTAGCCTATCTCTAGCATGCATAGCATATCACATAATATCTCATAGCACATAATGTAAGGGTATTTTGGGAAATCACCGTTCGGGCGCTGGCTGATCGTACACACTGCTCCGTTCTGATTTTCTCAAAAATCTTTTACTCTTTTATAAAAATTGTTTCTTTCATGAAAATTTCCACAAATCCTCAGTTTGAGTTCAGATACGCCCGGAGGTGCATCCGAATCCCTCAAAGCAAGGCTCTGATACCAACTTGTAACGACGTAATTTTTAAAACAATTTTTCATTTTTTTTCAAACATAATAAAACTCATATAATATTCTCAAAATCTCATATATCAATGTCATCACCATAAAACATATCCCAGAATCTCAACACTTAACCTTCTGCCAGTGTGTACAAATCATGCCGGCGCCTTCCCGCGACTCTCGCTGGTACCTGAAACACATATCACATAACACCGTAAGCATAAATGCTTAGTGAGTTCCCCAAAATACCACATACAACACATAAGCCACTCGAGGCTATAACTCGGTATGACCTTCCGGTCAATGTGTCTCAGCGGGACCCTCCATTCCCATAGCTCGTTGGACCCTCTAGTCCGGTCTAGCTCGTTGGACCCTCCGGTCCGGTCTAAATCGTTGGACCCTCTGGTCCGGTCTAAATCGTTGGACCCTCCGGTCCGGTCTAAATCGTTGGACCCTCTGGTCCGGTCTATATAACACATAGCATACATATATCACAATGCACATAATCTCAAACATACACATAACTCATAAGACCCTCCGGTCTGCACATAGATACCACTCTAGGTAATGTATAGTGAGAAGACTCACCTCGGGTAACTCGGGTAATCTCGAACTCAAAATACTTATCTAGCCTCCGCCTAATCATATAAAATAATTATCTCTAATTAATACGGCTCTCAAAGGCTAGACTAGTCCCTCCCTATATTCTCTCAGAAAGGTAAAAGACCATTTTACCCCTCCAAGGGCCCAAAAGGTCCAAATGTTGACTAAACCCTAAAAGTCAACGAAAGTCAACTGCGGAGAGGTACGCTGCACGTACTAGATCTGTACGCGGGGAGTACTCCATGACATCCAGAATCGGGGAACGCGACCCCCTACGCGGCGCGTACTGGGATTACACCCAGCGTAAGTCCCAGCTTCCTACTTTCTTCATTTTTGGTCTGAATAGATTAAGACCTAGGCTCATAACTCAAATCTGAGCTCCCTACTGCCACTTAAGTCATAAAGTCAGACCTTTAAGCCCTTGCATGGCTGTAAAGGTCACCAATCACTTCAAACATATATGCTTTTTTCCCATTAAGCCATAATCTCATGCATGACATAATCTCAACGTCCAAGATTGGATTTTTATGAACCTACAACACATATTACACTGGAATAGGGTAGATCTAAGCTTATGGAGACCCTTTGCTCATAAAGTCTCCACCTTGGGACCAAAAACCCTAAAAATGGGTCCATAAAGCACAAATCAAAGATGACAAGGAAAGCTTTGAGCTTTTTACCTCCAGGTGAAGCTCCAACCTCTATAGAACTCGGATCTAAGCTTGCCCTCCAACTTCTAGCTTCCACCATGGCCTCCTCTTCTTCTTCACCATCACAAAATGGCACTTTCAAGCTTAAGAACACACACATAAGCTTATAACGGGGCTTTGCTCTCTTAGGGTTTCACTCTCTGTAATATGGTGGCTGGGGTAAGGACCATATCATTCCTTTTATAGTCCTCAAGTCTCATTTAGGGTTTTGCATCTGAGCCAGTTACCCCCAGCGTAACTTTGGTATGCCCAACGTGCCTAATTGAGTTCGCGTCCATAATAAGCGCATAAGTACGCGCAGCGTACTCTTCAGTACGCCCAACGTACTCGTTTGCAACACTTTTCACTTAGGGGCTAAACTTGACAGTTTGGTAAAGAAAAAGGGTTAAATAGATGTACTTAAATTTCAGGATGTTACAAATAGTCAACTTAGGTGGATAAGTCAATGAGATTAATGAGTTACCCGTTTCCATTACATTCTCCTTTAAAGGTCTTGAGGGTTGCATAAATTATTTCATAGTAGAGGGAAATCCTTATTGAATTGATGGTCATACGACATTTTGCCTCATCATCACAAGTAAAGGTCATGTAGACATCATTACCAATATCTTATTTGGGGATGAAGTCATCAACATTCATAAAGGAATCAATCAAGGTGAAAATCATTACTAACATATGTGTTTTTCATTGTAATTTTCCCTAAAACAAAATCTCCTCTTAACCTTGCACATTTTAGACTGGTCAATCTTATCAGTTGCGTGACTAAAACTATTTCCAAGGCACTTACGTTGAGATTAAAAGATGTTATTGGATTAGTGATTGGTATTGAGCAATGTACTTTCATTAGTATAAGATACATATGTCACACCCCGCTAAAGCGGAAACACGAGGCGTGGCAGTATAAAGGGTTTCATAGCAAAAGTTAAAAGACAACACCAACCATAGTATTAAAAATCATTACAAATTTACAATGGGTTTGAACAACTTTTAAAAGAAATTACAATGTAATTTGAAATACAACACATGCGAATGTTCCTAAAAGTGATGTGTCTCTAAGTGCCACTTACTTGATGTTTCCCGAAAAAGCATGTAAAACGAGCGTCAACTATAAAAACAGTTGGTGAGTACTCACAGATTAAAAATAATATTGGTTTCAAGAATCGAATTAAAAGTTTTGATAAAAGTTTCCATAAATAAAAGTATATTGCTAAAATGAGTTTTCAAGAATCGAAATAATATTCGTTGTTACAAGGAGCAAACAATTTCATTGCTAAACAAGTATATAAGTTTTCAGTAATAAAAGTTCGTTGCTATAATGAGAAACAAAGTTCGTTGCTATAATAAGCATAAAAGTTTCGTTGCTAAAATAAGTATACAAGTTTCATTTGTAAAAATAAGTATACAAGTGTCGTTGCTAACATGAGAATACAAGTTTCGTATGTGCATAAAGATTCGTATGTGCATAAAGATTCGTATGTGCATCAAGTTTCCATTCATGAGTTCACAACCCAAGCCTAATGATCAAATCGTGCCCTATTAACTACTATGTGTATCGCAAACATAGTGTATAAAATGGTAAAATGCACTCAAGGGAATCGTGCGAGTGAGGAGTTATCTACCTCCTGATAGCGTTATCCATAATAACCATAGGCTCAAAAGAGTTAATGAGTTGTGTCTAGAGATTCCAGGGACTTAACCGCGATACAGTCCTCATGAATTAAAGTAACATACACATACATACGAAATATACCAACCAAGTTTCATACGAGTCAAAATAAATACAACGAATATAAAAAGTTTAGGACATGCTTTTCCACCCCAAAACATTTAAAAACCGAAAATAGGGGAGTGGTGAATACTCACAATATGCATTGAGATGATGCAAATGGTGCCTTGAACTACGTTCCACTCGTTCCACTCGTACCACTACCGATTCCTACAATAATGGTATATGCTAGTGAGTCTCTAATCGAAATCTAACACTAGTATACTTACTACTACAATAGAAATATGCCAATAATGTGTCAAAATTTAATATTGTTAAGTTACAAACAATTTTCTGAAATGGTGAAATTTTATAACTCATGTGATTAAGATAATTTTGGATATTATTTTCCATATTTTTGTAATATTAATTGAGGGTATTTCAATACATTTAAAAGTGTTTTAAACTCCTAAAAATCCAAAAATATTATCAAACAGTTTCCAAAATTCATCAAATTTTACATTTTTGTTCCAAATACAGTAGACGTCTTCCAGAAAGTTTCCCTTGAATTTTTGATGTGATTAACTATTTTTCCCAATTTCTAAGCCTTCATAATAATATAAATTTGTGAAAAATAGTATCTAGATGATAAAAATTCCCAAACTTTTTATAATACTGGCACTGAACATACTTAAGTTGGGAAAAATATAAAAATGGATTTCTAAACTGTTTAATCCAATTTTATGATTTTTGCGCATTTATTCTAATAAAAATTGAAATAAATAGAAAACAGTTTCCAAAATTGCCTAAACTTTTTGTATTACTGTTATTAAACATTATTAAGATGGGAACAATATAAAAATGGATTTCTAAACTGTTTAATTCAATTTTATGATTTTTGTGCATTTATTCTAATAAAAATTGAAATAAATAGAACACAGTTTCCAAAATTGCCCAGACTTTTTATATCACTGTTATTAAACATATAGAAGCTGTGAAAAATACAAAAGGTATTTTTCAATTAGTTTTGCTATTTTTTTTGTTTTATTCTCTTAAATAATCATTAATTAGTGAATAATTATCAAACAGTTAAATTAAATTACCAAAAAAAATTTAAACTTCATTTACATTATAGATAATCTAGGAAAAATACCAATGGTGATTTTTGTATTCTGTAATCCGATTTTGTGGATTTAAATGTATTTAATCTTAGAAAATAGAAGAAAAATAGAATACTGAATAGAAAAATCATACAAATTTTTATTTAGAGGTATAATATATTATAAGGTCTTTGGGTAAATTTTCATGAATTTTGGATGAGTATAACCAATTTTCCCATTATTAGTCCATTATAAATACAAAAATCGGGAAAAATAGGTATGCATTATGAAAAATTCTGAAAATGTTTCTTTGAGTGTTCCACATGAGGTAGGATCTGCAAAAAATCTTATATAGCCTTTTCATATTCCTTAAAGTGGTTTTATGATTTATTTGAATTCAAGAAAAAGAAAATTTAAAACCATAACAAACAGTAACAAAAATCGATGAAACTTAATGAGATGCCATCATGTACTTTAGAGGTCATCCACGAATTTATCTAGGATTTATAGACCTCAGAAAGTATTTTAAATGATTTATGGCCTTGTTTTCTTGTAACAATTTTAATTAATCAAAGAAATGATAAAAACTCTTGGGATTTTCCAGATATTCATACCATCTTACTGGGAATCTGAGGAAATATGATTTCGAACTGAAAAGGACTTTTAGATTTTTTTTATAAATAAAATCAATTACATGCACTATTAACAATGTACTTTGATCATCAAGCTCTTTAGCTTGGTGTTCATCACATGCATCACGGTTTGAAGACCATGCATGGACATATGTTGGTCATAGTGATGTTTTCAAAGGAAATACTTGAATGCATAAGGTATATGAACCTTTAAAAACTTGTAAAAATTCGTATTTTAGGGTTTGGCATAGGCTTTGGTCCTTGGATTTCACCATTAAACAACATGCATGTTGTTCTTGGGTGAAACCCTACCACCATCATCATCAAACTCGACATTCATGGATATTTTCATGAATGTTCATAAAGAATGGTGTAGAAGAAGAAGAAGTGCAAGAAAAACCTTTAAAAAAAGAAAGAAAAATGATGGAGAACGAAGGATTTTCGTGATTACCTTGAAGAACAACCCTAGAAGATGAAGATTTGAAGGTTGAGAGGTGTTCTTGGCTGGAGAATTTCGTGGGTTTAGAGAGAAAATGAGAGAGTTTGAGTGTGGTAAAGGGTGAAGTGTGAGAGAGAATGAGAGGTAGAGTGAGAGAGAAGATGGAGTGTGTGAGAGAAGAAGTCATTTAGTGTGTTGGAAAGATGAATTTTGAAGGAGGAGAGAGGGTGGCCGGTTTTAGGGGGATAAGATAGGGTTTCCCCCTCTTCCATTTTTATAAAATTCAAATCTTTTATAAAAATATATAACCTTTTATAAAATGTGCACCTTAACCTAGTTTTTATGCATAAAAGTGTTGATTTTTGATTTATAAATTAAGGGTAAATGTTAATGAGTTAAATTTTATTTTTCTTAAATTCATTTTCATAGTTTTAATTATTATAAGATAATATTAGAAGCTTCATAATTATTTTTATAGAATTTTTAAGGTTAAAGTTTATAAATGTGAGTTTTTAGGGCATTTAGGGTTTTTGAGAGTTAATAAATATTTGGATATCAAAATAAATTGAATTATTTGAGACTTCAAATTATCTTATGGTATTATAACTCTTTTATAGTTATAAATAATGTTTGTAATTCCTTTTTGTCGGTTTATTGGCATTTATATGTAGTGGTTCCGAGATTCAAGTGAACTTGAAGAACCAAGTATACTAGTCCTAGTCTTCAACTTTGACTTAAGTTTCTATGAGACTTTGACCTAATTTCTACTTTTAAGTCAAGTGCATGATGTGTGTATGTGATTCATGAAAAGGTGTTCAAGCCAAGGAATGACCCGAATGTGGATAGTCTCTACAGTTAAGTAGTTGTAGAATTCACATATCAATGTGAAATCTAAGTACACCATCCATTGTTTCTATCTGTTTCCAAGTTTCTACTAGGTTATAACTTTGCTTCTAGTTACTAAGTCTAGTATGTGTTGTGCCTATATGTGCAACTAAGTTTATCAAATCTAGAACTGACTCGAATTTTGACGGTTGTCACAACATATTTGACGGGTAGTTGGTGATGAATGAGGTTATCAGTTGCACTAAGAAGAGTAACAAAAGAGTGTTAGTTTTTAAGGTGAAATTGACAAATCATTCGATTCCCTAAGTTGGGGCTTTATTGACGATGTCATGCACCAAATTGGCTTCAGTAATAAATGAAGAGTTTGGGTTTGGGGTATATGATCCACAACTAAAGTTCGGTTCTCGTCAACAACACTCCTACATAAAAGAGTTCTTATGGAGCGAGGGATTCACCAATGGGACCCTATTTCTTCTTTCGTTTTCATCACTTTGGTCGGGGGCTTAAAGTTGATTTGGAGGAAGTTATGGAAAAGGATATATACCAAGGTATTAGAATGCCTAATAATTGGATTTGTTTATATCTTTTCCAATACGCGGATGATGCTATATTCATCAAGGAGTGGTCGACATAAAACGTCATAAATATCATCAGCATCTTTAGATGTTTTCACCATGCCTTGGGTCTCAAAGTCAAACTTGGTAAGAGTAAGTGTTTGGTATTGGAATTTTAATTTGTGAGATGCCTTATATAGCCCGATCGATAAATTATATTAAAGGGGCTCTTCCGTTTATCTATCTTGGTAATCTTGTGGTGCAAAGATGTACAAATACTCGAGTTGGGTTATGCTCATTGATAAATTTAAAAATAAGCTCTTTATGGAAGTCTATAAGCTTATCCTTTAGAGGGTTTCTTATCCTTTGCAAGTCGGTTCGTGGTAGCCTTGGGACCTATTGTTTTTCTCTCTATAAGGCACCCATTAAAGTCATAAAAGGTTGAAGAGTATTTAGATTTTATTTTCTTTTAAGGGATGGGGGGTGGGGACAACTCCAAGAGTCAGAATATTACGTGGATTGCTCAGCAAAATACATCAAATAGTGTTGCTACATCGCCTCCTGGATGCTTGATAGCTGGATAAGATGATCCTCCTCTAATGTGAAATCTAGAAGGCACGCTTCAAATATGGACAACACCAGGTTAGAAAGCGATACCGAGGGGTGGACACCGACATTGCTCTCCGTTGCCTAAGTTAGATGTCGATTAGGAAAAATAATAAAATTTATTGGATTCCCAAATGAAAAACTAACTCACCCTTTTCCTTTTGTAGGCATCCAAATATAGGTTAGTGTGGGGTTCTACCTAGTTTCTTGCATCATCCGAGAAGAGACAATTATCTGCTTTGTATTGCCTTTCATTTGTTTATTGTCGTAATATGTACTTTGTGCCTGTCCTGAGATATGTCCCTTTCATAAGGTCTTTCCCGGTGTATATTGGTTTTGGCCCGTGGGTAGCTTTTTAAACAATTGTTTTTATGTTCGTTTCTGGAACTGATTGTTGCTTGGGTCGAATTATCGTTACCTGAGTCACCATTTGTATGATGACCTGGCCCAGGCACACCATTAAATAGAAAAAGAAATGGATGATTAGATATAAAAATTACAAGGTTTTTTAACCTTGCCCTTCTTTTTAAAAGGTGGTGAAGTTTCCATTCAAACACAGGCGCCTTGTGGAAGGAAGTCATCAAGGATCTATACGAGAGCAATGGGGGTATTTGTGAGACTAAATATTTATCTAAGAGGGTTTAACATCCCAGAAATCACAGTAAAATTTTTCATTTTCCAATTAAGGTAAAATCATTGTTTCAATCAAAAACCCAAGTCATAAGAAACCAAGTATCAAATACAATATCCCAAAATCAATGTATCACAAAATCTCCAAAACATGTCACCGAATGACGTCTATGATCACGCCTTTGGTTTCCCCGATCATCAGAAGTACCTGAAAAACCCTTAAACCGTAAGCCAAAACTTAATGAGTTCCCCAAAATACAACCACACAAACATATAACAACATGCATATTGGGTCCACAACCATCGAGATGGATTACCCCTGAGCCCACAACATGAGTATGGCTTGCCTTTCTGGCCCACAACTCATGTTTGGATTGCTTTAGAGCCCACAACATAAGTCTGGCTTGCCTATCCGGCCCACAACTTATGTATGGCTTGCTCCTAGGTTTGTTGGCTTCCGTAAAAAGCAGCATTACCTCAACCCAAACCACACTATGTTGACATATGCAACAAATAACATATAACCACCAAACAGATAATCATACAGATCTAACATATCACTACAACGTAGCAACACTCTATATACCAGGATACATAACCAGTGGGTCGGTATTGGTGCTTTCAACCCACAAGTACAGTAAGGAAACTCACCTCACAGTCTGAAAGATATCAGATATGAATGTTGCTCCAAATGCCAAATTTATAGGTCACCTATACAACAAATAGTGACCTATTCTCAATCCATAGCTCAAAATACCCAAAATGCCCCCAAGTCAAACTTGGTCAAACCCTTGGAAAGTCAAAAGTCAAGGAAAGTCAAGCTGGCTGAGTATGCCCCGCGTACTCGGTTACTACGCTGTACGTAGTCGCGACCTAAGCAAATATCAGGGCTTTAGCCTACTACGCACAACGTACCACTTGGTACGCCCAACATACTCTGTCTGGATCCATTTCCTCTTATTAAGTGCTTATTCCTTAAAGACTTTTCATCCAAATTCATATCTAGACCTAAAAGATCGTTCTGAGTCATAAAGTTTCCACCTTTATGACTTGCCATGGCTAGAAAAGGTCCAAAATTTAAAACCCTAACTTAATAATCTATGAAGACATCATAACTATTTCATGGAAGGGATAGAAGGACCAAGTTCACATTTTTATGGTTCCTAGCACCTAAAAACGTCTGAAAGGACAACTCTTCTGGTTAGAGTAAACCATACTCATGAATACCAAGCTTATGGGACCAAAAGTGAACACAAACTCTAAGCTAGCAAGATCTAAGCAAATAAATCATCAAGTTTCAAACTTTATGCCTGCAAAGGATGCTTGAGGGTGAAACACTTCTGGATCCAAGATTCCTTGAGCTCCCAAGATGACTCCACATCTTTCTTCCTCCTTCAAGAACACCAAAATACACTCTAAAACTCAAAGGTACTTACACAATGGATTAGGGTTTGCAAGGGACGATTTGGGAGATGGAGGCTGATGAGGGAGAAGGTCTTGAGGAGATAATGATATTTAAATAGGGCTCAAACCCTAAAAATTAGGGTTTGGACATCAGCCACGTATGCCCAACGTACGCATAAGTACGCCCATCATACGCGTAAAATCATACGTCCCATATAAGGGAGCCATGGGACCAAATTGCAAGAAAATTCTACTTTGGATCAAAAATGTAAATTTACCTGAATAATGAATGTTACAAAGGAAAAGTATATGGGAAATAATATGTCACATTCATTTGGACTTGGCTAAATTCGACATTGATCTTGAGAACATTTTCCAACACTCTTTCTGTTGGATTAGTGTCTAAGTCCATAACTATATTTGGTATGTACTTGACCCGATTGGCATGGTCCATTTGGGTTGCATGGCATCATGCATTTAGATAGACTAAAATGAGAGAAATAACACTTAAGGTTTACTAAGATATTATAAGTTCTAATATATTAACAAGATTATTTAATTAGTATTGATCAAGAATTAATTTGGAATTAAGTAAGTTATCAAAAGGAGACTAATTAAATATATGGGTTGATTGTGTAAATCATCCATACTTGTATAGTGGGCTAATGATCCATGGATTATCAAGTTGGGCTAAAACCCATAGGATGCTCCATGGATGCTCCATGGTGTTTTGTACCCATGGATTATGGAAATGAAAGGCCATGACAATTAGGGTTTACATGGTGTAACCCTAATTGTGACAAACTATATAAGCATCTTATTCTTGTCAAAATCGGCCACCATGAGAGAACTATGTGTGTATGGTGAGGGCTAGCCGATTTCATGAAGTGGTTCATTTCTCTCTAAGTTATTCCAAGTGTATTTGATGTTGTGTGAACCATTTGAGGTGTCACACTTGGGGCACTCGGCTCTTAAGCATCAAGGAATCAAGCTACATGAAAGGTATGTCTTCAAACTTGTTTTATTACCCAAGTATCAAAGATTGTATGCTAGATAGGGTAATACCTTGGAATATTCATATTTGCATGTATAATAGAGAAAACATAGATCCAAGGTATTTAGGGTTGCATGTACACTTAGGAGTGTTAGAATGCCCAAAACCCAACAGTGGTATCAGAGCCTAGGGTTGTTTTCAATTATACTTGATGCAAAGTGCTGAAAAGTGCTGAAAAATCGATTTTCGGGCTGTCTGGGCACTGGACTCGCCGAGTCCATGAGAAAACTCATCCTACTCGTCGAGTAGGTTCATACACTCGACGAGTAGGACCCCCTGACAACATATTTTCGACTTTTAAGGCTGGAATTGGACTAGAATCATTACCCTAAGCTGTTTTTGAACCTATAAACCTGTTTTTGATGTGGTAATGTTCATTCTAATCCAATTTCAAAGATAATTGTCAATAGATTCATGTATTGTATTAGTTTAATGGTTAGTCTAATTACATGAAAAAGTTTGATTGAATTATCTTGTTCTTATGAGTTGCTTAGATTAGTAGAAGAGTTATGTGAAATTGTTGTTTTCAATCCAAATTAATCTAAGAGTTGATTCTAAAATGTGTTTTTGTAACTTGTCCTCAAGTTATATGAAAAGTCACATTTAAGATTCATAAAACTCATAAATATTTCCATAGGTTATGAATAAAGAAAAATCATGTTCTTTTAGGTGGTGTTTGTTTTTTGTCTACAGATCTGCGTGGCCTCTTCTGTCTGCGCCGCGCAGATCACGCGCAGACATTTTTTGTCTGCAGACCTAAAAATGTCTGCGCGCCCTCTTCTTAGCGCAGATGTGGACTAGAGTCTTCTAACATCTTCAGACATCTTCTAGACTAAAAAAACACATATATCTATATTTTTTTAAGTTTTTTTTTAATTTATATGTTTTCCAACTTTATTAATGATAAACAATTTGAAAAAAAAATTATAAAACTTAAAAAAAAACGTTCGACGATACAAACATGATATTTTTGACAAATTTATAAATAAAGATTTATTACAATAATAGTCGTTGAAGTTGTTTATATAAATACGAAAAAAAATCATAATATATTCTTATATTTTTTTGCTAAATTTGTAAAACATTATTTAATACACTATCTTCAATTTCTCGAGTAAATATTTATGCTACGTTTTTAATGGATTTAATTGAAAAAATCGAAGTTTATTTCCATCAATTTATGTATCAAATTCTTTGATCCTTAATTATAATGTTTAGTTATAATTTGCAACCAAAGTTGTTGGTTTTTATCAAATATATATGTTAATTCATACCATTTTTATTTTAATTTTTTATACAATAATACATAAAAGTTGATATAGATTTGTTAATTATTTATAACAAAGTCATAAAAATATTAAAAAAAACAGTTTGAAGTTTAAAAAAATCAGTTTATTTAGATTTCAGTTTATTTTAGTAGCCCGCAGATGTTAAAAAAACAAACAGTCTTCTTTTTTCAGACTGCAGACGTTTGGTCCACATCTTCTACTGCAGAGGTCTACAGATGTTGTCCGCAGACTGCAGACATTTTGCATCAGAAAAAACAAACAGCACCTTAATAGTTTAAAGTCTTCCATAAGTTGTCCTCAAGTTATGGAACTTGAAGAGTTTTTTGAATTAAAACTACTTTAAACACATAAGTTATGGAATTGAATAGTTTTGAATAGCTTCAAAACTTGTCCTCAAGTTTTGGAATTTGTAAAGTTTTCCCTTATGACTACTTTAATTCCAAGTTAAGCCCTTAGAATTTTAAAAGTTAAAATTCAACCCTTATACTTTATAGTATTATAAGTTAATAATATATATATATATATATATATATATATATATATATGTATAAGAGCAAGTCGGTCTTACCGTTAGTAGGTCTCATTCACGAAGCCGGTCTATAAGGGGGGGTATAAGGTTACTGCCTATAAAATGACAGTTTAATGGGTGTCCACTCTCACCCACCGCTTCCTTGACTGGTGGAGGGTCGTTAGCCGAACGGGTAGGACAAAGACTATAATTCTCCCTACATTATAAGTATAATGATAAATACTAAGTAACTAAACACTTATAAATTCCCAATCTTAGTTACTTAGGAAAATGTGAATAAGGTGCTAATCCATGAAATTACACTTTTCACTTTGTTTGAGTTGTTAGTGGAGCGTGTGTGGTTAACCGACACACTAACTGGTTTTAACAAAGTAGGCAAAGGGTTTCTTAAAGTCTATCATTGGCCGCTGGAGCGTGTGTGGTTAACCGGCATATCGGTTGAGTGATAAACATTTAAGAGTACCAAGTAATTTGCATGGTTACTTCACACCTTGTTTTGTGATCCTCGACATCCCAGTCACAAAACCTGAAGGGCACAATCGAGATTGAAACATGCCATTGAAAAGTTCAATGAATCTCAAAAGAATCTAGGAGTTTCAAAACCAATTAAAACCTAATAAATTATTTCGTTTTTCATGGTGGAAATTGGTGAATCGTCATTCACCTACCTTCAAATATTTTATAGCCTGGATTACGGCATCCCTCTTCCAAGTTATAAAATATTGTGTTGGGTCCTAGCCTTAATATTTCATATTGGGTGTTATATTAAGTACTTTAGATCAACTATCTTGAATATCTCCCAAAAGATGTCTAGTTCAGACATTTATGATCTTCCCAAATCTCTTGGAACTTAACTTCCTCCACCTCCTCCAATTATTTTTCCTAACCCACAAGCTCAAGGTCACTCAAGCCCTATTGGCAAGCAAGGTCTATGTGTGATCGCATCTTGGAGATGAAGTCACATATTGACAAGCCGGGAGAGTTGGGTGTCAAAGTCTTAAGAAAGTTGGATGTTCAATCACTTTCTAAGTCACATAGTGAGTTCCTTTGGGACTACTATGAAACAGATTATGACATGACCCTTAATGATCTTATCTATTTGCTTGGTGCTGCTGAATCAGCAATGGTTTGAGGACTAGTAAAACAAATTTGATTAGGAGATCAACTTCCCAATGAACATTGACAATGGTAACATTGGATATCTAGAAAAGGCTTTCTCTTCCCAATGGAAAGGGATCGGCCACAGTCAACTCGGTTGACCAAATGGTAAAGAGAAAAAGGCTAAGTCTGAGATAGTCCTACCAAAGGGTCCATATGTGTCTATTGCCAAAGGAAGGGGCATTGATTGCAAAGCTGCCTATTTACCTGAAAGATCATAAGATTGATCAAGTCAAGAAGTTCGACTCTATTTCAGGCAAAGTCCACTATCTAACTCTGTTAAGTTTCTATTCTGAGATTCTTATTACATGATGTGACTGGGTCACATGTTGAAGTTTTAAGAATCCGAGAAAAGTGAAGAAACTTAAAGGAAGTATATGCTGATTTTGATCGCGAAGATGGATTTCGATCGCATGGTTCGGTGATCAGAATTTTTGAGCTGTTGCTTAGGAGTTATGATATATTACTTAGGAATAGATAACAACAAGTTTTTCATATGCATTTGCACTGTAAGGATAAGTTTTTTCCGCAAAGTTTTGAAATAAAATAAAATGGTTTTAATTTTATATTTATTTTAAATATCCTTACAGTGGCATTTGTGAAAAATGGTTGTTTATATGATTCCATTGATAGAAATATTAGAAAAATGGACTTGATTCTTTCGTTTGTGGTAGTGTCATAATTTACCAAATAAGGAAAGATTCTCATCACCCAAGGTTTCAGTTGGATAGAAACTTGGAAATCATGGAAGTTGTATAGTATGATGAATGAGAATTTTCATCTTTGGAAAATTAAGATTAATTCCTTGTTCACATGTATATGTGAGTCAAGTGAAGGACTAAGGGATCGAGTGCACATTCTGGTGCACTGATCAAGTCCACCACAAAAGATCGATAAGACTATTCGTCATGATTTACTAAAGTTTAGTAAATATGGTTATACTTACTAGTTTAAGTGTAATTCTGAAACGTTGGAAAAGTTTCGATGTATGGCAGAACGAATGAGAAGAATCAAATCAGGCAGAAGGATAAAAGTCTCTCAAATCTGAAAGATGGGAGAATACTTTAGTATCATGTTTTGTGATCATCTTAATGATTTAGAAATCATGTCACAATTAGTCCTCTAAGGACATCTTAATGCATTCCTATGGCTAAGAAGAGGAATCAAGAATTGTGGAAATGGTTAAATCAAGAAGATGATTCATACTTCGTTCCAAAACAAGTCTTAGAGTCATACTCTAAGACTGTAAGTTGAGTGACATATCTTAAAGAAAGGTTTATAACACTTGTCAAATGTAAGAGTAGAAGTGTCCTAGTCTTGTACATTTGAAATTGGTAAGTTGTGATGTTTTGGATAAAACAAAGACCAACTTAGGCCAATTGTGTGAAGTGTTTGTCTTGATAAAGAGTCCGCACTTTCTCTTGAATATTTGACAAGTGAGTCTTATATGTCAAGAAGACAGTGGGAGTCTTAGAGATCTTGGAAAAACTTCAAGATCTAATCAAGAATAAAACCTGTAGTTCATCACTAACACACGACTTGAGGTTTATAACCTATCGTGTTGACATATTCCTACTTCTTTGCCCATTCCAGTGAAAGTTGGCTTTGCATATGAGTTCTGAGAGTTCTCAATTGGTTGCATAACAACTTGGAAGCAATGGCAGGCCCTAGTGCTGCCAGGTGGCAAGAAATTAAGATTGAGTTCAGTCCATATGAGTTTGGATAAGAACACTTACACCATAAACAATCTAAGTGTCATAAGGTTTCTCTCCGATTCATGAAAATGATGGTGAGGAAACGCTTTCACTAAGTAGATTTTAGGTTGATAGCAAGTGTGATATTTGCATTCTCAAAGTCGTTAGTGGAGCGTGTGTGGTTAACCGACACACTAACATGGACTTGTGAGGAATGACAAAGGTCTGAACAATTGAGACTATGATTACGGCATCCCTTTTCATAGTTCTGAAACTGTTTAGACACACATGTGTGCTATCTAAGGAAAGGTGTATGATCCTGATAAAGTTTTATCAAAGCATCTCGTATCTGAAATTTGAACTTTGGTAAGAAAGTCAATACAATATTGATTTCTAGAAGTCCAACTGATTTCTGAGTACATGTCAAAGCTAGTGGGAGCATAAGTGTTATGCTAATAATTCTCATGTTAGTGGGAGCATGATAATTATGATTAGTATTGCAAGACAGGAATGTTAATTATAGAAAACAAAAGTTTCAATTCGTGAAGTTGCAGGAGTTGACAAGTTGTTTTGCTATAATTAAGGGAGAGGAAATTATACTTCATTTCAATTGTAAAAGCTTAGATTGAGGTTTTAATCATATTTATTCAAGGATATATATGAATTTTGTGTTGGAATGGCTCAACATAAGGAAATTCTATATATGGGTCCATTATTTGCGTTCTAAAATTCGATTATGATTACGGCATCCCTTTTCATAATCTAAATTATGAGAACTTGGCAAATAGATATAGAAATATTATAGCAAAAGACTGGTCTAGTATCATGTCTTTATGTGAGACATCATGAATCGTATCCCATATGCTTCGGATATAGGATCGATTGCATGTGCTATAATATTCATCCGTTCTAAATTTTCCAAATGCTCAAGGCATTAAGAAGGGAAAATTCTAGAATTGGAAATGACTAAAATGATTAAGCAATTGTCGAGGACAATCTAAGGTTTACCAAAGATTGGTTGCTCAGGGACAGTTGGAAGTATAGTGTTTCTGGAAGGACCATATTGACATGTTCTGAAAAGAGGAAACTCTTGTTCAGAAATGATAGTCAAAATGGGAATATGGAGTTGTCTCCATAGGTGGATTCAATCTGTGTAAGATTATAAAAACTTAATGCAACAAGGATATTTCCATGGAGTTGATCTCCATTGGAATACTCTGTAATGTCTGTTGACAAGTCTTTGTGACTTTGTGCATAATCGTTACAAGAGGATCAATGCATATAAGTTTAGAATCTAACAGATTTAGGCAAATGGCAGGAATTTGGAATTCTTGCATTTGCGGTAAGGATTTGGGATTGTGAAATGACAATCATTGGAATTATGTTCAATCGATCTATTTCACAAAGTAAAGATCATAGACAAACTTAGTGTGCATACTTGATGTATGGCATAACTAATGTTTGGAAAAACATAGTGTGCATACTTGGTGTATGGCATGACTAGTGTTTAGAAAACATAGTGTACATGCTCGGAGCATGGGACAACTATTGTTTTTAATTCAAGTATAAAGTTGATAGTTTGAAACAGTATGCAATGAATGATGGGTAATCAATATGGTGATAAATAAAAGGTGTTTTATTTATATTCATAAGTTTTGAGACCATATTGGATTCGATTATTCTTGTGTTTCACTTTGCATGTTTTGACTTCCAGAATAAGTAGGTCGTTCTTCCTGAATGACTAAGTTATTCAAACCATCCACAGTCGGTCATATGCTGGAAGTAGATATGAATCAAGACTGTCATGAAGCTGGTTTGTAGATGTCCAAGGTAGTGGACATAGCAAGAGTTGCTGCAACATTCATGAGTGCTCATAAGTTCTGAGTATTGGATTAAACCCACGCTCATTTGAATCACTTCATGGATTTTATCACGAGTGATCATGAGACGATAATATCTTATATTCTTCAAACCTATAGATATGACTTGTTACCTATGAGTTGGTTATGCATTGATTGTACGAAAACGCATTGGTAACTCGATGTTATAAAACATGCCTTTGTGTATGATTCAACAAGTAGTAGAACAATCCATATGAGTCGAAGTTTATCCATTCCTTTTACCTTCGGGATAAAAGCGATATTTGTGGGCCCCTCGATGATTTAGTGATGACACATGTGAGTGCTTGGCCAAGCCAGGACTAATTTGATCTGTTCAATCAGTCAGTTGCCATGAATCGGAAATCGGGAAACAACAAATGGACTGAGAGAATGATTGATAATCCATGTCTCAGTTCATATGATATCTAGAATGGAGGAATATATGATCACTTATCTAATGGACAAGTCATTGACGAGATCAGAGTACAGTTACAACGTTAGAGTTCGACAGCGGCTTAAAGAGCTACGATTGCCAGTCAGTTCTTGAAGTCATACTCAATAATAGTTTTAGACTTATCCAAGTGGGAGACTGTTGGATTAGTGTCTAAGTCCATAACTATATTTGGTATGTACTTGACCCGATTGGCATGGTCCATTTGGGTTGCATGGCATCATGCATTTGGATAGACTAAAATGAGAGAAATAACACTTAAGGTTTACTAATATATTATAAGTTCTAATATATTAATAAGATTATTTAATTAGTATTGATCAAGAATTAATTTGGAATTAATTAAATGATCAAAAGGAGACTAATTAAATATATGGATTGATTGTGTAAATCATCCATACTTGTATAGTGGGCTAATGCTCCATGGATTATCAAGTTGGGCTAAAACCCATAGGATGCTCCATGGATGCTCCATGGGGTTTTGTACCCATGGATCATGGAAATGAAAGGCCATGACAATTAGGGTTTACATGGTGTAACCCTAATTGTGACAAACTATATAAGCATCTTATTCTTGTCAAAATCGGCCACTATGAGAGAACTATGTGTGTATGGTGAGGGCTAGCCGATTTCATGAAGTGGTTCATTTCTATCTAAGTTATTCCAAGTGTATTTGATGTTGTGTGAACCATTTGAGGTGTCACACTTGGGGCACTCGGCTCTTAAGCATCAAGGAATCAAGCTACATGAAAGGTATGTCTTCAAACTTGTTTTATTACCCAAGTATCAAAGATTGTATGCTAGATAGGGTAATACCTTGGAATATTCATATTTGCATGTATAATAGAGAAAACATAGATCCAAGGTATTTAGGGTTGCATGTACACTTAGGAGTGTTAGAATGCCCACAACCCAACACTTTCGACCCTAACATAAATTTTCAGTTCGTTGGTGGCAAAACAAAAACGATCAAGGATGTCTTCCCAAGACTCTTTCTCCTATATTTGGATCCTTAATGCTTGATTATGGGCCACATTTCTAAAATTGGGGATGATATGATTTTAACTGTAGATAGTATAGAAACGTTTTAGGAAATTAGGAGTATAGTGATATTGAAAACCTTACATCTCTCTATAAACATCTACATTTCAACACTCGTAGAGATAGTTGAAGATGAGATCTCGAAAAAATTGGTGAGTTCACTGTAAAATCCATTAGGAAATAAATTGATAAAAAAATACCTACAACAATCATCCCTTGGCACCAAATGGCCGAGACTGGTTCCCGGGAAGGTAAACTTGTTGATTTGGAGATCAAGACATGGGGGGGGGGGGTACCAACTAGGTGTAATTTACAACGAAGGGGTGTCTATTGCTTCTCCATTTTGTCTTTTGTGTCACTTTAAACTTGAGACTGAACAACATCTTTTTGTTGAATGCTCGTCTTGTAAGGAGGTCAAATCGTTTTTTTGAACAATCACTATAAGAAGTTTCTTGTTTTACCAGGTCCGCTACAAGAACTTGTCAGAGTGTCTGGTACTAATGGTCAAGATAAGGTGATCAGGGTGTTGATCTACACCTACATCTAGACTATCTAGGGATATAAAAACAACTTGCTGTTTGGAGGCAAATTCAAAAGTAGCTTAATTTGTTTACAGGTTGTAAGTTCTTTGTGTTCCACTGGGTTAAGGTATAGAGCTAAAGGGGTAAGGGTTTAGGCCGGGAAAATTGATGTGATCAACATGTAATGTCGATCTTGTAATTTGCCTAGCACCTCACTTGTCTTTATAAACTTTGTTGTTCGAAAATAAATAGAACATTTTGTTAGGTGATGAAACAACATTCATCCACAAAGAATCAATACGAGAACTTAGATTTTGAAGAAAAAACAGTTTTAGGAAAATCGACGAACCTTAAAAAAAGAACAATCAAAAAACATTTATCGCATTGATACAATATTCGTTTTTAGAATACAAATCGGAAAATACATGTAACACCAAGAACACAACTATATAACAATTTCTTTGATTAAACTTCAACAAAACAGTTTTGAAACAGAACCAAATCAACGTTACAAGAAAGACACACTAAGAGAATGGTTTACATAATAACAATGAGCAACAAGATAACGATATTTGATATTGTGCTCCAACCTTAAGATCTCTCTCTCTCTCTCTCTCTCTCTCTCTCTCTCTCTCTCTCTCTCTCTCTCTCTCTCTCTCTCTCTCTCTCTCTCTCTCTCTCTCTCTCTCTCTCTCTCTCTGTGTGTGTGTGTGTGTGTGTGTGAAGTAATATATATGACAAATCAATGAATAACTCTCATTATAGGAACTTTTTCTACATACTTTACTTTAGTCCAACTGTACAAGACTTCAACGTATCTTCAATTTCTGTCCATCACCGATTCATCCTCGTGCTTCTTTTACCAATGATGCGAGTCTAGTTCAGCTACAAGCCCACTTCATATAATCAAGCTCTCAAGCCCAAGTCACATATCATATATTCAACAATAAAGTGCACCTCAACTTGCTAAAGTTAGAAGCATTTAAGATAAACAATTATCTATTCATTCCACAGGTTTAGCTTGAATTGAAATATATTCTTTCAATAGAAACAAAAGATATTTTTATTTTAATTGAATGCATATTTTAATGGAAAAAAGATATCAAACACATGATTATAATTATGGAATAATATTAATTATATTATTGTCGTTGAACGTTAGAAAAAATATTTGGATTAATTTATACGACACTAAAACGCAATAAATTGATAAATTATGTTCTACTGTTTGGCAAAGTATGGTTAAACATATAAAATGACAAAAAAACATTCATACATAATAAGTCAATAATCACCTTCGATAAATAAAATTCAAACAACCCTAATAGAATGAGGAATAATTGGCGAAAAAAGTTGTTTAAATATCAAGCCTAATAATTATTTATATATGTAATTTGATAATTTGGATAAAAACTGCTGTAGTTTTTTTTTTATTTTTTTTTATTTTTATTGAACAGTAAGAAATTTATTAAAGCAACACAAGCAAGATGCTAGTGAGCATTAACAGAAATACAAGACCAATAGGGACTGATGTTCCAGAAATACAAGACCAATAGGGACCGAAGTAGTTTAAAAGTAAATTTAAGGAATGTATGATTAGCAACAAAAGATTGAGTATGAGTCTCCTTTAAAATATTTATACATAAAAAACTATATAGATTATATTGTGAGCTATATTTAATTGCATTATATTTTGAATTTCAATGTTTATTATAGTAATACCTTTATTAACATTCTATAAATATAATTCCTTAATGCAGACCAACTCATAGTAATACTTTTATTGAAGTTATATAAATATGATTGAACTATAAATTAATACATAAAATATCTTTGCCTCGACCTCCTAGTCTCCTACTCAGAATTCAAGTCTTTCCACTTGGCGATTGACATAATGCTTAGGCTCTAAGCCCTCGAACAACTTTAATCTATTCTATAATATCATATCATTTACGATCAATGTTTTAAAAACCGGTTTGAACCGGCCGGTCGAACCGGTTGGACCGGGAACCGGGAGAAAGAGCGGTTCAACTATCACCGGTTTTACATTGATTTCTGAACCGGATTGAACCGGCCGGTTTTTAAAAAAAACCCGGTTGAACCGGTCAAAATAAACCGATTGAACCGGTTAAACCGAATAAAAACACATGAAAAAGAATCATTTACATAATAAACTTTGGTGATTTTTTTTCAAATCTATTTAATTTTCTCTAAATAAAAACATATGGTAAATGTTATAAAGTTTTTTGATGTGTTTGTATTCATCTAAAACTATATTTCGTTTCGGTATTATACTTTATTTTCTTTTTGACGTATATGAATTGATGTAAAACACTAAAACTTATGGTTATGTGTTATTTTAATATATTTGGATTCATCTACAACGTATTTTTATGTGTATTTTTAATGTGTGAACTGGTAAATATCAAATTCATACTTTATATATGTATGTATATGTAGGAAAATAGAAAAAAACATGAAAACTATAGAAACCGGTTCACCCGGCGGTCGAACCAGTTAAACCGGTTGAGCCGTGAACCGGTCACCATACCGGTTCAACTAAAAAACCGGGTTTTAAAACATTGTTTACGATGGCCCAACCCAACTAACAATTTTCATATAAACCATATAATCTTTGGTACACTCACTAGTTTATATGGCTCATGCTTTATTTTATTTTATTTATTTATTTATTATTATTTATTTTGTCAATAGACTAAAAAACGTTATAAAAAAAATATTTTTTTATTACCGCTTGCTACTATATAAAGTATAAATATATGTCATATTTTAGTTATATACTTTTCACTTAAAGTTTTAATTTTTGTTTGGACCACTTTTGAATTTTGCTAAAAATGTCGAATATATATATATATATATATATATATATATATATATATATATATATATATATATATATATAACAAATGTGTCAAAATTATTGATTTTTTTATATATATCTAATCTTGCTATTTTTTAGACTTTTTAAACAACTTTTTATAATTTTTGTTACAACTTTTTTTTATAACATTTTTAAGCTTTTCTTATAGTTTTCTACATTTTCATGCAACTTTTTTACTTTCGTTTAAAAAAAATAAAAATTAAAAGACTCTTTTTTATAACTTATTAAAGCTGAGTGCTTAAGCTTATTTAAAATATCTAGATAAAACTGATATTAAAATCCTATTTAACAAAATTATATATAATAAGTTATTAGATACGAGAGTATACTAATGGTCTTTTCACTTGCTTGAAGAGTCAACTATTTGTGAGGTCGTTTGGTAACATGTCAACAACTATCATTCTAAATGTTGTTTCACCACATACTTATTTCTCAGATTTTAATTGAATGGGTCAATTCATGCCTTTTATTCAATAGTTGAGTGGTACGAGATGGAAGTTTTTGATCGTTTGCCACACAAAAATGATACGATGAAGTATGAACCAACGATGTATGTCAATTGTGTTAAAATATGAAAGATTGCAAAGCAATCGAGATATACGAATATTCTTTAATGTATTCCCTTTTCACTTCCTAAAAGAAAATATCAAAAGAAGTAATGGATCTATTTCTTTTGAAAAAGTCAAATTCACAATCGAAAGATCAGATATGGACCGACACATTGTCATAGTAAAGTATAAATCTACTTTGCAATGACATTCCAAGGATAGTTTTTGTCGCTTTCATATGATAAACTTAAAATAGATCTCTTAGTTCCGTTTTGAATAAATGGAAATATCCAATACTTCAACGTGTGAGCTTATGAATAGATTGATTGGATCCAATCGAACGTCCCAAAAATATTAGATAATTTTTTGTTTTGAAATCAACCAAGACATTCATTCATTACTTTCAAAAACAGTGATAGTATCAAAAATATTTTCAATAACATCATAGTGGTAACAAAATCATAAGTATGAATCTCATGTGGATGCAATGCAATCATGATGGATTCTACCCCTTGGAACTAGAAGTACCTGAAATGTTTAAACTATAAAATAATAAGCATAAAGTTTAGTGAGTTCCCCAAAATACTATATATCATACATAACATAATAGGTCTATTTCAACCCCAAGATAATGTTATGGGCCAAATTATAGTCTTACTCCCTGCCATGGCCAAATCATGGTCTTTACTTATGCAAGTGTCAGGGTCAGATCCTGGTCTTCCATACAATTGTCATGGGTCAAACACTGGTCTTTCATATAAATGCGGACAAACTCTGGTCTTCCATACAAGTATCACAAAGACAACTACCATCCTACAAAGTATAGTAAGAGAACTCACCTCACAACGTAGTCAACAGCTAACCAACTCACATAGCCAAGAAATGGGTACTACACACCACCTACCGAAACACACAAAGTAAACCTTTATCTACCTTCTAAAACCAACATTTTTACCAAAAGCCAATCCATGTCAAAAGTCAATGATCAAAGTCAACGTCGGTTGACCTCCACGACATGGTCATCCTTTGGCCACAGCGTGGAACCTTCTCGACAAAACAAGCATGACCAGACCAGCCACCATGTCGTGACAAGCATGCCACCACGTCGTGGAAACCGGACATAAATAGCTTAGTGGATTAAGTTCTCGTCCAGTTAATCCAAGAACTCCAAAGCTCAGATGTGAATCCCCGTAAGGTCTTGATGGATAAAGTTTCCAACTATATCCATTAATACACTCTAATAAGTCAAGATCTCTAATCCTAAGTTCTTAATGGTTACACCAAATGCATGGATAACACCTTAGGTCATGCAAGACTATTTTCCAACCAACACCATGGTCTAAAAGCTAGATAATGCACTCAAATGTTCTGGACTTCACCCAAACTCCAAGAACAAGAAGATTGAGACTAAACAGCTCATAAAATGACCTATCACAAGATCTAAAGTGTGACAACCCGAAAATTTTTTGTTTTAAAAGCTCAGTCAGTCAACTCAACTGAGTGTCAGACTCATTGGTAATGAGTTCTAGCCTGGTTAAAGGTCATTCTAAGGAGTTTTAAGCCTAATACACTTAAGGAATGAGTGTTAGGAAGTACCTGCTAGAACCACAGTATAGCATACAAGCCTTAAACTCCATCAAGAGGAGTTTACGGCCAAGTTACCAAGAGTTTACGACCATAAACTCAAGGGGGCCGTAAACTCACCTCTACATATATAAAACTTGGCCATTTTTCTCATTCTTTCTTTCCTTGGCCGATTTTCTTCAAATCCTCTCAAGTATCATCCAACTTTTCATCCTAGATCTTCATTTATGTAAGTATTCTATCCTTGATTAGTTGATACATCTCTTAAACTAGCTTCATCCATTGATTTCATCCATAGAAATCATCTTTTCTTAGATCTTCAAGAAACACCAAGAACACACACTAGTGTTCTTGGCCAAAATCAACCATTTCAAGCCTCTATATCGTAAGTACTCTTCCCTACACTTGATATCTAGTTAGGACTCATGCTTAGAGCCTTGAAAACATAAAAAACACAAGAACAAAAGGAGTTTACGGCCAAGCCATCTCCCATGGCCGTAAAACCCTATAAGGGTGCCATTTTGGGCATAAACCCTTCTAGATGCAAAGCTTGTGACCTAGAACCCTTCCTTGATGGAAATAGGACCTTAAACTACTCTCAAATGCATAATGACCATACGACTGTAAACTCCTTTGGGCCGTAAACTCATCAAAAGCCTCCATTGAGTTGGTCTTTCTCATCCTTGTGTAGAGCAAAAGTCCCTAAAACTTCCCTAGCCTTCAAACACACACTTATGCATGTTTGACCACGAGTTTACGACCGTAAACTCCCTTTGTCCGTAAACCCATGGTAGTAAAGTCATGATAGTACCATTCCACTCTCCTTTGATGAATCACATGTGATTCCAACACTTGGTCAAAGTGTTTCCTAGTCCCGGAAGGTGTTTCCTTACATATAGTTGCTTATAAACACTATATTCATGCCAATATATGGTATTTAGGACTTATTGTGTCTCGGGACTTCATTCGTGGAACTTCTCATCCTTACACGCGTATTCGTTGAATCACCCACATCAGGTGAGTTCATACCCCGTAATGAATCTTTTAACTGTTTTAAATGCTTTTAAGGGGGAATACAAGTTGAACACAATGATAATTGTGTAATTGTTTGTTATAAACATCTTTCAAAATGTTGCTTATGTCTTTTATAAGTGATCAAAACATTTCAAAAACTCTTTTAAAGTTATGTTACTTTATAGTTTAATCAAACTCCGTTTTTAAAGTACAAGCATAACTTAGTAGTAAAATGAGTCTTTTCAATAATAGTTCAAGTAAAACGTTAGTAAACTATAATAGGTATAGTTTAGGAAGATACTATTCATTACTTCTAGTACAATGAAGCATACAAAGAGTCAGTTCATACATGAGTCAAGCATACTATTATGAGAAACAGAACATACTATGATGAGAAACAAACAGAACATACATACATACTAGACAGAGAGAACATACAATACAGCTAGTACATACAAAACATATACAAGTATACAATAACATAAATGTGAACCATCGTTCGGGGCATGACATCACCTGTCATGGCTCGATTTGTAGCCAGAATCTCCTAGAGGGAGAGCGTGAATTTGTGTATAGATCTATACTGGATTGACTATCCTACACCTTGCTGTTAGCTATAGTGGGACTTGCAAGTCTACGGGTGCCAAATGTCATTTCTTCCGACGTCTTTCATCGTCGTGTTATTAGTCGATAGTATGGTGCAACCATTTCACAATAAACAGTAATGTAAAAGCTATATTTTTGGTTAATGATAGTCTCATTTGGGAAATTACACAACTCATGCAAGAAACAAACATAGATAACCTTAGATGCCTTGGTAGAAGGCTACGTTTAGTAAGAGAGGACCATAATGCTAACCTTATGATTCCTTAATGTATACATCAAAGGATATATATATATCAATAATATCTGACAGGTAATATGTGTTGGATTAATGTCTAAGTCCATAACTATAATTGGTAAGACTTGACCCGACCCGCCATGGTCCATTTGGGTTGCATGGCATCATGCATTTGGATAGACTATAATGAGAGAAATAACACTTAAGGTTGGTTAATATATTATAAGTTCTAATATATTAATAAGGTTATTTAATTAGTATTGATCAAGAATTAATTTGGAATTAATTAAGTGATCAAAAGGAGACTAATTAAATATATGGGTTGATTGTGTAAATCATTCATTCTTATATATGTGGGCTTGTGATCCAAGATTCCTTATGTTGGACTAAGTCCATGGGGTGACCCATGGATACTCCATGGAGGTTAAAATCCATGGAGCATAAGGAATGGGTAAAGTTTTGAGTTACATGGTGTAACCCTAATAGCCACCATATAAAAGAATCCCATGGCTCAAGAAATCGTGCACTAATGTGTGAGTGTGAGGGCTAGACGATTTCAAGGAGTGTTCAAGTTTCTCTCAAGTTATTCCAAGTGTATTTGGTGTTGTGTGAACCATTTGAGGTGTCACACTTGGGGCACTAGGCACTCAAGCTTCATGAAGACATTCTACATCAAAGAGGTATGTATTCTATCTTGTTATATTTATTATTTTGTATGCTAGATTAGGATAATACCTTGGATGTTCATAATTGTATGTATAATAGAGAAAACATAGATCCAATGTATTTAGGGTTGCATGTACACTTAAGAGTGTTAGAATGCTCATAACCCAACACTGGTATCAGAGCCTAGGCTTGTTTTCTTGTTATACTTGCAAAAGTAGCTGAAAAATCGAGTTGGATGCATATATTCGATTGTTTTGGCTGGAATTGGAATAGGAACATTACCCTAAGATGTTTTTGGACTTACAAACTTGTTTTTGATGTGGTAATGTTCATGCTAATCCAATTTCTAAGATAATTGTCATAATTTCAAGATTTGTATTAGTTTGTATGTTCATGCTAATTTCTTGAAGATTGATGATTTGAATTATCTTGTTCTTATGAGGTTCTTAGATTAATAGAAAAGTTGTGTGAAATAGTTGTTTTCAATCCATTTTAATCTAAGAGTTGATTCCAAAGTGTGTTTTTGTAACTTGTCCTCAAGTTATATGAAAAGTCACATTTAAGAATCATAAAACTCATAAAAGTTGGCAAAGGTTACAAAATGAAGAGTCTAGTTCTAATTAAATGGTTTTATGACTCCATAACTTGTCCTCAAGTTATGGAGGTTCAAGAGTCTCTTCATTAAATTAAAAAAAAAAGTGTAACCTTAATTAGTTCCATAAGTTACAATAAAAAAAGTTATTTTTTTTATTAATTAATTTAAAGTCTTCCATAACTTGTCCTCAAGTTATGGAACTTGAAGAGTTTTTTTTTTAAAATTAAAACTACTTTAAACTCATAAGTTATGGAATTAATTAGTTTTGAATAGTTTCAAAACTTGCCCTCAAGTTTTGGAATTTGAAAAGTTTTCACTTATGAATACTTTAATTCCAAGTTAGCCCTTAGAATTTTCAAAGTTAAAATTCAACCCTTATACTTTATAATATTATAAGTTAATAATATTTATATATATGTATAAGAGTAAAGTCAGTCTTACCGTTAGTAGGCCTCATTCACGAAGCCGATCTATAAGGGGGGGGTATAAGGTTACTGCCTATAAAATGGCAGTTTAATGGGTGTCCACTCTCACCCACCGCTTCCTTGACTGGTGGAGGGTCGTTAGCCGAACGGGTAGGACAAGGACTATAATTCTCCTTTCATTAAAAGTATTAATGATAAATACTAAGTAACTAAACTCTTATTAATACCCAATCTTAGTTACTTAGGAAAATGTGAATTTGGTGCTAACCCATGAAATTACACTTTGCACTTTGCTTAAGTCGTTAGTGGAGCGTGTGTGGTTAACCGGCATACTAACCTGGATTTAACAAAGTAGGCAAAGGGTAACTTAATATTTATCATAGTATCGGTGGAACTCGTGTGGTTAACCGGCACATCGATTGAGGGGTAAATATTAAGGGTACCAAGTATATTTGCATGGTTACTTCACACCTTGTTTTGTGATCCTCGGCATCCCAGTCACAAAACCTGAAGGGCACACTCGAGATTGAAACATGCCATTGAAAAGTTCAATGAATCTCAAAAGATCTAGGAGTTTCAAATCCAATTAAAAACCTAATTACATTATTTCGTTTTTCATGGTGGAAATTGGTAAATCGTCATTTACCTACCTTCAACTATTTTATAACTCGGATTACGGCATCCCTCTTCCAGTTATAAATAGGTTGTTGGATCCTAGCCTTAATATTTCATATTGGGTGTTATATTAAGGACTTTAGATCAACTATCTTGAATATCTCCCAAAAGATGTCTAGTTCAGACATCTATGATCTTCCCAAATCTCTTGGAACTTTACTTCCTCCACCTCCTCCAATTATTCTCCCTAACCCACAAGTTCAAGGTCACTCAAGCCCTAATGGCAAGCAAGGTCTATGTGTGATCACATATTAGAGATGAAGTCACATATTGACAAGCTGGGAGAGTTGGGTGTCAAAGTCTTGAGAAAGTTGGTGGCTCAACTACTTTCTAAGTCACATAGTGAGTTCTTTTGGGAATCCTATGAAACAGACTAAGACAAGACCCTTAATGATCTTATCTATTTGCTAAGATCAACTTCCTAAAACGCTATGGACATTGACAATGATGACATTGGATATCCAATAAAGCTCTCTCTTCCCAATGGAAAGGGATCGACCATAGTCAACTCGGTTAACCCAATGGTAAAGAGAGAGGCGAAGTCTGAAATAGTCCCATTATCAAGGGTCCATAGGTAACTATTGCCAAAGGAAGGGGCATTGGTTACGAAGCTGCCAAATTTACCTAAGGATGTTAAAGTCAATAAGTTTGGCTCTACTTCAGGTAAAGTCCATTGTCTAACTCTATTAAGTACATGCTGATTCTGATCGCGAAGATGGATTTCAATCGCATGGTTCGGTGATCAGAATTTTGGGCTATTACTTAAGAGTTATGATATTTATATTGCTTAGGAATAGATAACAACAAGGTTTTCATATGGATTGTAAGGATAAGTTTTTCCGCAAAGTTTTAAAATAAAAGAAAAAGGTTTTGATTTTATTTATTTTAAGTATCCTTACAATGGCATTTGTGAAAAATTATTGCTTATAAGATTCCATTGATAGCAATATTGGAAAAATGGATTTGATTCTTTCGGTTGTGGTAGTGTCTAATATTACCAAATAAGGAAAGATTCTCATCACCCAAGGTTCAATTGGACCGAAACTTGGAATCATGCAAGTTGTATAGTATGATGAATGAGAACTTTCAGCTTGGAAAATTAAGACTAATTCCTTATGTGAATAAGGAAAGGACTAAGGGATCGAGTACACATTCTTGTGCACTGGTCAAGTCCACCACAAAAGATCAAGAAGACTATTCGTCATGATTTACTTAAGTTCAGTAAATATGGTTATACTTATAAGTTTAAGTATAAGTCTGTAGCATTGGAGAAGTTTCAATGTGAGACAGAACGAATAAGAAGAATCAAAGTATGGCAGAAAGATAAAAGTTTCTCAAATCTGAAAAGATGGGAGAGTACTTTAGTATCATGTTTATGATCATCTTAATGATTAAGATACCATATCACAATTGGTCCTCTAAAGTCATCTTAGTGCATTCTTATGACTAAGAAGAGGAGTCATGAATTGTTGAAATGGTTAAATCAAAAAGATGAGTCATACTTCGTTCCAAAACAATTCTTAGAGTCATACTCCAAGATTGTAACTTGAGTGACATATCTTAAAGAGGGTTTGTTAACACTAGTCAAATGTAAGAGTAAAAGGTTATCTACTCTTGTACATTTGAAATTGGTAAGTTGTGATGTTTTGGATAAAACAGAGACCAACTTAGGCCAATTGTGTAAAGTGTTAGTCTTGATAAAGAATCCGCACTATCTCTTGAATATTTGGCAAGGGAGTCTTATATGTCAAGAGGACAGTGGGAGTCTTAAAGCTCTTGAAAGTTTCAAGACTTAATCAAGAATAAAACCTAAAAGTCCTTCACTAGCACACGACTTGAGGTTTATAACCTATCGTGTTGAAATTTTTGTGCTTATTCAAGTTGGATTTGCATAGGAGTTCTGAGAGTTCTCAATTGGTTGCACAACTACTTGGAAGCAATGGCAGGCACCTGAGCTGCCAAATGGCAAGAATTTAAGATTGCACAAGTTTAATCAATATGAGTTTGGATTTGTCACTAACCTTGTCTTGTGATTATGGTTTTGACAAATTCACATGGATAAGAACACATACACTATTAAATCTAAGTGTCATAAGGTTTCTCTCCGATTCATGAAAATGATGGTGAGGAAACACTTTCACTAAGTAGATTTTAGCTAGATAGCAATTGTGATATTTGCATTCTCAAAGTCGTTAGTTGAGCGTGTGTGGTTTACCGGCACACTAACATGGACTTGTGAGAAGTGGCAAAGGTCTAAACAATTGAGACTATGATTACGACATCCCTTTTTATAGTTCTAAAATTGTTTAGAAACACATGTGAGCTATCTAAGAGAGGTGTATGATTTTGATAAAGTTTTATCAAAACAATCTAGTATCAGAAATCTGAACTTTGGTAAGAAAGTCAGCTGATTTCTGAGTACATGTCAAAGCTAGTGGGAGCATAAGTGTTATGCTAATAATCATCATGTTAGTGGGAGCATGATAATTATGACAAAGGTTGCAAGTTAGCAATGTTAATTATAGAAAACAAAAGTTTCAATTCGTGAGGTTGCAGGGGTTGAAAAAGTTGTTTTGCTATAATTAAGGGAGAGGAAATTATACTTCATTTCAATTCTAAAAGCTTAGATTGAGATTTTAATCGTATTTAATCAAGGATATATATATGAATTTCATGTTGGAATGGCTCAACATAAGGAAATTCTATATATGGGTCCATTATTTGCATTCTAAAATTCGATTATGATTACGGCATCCCTTTTCATAATCTGAATTTTGAGAACTTGGCAAATTGAAATGGAAATATTATAGCAAAAGACTGGTTTAGTCTTTATGTGAGACATCATGAATCGTGTCCCATATGCTTCGGATATAGGATCGATTACATGTGCTATATTCATCCTTTCTAAAATTTTCCAAATGCCTGGGGCATTATGAAGGGAAAAGGTCTAGAATTGGATATGACTAAAATGATTAAGCAATTGTCGAGGACAATCTAAGGTTTACCAAAGATTGGTTGCTCAAGGACAGTTGGAAGTATAATGTTAATTCTGGAAGGACCATATTGACATAATCTGTAAGGAGGCAACTCTTGTTCAGAAGTGATAGTCAAAATGGAATATGGAAATGTTTCAAAGTTAGAAATTATTCAATCTGTGTAAGATTAGGAAACTTAATGAAAGAAGGATGTTTCCAAGGAGCTGATATCCTTTGGAATGCTCTGTAATGATTATTGTCAAGTCTTTCTGACTTCGTGCATAATCATTAAGAGGATCAATGCATATAAGTTTAGAATCTAACAGATTTCAGTAAATGGCATGAATTTGGAATTCTTGCATTTGCAGTAAGGATTTGGGACTGTGAAAAGAGGATCATTGGAGTGATGTTCAATTGATCTATTTTACAAAGTAAAGATCATAGACAAACATAGTATGCATACTTGGTATATGGCATGACTAGTGTTTAGAAAACATAGTGTACATGCTTGGAGCATGGGACAACTATTGTTTTAAATTCAAGTATAAGGTTGATAAAACCGAAACAATGAATAATGAGTAATCAGTATGGTGATAAATAAAAGTGTTTATTTATATTCATAGGGTTTGATACCATATTTGATTCATTTATTCTTGTGTTTCACTTTGCATGTTTTGACTTCCAGAATAACTAAGTCGCTCTTCCTGAATGATTAAGTTATTCAAACCATCCACAGTCGGTCATATGTTAGAAGTAGATATGAATCAATACTGTCATGGGTTGGTTTGTAGAGGTCCAAGTTGGTGGACAAAGTGGTGCTACAACACTCATGAGTGCTCATAAGTTCTGAGTATTGGATTCAACCCGCGCTCATTTGAATCACTTCATGGATTTTATCACGAGTGATCATGAGACGATAATATCTTATATTCTTCAAACCTAGAGATATGAGTTGTTACTATGAGTTGGTTGTACATTGATTGCACGAAAACGCATTCGGTAACTCGAAGTTATAAAACGTGCCTTTGTGTATGATTCAACAAGTAGTAGAACAAGCCATATGAGTCGAAGTTTATCCATTCCTTTTACCTTCGGGATAAAAGCGATATATGTGGGCCCCTCGATGATTTAAAGATCATACATGTGAGTGCTTGGCCAAGCTAGGACTGATTTGATTTGTTCAATCAGTCAGTCATCATGAATCGGAAATCAGGAAACAACAAATGGACAGAGAGAATGATTGATAATCCATGTCTCAGTCCATATGATATCTAGAATGGAGGGATATATGATCCCTTATCTAATGGACAAGTCATTGACAAAGGTCAGAGTTCATCGACAAGGTCAGAGTTCGACAGAAGCTTTTGAGAGCTACGATTGCTGATCGGTTCCTGAAGTCATACGCAATAATAGTTTTCGACTTATCCAAGTGGGAGACTGTTGGATTAATGTCTAAGTCCATAACTATAATTGGTAAGACTTGACCCGACCCGGCATGGTCCATTTGGGTTGCATGGCATCATGCATTTGGATAGACTATAATGAGAGAAATAACACTTAAGGTTGGTTAATATATTATAAGTTCTAATATATTAATAAGGTTATTTAATTAGTATTGATCAAGAATTAATTTGGAATTAATTAAGTGATCAAAAGGAGACTAATTAAATATATGGGTTGATTGTGTAAATCATTCATTCTTATATATGTGGGCTTGTGATCCAAGATTCCTTATGTTGGACTAAGTCCATGGGATGACCCATGGATACTCCATGGAGGTTAAAATCCATGGAGCATAAGGAATGGGTAAAGTTATGAGTTACATGGTGTAACCCTAATAGCCACCATATAAAAGAATCCCATGGCTCAAGAAATCGTGCACTAATGTGTGAGTGTGAGGGCTAGACGATTTCAAGGAGTGTTCAAGTTTCTCTCAAGTTATTCCAAGTGTATTTGGTGTTGTGTGAACCATTTGAGGTGTCACACTTGGGGCACTAGGCACTCAAGCTTCATGAAGACATTCTACATCAAAGAGGTATGTATTCTATCTTGTTATATTTATTATTTTGTATGCTAGATTAGGATAATACCTTGGATGTTCATAATTGTATGTATAATAGAGAAAACATAGATCCAAGGTATTTAGGGTTGCATGTACACTTAGGAGTGTTAGAATGCTCATAACCCAACAATAGGGTGTGTGTTCTCCGCTTTATTTCCTGTTCCTTGTTTGGTTGTAGGCTTGGAACGAATTCACCCAGTCTATTTTCAATTCGATTCTAGATATATATATATATATATATATATATATATGCTTAGTATACATTAAGTCATCATAAGGGTACCAGGTATGGGTCAAGTCATAGGACACAGAGTCAATGCACAGTTTTCTAGTACAAAACATATCTTCCAAATCAGAACTTTTGGTATACAAAACTAAAAACTTACCAGTTAAAGGTTTAATCCATTTTATTAAACCAATATAAACTTAAAATACCTTAGGTGATTAACTCTATAATACTTTAGTTTATACATCATGGTTATATATAATTAATACCCAATAGGTAGTTGGATGTGTGCTTTCCGCCTTACTTCCTGTTCCTTGTTTGGTTGTGGGCTTAGGGCAGATTCACCCAGTCAACTTTCTATCCGATATTAGATCATATATATCCAGTATAAACTAAGTTATTATAGAAGTAATCACTATGGTCACCATTTTATTATAAGAAATAAGGGTTTTCTTAAAGAATCTTTTCATTAAATATAAAGGAACCATTACAATTAACTCCATGAGTAACAAGTGAATACACCAAGGTTATATACCACAATGATCAAACAAACAATGGGATGTGTGCTTTCCGCCTTAGGGCAGATGCGCACAATCGATTGTTTGTTTACTCTGAGTCTTATATAACTTGTATCCATTTAGTACTCATAGAAAGGGTTGTAAAGTCATTTTCACTTATCTTTCATTAAAGTAGGAAATATAGGATTTTCTAGAGGAACAGGCGAACTTTTCTAAACAGAACTTACAACTTACTACATCTTTCAACTACATTTTCAAATACATTTTCAACTACATTTTACAACAACATTTTACAACTTACTTACATCACTAAAATCTTATGAACTCACCAGCGTAATTGCTGATCAACTCTTTCAAATAACTTGTATTCTCAGGAGACTAATAGACATGTACTCGTGCTGGGAATTCAGAAGATGGAGCATAATAGCTTCAAGTCTTGTTTTGTTATTTGCTTATGAATTCTATGTTTTGTGAACACATGCATTGTAAACACTTTCTTTCTAATGAAATGGTTGTTCACTACTTGCTTACTATAATGCATATCTTGTGATACTAAACATGACGTCCTCCACCCCCGAACGTTTCCGCTGTTCCGGTTTTGGGGTGTGACAGATTGGTATCAGAGCATTGTTTATAGTGAACTAAGTATATCAACCGATAAAAGATATACAACTATAAATACAATGGGGCTTAAGTGCTCTGGATAATGATATATTTTAAGAGTATAACGATAAGTTATAAAAATATACCTACTTGCTTATACATGTAGACCAAGTATCACAAGAAGAACAGAGCTAAAGTATTTAAAGGTTGAACACTGTCATCAAACCTGAACAGTTATGTAATAATAGCTAGACTCAATATAGCCTGATCAACTATATTCATTCGAGATGTGACCGACATGTGTTTGGGAGTGATGTGGTGTTGCAACGGTCTTAAAACTTACCTAAACACCAGTCAAGAGAATACTAGATCAAGTACATTAGAGTTAGAATACTATAGGAGTATTCTATGATACCATAACGCGATAACAAGTTTAAAACATACCAAGTACATTACGTTAAAATACTATAGGAGTATTTTAGGCACCATATAAATAACTTAGGTGATAACTTAAAAGACCCTTACGGATAGGTTTATAATCTTACAATGTATATTCCTAAGGTTTTATATAATTGAGATCTTATAGACTTAGAATTTGTGATCTACGCTTCACTACCCATTCCTTAATTGATTGTGGTTTTAGAGTAGGATCACTTATTCGAAGGTCTATTTAATCTTGAATTATATACAACTTGTATACATTGTACAATTATAGTAGGACTCTGTAAGGATCACCCCATAAAGTTACCTTAAATCTCATAGATTCTTTAGTCACTTCCATTCTCGCACGACAAGCCCAGATAGATGTAACCACTTCCTCATAAGTAGACAACAGAAGAGTGCAGGAGGAACAAGAGCAAGTTCATGAGACGTTTTCGAAGAGGGATCAACCGAAGTAACCAAAACGTCTTACACGTCACCCTAATAAATAATAATTTTGTTAACTTAATGAGCGAGTGGAAACAATGCTCACATTATGTGTTAGGATTATTTTCTTACATGCAGCTGGTAACAGTTATTCAGGCAACAGATATTCATTCGAGGATAGCCATTTCAAATTCATAGAGTTTATTAGGTATAGACTCTTTTATGAATTGTTTCTAGAACCCTGTGGAAGTCAGGACCCGATACACCCAGAACTAGGATAACCTTGTCTTTTCAGCTTTCGGCTTGTGTCCATTGCTTTAGACTTATTCCATCTCATCTTTGTACTCTTTTAGCAAAGATGCCTCCTCGCAGATCAAACAGACGCACTACTCCGATAACTCCAACACCTCCTCCACAAATCGATACGACAGCTCTAAATGCTGCGGTAGCTGCGGCTGTGGCAACAGCCATGGCTCAATATCATCCTACCAGTTCCTGTGGAGGTGGAACACATGTTCATTCTACTCAAGGTGAGGTCCCTGTGCGTTCGAGAGAGTGCTCCTACAAGGACTTCACCAAGTGCAAACCCCTTTCCTTTAATGGAAATGGTGGAGTCACCGCTCTGATGCGATGGTTCGAGAAAACAGATTCGGTCTTCGAAATCTGTTCGTGCCCAGAAGGGAGCAAAGTGAAGTTTGCTGCCTGCACCTTCTCTGACAAAGCCCTAACATGGTGGAACAGCCATGTTAAGTCACTGACCCTATCAGTGGCTAACTCAATAGGTTGGGAAAACCTAAAAGAGTTGATGCTGGAAGAATACTGCCCAAGGGGCGAAGTTCAAAAGCTGGAACAAGAACTATGGGAGCTCACTATGGTCGGATCAGACATAGTGACCTACACTGACCGGTTCAGCGACCTAGCAGCTCTATTGTCACACCCCAAACCAGACGGCGGAAACATCTGGGGGTGGAGGACTTGAATTGTAGTATCACAACACATGCATCATAGTAATCAAAGTACAAACAACCATTGTATTTAAAAAGTATAAATATTTACATGTGTTCAATCATTGTATATTGAACCAAAATATAGTTATACAAAAGAAGATATGACTCAACAAAGCTCCATCTTCTCAAAAGCTCGGGGAGTACCTGTGTATTATTTCCCTGAGAATACAAGTAATTTGAAAAGAGAGTATCAACATAAAGTTGAGTGAGTGCATAAGTGTTTATGTTTGAAAGAGTATCTCTGTATCTTGTATATGTAAACTGTTCCAGAAAATCCTATATTTTCTGTTGTATATGAAAAGTAGTTTTATTCCCATAAAACCGTTCTCTTTGTATCAATGTTTTGTATTTGTATTCCTTTATGAAAACTTGTAACTGAGAGTGTGCCTGGCTCCGCCAGCTGTTATTGAAAACTGTATTGAATCATTGTAGTTTGTATTTTGAAAACTAGTACTTTGAAGGTGTACTTTCGTTTACTTGTTTATACACTAACGTATTGTTAATATCTTTTTAATGAGTTCTTATAACCATACTATGACGGATGGTCTGAAACAAACGCTTTGTGGGCGTTTAAACTATTGATAACAATTGCCACTCATCGGCGTGTATGCCTGACTGTAGCTAACAGCCTGAGTGCGGGGTTGTCAATCCCGATATAGATCTACACACAACTTGTTTCGATCCCCGAGGCTGAAGATTCTGGTTATAATGTCAGGGCTTTACCTTGGTTGTCTAAAATGAATTAAACAACCTGAATGTCTCATAAAAAGCATATAAACGTTACATGTATATTAGTTAAGAAAACCCAATCATTCTGAAATAAATGATTGACAGTATGTTCTTGATTTAGTATTTCAAACATGTATTTGATAAGTGTAAACCTTGATTTGTTCTGTATCAAAACCCTAGTTTCTTGTAAGACTGTGTATTCTTGTATCGTGAATTATTGTTCTATGTATAAATTATACCTATTATAATTTATATGTACTTTCTGAATGTGTATATACTGTATTTAGCATGTAACCCCTTGCTCAACATGTTACAAAGGTGTTTGAATTGATGAAATAACTTTTATATTTATATACATACACAATTTCATATACAAGTAAAATTTAAACGACATTCGGACAAATAACCGGAACTATAAGCCCACATCCAAACAAGGAAAAGGACCCAGAATGAGTTATCAGTCCTAAGCCTTTTAAATCTTATTTATATACACATATATATATATATACAAATATGAATTTTGGGGAAAAATATAAGATTATAAAAGAGTTTGATGTTTTGAGTATTTTTGGATAATTTAATGTTATTTGATCATGATTTGAATCATGATTTTATAACACAAAGTTCTTGTGTTATGCTTGTATTCCCCCCCCCCCCCTTAAAACAGTAGAAAGTATGAAAATACGGGGGTATGTACTCACTTGATAGGTGGTGAACCGGACAGAGTTTCGTTTCACGAAAAGGAGTTTATTTGTCGAGAAACCGGCTTAATTTGGGCAGAGTTTCGATAGGAGAGAGGTTACTTCTCAGGAATCTCGGGGATTCGAGGCTTGCTTAGGGTTCGAGACTTGATACCGGGGCTTTAGGGGTTGTATATGAGCTTATGAGAGTGGAAGATGTGAAAGAGAAGGAATTGAAGGGTGAAAAGTGTAAAATAATCGGAAGCCCTTGCATGCTATATATAGTCCGAAGGTTCGGACCCAAGCCTATGCGAGGCTGACACGTGTCGGACAGGTGGCTTACTTCGGACCGAAGGCTCGCAGGGTGTTAGGCTCGGATTGGACCAAACCTCGGTCCAATGTGAAGAGGACACGTGCGAAGGAGGGTGTCCGAGGGGTGTCTCCGGGGCATCTCATGCGAAGCTGTTCGCTTCTAAGTGGACCTCGGCTGCGGTCCAATCAGGAGGTGCCACGCATGGCTTCGGTCCACTCAGCAGCTGCCACGTGCGAGGGTGACGTGGCATGCGAAATTGCCCGGTTTTTCTCATTTTTTCTTTATTTTTGTGCCAAACTTGCGAAAATCATAACTTTCGCATACGAGCTCCGTTTTTGGCGTTCTTTATATGCACGCGTAGGTAAAATCATACTCTACGACTTTCGTTTAGACTTCATTGCCTAATTTTGACTTTATTTTTAATATTATTATTTTAAACAAACCGGGACGGGAATCCGTTAAAAATTCATAACTTCTTCATCCAACGTCCGTTTTCGTCTGTCTTTTTACCATTGTACTACTCCCGACGAGACCTTCATTTCTCGTTTAGGTTGTGTCGGCTAAAAATCGCTCGATCTAAATTTCGAGTTTTTAGCTGTACACTGCTATACTGGAACTTAGAAAAATCATGACTTCCTCATACGAAGTCAGATTTTTCCGTTCTTTTTATGAAAGTTCTCGGTTTAACATAAACTACAACTTTCATTTAGATTGTTAAGGCTAAAAAGCCTTTTATCGAAAATTCAGTTTTTACACTGAACAGTGTTTTACCGGTTTTGTCGCGGATTTTCGATTGGTCATAACTTCTTCGTTATAACTCGGATTTTAGTGTTCTTTATGTTTTTGGAAACCTTGTTACAATCTCTATCACTTGGTTCATCCCAATCGAGATTGCTAAATAATTTATTTTTGAGGGTCAATTATGTAAATATGCACATTATGCTAAAATTTCTCTTTATTATTATAAAAATAACTACACATTGACCTAAACTATTACATAGGTTTGAAATTACAATTTGTTACATCTATGCTCCGGGATGGTTACCCCGGAGAGCAAGAAGATAGAAAGATACATCTGGGGTCTGACTGCTCCGACCCAAGGAGATGTGTTGTCTTCTAACCTAGCCACATTCGATAGCGCCAAACGCCTGGCCCAGCGACTCATCGACCATGGAGTCCGCCATGGTGTGGAAGTCCTCGTTCCCGAGCCATTAAAGGGAAAGGACTATAATCAGAAGTCGGGGAACAAGAGGAAGAAGAAGCGAACAACACAGGACACCCCGCAAGAGCAACAAACAAGTATTATGTACGCCGCTACAACACCTGCTGCTCCAGCACCTACCAGTCGATATGCTGGAACCCTCCCAAAGTGTGGAAAGTGCAACTATCACCACACCGGAGTATGCCGGGAAATGCAGTGTCTGAACTGCCACAGAAAGGGACACACAGTCCGTTTCTGCAGGGCACCGGCTCAACCGATCTCCCAAGTCCCCGGAGCTGAAGAAAACCAAGCCTGTTATGGTTGTGGTGAGACTGGACACTATCAGAGGGACTTCCCGATAACAAAGAACTCAGGAGCAGATGGACGCATTCTGATGATCACCGCAAGAGAATCTACCCCGGAGTCGTCGACGAGCAGCGGTACGTTTTCGAAATAGTAATTACTTTGAAAATTAATTTATATTCATATAAGATTAAAACTTGGGGAAAACACTTAAAAAGTAATTATAATAAGTCACATATTGAAATAGATCACAGTATTCAAGAGAACTAAAAGATCCGTTTAGAGAAGCTACGATGGCGTAGCATATACATCATGGTTGTGAATAACTAAGAGGCTGTAGGCTTAGAGTGAGTGATTCCGCCTTAATCCCTGTTCCTTATTTGGTTGAGGATTTGAGGCAGAGTTACTCAGTCGACTGTCTTGTTCACCTTAAATATTCATAACTTGTATATGACAGGCCATCGTAGTGGTACCAAGGAGGATCATGATATAAAGTATCATCACCAGTTATCAAAGCACTTTCATTTGTATGTATGCGCACATAGCGGTACGATACGTAGGAGTGTTAACATCAAAGAGAAAACAGAAAGTACTAGAACAGTTACAAAGAGTACATTGTCGAACACACTAGGAGTACATTATCGAACACACTAGGGATACATCATCGTATAATAGACGTTTCTTTCAAATTGGCCAAAACTTTGTTCAGTAAAGAGTCCGTTACTATCATTCGTCATGAATTGGCGTGGTCCTCACCATACTAAGTTCATATGTTTCTATTGCCTCGATCGGCAAGTTCTCGAAACTTTCGTATCGACAGTCCGACCTAAACCTCAGTTTTATCTTTCGTATTCTAAACCCCGAAGTACTCATACGAAGAGTACTTTGTCCTCCGAAGCCTTATCGTCAGATGTCCGCAAACCGTCACGAAATACCACTCGTCCAACAGACCAAGTTCGAGCACAGAGGCTATAGACGAATACAGCCCACCTATCACTATTCAGTGTATACGCGAGGGTGGTATATAATTATGATTACGCAGATTTAGTATGTGTGTTTCTGCCCCATCTCCTGTTCCTTGTTTGGTTGTGGACCTGGGGCAGAGTCGCACATCCGACCGTCTTACTAATCCTAATTATATGCGACTTGTATACACGAGGTAATGATAGATGAACCAAGTATGAATCCTATCATGAACACCAGGGCAAAGTTGCCAGGTCTACGAGTAGGTATTCTGCCAATCAGAGGAGCGCAACCCCAGTAGTACTGCTGAGAAAGCTAATTTCGGGACGAAATTCCATCTAACGGGGGGATGATGTGACAACCCGAAATTTTTTTGTTTTAAAAGCTCAGTCAGTCAACTCAACTGAGTGTCTGACTCATTGGTAATGAGTTATAGCCTGGTTAAAGGTCATTCTAAGGAGTTTTAAGCCTAATACACTTAAGGAATGAGTGTTAGGAAGTACCTGCTAGAACCACATTATAGCATACAAGCCTTAAACTCCATCAAGAGGAGTTTACGGCCAAGTTACCAAGAGTTTACGGCCGTAAACTCAAGGGGGCCGTAAACTCACCTCTACATATATAAAACTTGGCCATTTTTCTCATTCTTTCTTTCCTTGGCCGATTTTCTTCAAATCCTCTCAAGTATCATCCAACTTTTCATCCTAGATCTTCATTTATGTAAGTATTCTATCCTTGATTAGTTGATACATCTCTTAAACTAGCTTCATCCATTGATTTCATCCATAGAAATCATCTTTTCTTAGATCTTCAAGAAACACCAAGAACACCAAGAACACACACAAGTGTTCTTGGCCAAATTCAACCATTTCAAGCCTCTATATCGTAAGTACTCTTCCCTACACTTGATATCTAGTTAGGAATCATGCTTAGAGCCTTGAAAACATCAAAAACACAAGAACAAAAGGAGTGTACGGCCAAGCCATCTCCCAAGGCCGTAAACCCCTATAAGGGTGCCATTTTGGCCATAAACCCTTCTAGATGCAAAGCTTGTGACCTAGAACCCTTCCTTGATGGAAATAGGACCTTAAACTACTCTCAAATGCATAATGACCATGAGTTTACGGCTGTAAACTCCTTTGGGCCGTAAACTCATCAAAAGCCTCCATTGAGTTGGTCTTTCTCATCCTTGTGTAGCGCAAAAGTCCCTAAAACTTCCCTAGCCTTTAAACAAACACTTATGCATGTTTGACCACGAGTTTATGACTGTAAACTCCCTTTGGCCGTAAACCCATGGTAGTAAAGTCATGATAGTACCATTCCATTCTCCTTTGATGAATCACATGTGATTCCAACACTTGGTCAAAGTGTTTCCTAGTCCCGGAAGGTGTTTCCTTACATATAGTTGCTTATAAACACTATATTCATGCCAATATATGTCATTTAGGACTTATTGTGTCTCGGGACTTCATTCGTGGAACTTCTCATCCTTACACGCGTATTCGTTGAATCACCCACATCAGGTGAGTTCATACCCCGTAATGAATCTTTTAACTGTTTTAAATGCTTTTAAGGGGGGGAATACAAGTTGAACACAATGATAATTGTGTAATTGTTTGTTATAAACATCTTTCAAAATGTTGCTTATGTCTTTTATAAGTGATCAAAACATTTCAAAAACTCTTTTAAAGTTATGTTACTTTATAGTTTAATCAAACTCCGTTTTTAAAGTACAAGCATAACTTAGTAGTAAAATGAGTCTTTTCAATAACAGTTCAAGTAAAACGTTAGTAAACTATAATAGGTATAGTTTAGGAAGATACTATTCATTAATTCTAGTACAATGAAGCATACAAAGAGTCAGTTCATACATGAGTCAAGCATACTATTATGAGAAACAGAACATACTATGATGAGAAACAAACAGAACATACATACATACTAGACAGAGAGAACATACAATACATCTAGTACATACAAAACATATACGAGTATACAATAACATAAATGTGAACCATCGTTCGGGGCATGACATCACCTGTCATGGCTCGATTTGTAGCCAAAATCTCCTAGAGGGAGAGCGTGAATTTGTGTATAGATATATACTGGATTGACTATCCTACACCTTGCTGTTAGCTATAGTGGGACTTGCAAGTCTACGGGTGCCAAATGTCATTTCTTCCGACGTCTTTCATCGTTGTGTTATTAGTCGATAGTATGGTGCAACCATTTCACATTTAATCTTAATTAACGACCGGATTAAGGTAGAAAGTACAGCAGTAGTTACTTTAATACAATATTACAGTACTTTATTATTTCCCCATTTCATTCACATTGTGATCTTCTCACAATAAACAGTAATGTAAAAGCTATATTTTTGGTTAATGATAGTCTCATTTAGGAAATTACACAACTCATGCAAGAAACAAACATAGATAACCTTAGATGCCTTGGTAGAAGGCTACGTTTAGTAAGAGAGGACCATAATGCTAACCTTATGATTCCTTAATATATACATCAAAGGATATATATATCAATAGGATCCGATAGGTAATAGGGTGTGTGCTCTCTGCTTCATTTCCCGTTCCTTGTTTGGTTGTGGGCTTGGAACGAATTCACCCAGTCTATTTTCTATTCGATTCTAGATATATATATGCTTAGTATACATTAAGTCATCATAAGGGTACCAGGTATGGGTCAAGTCATAGGACACAGAGTCAATGCACAGTTTTCTAGTACAAAACATATTTTCCAAATCAAAACTTTTGGTATACAAAACTAAAAACTTACCAGTTAAAGGTTTAATCCATTTTCTTAAACCAGTATAAACTTAAAAGACCTTAGGTGATTAACTCTATAATACTTTAGTTTATACATCATGGTTATTTATAATTAATACCCAATAGGTAGTTGGATGTGTGCTTTCCGCCTTACTTCCTGTTCCTTGTTTGGTTGTGGGCTTAGGGCAGATTCACCCAGTCAACTTTCTATCCGATATTAGATCATATATATCCAGTATAAACTAAGTTATTATAGAAGTAATCACTATGGTCACCATTTTATTATAAGAAATAAGGGTTTTCTTAAAGAATCTTTTCATTAAATATAAAGGAACCATTACAATTAACTCCATGAGTAACAAGTGAATACACCAGGGTTATATACCACAATGATCAAACAAACAATGGGATGTGTGCTTTCCGCCTTAGGGCAGATGCGCACAATCGATTGTTTGTTTACTCTGAGTCTTATATAACTTGTATCCATTTAGTACTCATAGAAAGGGTTGTAAAGTCATTTTCACTTATCTTTCATTAAAGTAGGAAATATAGGATTTTCTAGAGGAACAGGCGAACTTTTCTAAACAGAACTTACAACTTACTACATCTTTCAACTACATTTTCAAATACATTTTCAACTACATTTTACAACAACATTTTACAACTTACTTACATCACTAAAATCTTATGAACTCACCAGCTTAATTGATGATCAACTCTTTTAAATAACTTGTATTCTCAGGAGACTAATAGACAGGTACTCGTGCTGGGAATTCATAAGATGGAGCATAATAGCTTCAAGTCTTGTTTTGTTATTTGCTTATGAATTTTATGTTTTGTGAACACACACATTGTAAACACTTTCTTTCTAATCAAATGGTTGTTCACTACTTTCTTACTATAATGCATATCTTGTGATACTAAACATGACGTCCTCCACCCCCGAACGTTTCCGCCGTTCCGGTTTTGGGATGTGACATAAAGATGCAATGAACAAGATTGAGACTTTATACCTCAACAAGGTCAGAAATGAGTTTGAGATGCTAAATCCAAACCAAAGCCAAGCTTCCAAACCACAAGATGGAATCTGATGCGACATCGACCTCCGGCACATCTTCTGGTCTTCTGCTGCGGCGGAGATCTGACATCACAGTGCAAAGTCGTTAGAGCCGCCCCAGGGACTGTTCCCCGAGAGCGTACTCCGAAGGTCAAGTTAGATCAGCTAGAAGATCTGAGATGGTCCTCCATAGCTGGAGAGAACCATCTTGGTGCTAGTGGTGGTGTATGGTGGTTGACGGCGGCGGGTGGCGGCTGAGCCACCCGGCCGGAGTATAGGGAAGCGGCTGAGCCAAGGGGAAGAAGATCCATGGTGGCTGCTAAGCCACTCGGGAAAGATCCCTCTCCGTGGAGGAGATACTATTCATTATATAGGGGACAATTAGGTCAGGCCTTGGGCCAGCCCAATTCAGGCCCAACTAGCAAGGAGCTGGAATAGGCCGCCCGGAGGCGCCGGGCGGGGCCGGCGGGCGCGCCCCAGGCAGGGCTGGAGGGCGCGCACCAGGAGAGGATGGCAAGGGAGTTCCAGGCGAGGGAGCGCCTGACCGAGCCGGCAGGAGAGTCCCCAGCAAGGCTCGCAAGGGAACGCCAGACAGGGCTGGTAGGAGCGCGCCAGGCCAGGCTGGCGCGCTGGAGCAGTCTAGGCCATGCCAATGGAGCATATATCATCAAGTCCCCCCAGTCTGGTGTTATTGGTACGCGGCCAATGACATCGGACTGGAACTAGTCATATAAACCAACATGAGAGTCCCCAGCGAGGCTGACAAGGGAGTCCCCAGCAAGGTTAGCAGGAGAACGCCAGGCAAGGCTGGCAGGAGCGCGCCAGGCTAGGCTGGCACGCTAGAGCAGTATGACCCATGCTAGTGGACCATATATCATCAAGTCCCCCCAGTCTGGTGTTATTGGTACACGGCCAATGACATCGGACTGGAACTAGTCATATAAACTGTGCGTCGTCAAGTCCCCCTAGTCTGATGCGATTGGATTGCTGACAATCGGATCGGACTAGATAAAGCACCAAAGCAATAAATAATAAAGAGAATAACCGAACCTCGCCCACGAGAGCCGTGGGGTTGTGCGATTAGCCAAGCATTGCTTATGTAGCTTGAGATGACTTGATACTCCTTCACTGAGAGGAGTGTGAGCTGATCAGTGTGATGCAACGTAACTGTTACTGCGATCATGCCGACCGAGGCTGCTAAAGAGTGTTACGCGACACTGATGTCGATAAAATGTCTGGTCGGGGTAGCTAAGAAGCGTAACCTCGCCATACAGTCCCTGAGACTGTTATCCGACGTGATTGTTGTGGTAGCCATGCGAGATGGGATGTCACCAGTAACCATCTACATAGTCTGCATCAATAACCGTCTTAAGGGTCTTTCTTGCTCGGGCTACCCCTAGCTGGATTCCCCCCAGTCTGATGTGGGTAGCGTAGGTAGCCGCATCAGACTATGTCGTCAAACCAATAAACCGTAAGGTTGTTGACCATAATATAAGTGGCAGATATTCCGAGAGCTGTGCGATTAGGTTGCTAGCGAGGGTCACGCAGTGAGACTATTGCCGATAGCCAGACAATAGAGTTGAGGGATAGGCAGTGAGGCTATAGGTTGGGGTTGCGCAGAAGGACTGTTTCAGAGAGCCAGGAAACAGAGGTGCTGTGGGATACGCGACTGGGCTATAGGTAGGGTTATGCAGCAGGACTGTTTCCGAGAGACAGGAAACAGAGGTGCTGTGGGATACGCGATGGGGCTATAGGTAGGGTTACGCAGCAGGACTGTTTCCGAAAGCCAGGAAACAAAGGTGCTGTGGGATACGCGACGGGGCTACAGGTAGGGTTATGCAGCAGGACTGTTTCCGAGAACCAGGAAACAGAGGTGCTGTGGGGTCGTAGGTAGCAGGGCCACTGTCGGGATGACCTTCTTGCTGGAAAGTATCCTCACTATAGCATGGTGTAATGTGGATAACACCTCATCGATCGTCCGAGCACAAGAGAACCATGATGACTGTGAGAGAGGATGCACCAAGATCATGGTGTGGAATAAGCTTGTGATGTGCGACTTATGGTGCGCGACTTATGTTGCGCGACTTAGGAGAGTAGCTCGGGCATAGCAGCCAGTGGACATTGAGATGTCACGCGGGAAAACATCGCGTGTAACAGATCGGGTTTGGCTGCTAACGATCGTAGATAACTAACGCGGAAGAGCGTCGCGTGGAATGGATCGGGCTTGGCTGCTAACGATTGTAGATAACTCACGCGGAAGAGTGTCGCATGGAATGGTCGGAGCAAGTTTCTATAATGGAGTCGAGGTGAGAAGCCAGGCGACTCGAGGCGACGGTATTGAACCTCGTATGCAGAGCGTGCCGCTATGATGGAGTCGGGCTGAGAAGCCAGGCGACTCGAGGCGAGGGTACTGAACCTCGCATGCGGAGCGTGCCGCTATGATGGAGTCGGGCTGAGAAGCCAGGCGACTCGAGGCGAGGGTACTGAACCTCGCATGCGGAGCTTGCCGCTATGATGGAGTCGGGCTGAGAAGCCAGGCGACTCGAGGCGAGGGTACTGAACCTCGCATGCGGAGCTTGCCGCTATAATGGAGTCGGGCTGAGAAGCCAGGCGACTCGAGGCGAGGGTACTGAACCTCGCATGCGAAGCTTGCCACTATAATGGAGTCAGGCTGAGAAGCCAGGCGACTCGAGGCGAGGGTACTGAACCTCGCATGCGGAGCTTACCGCTATAATGGAGTCGGGCTGAGAAGCCAGGCGACTCGAGGCAAGGGTACTGAACCTCGCATGCGGAGCTTGCCGCTATGATGGAGTCGGGCTGAGAAGCCAGGCGACTTGAGGCGAGGGTACTGAACCTCGCATGCGGAGCTTGCCGCTATGATGGAGTCGGGCTGAGAAGCCAGGCGACTCGAGGCGAGGGTACTGAACCTCGCATGCGGAGCTTGCCGCTATAATGGAGTCGGGCTGAGAAGCCAGTCGACTCGAGGCGAGGGTACTGAACCTCGCATGCGGAGCTTGCCGCTATAATGGAGTCGGGCTAAGAAGCCAGGCGACTCGAGGCGAGGGTACTGAACCTCGCATAATTGGGCGTAGCACCCCACGATCTATGCGTCTAGCTCACGTGATCAGTATGGGTTAAAGCGGAATGGTACCTGATGCTTTGCTGCATCTCTAGTCGTACTAATAAATCATGCCTCGCTGTCTTGGCTGTTTGCGGAGAGCTATGTGGCGGTACTACTTAGGGCTTGATAGTGTAGCTATTGTCAAGTAGTGCGTAGTGAGACTGCTGTCAGGAACTGGTCAGCAGGGCCGTTGAGGCCCGGGCAGCGAGCTGCTACCGATGGGTGAGTAATAGGACTATTGAGAGTTGGACCACGCGGCTACTCTTTTAATCCGGAATACCAACGTCACCTCGAGGATACACCATCATTCATGGTATCAGCTCTTTATGTACCTTAACTCTTCCCCTTGGGAATAAAAATCACTTCTACATAGTGTCGTACTAACACTATGCCCCCCCCCTCGGTTTTTAGAGGGGGCGAAGAAAAGGGAAATATGGATGTACAACTGCTGAAAGCTGAGATACATAACTGCTGGAAAGAGCTAGGCGACACAAGTGCTAATAAAAAGCGGATAGCACGGCTGCCGAGAGTTAAGCAGCGCGATTGCGGGATGTCGGCCAACACGAATGATAAGAGTTGAGTAGTGAGACTGTATGGAGCTGGCAACGCAGCTTATGACAGTCGGGCAGCACGGTTGCTGAGGATTATTTCGAAATGCTTTACTAATAGTAGAAGTGACAATGTACTACTTACTCTTTCCCCCTTTTTTTGTGTTATTGACTTTTTCTTTTGACGTGTGTCGTGCCCAAATACTTTTTTTTTCCTGTTTTGGAAACGATGAGCGAGTCTGGATTGCAGCACATATTCTGAAGGCATATCTCGTTTGAGAGAAACCATGATACTTGAGCGTTAAACTTCCGACTGGCTAGTTTATTCTTGCAAAAATTGGGGTTCTTGGGTCATAGCTGCAGCCCACTAGGGTGAATATTAGAGTTTGAAGTCCATTTAATGTTAGGATCCTGGATTTGTTTAAAGAAGCCCAAATTGATTGTTAGCCCAAACATAACAACCTAGCCCATTAGGGTTTAAAAGCTGAAGGCCCGAATCCTACTTTTTGTGTTTGAAACGTATCCAATAAGAACATCATGACAGCTCTTCACTTTCACGCTTTGGTTCAAGAAGGTGCCCAAAAGAAACGCAGGTGTTGACCGGAAGGTAAGAGTTCACGGTGTTCATTGGAGATTGCGACAGCAAGCACGTCGGAGGTGACGCGAAAAGATGCCGCCAGCTGTAATCGATCTTGAGGTACCGACAATGGCCGATATTTGAGATGTAGTTGCACAACTGTAAGGAATCGGCGGGTGCAGTCGATCGGCGATGGCTGCTGACGCTGGAGCTGCTCTAGTCGACGATGGTTCCGATGGCTATGATGGTGATGATCGAGTGGAGTTGCAGTTGACTACCGATGGTACTTTGGTTCCAGTCGGCTTCAATAATTGAGACACAAAGCTTGTTGGTTTGTGTGGGAGCTGCTTTTTCAGAGGAAACGACATCTCGAAGGCTTCAATGGAGCTACCGTCGACTTGCCAAGGAAGACCGGCGACGGTCTGATTCCAATTGCCAGTGAGAAGGAAATGTGTATGGAGATTGAATTCGTCCCCAGGTCTTGGAGACCGCCTCGATAGAGAAGAAAGATGAGACTGGGTGGCTTGTTCTGCTCGTCGGAGTTCAAACGAGTGGTGGACGGGTTCCAAATTCTGATGGTCGGAGGAGGTGGTGACCAAAGTAGGCCCCACCTATTGATATCTCTACAGCTATTGGTCCTTCATATGTGTGGGACCCATCGAAATGCAACATGTATCACGTGGGTTCAGCCACTTCCCCCCCTTTTTTTGTGTATCGGCTCATGTGACAGCAAACAAAATTTATTTTTCCCCTGTCTTTTCTCTTTTTACAAATCAGTTCTTTTTATAGAACTTCTTTCCACCCTTTTTTTTATTAATCCATTAACTAAATGGTAAAAGCACAGGGTAAAGGTAACTTTCATCTATTTCTTGACTTAAACAAACTTATTTTTTCCTCAATCTTGTTGGACAAACCCCAAAGCATAAACAAGACATATATGAGAGGGTCTTGTAGTTTAACATATACACTGAATACTTCCATCCTTCCCCATTCTTTTTTTTACTAAGCAGTAAACTATGAAGAAGATGGGGTATATCTTTAAGCTAAGAATGACAAGATATGATCTGATGGGTTTGGTGAGATCAGGAAAACGAATTTTTGTGGGTTCTGAGAAATGTACAAGAGACGCAGCTGGGTTTACAAACAACTGCTATGAGGAATGAAGTTGTTTACAGAAAATCTTAACTAAAAACGAATTTCTCATAATATATGGACTGAAATATGAGATAAAAACTCATAAGAACCTCTTTCCTCTCTTCTTTTTCATATATATTCTCAGAGGTTGAAGAAAACACCAAATAACAATTTGATAAAATGTACAAGCATCCCATCCATGGTTACAAATAAATGTTCCAGAGATTAAAGTTCTATGCAGAAAATCTCAACAAAATTCGATTTTCTGATAACATATGAACTTAAGATGGGATAAAAAGCTTCTTTTTTCTTGAAACTTACTGAACAACCCCCAAAACATTAACAAAACAGACCTGAGAAGGTCTTGCTCATAGAAAATTATGAACTAAAAGATTTTCTTGCTAACATGAACCAAAAAATGGAATAAAAGCTTATAGATATATATTTTCTCCTCTTCTTGTTCAATGAATCATCAAAATTAGCTGAGGTAGGGCAAAACCCACAAAAACTTATTTTCTTTTCAAGCTTGGTGAAAAAATCCCAAAACATAAACAAAAATGGGTCTGAATTTGTGTTTTTAAACTTGAAAGATGAATAAGTGAACAAAGAATGTATAAATCTAGAGATCTAAGCTAAAAATGCTAATCGATCTAAAATGTCTTTGCAAGCTTCATAAATGTTTAGATGAGTTAAGAACTCAACAGATCTTGAGATCTGAGCTTCAAGACGAAAATAGATCTACAGATCTGAACTGAAAATGGAGTAGATCTTGAGATCTAAACGATGGTTAAGCAGATCTGAAAAAGATCTTGGCAAGATCCAAACGGATCTGAACAGATCTTGGCCAAAGCCAAACGGATCTGAACCAAGTGGTGCTAGAAATGAACAGATCTGAGAAGAACCTGAGCTGAAGCACAACAGATCTGAACAGATCTAGGCAAGAACAAGATGATGGCTGCTTGTTCGAGTCCGGGATGGCGCCAAATGATGCGACATCGACCTCCGGCACATCTTCTGGTCTTCTTCTATGGCGGAGATCTGACATCACAGTGCAAAGTCGTTAGAGCCGCCCCAGGGACTGTGCCCCGGGAGCGGACTCCGACGGTCAAGTTAGATCAGCTAGAAGATCTGAGATGGTCCTCCATAGCTGGAGAGAACTATCTTGGTGCTAGTGGTGGTGTATGGTGGTTGACGGCGGCGGGTGGCGGCTGAACCACCCGGCCGGAGTATAGGGCGGCGGCTGAGCCAAGGGGAAGAAGATCCATGGTGGCTGCTAAGCCACTCGGGAAAGATCCCTCTCCATGGAGGAGATACTATTCATTATATAGGGGACAATTAGGTCAGGCCTTGGGCCAGCCCAATTCAGGCCCAACTAGCAAGGAGCTGGGCGCGCCTCAGGCAGGGCTGGCGGGCGCGCACCAGGAGAGGATGGCAAGGGAGTGCCAGGCGAGGGAGCGCATGGCCGAGCCGGCAGGAGAGTCCCCAGCAGGGCTGGCAAGGGAGTCCCCAGCAAGGCTCGCAAGGGAACGCCAGGCAGGGCTGGCAGGAGCGCGCCAGGCTAGGCTGGCGCGCTGGAGCAGTCTAGGCCATGCCAATGGACCATATATCATCAAACTCCTTCTTCCAAGCTTCACAAAAATAGCTTCACACTCTTAAAACTCATAAAAAGAGGGTAGGGTTTGGGTGGAGGTCGTTCTCAAAGGATGGAAGCTGCCAAATGAGGTAACCTTGAAAGTTAGTACCTTTAAATAGGGCACTAATCCCGAAATTTAGGGTTTTGAAACCTAGATTTCATTACCAAGAGCTTGCCACGTCGTGGAGATTCATGAATGCGTGTTTTTCAGAACAAGGCTGCAACGTCATACTCATTCCATCACCACGTCGTGGCCTAGATAAAATCCCAAAACTTAATAAATAAAATTAAATTCAGTAGAACCATACTAGGAAACGTGTGTTACAACTCTCTCCCACTTGAATCAGATTTCGTCCTCGATAGCCACTGTTGCAAATAACTTAGGATAATGCTCCCTCATGTCATCTTCGGGTTCCCAATTCCATTCGGAACCCTTCTGGTGCTGCCATTTCACCTTCACCAAACCCACATCCTTTTTGCACATGGTCTTCGTCTTCCTGTTAGTAATCGTAATAGGTCTCTCCACATAATTCAGGCACTCAATGGCCTAAATGTCATCCAAAGGGACCACTACAAAATCATCGGCTAAACACTCCCACAGCTGAGAGACATGGAATGTGTTGTGAATCTGGATAAGCTCGATGGGTAAATACAATTGGCATGCAACCTTGCCCACCTGGAAGATAATTCTGAATGGACCAATAAATCTAGGGATTAACTTGCCTCGCTTCTGAAACCGAATGACACATTTCCAAGTTGACACCTTTAGAAGCACAAGATCTCCCACCTGAAACTCAAATTCAGAGCGACGCCAGTCAGCATAACTCTTCGGCTTGCTCTGTGCGGTACGCAACCCGTCCCACATCTTCTGAATCAACTCAGTAGTCTTGAGTACCACTTTGGTGCTCCCCATCACTCGTTGACCGACCTCACCCCAGTAAATCGGATTCTGACATCTCCTTTCATAAAGCTTCTCAAAGGAAGGCATGATAATGCTTGAGTGGTAACTGTTGTTGTAGGAGAACTCGGCCAAAAAAGGTAGGTATCCAAGCTCCAACCAAAATCCAACATGCATGCATGCAACATAAGGGTCTGAATAGTTCGCTCACTCAGTTCATCAGTCTTTAGGTGGTAAGCGGTACTGAAAAGTAACTGAGTACCAAACTCCCCGTGTAACTTCTTCTAGAACCTGGAGGTAAAATGAACATCATGATCAATGACAACTAAAATTAACCACCTCCTTGATGTAGATCTCAGCTAACTACTCTGCTGACGAACTCTCCTAAATTGGGATGAAATGAGCACTCTTGGTCAACATGTCGACAATAACCTATATAGAATCAACCTCGCGCACTGTCCTTGGCAACTTCTTGATGAAATCTATAATGATATCCTCCTATTTCCACATGGGAATGGGTAATGACTACATCTTGTCGTGTGGTCTCTGATGTTCGGCCTTGACTCTCCGATAAGTCAAGCACCGGTCAACATACCACACTATATCCTTCTTAATATATAGACATCGGTAGCTCAGTCTCAAATCTCTATACATCTGCGTGGCGCCTGGATGGATTGGAAATTTCGACTTGTGTGCTTCTTCCAACAAAGTCTGCCTAACCCTACCTGAAACAACAACCCATACCCTACCACACTTAGTCAATAAACCCGGACTATCTCTGGTAAACAAGGGAATCTGACCCCTAATCTTCTCCTTCTTCCAATTCTCACTCTTCAACCCCTCAACCTGCACCTCCATGATCAAATCTAATAAGGGTGAAGTGATAGTCATCCTTAAAAATAGATCTCAAATAGGAGTACTAGTCGCCTAACGACTTAAAGCATCGGCCACTACATTGGCCTTCCCCTCATCTAGCCATCTACGCTGCCTCATATTCAGGTTCAGTTGGTCTACCAAATATCTTAGACTCTTGTGATCCGTGTAGATAGTACACCGCACCCCATAAAATAATATCACTAAATCTTGAAGGTGAAAATCCCTGCCCCCAACTCCAGGTCATGGGTAGGATAATTCGCCTCATGAAGCTTCAACTGTCTCAAAGCATAAGCAATCACGTAACCGCTCTGCATAAGAATTGCACCAAATCCCATAATTGACACATCGCAATAGACCAAAAAATCATCCATACCATTGGGAAGGATCAGTATCGGAGCCTCATACAATCTCTGGCTTAGAGTCTCAATTGTCGCGTGCTGCTTAGGCGCCCACCGAAAAGTAATATTCTTCTTCATCAATTGGGTCAAATGAACAACAATCTTGGATAAATCCTGGATGAATCTCTGGTAATAGCCTTTTAACCCTAGGAAACTCGGAATCTCAGATGGTGACCTCGGAACCTCCAACTACATCATTATCTTGATCTTGGCTGGATCGACCAAGATGCCATCTTGGTTGACAAGGTGACCCAAGAATTGCACCTCACGTAACCAGAACTCGCACTTAGAGAACTTGAGATAATGTCTCTCCCTCCTTAATGTCTTTAGGACCTCCCGTAAGTGCTCCTCATGTTGTTCCTTGGTCTTAGAATATACAAAGATATCGTCAATAAATACAATCACTGAGCGGTCCAGTATCGGTCGGCACACTCGGTTTATGAGATCCATGAATGTTGTTGGTGCATTGGTGAGCCCAAATGGCATCACCACGAATTCGTAATGACCATAAAGAGTCCTGAAGGCCAACTTCTGCACATCCTCATCCCTGAATCTCATATGATGGTACATAGACCTCAAATAAATCTTAGAAAATTAAGATGCACCCTAGAGATGATCAAATAAATCATCTATCCTCCGAAGTGGATAATGATTCTTCACCGTCATCTTGTTCAACTCCTAGTAATCGATACACATGCGATGCAACACATCCTTCTTCTTCAAAAACAGAATCGATGCTCCCCAGGACGAACTAGTAGGCCTGATAAACCCCTTGCCCAACAACTCCTCCAGCTGTATGGACAACTCTTGCATCTCCAGAGGTGCTAAGCGATTCAAAACTTTGCCTATCGGGGCCATATCCGAAACCAAATCAATCCAAAAATCCACCTGTCTCTCAAGAGGCACTCCCGAAAACTACTCAGGAAAAAACATCTAGGAACTCCTGAACAATAGGTACACCATCCACAGTCTTCTTCTGTGCAACCTAAGTATCCATAACATATGCCAAAAATCCAGAGCATTCATGCTGAAGGTACCTCCTAGCCCTCGCAACTGAACTTAGCCAGTCCCTACTAAGTGCCCTCACCATGAATAACCAATTCTCCCCCACTTGGGGTTCGAACCCTCACCAGCTAACGCTCGAAATAAATCATAGCCCTATTCTGAGTCAACCAGTCCATGCCCACAATGATATTTATCCCTCACAGAGTAACAGGGACTAGATCAACCAAATACTTCTCGTGTAACAACTTGAGAATGCACCCCCAATGGACACTCGGAGCACTCACAATACGATCATCCACAATCTCCACCTCTAAAGGGTAATCCAATGCTCCTGGAGCATCCTCAAACTTCATTCTAAGTACAAGAGACACAAAAGACCGTGTAGCCCCTGAATCGAAAAGAACATGAACAAACTTCCCACTGAATAAGAACATCCCTAAATATAAGCAGATAAAACATAAGCATAAATAATTAAAGCAAGAAAAATTATGAGATAAATACATACATGTGACAACATCTGGCGTTTCTCGGTCCTCCTCGTCCGTCAACTGAAAAGCTCGGCTCTTCACCACTAAAGCCTCTGCCTTGCCCTGGCGGCCATCTGTGATCCTTAACGTAGCTGGACTGGGTTCCCCCACTACTCCTCCTAATAACCTCAGATAGTTTTCCTTCTTGTGGCCTATCTGATTTCAATGAAAGCAAATCAGACCCGATCCTTAAGGGAAATCCTGATTAACATGACCAGTCTTGCCGCACCTGTAGCAACCCGAACCCACTGATTAACAGACTCCATTGTACAGTTTACCACACTTGCCACAATGGCCCCAACCCTGATGGCCTCTAGATCTGAAATCAAAATTATTGGGCCTCTTCGCCAGTCCCTCAACTTCTTGAACCTGAGTTGGCTTCCGCTTCGACCGAAGCTCCAATTCAATCTCCTTCTCACGAGCCCTGTCAATCATGTCCTCCAACGTCCTGCATCCCAAAATGCTAACAAACTCCCTAATATCATCCCTCAGCATGTTATGAAATTTCGTCTTTTTAATCTCCTCATCCGCAACATAAAGCGGAACCAGTAAAGCCCTCTCCCTGAAATTGACGGTGATCTCTGCCATAATCTTTGTCGTTTGGAAATGGTCCTGAAACTCCCTTGCTAACTGATGCACCTTAATAGTAGGTGCAAACTCTTCCTTGAATCTCATAACAAAATCAAGCTAGATCATGGCCTCCATAACCACTGCTCCCAAGGAATGACCAACCTCCTCTAACCAGTCACGAGCTCGATCCCTCGGAAGGCAAGATGCAAACCTCATCCATCGAGCATTATCCATATCTACAATTCATCGTCTGTTGGCAATAGGGTCCTTCTTACCGAAGAACTCGGGGCTCCACAAGCCTTAAACTCCCGAAAGGTGAGAGTCTGTGCCCCAAACTGACTGGCTACAATCTACACACAAAGTGATGGGTATAATGCAAAACATATAATTCCTATGTGTACATGCAACCCTAATACTTAATCTATGTTTTCTCTAATTGAACATACAAATTTGAAAAACAAAATAGAACCCTAGAACACTAGCATATTTTCGAAAAAGTACAAATACGGTTAGAAGAATCATACCTTGATTGTTGTTAAGTAATAACAATGTAAATCCTTGTGTTGTTGAAGCCTTGAGAGCAAACGTCACAAATGTCACGCCTCTAGTGGTACACACCCAACACTAGCAAAGGAAGATGATTAAGGAAGATGAGAGAGTCTCTAAAATTCGGCTAGCACTTCAAAGGAACAGGTGGCTGAAATTTCTAGGGTTGAGGCTCTATTTATAGTGCAGTCAGGAAACCCAAGATAAGCCCAAATCCAAGATTATCATAAACCGGGTAATTATCTACTTTCCTGATTATCCAGTAGGGATTATTCTAGAACCCCTTTGGCTTCAAGAAACTGTCCAAGCCTAATGGATGGTTCTAGATTGCCTCTTGCTCAACTATTGAACAATTGCACTTCAGCCCCTACACTTTTAAATAATCCTTTTAATCCCAAAATTAATTACAATTAATTTATGATTAAATATTAACTAAATATTACTATTTCTAATTAATATATTATTCTCATAATATATTAACAAATTATTTATTTCAATTTATTAAACAAATAATAGATCAACTTCTCTATCCAAAAATCATCCTGTCTAGTTGTTAGTCTTGAGGGCAACCCAAAAGGACTGTGCTACTATTAATTCAAGTATATACCAATTATAGTTATGGGATCAGACATCTAATCCAATAGTCTCCCACTTGGATAAGTCTAATAACTATAATTGCCAGTATATTCTTCTAAACTGATCAGCAAATTGTTGCTCTCAAAAGCCGTTGTCGAACTCTAACCTAGTCAGTTATGTTTCCTAAGATAAGTGATCATATAATCCTCCGTTCTTCGAGATATCATCCATACATGAGACATGGAACAAAATCTATCTCAGTGTCCAATACTTTGTTTCCCGATTTCTGATTTGTAATGACAAAGAACTACTAATCGAACACATCAACTTAGTCTTGGTCGGGCCCGACACTTTAAATCAACACTAAATCATCGAGGGGCCCAAAGATATCGCTTTTTCGCTTTAAGGGTAAAAAGGAACAGATAAATTTTGACTTATATCCTTGCACTATTTACTCACCAAATCATGCACAACAATATATAACATCAAGTTACTGATGCGTTTACGTATCATCAATGCACAACCAATTTGTAAACAACAACTCATATATCTCTATTTAAAGATTATAAGATATTACCGTCTCGGAATAACTCGTGATAAATTCCATGAAGTAATTTTGTGAGTGTGGGTTAAGCCAATACTTAAATCTCCATTTCAAAGTACTCATGAATATTGCAGCAACATTATTGCCATGTCCAAAACTCTTTAGACAATCTACAATCTAATTGATGACAATCTTGATTCATTACTTACTTCCAAAAGTATGATATTGATCGAATGTGGATGTTTGAACAATCCAATTATTCGAGAAGTAAAACATGCAAAATGAAACACAAAATAAATAATTGACAGAAGGTAGTAATCCAACTTATAAATAAATCTCCATTATTTAATCACCAAAAGTCAATTACATTTATTTCGTTACAAGTTTCGAAACTAACTATCTAACTACTAAAACTAATATCATCCTTCAGGCCAATGCTCCTAGCATGTTGAACGTGTTTGACCCTACTCAGACCCTTTGTGAGGGGATCTGTAGGATTCTCTTCTGGCGATACCCTCTTCACAATGAGGTGACCTTCTTCTACTCTATGTATGATGAAATGGTATTTTTTGTCGATGTGTCTTGATCTACCATGATCTCTTGGTTCCTATGTTAAGGCAACCGCTCCTTCATTATCACAAAAATTATCCATTGGTTCCTTGATGGCTAGAACAACTCCAAGGTCTCCGATGAAGTTCTTCAACCAAATAGCCTCCTTCGATGCTTTACTTACCGCTATGTAATCTGATTCACAAGTAGAATCAACCATTGCCCCCTGTTTGGAACTTTTCCAAGTTACCGCTCCTCCATTAAGGGTAAACACCCAGCCAAATTGAGAACGGAAGTTGTCTCTATTTGTCTGAAAGTTGGCGTCACTATACCCAGTTACTCTTAAGTTATCACTGCCACCAAGCACAAGGACCCAGCCCTTAGTTCTTCGCAGATACTTAAGAATGTTCTTAACAGCTATTCAGTGAGCTGTACCCAAATTTCCTTGATAACGACTGACCATGCTCAAAGCAAAAGCCACATCAGGGCGAGTACATGTCATAGCATACATGATAGATCCAACATCGAAAGCATATGAAACTAAACTCATTTCTGCTATCTCTGCATCAGTACTCGGGCTCTGAGTCTTACTCAGTTTGGTATTACTCTGTATGGGCAGTTCTCCTTTCTTGGAATTCTCCATACTAAAACGATTTAGTACCTTTTCCAAGTATGTACTTTGACTAAGTCCAGTTAGCCTTTTACTCATGTCTCTCAAAATCCTTATCCCCAGAATATAAGCAGCCTCTCCCAAATCCTTCATAGCAAAACACTTTCCAATCCAAGACTTAAACTCTTGCAAAGTTGGAATGTCGTTTCCTATAAGAAGTATGTCATCTACTAGGAAGGTTACTATACTCCCACTAGCTTTGACACATACACAAGATTCATCTTCACTTCTAGAGAAACCAAACTCTTTGACCTTCTCGTCAAAACAAAGATTCCATCTGCGAGAAGCTTGTTTCAATCCATAGATTGATTTCTCAAGCTTACACACTTTATCTGGACACTTTGCATCCACAAAACCCTCTGGATGACTCATGTAAACATCTTCAGCCAACTTCCCATTAAGGAAAGCAGTTTTGACATCCATCTGCCAAATTTCATAGTCATGAAACGCAACTATGGATAGCATTACGCTAATAGAATTTATCTTAGCTACTGGTGAAAAGGTCTCATCATAGTCAACCCCTGGGGTTTGAGTAAAGCCCTTTGTAACCAGTCGAGCCTTGAAAGTGTGTACCTTTCCATCCATGTCAGTCTTCTTCTTGAAGATTCATTTGCACCCAACTATCTTGCGACCTGGTACATTGTCAACCAAATTCCAAACTTGGTTGTCAAACAGGGACTTGATCTCATTGTTCATTGCCTCTTGCCACGTGGCTGACTCAAGGCCTACCATTGCTTCCTTATAGTTAGTTGGTTCATCCAAATTTACCAGTGTACTATCACTAATAAATGTATCACCATCTGTAGTGATATGGTAACCATATAACTCATGTTGCATTCTGATTCTAGTGGAATGCCTAAGAGGTAATGATTCTTCAATTGGTTCAACTGGAATTTCTTCCTCAGGTTGACCCCTACCATTTTCAGAAGTTCCTTCATCGTTTGAATCTTGAATCTCTTCAAGATCAAATGTACTCCTACTGTCCTCTTTGCATATGAGCTCTATCTATCTATCTCTCTCTCTCTCTCTCTCTCTCTCTCTCTATCGAAAGACTCCCATTCGTGCTACAAAGACCACGTTCTCACTAGGTCTGTAGAACAAATATCCAAAGAACTTTTGTCGGTAGCCGATGGAAATACATCTCTCACTTCAAGGTTCAAGCTTGTCGTGAGTCTCTCATCTAACGAAAGCTTCACAACCCCAAACCTTTATGTGTGCTAACGAGGGAACCTTCCCTGTCCACATCGCGTGAGGTGTTTTGGCAACCTTCTTTGTCAGGACAAGATTAAGAATGTGGGTGGCAGTCTCTAAGGCATACCCCCAGAATGAGCTCGGAAGTGAAGCTCGACTCATCATGGAAAGAACCATGTCTAACAAGGTCCGATTACGCCACTCAGCCACACCATTAAGTTGTGGCATCCTAGGAGGTGTCAGTTGTGAAACTATTCCACATTACTTGAGGTAATCGTGGAACTAGATATGATACTCATCGCTTCTATCAGATCTAAGCATCTTTATCTTCCTGCCCAATTGATTTTCGACTTCATGTTTAAACTCTTTGAATCTTTCAAAGGTTTCTGACTTATGCTTGATTAAGTAGATATATCCATATATGCTATAATCATCAGTAAAAGTCACATAGAATCGATTTGCATCCCTTGTGGTGGATATGAAGGGCCCACACACACATCTGTATTTATGAGATCTAACAGTTCTTCACCTCTTTCACAAGAACCAGTGAAAGGTGATTTCTTCATCTTACCTAGCAAACAAGATTCACATGTATCATCTGACCTTAAGTCAAATGAATCCAACACTCCATCCTTTTGGAGTTGGGCCATACATTTCTTGTTAACGTTTCCAAGATGACAATGCCACAAGCACGCTTTGTCTATACCATTAGACGAATCAATTTGAAAAACACTATTTCCTAAATTGTCTACAATCATCATAGTTTCATACACACCTTCACAAGGTAAAGCTTCAAAATAAAAAACACCATTTTTATAAGCAGAAATAGAACATATCTCATCATTAAAAGAGTATCTAAAACCTTGTTTAAATAAAGCATGAAATGAAATGATGTTTTGTGTCATCTATGATGAGTAGCAACAATTTATTAAATCTAACCCTAACCCACTACTAAGCACTAAGCTATAAACTCTAATCTTGGTGACAGGTGAAGATCTCCTATTCCCCGTGATCAAGTTCATCCTTCCATGTTCCACATCCTCACTTATTTTTATCCCCTACAAATCAAAACAAATATGAAACCCACATCCTGTATCAATGACCCAAGAACAAGAATATGATAAGTTATTAGATAAGATAGTGTAAATACCTGCCGATGTTGGCTTCACCTTGCCATCCTTGATATCCTGCCAGTATTTCGGTCAGCTTTGTTTCTAACTCCCCTTATCATTGAAATAGAAGCAAGTGGCCTCTTTGGGGCCAGAAACAAGGGGAGCATCAGAACTGGATTTTCCTTTGGGTCCTGTACTTGAAGACCCAACATAGGACTCTCCCTTCCAGTTTTTCTTTGGAGGACCATTCCTCTTTTTCCATTTCCCTTGCCCTATGTCCAGAATAGGTGCACTAGTACGAGTGGAGGCAATACCCTTTCCCTTCATTCCCGCTTCAGCTATTCGCAGGAGGTTGTGCAATTGTGACAAAGTAGTTTCATTATTGTCCAAATGATAGGTCAATATGAACTAATCATAACAAATTGGAAGAGAGTTCAACACTACGTCAATTACCAACTCTTCATCAAAATTCACGTTGAGCTTGATTAGCCAGTCCACATATCGTTGCATTTTCTGAACGTGGAAACCAACAGACTCACCCTCCTTCATCTTGCTAGCAATGAGGGACTTTACCACCTCGTACTTTTCCTGACGAGCTCGCTTATGGTATTTCTCCATAATGTCCTTGTTCATATCGTACGGCCAATAATCCTCATATTGCCTTTGCAATTCTAGAGTCATTGTAGCCACCATGATGCACACAACTTTTGTGGCATCATTATAGTGCTTTTTATAGGCGAGCAATTCATCAGGAGTGGCCTTCTCTTTGTCAATTCCATCCAATGGTTTCTCGAGGACATATTCCTTGTCCTCAAAATAAAGGGCCATTTTGATGTTGCGTATCTAGTCGTTGTAGTTGGTGCCATCAAATTGCACCTTCGAACAAATTTTCAACATAGAGAAGTTGTTGTTGTTATTGTTGGAGGAGGAGGAACCAGAAGCATCAGTTAGAGTAGACATCTGAAAGAGAAGAAAGATAGTTTTAGTTAGATAAGAATAATCCTCAATATATCACCCAAAATGAAATATCAAGGCTAGGATCCAACTAAATAATTTACAACTTAGAAAAGGGATGTCGTAATCTAATTGTAATTTATATAAAGGTAGGTAAATAATGATTTACCAATTTCACCATCGAAAAATGAAATTTTAACGAATTTGGTTTCAAATGAAATTCCTAGATCTTTTGATAATCATTGAACTTTTCAATGGATTGTTTAATCTCGATTATGCTCTTCCATTTGTGACTGGGATACCGAGGATCACAAATAAATTTGAATAACCATGCAAATTAACTTGGTACTCTTGATGTCATTTATCATCTCATTTTAATATGCCAGTTAGCCACAAGTGATCCATTAATCAATGATAATTTTCGAGACACCCATTAACACTCTTTATTTATCCCTATTAGTGTACCGGTTAACCATACGCGCTCCACTAACAACTCATAAAGTGCATTGTGTAGTTTCATGGGTTAGTATACAAGTTCACGTTTGTAACACTCCAAATCAGGTAAACCATTCTAACCCCTTGAAATGATTTAATTTGGCAAAAATAGTCCTTTTTGTACGCTGGGCGTACCTAAGTGTACGCTTAGCGTACTACAGATGAAGGATTGCAAAGGAATATTGAGTACGCGGGGCGTACATGTAAGTACGTGGGGCGTACGCGACAGAGGACCAAAACCCTAAAACCTAGACTTGAGACCTATTTATTCATCCTTAAGCCACTTGGACCAAAACCTAATCAGCCTCTAGAGTCTCATTTCATCCCTTTACCTCACCATACCAATGGGTCGAAGGCACCAAGGTTGGCCCATTATGTGTTATGTGGAATGCTTGTTGATTATGTGATATGTGATATGCTAGTTGTGCTTGTGATACTCGCATGGAAGACCCCGGGGGGTTCCCGTGGCAGTGGACTAAGACCATGTGGGGGTTCCCATGGCATTCGGTGTAAGACCTTGGAGGGTTTCCATTGCATCCTAGTATGTTTGCATGTTTAGCTTATATGACATTTTTTGTGGTTATCTAAGACCATGTGGGGGTTCCCATGGCAGGTAGTGAAGACCATGTGGGGGTTCCCATGGCAGGTAGTTAGGACCATGTGGGAGTTCCTATGACAGTGGGGTAAGACCACGTGGGGGTTCTAGTGGCACCCGGTGTAAGACCTTGGAGGGTTTCCATGAATCCTATGGTGTACATGAAACCCTAGAAACCTTGGATCTATGTCTTCTCTAATATACATGCAAATTTGATTTTTCCAAGGTTCTCATCCTAACTAGCATGGCATGGGGTACTTGTAATATAAAAACCAGTAGAATGACATACCTTTGTTGTTACTTGGATTCCTTAAGACTTTGTGAGCCTAGCACCCCAAATGTGATGCCTCAAATGCTTCACACAACACCACAACACTTGGAATAACTTGAGAGAAGTACACTTGAGAACAAAAATCAGCTAGCCCTTCTTTCTTAGTCTTAGATGCCGATTTTTCTCCATATGAGGTTCTTTATATAGTGTGTCACGTGTAGGGTTACACCATGTAAACCCTAATATGCATGGTTTTTCATTTCCCCCATGATCTATGGGTTTTATCCTCCATGGAGCATCCATGGAGCACCCAATGGGTCCTAGCCCAATCTAGTGAATCATGGACCATAAGCCCACTATATAAGAATGAAAGATTTACATAATCAATCCTCATATATTTAACTAGTCTCTTTTAATCACAAAATTAATTCCAAATTAATTCTTGATCAATACTAATTAAATAATATGATTTCATATTAATATATTAGAATATATTAACAAATCATAAGTGTCCTTATTCCCATTTTGTCTATCCAATTGTTGGGATGCCATGCAACCCAAATGGACCATGCCAAGTCGGGTCAAGTACATACCAAATATAGTTATGGACTTAGACACCTTATCCAACAGTCTCCCACTTGGATAAGTCTAATAACTATAGTTACAGGTATGACTTCAGGATCCGACCAGCAATCATAGATCTTTCAAAGTCTCGCGGAACTAAGATGATGATGTGCCATTTAAGATAAGTGATCATATAATCCTCTGTTCTAGATATCATCCGGACAAATACATGGAACAATGTCGTACTTATTGTCCAGCAGTTTGTTTCCCGATTTCCGATTTGTTTGACATAGAACTAAACTGAACACATCAATTTGGTTCTGACCAGGCCCGACACATAGGTAAAAAAAATCGTCGAGGGGCCCAAATACCGCTTTTAATCCTCCAAGGACTAAAAGGAACAGATAAAATTCGACTCATATGCTTGTACTAACTACTTGTTGAATCATACACAAAAGCACGTTTTATAACATCAAGTTACTGATGCGTTTTCGTGCAATCAATGCACAACCAACTCATAATCAACAACTCATATCTCTAGGTTTGAAGACTTATATGATATTACCGTCTCACGATCACTCGAGATAAATTCCATGAAGTGATACAAGTGAGCGTGGGTTGAATCCAATACTCAGAACTTATGAGCACTCATGAATGTTGTAGCAACTTTTGCTATGTCTAACACTTTAGACATCTACAAACCCAATTCATGACATTCTTGATTCATATCTACTTCCAACATATGACTGACTGTGGAGAGTTTGAATAAAGTAATTATTCTGGAAGTCAAAACATGCAAAATTGAAACAATAGTAAACAATTGACACAAGATAGTAACGCTTTACTTATAAATAAACAACAACTTTTATTTAATCATCAAATGTCAATTACGTTTTACAAGTTTCAGAAATAGCTATCTAATCTGTAAAACTAATATCATCCTTCAGCCCGATACGCCTCGCATGTTGCAAATGCTTAAACCTACACAGTCCCTTCGTGAGGGGATCTGATGGGTTCTCATCTGATGATACCCTCTTTACCACGAGGAGTCCTTATTCTATCCGATGTCTAATGAAGTGGTATTTTCTGTCGAAGTGCCTGGATCTGCCGTGATCCCTTGGTTCCTTAGCTAAGGCAACTGCACCCTCATTATCACAGAAAATCTCCATAGGCTCCTTAATAGCTGGTACAACTCCAAGGTCTCTAATGAAGTTCTTTAACCATATTGCCTCCTTTGCTTCCTCGCTTGCTGCTATGTACTCTGATTCGCAAGTTGAATCGGCTACTGTTTCCTATTTGGTACTTTTCCAAGTAATTTCTCCTCCATTTAGGGTAAAGACCCAGCCCTACTGAGAGCGGAAATTATCCCGATCAGTCTGGAAACTAGCATCACTATACCCCACTACTCTCAAGTCATCACTCCCACCAAGGGTAAGGACCCAGTCCCTAGTCCTCCGTAGGTACTTGAGAATATTCTTTACCGCAGTCCAGTGAGCCTTGCCCAGATTCTCTTGATATCTGCTGACCATGCTCAAAGCAAAGGCCACATCAGGGCAAGTACAAGTCATAGCATACATGATCAAGCCTACAACGGAAGCATACGACACTCGACTCATCTCAACTATCTCAGCCTCTGTACTCGGGCTCTGAGTCTTACTCAGTTTGGCGTTACTCTGGATTGGTAAGTCACCTTTCTTGGAATCCTGCATGCTGAACCTTTTCAGCACCTTATCCAAGTAGGTACTTTGACTAAGTCCAATTAGTCTCTTACTCCTGTCTCTCAATATCCTTATCCCTAAGATATAAGCAGCTTCTCCAAGGTCCTTCATAGCGAAACACTTCCCAAGCCAGGATTTAACCTCCTGCAAGGTTGGGATGTCATTTCCTATTAGTAGTATATCATCTACATACCATACCAAAAAGCTAACTATACTCCCACTAGCCTTAACATACACACAGGACTCATATTCGCTCCTCGAAAAACCACACTCTTTGACTTTCTCATCGAAACAAAGATTCCATCTGCGAGATGCTTGTTTTAATCCATAGATGGATTTCTCAAGCTTGCACACTCTATTAGGGTGCTTTGCATCGAAAAAACCCTATGGCTGACTCATGTAAACATCCTCAGCCAACTTTCCATTAAGGAAAGCAGTTTTGACATCCATTTGCCATATTTCATATCATGAAATGAAGCTATGGCCAGCAAAACCCTAATAGACTTAATCTTCGCTACTTGTGAAAAGGTATCATCATAGTCAACTCCTGGAGTTTGAGTAAAGCCCTTCGCAACCAGTCGCACTTTATAAGTGTGTACATTCCCATCCATGTCGGTCTTCTTCTTGAAGATCCATTTGCACCCGACCGTCTTACGACCCGGTACATTGTCAACCAAGTTCCAAACTTGATTGTCATACATGGACTGAATCTTACTATCCATGGCCTCTTTCCATTTGGCAGACTCAAGGCCTGCCATGGCTTCCTTAAAGTTGTTAGGCTCATCCAAATTTACCAGTGTACTATCACTGATAAATGCATCACCTTCCGCAATAATATGAAAGCCATAGTAATGCTCAAGTGGATTCCTAACTCTTGTGGAATGCCTCAGAGGTACGAATTCATCAATAGGATGTTTCTCGTCAGGTTGATTGCTAGAGTTTGAGGTTCCTTCACCGCTTGACTCTTGAAGTTCTTCAAGGTCAATTTGCCTCCCACTGTTTCCTTGGCTTATAAACTCTCTCTCTCTCTCTCTCTCTCGAAAGACCCCTCTCCTTGCCATAAAGACCACATTCTCACTGGGTCTGTAGAAGAGGTAACCAAAAGAATTCTATGGGTAGCTGATGAAAATACACCGCTCACTACGAGGTTCGAGCTTGTCCTGAGTCTCACGTCTCACGAAATTGTCGCAACCCCAAATCTTGATGTGGTCTAAATTGGGAACTTTCCCAGTCCACATCTCGTGAGGTGTTTTGGCAACCTTCTTGGTAGGGACTAGATTAAGGATATGGGCGGCAGTCTCTAAGGCATACGCCCAGAATGAGATTGGTAATGAAGCTCGACTCATCATGGAACGAACCATGTCTAAAAAGGTTCGATTACGCCTCTCAGCCACACCATTAAGCTGTGGTGTTCTGGGAGGTGTCAATTGTGAAACAATTCCACATTCCTTAAGATAGTCAAGGAACTTTGTACTAAGATACTCTCCTCCTCGATCGGATCGGAGCATCTTAATGTTCCTGCCCAACTGATTCTCCACTTCCTGTTTAAACTCTTTGAACTTTTCAAAGGTTTTTGACTTATGCTTGATTAAGTAGACATTACCATATCTACTGTAATCATCGGTAAAAGTCACATAGAAGCGGTTAGCATCCCTTGTTGTGGTTCTGAAGGGTCCACACACATCTGTATGTATGAGATCCAACAAACCTTCACCCCTAGCACAAGTGCCAGTGAAGGGAGACTTTGTTATTTTTCCAATCAAACAAGACTCGCAACTATCATCTGACCTTAAGTCAAATGACTCCAAGACTCCCACCTTTTGGAGTTGGCCTATGCGCTTCTTGTTGACATGTCCAAGACGACAATGCCATAAGGATGCCTTATCCAAACTAGTGGAAGAATCGATATGCAACACATTATTTCCTAAGTTGTCTACAACCGACACAGTTTCATATACACCATCACAAGGTAATGCTTTAAAATAAAGAACATTATTATAAAAAGCATTAATACCACCACATTCATTATCAAATGAAAAAGTAAACCCTTGTTTGTACAAACCGTGAAAAGAAATAATATTTCTCGCCATTTCAGACGAGTAACAACACTTATTCAAATCTAACACTAACCCACTATTTAGCAACAAAGAATAAACTCCAATCTTGGTGACAGGTGAAGCTTTCCTATTCCCCATGATCAAGTTTATCTTTCCGTGCTCCACATCCTCACTTCTTCTTAGGCCCTGCAAATCAGAACATATATGAATACCACAACCTGTATCAAGGACCCAAGAATTAGTATGCGGTGAGTGATTAGACAATATAGTGTAAATACCTGCATGGGTAGGTTTAACCTTCCCATCCTTAATATCTTGCAGGTGCTTGGGGCAGTTTCGTTTCCAGTGCCCCTTTTCCTGACAATAGAAGCATTGAGCTTCTTTTGGGTTGGAAGGAGTGACAGAACCACCTTTGGTTCCACTTGAAGAGGAGCCATCAAGAGAATTTCCCTTGGTACCCTTCGAAGGGGTATTTCTCTTCTTCCCTCTACTTTTCCCGATTGCCAGAACAGGGGCGACATTAGGAGTAGGAGTAGTAACAACCGATTTACCCTTGAGACTGGTTTCGGCAGTCTTTAAAAGTCCTTGAAGCTTGCTGAGTGTGACCTCCTCCTTGTTCATGTAATAGGTCATTCGGAATTGATCATAACAAGTAGGTAAGGAGTGTAGTATGATATCAATATCCAACTCCTTGGGGAAGTTCACATTTAACTTCAGCAAACGGTCCACAAACCTTTGCATTTTCTGCATGTGGCCCGTGCTGGATTCACCATCCTTCATTCGGGTTGTTATCATGGAAGAGATTATTTCATATCTCTCTTGACGAGCACTCTGATGGTAGCGGTCCATCAGGTCCATGTGCATCTCAGAAGGGTAAAAGTCCTCATAGGACTTCTGGAGTTCAGCTGTCATTGTGGCCAACATGATACATGCCACTTTGGTAGCATATCTCTCATGTGCCCTAAAGTCAGCGATCTCCTCTGGAGTAGCAGTAGACTCATCAATTTTTTCAACTCCTTGTCGAGGACATATTCCTTGTCCTCGTAACGTGTGACCATCCTGATGTTCCTGATCCAATCATTAAAGTTTAAACCATCAAAGATGACTCTCCCACAAAGGTTCATGACAGAGAAGGAGCCGGTAGGGTTTGAGCCAGAAGCAGCATTGTTGGAAGACATCTGAAAAGAAGAAAGACAAGTTTAGATTACATATGGAATCCTTAATAAGACACCCAAATGTAATATTAAGGCTAGGACCCAACACAATACTTTATAAATTATAAGAGGGATGCCGTAATCCAAGCTATAAAATATTTCAAGGTAGGCGAATGACGATTCACCAATTTCCACCATGAAAAACAAAATAAATTATTAGGTTTTAATTGGATTGAAACTCCTAGATCTTTTGAGATTCATTGAACTTTTCAATGGCATGTTTAAATCTCGATTGTGCCCTCTCAAGTTTGTGACTAGGATGTCGAGGATCACAAACAAGGTGTGAATAACCATGCAACTTAACTTGGTACCCTTAATCTTTATCACCTAATCGATGTGCCGGTTACCCACACGCGCTCCACCGATCTATGATAAACATTAAGTCACCCTTTGCCAATATTACTAGTCCATGTTAGTGTGCCGGTTACCTATACACGCTCCACCAACAACTTGGTAAGGTACAAAGTGTAATTTCATGGGTTAGCACCAATTTCACATTTTCCTAAAGTAACTAAGATTCGGAATTTATAAAAGGTTTAGTTACCTTATATTAATCATTATACTTTTAATGAGAATTATAGTCATTGTCCTACCCGTTCAGCTAACGACCCTCCACCAGTCAAGGAAGCAGTGGGTGAGAGTGGACACCCATTAAGCTGCCATTTTATAGGCAACAACCTTATACCCCCCCTTATAGACCGGCTTCGTGAATGCGGCCTACTAACGGTAAAACTGACTTGCTCTTATACACACACACACACACACACACATATATATATATATATATATATATATATATATATATATACTTATAATACTATAAAGTATAAGGGTTGAATTTTAACTTTTAAAACTCTAGGGTTTGGAACTAAAGTTTTCTAAAGTGACTTTACAAATTCCAAAACTTGAGGGCAAGTTTTGAAACTATTCAAAACTTTTCATATTTAAAAACTTATGAGTTTTTAACAACTTTAAAGAAAAGACTTTTGGAATTTCATAACTTGAGGACAAGTTATGGAGTCCATTAATTGGCATTAAGATCAAGAATTACACTAACAAACAATTTGCAAATAATTCCTATGATCTACTAAAACTCATAAGCATGAACATTCAAATCAACAATTTCAAGAATCATATAGAACATATATAAAACTTGAAAATTTGATAATCACCATTGTAAATGGATTAGCATACTCATTACCACATCAAAAACAGGTTTTATAAGTCCAAAACAGTTTAGGGTAATGATTCTAGTCCATTTCCAGCAGCAAAACTCAAAAATCTGCACACAGGGCCTCCTACTCGCCGAGTGCAAGAACCTACTCGACGAGTAGGATGAATTTTCACTTAGACTCGTCGAGTCCCCCCATGGACTCGGCGAGTCCACTGAACAATGAACAGAATTTCGACTATTTCAAGCAGTTTGCATCAAGTATATAGAAAACAAGCCTATGCTCTGATACCACTGATGGGTTTTGAGCATTCTAACACTCCTAGGGTGTACATGAAACCCTAGAAACCTTGGATCTATGTCTTCTCTAATATACATGCAAATTTGATTTTTCCAAGGTTCTCATCCTAACTAGCATGGCATGGGGTACTTGTAATATAAAAACTAGTAGAATGACATACCTTTGTTATTGCTTGGATTCCTTAAGACTTTGTGAGCCTAGCACCCCAAATGTGATGCCTCAAATGCTTCATACAACACCACAACACTTGGAATAACTTGAGAGAAGTACACTTGAGCACAAAAATCGGCTAGCCCTCCTTTCTTAGTCTTAGATGCCGATTTTGCTCCATACGAGGTTCTTTATATAGTGTGTCACATGTAGGGTTACAACATGTAAACCCTAATATGCATGGTTTTTCATTTCCCCATGATCCATGGGTTTTATCCTCAATGTAGCATCCATGGAGCACCCAATGGGTCCTAGCCCAATCTAGTGAATCATGGACCATAAGCCCACTATATAAGAATGAAAGATTTACATAATCAATCCTCTTATATTTAATTAGTCTCTTTTAATCACAAAATTAATTCCAAATTAATTCTTGATCAATACTAATTAAATAATATGATTTCATATTAATATATTAGAATATATTAACAAATCATAAGTGTCCTTATTCTCATTTTGTCTATCCAATTGTTGAGATGCCATGCAACCCAAATGGACCATGCCAAGTCGGGTCAAGTACATAACAAATATAGTTATGGACTTAGACACCTTATCCAATAGACACGTCATGGAGCAGGGGGGATCAGGATTAGGATAAGGATCTGAATCTGGGTCGGGCTACGCTAAAGAGCCCATTGATGAGAGGCTGCGCGAGCTTATCGTAGTCGAGGTTACGAGAGGCATTCTTGAAGCTACCCCAGTGACTTTCGGGACCGTCAAGGAGGGGGTGATGGAGATCCTCGAGGAGAGGCTCATGTCTTTCCGAGCCAAGATTGTTGCGGGCCAGGTCGGGGTCCGAACTCCCTCGTTCCGGGAGTTCAAGGCATGTGGGGCGCCTGAGTTCTTTGGGGTCAGGGACCCCATAGTTAGTCGATGCTGGGTGGCAGACATGGAGAATGCCGAGCGCACGTGCTCTTGCCCCGAGGCGGCAAAAGTGGGGTTTGCTTCATGCATGTTGAGGGACCGAGCCAGGAACTGGTTGGAGGAGGTGACCCGCCAGGTGGGATCAACGGGAGTGGCTGAGATCTCATGGGAGGAGTTTGTCAGGCGAATTGACTTGGTGTTTGCACCACCCATTGAGGTGCAAGATTTAGTGATGGAGTTTCATGAGCTACAGCAGACCACCGAGACTGTGGCAGAGATCACCGCCAAGTTTTGGGAATGAGCACTATTGATTCCGCAATATGCTGCGGATGAGGATATGAGGAGGACGAGGTTGTTGGATTAATGTCTAAGTCCATAACTATATTTGGTATGTACTTGACCCGACCCGGCATGGTCTATTTGGGTTGCACTTCACCGGCACAATTTATATGGATAGTCTTTTGAGAATAGTATATTTATGATTTATATTAATATATTATAAGTTCTAATATATTAATATGGAATCATATTATTTAATTAGTATTGATCAAGAATTAATTTAGAATTAATTAAGTGATAAAAAAGAACTAATTAAATATGGACTCTTATATATATGGAATGGGCCAAGTTCATTTAGGTTGGGCTAAGCTTTCATGGATGGTCCATGGAGCTTTTAACCCAGGGATCCTATGTAAATGAAAGGTCATGGGTATTAGGGTTTACATGGATGTAACCCTAATCCTCCATAATATATAAAGGGGTCCTTGGCTCACAAAATTGGCACAAGTGTGTGAAAATAAGAGTGGGCCGATTTTAGTGTGTATACATATTCTCTCAAGTTCTTCCAAGGTGTTTTGATGATTTGTGATTCCATTTGAGGCTTCCACACTATTGGGGCTAAGCTCTTAAAGCTTGAAGACATCAAGCTACATCAAAAGGTATGTCATCTAACTAGAACTTTGTAGTATAGGTGCTTCATAATATGTTAGTTAGGATGAAACCTTGGAATAGTTAATATTTGCATGTATAATAGAGAAAACAAAGATCCAAGGTTTATAGGGTTGCATGTACACCATAGGAGTGTTAGAATGCTCAAAACCCAACAGTGGTATCAGAGCCATGGGTTGTTTTCTGTTATATTGATGCAAATGTTTTATTTTCAAAGTTGAAAAAAAAGGAAAAAAAAAATGACGTTTGTCAAATTTTAAGATAATTACTTGTTTTTGTGAAAAACTAATTATTTGTAAAATTTGAATCATTTGCTATATGAGTTGAATTAGGTCAAATTTAGTAAAAGTTAAAATGATATGATTATTTTATTAGTTTTAAAAGTTTGATCTAAAGAGTTTTTTGAAACCTCCATAAGTTATGGATATGAAAAGGTTTAAAAAAAATTGATTCAAAATTTTTTATGGAGTTACAAAACTTGGTCTTAATGTTTTAAAGAATTCCATAACTTGTTCTTAATTTATGGAACATGAAAAGTTTCATCATAAAACAAAACATTAAACTCCATAAGTTATGGAATCCAAAAGTTTTTTTTTTTTTTTGTGTTTCCTTGATTTATGAGTTAGTTTAGATTAATGGAAAAAAAATTTTGTGTTTTAGTTGTTTTCAATCCTAATTAATCTAGAGGTAGTTCATAAAATGTGTTTTTGTAACTTGTCCTCAAGTTACATAAAAGGTCACATTTATGAATCTTAAAACTCTCAAAAGTGTCATAGGTTACATAAAAAAAATGAAGAGTCTTTTTCATTAAATAGTATTATGACTCCATAACGTGTCCTCAAGTTATGGATGTTTAAGAGTCACTTTTTTAAAAGTGTTATTAAAGAATAAGAGGTTACATAAAAAATGAAGAGTCTTCATTTTAATGAACCATTAAACTCATAAGTTATGAAATGAAATTTTTTTAATAGTTTCAAAAACTTGCCCTCAAGTTTTGGAATTTGTAAAGTTTTCCCATGAATACTTTAATTCCAAGTTAAGCCCTTAGAATTTTAAAAGTTAAAATTCAACCCTTATACTTTATAATATTATAAGTTAATAATATATATATATATATATATATATATATATATATATATATATATATATATATATATATATATATATATATATATATATATATATATAAGAGCAAGTCGACTTACCATTAGTAGGCCTCATTCACGAAGCCGGTCTATAAGGGGGTATAAGGTTACTGCCTATAAAATGGCAGTTTAATGGGTGTCCACTCTCACCCACCGCTTCCTTGACCGGTGGAGGGTCGTTAGCCGAACGGGTAGGACAAGGACTATAATTCTCCCTTCATTAAAAGTATTAATGACAAATACTAAGTAACTAAACATTTATAAATTCCCAATCTTAGTTACTTAGGAAAATATGAATTTGGTGCTAACCCATGAAATTACACTTTGCACTTTCTTAAGTCAGTTAGTGGAGTGTGTGTGGTTAACCGGCACACTAGCTTGATTTAACAAGGTAGGCAAAGGGTAACTTAATGTTTATCATAGCATCGGTGAAGCGTGTGTGGTTAACCGACACATCGATTGAGGGGTAAATATTAAGGGTACCAATTATATTTGCATGGTTACTTCACACCTTGTTTTGTGATCCTCGGCATCCCAGTCACAAAACCTGAAGGGCACACTCGAGATTGAAACATGCCATTGAAAAGTTCAATGAATCTCAAAAGAATCTATGAGTTTCATAACCAATTAAAACCTAATAATACATTTCGTTTATCTTGGTGGAAATTGGTGAATCGTCATTCACCTACCTTCAAATATTTTATAACTTGGATTACGGCATCCCTCTTCCAAGTTATAAAATAGTTTGTTGGGTCCTAGCCTTAATATATCATATTGGGTGTTATATTAAGGACTTAAATCAACTTTACGTGAATTTCTTCCATTGTTGATGTCTGGTTTAGACAACAATGATCTTCCCAAACCAAGCTTTCCTAATGAATATGACTTCCCGAGTTTGGCTCATGGAAGTCATACTTCTCTTCCTCCACCTCCTCCAATTATTCTCCCGAACCCACAAGTTCAAGGTCACTCAAGCCCTAATGGCAAGCAAGGTCTATGTGTGATCACATCTTAGAGATGAAGTCACATATTGACAAGCCGGGAGAGTTGGGTGTCAAAGTCTTGAGAAAGTTGGATGTTCAATCACTTTCTAAGTCACATAGTGAGTTCCTTTGGGACTACTATGAAACAGACTATGACATGAACCTTGATGATCATATCTATTTGCTTGGTGTTGCTGAATCAGCAATGATTTGGAACGATAGTAAAGCAAATTTGATTAGAAGATCAACTTCCCAAAAACTTTATGGACAGTGGCAATGGTGACACTGGAAATCCAGAAAAAGCATTCTCTTCCCCAATGGAAAGGGATTGGCCATAGTCAACCCGGTTGACCAAATGGTAAAGAGAAAGGCTAAGTCTGAGATAGTACCATTACCAAAAGGTCCATTTGTTAAAATTGCCAAAGGAAGGGGCACTGTTTGCGAAGCTGTCAAATTTACCTAAGGATGTTAAAGTCAATAAGTTTGAATCTACTTTAGGTAAAGTCCATTGTCTAACTCTGTTAAGCTCCTATTTGGAGATTCTTATTACATAATGTGACTGAGTCACATGGTGATGTTATAAGAATCAAAGAAAAGAGAGAAAGCTTAAAGGAAGGATATGCTGCTTCTGATCGTGAAGATGGACTTCGATCGCATCAGAATTTTGAAGCTGTTACTTAGGAGTTATGACACATTGCTTAGGAATATATAGCAACAAGGTTTTCATATGGATTTTAAGGATAAATTTTTCCGCAAAGTTTTTAAAATAAAAGGAAATTTTTGATTTTATTTATTTGAAGTATCCTTACAATGGCATTTGTGGAAAATTGTTGCTTATATGATTCCACTGACAACAATATTGGAAAATGGATTTGATTCTTTCATTTGTGGTAGTGTCTAAATTTACCAAATCAGGAAAGTTCCTCATCGCCCAAGTTTCAATTGGACCGAAACTTGGAATCATGCAAGTTGAATAGTATGATGAATGAGAACTTTCAAGCATTGGAAAATCAAGACTAATTACTTGTTCACATGGATGTGTGAGTCAAGTGAAGGACTAAAGGGATCGAGTACACATTCTTGTGCACTGGTCATGTCCACCACAAAGCTCGTTAAGACTATTTGATTTACTAAAGTTTAGTAAATATGCTTATACTTACAAGTTTAAGTATAATTCTGAAACATTGGAAAAGTCTCAATGTATGGCAGAACGAATGGGAAGAATCAAATTAGGCAGAAAGATAAAAGTTTCTCAAATCTGAAAAGATGGGAGAGTACTTTAGTATCATGTTTGTGATCATCTTAATGATTTAGAAATCATATCACAATTAGTCCTCTAAAGGTCATCTTAGTGCATTCTTATGACTAAGAAGAGGAGTCATGAATTGTTGAAATGGTTAGATCAGGAAGATGAGTCATACTTCGTTCCAAAAACAATTCTTAGAGTCAAAAAAAGAATTTCAAGAACTAATCAAGAATAAAACCTGAGGTTCTTCACTAGCACACGAGTTGAGGTTTATAACCTATCGTGTTGACATATTCTGTGCCCATTCCAGTTAAAGTTGGCTTTGCATAGGAGTTCTGAAAGTTCTCAATTGGTTACATAACAACTTGGAAGCAATGGCAGGCCCTGTACTGCCAGGTGGCAAGAAGTTAAGATTGCATAAGTTCAGTCCATATGAGTTTGGATTTGTCATTATCCTTGTCTTGTGACTATGGTTTTGTCGATTCACATGGATAAGAACACATACACCATAAAATCTAAGGGTCATAAGGTTTCTCTCCGATTCATGAAAATGATGGTGAGGAAACACTTCCACCAAGTAGATTTGAAGCAGATGGCAAAAGGTCTAAACAATTGAGACTATGATTACGGCATCCCTTTTCATAGTTCTGAAATTGTTTAGACACACATGCATGCTATCTAAGGAAAGGTGTATGATTTTGATAAAGTTTTATCAAAACATCTCGTATCAGAAATCTGAACTTTGGTAAGAAAGTCAATAAAGTATTGATTTCTAGAAGTCCAGCTGATTTCTGAGTACATGTCAAAGCTAGTGGGAGCATAAGTGTTATGCTAATAATCATCATGTTAGTGGGAGCATGATAATTATTGTTAGTGTTGCAAGTTAGCAATGTTAATTATAGAAAACAAAAGTTTCAATTCGTGAGGCTGCAGGGATTGAAAAAGTTGTTTTGCTATAATTAAGGGAGAGGATATACTTCATTTCAGTTCTAAAGGCTTAGATTGAGACCTTAATCATCTTTAGTCAAGAATGTACATATGAATTTCATGTTGGATTGGTTCAACTTAAGGAAATTCTATATATTGCGTTCTCAAAATTCGATTATGATTACGGCATCCCTCTTCATAGTCAAATTTTGAAAACATGGCAAATAAAAATATTGTAGCAAAAGACTGGTCTAGAATCATGTCTTTATGTGAGACATCATGAATCGTGTACCATTTGCTTTGGGTACAGGATCGATTGCATGTGCTATAATATTTGTCATTTCTAAACTTTTCCAAATGCCCAGAGGCATTAAGAAGGGAAAAGGTCTAGAATTGGATATGACTAAAATGATTAAGCAATTGTCGAGGACAATCTGAGGTTTACCAAAGATTGGTTGCTCAGGGACAGTTGGAAGTATAGTGCTAATTTTGGAAGGACCATATTGACATATTCTGAAAAGAGGCATCTCTTATTCAAATGTGATAGTCAAAATAAGAATATGGAGTTGTCTCCATAGGTGGAAGTTATCTGTGTAAGATTAGAAAACTTAATGCAAGAAGCATGTCCAAAACAATGTACTTTGAATATGAGACTTAGTTTCCATGGAGTTGATCTCCATTGGAATACCTTATAATGACTGTTGACAAGTCTTTGTGACTTTGTACATATTCATTACAGGAGGGTCAGTGCATATAAGTTTAAAATCTAAACAGATTTCGATAAATGATAGAAATTTGAAATTCTCACATTTTTCGATAAGGATTTGGATGTTCAATTGGTTTATTTAACAAAGTAAGGATCATAGACAAACATAGAGTGCATACTTGGTGTATGGGAAAGCTGTTGTTTAAGAAAAACATAGTGTACATGCTTGGAGCATGGGACAACTAATGTTTTTAATTCAAGTATAAAGTTGATAAAACCGAAACAATGAATAATGAGTAATCAGTATGGTGATAAATAAAAGTGTTTATTTATATTCATAGGGTTTGATACCATATTTGATTCATTTATTCTTGTGTTTCACTTTGCATGTTTTGACTTCCAGAATAACTAAGTCGCTCTTCCTGAATGATTAAGTTATTCAAACCATCCACAGTCGGTCATATGTTGGAAGTAGATATGAATCAAGACTGTCATGGGTTGGTTTGTAGAGGTCCAAGTTGGTGGACAAAGTGGTGCTACAACACTCATGAGTTCTCATAAGTTCTGAGTATTGGATTCAACCCGCGCTCATTTGAATCACTTCATGGATTTTATCACGAGTGATCATGAGACGATAATATCTTATATTCTTCAAACCTAGATATATAAGTTGTTACTATGAGTTGGTTATACATTGATTGCATGAAAACGCATTTGGTAACTCGATGTTATAAAACGTGCCTTTGTGTATGATTCAACAAGTAGTAGAACAAGCCATATGAGTCGAAGTTTATCCATTCCTTTTACCTTCGGGATAAAAGCGATATTTATGGGCCCCTCGATGATTTAGCGATGACACATGTGAGTGCTTGGCCAAGCCAAGACTGATTTGATTTGTTCAATCAGTCAGTCATCATAAATCGAAAATCGGGAAACAACAAATAGACAGAGAGAAGGATTATAATCCATGTCTCAGTCCATATGATATCTAGAATGGAGGAATATATGATCCCTTATCTAATGGACAAGTCATTGACAAGGTCAGAGTTCGACAGCGGCTTTAAGAGCTACGATTGCCAGTTAGGTTTTGAAGTCATACTTAATAATAGTTTTAGACTTATCCAAGTGGGAGAGTGTTGGATTAATGTCTAAGTCCATAACTATATTTGGTATGTACTTGACCCGACCCGACATGGTCCATTTGGGTTGCACTTCACCGGCACAATTTATATGGATAGTCTTTTGAGAATAGTATATTTATGATTTATATTAATATATTATAAGTTCTAATATATTAATATGGAATCATATTATTTAATTAGTATTGATCAAGAAGTAATTTAGAATTAATTAAGTGATCAAAAAGAACTAATTAAATATGGACTCTTATATATATATGGAATGGGCCAAGTTCATTTAGGTTGGGCTAAGCTTTCATGGATGGTCCATGGAGCTTTTAACCCACGGATCCTATGTAAATGAAAGGTCATGGGTATTAGGGTTTACATGGATGTAACCCTAATCCTCCATAATATATAAAGGGGTCCTTGGCTCACAAAATTAGCACAAGTGTGTGAAAATAAGAGTGGGCCGATTTTAGTGTGCATACATATTCTCTCAAGTTCTTCCAAGGTGTTTTGGTGATTTGTGATTCCATTTGAGGCTTCCACACTGTTGGGGCTAAGCTCTTAAAGCTTGAAGACATCAAGCTACATCAAAAGGTATGTCATCTAACTAGAACTTTGTAGTATAGGTGCTTCATAATATGCTAGTTAGGATGAAACCTTGGAATAGTTAATATTTGCATGTATAATAGAGAAAACATAGATCCAAGGTTTATAGGGTTGCATGTACACCATAGGAGTGTTAGAATGCTCAAAACCCAACAGAGATATCATTCCATGCTGAGGGATGATATCCGCGAATTCGTGAGCTTTTCATGGTGCAAAACCCTGAATGAGATGGTGGAGAAGGCCCGGGAGCGGGAGATGAAGTTGGAGTTCCGCACCAAGCGGAAGCCAGAGCAGGCTCAGACAGTTGTAGGTCAGGCTAAAAAGCCTAAGACCTAGGATTCTTCCGGTAGGGGCCAGCAGGGTCGTGACTGGTGTGCCAAATATGGGAGGTCACACAGTGGAGTTTGTCGGGTGACCGACCCGATATGTTATACCTGTGGTCAGCCAGGCCACGTGATCAGGGACTGCCCCAAGAAGGGCTTGATTTGTTTCCACTGCAACCAGACCGACCATAAAAAAGGCCGATTGTCCGAGGTTTCAGGGAGGGGTCGGAGCGGTGGCGGCACCTGCGCCCGTCACAATGAGGATCACTGATGGCCGCCTTGCCAAGGCGGATGCTCCTGCGGTGAAGAGCCGCGCATTTCAGGTGACTACCAAGGAGGCTCGGGCAGCACCAGACGTCGTGGCTGGGACCTTTTTGGTCAACGGTATGTCGGCTCATGTTCTTTTCGATTCGAGAGCTACCCGATCATTCGCATCTCTTGCGGTTAGCAAGAAGTTTCGAGATGCTCTGGGGACTTTGGATTCCCCGCTGGAGGTTGAGATTGCGGATGACCGCACCGTGAGTGTTGCGAGGGCTAGGAGACTTCTCCATCAGGGTTGTTCGGGATTTATGGCATACATCTCGGATACGAGGGTTGAGACCACGACAGATTTGGACAGTGTACCGATTGTACGAGATTTTCGGGATGTCTTTCCCAAGGAGTTGCCTGGAATTCCTCCGGAGAGGCAGGTAGAGTTTCTCATTGATTTGGTGCCGGGTGCAGCTCCGATAGCCAAGACACCGTACCGGCTAGCTCTACTCAAGATGCAGGAGCTGTCTACACAGCTTCAGGAGCTGCTACACCGAGGGTTTATCCTTCCGAGCAGCTCTCCGTGGGGAGCACCGATCCTGTTTGTAAAGAAGAAGGACGGGTCACACAGGATGTGCATCGATTATTGGGAGCTGAACAAGCTAACAGAGAAATACCGTTATCCGCTTCCGAGGATCGATGATTTGTTCGATCAGCTTCAGGGTGCATCTTGGTTTTCCAAGATTGATCTTCAGTCGAGGTACCATAAAATGAGGATTAGGGATGATGATATACCGAAGACAACTTTCAGGACTCGGTACGGTCACTATGAGTTTGTGGTGATGCCATTCGAGCTCACCAATGCCCTAGCAGTGTTCATGGACCTCATGCACAGGGTATGTAGACCGATGTTGAATCGGTCTGTGATCGTTTTTATCGATGATATCTTGGTCTATTCTAAGACCAAGGAGCAGCACGAGTAGCATTTGAGGGAGGTATTGGAGACACTGAGGACGAAAAAGCTTTATGCCAAGTTCTCGAAGTGTGATTTCTAGTTGCATGAGGTGCAGTTTTTGGGGCACATCTTCAACCAAGAGGGTATTCTGGTTGACCCATCTAAGATTGAGGCAGTGATGCGATGGGAAATACCGAAGAATGCATCTGAGATCCGTAGCTTCTTGGACCTAGTGGGGTATTACCGGAGACTTATTCAGGATTTCTCCAAGATTGCGGTGCCTTTGACTCGCTTGACCAAGAAGAATGTGATATTTCGGTGGGGCCCGAATCAGTAGTTGGCTTTCGATATCTTGAGACAGAGACTATGTGAGGCCCCGATTTTAGCACTACCCGAGGGGTTGGATGATTTGGTGGTGTATTGTGATGCGTCTATCACAGGGTTAAGGGTTGTTTTGATGCAGAAGGGGCATGTGATCGCGTACGCCTCAAGGCAGCTGAAGCCTCACGAGGCGAACTACCCCACTCACGACCCGGAATTGGGGGCGCAGGTGTTTGCCCTCAAAATCTGGAGGCACTACTTGTACGAAGTTCGGTGCACCATCTATACTGACCACAAAAGTTTGAAATATCTAATGGATCAACAGAACCTGAATATCCGGCAGAGGAGGTGGTTAGATGTACTGAAAGACTATGATTGCGAGATTATGTACCACCCCGGGAAGGCCAATATGGTGGCCGATGCCCTGATCCGTAAGGCGGCAAGCGCTCCGATCAGAGATGTTTGTCTGAGGATGACGGTGATTTCCCCGTTGCTGGATATGATCAAGAAGGCTCAGGTGGAAGGTTTGAAGAGAGAAAATTGTAAGTTAGAGTCGATTTGGGGTCAGGTTCCCTTGTTTGTTCGGGATGGTTGGGGTCTTTTGACATAGTGTGGCCGGGTGTGGGTACCGGCGTCTGGGGGAGTGAGACAAAGGATCTTGGAGGAGGCACACAAGTCCAAGTTCTCTATTCACTTCGGGGCTAAAAAAATGTATAGAGATATGAGGTTGAGTTACTGGTGGCCCTGCATGAAGCGAGAGGTCGCTTGGTTCGTGGAGCGGTGCTTGACCTACAGGAAGGTCAAAGCCGAACTTCAGAGGCCTCACGGCAAGGTTCATCCGGGACCCATTCCCATGTGGAAATGGGAAGTGATCACCATGGACTTCATCACGAAGTTACCGAGGACGGAGAGGGGCGTGGATTCCATTTGGGTCATTGTGGATAGGTTTACGAAGAGTGCCCATTTTAATGCGATCGCCGAGAATATCTCTACCAAGAAATTAGCAGATATCTATGTGCGAGAGGTGGTGGTCAGGCACGGAGTGCCGGTATCCGTGGTCTCGGACCGCGATGTCCGATTCACCTCCAGGTTTTGGAGTAATTTCCATGAAGAATTGGGCACCTAGTTACATTTCAACACCGCTTACCACCGTCAGACCGATGGTCAGAGCGAGCGGACGATTCAGACGATTGAGGTTATGCTTCAAGCTTGTATATTGGACTTCGGAGGTAACTGCGATACATACCTCCCACTAGCAGAGTTTTCATATAACAATAGTTATCATGCTAGTATTGACTGACCCCCGTTTGAGATGTTGTATGGTCGGAGGTGCAAGACTCCCGTATGCTGGGGCGAGGTAGGGCATCGAGTCATGGGAAGCACCAAGGTGGTGCTCAACACTACCGAGTTGATTCAACAGGTGTGCGACAGGTTTCGAGTCGCGCAGAGTCGTCAGAAGAGTTATGCTGACCGGCGCCGATCGGACCTCGAGTTTCAGGTAGGAGATTTTCTCTTGCTGAAAGTGTGACTATGGAAGGGTGTCATTAGGTTTCAGAAGAGGGGCAAGTTTGGGCCCCGATTTATTGGTCCGTTCAGGATTTATGCCCGACTCGGCAGGGTTGCTTATCGACTGGACCTTCCGGATGAGCTAAGTCAGATTCATAACACCTTCCATGTGTCCCAGCTTTGGAAGTGTGTCACCGACGAGGCTGCAGTTATCTCTTTAGATGACATTCAGGTAAATGGGAGCCTGAACTACATTGAGAAAACTGTTGCGGTTTTGGATAGAAAGACAAAGGTTCTTCGTAACAAGGAGGTGAAGCTAGTGAAGGTGCAATGGCAGCATCGAAAGGGCTCCGAATGGACATGGGAGCCGTACGATGAGATGCGGGAGCATTACCCGGATCTTATTGTGTCTGCGGACTTCGAGGACGAAGTCTAGTCCAAGTGGCAGAGAGTTGTAACACTCTAAATCAGGTAAACCGTTCTAACCCCTTGAAATGACATAATTTGGCAAAAATGGTCCCTTTGATACGTTGGGCGTACCTAAGTGTACGCTTACGTACTACGAAGGAAGGATCGCGAAGGAATATTGAGTACGCGGGGCGTACATGTAAGTACCTGGGGCGTATGCGACAGAGGACGAAAACCCTAAAACCCGGACTTGAGACCTATTTATTCATCCTTAAGCCACTTGGACCAAACCCTAATCAGCCTTTAGAGTCTCATTTTGTCCCTTTACCATAATTTTTCTTTGAGAGTGTGATTTTGGAGCATAAAACTGTGTTGGTGGCCATTTTGGAGCTTATTCAAGAAGAATAAGTTAGTGAGCAAGCTTGGTGTGGCATTGAGCTTCAAGAACCTGCATCTATTTCACCTTGAGGAGCTTCTGTAGGTATAAAGTCTTAACCTTGCCATCTTATTCATTAGATTGGGTTAGGGTTTTCCATATTGTCCCTTTTGTTGGTTCTTGGATCTTCTCTTGAGAGTTGAGCAACTCCAGAGACTAAGATGGTTAGATGTGAGCATTGTGAGCATGCTAGATGCATAAAGGTGCTAGCTTGAAGGTTATCTAGACTCCATGCATGAGTTTGAAGCTTTATATGAAGTTCTAATGTGAAGAATGAAATTTTGAAGTCCCTTATAGCATGAAAGGGCATAAAGTTGCCAACTTTATGCCCTAGGAATTCTTAATGAGCTCAGATATGATATTCGACGTTAGAATATCAAGTATTAAGCATTTAATGGAAGTGGTGCTTAATCTGCTTGTACGATGGGCGTAATATAGCGTACGCAGCGCGTACAGCCAAGGACTCAGTACGCTGAGCATACTGAAGTAGTATGCTTGGCGTACGCACCCCAGTTGGTTTTGGGCTTGAAGGGTCCAGTTAATGGTTTGGTCTAGGCTTTCATTGTAATAGTTCATTTTGAGTCTTTAGTATGTTTTGGTGAGTTGTTTAGTAGTTTACGGCCATGGAGTGAGTTTACGGCTGTAAACCTGTTTACGGCCGTAAACCCTGTTTGCGGCCCAAGTCCACTATATATAGAGGTTGTCTAGTTCATTGTTAGGTTGTTGATGCCACAGAGTTCACGGTCCACTGTATCGAGTTGTACCAAATGTTTTACTGCAATAAACGTGTGCAAGCTTGATTGATCTTCTTCTTCTACTCTTATTCTGATTTCTATTGATTGTTTGATTGCTTGATCATTGGTAAAGATCCGTTTTAGGACCTTACAATTGGTATCAGAGCAAAATCGGTGTCAAAGCTTCACTCAATCGAGTTTTCAGTGGTTTGAACGTATACTCTTCACTGTTCGAGATTGGTTTTGGTGTTTTCGTTGTTAAATGGATTGAATCTACTCCAAAATCGCGTTTTCAAAGAGTTTCTGGGAGTTTACTGCCGACCGTAAACCCAGTTTACGGCCGTAAACTCAAGAACATTCATCAACCGTAAACTGTGTTCTTGGACCGTAAACAAGGCATCTTCAATAACCGTAAACTAAGTTTCAATAACCGTAAACACTTAGACCGTAAACACCCTAACCGTAATCATCCGACCGTAAACTCAGTTTACGGCCGTAAACATATCAACCGTAAACTCAGTTTACAACCGTAATCACATCAACCGTAAACTCATTTCTGATATTGTTTTGCTTTAACTTCTAATGGATTCTCAAAGTCAAACACATTTTCATGAACTGGATACTGTCATGGGTACAACCACACGTATTCCAAGACTGATGTCTGCAGATGGTTTTCCTGAATGGAAATACCGGATTGAAAAGTACATTAAAATGAAAGACTTCAAAGTGTGGAGAAGCATCATCAAAGGTCCTGTCAGAATTACTATGACAGTTGGAGGACAAGTGATTGACAAAGCTGTTGAAAACTACACAGACGATGAATTTGAGAAAGTTGAAGAACAGGAAAGGGCTTTGGCCACTCTGACCATGGCTTTATCTCCTGATATAGCTCAAGGCTTCAGAGAGTATACTTCAGCTAAGGATTTGTAGGAAGCCCTGATTGAAGTGTATGAAGGAAATGAAGATATGAAGGAAAGCCACCAGGATATGTTGCGACAGAAATTCAACATGTTCCACTACATTCCCGGATAAACCCTGGAGGCACAGCTGCAGCGATTCACAACTCTCATTACTGACATGAACATATATGTGATCTTCTTGACCAAGTCCGAGATAAACAAGAAGCTACTGAATGCTCTTCCAAAGTCATGGGACATGAATGTTGTTGTGATTAAGAAGACCAAGGATCTGAATCGCCTTACTCTTGCTGAAACAATGGCGATCATCAAAGCTTGTGATATTGATGATAAGCAGCGGGAGATTAACCATGTGAATTCGTATTCGACTGCAAATCTCGGGATTTCCTCTAACAATGCTCTTTCATCAATCATATCTTCTCCAAGTCAAGGATTTGCTATTCAACAACCTCAAATTCAAACCTTCATTGCTGCGTCATCCATGCCTCACCCTCAAAGCCAGCCATTCGTCACACCACAAGTTGTTCCCTCCCCAAATGTGCCAGTTGTAGCCTCTTCCTCAAACACAAAGGAAAGTGATGAAAATCGTGCTCTCGCTACAGGACTTGTTAACTGCTATAATGCCTTTGTAGTTGGAGAGCTTCCACCTCAGTTGTCATTTGCTGATCTGGATCAGATTCATCCAGAAGATGTGGAAGAGATGGATATCACATGGCAAATTGCTATGGCTGTGTTCAGGGCGAAACAATTTGCCAAGAAGAAAGGGAAAAATAACTGGGGGATGAATGCTGATAAGAAGTTCGGGTTCAATAAGGGAAAGCTGCGATGTTTCAACTGCCACGAGCCAGGTCATTTTGCTCGTGAGTGCCCAAAACCGGATCGAAGGTTGAACAATGACAGAACGATGGTTGCAGTAGGAAACAATCATGAAGGTGCTGTGGCTAGTAGTGAGACTGCTTTGGTTGCTCAGTCATTTGACTGGGAGGACCAGATTTAGGCCCTGAACATTTCAAAACCTGAAAATGCTCACCTAGCCCAAATCAATGATGATGCTCCCCTGAAGAATAATGCAGCTGATCCTGAAGCTAAGATGATGGAGCTGCAGTTTGCGCTGATGGTATCTTCTACTTCCGAGCCCAAGAAACGCGAGGTAAGTTTACCTACTTGTTCTCAGGCATGTAATGATTATGTTACAATTCTTCATGACGAAATAACATTATTACGTAGAGAAGTAGAGGATCTTAGATATGAGGGCTATCAACTTAGAAAAGGACAAAAACCCTTAAAGGCCCAGTTAGAAACAAAAATAAAGGACTATAAGAGAATTCAGCAAGAATACAGTGAAAAATGTGAAAATTATGATTATATCAAAAGACTAAATGATGAGTTAACTACTGAGCTTGATACATTAAAGAGACAATTTGATACTGCAAATTTTGATTTTAGAAAATTTGATGGATCAAGCGAGGTAGTTGCCAACATGATTGATCATTGCATGCAGTTCAAACGAAACCAACTGAAGGGTTTAGGATACAATAGTGTATCTCCTCCTTATAATCACACATATCAGTATCAACCCTTGTCTAAAGATGAGATTGCAAAGGAACCATTCATGGTTTATGGCAAGCCATCTGGTTTTGTTTCAGGAGGATTTATTAATGTTGAAAGTACTAATGTTTCTACTTCCCCTGCAGATCAATCTTTAGATCAGGCAAAGCAAGAAGTTGGAGAATCTGTTTCTGATGTTTTTATTTCAAATGAAAAATCTTTTGCTTATGATGTTCAAAATGACAATGTTTTTTGTGATGTTTCCACATCTGCTCCTATTGAATTTAATTTCTTTGAAATGTTTGATGAATTGTTTGATAATCCTGATGTTTGTGCTTCTGATGAAAACACACCAATTCCACAAGTCACACCATCTGATGCACCCTCACTTATTTCACAACCTGTTACTCATACATGTTCTTGTGAGAAGAGTAAGGGTGTCAGCAAAGAAAATAAATCTGAGAAATGTAGTATTAGTTCCAGTAATAATAACCAGATTTGTTTTAATTGTGGTATTGGTGGACATATATCTAGGAATTGTCAAAATAGAATGTTTGTGAACTATATGTCGCCAAGAGGAGAGAACGAATCTAGAGGAAGGTCTTTAATTAGAAATTCCTCAAGAACTCGCTCTTGGAATGATGATTGGAAGGATGATCGAAGCAGAAAAAGGGTTGTTTTTCAAAAGAATAAAAAGGTTTTTCATAACAAAGCTCCAAATAGTTTGCCAAAACCGAACAAGGCTCCGCCAAGATCGGTTTCGTCAAAGAGAAGTTCTGGATCTTCAAGCCCTTCTGGTAGAACATCCAGAGGCTCAGTGCAAACTAATAAGAAACATATTTCAAAATCACTTGAGACTGTTATAAAACCTAAATATCATTGGATGCCCAAATCTATTTCCAATCAATCATCATCATCCTCTGAAATGATTAGAAATGAGGATTCAAAATTGAAAGCCTTAAAAGATAAATCAAACAAAGTGAAAAGGCAACCCAGGACAGTGATGACCTGGGTTCCCAAATCTAAATGATCTCGCTCATTTTGAAGGGACAGTTGCGGAGGAATGTCGTCCGTCCTTGGTACGTCGACAGCGGCTGCTCTTGGCATATGACAGGAGACATCTCCCAATTGAGCGACATTCAATCTTTTAATGGGGGATATGTTTCCTTTGCGGGCGGAGAAGGTGGCAAGATCACTCAGAGAGGAACCGTCACAAATGGAGTGCTAAGTTTCGAGAATGTCAATTTTGCTCCTGAGTTAAAGCACAACTTGTTGAGTGTTTCCCAAATTTGCGACAAAGGCTATTTTACCCACTTTACCGACAAAGAGTGCATGATTCTCAAGCCAGGCATTGTCATCCCGGAAGAGTGGATTCTTGTCAAATCAAAGCGGGATGGGAATTCTTACATTATCGATATAAATAGTAACATTCCTGAACAAGTCACTTGCCTCTTTTCGAAGGTCTCAGAACAAAATGCAATGCTGTGGCACCGACGACTCGACCATGCTAATGCTAAAAACCTAAATCGTCTTGCAAAGAATGAGATGGTCCGAGGCTTACCTGTCAGAGACTTTATCACTTTTGAGAAGTGTGTGTCATGTGCCCAGGGTAAACATCATAGAAAACCACACCTGCTGAAACAGGTTAACTCAATCAGTCAGGTGCTCCAATTATTGCATATGGACTTATTTGGTCCGGTCAACGTCCTGAGCATCAACAGAAGTTCGTACTGTCTAGTTATGATCGATGATTTCTCTCGTTTTACGTGGGTCTTCTTCTTATCCAACAAAGTTGGGGTTGCTGATCTGATAAAGAAGTTCATTGTGATGATTGAGAACCAAACCAACAACCAGTTGAAGGCGTTTCGTACTGATAATGGAACTGAATTCAAGAATGCAGTTCTTGATCATTTTTGCATAGAAAAGGGAATCATGCGTCAATACAGCTCTGCTCACACGCCTCAACAAAATGGTGTTGCTGAAAGGAGAAATAGAACTTTAAAAGACGCTGCAAGGACGATGTTGTGTGATTCCAAGTTACCTGTTTTCTTTTGGGCCGAGCCGATTAACACTGCTTGCTACGTGCAGAATCGTGTTCTAATCAACAAAGCTCAGATGAAGACACAGTACGAGATTCTCTATGGACACAAGCCTTCAGTCAGTCATTTCTGTGTATTTGGCTGCCCTTGCACCCTACTTCACTTGGAATCCAACCCAAAGTTCAATGCCAAAGCCGATGATTGTTATTTTGTAGGGTATGTTGCGCGCACCGCGTATAGGGTTTACAACAAGAAGACAAAGCAGATTGTCGAATCCTATGACGTGCGCTGGTTGGAGGAGAATGAAACGGATGCTAGAGTGGGTCCCGACTGGTTATTTGATTACACATCTCTTTTCAAATCCTTAAATGTGTCTTCAGATGGTTCATATGGGTCCTTCTCTGGTTTGAAGATTGTTTCTGAAGACGAAGACGAAGAAGTTGTTTACAGACCTCCAACGGTACCACTTGAGGGGGAGTCATCTGCTCCAACTGAGGGGGATCATCTGTTCGACTTGGCAATCCAGAGTCTCCAGTTCGAAATGCTACTCCTGATGCTGATGCTACACCTCTTACCCCAGTTGAAAGAGAGTTCATGTCTAGAGATGCTTCCGCTGTCACTCCAACTTTTATTGAACTACTATTTCCTGAAGAAATTGCTAATGAGTTTGTAGCAGATTCATCTAATGCAGATCAATCAGCAAATGATGGAGGTTTCAACATTCACACTCTTCCCGTTTCACTCAATGATATCAGCCAAGACATACCTTCTAGAATTCAGCGCGATCATCCGATCGAAAACATCATTGGTCAGCTGGGCGATGGAGTTAAAACTAGAAGTCAGAGTGGAGATGTCAATACATGTCTCTATTCTTGCTTTATCTCTCAAATAGAGCCCAAGAATGTTGAAATGGCTTTGAATGAGCCCAGCTGGGTAGATGTTATGCATGAAGAGCTAAATCAATTTGAAAAGCTCGGGGTTTGGAAATTGGTTGAGTTACCAAAGGGCAAAAGGTCTCTTGACACACGCTGGGTCTATCGAAACAAGCAGGATGATTCTGGTGTTATTGTGCGCAATAAAGCAAGATTGGTGGTTTGCGGGTTTCGACAAGTCGAGGGTCTTGATTATACTGAGGTTTATGCTCCCGTGGCTCGCTTGGAGGCTATTCGTATCTTCCTTGCATATGCTTCTTACATGAACTTCACGGTCTACCAAATGGATGTCAAGACAGCCTTCTTGTATGGCAATGTGAAGGAAGAAATCTACGTTGATCAGCCCCCAGGGTTCGTTAACTCAAAGCTTCCTAATCATGTCTACAAGTTGGACAAGGCGTTGTATGGGTTACATCAAGGTCCTCGAGCGTGGTATGCGACTCTCACAAAGCACTTGCTCGAGCATGGATACTCTCGTGGCACTATCGATCAAACATTATTCATCAAGCATGTTGGTAATGATCAGATTCTAGTCCAGATCTACGTTGACGACATTATCTTCGGGTCTACCAGTCCACAGCTATGCAAATAGTTTGAAGTCGTGATGAAAAAGAGGTTTGAGATGAGTTCATTGGGAGAAATGACCATGTTTCTGGGGCTTCAGGTCAAACAAAATTCAACCGGAATCCTGCTCCATTAAGCTAAGTATGTGGAGGATATTCTTGAGAAGTTCGGGTTTCAAGACGCTAAACCTACATCGACACCAATGGCCGAAAGACCCCTGTTGAATCCAAATATTGATGGCGAATCCGTAGATCAGACACACTACAGATCGATGATCGGATCGTTGATGTATCTTACTGCAAGTCGTCCCGACATCATGTTTGCAGTTTGTCAATACGCACGTTATCAGGCTAATCCTAAACTTTCACATCTTATTGCTGTCAAAAGGATTTTTCGGTATATCAAAGGCAGCCCAAAATTGGGTCTCTGGTATCCGAAAAATTCCGAATGTGATTTATATGCTTTTGCTGACAGTAATTATGGAGGCTGTGAGCTTGACAGGAAATCTACATCAGGAGGGTGCCAATTCCTTGGAGATAGGCTGGTGTCGTGGCAGTGCAAGAAACAGCATACCGTCTCAACCTCAACAGCAGAAGCGGAATATGTTGTTGTATCTGCTTGTTGCTCTCAAGTTATCTGGATCCAACATCAGCTGTTGGATTACGGTTTGAATTATCTAGAAACCCCCATTTACTGTGATAATGAGGCCGCGATTCAAATTACTAAAAATCCTGTCCAACATTCCAAAACCAAGCACATTGATATCAAAATTCATTTTATCAGAGACTGTTATGAGCGCTCGCTCATCCGGCTAGAACAAGTTCCATCTGCTAATAATGTAGCGGACCTGTTCACCAAGCCCTTTAACAAAGCTCGATTCGATGTGCTTGTGGGATTTTTGAAAATGATTCGTTTTGAGGATTAAATTTTTTGTTATAAGTTAGATTAGTTTAAATTTGCGCATTTTAGTGATTTCATTCTCACCCATACACAAATTTAGGGGGAGAAATAAACAAAAACAAAACAAAATTTGAAAAATTAAAAAATCCAAAAACATTTTGTTTCTGTTTTATTTTTTTTTCAGAAAATATTCAAAAAAAATTCAAAAACATTAAAAAATTCAGAAAAAAAAAATATATTGTCGCTAACAGTTTTGCTTGTAGGTGTTGTGACGGGAAGTGATATTATCAAGTGATAACAGGCAATCTCAGTCTGCGTAACGTACCAAACTTAAATTGTCTATGCTCTGTGTTCGATGCGCTGGTAGGCACGAAAGATTCTAAATGGACTTGACTAGGCAGATTTGAACTTAAGGAATTCATAGACTTGACAAATCTTGACCTAGTTAAATCCGTTTAGCCTGAAAATACGACGCTTGGATAGGTTGAGCAGGGAGATATATATGGGAATCTACTGGTCACATTAAAAGAACTCATATCTGGAAATGTGGATTAACTTTTCCTCGATGTGCGGATTCTGTCCTTAATTCCAGTATTGATGGGGTGACTGGTGAATTCCGATAAATTAGGTCTATAAAAAATTGTTTTCTCTCTATCTGTCTGTTAGTCATATGTTGCTTCCTCTGCGTGATCGAGAGATCTGACCTGGACTGTAACATATGCAACTCTATTTCTCTGCATCTTCTATCTATGCAATTCTTTCTATCTGTTAGCCATATACTGTCTCCATTGCGTGACTTACAATCCGACCTGGTACATAGTATATGCATCATTCTTTTTCTCAATCCCTCTAAAACTTCAGTTAGTCATATGTTTCACCCTCTGCGTGATTGGAAGAGATCCGACCTGGGTGTATAGCATATGCATTCTAAATCTATCTTCTCTCTTAATAACTGTCTGCTCACCCGATGTAAGGAGTATTCTGGAAGTCCTTGATTACTGGAGCATATCAGGAAGCGGGAAACATGTTCTAGTACAATTAAAATTGAACACTTACAGATTGTCTGTAGATCTCGCTGCTCAATTTAGGTGGACAACAATATCCCTGGTCGTCGTCAGCTGAATGGTCCTTAAGGAATATTATCTAGGAACTTAGGATCACTTTGTCTTGTCACTTATAGTATGTCCTAATTCTGTCACAATTTTTCGTGTTTAAGTGGACCACAATACCGACGATCGACCAGACAAAGACATGAAGATAAAGGTACCGACAAGTGGATTAAGGCTGTCTAACAACTTTGATCCCAGTGTCACAAAAATTATATTCAGTAATTTTTTTGAGATAAATTTTTTAGTCTGCATTTATTTTATCTCATTTTTATTTTTTATTTCTATTTTTTTTTATTTCTATTTTATTTTATTTTTATAATTGTCAAAATTTAATTTAGATTCTTAAAGTTTAGAAATTATTTTATTTTATTTTTAGTTTATTTTATTTTATTTTATTTTTAAATCCTCAAAAAGTTTTATTTTTGAAAAATCATCTGGGATTTGGACTGTGCCTTATACTATGTGGGAGACAGGTAAATTTCAAAAAGGGTATAAAAGGTGGAGTTTACAGCTGGAAACCCTTCCCACCTCAGTTTCATCCTTCCGGCCGTAAACTCTCTCATCTCAAAAAAAAATTTGTGTGTTTTTGCGAAATCGTTTAGTCCACATCAAAGGTATGCTAAAACCGACCGTGGGAATGTAGTTTGTTCATCGATTCGACTGATTTTGGGGGTTTAATCGAAGTTTTACTGTTCGTCGGCGTTTACGGTTGAAGCTTACAGCTCAGGAGCTTACGGCCGTAAACTCCGTTTACGGCCAGGAGCTTACAGCCATGGGTTTACGGCCGTAAACCCAATCTGGACCGTAAACCCTATTTGACCATTTTTGACCGTAAACCCAATTTGGACCGTAAACCCAATTTGGACCGTAAACCCTATTTTGACCATGTTTGACCGTAAACTCCAAATTTTAGTCAAAATATTTTTTTAAGGCCAAAATGAAATTGATTAATTAAGAAAACTTAAAGCTTTAACTGCTCAAATATTTTTATTTTCTTACTTGGCCTGGTTTAGTGCAGATCAATGGCAGGTTTGAAGTTTGCTGACATGCATAACTTGGCTATTGTACTAGCTGATCCTCCTGCTGCTCATGGAGATTTTAGGTCGATGATCCACAGGCTGAGAGAATGCTGCCTAGCCTCTGCCATTACTGTGAACCCAGTCGTCTATCAGAGAATTGTCAGGGAGTTCTGGCAAACTGCTAAGATGACAAGAGAAAACAATGGAGTAGTTATTGTTGAAGCTGTTGTGAAAGGATGCAAGATTATGATCACTGAGCAGTTCATCAGAGAAACATTGCTGATTGATAATCAAACTGATTTCCTACTGAGATCGGGATTGAAGATGTGCAAAAGATTCTCAAGAAGATGGGGTACGAAGGCATCTATCCTCCCACTGTGAAAAAGCTTCTGCCACCCTACTGGACATTCTTGGCTCATGTATTTGTGAGCTGTATCTCGGGCAGAAGGTCAGGTGCTGATGAGATCTCGCTGAGGAACACAGGGGTAATTGTTTCACTAGCTGTAGGAATCGACTTCAACTTCTCAAAGTTCATATTGGATGAGTTCATAGTAAACATCAATGCTATAAACCGGGATACCAGAGATTCTTTCTTGATGTATCCTAGTTTCATCCAGTTGTTCATTGACACTCAATTTCCGGAGATGGTCAAAGAGGGAGAAACCCTAGATATGAAGTCGTTAGGTCCCCACACTGTTGGGCTTCTCAAGCAGAATCGAAAGGGCAAAGTTGTTTTCCAAGGATTTCATCCCCTTGTGAAGTTCGGAAGATTTGCTGAGCTGAATGAGTCATCCGAGTCTCATGGAACGTCCGATAAAGCATCCTCTGAGCCTACTTCTTCAGAGAGGGTTATTTCTGAAGATGTCATCACAGTGTTGGATCATGATGAAGAAGAAAATACTCCAGCTCCTAATGCACAAGTAGCTGAGGAACATGATCTGACATCAGTTCAGGTCCAAAGTGATTATAATGAGGGGTCTTCAAAAAGCGGAACGGAGACTGATTTGTATGAAGACCTCGATCTTACTGGGTTCGATAAGGATGAAATTCCTTTAAATTTTGGTAGTAATGAAGACTTCATGACCGGTGAAAACCTCAACACGATATTTGACAATATCAATGAAGTTGCTCATCCAGCAACGGAGATAAGGGAGACTGAAGACGTTCTTGAAACCACGCCTCCTTCTACCAATCAAGTGGCGGAAACAGCAATTCCTATGGTGATAGTATCAGGGATTCCTCCCCTTGATGTTCTTTCACCTACATTAGAGCCACTTGAAAGTGATCGCACAACAACACAAACCTCTCAACCTCCCATAAAAAGAAGAAGACTTGACCCAAGACAGGGAATTCTTATTCCTGGCCCACTTCAAGGCGTTTCAATTCCACCAACAACCACTCCTGCTATCGTCTCATCAGAACCTCTCAACGAAGGTCCTAGCACCTTTTATGAAGCTGGTGGTTCTTCTTTCCCCACATGATTCTCTCCTCCCAGTCCAGATCATGATGATGCTTCTGTGAGGCTTGCCATGCACTTGGCTGAAAAACAAATCACAACGCCTCCCTCACGTGGTAAAGGAATACCCATTGGGGATGGCAGCTCTGGAGAAGAGAATCCTACAATCCTTGGACTTCAGAAGGAGATTAGTGTGCTGAATCAGAAAAATATAGAGCTTGATATCAGGGTGACAGACCTTCAAACTGAAAATGCCAAGCTCAATATCCAAGTTGCTGATCTTCTTGAAGACAAAGCTCTGAAGACAAATCAGATCACTGATCTTCAGACGCATTTTGGTTTGTTGACCGCCACCTACTACGATCTAAAGAAGAAGCTGGAAGAAGAATTTGGCGACAAATTCAAGTCATCTGTCGATGAGCCAAAGATCTATCTTCCCAATCAAGATGCTCTCATAGCTCCACCACCTACAAGAACAACCACTGTTGTAGATCGTTTTGACAAAGAACCAGTACAGGCTCCGAATGTCGTAGCGTTAAAACATGCTAAACTGACCAAGTCTGCTGAGAAGGGTCGTTTTTTGTTCAAAAGGAGCTCGGATCAGAATGCTCCCGGGGATCAACCAAACATCACCTTTACGGATCTTGGAGAGAATCGCTTCAGGGACGTATATGGTGATAGGTTAGGGATTATCTCATGGGGATTCCACGACACTCTAAATATGTGGATCGTGAGAAGAAAGAGTGGCAATACTGAAATGTATAAAGATGCTCATGACTTCCACTCTTGGACCAGGGTTGATCTTACAGAGTTATCTAAAGCTCCTTTTGCAAATCCGTCAAATGATCCCAAGGCGACCCATTTCAAGTTATTTTTGGAAGATCAAGTAGCAAAGGGCTTTCCCTTAATGAAGACTGCAGAGTCTATTATCAAGATATACCCAAGTGTCATTGATCCCAAAACCAATCAGCCTCTTCGGTCTGTGATGTGGCCCGCTACTGCTCAAATGAAGCAAATTCCTATCCTTCAGAACCATCCAGATAGATCTCTAAAATCCATGCAATACTGGGTGTTTGATGAAACTACAGCTTCCGCTGTCATCAAGCTTGAGCATGGATGTATTCGCCTATATGACAAGAGGGATCTGCTACAGTTCGGAAAGTGGGATATACATCAGCTCTCTCTTCATCAGATCAAGGTTGTTGAAGACATTTTTGAGTTCGTTGCTAAGGAGTACACTGCCATGGTTGCTGACATTATCAGAAAAGAAATGTGGTATGGAGCTATGGGAAAATCAGACGTGCTGGTGGTTGATAAAGACTAAGTCCAAGCTAGCACCAAACCAAGGGGGAGATTGAAGGGTCCAGTTAATGGTTTGGTCTAGGCTTTCATTGTAATAGTTCATTTTGAGTCTTTAGTATGTTTTGGTGAGTTGTTTAGTAGTTTACGGCCATGGAGTGAGTTTACGGCCGTAAACCTGTTTATGGCCGTAAACCCTGTTTGCGGCCCAAGTCCACTATATATAGAGGTTGTCTAGTTCATTGTTAGGTTGTTGATGCCACAGAGTTCACGGTCCACTATATCGAGTTGTACCAGACGTTTTACTGCAATAAACGTGTGCAAGCTTGATTGATCTTCTTCTTCTACTCTTATTCTGATTGCTCTTGATTGTTTGATTGGTTGATCATTGGTAAAGATCCATTTTAGGACCTTACAGGGCTTGTAAGCCTTTGGGCCCTAATCAGTTTTGGGCCTGGTCATATTTTGGGTTAGTGGTTCGATTAATCTGTTTTGGGCCATGGTTGTTTTGATTGGGCCTTATTGGGCCATGTGGCCCATTAATAGCTTTTGGACATGGACTTTGAGCCCATTAGCAAAGGAAAGACTCTTGGGCCATTATGGAAGGACTTGGGTTTAGGTAATTGGGTTCCTTAATTAGATTGCATTTAATCCTAATTTTGGGTTAATGGTATTATTGTTCAACACGGGTGGTTTCAGACTGTTAGGCAAGCAGCTTTTGTGTTCAGTAGACTAAGGTGAGTCTCCTCACCATACCAATGGGTCGAAGGCACCAAGGCTGCCCCATTATGTTTTATGTGGAATGTTAGTTGATTATGTGATATGTGATATGCTAGTTGTCCTTGTGATACTCGCATGAAAGACCCCTGGGGGTTCCCGTGGCAGTGGACTAAGACCATGCAGGGGTTCCCGTGGCATTCGGTGTAAGACCTTGGAGGGTTTCCATGGCATCCTAGTATGTTTGCATGTTTAGCTTATATGACATTTTTGTGGTTAGCTAAGACCTTGTGGGGGTTCCCATGGCATGTAGTTAAGACCATGTGGGGGTTCCCATGGCAGGTAATTAAGACCATGTGGGGGTTTCGATGGCAGGTAGTTAAGACCATGTGGGGGTTCCCATTGCAGGTCGTTAAGACCATGTGGGGGTTCCCATGGCAGTGGGTTAAGACCACGTGGGGGTTCCAGTGGCACCCGGTGTAAGACCTTGGAGGGTTTCCATGGCATCCTTGTATATTTATATGCATGGCTTATGTAGCTTATATGGCTGATATGGTTTATGTGATTATGCGGATTGTGTGGGGTATGTTATGGGGAACTCACTAAGCGTTAGCTTATAGTTTGTTGGTTGTTCAGGTACTTCAGGATCTAAGGGTAAGAGCCCGGCGTGATGGCGCGACATGCACTCTCTGGCGTTTTTATTTGGGACACTCTGATATTATGAATAAATTTTCTGATGTTATGGATTTTGAAAACAAATGTGATTGGAATCTTATATTCTATGGAAACGATTTCATTACTTAAAAATGAATTTTTTTATTGGAAATTTGGGTTGTTACAACATTTTTCCTAAAGTAACTAAGATTGGGAATTTTATAAAAATATGTTTAGTTACTTTATAAATCATTATACTTATAAATGATGATTAGGTTGTCCTATCAAACCCGTTCGACTAACAAACGTCCACCATACAAGGGAGCGGTGGGTAAGAGTGGATACCCAATGACGGTCATTTTATAAGTTGCTTCCTTAAACTCCCCTTATAGTACAACTTCGTGAATGAGGTGTACTAGCCGTTTGACTGACTTGTATTATACATAGACTAATATTAGACTTTTAATGTTACATATAGTATAACGCTGTGTTTTTTAAAACATTCCAAAAAAATACTAGGTTATATTTTAAATTTCAAAAAGTAAGAAATGAATTTTTTTAATTCAAAGTTAAACCAATCATGAATTCAAGATAAGGATATCAAATTAGTTAGAAAAATATTCAGTTTTATACAATTAAAACATTATTAAAGGTAATTATCCCGATCAATTCACGAGATAACAATAAAACCGAATTTTATGGATCTGATAGGCCACCACGTCGTGGTAAACAACTACCACGTCATGGTAGAGCAAAATCGCATGTTACCACACCGTGATAAAGGTCACCACGTCGTGGTGGCGGATAGAATGACGATTCTATTTTTCTTCTCCTTGTTCAAGTTCAAAGATTGTATCAATTCAATAGAAAACTAAACCTACTCTCTGATACCGCTGATGGTTATAATGCAAAACATATAATTCCTATGTGTGCATACAACCCTAATACTTGATCTATGTATTTTGTAATTGAACATACAACTTTGCACAATAAAATAGATACCATAGAACATTATCATATTTTCGAAAAAATACAAATAAGGTTAGAAGAATCATACCTTGATTGCTATTAAGTAATAACAATGTAAATCTTTTTGTTGTTGAAGCCTTTAGAGAAAGCGTCACAAATGTCACGCCTCTAGTGGTTCACACCCAACACTAGCAAAGGAAGATGATTAAGGAAGAGGAGAGAGGCTCTAAAATTCGGCTAGCACTTCAAAGGAACAGGTGGCCGAAATTTCTAGGGTTAAGACTCTATTTATAGTGCAGTCAGAAAACCCTAGATAAGCCCAAATCCAAGATTATCTTAAACCGGGTAATTATCCACTTTTCTGGTTATCCACCAGAGATTATTCTAGAATACCTTTGGCTTCAAGAAACCGTCCAAGTCTAATGGATGGTTCTAGATGCCTCTTGCTCAACTATTGAACAGTTACACTTCGGCCCCTGCACTTTTATTTAATCATTTTAATCCCAAAATTAATTCCAATTAATTTATGATTAAATATTAACTAAATATTACTATTTCTAATTAATATATTATTCTCATAATATATTAACAAATTATTTATTTCAATTTATTAAAAAAATAATAAATCAACCTCTCTCTCAAAAAATCCTCATGTCTAGTTGTTAGTCTTGAGGGCAACCCAAAAGGACCGTGCTACTATCAATTCAAGTATATACCAATCATATTTATGGGCTTAGACATCTAATCCAACACAAAGGGCCCCCAGATGCTCATCCAGTATCTCCATGATTCCCTCCTTGATAGTACCGACACTACTTGTTGCCTTATACTTGAAAATTATACACAATACAAGATCAAATAGACTGTCAAATAAATGATTCTACCCTAAGCCCACAACCAATCAATGAATATGAAATAAGGCTAAACCAATTATTCTAAGGCTATGTGATCCAAATTGTATACAATTTCTTTAAACATACACTTCGCAATAAACATAGTCAATCTACACTCAGGTGACACATAACAAATAATTCCCTAGGCTATAAGGCATCATAGATATCAAGAAATTCTATCATGCAATTTATAAAGAGATCCTTAGCCCTATTCTAGCATGCAACTCACATAATATCATATTAAAGCATAACATTCATGGATGCGTATTTTGGGAATCACTTACTGTAACACCTGTTTCAGGCATGCATGTATTCATTTAGTTTTCATAATTTTATTCTTAGGCAGCCATAGCATGGTGGGGATCCGCCACGACATGACGTTATTACTCTTGACCGTGGATTTAAATGACCCGCCACGACGGGACAATGGGTGCCATGATGTGGCAACCGATTTTGAAGAAACCCTAATCCCTGGGCTTTGGGACCTATACAAACGATATTATGGCTAGGATTTTGTGATCTTTCAGCTTCCATCACCCTCTCAAGACCAGAAACCCTAACCCTAGCCTCCCTTGTGTGACATTGAGATTTTTGTGGTGTTTGGTTGCATTTTGAAGGAAGAAGAAAAAGAAGGTACTAGCCTAAAGATCAAGCAACAACTCCTCCCATCCTTGGAATCACTCTCTGTACCATTGGTAAGTCCTTAAGTTTCCATCTCGATGATTATTTGATTGTAGATATAGCTTATTTAGATTATTTTGGTCCATAAGTGATGTTTGGTTGGTTTGATGTGATAAAGATTGCAACTTTATGACTCTCCCGAGTCCCATGAGCAATATATCTTGTAGATCTAGACTTTGGTTGGGATTCTTAGACATTCATGGGTTTTGGTTACCTTTTTTCTCATTTTTGGTTACCTTTGGTTGTGACTCTCGCTGATATGACTGTATGCTTAGCTGTAAGGGTGAAATAGACCCAGTATCGGTTGAAAGATATCGTAGGGGGTGAAATAAACTCAATACCAGTTGAAAGATATCGAAGTGAGTGAAATAGACCCAGTACCGATTGAAAGATATCGGATGAGGTGAAATAGACCCAATTTAGTTTCAAGTTGTTACGTATTTTTAGTATGGGGTATTTTGGGGAACTCACTAACCTTTATGCTTACGATTTATGTTGAAAATGTTTTTAGGTACTTATCGTTTCAAAAGGAAGGGTCCAACTTGATCGCACTACATCCCATGAAGATTTATTACGTATTGACTATTTATGAGTTTAATATGATGTTTTGAGAATACCTTTATTATGACAACCTTTTGGGATAATGATTGAATAGTTTCGACTTATTTAAAATGTTATACTTACTTGAGTTCGGCTGAATGCACGCATCACATCCTCTTTGTTTGTAATAGTCTTCTTAGAAATTTTTGTTTTCTTACAATAATATTTATCAACTCCTCGGTTTATGTTCAGACGTACCTGAGAGTGTTCCCGAATCCCTCAGACCAAGGCTTTGATACCAATAGTAACGTCCCAATATACTAGATAAAATTTTGTTTTTAAATTAACCAAGACATTCATTTATTAGTTTCAAAAATAGTGATAATATCAAAAATATTTCCAATAACATTAGAGTGGTAACAAAAATATAAGTATGAAATCTCTTATGGATGTGATGCAATCATGCCAGGCTCTTCCCCTTGGAACTAGAAGTACCTAAAAGGTTTAAACCATAAAACCATAAGTACTAAGCTTAGTGAGTTCCCCAAAATACCACATACCATACATACCATAACAGATCTATTTTAACCCCAAGAGTATGCTATGGGCCAAATCATAGTCTTACTCCCTATCATGGGCCAAATGATGGTATTTACTTGTACAAGTGTCAAGGGGCCACATCCTGGTCTTTCATACAATTACCAAGGGTCAAACCCTAGTCTTACATGAAAATACCAGGGAACAAACCATGGTCTTTCCTACAAATTTCAGGAGCCAAACCATGGTCTTCCATGAAAGTATCATAAATACAACTAACATCCTCCATAGTATAGTGAGAGAACTGACCTCACAATGTAGTCAACAGCTTACTAGCTCACACAACCAAGAAATAGGTACTACACACCACGTACAGAAACACACAAGGTAAACCCTTAGTCTACCTTTTAAAACTAGCATTTTTACTAAAAGTCAATCTTGTTCAAAAGTCAACGGTCAAAGTCAACGCCAATCGACCTCCACGTCATGTTCATCCTTTAACCACATCGTAGAACCTTCTCTATAAAACAGTCGCTTATAGTTTAGCTACTACGTGGTGGAAAGCATGGCACCACGTCGTGGAAACTAGACATTAACATTAATTGATTAAGCTCTCATGCAGTTAATCCAAGAGCTCCAAATCTCATATCTGAATCCCCTTAAGGTCTTGATGGATAAAGTTTCCAACTTTTTCCATTAATACACTCCAATAAGTCAAGATATCTAATCCTAAGCTCTTAATGGCTGCACCAAATGCATGGACAACACCGTAGGTCATTCAAGACCACTTTCCAACGAACACCATGGTCTAGAAGCTACATAATGCACTCAAATGCTATGGAGCTCACCCAAACTCCAAGGACAAGAAGATTGGGACTAAAAAGCTCATAAAATGACCTATCATAAGATCTAAAGACACAATAAACAAAATTGAGACTTTATACTTTCATAAGGTCTGAAATGAGATAGAGATGCTAGATCCAAGCCAAAGCCAAGCTTCCAAACCACAAGATGGACTCTTTCTTCTTCCGAGCTTCACAAAAATGGCTTCACACTCTTAAAATTCACACAAAGAGGCTCAGGTTTAAGTGGAGGTCATTCTCAGAGGACGGAGGCTGCCAAGTGAGGTATCCCTAGAAGTTAGTGCCATTAAATAGGGCACTAATCCCGAAATTTAGGGTTTTGAACCCTAATCACCGCTACGTCGTGGCCAAGAGCTTGCCACATCGTGGAGGTTCACGAATGCTTGTTTTTCGTAACCAGGTTGCAACGTTGTGGTCATTCCATCACCACGTCGTGGCCTAGGCAAAATCCCAAAACTTAATAAATGAAATTAAATTTAGTAGGACCATATAAGGAAACGGGTGTTACATTAAGTGAATCAGTTTATTCGGTTTGCAAATATGGATTCGAATAGTTATAATTAAATTACAATTCAGTTCAATCCAAAAAAATTAAAATTATGTGGATCCGTTTTAACAGTTCAATTTTCAAGAATGTTAGGGGTTGTTTGATAGTTGCTAACTGGGTTAGAGATGACTGTGTTAGAAACTAATTGTGTTAGAAGTTCTGACTGAGTTAATTTCTGGCTGAAACTTGTTGTTTGATTTTACATCTAACTGATTGTAAAAACTGACTATATTACCCTCAAACCATATTTTTTATAATAATTACTTTATGATTTACCATTTAATGTATAACATTACATAATTTTAAAAATTATCTGTTATGTGTAAAACATGAAAGTATTCTTCTATTGTATGCACTCAAGTACACACAAATAGACACACATACATGCAAAGATACATACAAATATACACACACAAGAATTTTATGTTATGTGATTTAAGCTATATCTTAAAAGTAAACATACCCAAATTACCTAAAGAAAACATTTATATAGTTCACTCATAAAAACCATTTCAAGACAACGAGTGAATGCAAGCACATTAGTCACCGGCTTGTTCATGTAACATACACGTTCAGTTATCGTGTTTTGTAATTTAAAAGTGAATAATATTATGAAATATTATGTGATTTTTAGAGTTGAGTTCTAACAGATAGTTTTTACTAGAATTGAGGTAAAACTATGTTTAGAATCATTCCAAAAAGTATTGGAAGTCTTATGAGATTCCAATCAAATGTTAGTTATTGAAATTAACAAAAATATAAAGTTGAAAATAAGTAAAATTATATTATTGAAAGTTTTAAAGAATCTCATTAGAAACATTTATGCGAAAACCTCATCGAAATCCGAGTTATAACGAAGAAGTTATGGCTTATTGAAGTTTCGCGACAGAACCGACACGACGCCGTATGACGTAAAAACTGAGTTTTCGATAAACTACTTTTTAGCCCTTATGATCTAAATGAAAGTCGTAGTATTCGTTAAACCTAGAATTTTCATAAAAAGAACGCCCAAATCTGACTTCATATGAGGAGATTAAGATTTTTCTAAATTTCGGTATAGTAGTATACAGCTAAAAACTCGAAATAAAGATCGGGTGATTTTTAGCCCACACAACGTAAATGAGAATCGAATGTCTCGTTAATAGTAGTACAACCGTAAAAAGACAGACGAAAACAGATGTCGGATGAAGAAGTTATGAATTTTTAACAGAGTTTTCCTGTCCCGGCCCGTTAAAAATATAATATTAACAATAAAGTCAAAATTACCCGACGGAGTCTAAACGAAAGTTGTAGAATATCATCTCACCTATGTGTGGATATAAAGAACGTGAAAAACGGAGTTCGTATGCAGAAGATACGATTTTTTGAAGTTTATGACACAAACTTCGAGGCTAGTCCGAAGGTGTACGCCCAGCGTACTCGGCAACAAGGTCAAAAGTCGGCCACGTTCCCTTCTCCTTCGTATGCAGACACGCATCAGAGGCCCGGGTTCCGAACCATTGACACGTCGCTAGTACGCCCAGCGTACTGAGCCGCAATGCGTACGCCCCGCGTACAGCGAGACTATGCCCCGCGTAGTAAGGTGCTTCAGACCCCTATAAAAGGGATGCGAGGCTGCCCGTATTTTGTTTACAAAATCTATTTCCTTTCACTCTAAAAAAACCTTCTTTAGCCCACTTTTAACCCCCCGAAGCCTCGGTATCATCACCGACACCCGAAGCAAGTCCCGACGCTCCGAAGTTCCCGAGAAAATCCTACTTTCAAGTCGAAACTCTGCCCGCGTAAAGCCGGTTTCAACTAAAAAGCCCCGGTTTCGTCACAGAAAGTCATATTTAGAGTCGAAGTGCTGCCCAAATTAATTCTTTAATCCCCGGTTATTTCACGGTGATTTCAATATAGGGACAATTATATGTTATGTGTTATATGTTCAATGTGTTTTCCCGTGTTATTATGATAATGAGTTATACCTTTGACCACGAAGTGTATGACATAAGCATCACTTGGGTACTAGTATGTAGCCTTTGACCATGAAGTGTATGACATAAGCATCACTTTGGCGTTGGCAGAATGCTAAGATATGGCTGAAAGCCTGTGTATTATAGCAAAATGATATTCAAAAATTGTATTTTCTGTGCCACTTGGGCTGAAGCTTTATTGATGTATATCAAGTATTGAAATTGTTATGTCTCATTGATTGTATATCTTTGTATCAAATCATCGATTGATATGGAAAGCCTGTCATATGATACACATATGCCTTTGTTGTTCTTTGTCCCTCTTTGCTTCTGTCATATTGAAATGTATATGACATTAGGTTATATTGTAACTGTTATTGAACTTACTAAGCGTCACCCACTTATCCCTCTCAACGTTTAAAATATTGCAGGTGATAAGCATCCAGTATAGTCATGTATTGGTAGAAGATGTAGAATAGATAATATTATAGCTTTTGTATTTAGTGTTTAATTTCCTGGGAAGTTATGTAATATATATATATATATATATATATATATATATATATATATATATATATATATATATATATATATTAAACTTTGTAAAAAAATTTAATAGTCAGTTTGTATCCAATCTATGTAATTAAACTATTAATGTAAAATATTGTTTTATAAATATGCATGTAGCATGTTTTAGAGTATTATGAAGTAGTTCTTATTGAAAGGGGTTCTTTCAATCATTGTATCAGAGCAGTAGTTGAAGTGAACTAAATACCACGGATTGGTATTTAGACTTAAACCGTTGGAAGTTCAATATATGAACTGATTCATTGTAAATATATGGATACAAACCATAGTAAAACCTTAAGTAAAGTATTAGGTAATGATAAATCCTAATATTCTAAAATACTATGTTACTCCAAATTTTCAGAACAATGGCTGAACAGGTGGGTAGCCATACGCCAGAGGTGGGTGGAGATCCTCGTCCTGATGAAGGAGATACTCCAGTATCCCCTCGTGAGGAGCGACTTATGAATAAACTTACTGGTGTTATTCGACAGACTTTCGAAGAACACAAAAATAATAGTGATAAAGGCAAAGAGAAAGTCACTGGAGAATCTTCTAAAAGGGAGGCGAAACGTCCCTCATTCAAAACTTTCAAGAGTAGTGGTGCTACAGAGTTTTCTGGTGTCCTTAATCCCTTAGTTGTTCTAACTTGGATTCAGAACACATAGAAAGTATTTCGTATCTCTCATGTGGATAATGAAGACAAGGCTAATTATGCTTCTGCAATGCTCGTCGGAGAAGCCTTGGTCTGGTGGGAGGCAACATATGAAGCTCTTAACGGGTATGACCGGGAGAATTTATCCTGGGAAATGTTCAAAACTCATTTTCTAGGGAAGTATTGTCCTCTAGACATGAGGAGGAGATTGGAGAAAGAATTCCTCGAGCTTAAGCAGGGAGAAATGACTGTAAATGAGTATGAAGCTCAGTTCAATAAAAAAGTATGGTTTGCTGCAAAGTATATTCCAACTGAAGACGAGAAAAATCAATTATTCATGGAGGGACTACGGCATGAAATCCACGATTTTGTAGCCAATCGGGATGTTCTGTAATTTGATAAAGCTGTTGAGTATGCCCGAAAACGCGAGCATGACTTGGAGATACGTGGTGCCACTCTTTCTGTTCCAAAGCATCCACGTATCGATTGAACTGTTCACGTTTCCTCTATTCCACCAGCTCAATATGTCCGATCTGAACCTAGCAAGCAAGTGCAATCTCATAATACCTCTCGTGGCCGCAGCAGGTCACAATCTTTTTCTTTACAGTCGCCATTGTGTCGAAATTGTGGAAAGAATCATCCGGGCGAATGTATAGTAGAAAAAGGATCAGTGGTCTGTTTTGGATGTGGAGAAATAGGCCACAAGAAGCCCGTTTGCCCAATGAAGGATGTTACGTGCTTTGCTTGTGGTGTTGCTGGCCACAGGAAGCGTTTCTGCCCTAGTTTTACTAGCCAAATGGCGGGAAGTCAAGCTTCTGTTCAACAACCGGCAAAAAGTCAAGCTCCTGTTCAACAACCAAAGAATACTCCAACTAAAAAGGAGGAGGTGCCAAAAGCTAAGGGCCGTGCATTCCAGATTACCACAGAGGAGGCACACGAGGACCCGAATATTGTGACGGGTACATTTCTTGTCAACTCTAGACCTGCTCACATCTTATTTGATTCTGGTGCCTCAGATTCTTTTGTGTCTCATGAATTTGCGCATTCTTTTCAAATTGCTTGCTATGCACTCGCGTAACAATTTCACGTAGATACTGCGAGAAGTATATCATTACTTGCCGATAAAGTCTATGAGGATTGTGTGATAGAAATTGAAGGCTATAATTTTCTTGCTAACCTGATTCCTATCTCCTTGCCCAACTTTGATATTATTCTCGGCATGTATTGGTTGTCAAAGAACCATGCAGAGCTCTTGTGCTATGAAAAGATAGTATGTATTCCCATTGAAGGGGAGAATCCTATTTATGTCTACGGTGAACAAAGAATATTAAAAATAATCTCTTTCCTCAAAGCGCGTAAATTTATATCAAAAGGGTGTTCTATCTATCTGGCCTATACAATTGATATCTCAAAAGAAGAGAAGAAAACGGTAAATGATGTTCCCATTATTAATGAATATCCTGATGTTTTTCCCGAAGAATTGCCTGGACTTCCTCCAGATAGGCAAGTAGAATTCCGAATTGACCTTGTGCCTGGTGCTGCTCCGATTGCGAAGACTCCTTATCGTCTTGCGCCAGCTGAAATGAAAGAAATGATGATCCAACTGCAGGAATTACTTGACAAAGGCTTTATTCGACCGAGTACCTCTCCTTGGGGTGCTCCAGTGTTGTTTGTCAAGAAGAAAGACGGTTCGATGCGAATGTGTATTGATTACCGTGAGCTAAATAAGGAAGCTATCAAGAACAAGTACCCATTACCTCGCATTGACGATTTGTTTGATCAACTTCAGGGTGTTAGCTATTTCTCGAAGATGTATTTGAGATCTGGCTATCATCAGTTGAAAGTACATGAGCAGGATGTACCGAAAACTGCTTTTCGTACTCGATATGGACAATATGAATTCCTTGTCATGCTGTTCGGTCTGACAAATGCTCCTGCTATATTCATGGATATGATGAATCGCGTATGTCGTCCAATGCTCGATAAATCGGTCATCATATTCATTGATGATATTCTAATTTATTCCAAGTCTGAATCTGATCATGCCATTCATATTCGCGAAATATTAGAACTTATTCGAAAGGAGAAATTATATGCTAAATTCTCGAAATGTGAATTTTGGCTTCGCCAAATTCAATTTCTCGGCCATGTGATTTCTGGTGACGGTATATCCGTAGATCCTACCAAAGTCGAAGCCATTCAGAATTGGGAAGCGCCCCGTAATGCTTCTGAAAATCGTAGTTTCTTGGGTCTCGCGGGATATTACTAGAGATTCATTTAAGATTTCTCACATATAGCTGTACCTCTCACAAGTCTTACACGGAAGGAAGTGAAGTTCGAATGGAGTGAAGCCCAAGAAAAAGCTTTCTCAACTTTAAAAGATCTTTTGACTCATGCTCCAATCTTATCACTCCGAGAAGGTGATGGTGATTTCTCTGTATATAGCGATGCTTCAAGATTGGGACTCGGTTGTGTGTTGATGCAATGTGGTAAAGTGATAGCCTATGCCTCAAGACAACTGAAAGAGTATGAAAAGAATTATCCCACCTATGACCTCGAACTCGTTGCAGTGGTATTTGCCCTAAAACTTTGGAGACATTATCTTTTTGGTACAAAATGCCAATTGTTTACTGATCACAAAAGTATCAAGTATATATTCAGTCAGCAAACTTTAAATATGAGACAACAGCGAGCCATGGAGCTGATCAAAGACTATGACTGTGAAATCTTGTATCATCCAGGAAAGGCCAATGTAGTTGCCGATGCACTTAGCAGAAAGGTTTATCATAATAGTGTTTGCTATGCTATTACCCACACTACCGTAAAATTCACTATTCTTGATGAACAAAAGAAATGGCAAGTAGAGGCCTTAAAGCCATAAAATGTGAAGAAGGAAGGGATGGTACATTATACTGATGTTTTATTTGATGATCCACGAGGATTGAAGGTATTAAAAAATCGGCTATGGATTCCAAAGATTAGTGGATTAAGACAGAAGATTTTAGATGAAGCCCATAAGTCCAAGCTGTCAATACATCCTGGTACAAGTAAAATGTATTATGATGTACGAGCTGATTAGTGGTGGCCTGGATTGAAGAGAGACATTGAAAGATACGTGCAGGAATGCTTAGTATGCTTATAAGTCAAAGCGAAACTCCAAAAGCCATACGGGAGCCCAGAAGGTATTAATGTCCCTATGTTGTGACATCCCCTAATTTCTAGGCCAGAAAAGACCGATTTAATTTATGCTTTTTAAAATAAAATCAGAGAAATCTTTTTAAAAGATGTTGCGGAATTGGTCCCCAAAACAAAATATGATAAAAGTTTATCAAAACCTTTCTTTAAGAAATATATAATTTCATTTCATATCAAAACCTCGGGATGTCATGTTCCGATACAGATCAAAAGCATAAACAAGACATTATAAGCCTTTCAACGGTTATTTACAACTACTGGCCTATAATCCAAAAATCTCTCATCGTCCTCCGACTATGCTCGGGGTCCACTACCTGTAACATAAAAAGCTGAGTGGGTCACGCTTGGGAGCCAGGTGAGCATGTAGGGTTTTCAACCCACAATAATAATAAACTTATTAGGTTCATCAATCAACAATAACCCTGATTACTCGTTCCCGTTATCCTCACTTTACGTCCCTAAACACTTATCACAAGGGACCTAGCCTAAAGAATATCATCGGGATGGACACTACTGCTAAGGGGTTTCCTCAGCCATACATGTCCTAAAGGCAACCATGAGGGGGATGGAGTACAGCGAATGAACACCCAAGTTCATTAACACCTACAGGTTGTGGGCCTGCCAGCGTTCCACTGGACTGTCTAGAAAAGTCCGTGGTCGTCATCCAAACTCCGCTAGATGACTGAATCACAATCACATCGAGGCCTTTCATCATTTTATCTCATCACGCATCAAATATCTACCCATGTTTTACCCAACATATTTGTAGATAAAATACATATACAGTTTAAAACTTGTATAAAACATCAATTCAACAGTCACGTCAATTAAACAATTAATATAATTACACGTAGCACGTATTTTATAGAAAATACTTCATATCTAGGTGTAAGATGAAGGTGACTATACACTCACCTGATTTATTGAGATGAAGGTGACTATACACTCGCGCGTGAAACGGATCCAATGGAGAAATACGCACAAGTGTACTTGGATGAAGTTGTTGCGAGACATGGTGTGCCACTAAAGATCATTTCTCATCGTGATACTCGCTTCACTTCTCACTTTTGGGCGAGTATGCAACATGAATTGGGATCTCGAGTTGCTCTCATCACAGCTTATCATCCCCAAACAGATGGTCAGACGGAGAGAACAATCCAAACAGTAGAAGATATGCTTCGTGCATGTATATTGGAGTTCGGTGGTAACTTGGACAAGTACTTACCTCTTGTCGAATTTTCGTATAATAACAGTTACCACACTTCAATCAAAATGCCACCTTATGAAGCACTATATGGGCGTAAATTCCGTACGCCATTATGTTGGCGTGATGTAGCACAGAAGATCCTTGGAGGCCCTGAAATGATTCAAGACACCACCGACAAGATTCAAATCGTACGAGAAAGAATGAAAGCGGCCCAGGATCGACAAAAGTCCTATGCAGAAAAGAGGAGACGACCCAAAGAATTCCAGGGGGTGATTTCGTAATGCTGAAGGTATCCCCATGGAAAGGCATTATGCGATTTGGGAAGAAAGAAAAATTAAGTCCTAGATTTGTTGGACCTTTCAAAATCATCCAGAAAAAAGTAAACAAGCATACCGCTTAGAATTACCTGAAGATTTGGTAGGTATACATGATGTATTTCATGTGAGTTATCTGAGTAAATGTTTGAGCATATATGATGAAACGGTCTCGTTAATAAGTTAAGATATGTAGAAGAGCCCGAAGATAAGAATGAGATAAGAGCTAAATATCCCCATTTGTTTAAATCGTTGTAATTTCGGAAACGCAATCCTCAAAAGAAGGAGGTATTTGTAACATACACGTTCAGTTATCGTGTTTTGTAATTTAAAAGTGAATAATATTATGAAATATTATGTGATTTTGAGCGTTGAGTTCTAACAGATAGTTTTTACTAGAATTGAAGTAAAACTATGTTTAGAATCATTCAGAAAGTATTGGAAGTCTTATGAGATTCCAATCAAATGTCAGTTATTGAAATTAATGAAAATATAAAGTTGAAAATAAGTAAAATTATATTATTGAAAGTTGTAAAGAATCTCATTAGAAACATTTAGGTGAAAACCTCATCGAAATCCGAGTTATAACGAAGAAGTTATGGCTTATTGAAGTTTCGCGACAAAACCGGCACGACGCCGTATGACGTAAAAAGTGAGTTTTCAATAAACTACTTTTTAGCCCTTATGATCTAAATGAAAGTCGTAGTATTCGTTAAACCGAGAATTTTCATAAAAAGAACGCCCAAATCTGACTTCGTATGAGGAAGTTATGATTTTTCTAAATTTCGGTATAACAGTATACATGATTTTTTCCGGCTAGCTCGAAGGGAAGGAAAGAGAAAAAACTCGAAATAAAGATCGAGTGATTTTTAGCTCACACAACCTAAATGAGAATCGAAGGTCTCGTTAATAGTAGTACAACCGTAAAAAGACAGACGAAAACGGATGTCGGATGAAAAAGTTACGAATTTTTAACAGAGTTTTCCTATCCCGGCCCGTTAAAAATATAATATTAAAAATAAATTCAAAATTAGCCGATGGAGTCTAAACGAAAGTTGTAGAATATCATCTCACCTACGCGTGGATATAAAGAACGCTAAAAACGGAGTTCGTATGCAGAAGATACAAAATTTTGAAGTTTATGACACAAACTTCGACGCTGGTCCGAAGGTGTACGCCCAACGTACTCGGAAACAAGGTCAGAAGTCGGGCACGTTCCCCTCTCCTTCGCATGCAGACACGCATCAGAGGCCTGGGTTTCGAACCATTGACACGTCGCTAGTACGCCCGGCGTACTGAGCCGCAATGCGTACGCCCCGCGTACAGTGAGACTACGCCCCGCGTACTAAGGTGCTTCGGACCCCTATAAAAGGGATGCGAGGCTGCCCGTATTTTGTTTACAAAATCTATTTCCTTTCACTCTAAAAAAACCTTCTTTAGCCCACTTTTAACCCCCCCAAAGCCCCGGTATCATCACCTAAACCCGAAGCAAGTCCCGACGCTCCGAAGTTCCCGAGAAAATCCTACTTTCAAGTCGAAACTCTGCCCGCGTAAAGCCGATTTTCAACTAAAAATACCCAGTTTCGTCACAGAAAGTCATATTTAGAATCGAAGTGCTGCCCAAATTAATACTTTAATCCCCGATTATTTCACGGTGAGTTCAATATAGGGACAATTGTATGTTATGTGTTATATGTTCAATGTGTTTTCCCGTGTTATTATGATAATGAGCTATACCTTTGACCGCGAAGTGTATGACATAAGCATCACTTGGGTACTGGTATGTAGCCTTTGATCATGAAGTGTATGACATAAGCATCACTTTGGCATTGGCAAAATGCTAAGATAGGGCTGAAAGCCTGTGTATTCTAGCAAAATGATATTCAGAAATTGTATTTTCTGTGCCACTTGGGCTGAAGCTTTATTGATGTATATCAAGTATTGAAATTGTTATGTCTCATTGATTGTATATCTTTGTATTAAATCATCGCTTGATATGGAAAGTCTGTCATATGATACACATATGCATTTGTTGTTCTTTGTCCCTCTTTGCTTCTGTCATATTGAAATGTATATGGCATAGTGTTATATTGTAACTGTTATTGAACTAACTAAGCGTCACCCGCTTATCCCTCTCAATGTTTAAACTATTGCAGGTGATAAACATCCATTATAGTCATGTACTGGTAGAAGATGTAGAATATATAATATTATAGCTTTTGTATTTAGTGTTTAATTTCCTGCGAAGCTATGTAATATATCTATATATGTATATATATATATATATATATATATATATATATATATATATATATATATATATATATATATATATATATATAATATTGTTTTATGAATATGCATGTAGCATGTTTTGGAGTATTATGAAGTAGTTCTTATCGAAAGGGGTTCTTTCAGTTCATGACACGTTTGAGAACGATGACACATGCCTTTACACCACTGCTACCATTTCTCTCAACTCATACATCATCGTTTCCATTGTTGTTCCTTTTTCATACCACCAACCAAATACTCACATTTTTCAAGCATCCATCTGTTTTCAAGGATTTTAAGCATATATACACATTTTAGCACAAATACAAACATATACACACCTGAATTGTTCATCTGTTTTCAGACACAAATACACACATTTTTTTCAAGAATACAAACACATTTGAAACATTCATATTTTTTATGGAACATCAGCAACATTTCAAGCAATTGTCTGATTTTAGAAAGAAAAAAAAACGAGAAAGGAAGAGCTGGAAGAATTCATTTTTTTTTAAAAAAGGAATAGCATATTTCAAAGCACATATGCGAATTGGTTTTTCTAGAAAAAAAGGAATACATATGCGTGAATCAGAGACGAGGAAAATGACATAAGAAGAAACTAGAGAAAGAGTTGTGGAGGTGGAGGTTGCTCTTGCGAGAATCGATTTTCCTCCTTGTGACTTTTTCTCCTTATGTCAGAATAAGTAGATGGGTCGGCTATTACTGAACGAGTCAGTCATGTTTAGGCTTTATCAAACGTACTAACCTGAATCGAGTCAGCCAAAATTGATGATTGAACCCAGTCAACTCATTATCAAACGGACCCTTAGTCACTTCTCATACATACAACTCTAACATTAACAAGATTGAATTGTGAAGTTTAGATCCATAAACTATTGAATATTTATATAATTTTAGGTGTTACTTATTTTTTTTTGGAAAATATCTTCCTGACCATTTGTATGCGTGTGCGCAAATGTTTCATATACAAAATGTTATTTAGAAGACCACAAACATCAAAACGACTGCACGTCCTCTTTTTCAATAAGACTTAGGTTTAGTCTTCCAAATTTCATAGAGGTCTGCGGATTAAAAAAAAAATGTAACCCTAGAAAGAAAATACATGACATAGTTATTTCCCTTGGGCCCGTTCTATATATTATTTATTGCTTTTAAGAGAATAAAATACATCTAAAATCGTATTTTCAAGTATTATTATTTTATAAATTTTATAATTTTTTTATATAATTAGGTATAAAATAAATTCATCAAAAATAGAAGATATGCCCAATTTATATTTGACTAATTATATGCCTTATTTGATTTAAAATTGTAATACAAACACATGAAACACTTTAATAGAGAACCATTATTAATCAAGGAATCAAAAAATCAATCGAAATCATCAAAATTTAAAATGATCTACGACCAAAGAGAAGGTTGTAGATTTTTAGATTGGACGCCAGATTATACAAAAACTCACTTTATTTTTTAGTTTTATTTTTTTTTGGCCATGTTTTTTGTCAAAAAAAAATTTGAATATACTATTGTTCATGATTTTTCGTCCTTTTTAAATAGATATCCATATTAATATATAAAAAATAAACTTAAAAAAACCCCCACTTCTTTTTCTTTGTTTTTTGAATAGTTAAGGTTTATTTTCTATCGATAAAAATTATTAAATATATCAAAGTTTATATTTTTTGGTATTCTTTAAGTATAGATTCATATTGATGTAAAAAATCAAAATTTCAACTTAGATTTACGTTATGACTACTAAAAACTGAATTATATATAATTCAGGTTTATATTGTGAATAATTGTAAGTCAGATTCACACTGTGAATTCTGAAAAATAAATTATATACAGTTCGGATTCAGATTGTTAATAAACTCACTTGCGAATTTTAAAGGATTAATTTTCAAAAAAAAAACCCACTTTGTTTTGTTTTGTTTTTTTTTTAATATTTAGGTTTAGTTTTTTATCGAAAAAATAAAATAAATATATCATAATTATTAATTTCTTATACTATTTAAATAAGAATTCATATTGATGTATAATTTATTTATTTTGAAATTATAGCTCATATTCACATTGTGAATCTTTTGAAAAGTGAATTATATTCAATTCAGATTCATATTGTGAATAATAGTAAGTCATATTCACATTATGAATTATGAAAACTAAATTATATACAATTTATATTCACAATTTGGGTAAATTCATTTGTGAATTTTATAGAATTAGTTTATGAGTAATCAAAAAATTAAAATATTATAAATTACAAGGAAATATATTTTGGTTCACATGTAAATTTAACTAAATTAATTTGTGAATGGTCAGAGAGTTGAAATAATAAGTCAAATTCAAATTGTGAATGATAAAAAATTGAAATATTAAATTTTAGATTCATAGTGTGAATCTGATTAGATCTAGGTGAATGTTTTTATATCGATGTTGATATCTATTTATAGAGAACAAAATTTTGAGAATTTTGGTATATTTAACTTTTTTTAGATAAAAAAAACATGAATATTGAAAGAAACAACAAAACGAAGTTGGTTTTTATATATAAAAAAATATGATTTTTATATATCAATATGGATGCCTATGGAAAGGGGATAAAAAATTATGAATTTTGGTATATTCTATTTTTTTCGATAAAAAACATGGCCTAAAAAAATTAAACGAAAAAACGAAATGAGTTTTTTGGTATAATCTGATGCATGCACGTTTAATATAAAATTCTACATCCCTTTCCGTAGGCGTTAATCGTTATAATTTCCGTCATTCACGATTGGTTTATTGTTTCCTTATTAATAATAGTTCTATATTGAACCTTACCCTACAAACATATGTCAATATATTCGTATTTTTGTCTTCTTTGGTTTTTGAACCTATTTGTTTGTGTTGCTTAAAAACATAATATTTTCAACCTAATTTTATTATAATTTATGGATCATTATTTGTCTATCATCCCAATATTGGGATAAAAGGTATTTGAGTAATACATTGATATGTTTAATATATTCATAAGGTCTAGTAATTTATTGCTTGGAGATTTTCATCACAAACATACATGGGCAGATAAATAAAAATTTAACATGTGCAAAACTTTGATTTATTTAAATTTTGTGAAACTATAATTACTGAAAAATAATATTTAAGTTAAAAAAATATGTTTATTTGAATTTAATTTATTTTAGTAGTCTGTATATTTTTTTAGAAGAACAGAGAATATATTAAATTAAAAGACTAACAAGAAGGTGACAAAACTGGAAAAATTACACCAAAGCAAGAGATGAGCTTTGAAACCAAACAACTCAATCAAAAGAAATCTTAGACCTATTAGAGCATCAATAATATATCTTAGAAACAATCGAAAAAAACAAAAAATCTCGTGGATTCAAGATGCTTGGTCTACCTCCTCTTTTGTAGATGTAGTCCGCAAACTACAAATGTTTTATCTTTTCCAAAACAAATATCATCTTAGTTTGTTTTTCTAAATTAATATATGTTTTTTAATTGACTAGACCTTCTTTAATTAAAAACAACTCTAATAGATTAGTAAATAACTAAATATGTATGTTAAAATTAAATTTATATAAAAATGGGAGATTATCAATATTTTTTTATTATAATTTGGTTACCATTTTAGTACCAAAACCAATCTGAAATAAAAAAACAATAATTCCGTTTTGGTCCAAATTAATACATACATTTAAATATTCAAAATATGTAGTTCAATCTACATTGTCTAATTGAACAATTCAATTTTATCCAAATTAATGGACAACCCTTAATATATCACTTATAAGTTATAATATTAAATTGCAGATCTGTTGTTTTGGACTCGTATATTGTCTTGACACAATGTTATACATATCCATATAGGTTGAAGCCGGTCCTTTATTCTTGAAGCTCTTTTGGAAACAAATAAATCTATGACATAACATATTTTCCTCATCTTAGACTCGGCATCTGGAATCTCAATGGCTCAAAATACATTTGATTTCATCATCTCATCATCAACCCTCCATCATATTATATGTTGGAGGCATACATCCGAAGACACAGTCTTATAAATTTTAATATATGTTAAGTTGGTGTTTCTACTTTCGCAAATACTTTTTTTTGAAGGAAAACAAAAAATCTTAAGCATCACATAGGATATCACTGAATTTTGTCCTAGCATATGTATGCAACAAATACACCATACACAGATATACACGTTCAATTATAACATACACATACATAATACATTGTGTATCACATATATATATACCAAGTTTATAATAATGCCATTTTTTTATTGAGTGGTGTGTAAACTTTCAATGTTAATTTTATTAAATAAAACAAAGAAGATATTCAATTACTTTTATTTTATATAGTTTGGAAGACAAGTCGTGGGCAACATGCCAACATCTACCCTCTCGAAGACTCTACCATGAGTCATGAGACACGAGCCTTATCCAAGTTTCGACGTGATTGTCAACCGCTTCATCAACTTAGTTATCCTTTATAAAAGCTCCTATAATAATTCTATATAGTTATTATATTATTACAATGTTTTTAAGGTCAAACTTAAATCGTTATAAGGAGTATTGACTTTTAGCTTTTTAATGATCCCCTTAATATTATTTTGTTGCCGGTTTGGTTAGCGACATAGCCACCTTGTTTAGGAAAATGACGAGCAAAACATATTAGTTCCTTCCTATTGTACGTCTCCTAGTTTGCTGTGAGTCAGCAGTCAGCACCGCCCATTAACTTAACATCTAGGCCACTATCGACCAACTGTATATATATAATTTTTTTTATATTTTATAGTTTGACCATTATATTTTAATTTATTTTTTTTCATTAAAACACTCTATTTTACGGTTTAACCTTAAGTAATTATTAAGTATTAACTATTAAAGAGCATGTTACAACTTAATAGGTTTTTGAAACTATAAATTAGGGTGGTTGGTGGTGGTAAAAGTAAAACAATTTGGCATATATATAACTTTAACAAACATATAAAAAGTAACCTAAAATTGAATGGGGGATTTGGATTTGGTCCCCACTTCTCCACTCCATGTATGTCGATGAGATTGACAATTTTTTTCCCCACTAAAAAATAATTAACTTTAGGACTTTAAGGTTATGTGTTATATTAACACCCTCAGTCAGCGGTGTTGATGCGGAGCGGCAGTAACACCGTGCCGGTGAAGAAGACCACCGCCATGGTTTCAGTCTCTCTCATTTCTTTCTTTCTACTGCTATTAGGTGTTGTATATTGGAAAAAAGAGTATAAAAGGTTGAAGGAAATGAGTGAATATAGATGACGATTGATGTGATACAAAAATGATGAAAGAAGGAAGAAATGTATAAAACATAGCATAACAAGACTTTTTTTCTAATTTGACGACGATAAAAACTTTTTTGTATTCTTTTTTTGTTAGAAAAAATTGTTGAAATTATATTTTGTTTGTTAAATCGGTATCTTTTTTGTTATTGCTTAAAATTTGGTTTTTAGGTCTTCACAATAACAACATTTTTCAAATTTGATTGTTTGACCTATAATAATATTTTTCCACGTGTTTGCGGTTTATATGCCATTTTTCTAGATAAAATCTATAATTTATTTTATTTTATTTTTTTACCCATATCCTTTTTTGCATTCTTCCACTTTTCAATCACCCTCGAAGAAAAACTGTTGATTGAAACTTCCTCATAACTATAAATATAGTCTTACAAACTAACAAATTCAAATGAATATACGTATTTACCCTTAAATAGACAAATATGTTTTGAACTATCATTTACCCTTAAATAGACAAATATGTTTTGAACTGTGATTAGGGGTGAGCATGGTGCGGTTTAGTGCGGTTTTAAGGGAAAACCGAACCGCAAACCGCATGGTGCGGTTTTTGCATTCTTAAAACCGTTGGGTGCGGTTTTTCAATGGTTCGGTTTTGCGGTTTTTAAATGCGGTTTCGGTTTGTATCGGTGCGGTTTCGGTTTTAAACATGTAGACTGTGATGGAGAATGGTCGCTAGGAGTGATGTCGTAACTCGCAAGACAAGACGCTCATAAACTATATTATAATTTCGTGTGTAACAGAAGCCAAAAGGTAGGAGGGAAGGTAAAAAAAAAGGGTAGGAGGGAAGGTTAAAAAAAAAAGGTAGGAGGGAAGGTTAAAAAAAAAACGGTGGGATTTGATTAAATTTACCCAACGTCAATTCGTAAAACTCAAATAATGGAAGTCAACAATTAGTTATATATATATATATATATATATATATATATATATATATATATATATATACACACACCTACGGTGCGGTTCGGTTTTGGTGGATCGGTTTTTGGATAAAAACCGCACCGCACCGTTGACCTTCGGTTTTTGCATAAACGAAATCCGTACCATTGGTTTTTGCATCGGTTTTGTCGGTTGAGGTTTCATCGGTTTTTTTTTAATCGGTTCGGTTTTTGCTCACCCCTAACTGTGATGCTCACACGTTAACAACTACTATATATTTTCCTAGTTTGATTGGATAATTAAATAGTGCCAACAACCACATAAAAATCTCATTGAGAGATCCTGCATATTGTCTATAGTATTGGGCCTTTGATGTCATAACCACAAACACAAGATACACACAAATATTATGGTTTCTTTCTTTTCTAATTAAAAAAAAATGTCTTTAACAACTTTTTTTTTCTACTCCTCTTTCTAACAAAAAAAAAGATATTACATTTAATAATAAAACGAAAAAACAAATATATTATTACATCATATTAGAACAAAAATGTTAAATTTGAACGATTTTAATAAAAAGAATGTCAACTTATCAATGATAACATATGACATTATGCAAAATATAATGGTTTTTATATGGTAATTACATATGAGGGTTATGTAAATTAGTGGTTAAAAAAGAAATTTCATACATGATGTTCAGGGTTTAAACATTGACACATTCAAAACATTTTTTTATGTGGCATTTTTTATATCAACATGCATTTAATATTTAGAGGATTATATCTAAAGAATTTTAGTGTTTTTAAGCAAATAAAGTTTTATTTTGGAAGAAGTTTACATGACCCCTGAATTACCATATGTTTATATAACTATCACCAGGAGAAAAATCTATGATTCTCCTTCTTACGATAATGTCTAAGTTCATTTTTTATCTTGGAAAAAAAGTCTATCTTATTTATTTTGACTAAACATAATATTATAACTATTGTATCTATCTTTGGATCAACTAATATATATATATATATATATATATATATATATATATATATATATATATATATATATATATATATATATATATATATATTATAGTTATAAACCATCTATAAAATTGACAAATAACAGTAATTGATGCTTTTATAGAACATTATAAATTGTTATTATTATAGTCTATATTTTATGAAACGTAATATCCTTTTTTCTCAATTTCTGAGATTACTATAAATTGTTAAAACATTGTGAACGAACTAAATATTTAAAGATGTTATATTGTTATTTAGTTAGACTAGAGTCGAAAGCTACTCCCATAAACCTTTTATGTCTAGTTATAGATTGGCGTGATCCAATGATTCATATAGAAGTCAAATTTGGGATATAATTATATTGGAAAATTGGATGATACCTGTTTAGGTATGAATTTGTTGAATAGTTATGGATATATACTTTAAATACTAGTCAACAAAATCTTTTTAATCACTAAAAGGCATGATGAAATATTTAAATAAAGATGTTCAGTGTTCGGTTTGAATAAAAAAAATCTAACTAGTTATATTGAAATCAGATAAAATTTATAAATTTCATATCAGTTTAATTGTAGTTGTGAACCGAATTTAAAATTTGATATTATGACTTAAGCAAGGAGAGAGTTCCGTAGTGTAGCACATGCAAACACGTCATCAGCATTCACTATACACCAGATGTTAAGCAACGAGAGATTTCCGGTGACAGGTATAAATTGTTCGTTATTGCCCACATACTTTTTAGTATTGAATAACTATACTATACACTCATTTAACTCATTAAAGAGCATATTACAGTTTTGGTCCCTGTGGTTGTGTATAATCTTGAGATTAGTTCAAGTTTGGAAAGTTTATATAGTTGGTCGTCATGGTTTCAAAATTCATCACGGTTGGTCCCTTAGCCAATTATCGTTAAGCCATCTCCGCTAAATGCATGTAAAATGACAAATATAACCTTGTTTTGTCTTTTTATCGTTTACTTTTTACCATATAATTATTTATTTATTATTATTAAATAAGACCCCACATATCCCATCATTAATCTTGAATTCAAGAGATTGGGTGCCACCGACACATCATTGATGCCACCAGACCCACCAACGAACTTACGAACCACCACCACACTACTAGACCCACTAAACACCACCATCACCACTACAATTACCCATCCTTGAACTTACAGAGTGGGTGTCATCGACTTCTCCATTACTGACACCAGACCTAACAACCATCACTACCATAACCATCACCATTAAATTGAAATCTGTAAACTAAAATGAAAACCTTAACCATAAATCATAATGGGAAGAACATAGGTAGAATGGTGTAGATGGTAGCCGCAGTCGATCTTGAGGTGTGATCTGATAGTAGAGAGGTTAATGGGAGTCGATTTGTATGAATGAGGGAAGAGAAGAATGAACGGGAAGAACGAAGGATGAATGGCATAGTTGGAAGACTATATATAGCGGTTGGAGAGAGTAAAGACGAGTGAATATGGTGGTCTCGAGCTTGACATCATAACAAAGTGTTGAGATGGTGCTCTCGAGTTTGACGTTGGAATAGAGTATGGAAATTGTGGTGTCAAGCTTGCCGCCAATTCTAGTAAGATGTAACGCCTGCATATTCGTGCTACACGATTAATATATAATAAGCGTTAAAAAAGACTTTTTGATAAAAGATTATTTAGGATAAATAATCTTAACCAAAGTTATAGGATACGTGACAAAGATTCCTTACATATAAAGAACGTTGAAATCCGACTTCGTATGAAGAAGTTATGTATCTTCGAAGCTTCGCGATTAAACCGGCACGGCTCTGCGTATCGTAAAAAGTGAAATTTTGATAAATTACTTCTTAACCTAAGTAATCTAAAGAAAGTCGTAGTAGTTGTTAAAATGAGTGTGTGCATATAGAAAACGTACAAATCTGACTTTGTGAGAGAATTTAAGATTTTTCGAAGTTTCAGCGTAGTATTGCGGGCACAGAAATCGAAATTCTAATCGGTTGATTGTTAGCCAAAACAATCTAAAAAGGAGCTGAAGATCTCGTAAATATGAACTCGTCGATATAAAGACAGTCGAGAACGGAGTTCGTATGAGTAAGTTATGAATTTCGCACGACCTTTAACAACATAAACCAATCTAAATATGAATTTTGTCAGAGCAAGAACTAGATGTTGAGATCTTAATGAAAGTTGTAGATCTTGTCGAGAGGATTCCAAGGATATAAATAATGTAAAAAACGGAGCTAGTATGCGAAAGTTATGGTCGTCCGAAGATCTGCAAAAATTTACCTGTGTTGATGATGTGTCAGCACCGGAGTGCGCCACGTGGCCTGGTCGGCGACCCCCCTCTTCCGAGACAAGTCAACGTGGCCCCATAATAAACGGACACATGTTACCACCGCGTGATGACACATGGCAGCTTCTAGAAATGGATGGGGTGGACCACAGAGGCGTCGACACGTGACGACCACTCAAAGGAGCAACATCATCATTAAGGCGCGAAGCGCCTATGGTCGGTGCGTGGAGCGCCCCTGATCTTATAAATATCCTTAGAATTTCTTTGTTTTTCAATACAATTCATTCCAATCTCTCTCTAACCCCTCCAAATTTTGAGTTAGGTTTCTTCCTAATTTTTGGAATGGTGTAGTAGTACCTCCTCAGGAGCTCTAAGAGCTCGAAAATATCCGTATTCAGGTCAAAATTTTGTCTACACGTTTTCCTGGTTTTCGCTAAAACCTTTTTAAGTTTAGCTACAATCTTTTGCTTTCAGTGTAACTTATATTTATAGTCATAAGTCGTTATTATGAACCTATAAATGAGATTTATCAATATTTCCAAGTTATTATACTGATCGATCTACTTACGGGGATGATGTCTAAGCTGGATGTGGTGAGGTGTTTAAAATGGGATTTCCAAACGGTATACTTTGTATACCAAACAGACCCTACCTCTGATATGATCCTACCGGGTTATTCCTTACTTGATATTTAATATAGACATTAGGATTAGTGAGGAATCTAGACTATCATTAGTCGCTAGGAGTATAAAACTAAGACTTAGTAATATGAACCTAGGTCTAAAGTAACAAGGCAAAGTTTTGTCCAAATTCCGAGACATCTACTTTTATCAAGTGAGTGCATAGTTATTTTCATCTTTTATATATATATATATATATATATATATATATATATATATATATATATATACATATATATATATATATATATATATATATATATATATATAGGTTTAGGTTCTATGGAAAACAAAAAACCCTAAAAAAAACCCCTTAAAATCATAAAAATGCATAAAAAAATACTTAGCGCTTACAAAACTTTTTTTTGAATTTTTTTTATAAAAAATCGCAGCTTTAAATTAAAATTCGCTGAAAAAAAATAAAAAATCAATTTTTTTTTTTTTTATAAAAAAAAAAAATTTTCAAAATTTTTTTCAGCGAATTTCTTTAAAAACCTGCGATTTTTTCATAAAAAATGTCAAAAAAAGTTTTGTGATCTCTAAGTATTTTTTTTATGCATTTTTATGATTTTTAGGGTTTTTTTGTTTTCCAAATAACCCTTCCCTATATATATATATATATATATATATAAGGTATGGAGATAATTATATGTTATGTGCGCCTATTATCTACAATATGTGTTGGATGAACTTATATGATATGATTTTACTCAGTAATATTATATAAGTATTTTCGTGTATATATATATATATATATATATATATATATATATATATATATATATATATATATATATATGAATGTATCGGGTAGTGATTGGTGATGAGAGATGGGAGATGAGAGATGCAAAATTATTAGAAAATGCCTTGACCCTACTTACGATGATTGTGATGTACTTATCTACCATACTATAGATGGTGACCATGGACTAGTCTAAGCAGTCCAGTGAAACACCGACATGTTTTCAACTATTGGTGCTGAATTACGATTTCAAGCGATGTATGAACTTTGTATTCATGCGATGTACTCTATTGATGAATTACGAGTTCAGGCGATGTCAGAATCGTGTATTCATGCGATGTACTCTGCCGATGATTTACGAGTTCAGGCGATGTAAGAACCATGTATTCATCCGAAATGTACCGTATAGGAAACCCCCCGAAGTAGTATTGCCAATGCGAAGATAATTAGGAGAAGCCTCTAGCAATGAAAATACGAAATGCAATGATTTGGTGATGTAGGTAATGATCCTTAGGAGATGTTCTTAGAATGAATATAGAAGAAAACGAGGATGTGTAATTGGGTTAATTGTTTGTTTGATAATTAAACTTGTTAACTATATTATTGTGGGTTGAAAACCATGTGTACTCACCTGGTTTCCCAACCTGACTCACTCAGCTTCTTTGTATCACAAATAGCGGTACAAAGTTACATGCATGATGAGAGATTCAAGAAGATATAAATTGTTAGTCTAAGATATTGTAAGGCCTGTTTATGTTTATGTTTTATATCAGTTATGACATCCTAAGCTTTTTATAAATCAATGAAAAATGTTTCTTTGGAAATAATTTTATGGGACCAAATTCCGCATTAATAAATAAACTCTGGTTTTAAATAAGCATAAATAAAAAGTTTTAAAATGGCTATAAAAATAGGGATGTTACATTAGATGCGTTTGGTGATAGGGGAAAAGATTAGCCCCATTGTGAAAGTGTTTCAAATATTATTTTGTATTATTTAGTGTAAATACATATTTGGTATGTGAAGTCTATAGGTTTTGAAATTTTAGCAAGGGTAAAAAAGTCTTTTTGCAATGGACTAACAAAATTCTTTAAAGGTATTAGGTGAAAGGACTAATTTTGATTGATTTCAAAACCATGAGACTATCTGTATCACTTTTTTAAAACTAAAACCGCATATTAGTGTCAAAATCATGAGAAAATTATAATTTACTCTTAAGTTAAAAGGAAAAGTTAAAATACTACAAATATTATCCATGTCTTAATTAAGTTCTTTTTTATCAAATAAGGGTTAGTGAAGTTTTTTTGTCTACTGTTAGTACTGCATGTTTCAATGGTTGAATGACATTTTTACATAAAAAATAATGTGTTGGAAAATCATGCATGATATATATCATGAGTTCATACTAATTGAGAATATTAAAGTCATTGACATTCTGGTATTTTCCTAAAATGTTCATCGAAGCTTTACAACATTGATTAAGCCACAAAGGTAGTTGTGCATAATTTATAATTTTTGATCAACTGTAAACTATGTTGATTAAGTTATTGAGGTGTAATAGATAGTCTATAAAATATACTTGAAATAACTTGAAAACCGTTCCATTGGATAATGGCGCTAAAAACTTTAAATACAAATCTACTTTAAAGTTTATAAATCCAAAAAAACCAAATTGATCCTATCTACACTAGGTAGTGTACCTGATCATGAATAGTATAACTTAAGTAAGGGAGTCAAGCACATGAGGAACTGAGATGTACTACCATTATTTGTAACACCTTGTTTCGAATCGTTTCCTAATTCGGGGTCGTGACTTGAAAATCAGTTATCATAGGGTGTGTGGCTTTGGCCCTTGGGGAAGGAGAGTTTTAGACCCCTTTGGGTGTGAACAACGTAGATTAGGTGATCTGGGAGTTCGGTTTGTGTTTTGGAGCCCAATGTTATAACCATAAAGTGACAGTTCAGGCCTTTTATGAATTTTGGATTTAAGTTCAGAAAGTTTTAAGGCAAGAGAGAGTTGATAGAAGTGTAGAGCTTCTCATTACCTTTCCTAGGATATAAGGATCGTCGAAATCAGACTTAGAACAAAGAAGTTATAGCCTTCTGTAAGGGTCGAATTGTTGTAATTAGTCGAAGTATGTTTTGGACTCTTCGAATATTTTGTAACGTATTTTACTAGGGCGCTTTTATTCGAAGCTTTAGAGTCAATGCCTTAGTATATTTTTTGTATGCTTTCAGTTCCCTATAAATAGGGTTATTTACTAGAGTTAGATAAGAACTTTTACAGACTTGTCTACTATTCTCTGTAAAGAATTCGAAAGCATAATAGAGCATAACAAGATCATATTTACATCGTGTGTTCAAATCTCATATTCTTACTTGAATTCATACTCTGATTAATTCATTACTCGATTCATTGTTTCATCAATTGGTATCAGAGCAAGCATCATATCTCTGATCTGATTTTCACGCTGTTCAAAAAGTTTTTGAATCAATTTTTTTGATTCAAAAGTTTCCGCACTTTTTGAAAGTGAAAAATTTTCTAGATCTTAGTCTGTGATTCGATTCTGCATTTGAATTGTTGAATCGAGTGTTATTCTCATCAATTCGATTTGATTCATCTAGTTTGTTTTCAAATTCTCAAATCTTTTCATACTTCTCAAAATCTTCTTCCGTACAACAATGGCGAGTTTCAATCTCAATTCGATTACCTCGTTTTCTCATCTGCTAGGTTCATCAACCAAAATTCCAATGCTAATCCCTGAATACTATGATCAGTGGGCTGATCGTATGCAGGATTATGTGAATGGTCTGGATGAAGAATTATGGTCATGTATCACTGGAAATGTCAATGTTCCAGTGAATGTTCAACCAATTGGATCATCTTCTACAAATTCTGGAGTTGATAATCAAACTGATCGTCTGAAGAAACTGGAGAAGAGGTGTATGAGGGAACTGCGAGGTGCATTACCTCCAGTTGTGTACAATTACGTTAGGAGTTGTACAACTGCAAAGGAAGTCTGGAACAATCTGGAAGATAAATTTCAAGGAAGTGAGAAGACAAAAATCAATTCAGTTAAACAGTGTTTGGTTGAGTTGAAAGATTTCAAACAAAAAGAAGGAGAAACAATTGAAGTTTACTATGATCGTCTGAACGAGTTAATCTATCAGTGCAATCGCTATGGAATTACCAGAACTTCAATGGAATTCAATCTCATCTTTGTAATGGGGCTTCGAAAAGAATGGAGAAGTGTGAGTATGATGGTGAAGAATCAACAAAGTTTTGATACATCAACCCTCAATGATTTGTATAATCAATTGAAAACACACGAAATTGAGGTAAATGAAATTGCTGAGGAATCGAAGTTGAATTTGGGAGGTCCATTAGCTCTTGTATCAAAGATTTCTGAGAAAGAAGCTGAAAATGGTGATTCTGAGGAAGAAGAAGGATTCATCATGAATTCGGATGATGAAGCAATAGCATTTTACTCGAATAATCGTGTCAAGAAATTTTTCAAAAAGCTGTTTAATTTGAAGACTAAGCTTGCTGAGGTGAAAGGAAATTCTGTGAGTAAAAATGTTATTGAGGAGAAAAGAAAGTTGAGAAGCAAGATTCGAAGATAGCTGATGGAAAGGGTGAGAAGAAGCTGAAAGGTGATGCATGAATAGATTGTCATTATTGCAACGGTGCGAATCATCTTGCAAATGATTGTATGCTTCGAAAGAAGGATGAGAGGAAGAATAAAGTCAAAGATGAGGCATATTATGCAGAAAAGCTTGAGGTGGTTCGTGCTAAAGCAAAGAATTTGTCATTGGTTGCAAAGGGTGAGCATAAGGATGAAGATGGAACTTATCAAATCTGGTCATCCGGGTCAGACGATGAGGAAATGAGGAATCCAACGCATGGGGCGTTGTATGCGAAAATGGAGAAGGACTCAGATGATGAGGAATTCGAAGTGAGGGGCGATGCTTCGTATCCAAAGCAGCTGACAAATCTCCAATGATAACAAAGGTACGTAAAATTCTCGAATATTTTAATATTCCTACACATGCTTATGATTCTGAACTAATTTCTTTTGATGAGACGGTTACTTATTTTGATTCAATTGTTGTATCTGCTAGCAATGAGGCCAACAAGTTGTCAATGGAGTTGTTAGAGGTCAAAAAGAGATTAGACATGAAAATAAGCAAAATTGAATGTTTGGAATTACAAATGACAAATATAATGTGTGATAGGGATAGGTTATCGAGTGATGTTAAACTTTTGCTAGCACAAAGAAACATCTATTGTAATTCTGTTAAACGACTTTATAGCAAATTAACTGATTTACATCATTCATGTGATATAAGTAAAGAGCAACATAGAAAATTACTACCTTTCCTAGCATTCGAAAGAGCCAAGGTAGATAATATTTCGTATGATTGTGAGCAAATAATAGCTGATTTTGACAGAGTCCCTAATGATAGATATAAATATGGAATTGTCAAAATTGATGAATGTCTTGATGCGAATGAATTAGTTAACATAGTGAATGATACTTTGACTAAATCTGAACAAATTCAAATTTTGAAAAAGACTGAGAATTCAACATCTGATTCTCAATCTAATTTTGCTGATATTGAAGATAATTCTGACAATATTAGTGAAATTAGTGAACTTGAAGATGTTGATTGTTCTCAGTTGTCTGTAGTTAATGTTGCTTCAACATCTAAAGGAAAAGAAAAAGTTAAGGATTCGATGGTTGAAAATGAAACTGATATACCCTCAACTTCGAAAGTTTATGATATGAACTTCGTGGATCTCAATGACAGCCAAACTGATGATAGTGATGATGAAGATGAAGTGAACATTTCGAAGGAAAAGAAATCTTCAAAGGAAGAAGAAAATCCTCGAATTGTGGTTGATCAGGTGTATGGTGATACACAAAAGTTCGAAAAAGTGATGAATGAAAAAGGTGAACACTATCTTGAATCGAATTCAGTGGTTTATCCAAATTTCAAATATACAGATAATGTCATTTTTCCAAATCAAGTTTTCGTAACTACTAGAAATGTTGAGAAAATAAAACCAGAATTAAAGAAGTTAGTTGAAGAGGATAATTCAAAAACAACCGATGAAGGTTTTTTCGCAAATCAAAGCACAGTTGAAAACAACTTAACAAAGAATTCGTATGTTTTCCAACGTCAAAAACCACAAAGAAAATGGGTTGAAAAATCAAAAATTGAAAAAGAGAATTCAAAACAAGTTGAAAAGGAATGTGAAAAAGTTGTCAAATTAAACTCCAAGGAATTCAAAGATCAAATTGACAAATTTTTGAAGGAAAACAACATTTCAAAAAGACAAGCAAGAAAGAAAATATTTTGGAAAAATGTTGAGTCTCAAAAGATGTCTGAATCACAATCACCCAAAATTGTTTTCAAAGCTAAAAATTCATCTTTTTCAACAAAACCTCAACATTCATCTCAATCAAATCATTCAAAGTCTGAAGTGAATAAACAACCAAGGTTTTCGAAAGTTTCAGAAACTAATATTCCAAGAAAATTTTCAAATAACTCAAAACCAAATCAAAAATTATTTCAACGTCAACATTTTAAATCAACAATTGATACATCATATGCTAAATCTTTTATAACAAAACCAAAAGTTGATTTTGTTCCTATAAAACCAAATTTTCCAAATCAAACGAAGAAAGAAACTATGAAAACTTCACGAGAAAAAGGAATAATGTCAAGGAAGAACATTGATCATTGGCTTGAAGGAAAAGGAAAGATGTATCAGTCAAATACATTTTCAAAGGAGCAAATTCACGAAGCATATGAAAAGTATGTGAATAATTCATCAAATGGCAGTTCATCGTCTAAGGATTCGAACATATCAGTCAAAGCATGGAAACCAGTTATAAAAGCAAAGAATGTTCATTCACAAACTCAGAATTAGAAGGGTAATGTCAGTGAACATTCGAAACCATCAAAAACTTATGTTTCGGTTCCTTTAAATGAAGAAGTGAACTTAATTGATAGTCTCAAAACAAAAGTTTGTGATTGGGTTAAAAGTTCTTCATTACATTCGAAATTGAAATCTAATTTCCAAGGACCCAAAAAGCCTTGGGTACCTAAATTTTTCCATTGAATGTAGGTACTATGTGATGAGCAATATGATAACAAGTGGTACATCGATTGTGGTTGCTCTCGTCACATGACTGGGAAGAAGGAGAATTTACGAGATTTTCGAAGTCTCAAAAATGCTGGAGTAGTGAAGTTTGGGAACAATAAAAAATGTCAAGTCAAAGGATATGGGAAGATCATGAATGGTCAATTCACAGTGAATCGGGTGGCATATGTTGAAGGTCTTCAACATAACTTGATAAGTGTTTCTCAACTTGTTGTGGGCACTGACAATCAAGTTCTTTTTAACGAAGAAGGAAGTATTATTTCGAATGTCACAACAAAAGAGGTGTTACTGAAATCCAAAAGGAAAGGTGACATGTTCACTTTGGACATCAATCCGATAGTAGGGAAACCTGCTATATGTCTTCTTTCGAAGGCAGCATCAGACTTAAGTTGGCTTTGGCATCGAAGACTTTCTCATCTCAATTTTCGAAACATCAATAAACTTGTGGTACAAGATCTGGTAAGAGGTTTACCTGTACTTAAATTTGACAATGATTCTTTATGTGCAGCTTGTGAAGTTGGCAAGCAACATAAACAAGGTCATCCAATTACGATTGATTCGAAAATAGTTGCACCTCTGGAGCTCTTACATATTGATTTGTGTGGTCCTTCGACTGTTTCAACTCTCAACAAGAAAATGTACATTTTAGTGATTGTTGATGATTTTTCCAGATTTACGTGGGTTTATTTTCTCAGGCTTAAATCTGAAGTTGCACAAATCATGATTGACTTTATCAAAAAGATGGAAACAACATTGAAAAAGATTGTTCGAAAAATTAAGAGTGATCATGGAACTAAATTTAAGAACAATGTTCTTGATTCATTTTTGGTGGACAAATGGATTTCGCATAATTTTTCGTCTCCATACACACCACAACAAAACGGTGTTGTTGAACGAAGAAATAGGTCTCTATGCGAAGCGGCAAGGACTATGTTGGCATATGCGAATCTTCCACAATATCTGTGGGCTGAATCAGTATCAACCGCATGTTTCACTCAAAACAGATCGTTTATTCATCGTCGTTTCAACATTACTCCATATGAAATTCTCAACAATCGAAAACCTAAAGTCAAATTTTTCCATGTTTTCGGATGCAGGTGCTTCATTATGAATATCAAGGATAATCTTACGAAATTTCAAGCAAAAGCAGATGAAGGGATTTTCTTGGGATATTCGCATAATTCAGTTGCATATCGTGTGTTGAATAAAAGAACACGAAAAGTTGAAGAAACTTTTAATCTTACATTTGATGATTACTACATTAAACAAACAACAACTCAGTTTGAAAATCATCCAATTCTGAAAAACATACAAGATGAATCTGAATCCTCACAAACATTAGATATTGATTATGATTTAATTTTTGGAATTTCATATCATGCTGTTGATGCTGAAATCAATGCAAAAGATAATCATATCTCTGAACTAACAAAGCTTAATGATACTTCAACATCAAATTCTCCAGAAAATGGCGAAATTATGCAAAACAATCCAGTGGAGGGGGAGCACTGGGATTCAAATACATTAGATAACGAACATCATTCTTTCGAGGGGGAAAAAGAAAGGATGAATGATGATGTTGAGGGGAAGCATTCAGAAAATATTGAAGATAATAATGATTTTGATTATGCTTGTTCGATTGTAGACTCAGAAAACGATGATATATACGAAGATGCACCTTTGGAATTTGATCCAGCATATCCGCCAATGGAAAAGTGGACAAAAGATCATCCGAAGGATCAAGTAATTGGGAATCCACAAGAGGGAGTTTTAACAAGAGCTCAAATCCGTGCAAAGAATGAGGTATTGAATACTCATCAAGAATTTTGCATGTTCAACGTTTTCATTTCTAAGATTGAACCAAAAACAGTTAAGATTGCAATGGAACACTCAGATTGGGTTGTTGCAATGCAATCTGAATTGTCTGAATTTGAACGAAACAAGGTTTGGAGGTTAATTCCTAAACCTGAAAATGTTTCGATTGTCGGGTTGAAATGGATTTTCAAAAATAAAACCGACAAAGATGGGAATATTGTTCGAAACAAAGCCAGACTTGTTGTTAAAGGATATTCACAACAAGAAGGAATCGACTATGAAGAAACTTTTGCCCCTGTCGCAAGACTCGAGGCGGTTCGTATATTTCTGGCTTATGCAGCTCACAAAGATTTTGATGTTTATCAAATGGATGTGAAATGTGCATTTCTAAATGGAGAGCTTGAAGAAACTGTTTACATGGAACAACCCCCAGGTTTTATTAACGAAGAATTTCCAAATCATGTTTATATTTTAGATAAGGCAGTTTATGGTTTGAAACAAGCACCACGAGCATGGTATGCAACTCTTACCTCATTTTTGAAACAATCTAAATTTAAACAAGGATCAGTTGATCCCACATTATTTCGAAAGAAAGTGGGGAATCATCTAATGCTTGTTCAAATTTATGTTGATGATATTATTTTTGGCTCGACTGACCCTGCTTTGTCTAGAGAATTCGAAGATTTGATGAAAAGTAAGTTCGAAATGAGCATGATGGGAAAAATCAATAATTTTCTTGGTTTGAATATTCGTCAAAACAGAAAAGGAATTTTTATTAATCAAGAAAAATATACGAAGAATCTGTTGGAAAAGTTTGGATTGACGAATAGCACGAAGTTACGAGTTCCAATGGCAACGGGCATAAAGCTTACATCTTCGTTAGATAAACCTGCCGTTGACATAACTTTATATAGGAGCATGATTGGTTCATTACTTTATGTTACAGCTAGTAGACCTGATATCATGTTTTCTATGTGTAATTGTGCTAGGTATCAATCTAATCCACGAGAACCACATCTCACTGCTGTGAAGAATATCTTTCGTTATCTTAAAGGAACAATTTCGTTAGGATTGTGGTATCCTTCGAACACTTGGTTCTTTGTACAAGCATATTCGGATGCAGACCTGGGTGGTTGTAATCTTGATCGAAAAAGCACAAGTGGTGGATGTCAATTTCTTGATGGCAAATTGGTGAGCTGGCAGTCGAAAAAGCAAACATGCGTATCAATTTCAACAGTTGAAGCAGAATATGTGGCTGCTGCTGCTTGCACTTCACAAATAATATGGATCCAAAGTCAATTGCGTGATTATGCAATCAATATGAAAAAGATTCCATTATATTGTGATTCTCAAAGTGCGATAAGAATTTGTCATAACCCTGTGCAGCATTTGAAGACTAAACATATAGCTCTTCGTTATCATTTCATCAAAGATCACGTGGAAGATGGAAATATTGAAGTACATTTCGTGAAAACAACTGATCAGTTAGCTGACATTTTCACGAAAGCTTTGGATGAAAAATCCCTTGTGAAGATTATAGAAGGACTTGGAATGATCGATGGAAATTTTGTTCCATGCGAAAAAGAAGAATGATGCATGATAAGGAATGATTCAGAGGCGCTGACTAAAAGATAATGCAAAATCATTCAGCATTCAGAGGTTACTGTTCATAGTCAATGCTTCGACCCCTTCGAATTCGCACATTTGTTACTTATTTTAAGGGTTGATTTAGCTGTTACTGTTCATAGTCAACGCTTCGACCTCTTCTCATTCGTACATTTGTTACTTATAAGGGGATGATAAAATATTTGCATCAAGTACTATTTCAATTTTCGAAAATTCAAAAATCCAAAAAGATTTTCGTTTATTTTTTCATTTAATTTTCGAAAAATTTAAAAATTCAAAAAGATTTTTGTTTGTTTTGTCATTTAATTTTCAGAAAATTCCAAAATCCAAAAAGATTTTCATTTATTTTGTCATTTAATTTTAGAAAAATTTAAAAATTCAAAAAGATTTTCGTTTGTTCTGTTTTTATTTTCGAAAAATCAAAACATCAAAAATATTTTGATTCCTATTTCTTTTTAGTATTTTGTTGCAGATTCTCATGAAGATACAACGGATATTATGCTTGCAGTACTCGGGTACGGTACATTTTTCGTATGAATCGATAAATTTTTCATCATTCGAACTAGTTAGGATGTCCCTAGAAGCATGCTGATGTATGTTGACCAAAGCCTCCATGACTCAATGTGTGTGTAAGAAAGCCTTAATGAAATTATTCATACGAAGATTTCTTCCCAATCAGGCTTATATTCACATTAGTCTTTGAGCTACCTTACTCTTCTCAAAATGAGTTAAGAGTTTACTGTTTGGTCCAAACACAACAGAGGTACTTTTCGTGTCTTACATCAATCTTTTTCATCCATAAAATTCTTTCACGATCACACACGAAGACATATGTCCGAGAGGTCTCTGATCAAACCCATCGAGACTTAGATATATCAAAACTCTGTGTTTATGATCTGACATCATGAGACCGTGATGAAAGTGAAACCCAATTTTCATTAACTTTTAAGGAATTGACGGGGAACTAAGTTCCAGATTTTCACGAAACTTTTGTTTCTGTTCCAAGATTCGAAACTCCAAATCATATTCATTTCGAATGAGTGGTCTTGATCAAACATTCGAAACCCACGATGTTTGTTACCCAACAAGATCCAGCATATAAATTTTTTCTTGAATATGATTTCCGTGTGAGTTTCATTCGAATGTCCTAGTCATTTCAAAATTTTTCAAAGCCAACTTGTCACTGACTACACTAGTCAAACAAGTAATTTCTGTTACAATTTCTCACCTTATGTTTAGGATGCCATGTCACGAAATTTTAAACCATCCTCGAAGCATTATAAAAGAAGCCCTTTGATACTTATCAACAAGTATTCGATTGTAATTCATTGGAACCTATACAAGCTATTGATCATTTCTCTTAATGATTAATGAAGTAATCTTTGCCCGGGATTTCATCTGCTTTTGTGTCAATGGTTTGACATCACAATATCTCATATTTTTATTATATTTGCTCCTCGTCTCTATTCTTTGGAACACAGCACTCACGAAATCCTTGAGGTTCTGAGTAATACCAACTCAGGCTGATGATTTCGAACTTCTGGCGTATGACTTCACTTTTAATCCCAAAAGTGAAAGAGCCTTGCTTCCATTCGAAGGGTTCTGACAGTTACAATTTTCTTGGGGATTACAAGACAGGCTGTTTATAAATGACGTATGGTATTCTGTCCGTTTCTCAAGGCGATGTGACAGCTACTTTTTGACGCATGGTACTTTTACGCAGTAATGGTCCGGTTTTCAAGGTGCCACGTCGGATATCATTAAATACATATCCCGCTTCAAATTCAAATTTAAGGGTTACATATAAAAGGGAATTCCAGGGGTTCATTGTCAGTTTACGCGATTAAAAAGCAAATATCCCAAAATTGTCTGTTCATCATCATCTTCAAACCCTAACAATGGCGACTTCTGCTCATGTTGATTCTCATACCACTGAAGATGCTTCTTCATTACCAATAATGAAGATTCAAGCAACAAACTACTACTTGGAGGGTGACATTTCTCAGTACCCGGAAGAATTAAAGATGCTCATAGTTGCTTTGAGGAACTCGGTTTTGGCCAAAGCGATGTTCAATTCTTTCTCTGTTCCATTGTCCTGGCTTTCTCAAGCAGGATCAACTGCGACATATAACAAAGCAATTGATATGATTACTTTTCATCTGGTGAACGAAAAAAAGGTCAGGCTAACCAAGAAAGTATTTTGCCAAATTCTTGATATTCCGAATTTGCCTCCATATGTTTCATTTACTTTTCCACAAATCGTTCACATGTTTAATGAAATGGGATATCAGCCACCATTGTCCAAGATTAGTGATTTTAAGAAATCTGGTCTTCCACGAATCTGGAATTTCTTATTTGGTATTTTTCTACGCTGTTTGACTGGGAGATCAGCTGGCCTTGATAAAGGAAGAATGGAGGTTTATGCCATGGTTGCTAGAATCTACTATGATCTTCAAGTAGATTATTCTACACAGTTGTGGAAGGAATTTCAAAAGGGTGTAGAACACAAGAATGCTATTCATGGTATTTCGTGTGCAAGATACTGGAGTTTGATTCTGCAACACTTTTACAATAAGGAAGGGATTTTGGTACCCACTGATGAAGACAAAGCAGTTTTTCAATCTTACCACTATCCGAAGGAGGTTACAGATAATGCTGATGTTTTTCCTACAGTTGCTCGTATTCCAGATGCGATGCTTAAAAGAGTTGATTCTTCGAACCCTGTATTGGTAGCCTATTTTACGACCATTGATTCTTCAATTAAAACTGGTGTTTTACTGGGAGGAGATGATAAGAAAACCAAGAAGTCGAGAAAGCATGAAACTGAGTCCAGATCTTCGAAATCTCCAAAGAAGAAGCCTGAAACAGTTGAAGTGACTGTTGCTGAGACTCCAGTAATTGAGCCCATTATTGAAGAAACACGAGAACATGTAGTCCTTCCTTCGAAGACTGGCATGTTTCGAAGAATTAAAATGAAATCCAAGTCTCCAATGCACAAAGTGGTTCGAAAACCTCAAATAACCCATCAAGGGATTCTAATTAGAGAAGTGCCTGCACCTGTTTCACCGGTGTCCAAGAAACAAATGGCTGAAGACATGGCAAAGCATTTGTTAAAGAAAAAGAAGAAGAAGACTCGAAAACTTGTAATCTCTACTGAGTCAACAGATGATGATAGTGAAAGAGTTCCTGAAACTCCAGAGTTTACTCTTATCACCGAAAGTTTCACTCCTGAGAAGACGGTTGTCATACCACCCGAAGATTCGATTGCCAAATCAGTTCCTAAGGAGGTTCGAACTTCAGGCATCCCTGCACATGTATCTGATACGGATGCAAATGTCAATATGGGTGAAGGAGGGTCGAAGAATGAAGCTACAGGTCCATCTACTTCTGCTCCTTTTGCAAGTACTGTTTCTTTACCATTATCTTCTACTCCTCTTACTTCAACAATAGATTCCCCAACATTCGAACACATTCTTGATCAACCCTTTACGTCTATTTTTTCTTCTCAATCTACCGAGCCACCCAAAATAACTTCACCTATTCAAGAAACTGTTTGTATGGAGACAGAGCCTGATAATGAGGGGTTTGGTGGTATGTTTGACGACTTGGAGTTTCATGAAGAAGAAGAGCAGTTTCCAGATCACATGCTGATGACCATGAAGCAGTTTAAGATTTTAAATCAAAAGTTGAATTCAGTCATTCAATCTCAAGCAGATCTAGGGGTTGGTTCGTCTGTTTCAAGTGTTGAAGTTGATTCATTGCTGAAGGTGTTTGAATCCAGAATCATAAGTAAAGTATCGGGGATGCTTAAAGATTCTGAATCTCGAGTCTTGGAGAAGATTGATCATAATGATCAAAACAATGAAATTCGGATCAATTCTCAGAGTTCGAAGTTTGCTGGTAATCTGAAAGAATTGAAGAATGTTGCAAAGGAACGACATGTTCTTTTTATTCAAGATGTGAAAAAAGTTTGAGAGGATGTCAACTTGCAAATTCACGAACTTCGTGAAGATATGAAAAGAGAAATAGCAACTGTTTAACATGACTATGCATCATTGCATCAAAAGGTTGATATCATTTGTGACGCAGTCACTCGATTTGTTAAGTTGTATGAAAATTTGAGTCCTCAAATTACTTAACTTTCAACATCCGAAAGTGCAAGCTTTGACGAAGTGCTTAAGTTGCTTAAGTAGTTAAAAGAGTTCTCTGATGGGCCAGTTTCTTCTCTATTGATTACTTCTGAATTTTTATCTCAGAAGTTTATCCAATTCGAAGCCATTCTCAACAAGCAACTTGCTCCTCTCTTTCGCATATCAAGTCTTCTTCCAACCACAAATGCCCCACCTGTTTTCACAGGGGTGCAAGGGGGAGAAAGAAAAACTAGTGAGTCGAAGACTAGTGGAGAAGATGTGAAAGTTATGGGAAAAGTCTTTTCTTCGAAAATCCCTATAACAAAACCAATAATTGTTTCTGCTGAACAGGTGACTTCAACAGTCATAACAACAATGCCAATTGCAAGACCAATTTCGAAAGGAATTGTGATTGGTAAATCTTCGGAGACTGGTGGGAGTGGTTCAAAACCAAAAGAGACAACTGACAATCAAGCATTGAAAGATAAAGGGAAATCGATTGTGGTGGAAAAATCAAAAGAAGAAAAGAAGGCTGAAGTTGATGCTGAAATCGAAAAGCTCAGAATAGTTCAAAGCATTATGGCTCAGCGAGAAAATGATCCGAAGGGAATGGATAAAGGGGATCCAACTAAACACTATAACTACGAAACAATCGAGGCCAAGGTTGCATTCAATCATATGTATTCATTTGAGAAGAAACCAAAGCAGAGTTATTTGGTCACAAATACTGATGCAGGCCAGTTGGATTTTCCCATAAACGAAATGATGTTTATCATGCCTCAGTTCAAAGCAGAAGGGAATTTTAAAAATAAAGATGAAGGTACACACATGAAAATTCGTTTTCATGCTGTTCTTGGAAAAGCCCCTGAGGAAGTTTGGTCTTCAATAAAAATCAAGAAGGTCATAAGTATGAAAAAGGATGTGGTTTTCGAAAACACAGTCCAAAATGTTAAGTATGTGGTTGCCAGGGCAAATGGAAATATTTGCGAATTCACTGTTGCAGATTTTCCATTAATGAACTTGTATGATCTTATACAAGTTGCATTACTTTTGAAAGACAAATCATTCTCATACCTTCAAAACACAGAACCAGATGAATTCAAGCTTGGAGTAGCTCACATCAAGATTTTTATCGAAAACTATTATGAGTGTTTGGCACTAACAGATGTTGAATTAGCTACTGCCAAAGGAATGGAAATTAAAGCTCCGATGGCTCCTACGAAGACTCAGGTTGAATTGAAGAAGTATGCTGATGGTGAAATTTGCCTGAAGCCTTTTGGAATTGTCTTCGCAGGAAAAGACAAAGCTGGAAAGTCTAAACGGTTCTTATTCCAAGCAAGTGAAGTCGAGAGATATTCAACATCTCAATATACGAACCTGATTGTTCGTATGAATCATTGCAAGAAGAACAATGAAGGCGACAAGAAAGAGCTGAAGAAGATTATCTCCTGGTACACGGAGATTCGAAGAGTATTACTGTATTCCATCACAGTTCTTACAAATTGAAGACTTCGACTATGATTACAAAGGGGGAGATTGTAAGGGTCGAATTGTTGTAATTAGTCGAAGTATGTTTTGGACTCTTCGAATATTTTGTAACGTATTTTACTAGGGCGCTTTTATTCGAAGCTTTAGAGTCAATGCCTTAGTATATTTTTTGTATGCTTTCAGTATTTACTAGAGTTAGATAAGAACTTTTACAGACTTGTCTACTATTCTCTGTAAAAGAATTCGAAAGCGTAATAGAGCATAACAAGATCATATTTACATCGTGTGTTCAAATCTCATATTCTTACTTGAATTCATACTTTGATTAATTCATTACTCGATTAATTGTTTCATCACCTTCATAAATTTGGTGGTTTAGGGCAAAGCCTAGTACGCGAGGCGTACATGGGAGTATGTTGGGCGTACTAGGCAGGTGGATAGCGGATGTCTTCTTAAGTATGTTGGGTGTACCAGGAGTACGCAGGGCGTACTTCAGCCATATGCAAACCCTAATTTAGGGACTTGGACCCTATTTAATGGCCTTAACTCAACTCCAAACCCTCTTATCTTCAGCATCCGTCCCATTAAACCCTAGATACGAAACCCTAGCCGTTATTTGAGTGATTCTTGAGTTTTTGGTGTGATTTCATGTGTTTTGGTGCTCATTGAAGAAGGAGTTGCTTGAAGGAGAGTTGGATTGCTTGGAGCTTGTAGATCTAAACTTGGTTTTCCTTTCTACATCTTCTAGAGGTATAAAGTCTCAACCTTGATGGCTTCTTTGTATAGATCTAGTATTGGGTGGTATATTATCATGTTTTGGTCCCAAGGTTGTGGTTTTAGTGAGTAGAAGTTAGTCCAAAACCTTTAAGCCTCATATTTGGTCTTTGTTGCGGTTGTTAAGTCATAAAAATGTCATCTTCAGGGTTTTGTTGAAGCATGCTAGAGTTGGTGTTCCTAGTATGGATAAAAACAAGTTTTGGGTCCCATTAAGACATGCAAGGGATTAAAGTTGCCAACTTTACGAGTTAAGACACCCCTTTAGGGTCATATTTGAGTTTGGATGTTCTTGTCTTAATCATTAAGAGATTATTATGAATTTTGTCCCTCTGATGAGTACGTTGGGTGTATGTAGCAGTACGCTCAGCATAACGCATGGATTTGGCATCAGAGACTTGTACGTTGTGCATTGGTGGGCGGTACATGGGGCGTACGCTTCTAGTATGCAGGGCGTACTCCAAAGGAGTCCCCATTTCTTTCTGCTTTGTCGAGTTGTACTATGTGCATAGATGGATCGTACGTAGGGCGTACAAGTGGGTATGCAACGCGTACGCTTCTTGGGCCCTCTTCATTTTGGGCCACCTTTTTAGACTCTGGGGTTGTGGACCTTATAGACTTGGGCTCATATTGGGCCTTAGGACTCCCTATTTGAGCTTGGTCCAATAATGGGCCTAGTTTGGGCTTAGGCCATTACTGGGCCTCGTGATTTTTGGGCTTGACCTTAGGAATGTAACTTGGGTTAGTATTTATTGTGTTTAGTGTGTGGAGTCGTTGTGTAGCAGACTTGGGAGCGAGAATTGCTATCTTCTATTTGAGGTGAGTCTCCTTACTGTGCTTGATGGGTCAAAGGCACTAATGCCGACCCATGATTTTTTATGTTTAGGATGCTAGTTGTCTGTGTGACTCTTGCATGTGTAGTACGTGATATGTATACTGGTGGGGTTTGATGCCAGGTGAGGCTTGATGGGTGTTTTGTATACTATTTATCTTAGTGATTCTTGCATGTGTTTATGTGTCTGTATGAATGTCGTGTGGGGCCCGATGTCAGGCGGGGCCCATCTCATGTTCTGAAAGATCTGTTCCGAGCAGAGCTCAATGCCGGGCGGGGCCCGATGGTTGTTGGGCATGGCCCATTGTATGTTTGATGTGTATGGTATGTGGTATTTTAGGGAACTCACTTAGCTTTGTGCTTATAATTTTTATGGTTGTGTTTTTAGGTACTTCCGGTTCGAAAAGGAAGGGTCCGACTTGATCGCAGCGCATCCACCCATGTTTCCGCAACTTGATGATTTTGGTATTGTACTCTGATAAATGTTTTATTATGATATACTTTGGAATGTTTGGAAAAAGATAATTTGTGTTTTTCGTTAAACGAAAAATAAAAATTTTACGTTATAATTTTTGGGACGTTACATTGTTAAATCTAATTATTAATCAACATAAAAAGAACACATATAAGGGGAATTTATGATAAGTATCACTCAAATAAACTTGAAATTAAATAAGCATGACTAATTGAATAAATAATAGATATGAATGTACTCATATTTGTATTTAATCATTCTCTATTTTAAGGATGACTTCTATTATGTGTAATAGATATTGATATGTTGTTTACCGATTCCTAAATTGATCAATTCCAACTTAATATCCTTAATCACATGTCTCTATGTTATCTACCAATAGTGATAGTTTTCCTATATCCATTTTGTTAATTTGTATTATGAAATACTTAATTTTATGATTAGTGGTAGGATGTTAAGTTCACCAAGCAAATTACACCATTTTGCTTGTAAATAAAACATAATACAATATTAAAAAGGGGATCGATCCTTAGGGAAATGCTTGTATTCAATCATCAATGCAATACTATAGAACAAGAGTAATAAAACTAACTAATTAAAATTAAACTAAAATAGGAAGGGGGGTGTGATTGTTGAAAAGTAAAAGACTTGAAGAACTAAAATACTTGCAACTAAGAAAGATGGTGAGATATCCAAATACTTGAGAGAATTGGTCAACTAAGGCAATTCAACACAATGAATATTTATGTATTTTTCATTAGGATTCCATATGTAAGCTTATCATTCATCCCAAATCGGTTATAGATTTCACGAAGCATGATATGCAAAAATTCCTCAAATGTAGTATGGAGGTTGGGGAATCCCACAACACATTTTCTTAATCAAAATCAGGGATTCAATTGAAGCAAGTGAAACCAAGAAAATTGACTACGTTGAGACATTTTCACCAGTGGCTAAGATCAAGTCTATTAGGATAATGCTTGCCAAAGCCTCCTTTCATGATTATGAAATATGGAAGATGGATGTCACAACTGCTTTCCTTAATGGGAAGTTGGCTGAGGATGTTTACATGAGTCATCCGGAGGGTTTTGTACATGTAAAGTTTCCTAATAAAGTGTGCAAGCTTGAGAAATCCATTTATGGATTGAACATTCATCTCGCAGCTGGAATCTTTGTTTCCATGAGAATGTGAAAGGGTTTGGTTTCTCTAGGAGCAAGGATGAGTATTGCGTATATGTCAAAGCTAGTGCGAGTATAGTAACTTTCCTAGTATTGTATGTTGATGACATACTCCTTATGGGAAACGACATTCCGACCTTGCAAGAAGTGAAATCTTGGCTTGGGAAGTGTTTCGCCGTGAATGATCTAGGGGAAGCTGCTTATATTCTGGGGATAAGGATTATGAGAGATAGAAAGAAAAGACTTATTGGTCTTAGTCAAAGTATTTACTTGGATAAGGTACTAAAACGTCTTAGTATGGAAAATTCCAAGAATGGTGAACTTCCTATTCAGAGTAATATATGATTTTTTTTCCTTGGTGGCAGTGATACGTTAAGAGTAACTAGATATAGTGACGCCAACTTTCAGACAGATCGAGACAACTTTTGTTCTTAGTCAGACTGGTGTTTGTGTTAAATGGTGGAGCAGTGACTAGGAAGAGTTCCAAGTAGGATATTGTGGATGATTATAATTGTGAATCAGAGCACATCATAGCAAGTGAGGCATCAAAGTAGGTGGCTTGGTTAAATAATTTCATCGGAGATCTCATAGTAGTCTCGACCATTCAGGAGCCAATGGAACTTTACTGTGATAATGAAGGCGCGATTGCTTTGAACAAAGCACCCAAGGATCATGGTAGATCCTAGCATATCGATAGAAAGTACCATTACATCATACATAGAGTTGAAGAAGGTCATATTATAGTGAAGAGAGTATCCTCAGAAGATAATCTTGCAGATCCTTTCACGAAGGCTCTGAGTAGGGTTAAGCATAACCAGCATGCTAGGAGCATATGCTTAAGAGATTACATTAGTTTTAGTAGTTAGCTGACATTTTGAAACTTGTCACAAAATAGATGTTATTTACTTCGGTGATTAGGTAATAGATATTATTTATGACTATGATTACTGTCTTTTTCAATTATTTATTCTTGTGTTTCGTTTTGCATGTTTTACTTCCCGAATGATTTGATTATTAAAAACTCCACAGTCGATCATACTTTTGGAAGTAAGTAGTGAATCAAGACTGTCGTGCATAGAATGTAGTGTCATGTATGATTTGGTGAGTAGAAGATAATATCTTATATTCTTAAAATGGAGATATATGAGTTGAAAGTTACAAGTCGGTTGTGCATTGGTGTTACGTAAACGCATCAATAACATGATGTTATAAAACGTAGTGTCATGTATGATTTGGTGAGTAGAAGATACAATCATATGAGTCGAAATTTATTTTTTCCTTTTGCCCTAACAAGAAAAAATGGTATCTTTGGGCCCCTCGGTGATTTGGTATTGACATTATAGTGTTGGGCCCAGCCAGGACTAAATTGATGTGTTCAACTAGTAAGTCTTATGAGGTCATCACAAATCGGGAAATCGGGAAACATACTTTTGGAAAAGAGATTAATTATAATACATGTTTCATGTCCATACGATATATTGTAGAACGAAGGAATGTTTAATCACTTATCTTAGGACAAATATCTGATCGGATGAGAATCTGGAGTCGCTTTAGAAAGCAACCTTTTGTTGTTTGATTTAGAAGTTATACTTGCAATTGTAGTTATAGACTTATCCAAGTGGGAGACTGTTAGATTAGGTGTCTAAGTCATTAACTAAATTAGTATATACTTGATTTAAAAACAGAGTCCTTTTTTGTTGCCCTCAAAACTAGTAATTGAGAAAACGACTTTTGAAGAAAGAGGCTGATTTATTATAAGATTAATAAATAGTAATAAAGTTTTTTATTAATATATTATGAGAGTAATATATTAATTAGAAATAGCATTATTTAACTAATAATTAATAAGAAATTAATTAGTATAAATTTTGGGATTAATTAAGATTAATTAAAAGTAGAATGACTAAAGGTGACAAACTGACAATATTCAAAAGTTGAGCATTGAGGAATACATGAACCTTCCCATAGGGGGGACGGTTTGGAGGAGGTTTCTAGGGCTTCTTGGAAGCCTTAGGGAGCAAGAAAATGGATAAGGGTTATCCAAGGAAATTTGCCTTATCCTAGACTCCTTACTCACATATATAAACTCCTTATGGGATTCATATTTTCGATCATCCATTTTAAGAATCCTTTGAGATGAAAATTCCTTCTTCCCGCCTCTCTCCTCTCACGTCTTCTATTGCTAGGGTTTGGGTACAAACTATTAGAGGCATGAGATTTCTGGTGCTTGCTTTCTGAAGCTTGTTCAAGAAGGAATTATTGATTATTTACTACAATAATCAAAAGTTATGTAAACCCTAAAACCCTTTATGAATTTCGAAAATAGTAGAGTACTCCTAGGGTTCTTGATGTTCAATTATTTATTGCAAATCAATAGTAAAAACTTAGATCCAATAGGTTGCATGTGAACTTAGGGTTAAATTTTTCCGCCACATATTTTTTTTGTAACCTATAAAACCTATCAACTTTTTAACCTAATCATCCAGGAGAGACTTGAATCCTGTCATATGCCTTGAGCATCACTGTCTAAGTACCAGATGTGCTCCTGGCCAAGCTGTGCTTAGAACACACAATTAGTACTCACAGACCCATATTTGAATGGGTCTCTTAAAGGAACATATATTATGACAGTCATCAAGGAGATAGATAAGAAAAATAAACTTTTTGATCCATTCATTATTTTGATCGATGATATTCTCAGCAGGATTGGTGTTCTTATTAGGAATATACTTACAAATATTAAAAAAGAAGTCTCCATATTGATAACATACCATGATTCAAGAAATTTGTTTTCTTGAAGTTTGATTTCTTTTAAAAATATCTTTCATGGATTTGAATCCGATTTATTTAATTTAAAATTTCTTTCTTTGTTTCTGGAACCACATATGCTATTAATGATGCTTTGTTCAATGAAAGAAGTACTAATGAAATTCTTAAACTAATACATGGAAGAGGATTCCTAATCTTGTATCAAAGAATCCTTTGCGGCTTGAGAGATATCAACATCGAAAGAGATGGAGTTGCTTTCAGATTATTCATTATGGAGATCCTCGATGTGAGCCATTAAGCACATTTCTTTTTGATCCTTGACAACAAACGATTTGATAACTTGAATGTATCAGAAAACCCACTCTGATACCACTTGAAGGTTCGTTGATCAGATATAAAAAAGTTATAATGAAGAACAAAGGATTATCATAAAGATTGTTATTCACTAAGAAAAGTTCTCACCAAGAGAGCAGGTGCACAAAGAAAGTCACAAAGAGGATCACCAAGATATGTTAGGGTTTTACCATAATACATGATCATATACTAATGTAACATCCCGACTCCTAGGTATAATATTTATACATATTTATTTTGAAGTTAACTGAGAGACTCAACGAGTGGGTGCCCCAACTCGTCGAGTAGAGCCGGGTTGGCCACGTGGGTTTAATGACTAACTCGACGAGTCAGAGAGCCGACTCGCCGAGTTGGCGCTGTGTGAGGAAACCCTAAATCTTTGGGTTTGTGTCCTATTTAAAGGGCCTTAAACCCTCATTTCTACCTCCCTCATCAACCTTGAGCACTGTGAAGAACCCTAATCGAGTTTTAGCTTGCTGTGTGAGAAGGAGAGGCTATCTTGAGTATTTTGGTGCACCTTGAGAGAAGAAGAGGAAAGCATTAAGGATTGGAGTAAGGAGGGACGTTTGGATCTAGAGGTTCTCAGTGGATAGCTTCTGTTTGAGGTAAAAAGATGCTATCTTGATCATTTTTCTTGTGAGATCTTAGTTTGGGGAGTTCTAAGGATTTTCCCAATCCTTCTTGTGTTATTGAGTCCCTTGAGCATATCTTGAGGTTGAAACCTCAGATCTGGATTGTAGGAGGTCTTGTGAGTCCAAAGACCCAAGCTTTATGGAGCTAGAGACAAGCCTATGAGCACCAAACCCTTGTTGGAGCTTGTATTGGCATTATGGAGAAAATATGCCATGCATGAACGTAAAGATCGAAGCTTTACGTGACATTCGAGCCTTGGGAGACTAGATCTAGAGTTGGGAGTGGTAGATCTTCCTTAAAACATCTGAATGGGAATACAAATTGAATGGACTTGCTGAGTCAATGAGCTGACTCGACGATTCGGCTAGGGTTTTCCCCGATGAGTCTGGACATGGGTAACTCGGCGAGTTGACGAGACAACTCGACGAGTTAAGTTGGGTTTTCGCGACATCTCACAAGAAACAATTTGACTCGACGAGTCACATAGATGCACTCAGCGAGTCAGGTCAACATGGACTGTTGACTCGAGTGTTGACTTCTGTTGACTTTAGGGTTTGGTCAAACTTGAGGGATAGAGGTCATGGAGGGGTAAAATGGTCTTCTACCCATCCCAAGAGTTAAATAGGGTTTATCACGAGTTTGATTAGAATTGTGATCTTTAAATATTAATTAGAGATGCTTATTATATGTAGGCCGGGATTAGACTGTTCGAGGGCTATTCAGTTCCTTGCTTGCTTACGAGGTGAGTCTTCTCACTATACTTACCTTGAGTGGTATTTGTGTGACCGGAGGGTCTTGTAGGCTATTATTTAGTATTGTGATATCCTGCATTATGTCTTTGTGATTTATGTTGTGTATATTATGAGCTTTACTGAGTTAGGACTGGAGGGTCCACCCGAGTTGTGGGACCGGAGGGTCCACTACTGAGACACATTAACCGGAGGGTCTTAATTGAGTTATATCCATGAGAGGCTAATGTGATATGTGTGGTATTTTGGGGAACTCACTAAGCTTCGTGCTTACCGTGTTATGTGATATGTGTTTCAGGTACTTCTCAGGATCGCGGGAAGGCACCGACTTGATTGTACACACACTTGAGATGAAATTTATGTTTTGTGGATCCTGGATTTTATTCAAAAAATTATGATCATGTGTTTTTAAATAATTTGACAATTGGGGATTTTTATGAAATGTGTTGATGAGATTTATGTGATTTTAAAAATGAAAAATTTGTTTGAAAATTTACGGTGTTACAAGTTGGTATCAGAGCCTTGGTTTGAGGGATTCAGATGCACCTTCGGGTGTGTCTGGACTCAAACTGAGGATTTGAGAAATTTTTTCAAAAGAAATGATTTTTCTAACAACGAGCAAGAGTTTTAAGAGAAAACAAGTTGGAGCAGTGTGTACAATCAGCCAGAGCCCAAACGGTGATTTCCCAAAATACCCTTACTTATTTGTGTTATGAGATATTTATGAGATGTTAGGGATGCATGCTAGATGATAGGTTAGGTATTTCATATTTAGGGCTAGTGTTGCCTGATTTGTGATGCCTTAGCCTAGGAGTTGCTGCTACCTGAGTATATGCTGTGTAGGAGTATTTACCAGAAAATCACTTAGAGAGAGTTCCGAGTTGAGAGATAATCTAGGGGAGATACCTAGATGAGCATATGAGGGGCCTACCGAGAGAGTAGTCTGATATCCGTGAGGGATAGAGTACTGTGAACTAGGATCCTAGGAGGAGGACTTGGGATGACTACAGGTTGGTGTGGAAGGTAGTATTGGGCCCGTACTACTGAAAACACCGGATCTGTATGCACCCCAAGTAAGAATCCTTAGGATACTAAGGACCATGCGGGGGTGGGTAACCGAGTGTGAGTATGCTCGAACGAGTCTCTGATTATTTTCGTGTTGTGTTTCAGAGACATCATTGTGGGTACACGCCACAACCCAGGGAGCACCAGTGGTACCAGTGACGAGGAGATTCGCAGGATCATCCATGCTGAGGTGGACGCAGCTATCCGAGACGCGATATTGGAGATGTTTGGGTCTATTAAGACCACGTTGATTGAGACCTTTGATGAGGGCTATGCTGCTGTTACTGAGGCTGCTGCTGCAGTGACTACCTCACATGAAATGAGAATTAGGGTTCCACATTAGAAGAGATTTAGGTTAAGTAAGGACACTTAACCAATTAAGGACTTAATCACCTAAGGGTAGGACTGATTAAGGTTTGACTTAGTCATTCTCAGGTATAATAATAATAATCCAAGCAATAGCCCAGATACGCACCCGATCATTGTCCAAATTAGAGCTTCCCGATCCTAGGGTTTTCCACATAAAATCATAACTAGGTTTAGTTTTCTACACTTAACCCTTTAAGGACTTAATTCATTAAGTCCAATACTGCATTAAGTTAATCGTAGGGCACTACCGAGTATAATTTAAAGTTCAATTAACAGTTTTAACGTTGGTCCTGACAAAACTCCAAAACTCGAGTTTTCTTGACATTAGGGTTTTCTAAACCCTAGTTAGGGTTTCCAACCCCAAACACATGCCAATCGGACTAAAGTTAGATGTTTAGGTAAAATTAATGTTTAATAAGTCAGCCACCACCCACTGCCACCTCGGGAAGTGGTGGTTGGTGGCGGTCCGTGGCAACCATCCACTCATGGCGGTGGTGGCGGTTTCGAGTTAGAATCCAAACAAACAATTCCCACAATAACAATCATGCAGAAAACACATGTACACACATTATTACACGTACACATCCACCTCACACGGTGGATGGTGGTAACAGAAAATGGCAATAAGGCGGCAACCACCATGGTTGGCTGCCATGGTGGTTCCTCTCGTTTTCCAGCCAACCAATACACACACACTTCAAGACTTACAGCAGCAACACACACACATATACATACGTAAACACACATACTTAATGTGTATTTGAGAGATTGTCCTCGGGCTGAAGAGTGCCCATTGAACCACGCAGCCAAACTCAGCCACTCTTGTGGTGGCAGGCGGCAGCCGGAGAACACAACAAAAGGGGCAGCCGCTCGAAGCGGCGGCGGCAACGGAACGTAATGAAGCAACAGAAGAGCGAAGATAGTGGGATGGGTGCGCCTTTACCGTAGAGAGATAACAACGGCTGCGAGCTCCGCTATTCTGACCTCTCACATCCATGACGTCATCTCATCGATCTCTGCTTTCGTCGGCAGCAGCAGCGGCGGTATCAGCTCGGTGGTGCAAGGTAGCGACAAGGTGGTGGCAGCGGCTGGAGGAGTGGAGTGATAAGGTGGCGACTGCAACAATTTCTATGGTTAGGGTTTAGGGGCGTATAAGAGATGAGGGCAAGGGAGGGGGTGTCGGGTTTTAGTCCCGCCTCCATCTTCAAACTTAATTCCATTTTCCACTTTCAGCCCCCTACCACAAACATTTTTAGATTAAGTCCATAATTTACTAAACAGCCCCTACTCTCCGAAATTTATTACAATTCAAGTCCAGTTATTACAAAATAGACCCTAAATTCCAGAAATTATAACATTTAACTCCATGCGCTAATGCTCTGACAAATTATTACGAATTTAGGGCTAACATAAAAATATAAAAATACATCTCGGGGTTTTAGGTTTTATTAATTAATTAATTATTTATTTATCAATTTATTTATTTACTAATTTTATTTTATTTATTTTATTTTAAACGGGATGTTACAGAGTTCCCCCAAAATACCACATACTAATCAAACATACTGCCAAACAAATATGGGTGCTTGCCTACCCCTTTGGTGTATTTCACCCGGAAACTATCAAGCATATTTGGGTGCTTGCAATCCCCTTTGGTCTATTTCAACCGGATACTATCAAGCATTTCTGGGTGCTTGCAATCCCCTTCATTCTATTTCAACTGGATACTATCAAGCATATATGGTTGCTTGAAATCCACTTTCGGTCTATTTCAACTGGATACCGGGTCTATTTCACCCCCTACTACTACCATATAATATCATAAGAAAGTCACGTAATCATCAAGCAAATAAAGGCATAACTGATAATTGTTACAAAGACAATCATCACACTACATCATAAACTAGTGGGCCGACATTGGTTCCTTCGACTCACGAATATTGCGAAGGAAGACTCACCTTAAACCGCTGATAACCAACTAACTGCTCGGGTTGCTGAACTAGATAACCTCACACCAACTAACAATAAATACAACCTTAATTAATAATTAACCTGATAACTCAAAATCCGAGACCCAATCCATAATCCAACTTCCTAAAGGGTAAAAGACTATTTTACCCTTTCCTTACTTGGCCCAAAACCAAGGCCCAACCCATTTGCTCAAAAAGCCTAATTTCCTAAAAGGCATCCCAAGGCCCAATATGGCCCATCTTCCTAGTTGGGCCCAAAAACAATCATGGACCTAATTCCAAGAAAACACTTAGTGTATCCATGGCCCAAAGTAAGAAGTCCAATGGTCCAACAAGGCTCAAACATTAAAATGCCCAAAATTGACTTACTGGGGAGTACGCCCCGCATACTCACTCTCGAAGCACAAAGTACAACCCGTCTATGCATTACGCTGAGCGTACTTCCACGTATGCCCAGACTACACATCAAAGGCTCAAAAATACGAAATAAGCTCTTAATGGTTAAGACAAAAGAATCCAAACACTTATCTTGACCCCTAAATAATGTCTTAACATGTAAAGTTGGCAACTGTACTCCTTTGCATGGCTTAATGGGCTTAATGGGACCAAAACCTCAATAAAATCCATAATAAACACCCAAACTCATGTATGGTCCAAAATAACTCATCAAGATGACATTTTTATGAACAAGGAACCTTATAAATGCCAAGATCCAACATTTTAAGCTCTTGGTGTAGCTCATACTCACAAGGATGACTCTAAGGACCAAAATGAACCCAAAATACTCCTTAAACTAGATCTAACACCTAGGTCATCAAGATAGAAACTTTATACCTCCAGAAGATAGATCAAGGTGCACAAAGGTTGGATCCAAAAGCTCCAAGCAATCCCACACTTCTCCAAGAAGCTCCTTGTTCTTTAATGATCACCAAAAAGCATGAAAACAGTCCAAAAGCTCAAGAACCACACCAATGGAGGCTAGGGTTTCAATTCTAGGGTTTAAAGGGATGGAGGCTGGAGATTGTCACACCCCCAAACCAAGGATGGCGGAAACGTCCGGGGGTGGAGGACTTCATGTATAGTATCACAACAATGAGTATAATAGTGCCCAAAGTAAATACAACCATCATAAATATAATTGAAAAAGTTATACAATAGTATGTGTTTACTTGTTTCCAATCAATTACACTTATGATGATAAAAATGAAATGTTTGGCGATTTAACGTCCCATCCTCAAAAGCGGTTGATTTCCTGTTTCACTGAATTCCTGAGAATACAAGTAGTTTGAAAAAGCATCAACAATTAAGTTGGTGACTTCATAAGAGTTTTATTTGAGAAAGAAGCCGTTTTCTTTGTAGAAAGCGATAGAATATGATTCTAGAAAATTTAATATTTTCCTATGTTATGCAATAATGTACCCTAGAAAGACCCGTAGATTCCTTCTATAATCACCCAGTGTATATAAGTTATATAAAATTTAATTTAAATAAACCGTCGAATATAATGGGTTTGCCCTAGGTCCACAACCAAACAAGGAACAGGAAGTAAGGCGGGCCCACCAATTCTAGGTCGATTTCGACTAGATTCTTATATAACTCTAGCATATACACTTAGCAATTATAGCTGAAGTCTAACAATTCTAGATGAAATGTAGTTTTGATAGAAATATGTTTCCAAAGAAAATCCAATATTTTCCTTATAAAAGTCATGTAGTCCTAATTGTTAAGACGGAGAGTATGTGTGTGTTTTGTGCTTATAATGTTCATAATGGGAATGTGTTTCCAAAGAAAATCCAATATTTTCCTTATAAAAAGTCATGTAGCCTTAAGCGTCAAGATCGAGAATCTACAAGTATTTTTCCATACTTAGAGTAATTCATGCAAGTTTAAATCGGCATAAACTCGTTTAATTTAGAAGTAAAACCCCTTTTCAAAGTAGAATTTTTCCTGTAAACTTGAAAGATTGTTAACTCCCTATGTGAGTCGCTATAACCATACTACGACAGAATAACCTGCTGCGACGTTCTTCAGGCGTCGGAAACGAAATGACATTTGTCACCCCCGATCGGCCGATCGGACTTATGCAAGCAGCATGGGTGTGGGTTGTCAATCCCAATATAGATCTATACACAATTATCACGCTCTCCCTACAAGAGACTCTGGTTATAACTAATTCAGGATTTTCTGTGGTACTTAAGAGTACCCCGAAGGAGAATGTCTCACAACTTACGTTAACTAGTTTACATATAGTCTTGAGTATAAAACCTCTTCCGTGGAGGAAGTGAAATCACCTTTTATGAAAATACATTTGTGATATAAATCCATAAACTATTACTATTATAGTTTATCAAGTAGTATATGAAAAACCCATTTGTTTTGAGAGTAAAACCTTTTCCATGTAGTATGCTTTTATCGAAAATTCATAAACTATACTTAATGTAGTTTATTAGATGTGTTCGAAATGAATGGAGGAAAATCCTTAACATGAATGACTAATTTCTGTTTATGATGATAAACTAACAAGAATGCATCCAAACATTGAGAAACTTATTGTTATGCACTTTGCTCAACATAATACAAAGTGTTGTTAATATGGTAAACTATGCAACTAGTTTTTATCCTTTCTGCACTGTTTTGAAATTATCATATAAAAATCATATGAAGTCGAAAACTAACTCCGTAAACTCTGAGAGCTTAGAAAATGTGTCTAGTTTATTCATAATTTTTATTATGATTTTTAGAAGTCTCTAACTTATGTGAAAGTGTTCATAATCACAGACTGGTCCGAATTCGTTTATGAAATGATAGGCAGTTTTGTAAAAATCACCATAAATCGTAGAAAAATCATATGGAGATGTGAAAGTAGTCATTTTAAAGGTATAAACCTGAACTATTTGCATATTATACAGTTTTGAAAGATATTAAGTTTAAGTTGGGTAAAACAGTTCGTGAACGGGTCACAACTTTTCTGTTGTAAGCTGTCAAGTTGAGTTTTGAATATGTTTTGGTGTTTTAACTTGTATTCCCCCCCCCCTGAAAACTGAAGAAAACTAGAAAATTTAGGGGTATGAACTCACCTTGAGTGATTTCTTGAAGAGTGTAAGGTTGAAGATGATGAGTTTCAAGTCTAGACCACTTGATGAACACACGAAGTTTTGGATGATCCTAAGAATGATTTTTTGTGTGAAGATATGAGTCGTTAATCCAAGAGTGTTATGAAAACATGTAATAACACTTGAGTTAGAAGGAAATACTTACCAATAAGTGCAGTAGCAACTCAAGAACACTTCCAAAAGTGGCTGGAAGTAGAGAGAAAATAAGCTTCCTTGTGGGGTAAGAAAAGTGTAAAAGTGTGGAAATGATCAAAGTAAATCAAGAGCTCTTCCAAGGATTTCTTTATATAGATGTGGCTGGAGCAAGTTGCAAAGATGATAGGATGTTTTCCTTGGTTTGTGTGATGTGGATAGGGTTGGGTTAATGAGGAAGTGACACATGGAGGCAAGTGGGCACACTTGACCCATTTGTAACATAAAATATTCTAAGCCCTTTTCTTTAATGTAAAATATTGATTTATAATTAATAAATCCCTGGGATGTGATTAAAGTATGAATATATAGAGTCTTATATGTCAAAATATGAGTTTGGGCGAAAATCCCACGTTAAAATCATGAAAAACGGGCTTAAAACGAAGTCGGGGTTGAAAACCGGGTAAAAGTTGCGAATCTGCGAAGTCAGGGCCGGAGGTTCGGCCTTAGGAGCTTAGAACCGAAGGTAGGTTCGCTTGATGCATTAGAACCGAGAGGAGGGCTCGGTCCGAGCAGTCTCGCAGGCGAACACGGAAGAGGGACCGAAGGCGAAGTAGGCTAGAAGCGAAGGGTAGTTCGGGTTCGGTTCTCCAGAAGCTTCGGTCCTTGCAAGTTCGGTCCAGGAGGCTTCTTAGGGTTTCGCTTCTTAGGGTTTCGGCTCTAAGAGGGTTCGGCTCTAAGAGGGTTCGGCCCTAAGAGGTTCGGTTCCTAAGAGGTTCTGTTCCTAAGAGGGGTTTCGGCCCTATTTAGCTGTTTTTCGATATAACTCCTCGTTTCGAGCGGTTTTTGGCCAAGTTAAGGGTCGGGATGACTATAAAAAGTTGAGAGAGATTTTGAGAGAGATTTGGGAGAGATTTCACATACTTGGAGAGATTTCACATACTTAGAGAGATTTGGGAGAGATTTCACATATTTAGAGAGATTTGGGAGAGATTTCACATACTTGGAGAGATTTCACATAATTAGAGAGATTTGGGAGAGATTTCACATACTTGGAGAGATTTGGGAGAGATTTCACATACTTGGAGAGATTTGGGAGAGATTTAATCTTAGTCATTATTATCGTATAATCTCGTAATGCAAGGTTCGTGAACCCCGTTATGCTTCGTTAATGATCGTTTTAAGTCCCCGAAAGGGTCCTTAGTTGTGTTTTGATGCGTTTAACTCCCTTTTTAAGGTTTTTACATTATTAACACATAGATTCTTCGAGACACTTGAATTTTTGACATAAAGATGCACATTTTTATACGTAGAATAACTTTTAACATACAAGTACTAGTTAAGTTTGACCGGTTTGACTTGTTGACTTTGACTTTGACTTTGACTTGAATTTGACGGCTGTCACAGAGATAATAAGGTTTGGTGTTGAGTTAAGGAGCTTAAATAGGATTCAAGACCTTAATTAGGGTTTGGGTCTGATTGGAGTACGCTATGCGTAACTCTGGTACGCCCATCGTACTCTAAGGAGCACCCGTGACTCCCTTGCCTAGTACGCCCTGCGTACTTCCTATGTACGCCCCGCGTACTAGGCTATCTCTGAATCCTTCAAACTTCCGAATGCCATATCTTCTTCCTTTTAAGTCCGATTTCGACGATCCTTATATCTACGGAAAGGTGACAAGAAGATCTACACTTATATCAACTCATCCTTGCCTTAGAACTTCCCGAACTAAAATCCAAAATTCAACAAAATCCCAGGCTGACACTTTACTGGTATACCCTTTGGCTCCAAAACACAAACCGAACTACTGGATCATCTAACTTACCTTATCCACACCCAATGGGTCTAAATCCATTTTTGCCAAAGGGCCTAAGCCTTATGATAAACCGATCTACAGTTCACAACCCCGAATTAGGAAACGATTCAGAACAGGGTGTTACACTCCCACTAGCCTTGACATACACACATGACTCATCTTCACTCCTAGAGAAACTAAATTCTTTGACTTTCTCATGGAAACTAAGATTCCAACTACGATATGCTTCTTTCAATCCATAAATGGATTTCTCAAGCTTACACACTATATTAGGAAACTTTGCATCTACAAAACCCTCTGGCTGACTCATATAAACATCTTCAGCCAACTTCCCATTAAGGAAAGCATTTTTGACATCCATCTGCCATATTTCATAATCATGAAAGGCAACTATGGCAAGCATCATCCTAATAGACTTTATCTTTGCCACTAGTGAGTAGGTCTCATCATAGTCAATCCTTGAGGTTTGCGTAAAGCCCTTCATAACCATTCGTGCCTTGAAAGTGTGTACTTTTCCATCCATGTCGGTCTTCTTCTTGAATATCCATTTTCAACCAACTGTTTTTCGACCAGGTTCTTGATCAAACAAATTCCAAACTTGGTTATCATACATGAACTTGATCTCTCTATCTATTTCCTCTTTCCACTTGGAAACTTCATGGCCTCCCATTGCTTCATTGTAGTTAGTTAGCTCATCCAAATTTACCAGTGTACGATCCATGAAAAATGTGTCACCCTCCGTAGTTATATGGACACCATAGAACTCATGTGGCATGCTAACTCTACTAGATCAGCAAAGAAGTAATCATTTGTCAATGGGTTCAACAGGAGCCTCATCCGCTGGTTGAGCATTAGTATCATCTAAGGTTCCTTCATTGGTTGACTCTTGAATCTCTTTAAGGTCAATAACACTCCCACTGTCCTCTTTGTATATGAGATCTCTCTTATGAAATATTCCTCTTTGTGCTACAAAAATTACGTTCTCACTAGGCTTGTAGAACAAATATCTAAAAGACTTTTTTGGGTAGCCAATGAAAATACATCTCTCACTTCTAGGTTCTAGTTTGTCACGAATCTTTCGTCTAACAAAAGCTTCATAACCCCAGAACTTGATATGTGCTAACGAGGGAACTTTCCATGTCCACATCTCCTTAGGTGTTTTGGCATCCTTCTTGGTATGGACAAGTTTGAGGATATGGACGGCTGTCTCTATGGCATACCCACAAAAAGAAATGGGAAGAGAAGCTCAACTTAGCGTGGAATGAACCATGTCTAACAAGGTCCGATTACACCTCTCAGCCACACCATTAAGTTGTGGTGTCCTAGGAGGATTCAGTTGTGAAACAATTCCACATTCCTTGAGATAGTCATGGAACTTGATACTAAGATACTCTCTGCCTATGTTAGATCGGAGCATCTTTATCTTCCTGCCTAATTGATTCTCAATTTATTTTTTAAACTCTTTGAACTTTTCAAAGGTTTCTGATTTATGCTTGATTGAGTAGATATAACCATATCTTCTATAATCATCTATAAATGTCACATAAATCGATTAGCATCCCTTCTAGCGGATCTAAAGGGACCACACACATATATGTGTATGAGATCCAACAAACTCACACCTCTTTCACAAGATCCAGTGAAAGGTGATTTTTTCATCTTCCCCAAAAGAAAATATTCACATTCATCATCTGGCCTTAAGTCAAATGATTCCAACACTCCATCCTTTTGGAGTTGGGCGATGCGTTTCTTGTTAACGTGCCCAAGACGATAATTCCACAAGCATGCATTGTCTAAAAAATAGACGAATCAATATGAAATAAATTATTACCTAAGCTATCAACACAAATCATAGTTTCATAGACACCATTAAAAGGTAAACCTTCAAACATAAAAATGCCATTTTTATAAACCAAAATCGATCCATTCATGTCATTAAACGAATATCGAAAACCTTGTCTAAAAAGTGCATGAAAAGAAATAATGTTTCGCGTCATTTCTGAAGAATAGAAACAATTAACTAAATCTAATATAACATGATCATAAGTTCCAATCTTGGTAAGAGAAGAAGATCTCCTATTTCCCATGATTAGATTCATCCTTCCATGCTCCACCTCTTCACTTTCTCTTAGTCCCTAAAAATCAAAACAAATATGAATACCACATCCTGTATCAAGGACCCAAGAATGAACATGGTGTGAGTTATTAGTTTGAATAGTGTAAATACATGCCGACGGTGACTTCACTTTGCCATCCTTGATGTAGTGCAAGTACTAGGGGAGACTTCGTTCCCAATGGCCCTTATTAATGCAATAGAAGCAAATGGTGTGACAACCCGGAATTTCTATCTGGTAAAGCCAAACAATCGAAGCAAATTCCAGACTTGTTTCTGCTATCTTTTAGCATAGTTAGGGGTCTGTTTGAGTGTTCTAAGCCTAGTACTAGGATTGGGTGTAGGGTTGTGTCAACTTAAGTTCATTGAGTTGCAATCGGGCCGGAAACTCCATCACAAGGAGTTTACGGCCGCAAACTAGAGTTTACGGCCGTAAACTCTTGGTGGCCGTGAACTCTCATGATAAGTATATATTTCCTTCATTTGTTCTTCATTCTTCACATCTTCAAGTCAAGAAAACTTATTCTCTATCAAGTATCATCAAGGAAATCCATCCCTTCTCTTCAAAAACGTAAGTAATTCATCCATTTTGCTAGTTAATCTTCTTGATCATATGAATCCTATGAATCACATCCTTGAATTCATCACTTTTCCTTCAAGATCTTCAAGTCTTCATCTTTTCACCAAGAACACCAAGAACACTCACTTGTTCTTGGCCCGTAAACACCCTCAAGACCTCCAAAGTGTAAGTATCTCTTCCATCATCTTGTTATCCTTAAGAAACACTTGATTCCTAGCCATGAAACAAACAATTAGTGCATAATCCTCAAGAGTTTGCGGCCGTAAACTCTCCTTTAGCCGTAAACTCAAGTGTGGCCGTGAACACATCTTCCTTTGGCCGTAAGCTCCCTTTTATCAATCACATGTGATTGTAACACTTCATTCTAAGTGTTTCCTAGTCCCTAAGGTTGTTTCCTTGCATGTTAGTTGTTTTAAACACTAATTACATGCCCATATATGCCATTATATGTCATTTAGGACTCGTTTGTGTATCGGGAATTCATTCGTGGAACTTCTCATCCTTACACGAATCTTTAATTGAATCACCCACATAAGGTGAGTTCATACCCCTATAATCAATCTTTTAAATGTTTTAAATGCTTTTAAGGGGGGGGGGGGATATAAGTTGAACACAATGTTATTGTGTAAATGTTTATCTGTGATAACTATCACATTAAAGGATTTCTTATGCTTTTATAAGTAATCAAATCAATTCAAAAACTCTTTTAAAGTTATGTTACTTTGTTGTCTATAAACTCTGTTTTTAAAGTACAAACATAACTCAGTAGATAAATGAGTCTTTTCTACAAATCAGTAACAGTTCAAATAAACATACTAGTAAACTATAATAGGTATAGTTTAGGGGTTCAGTTCATACTATAACTAGTACATGGAGGAGCATACTATAACTAGTACAGGGAGGAACATACTATAACTAGTACAGGAAGGAACATACTATAACTAGTACAGGGAGGAACATACTATAACTAGTACAGGGAGGAAAATACTATAACAAGACCAAGATAACAATAATGTGAAACCACTACTTCACGGCATAGCAATACACTTGTTATATCGCGTTTTGTAACCAGAGTCTCCTGGAGGGAGAGCGAGCGTTGTGTATATAGATCTATATGGGACTGACAATCCCGCATCCCGACTGTTCGCTACAGTTTGGTCGGCAGGCCAAGGGGTGACAAATGTCACATCAGTTTCGACGCCAGAAGGTCGTCGTGTTAAACACTCGTCAATCAGCATGGTTATAACCACATCATATTTTAACCTTAGTTAACAAACTAGTTTTTAAGGTAGTTAGTGCTTCATTAGTCACTTTATACAACATTGCTGAATACTTTCATTTTCCCATTACATTCTTATCGTGATCTTCTCACATAAAAGGTAAGAGAAAATTACACGAATGGTCCCTATGGTTTAAGGTAATTTACGTGTTTGGTCCCTAATTTATTTTTTTTTACTCGGAAGGTCCCTACTTTTAAACTTATTTAAATAAACACACCCCCAACCCCAACCCCCTCACATTACCCTACCTACCACACCAATTTTCTCTATTTAAATAATAGTCTTTTTAGGTAAGACAGAGACCAAACGCGAAACAAAAACAAAAAGTAAGGACCAAGCGCGTAACAAAAACAAACATTAGGGACCTTCCGAGTTAAAAAAATTAGTTAGGGACCAAGTGCGTAAATTATCCCAAACCATAGGGACCATTCATGTAATTTACTCAAAAGGTAATGCAAACTATTTTCTAGTAAAGATAGTCTTAAACTTGGGAAAACTCACATCATTACCAAAGACAAACATAACAGTTGAGTCTTAGTACACACAGTTAGAAGGAGGCCTATAATGCTAACTTTATGATTCCTCGGTAGATACATCAGGGATATATATAAATCGGATCCGACAGACAGTAGGATGTGTGCTTTCCGCTTCATTTCCTGTTCCTTGTTTGGTTGTGGGCTTAGAGCAGATTCACACAATCTACTATCTATTCGATCTTAGCTATATATGTATTCTGTATACATCAAGTAATCATAGGGAGTAACAGGTATGGGTTAGGTCATAGCATACAAATTCAGTAAACCATTTTCTAGTACAAAACATACTTTTCAGATAGAACATTTAGTAAACTAAACTAGAAACTTACTAGTAAAAGGTTTAATTCATTTTATTAAACCAGTATAACTTAAATGACCTTTAGTGGTTAATTCTATAATACCCTAGTTTATACATCAGGGTTATATATAATTAATATCTGATAGGTAGTTGGATGTGTGCTTTCCGCCTTACTTCCTGTTCCTTGTTTGGTTGTGGGCTTAGGGCAGATACACCCATTTAACTGTCTGTTCGATATTAGATTATATATAGCTAGTATAAACTAAGTGATTATAAAAGGGACTATTGTGGTTACCATTTTTACTAAATGAAATATATGATTTTCTTAAAGAATGTTTTCATCAAATATAAAGGAACTATTACACTTAACTCGGTAAGTACCAAACGAATACGCTAGGGTTATATACAATGAAGATCTAACAAACAATGGGATGTGTGATTTCCGCCTCATTTCCTGTTCCTTGTTTGGTTGTGGGCTTAGGGCAGATTCACACAACCGATTGTCTGTTTACTCTGGGTTTATATAACTTGTATCCATTTAGTACTCATAGAAGGAATTGTAGAGTCATTTTACTTATCTTTCATCACATCAGAAGATATAGGATTTTCTGGAGGAACAGGCGAACTTTTCTAAAAAGAACTTACAACTTACTTTACATCACTAAAATACTTATGAACTCACCAGCTTAAATGCTGATCTACTCTTCAAAATAACTTGTATTCTCAGGGAACTAGTAGACAGGTACGCGCTCAGGGATTCAGAAGATTGAGCATAGTAGCTTCATGTCTTGTTTTGTTATTTACTTTGGAGTCAATCTTTTGTGAATCTAATACATTGTAAACACTTTAATATTAATGCAATGGTTGCTTGTTACTTTGATTACTATGATGAATGTGTTGTGATACTAAACATGACGTCCTCCGCCCCCGAACGTTTCCGTCGTTCTGGTTTGGGGGTGTGACAAATGGACTCTTTGGGGTCACTAAAAGAAGGAATATTATAACTTGGATTTGCTTTTGGGCCATTGCTAGACGACCCAACATGGGCCTTTCCCTTCCAATTCTGCTTAGGAGCACCTTTCCTTTTCTTTCCTTTATTTTTCGAGTAAATTACACGTATGGTCCCTATGGTTTGAGATAATTTGCGCACTTGGTCCCTAACTTATTTTTTTAACTCGGAAGGTCCCTAATGTTTGTTTTTGTTACGCGCTTGGTCCTTACTTTTTGTTTTTGTTTCACGTTTGGTCCCTGTCTTACCTAAAAAGACTATTATTTAAATAGAGAAAATTGGTGTGGTAGGTAGGGTAATGTGAGGGGGTTGGGGTTGGGGGTGTGTTTATTTAAATAAGTTTAAAAATAAGGGTAAACTAGTCTTTTTAGGTGACAGGTACCAAGCGTGTAACAAAAACAAACAGTAGGGACCTTCCGAATTAAAAAAATAAATTAGGGACCAAACACGCAAATTACCCTAAACCATAGGGACCATTTGTGTAATTTGCTCTTATTTTTCCCAATGGCTAGGACAGGAGCAGTAGAAGAGGTATGAGTTTGATTCTTCTTCATTCCTGACGCAGCCGTTCGCAATAGGTTGTGGAGTTGGGCCAATGTGGTTTCTGTGTTGTTCAAATGATAATCCAAAATGAACTGACCATAACAAGGTGGCAAAGAGTTAAGGACCATGTCCATGACCAACTCTTCGTCGAAATTCACATTTAGCCTTTCAAGGCACTCCACGTATCTTTGCATTCTTTGCACATGGTTACAGACAGACTCTCTTTGCTTCAATTTGCAAGCCATTAGAGCTTTGACGACCTCATACTCTTCTTGAAGAACTCTCTTGTGAAACGTTTCCATAAGATCCAAGATCAACTGATATGGTTAGTAGTCCTCATATAACTTTTTCAAGTCAGGAATCATGGTGGTAACCATGATGCAAGCAACCTTAGTCGCGTCGTCATAGTGTTTCTTGTAGGAGGCTATTTTTTCAAGAGTAGCAGTGGCCTCATCGATCTTAACGAGTTGTTTATCAAGGACATACTCTTTGCCCTCGTATCGAAGAGCCATCTTGATGTTTCACATCCAATCATTGTAGTTGGTGCCATCCAATGTCATATTGGACACGATCGAGAGGAATGAACAGTTGTGGGAAGAGTTTTGAGAAGCAGAAGCATCACTAGGAGTAGACATCTATAGAGAAAAAGAAGTTTTAGTTAATGATATAAATCCTTAATATTTTTACCCATAATTAATATTTAAGGCTAGGATCCAATATAACAATTCACAACTAAGAAGAGGGATGTCGTAATCTTATTGCGAATTTATGAAAGGTAAGTAAAAGCAATTCACCAATTTTGAACTATGAAATTCCTAGATCTTTTGAGATTCATTGAAACTTATCAATGACATGTTTAATCTCAAATTATGCTCTTCTATTTGTGATTGAGATGCCGAGGATCACAAACAAGATCTGAATAACCATACAAATATGCTTGACACTCTCGATGTCATTTATCATCTCCAACTAATGTGTCGGTTAACCACAGGCACTCCATTAACAATGACAATTTTTGATATGCCCATTATTACTCTTTATAGTCACTATTAGTGTGTCGGTTAACCACACATGCTCCACTGACTACATATAAAGGATAATGTGTAATTTTATGGATTAACATACTTTTAACATTTTTCCTAAAGCAACTAAGAGTGTTCTTTTAAAAAATAGTTTAGTTACTTTATATCATTATATTTATTAATGAGATTATGTCATATCAAATCCGTTCGGCTAATGACCCTCCACCATACAAGAGAGCGGTGGGTAAGAGAGGATACCCAATGACTATCATTTTATAGGTCGCTTCCTTAAACTCCACGTATAGTATGGTTTCGTGAATGAGGTGTCACACCCCCAAACTAGAGGGCGGAAACGTCCGGGGGTGGAGGACTTCATTTGTAGTATCACAACACATGCATCATAGTAATCAAAGTACAAACAACCATTGTATTTAAAAAGTATAAGTATTTACATGTGTTCAATCATTGTATATTGAACCAAAATAGTTATACAAAAGAAGATATGACTCAAAGTAGCTCCATCTTCTCAAAAAGCTCGGGGAGTACCTGTGTATCATTTCCCTGAGAATTCAAGTAATTTGAAAAGAGAGTATCAACATAAAGTTGAGTGAGTGCATAAGTTTTTATGTTTAAAAGGATGTCTCGGTATCTTGCATATGTAAATTGTTCCAGAAAATCCTATATTTTCTGTTGTATATGAAAAGTAGTTTTATTCCCATAAAACCGTTCTCTTTGTAAATCAATGTTTTGTATTTGTATTCCTTTATGTAAAACTTGTAACTGAGAGTGTGCCTGGCTCCACCAGCTGTTATTGAAAACTGTATTGAACCATTGTAGTTTGAATTATGGAAACTGGTACTTTGAAGGTGTACTTTCGCTTAGTTGTTTATACATTAACGTATTGTTAATATCTTTTTAATGAGTTATTATAACCATACTATGACAGGCTGGCCTGAAACAAACGCTTTGTGGGCGTTTAAACTGTTGATAACAATTGCCACTCATTGGCGTGTATGCCTGACTGTAGCTAGCAGCCTGAGTGCGGGGTTGTCAATCCCGATATAGATCTACACACAACTTGTTTCGATCCCCGGACTGGAGATTCTGGTTATAATGTCAGGACTTTACCTTGGTTGTCTAAAATGAATTAAACAACCTGAATTGAATGTCTCATAAAAAGCATATAAACGTCACATGTATATTAGTTATGAAAACCCAATCATTCTGAAATAAATGATTGACAGTATGTTCTTGAATCAGTATTCCGAACATGTATTTGACAAGTGTAAACCCTTGATTTGTTCTGAATCAAAACCCTTGTTTCTTGTAAAACAGTGTATTCTAGTATACTTGAATCATGATTTATTGTTCTATGTATCATAAATTATACCTATTATAATTTATATGTACTTTCTGAATCGGTATTTAACTATGTTTGCATGTAATCCCTTGCTCAACATGTTACAAAGGTATTTGAATTGATGAAATAACTTTTATATTTATATACATATACAATTTAATATATAAGTAAAATTTAAACGACACTCGAACAAATAACCGGTACTATAAGCCCACATCCAAACAAGGAAAAGGACCCAAAATGAGTTATCAGTCCTAAGCCTTTTAAATCTTATTTATATACATACATATATATATATATATATATATATATATATATATATATATATATATATATATACAAATATGAATTTGGGGAAAAATATAAGTTTATAAAAGAGTTTAATGTTTTGAGTATTTTTGATGATTTAATGTCGTTTTATCATGATTTTATAACACAAAGTTCTTGTGTTATGCTTGTATTCCCCCCTTAAAACAGTAGAAATTATGAAAATACGGGGGTATGAACTCACATGATAGGTGGTGATTCGGACAGCGTTTCGTTTCCCGAAAAGGAGTTTATTTGACGAAAAACATGCTCAAATCGGGTAGAGTTTCGACTGGAGAGAGGTTAACTTCTCGGGAATCTCGGGGCTTCGAGGCTTGATTAGGGTTTTAGACTTGATACCCGGGCTTTAGGGGTTGTATATAAGTTTGTGAAAGTGAAAAATATGAAAGTGTGTGAAATTTGGGGTGAAAAGTGTAAAATGTCTGGAGGGTCTCGCATGCCTTATATAGGCCGAAGCCTCGGATCCGAAGCAAGGGGAGGCTGCCGCGTGTTCGGACAGGTGGCGAAGGGAGAAGGCTCTCTTCGGACAGCTGGCGAGGCGTATCAGATGGCCATTGGACCGGACTTCGGTCGAATCAGAAGAAGGCACGGTGCGAGGGGGTGTCCGAGGGGTGTCCGGGGGTGTCTCCTGCGAGGGTTGTTGGCTGCTTATTGGACCTCGGTCTCGGTCCAATCAGATGGTGACACGGCGAACTTCGGTCCAATCCGATGGTGACACGTGGAAGCCTCGCATGCGAGGGTGACGTGGCCGAAGGTCAGCCTTGCGAAATTTCCCGGTTTTCAATATTTCTTGATTTTTGTGCCAAAAACTTGAGAAAATCATAACTTTCGCATACGAGCTCCGTTTTCGACGTTATTTATATGCACGCGTAGGTAAAATTATACTCTACGACTTTCGTTTAGACTTCGTCGGATGATTTTGATTTTATTTTTAATATTATTATTTTTAACAGACCGGGACAGGAAATCCGTTAAAAATTCATAACTTCTTCATCCGACGTCCGTTTTTGTCTGTCTTTTTACCGTTGTACTACTATTGACGATACCTTCAATTCTGGTTTAGGTTGTGTCGGCTAAAAATCACTCAATCTTTATTTTGAAGTTTTTAGCTGTACACTGCTACACTGAAACTTAGAAAAATCGTAACTTCCTCATACGAAGTCAGATTTTTCCGTTTTTTTTATGAAAGTTCTCGGTTTAACATAAACTACAACTTTCATTTAGATTGTTAAGGCTAAAAAGCCTTTTATTGAAAATCCAGTTTTTACACTAAACAATGTTTTTCCGGTTTTGTCGCGGATCTTCGATTGGTCATAACTTCTTCGTTATAACTCGGATTTTAGTGTTCTTTATGTTTTTGGAAACCTTGTTACAATCTCTAATACTTGGTTCATCCCAATCGAGATTGTTTAATAATTTATTTTTGAGGGTCAATTATGTAAATATACACAGTATGCTAAAATTTCTCTTTATTATTTTAAAAAGAAATACAAATTGACCTTAAAAAGAAATACAAATTGACCTACATTTTTACATAGGTTTGAAATAACGGTTTGTTACATGAGGCGTACTAGCGATTTGACTGACTTGTCTTATACATATAATATATTAATCTTTTAGTTATAGATATAGTATAAGGTGTATTTTAAAACTTTTCTAAATTACTAGGTTCAAGTTTAAATTTTCGAAATTAATAAAAATTAATTTAATTTAAAAATAAAAAAGTTTTGATTTAATCTTCAACTTTTAATTATGCAATTAATCAAATTAATTAAATTATTATGGATTAAATAATTATTTACAATTAACCAATTACTAAAATAATTCAAATTTAATCCTAATCCTAAGCCTTCTAATTTTCGAAAATAGGCTAGGATTTATCAGCTTTTAATTGTTCAAATTTTAAGTCTTTTAAAATAAAAAATAAGGAAACAATGTAAACCCTAAAGAGGACTCCTCAATTTTCGAATATAGGAAAAGGAGGCTAGGGTTTCTAAAACTCCAATTGCGAAATTTTGCCTCTTTAGGGTTTAGTTTCTATAAACTCCAATTTTGATCTATTCAACTTTATGAAAGATCAATGAGAATAATGGCTTTGATACCACTGATGAGTTTTATAGGTTACACAAATCTTATTTTGGCGGAAAAACTTAAACCCTAAGTTCACATGCAACCTAAAGGATCTTTGTTCTCACTATGATTTGCAAAAAACAATTAAATATCAAAAACCCTAAAAGTACATTGCTATTTTTGAAATTAAGAAAGGGTTTATAGAAATTACATTATAGCAAATAAACTAATATTCCTTCTTGATTGGCCGTTGGAAAGCAAGCACCAGAAGTCTCGTACCTCTAATGGCTCACACCCAAACCCTAGCAATTGGAAGCTAAAGAGGAGAGAGGAGAGTGAAGGAATTTTCGGCTCTAAGCTCTTAGAGAAGATATGGCTGAAAATATGAATCCCATAAGGGGTTTATATAGGCGATTAAGGAAGTTAGGATAAGGCATATTTCCTTGGATAAACCTTATCCCTTTTCTTGCCCCCCAAGACATTCTAAGCTTCCTTAAAGCCCAAGAAAAGCTCTAGAATCCTCCTCTATATCCGTCCCCCTCTTGAGAGGTTCTAGAATTGGTCCATGGTTAATTTTTAACATTGTCATATTTAGTCCTTCTACTTTTAATTACTGCAGTTAATCCCAAAATTAATTCCAATTAATTTCTGATTAATTTTTAATTAAACAATACTATTTCTAATTAATATATTATTCTCATAATATATTAATAAATTATTTATTTTGATTTCTAATTAATTTATTAACCATATAATAAATTAATAAATCAATCTCTCTCTCTCCAAAAAGCATTATAGTCAATTATTAAGTTTGAGGGCAATCCAAAATGACTCTGATAAAAATTCAAGATTATACTAATTTAGTTATTGACTTAGACACCTAATCCAACAATATCATCCTTACGGCTGATATCGTATAAGGAACCTCAAAACGTCCCCCTTGTTCATTTCCTTCTAGGTTTCTGCCTTTTTTGTCGCTCTTCTGTGATGATATAGGCTTTGGATAAAGTTAGGGTGTTATTTATAGTTTTTCTGACTGACTTAAATCGATGTGCGACACACATTTCCTGGTGCGAGCTTGTAAGTTTGGTATAATCTTCAAAATCTTCAGAATCTCTTGAATTGCTAAGTTTCATCCATTTTCCTTGGTCAATAATCCACAGAAATATGCTCCAAAATTGCCCTTTTGGCTTCTATTTCATTAATTAGTCATTTTCAGCTACACAACATAAATATAGATCGATTAAGCACCTTTCGTCATATTTTAATGATAAAAATGACTTAAAAAGTATATAAATGTCCATTAAAATATGTATGATTTGGGACACATTAGGTATATTATGGTTCAACTTTACACACTGTTTCATGCATTGGACCTAAGAAATGATCAAATTTTCATGAAAAAGATAAGTAAAGAAGACGATTTCACTATCTAATTAGGGCACCTCCTTAAACCTTCAACTTGTGTTTTCCATATTCCAACCAACTACAATATTTGATTCCTTTCCACAATTGCATCGAATAAGGAGTTACATTGAGATTCGATTTCATTGATGTAACTTCTTTGGATAGATGAGTAAGACATTGTATTGAGAAAGTGAAATTGATTGAATGGAAAAAGAGAAAGGAAAAAAATAGGACTTCAAGGACATCCTATTGATATTAAGGAGAATGTCATTTACCATGTCAGCACCTATGTGTCATTCCATGTTGGATATAGTTTGTCACGTCACCAACAAAATAAAAAGTATCCGATAATAATAACAAAAAGTTAACAAAAAACTATAGGGAAAATGACTTATAAGGGTAACAAAGTATTAAAAATATATAAAAAATACCATTGAACTTTTGTTTGTACACGTATTACTATCAAACCATTAGTCGTTGTACACATATGACCATTAAAGTTTACCTTTTAAAAAAAACAGTATTGACGTTATCGACATAATAGGTTACCAACTACATGGCCATGATATAGATTTTATTGTTGATGATATACACATTTTAACATTAAAATTTACATATACATTTATCATTAATTTTTTCTATACGCATTTCACCATTAAATTTTATATAATTTATTAAAAAAAATAGTATTTTGAAAGCTACATATATTTTAATATGAATATATATTTTTACTTATAGATAATGTGTTTTTTTGACAATTTTTTGTCTTAATTTCAATTATCGGTCAAAATGTTTTATCTTAAGGATCTGGATAACATACGTCATTGGTCTAGTATATCTAATGATAATATTTTTGATTACATACCCGTCACTTCTACAAATCTAACAAATCGATGTCATATAATTTGATGATGAAATCAATAGTGATTCAGAGGTTCATGGCTGGTTTTCTCAAACGGGTGAAATGAAGCAATTAGGTGCAAATGATTGCCATTTCACAAGTGATTATCGATCAAGAAAATCACTTCGTATGAAGTATATTGTGTGACTTATATGGTTTATCAAAATTCAGTTCCTGTGATTAAAGGCAAGTCTAATTTTTTTGTTAGCTCATTGTTAATTGCTATGTTTTCGATTTGTTTCAGTATGTGGAGTCCTTTTATGAATCATTTTTAAATAAAGGTGGAGTCTCATATTGCACACCTCACACTTTCAGTGGAGTCCTAGCAGCAGCAGCAGCAACAACTTATATATAAATATCTATTTTAATACCTAAACAATAGAACATTTTTAAGTTTTATATAAACCACGGTTATTTAGTTTTAAATTAATATTATATTATATTAAATTATATTAAGTTATATTATATTAATTTATGAAAACATAAAAGATAGATAAACAGATTTATTTAACAACATTATATTCTTATTTATTGAGTTAATAATGTTTTAAAATAATTAATTATTTAAATATTTTATTTTAATTATGTTATACTAAAAAATATTATAGATTAAAGATTAACTTTTGTAGTATGTAGACATGTAAGATTTTGGATTTATGTAGTCTAAACAATAACAACACTCCAGAATATGCATAAGATATTAAAAAATATGATGTTTTAGACTCGATACATATTTTTTAGTAGGCCATTTAGGATAGTCGCTTTATTTATGATAGTAAATTTTGTTAATATCCATAACTTTATTCAAATGCAAATTGCAAAATGTTTAATATTATATTGTTGTAGATTAGCCATCTTGAATCCTATTAATTTGAATTTTATTTTACAATCGAAATATATTCAATAGTTAACTTCTAAATTAGTTAAAAAATAATAATTAAAATACATTTAATCGATAATTACAATTAACTTTATATAAAATTAAAAGTTGCATTAACTTAATAATAATAATAAATTGCATTGAGTTAATTGTTTGATTGAATCTGAAAAAAAAAATGAAAATGTAGTTTTAAAATAATTCAAAGAATAAAATTATATTAAAAAAAATATAGCATAATTATGTATCTAAACCCGTGGGTAGACGGTCACTAAAATCATCATGTATTTCACGATAAATATTTATCTTTATAACCAAGCTAATTTATATTTTGTTTTATCATTATGTTCAACTATAATACATTTGTACTTATAATCATCTTTAAAATTTCAAATATTATTATTAAATTTTCAAAATCATTTAACATGATTATTTAATAAAATATATAAATTAATATTTTAAGTATATAAACATTTGTCTGTATCGATTCTCCGGGAACACAGAGGCCATCCATTCGTTGAGCTTGTTATATAAAGTATGTGCTCATAACTGCTAGTGAACAAACAAAACACCCTGTTTCCATCCACCTCACAAATATCATCAACAAAATCCAACCAGATCAAAATCAAACCTCACACTCTTCCTCAAATGTTAAAGGAAAACCCAATTCAAGAATTACAGTTGCAAAATCCAAATCCAATTCAAAATCCAAATCTAAATCCAAATCAAAATCCCCCAAAAATCTTTACTACCATGGCAGCAAACTCGCCGACCACCACAAGGAAAGAAGGTGAATTTCTCCTCCTTGGCCGATACGAGATCGGAAAGCTTCTCGGACATGGCACCTTCTCTAAAGTCTACCTCGGTCGTAACGTGAAAACCAATGAATTTGTCGCCATTAAAGTGATCGATAAAGAACAGATCTTGAAAGGCGGTTTAATCTCCCACATAAAACGCGAGATCTCCATCCTCCGCCGTGTTCGCCACCCCAACATCGTCCAACTCTTCGAGGTAATGGCAACAAAAGCTAAAATATTTTTCGTTATGGAATACGTTAAAGGCGGTGAGTTGTTCAATAAAGTTGCTAAAGGTAGATTAAAAGAAGAAATCGCTAGAAATTATTTCCAACAACTCATTTCTGCTGTAGGGTTTTGTCATGCTCGTGGTGTTTTCCATCGAGATTTAAAGCCTGAGAATATATTACTAGATGAAGATGGTAATTTGAAGGTCTCCGATTTCGGATTAAGCGCCATTTCTGAGCAAATCAGAGGCGATGGTCTGTTTCATACCTTTTGTGGGACGCCGGCGTATGTTGCGCCGGAGGTTTTAGGCCGGAAAGGGTACGAAGCTGCGAAAGTCGATATCTGGTCATGTGGGGTTATCTTGTTCGTTTTAATGGCTGGTTATTTACCATTTCATGATCAAAACGTTATGGTTATGTATAAGAAGATTTACAGAGGGGAATTCCGGTGTCCACGGTGGTTCTCGCCGGAGTTATCCCGGCTGTTAAAACGACTCCTTCAAACAAACCCAGTTACCAGAATCACCATACCGGAGCTCATGGAGAATCGTTGGTTCAAGAAAGGTTTTAAGAACATAAAATTCTATTTAGAAGATGATAAATTGTTTAGCGTGAAAGATGAAGACTTTAAAGACGATGATATCGATTACTCATCCGATCAATCTTCACGGCCCGAATCACCTACCGAGGTTGACACCAGAAAGCGGCTCACCACCATGCCCAGACCTGCAAGCTTGAACGCATTCGATCTAATTTCATTCTCACCTGGGTTCAGTTTATCTGGCCTTTTTGAAGACGCCGGAGAGGAGTTACGTTTCGTCTCCGGCGCCACCGTGCCACACATCATTTCGAAGCTCGAGGAGATCGCAAAAGGGGTGAGTTTCAAAGTAAGGAAGAAGGATTTCCGGGTAAGTTTGGAAGGATCAAGGGAGGGAGTGAAAGGTCCATTGACGATCGGAGCTGAGATATTTGAATTAACACCAAATTTAAGAATGATTGAAGTAAAGAAGAACGCCGGAGACAAAGGGGAATACGATGAGTTTTTTGATCGTGAACTCCGGCCGGGATTGCGTACTCTGATGTTGCCGGCGCCTATCTCCGGTGAATCTTCGGTTTTGCCGTCTGAGACTGAATCACTTAAATGATTTTGGTTGTATTAGCGAGTGCCACGTGCCAAAGCCTTGGGGCTTATTGACTGTGGAAACATATATAGGTTCGAGTTCCACATTAAAAGCAGTAAAAAGATGTTGTATTTTAGTGTATATCTCGATGTTGAATCCTTGTTTTTTCAATTTCTATGACTTGTAACGTTTCTTTGATATTTGGAGTTGGGTAGAATATGTTGTGGCTTTTTAATAATTGAAAGTATTGGAAGTGGAAGGTGATTTCCATAATCTAATGATAGGAAACAATAAAGAATAAGCCAATGTAACTTTATGTTATAGATTTATATATTTAATATTTCACAATGATTGTTGTAAGATATTGGTGTGAAATTGTATTTTAATCTTTAACAATGATTATTGTAACATGTTTGTGAGATTGATAATCTTATATATATAAACTAGGTATGTTCCTAGATTATTGTAAAATGTTGATGAGATTATAATCTTTTATATATAAACCAGGTACGTTTATAGGCCCGCCCAAAGGTCAGACCAAGAGGCTTAATTTAGGAATAAAAGAAACCAAGGTGAAATGCCAAAATTAGAAAGTAACAAGATTGGAGGGTTAGTTTGGGAATGAGATAATGACTTAAAATGGTAATATATTTTTCGATTTGTACACATTTGGTTACTGAGTTTTTTTTTCGTCCACATTTACCTCTTCAACTTGTTAAACTGTATACATTCAGGAGGTCCTTATGACCGACTACTCCAGGTTACCCGGTAAAAATGATTTAATACGATAATATATTTTTCACTTTGTACACATTTAGTCCTTAATATTTTTGTACACATTTAGTCCTTATTTTTTTTATTTTTTATTATTTTTTTTTTGCAAAATAAGTCATTTTTTTGTACTCATTCAATACTTATGAATGATTTTTTTAGGTTTTTCTCATAAAATCTTACGTGAGACATTCATTAATGAGGTATATGAGGCTTTTGATGCTTATATCTATCACGATCTCGACTACTTGGTTGCTTAGGTAATGTAGTCTGTACGTCATAACATCTTCATACGATCTTTATATCCATGCGTTCGTATTTTAGTCTACTTTTCATTTAGATTACTCCCATTAAAAAATAATATATTTTTACGTACGATTTTTATATTCATACGTCGGGGCGGATTTAGCATGGTCTCAGTGTTGCACCGACAACACCTGTTTTTTTATTCGCAGTGGAAAAAATTTTGATTTTTTTTTCGTTTATACCTATTTTTCATGTATCGGCAACACCTATTTCATCTCGACAATACCTACTATGTATTCTGCGTCTGCTCCTGTCCATACGTTTTTTATGAATGCATATATGGATGTTTTTTTTTAATAAAATCGTAAGTAAAAAATATATTAGATTTTAACTGGAGTAATCTTAATGAAAGTTGTAGTAGACTCAAAACAATGAAAACGTGGATATAAAGATCGTTAAAATTTGATATCGTAAGAAGAAGTTATGATGTTCAAAATACAAGACCTAAGCCAAACCACAAGACCTACGCAACCAAACAATCGAGATTAAGTTGGACATAAACATCAACAACCCCAAACACCTCATCAATGATTGTCTCACGTAAGATGTCGTGAGAAAAAACTAAATAAATCATTCATAAGTACTGAATGAGTACAAAAAATGACTTATTTTGAAACAAAAAAAAAGTTAAGGACTAAATATGTACAAAAATATTAAGGACTAAATGTGTACAAAATGAAAAATATATTGCCCTATTAAGTCATTTTTCCCGACTAACCTGGAGTAACCTGTCATAAGGACTGAATGTGTACAATTTAACAAGTTGAAGGGGGTAAATGTGGACGAAAAAAAACTCAGTGATCAAATATGTACAAATTAAAAAATACATTATCCTTTTAAGTCATTATCCGGGAATAAAAGAAGCCCAGGTGAAATGCCACAATTTGAAAGTAACGAGATTGGAGGGTTAATTTGGAAATAAAAGAAGCCAATGTGAAATGCCATAATTGGGGTAAAGAGAGTGGATGTCAACATTCAATTATTTCCAATCATACACTCTTCCAGACAATGGTAATATCCTTTTTATTTTATGAAGGTTTCTTAATTTTATAAATTCAATTTAATTAGTAATCACAATACAACGAGGAAGAAGTAAAACAAACAATAAGTTGCCCCGTTATTTTTTTTTTTTGTATAATAACATATCCTTGAATTCCTTATTACCTCTTTGATTACTAACTTGATTTTGAATTGAATAAGCATAATAATTTAAAAACTATCATTATCTATACCAATTAAACAATATCATAGTACTTAGATTACATAATTACTACATACATGAAACATATGCCAAATGATCATGACCAATTGAAAAATACAACAATATCCTAATAAGAATAAATTTAAAGTATAATTCTATAACCGGTTAGAACGTTTCAAAATATAGTGTCTTGAAAGGAAAACAAAATTTAAAGTACAATCTTGTAACATAAAGAAACGAAGTATGATGTTATATTAGATTAACAATGGACATATGTTGCTAACTTTTTGCGTTTAAATCTAACATTCAAACAATAAATACGAACTACAATTTCAAATTACCGTGGCCTCACCAATGCCATGTCTTCTACACCTGCAACTCTTGGTTTCAGTTTGACAATTCATCACAGTGTTTTGGGAACACTATCATTGGTCTTGAATAAGGTTTTTGGATGAAAAACAATAATTAATACAAAATTATTTTTGTTTTTCTATCCAACCGTAGCATTGAATGTAAAGAAGCTTGTTTGTTTAATGAATATGAGAAAAAACAAAATGCAATGCAACTAAATGAACCTAAAAGGAGTACCAAAAAATGTATTAAATTCCAAGGTAGACAAGTCCCACTTAGACATTTCCAATACATCAAATGAGAAAAATATATGGCAGGAACATAATATTCGTAACATCCAATAAAATTCAAAATCTTTTCGATAAATATTTTTATAGTTGGAGACCAAAAAAAATAAAAAAAATAAAAAAAATAAAAAAAAACTTTCTGAAGAGACAGGGATACAAAATTGAAAACAAACTAAGATCGGTGTAGCCCCTACGTCCACTTATTGGTTTAAATTGCAAAGAATACTTATTTCTCATTTATTATAACTCATAAGGGTAATTTTGGAATGATTTTCATTTTTTGAAAATGGTTAAAAGATAATGGACTCCTAAGAAGAAGAAAATTTGAAGATATATATCCTCATAAATGATTCAACCTGAATAATAATCATCATCATCCAACAAGGAGCTGTTGGCAGTAGCATTATTGGAATCTTTGAGTCATTAGGATCCGCGTGTTAGAAATACCCTGCCAACCATAGTACTATTATTCAATATTAGGTTTTGGTTCATCTAGGCTTTTAGATCTTTACACACTTTATCAAATTGATGTTGGGTTTTAATAGCATCAACACACTTTCTAAAGGTAGCGGAAACAATCAAAATTTACCTAAGCGTACATGCACCATAACATCTAGGTTTTACTAGTTATAGCAACCTACTATAAAAATCAAACTATAAGATGGAATACTAACCTCTTTGTTCTTTTATTGAGACCATGTGACTGCCAAAACTTGCAACGGATGAAGGACCCAAAGTATAATCCATCTAACGTAGTCAGACCCACAAACTCCAAAAGCTAACAAGGATTAACCTTAGTCTAGGGTTTGATGAAAATTCTATAACCCTACGAGAGGGTTTATAATTTTCATAGAAGGGGGGGGGGGGGAGGGGAGAGAGAGAGAGAGAGAGAGAGAGAGAGAGAGAGAGAGAGAGAGAGAGCTTGGATGATTTTGGGAGAGGGAATCAACAGTTAGGGTTTGACTGCTAACCGTCTAATTGTCTAATTATAGGTAACAAATGAATTCTCAAGGGATACAAACTCGTAGGGTTTATCTTTGTCTTATTCAAAACATGTCATATCCCTATCCAGGGATAAGTATAACTGTCTCCTACCAAGCTCCATGAGTTTCTGGAATATTCCAATTAATCTTTAATGAATTAATTAATATTCAAGCCCTTTAATTAATTAAAACTATTTAATTAATTTATTAATTACCTAATAAATTAATAACTTATTTTTATCCATTTCCTTATTGCTAATTGTGTTATGAGGCCAACCCATAAAGAACCTTCTATTATTAAAAATATTACCAAACAGTTAATGACCTTGGAAACTATTTCCAACAGTTACCCACTTGGACAAGTCGTTAACTTTCCAGGTCTAATACTTCATTAACAATCAATAGAGAGTAGTCATCTAATGCAACCGTTAAACTCTTTTCAGAATCAAAATTTAGTCCTTAGATAAGTGATTGAATATTCCTTTATTCTAGATATATCTATAAACATGAGACATGGATAAGAATCCATCTCAATGTTCAAAGTTTTGTTTCCCGATACAGATTTCTGACTATCACATTTGACTTCTAAATGGAACACATTAATTTAGTCAGGGCTCCGCTAAGCACTTTAGATGCCAACACCAAATCATCGATTGTCCCATAGATATTGCTTCTCAGTTACAAGAAGGAACAAATAAACTTTGACTACATAGTTTTTGTATACTCATCTAATCATACATGGAAATACCCTTTATGACTACCAGTTACGTATAGTGTTAGCAGATCAATACACAACAGATTTTATAAGAAAAATCTCATATGCATCTAGGTTTGAAGAATAAAAGATATTATCATATTAGAATTACTTATGACAAGATCCATTAAGTAATCTCTAAGTGCGGGTTGTTCCAATACTTAAAATCTTTATTGTTAAGTACTTATGAGTGTTAGCGCAATATTTATGCAATGTCCAATCTTAATGGCCAATTAACTAATACTCATGAAAATCTTAAATCACTTACTCACTTCCTAAAGTCCGACCGACTATGGGTGTTTGAATATAGTTAAACATTTTGAAAGTGGGTTCAAACATGCAACAGAGAAACACATAAAAAAATAACACACCTTTGATATCAGTACAAGCAATTTATTAAGTCACCACGAAATAAACATCAAAACGGTTACAATCCATAATACTATATGTTTTTAAATAAATCAAACTAATATACTAAACTATTACATCATATCATTCTCGAGTCTCATGTCAATGGTCCTATCATGACCATCATGTTTCTCTTTTGACAATGGCTTTGTGAATGGATCAGAAGAATTCTACACATATGATACCCTATTCACAACGATGTCTCCATCATCTACTATATGTCAAACGTAGTGGCATTTTCTGAGTATGTGTCTCAAATTACCATGGTCCTTAGGTATTTTAGCCTGTGCGACTGCACCTTCATTATCAAAAAAGATCTCCATGGGCTCTTTGATGCTTGGTATAACTCCAAGATCACCGATGAAGTTCTTTAACCATATAACTTCGTTTTTTTCTTCACTAACTGTAATATATCTTCACTCGCACATTGAGTCTGCCACTATCTTCTGCTTGGAACTTTTCTACGCAACCGTTCCTCTATTAAAAAAGAATACCTATCTTGATTGTGAGCATGAGTTGTCCTGTATGTATGGAAACTCACATCAGTATAACATGTATCTTGAAACTCTTATCTAACACCATAAACTTAAAACATATCCTTAGTTCTTTGCAGATACTTAAGGATATTCTTTACAGTTGTCCAATGATTATCACCAGGGTTGTCCAAATTGATGGGTTTTCTAGGTTATAAACAAAAAATACATATAGCGGAAAAATACTTAAACCATTAAGTTCACTTGCAACCTAGAAAGGATCTATGTTTTCTCTACTGATAACAACTAACTATGAATATCAAGAAAACGCTACGAGAGAGGCTATGAAATCGAAATTCATACATAAAATTAGGGTTTCATACCTTTTGATTATTATTGTAAATAATCAAAGTAGAATCCTTCCTCTAGATCTTGGAAAGCTAGCCCCAAAGGAATGGATGCCTCTAATGGCTTGTACCCAAAACTCTAGTAGCAAGAAGACTTGAGGAGAGAGGAGACTAGAGCATAAATTTGGCTCTATGAAAGCAAATATATGTGTGTGGAAAATATGGAATCCATGGTGTCCTATTTATACTTACTTAAGGAAACTCCCATGGAAACGAAAGAGTCATTTGAATGATTAATGCTAATTAATCTTAGAATGAAATCCAAATCAATTCTAATTAATAAATTAATCATAACTATTTTCAATTAATATATTAATAAATCATATATTTCAATTTCCAATTAGTTTATTATTCATATAATAAACTAACAAATTATCATCTATCTCCAACTGTCATTCTAATTAGTTACTAGTTTTGAGGGCAACCCAAAAAGGACTTTGCTTATAATTCAAGAATATACCAATTTAGTTATTGGCTTAGACATCTTAATCCAACAGTCTCCTACTTGGATAAGTATGTAACTACAATTGCAAGTATAGACCTTGAAATAAACAACAAAGAGTGCTTTCCAAAGCCACTGCCGAACTCGCCCTAAGATAAGTGATCAACTATTCCTTCGTTCTTCAAGATATCGTATGGACACGAGACATGGATCAGAATCAATCTCATTGTCCAAAATTATGTTTCCCAATTTCCCGATTTGTAAAGACTTGATTGGACTTCAAATTGAACACATCAATTAGTCCTGGCTGGGCCCAACACTATATAGTCAACATCAAATCATCGAGGGGCCCAATGATATCGCTTTTTCCTGTTAGGGTAAAAGGAACGAAGTACATTGACTACGTAGTCATACAATTCACACATTAAATTACACATGGAATCACCCTTTATAACATCCAGTTACGAGATGCGTTTGAGTAAGCCAATGCATAACTAATCTGTAAACAATGAACTATATATCTCTGCTTTAAGAATAGAAAATATTATCGTATTAGAATTAGTCATGACAAGATCCATGAAGTAATCTCTAAGCGTGGGTTTATCCAATACTTAAAATCCGTATTTTCAAAGTACTCATGAATATTGTAGCAATTCAAGTTGCGATGTCTTAGCCTCAATAAAAAATATACAATCAATTCATGACAGTTTTAATTCACTACTTAATTCCAAAAGTATGAACAACTGTGGAATTTTGAATAATATTTAAATTACTCAGGGAAGTAAAACATGCAAAGTGAAACACAATAATAAATTAATTAATTATGACATCATACCCATTGATTATAAATAAATCTTTATTATTTAATAATCATAACAATTATGAATTTATTCATTGTATAATGTTTCAAGTAGTGACCTAACCACTTGAATTAGATAACATCAGTCATGCCATGTCCTGAACGTGCATACTATGCCTCTCGATGGTCCTTCCTTTATGAATAGATCGATTAGACATTAGTCAAATGATGCTCAATTCACGATTCTAAATTCTTATCGCTATCCAAGATGTGGTGGAATTCCAACTTTACATGCATTGATGTATTATGATATCGAGATTCTAAAGTCTCAAAGACCGAGTCTATGATATTACAAAATATTCCACTGGAATTTTGTTACATGAAACAATTCCATGGTAATGAGGTCTCAAATTCAAGGTACATTCCTTGAACACCTTTTTTACATTAAAGTTTCCAACTCACATGTAGACTTTATAGCCAACTCTTATCATGGAGACATTTCCATATACCCATCTCCCATTATGGAATCATTTCCATATACCCATCTCCTATTATGGAATCATTTCCATATTCCCATATGACCATCAGTTATGACCAAGAATCATCTTGATCCAAAACATGTCACTATTGTTTTTCCAAAACAATACCATACTTCCAACTATCCACAAGCAACCAATCTTCAGTAAACCTCAGAATGTTCTTGACAGTTTGTTTAACAACTTCAGTCACATGGAATTCTAATCCTTTTCACACAATGTGTCAAGCATTTGAAAAATTGAATAATCGAATATTATAACATAATAATCGATCCTATATCTGAAGCATATAGGACTCAAATCATTATTACAAGGATTCATTATCTGTTCAGTTCCTTGCTATAATATTTCCATATATAGAATACCCAATGTCGAAACATTTCAACATGGTATGCCTTTGACTAAGTTCTATTATTCAATCTAAACCTTTAGATTCAAAGTATGAGTGACCTCTCCCTTATGTCCACTATAGCGTAACAGTTCCCAACTTTTGCAACTTGCAAATTAGAGACATTGTTCCCTATCGATAGTATTGTCAACATGCAATACCAGGCATAACAATTATTCTCCCACTAGCTTTGACAGGTACTGAGAAATCAACTAGATTTTTAGAAATCAATTCCTTTTGACTTTCTCATGGAAGTACAAGTTCCTATTTTGCGATGCTTCGTCAAGCCTCTAATTAGGCTTTTTAATCTTATGCACTTTATATGGATAATGTATGTGTTCAACCTCTTTTAAGACGTGATAAACATATCTCCTGAAAGTTTAAACAATTCCTTGCCATTCCTCACAATTCGAAATATGAAGAGGGATGTCGTAATCATATTGTGAATTTGAGAATGCAATTAACACAACCAATATCCATGTTGATCTTTATTAGATCCTTCAAATCTATCAACAAAAGTGTTTCATCATAATCATTTTCATGAACTAGAGCGAAACCTTTTGTCACCTAGATTCGAAGGCGCATATGTTCCCATCCATGTCGAACTTTATTTTTCAACCTACAGTCAAAAGACAAGGTTTAGGACAAACCAAATCACATTTAGTTCTCCTTCATGGACTGAACTTCGCTTAATCTAAATTTCTTGCCATATGGCAGCTCAAAAGCCCACCAGTGCTTCCATGTTGTTAGCAACTCACCCATATTGATCAATGTACTTTCATTGACCAAGGTACTTAGCCTTTTGCAGTTAAATGAAAAACATAGAACTCATAGGGGTTGCCAACTCAACTGGAAGTGCATAGAAATCAGAATGTGTTAAAAAACACAATAGGTTATCAACCTGCTAGTGATAACTAAAAGGATCATTGTCGGTTGGGTCTTGAAACTCTCAAGATCAATAAGACTCCCACTGACTTCTTGATATATGATTTTTTCTCTCAAGAAACAGTCCTTGACGAGCTAAAACAGTTATTCAAAAGTGTGTGCGGATTTCCGACAAGAAAACACTTCATAGAATAGGTCTCAGTTTATCTTTTGTTTCTCGATCAACAAAAACATCACAATTCCAATTCCAAATGTGCTAGAGTAAGAAAACATTATTACTCCACATATTGCGAGGTGTTGTTATCCTTCTTAGTTCGTAGACCTTGGAGTTGTGCCAGCCATAAATGAGTCAATGGAGATTTTCTGTTATAATGAAGGAGAGGTTGCGTTAACCAAGTAACCAGGAGATCATGGCAGATCAAGGCATATCGATAGAAAATACCATTTCATTAGACATAGAGTGGAAGAAGGTCACCTCGTCGTGAAGAGGATATCGTCCGAGGAGAATCCAGCAGATCCCCTCACAAAGGGTCTGAGCAGGATTAAGCACATTCATCATGCAAGGAGCATTGTTCTGAAGGATGATATTAGTTTTAGTAGTTAGATAGATATTTAGAAACTTGTAACAAAATAAATGTAATTGACATTTGATGATTAAATAATAGAGTATTATTTATGAGTATTGTTTACTATCTTTTTAGATTATTTATTATTGTGTTTCATTTTGCATGTTTTACTTCCCGAATAATTTGATTATTCAAAACATCCACAATCGATCGTACTTTTCGAAGTAAGTAGTGAATCAAGATTGTCATGAATTGTATTGTAGATTTTCTAAAGGCTTTAGACATAGAAATGGTTTGCAGCAACATTCATGAGTACTTTGAAATAGAGATTTAAGTATTGAAGGTATGTTTTGTAACCCTAATTATGTGATTTTGATTATCTACTAGTGTTCTAGTGTTTATACATTGTTGTTCACATGGTATGTTCAATTAGAGAAAACGTAGATCAATTTTAGGGTTGCATGCACACATAGGATTGTTTGTTATTCTCAAAACCCTTCATGGTCAACTTGATGTAATGCTAGTTACAACTCTTAAGCTTTAAGTCAAAACAAAAGTATGAATTAAAGAGAGAATGCAAGTAACTCTTCAAAACTTCAACACTTTGCAAGAAGGTAAGAGAGTGAGAGAAGGGAGCAATTTTCGGCCATATGCATTAAGAAGTGCAAGACCATAATGCAAGCCATATATCTACATGCATAAAGTCAAGTTAATACACATTAGGTCTTAACACTTTAAGAAACCATGTCCTTATGTCATGAATGTGTCTTACCATGCCTCTTAGGTTGTATTCTTTTCATTAAATTAATATAAAGACCATGCCCTCTCTAGTCTAAGCAAGTTTTGACCAAGGTGCAAAAGGAAGACAAAAAGTTAAAAATTTATAAACTCAAAGTTTATAAAATATAAACTTTGTCTTTGGGTAAAAGACAAAAGACTCAACTAGTCCAAAATGTTGTACATGACTTATTAATTCATTCCTTACGAGATAATATGTTACTTGTATTGTATAATAATTATTTCCATGAAATAAATATTTTTCCAATTCATTATAAGAGTTTATGAATATTTATTAAAATCAATTTCTAATAAATAATCAATTGTATCAAGTTGTTGTTAGTGTGACCCTTAGTATCATATGTTAATTAGCAATATCATTCTAATATGACTCTTGAGCATATTAGATCTTTCAATCTCCCACTTGCGCAAGACTCATATTAGATTGATATAAACAGCAGTGAACGTCAAGCAACATTTCACTGCCCCAATCAACATACGACTTTGTGCCATTCTATCAACTCGCAATTCCCAGAAGCCCAAGGCTATAATTGGTGTGTGAGTTAAGTTTATCAGTTATCCCTTGTCTACAGACATCATGTTGAACATGAGATATAAATCGCATTCAATCTCATATAAGTGTTTAACTTTACATCAGGCGTTGGATGTCTAACTCTCAACGAATAAGAGGAACAAATCTCATATTGACTATATATGCCTCTTGAATGGTTCACATCATACCTGAAAATAGCTTTTATAACTGCCTGGTTAAAGAACAGGGTTTGACTATATCAAAGCACAACATTTCCTATACTTAAGACCCATATATGTATCTTAGGTGCTAAGGATATACAAATATTGCCTTTTATCAAGTATAATTCATGACATATATCCATGAAATGATCTTGAACGGGTCAATCCAATACTTGTTCTCTATCAAGTACCTATGAAACTGGTTACAACACTTTTTCAACCATTCCGATTCATATTATCCTTATTTCATTATTGCTCCCACAATAACAACCGACTATGGATTTTAGAGTGAATAAATTTACTCAAGGATTAAACATGTTAATAAAGAACTCAACAAATATGTAATGAAAAGATCATATGCCATATATATCATAGTCATTACAATAGATGATGCTACAAAATGTTCAAATATTCAATACCAATACATAGTTAAAATCCAATCACTAGAATAGCGAAGTACAATCCATCGATTATGTCCTTCAAACTTTTCTTTAGGAAGGGGCTTCGTGAAAGGGTCCGCCAAATTTTTATCAGTGTGAACTTTGCGAATACTTATTTCCCTATATTCAACTTTATACCGAAAGAAGTTGAATATGCAGCTTATATGCCTGGTCTTCTTGTGTGATCTGGGTTCTTTTGCCAAAGTAATTGCACCCTCATTGTCACAGAAGACTTCTAGGGGATCCTAAATGGAAGGAACCATGCCTAGATCTCTAATGAATTTCTTCATCCAAGCAGCCTCTTGTGTAACTTCTGAAGCAACGATGTATTCTGACTCTATAGTGGACTGTGCTACAACACTTTTCTTGGAGCTCTTCCAAGATACTGCACCCCCATTGAAATGAACACATATCCTGATTGTGACTTACAATCATCTCGGTCTGTTGTGAATGAATCATCAGTGTAAAACTTTACACTTAAGCTTTCATCAATGCCTCCATAGACACTTTACACTTAAGCTTTCATCAATGCCTCTATAGTGGACTGTGCTACAACACTTTTCTTGGAGCTCTTCCAAGATACTGCACCCCCATTGAAATGAACACATATCCTGATTGTGACTTACAATCATGTCGGTTTGTTGTGAATGAATCATCAGTGTAACACTTTACACTTAAGCTTTCATCAATGCCTCCATAGACGAGGAACATATCTTTAGTTCTATGCAAGTACTTAAGGATGTTATTCACAAAGATCCAATGACTCTCCCCTGGATTTTGTTGGAACTTGCTTGTCCTGCTCATAGCATAAGGAAGACCAAGTCTAGTAAAATTCATGGCATACATGATAGATCCAACTGCCGAAGCATATAAAATATCTTTCATCTTTTCTAGCCCAACCTTTATGCTAGGACATTGGGAGGAACTTAGTACTATTCCATGCGCCATGGGTATCGCTCATCTCTTAGAGTTTTCCATCTTGAACCGTTTCAAGACTTTGTTAATGTATGTACTTTGGCTTAGACCTATTAATCGTTTTGATCTATCTTTATAGATTTTGATTCCAAGAATATATTGAGCCTCACCTAGGTCCTTCATTGAGAAGCACTTTCCTAACCAAGCCTTTACACCTCGTAAAGTCGAATTGTGATTTCCAATGATAAGTATGTCATCCATATATAGAACCAAGAAGGTCACCGAGCTCCCACTGGTTTTCATGTAAACACAAGACTCATCTTCATTTATAATAAAACCATACTTTGTGAGTTCATCATCAAAAAGACGATTCCAATTTTGAGATGCTTGTTTTAACCCATAACTGCATCTCTTGAGCTTACACACTTTATTAGGATGCCTTTGGTTGACAAAACCTTCAGGATGAACCATATAGACATCTTCTTCCAAGTGTCCATGTAGAAAAGCGGTTTTGACATCCATTTGCCATATCTCATAGTCATGATATGAGGCTATGGAAAGTAGTATCCTAATAGATTTAATCATAGTAACTGGTGTAAAGGTTTCATCATAATCAACCCCTTGGGTTTGAGTGAATCCTTTAGCAACAAGTCTTGTTTTGAATGTGTGTAAATTGCCATCCATATCAATATTCTTCTTAAAGACCCACTTACTCCCTACAGTCTTACATTGGGGAGGAATTTCAACCAAATCCCAGACTTGGTTTTCTCTCACGGATTGTATCTCTGCGTTCATGGCTTCAATCCATTTGTCAGATTCAGGATCCGCCATTGCATTTTGGTAAGTGATGGGATCATCAAAATTCATCATCAGGAAGCATTCGTCAATGAGAAATCCATATCTCTCAGGATCTTGACGAATTCTACCGGATCTGCAAACGCCTTGTGTTTGAATAGGTTGACGAGTAATGATCTCTTCATCTTCAACAACCTCTTGTTCAGTACTAGTGCCAACTTGAGTTGCATCAGTCTGTGGTTCTTGATCTTCTTCAAGTCCCATGCGCCTCCCACTTGCTTCATCCATTAGAAAATTTCTTTCTAAGAATTCAGCATTTCGTGAGATAAAGATATTATTCTCACTAGGGATGTAGAAGTAATATCATAAGCAATCTTTGGGATATCCTATAAAGATGCATTTGGTAGAACTAGGCTCGAGTTTGCTGGAAGCCTCTTGTCTAACATAGGCTTCACAACCCCAAACTTTCATATAAGATAATGATGGAACTTTTCCATACCATATCTGATAAGGTGTCTTGTCTACCTTCTTTGTTGGTGCCATATTCAAGATACGGGTTTCCCCCAAAAGTCCACTATTTTGGAGTTGTGATATGCGCTTCTTGTTTATGTGCCCATGACGACAATGACATACATATGTTTGGTTCAAACCTTGTTTGATCCTTTTTGTGTTAACATGATAAAGGGAATTATTGTTTGAAGTGTCATCTAGATTCAATTCATAAATTCCATTTATTGGTCTAGCCTCAAAATAGAATATTCCATCCAAGAAGGAATGGATATTTTCATCAACAAATTGAAAATTAAAACCAGATTTTCTTAAATGGGAAACTAATAAAATATTTCTAGTGATAGAAGTAATCAAACACACGTTGTTCAATGTTAAGTACATACCAGATGGTAAATGTAAATCAAAATGTCCTATTGCTTGGACTGCAACTCGTGCTCCATTGCCCACATGCAATACCATCTCATCTGTCTTCAGTTCCCTACTCTTTCTGAACCACTACAACGAATTAAAATTATGAGTTCCACAACCAGTATCAAATACCAAAGTGTTAGATGAAAAAGTAAAATAGTCCCATTTCAATCATGAAAATGGATACACCTGAAGGGCCTTCCCCGACCTTCTTGTTCTTCAACTCAACAATGTACTTAGGACAATTCCTTTTCAAATGCCCCCACGACACCACACTCAAACCATGTGTCATATTTAGCAACCTTTTCCTTTTTCCTTGATGGTGGGTTTTGGGGAGCTTTCTTCCCTTTGCCCATGCTAGTTTGTGGCTTCCCATTGGATTTCTTGCCTTGATTCTTCCTCTTGACTTGTCCCTCCCAAATCATTTACACTTGGGGGGTTTTTATTGGGATGTTTTTTCTCTGCAGTTTTGAGCATCCCGTGCAACTCAAATATAGGTTTATCCCACCCATTCATGTTGTAGTTCATGATGAAAGTGTCATAAGACTTTGGAAATGAGTTCATAATTAAGTCTGTGGTTAAGTCTAGTGGATATGGAGAGCCCAATCTATCCAATTGATCCAGATGACTTTTCATCTTGAGAACATGAGTGCTTACATTTCCGGTTTCCTCTATTTTGCAGGCATGAAGGGCTCGAACAGTTTCAAATCTTTCAGTCCTAGCTTGCGGACCAAACATCTTCTTGAGATGTTCAATCATGCCAAAGGCAGTGAAGAGTTCCACATCCCGTTGAAGATCAGGAATCATTATGGCAAGCATAAGGCATGACACATCAAGTGAATCATCTATATACTCAATCAATGCATCATGTGCAACCTTTGGGATAGAGGGTGGTTCATTCGGGACTCGTGATTCAAGGACATAGTCTTTCTTTTCTTGTTTTAAAACGATTCTCAAATTTCTGCGCCAATCCAAAAAATTGGAGTGGCCTAGTTTTTCCTTTTCAACCATGGATCGAAGGTTCATGGGGGTGATGATGTGTTATAGTAGTTGGTGGAGCCATCTACAAAATTTATCAAAGTTTTATTTAGTATTTAATTCTTTATAAATAATACCCTTTAGTTTCCAAAAACATTATTTATTTAAAGTCTAGGATCCAAATTACAAATTAAATAAATGGTTGGGTATCCTTTATCTCACTTACTTAATTTTAAAAAGGTAAATAACTTTTATTAATTACACCACTTGTAATTCCTAGATAAATGAGACCCTTAACAATCCATTTGTTAATTTGACATGGTTGGTCTCATCTATACCTTGGGACACTCTTGCTTAGGTGACCTTTATCACAAGAGGTTTCCAATCAAGTCATCCAAGTGAAGAAACTTGTACAATTGGCCTATAACATGGTTATAGAAATCGAAAAAAATACTTTGGCCACCAAAAGATAACACAAATGGTTAGGTATCCTTTATCCCATAATCATTATACAAATGGCGGGCAAATGTTTATAAAGTTGGATGTCAAAGACTTGCCTTTTGAAAGGGTTTTGGATGTTTTACTATTCTATTTAAAACATATGATATCATGATCATTTCATGTATCCAATTGATCATGGTATCAATTTTCAAAAAATCACATTTTGAGGTTCAAATATAAAACCCGGTTTTATATTTTGATCGGTTCAATTTTAACGATAATATCCAAATATTAAGTTTGAGTTTGAGTCTTGTAGAACCTTTTAATATTGTTTAATAATACTTCCTTTCATTAAAAAATTATTTGGAGTTTGTATAAGTTTCAAAATCACAATTTTTAGACTTATATTTTATTATTTCAAAATTTGCGGTAATTAACGTTTTTAATAAAACCAGTTTTTATTTTAAAACATTAACTTGTTACATCTTACGTTCAACTTTTAAATTTTGAAAACCAAACTCCATGTGATGTTTGTTGTGACCAAAAAAATAGTTTGAGTTTGTGAAAAGCTAAATTATCAACCACACAAAATATTTACTTGAAAAATAAACAACACAAGCATGCATTTGACATAAACAAGTCTTAAACTAGTTAACACTTTTGTGAGCCAACACAAAAGTGTTAAATCCTTCCTAAAGGAAAAAAGGGACCAAATAATACAAGTTGTTCTTCATGTGATCTTCAAGCTCCCACTTGCAATAACAACTGTGTTGCAATTTTATAAGATTTTTATAAAAATTATGAACTTTTATAAAAACCTTATAAAACCATGGCCTCCACTTGTAGACTTAAAAAATGGCCTCCATATTCATCTTGTTACATTTTTCATAAAATAAATCTTGTCTAAAACTAATCAATTATATAAAAATGAATAAAAACGAGCTACTTTTATTACATACCTCTATGAATAGAAGAATATGGCAAACCATTTTCAAATAATTCACACAAACAACAACACAAATGGTCCAAGGCTTGTTTATGCACTCTAAAATACATATAAACATAAAACAACCTTTGTTTTTCTAAGACAACTTTATGTGACAAAAAATGCATGTAAATTTTTCTCATAAAAAATAACAATTAAAAAATTTGTCAAGAAAATATGTATGAACATGTTTTTAAACAAACCCAAGTTATCCACATTCTCCAAAAAAACTAAGATTTACATAAATAAAAAAATCTAACTAAAACTTTCAAGGTGGCTTTGATCCCAATTGTTGGGTTTTGGTTCAAAAATAGTTTCAAAAAATCAAAAATAACAACAACGGAAGTCTTGTAAATTTCGAACTCAATAACAAATTACAACCCACCAAGGATCTACTTTAAATAAATGGAAAGATAAAAACACAACCATAAAAGAAGGAAGATGATAACAACCTTTGTTGTCCCTTGAGTCCTCTTGGGAGGCTTGAGTTTTGATGAAGAATGTGGAACCAAAAGCCACAAACAATTGATCAACTTGATGTAATGCTAGTTACAACTCTTAAGCTTTAAGTCAAAACCAAAGTATGACTTAAAGAGAGAATGCAAGTAACTCTTCAAAACTTCAACACTTTGCAAGAAGGTAAGAGAGTGAGAGAAGGGAGGAATTTTTGGCCATATGCATTAAGAAGTGCAAGACCAAAATGCAAGCCATATATCTACACGCATAAAGTCAAGTTATTACACATTAGGTCTTAACACTTTAAGCAACCATGTCCTCATGTCATGAATGTGTCTTACCATGCTTCTTAGGTTGTATTCTTTTCACTAAATTAATACAACGACCATGCCCTCTCTAGCCTAAGCAAGTATTGGCCAAGGAGCAAAAGGAAGACAAAAAGTTAAAATTTTATAAACTCAAAGTTTCTAAAATATAAAGTTTATCTTTAGGTAAAAGACAAAAGACTCAACTAGTCCAAAATGTTGTACATGACTTATTAATTCATTCGTATTGTATTGTAAAATAATTATTTCCATGAAATAAATATTTTTCCAATTCATTATAAGAGTTTATGAATATTTTTTAAAATCAATTTCTAATAAATAATCAATTGTATCAAATTGTTGTTAGTGTGACCCTTAGTATCATATGTTAATTAGCAATATCATTCTAATATGACTCTTGAGCATATTAGATCTTTCAGGGATCTAGCATTAAAAAATTATCTGATGTCGATAACATGTAACTGTATTTGTGAGGTAGTTAGAAGGTGTTGGAGGGAATCTTTTATGCAGCTGATGGCAGAGGGTGATGGGAAAAAGGAATCCTAGGAAAGCCTAGTGTATGTCTTTGTGTGTAGGGGGCTCTATAGTATGTGTGAACTAAGTAATAGTAGGGAAGTGACTTAGTGGATTTGAAATAGTCCTCAAGGAAGGTATAGATAGGTGTGGAAGTTAGTATTGGGCCCGTGCTACTAAAATAATAGGATCTATACCCGAGACAAAGAAGGTCTTGATGATTTCGAGAAACATCGAGAGCGTGAACCTTTTGTGCGTATACTAATTGTTTATGTATTGTGTTTCAGCATGGTGATGACATGTGGTGGAGCAGGAGGTTTGGGATATGGATCGGGTTCAGCTACGGGCACCAAACCCATTGATGAGGGGCTACATGAGTTTATCGCGTCTGAGATTACGGGAGGCATCCTTGATGCAACCCTGGTGATGTTCGGGTCGATCAAGGACGGTATCATTGAGTTGATTGAGGTACGTTTTCGGGCCTTTATAGCCGAGCTACCTACTGGTCACTATGAAGCCCACACTCTCTCCTTCAAGGACTATAGGGGACGCGGGGCACTAGATTTCTTTGGGGTGAAAGACCCCATTTCTTCCGGATAATGGATGGGAGATATGTATTGTACTTAGATGACTAGCTTCTACCCCGAGGGGTCGAAGGTGACGTTTGCTGCAGGCTGTCTGAGGGAGAGAGCTTGGGATTGGTGGGAGGAGGTTGGTTATGCTCGAGGATCACCAGCCATCGAGGCCATGACATGGTCAGATTTTGTGACCTCGTTCCGAGCAGAGTTTTCACCGGCTCTTGAGGTGCAACAGCTAGCAAGGGAGTTCCAAGATATGCTTCAGACAACTGGTACCATGGTAGAGATCACCACCTAGTTCCGAGGGAGATCTTTATTGGTACCCCAATATGCTACAAATGAGGAGATGAAGAAGACTCAGTACCATGACAAATTGAGATCAAATATTAGTAAGTTTGTTAGCTATTCAGCATGTCCGACATTAGGGGACATGATATCCAGGGCCCAGGAATGGGAAATCGATTTGGAGCACATCAGAAAGAGGAAGGCAGAGCAGGTGCAGACTATTGGAGATTTAGCAAAGAAACCCAAGGTTTTTTATTCTAGATCGAGGGGCTAGCAGGGTCGGGCCTGCTGTGGCAAGTGTGGTAGGATGCATGATGGGGTTTGCAGGGCGGGTGGTTCGGGCTGCTATATGTGCATAAATACATGGCACTTCGGCATGGATTGCACTGCCACTACTACCAACCATGCTTCAGGTCTGATTTGATTTCATTGCAACCAGAGGGGCCACAAAAAAGTTGATTGCCCGAGTTTGATGGTAGGAGCGGTTGCAACACCCGCTCCTGCGACTTTGAGGTTCACAATCGGTTGGGAGGGCAAGTAGGCGGCCCCTGTAGTGAAGAACAGGGATTTTCACCTGACAGCCCAGGAGGCGCGTGCGAGTCCTGATGTGGTTACTGTTATGTTTTCCGTTTATTTATGCGCTTTCATTATTTTTTATGCTTACGTTTCATGTTGTAATTTTTAGGTACATTCTTAGTGAACGAATTGTCTGCTCTGGTTCTTTTTTATTCGGGCGCAACCTGGTCGTTTGTATCTCTTGCACTCAGCAAGAGATTTGATGACGCTCCTGGGGAGATGGATTACCCGTTGGATGTGGTGATAGTCGATGATCATTCAGTGAGTGTATTGAGGGTTCATTAAGGTTGTACTCTTAAGTTATTCCGAGAGAGATACCCAATTGATTTGATTTCTATTCCTCTACGCGAGAACAAGGTCATTGTAGGGATGGACTGGTTGAGCCCTAATGGGGCGATGATTGATTGCAGGCACCAGTAAGTTTGGGTTCGAACCCCAAGTGGGGAGAACTGGTTATTTAGGGCGAGGTTGCTTAGTGCGGTCCAGCTCTTTGTTCAGTTGCGAGAGCTAGGAGATATCTTCAACAGGGATGTTTGGGTTTTGTGGCTTATGTACTGGACACCAGTATGGAAAGAAAGAGGACGATTGGGGATGTGTCGTTCGTTCAAGAGTATTCATATGTATTCCCGAAGGACTTTCTTGGAGTGCCTCTGGAGAGGCAGGTGGAGTTACGTCTTGATTTGGTACGATGTGCGGATCTGATAGCCAAGGTACCTTATCGGTTAGCACCGTCAGAGATGCAGGAGTTGTCTAAACAACTGCAGGAGCTATAGATATGGGGTTTATCAGACCCATCAGTTCTCCCTGGGGAGCACCGATTTTGTTTGTGAAGAAGAAGGATGGCTCCCACAAGATGTGCATCGATTATTCGGATCTTAACAAGCTAACAGTGAAGAACCATTATCCACTTCCGAGGATTGATGATTTATTCGACCAGTTACAGGGTGCGTCTTGGTTCTCCAAGATCGATCTACATTCAGGCTACCACTAGATGAGAGTCAGAGATAAGGATATCCAGAAGCTGCTTTCAGGACTCGTTATGTCATTACGAGTTCGCGGTGACGCCTTTCGGGCTCACCAATATCCCAGTCGCGTTCATGGATCTCATGAACCACGTATGTAGACAGATGTTGGATCGATCTATCATTGTATTTATTGTTGATATCTTGGTCTATTCTAAGACCAAAGAGCAACATGAGGATCATGTGCAAGTGGTTTTGGAGACTGTAAGGAGGGAGATACTTTATGCCTAGTTCTCCAAGAGCGAGTTCTGGTTGTGCAAGGTGCAGTTTTTGGGGCACCTTGTTAATTTGAAGGGGATATTAGTTGATCCGGCCAAGATTGAGGCAGTGATGAAGTGGGAGTTTCTAAAGTCTCCTTTAGAGATTCAGATCTTCTTGGGTTTAGTAGCGTATTATCGAAGGTTGATCTAGAATTTCTCCAGGATTGTAGTTCCGTTGACCAGGTTGATGAAGAAGACAATTAGTTTCCACTGGGGGCCTGAGCAACAGGCGACATTTGAGACTTTGAGATAGAGGTTGTGCGAGACTCTGATTTTGACCCTTCCAGAGGGCATAGATGATTTCTTGGTATACTATGATGCGTCGATCACAGGTTTGGGTGTGGTACTGATGCATAGGGTCGGGTTATTGCTTATGCTTCGAGGCAGCTGAAGCCTCATGATTCATACTATCCCACTCATGATTTGGAGTTGAGGGGTGGTGGTTTCCACCCTCAAGATTTGGCAACATTACCTCTATGGGCTTCGTTGTATCATTTACACGGATTAAAAGAGCTTGAGGTACTTGATGGATCATCCAAATCTGAATATGAGGCAGCGTAGGTTGTTGGATGTAGTGAAGGATTATGATTGCAAGATCCTTTATCACCCTGGAAAGGCCAATGTGGTGGTCGATGCGCTCAGTCACAAGGTGAAAAGTGCACCTATTCGAGATCTATGTTTGAGCATGATGGTGATTACCCCATTACTGGTGCAGATTTGCGAGGATCAGGTCAAGGCCATAAAAGAGGAACACCGCAAGAGTGAGTGCATTATGGGGCCGGTGTCCTCTTTAGATTACGACAGTAGGGGACTATTGACCTTACATCGGAGGATATGGGTTCAGTATTGGGGTGGTGTACGGCAGGTACTGATGGAGGAGACACATAATTCGAGATTTTCCATTCATCTTGGTGCGACGAAAAAGTACAGAGACCTCCTACCCAATTATTGTGGCCCTGCATGAAGCGGGATGTGGATTGGTACATAGAGAGGTGCTTGTCTTGAAGAAAGGTCAAGGTCGAGCATCAGCGACCTCAGGAAAAAATGGATCCGTTCTGAGTTCACGTTTGGAAATAGGAAGAGATCACGATGGACTTCATCACTAAGTTGCCACAGACAGCGCGAGGAGTGGATTCGAAGTGGGTCATCATGGATCGATTGACCAAGAGTGCATATTTTTATTCCCATTTAGGATAGCGTCTCTGCGGAGAAGTTGGCAAACATTTATATCCGAGAGGTTATGGCACACCATGGGGTGTCGGGTATCAGTGGTCTCAGATCGGGATGTTCACTTCACTTCCAGATTTTGGAAGAGATTTGAGGAGTTAGGTACTCGTCTGCACTTCAACACGAATTTTCATCTGTAGACCGATGGTCAGAGTGATCGGACAATCCAGACTTTGTAGGATATGCTTCGGGCCTGTGTGATGGACTTCGGTGGTAGATGGGATACGTATCTCGCATTGGCTAAGTTTTCTTACAACAACAACTACCACACCAGTATTAATCGACATCCTTTTGAGATGCTCTACGGGAGGAAGTGTCAGACCCTGATTTGTAGGGGCGAGTTCAATCAAAGATTCATAGGTAGAACGGAGGTGGTTCTATGAGCTACCGAGCTGATCCAATAGGTGCGCAGGAGATTGTAGACTGCGTATATTCGAAAGAAGAGTTATGCAGATAGGCATCAATCTGATTTGGAGTTTCAGGTTGGAGATATGATACTCTTGAAGGTGTCACCCTTGAAAGGTGTCATCCGGTTCAGGAAGTGGGGCGATTTGTTCCGCAGATATTTCAGTACTTTCAAGGTTTTTTGCTGGGTGGGCAGGGTTGCTTGTCATTTGGATCTGCCCAAAGAGCTCAGTCAGATCCACAACACTTTTCACGTCTCTCAACTTTGGAAGTGTTTGCTTGATGATTCCGTAGTGGTGCCTTTGGAGGACATTCAAGTGGATGAGTGCTTGAACTACATTGAGAGACTGGTTGCGATCTTCGATAGGAAGACCAAAGACCTACGAAACAAGGAGGTGAACCTGGTGAAGGTGAAATGGAAGCACCGATAGGGCTTATAATGGAACTGGGAGCCTGAGGAGGAAATGAGGGAGCACTACTCCGAGTTGTTCGTAACAAGCTACTTTGAGGATGAAGTCTGATTCAAGTGGGGGAGAGTTGTAACATCCGGTTCTAAGGTACGTTTTATTTTGATATTACCTTGGGAGTCTCCACGACGTGGGAAGGATGACCATGGCGTGGCAAAGCATTTTTAGTCGCGGGTCCTTTTGACTCGCCACGACGTGGCAAGGAAGGCAACGGCATTACCACCGTTGACGTCTTAAACCCTAAATTTTCGGGTTTGCACCCTAGTTAAAGGAATGAGGAGGCTAGCGTTTGCTCACCCTAAACCTCCACCACCCTTTTTATCTAGAAGAAAACCCTAACTCTTTTCCTCCTTTGTTGAAGCTTTCTTGAGTGCTTGTGAGAGGTCTTGAAGGAAGAAGCAGGAAGGAGTAAGCCAAGGATCAGCAAGAGAGTCCCTATCTCCCTTCCTAGCTCAATTCTGGACCCTTGTAAGTGTTCAAGGTTCCACCTTTTTTTATTATAGAGTGCTAGATATTGTATTTTCTCCCATTTTCTTCTTGATCTGGTTAGATGGGATGGTGAGATTTCATAAAGATTGCAACTTTATGAATCTCTGGATCATTTATAGTAGTTCATGCTTTGGATCTAAAGTTTGGTGAGTTGTTTGAGCCATGCATGAGATTAGGCCATAAACCCCCATTTTAACCTAGGTTGAGTCCAAGAAATGCATTGGACATGCATGTCTAAAAAGCACCAATCTTTAGGATTGTTTTAGTATCATAAGCTCTTCTGGAGCAAATAGGGTTGGGACTTAAGGGATTAAGTGCTTCTTGATTAAGTCCATGCCATAGTTAAGCTTTATAGGCAATAAACTTGGGATCTAGACCTCTTGGTGGGTCTCAAGGGATAAAGTTGGAAACTTTATCCAATTAGACCATAATAATGATCAGATCTGAACCTTGGAACCTCTAGGATTGAAGGATTTGGCTTGACCCATTAAGACACTTTGAATCCAGTGCCCACGACGTGGCCCATGTTGCCTCGACATGGGGACTGGGGTAAACATGTCTGTTTTTTTTTCGTTTGAAAGCCACGACTTTGCCAAGGATGGCCATGGAATGGAGGCTCAACCTTGACCGTTGACTTTGAATTTTGACTTGCATTGTCTTTTGGTCAACCCCTTAGTGTTGAAAGGGAAGCTAAGGCTGTACTTTGTATGGTTCTATATGTGGTTTTTAGCATCTGTATTCGTGACAATAGGAGCAATAGTAGTTGATCATCATATGTTAGGTAAGTCTATTCACTATACTCGTGGGCAGAAAGCACCGATATCGGCCCACTAGATTATGTTTGTAGGATGATATTTGTCTTTGTGACACTTGCTAATATGCATGTATGTGCTTTTTGTCTTTGTGACTCTTGATGATATGATTGTATGCTTAGTTGTAGGGGTGAAATAGACTAGTACCAGTTGAAAGATACCGAATGGGGTGAAATAGACCAGGTACCGGTTGAAAGATACTGAAGGGGGTGAAATAGACCCGATACCGGTTAAAAGATACCCAGTTATTGTTTCAAGCTGTTATATATGTTTGGTATGCGGTATTGTGGGGGAACTCAGTAAGCTTTTTGCTTACAGTTTTTTGTTTACGGTTTCAGGTACTTCCAGTTTGAAAGGGAAGGGCCCGACATGATCACATCGCATCCACCAGCAGTCCATATTTAATGACATGATTTGTACTCTGATAACTATTTTATACATTATTACATTTTGATGCATTTTGAAATGAATGAATAATGTTTGTCTTGGTTTTAAGAACGAAATTTTTACACAATAACTTTTGGGACGTTCCAGTTGGAGAGGAAGGAGGCTAGAAATAAGGCCAGGCTCAAGGGAGATAATGAGGTTTAATAGGGTCCAATCCCTAATAATTTGGTCTAATATTCACGTTATTACACCCTGAATACCCTTATATATGCTCAGTGTGCTCAAAGGATAATCGCGCCACTTCCATGCAGTACGCCCAACGTACATGCCATGTATGCCCAACGTATAGGCTAAAACCCATTTCCCTCCTAACTTGCAATGGTCATAACTTATGCATCCCAACTCCGTTTGCGGCATTGTTAATATGCTCATTAAGGTAATGGAAAGCCCTACAATCCCATATGATCTCTTTTGACTTAAAACTTACCAAACTAGAATCCTTAATTCATGAAGAAGTCTGAAGCATCACTTTTGCCATTATACCCTTTGACTCCAAAACACAAACTGAGAGCTTGGATCATATAACCTATATCATCCACTTCCAATTGCATCTAAACCCTAATCCTTTGAAGCCCAAGGCCTTTACTTGATCCACCCAATTACCATAATTATTGAAATAGGAAACTTCTCGAAACAGGATGTTACATATATGCCCAAGAGTCATTGTAGAATGATATTTGCTAATGACATAATATCCTATATGGTCACACCTTATATATAAATACTATTAGTTGGTTATTTATGAAAGTAATTTGATTGTTAATAAGTAAAATCAACAGTTGTATTTAATTTCAAAATCATTATTCTATGAAAAATAATATTTTAGCATCATATTGGGAATTATTGTTTCTAGGAAATAATAACAAAAGAGAACATTAACTAAGTATATTCATAAGGCATGAATATATAAGTTATGTACAAATTATTTGGACACTTTTAGTAACCATTTAGTTAGTAATGTAACTAGTTAGTTAGGAGCTTAAGTAAAGATCACACCAAATCCTCATCTTTCTTGTAAAAGTTGTAGGTCCCTTTTAAACGAATGGGATTGTGACTTGGTTGATTTGTATTGCTCCTATGCTTTCCTTACACGTCGTTACTCTTACATTTAATGAAGGAATGGTCGTTCATGAGGTGTTCTTGTATATAAAGAAGAGAGTATAGCAAAAACTAGTTAGTTTTTACTTAAGGATTCAACTTTTTTTCATCTCTAAAACTGAGAGACTTGGTGTTCTTTCCCTATCCTCTTTCTTGTAATGTGTTTTTTAGATTGATTGCATATTTGTTGCTTATCCTTAAGAATTATGTGGTATATGTATTAAGTCTTAAGAATAACTTATATACAAGTGAACACTAGCATGTTTTAGTGGTCTACTCTTGCTTAGTGGATACCTCTAGAGAGCTTATCCTTTGGAGCTTCATGCATCGCTTCATCAAATTCCATATCCCATGAGAATCAAAGACTTCAAAGGTTGTAATCTTTTACTTTATGTGGTTAATTTAATATTTTCATGATTGCAAAATGATCCTCGGTGGGTTAAAATGGTTTTAAGTTTATTCTAGTTTTAAAGCTTTTGTTGTCGTGATACCTCTAGTGAGCTTCTCCTTTGGAGCTTCATGGATCACTTCATCAAATTCCATATCCCATGAGAATCAAAGACTTCAAAGGTTGTAATCTTTTACTTTATGTGGTTAATTTAATCTTTCCATGATTGCAAAATGATCCTCGGTGGGTTAAAATGGTTTTAAGTTTATTCTAGTTTTAAAGCTTTTGTTGTCTTTATTAGATAAAGTATAACCATTGGACCCAAAAGTGTTTCAGGATGCACAACCTCCTCTTGTTCGTCACATCAATATAACAGGTGAATATCATATTGGATAAGGTAATTAGACTCATAGACTCTTTTTTATTGAGGCCACCACAAATGAGATGTTATACACTTGGTCTAGGAATATGGTTCTTTCGAGAGTATTTTCAAATTCAATGTAGAGCTAAAAATAACATCGAGACATGAACGAAGAGATAAATGATAGTTTGTATTGTTGATACAAACCTTTGGCATTGTTTATCAATAACTTAATGTTTTCATCTGCCCATATTTTCATAAATGTCGAGCAAAATAAACCACTATTGAGAAGAGTAATATGGTCTGTCTAACAAGAGATGTCTACACAAATATTAGATTTGACACACCTTCGGGAACATGTGAAATTTATAGCTCAATCGTCTTAGAGAAGACAAGTTGCCTAAAAAATTGAATTATGTCTGGATGTGTGCCTGTACTTGTATGCAAAGTGATAAAGTTGTATTGATTTAATCAAACCTTATGCTTTGTTTTACTTCTTAGTCTTCTATTTACTTTGTTAGTATCCTCATTGTATTATGGACACAAATATTTCTATGGGTTGAAACAGGCTCCTAGATCTTGTTTTAAAAAGCTTAAACATCATCTCGTCGCTAATTGTTTCTATGCATGTCAATCAAATACGTCCTTGTTCGTGCACTCTACTTCTATTGACACCATATATGTTCTTGTATATGTCGATGATATGATAAATACTGGCAATAATTATGATCTTATATAACGCTTCATTAATCATCTACATCACTCCTTCTGTAACATCCCAAAAACCAAGACCAAAAATTTCGTTTTAAATCATTAAATAAAAGCATAGTTATCAAAACATTTCATCGAAACAGAAGTCAAACTATCTCAAAACATTATTATCAAAGTTTCCAAATCAAAACATCAGAGTAATCATCCCAGGCTAAACATAATGGTGTGCGCACTGCAGTTATCCCGAGCTCTTCCCTTTACTACAAGAAGTACCTGAAACCAAAACTGAAAACTGTAAGCACGAAACTTAGCGAGTCTCCACAAACTACCACATACCATACACATAAGCACATAATCACATATAAACATATCGTGGGCCCCGCCCCTTCATCGGGCCCTGCTCGGCATCGAACAATGTTCGGCATCGAGCAAAGCTCAGTATACATAATACCATATCAAAAAATACACATAAAATATTCAACATATAAACATTCCTCGGGCCCCGCCCGACATCGGACCGAAATTCGAAAGCATACTAACATTCCCCGACATCAGACCGTAATCCAGAAACATACAAATACAGACACATGCAAGAATCACGAAGACATCAAGCATACAAACATTCCTCGGGCATCGCCCGACATCGGTCCGAAATTCGGAAAGCATATAAACATTCATCGGGCACCGCCCGACATCGGCTCGAAATCCAGACACATATAATCATACATACGAGCCGACATTGGTGCCTTCGACCCGTTCCTATAGGAGGAAACTCACCTCGCAAACCTGAATGCAGAATGTCACGATAAGGAATCTCTAACGGCTGCTCCGACGACTCCCCGAGCTATCATTACGACAATAACACTTAGTCAAAAACTAATAATCCTTCTTAGTGTAAAATGGCCATTTTACCCCTGATCTAATTTGGCCCATGCCTAAGGCCAAAAACCATAACATGAAAGGCCCAATACTAGTTAGACTTCCCAAGCCCATTAGTGGCCCACCATTGGCCTAATTTTCTAAATTGGGCCAACTCCTCAAATGGGCCTTCCCTTAAGCCCAAACATATTCTTAGCCCAAAATAACTAATTCATGATGGCCCACTATGGCCCAAAATAGCAAAGTCCAAGGAATGGCCCAAACCGAGGCCCAAATGACGCAAAGCCCAAATCTAGTGAGTACGCAGGGCGTACTCCTCTGTACGCTAAGCGTATAGGCTGCATGACGTGTACGCTGCGTGTACGGGCTTTTACGCCCACCGTACTGCTCTGTTAAGCCACTTATACCATTAAGCACTTAATATTTTATTCCAAAGGCTAAAATCACAGATCCAAGTCCTCTTCAACGTCTTAATCCAAAAATTCACTGACTTTGTGACTTTATATGACCCACATGAACCCAAACTCAAAGTATCGCAATCTACTTCCATGAAAATGGCCATAACTCTTGCATGAACCCATTAAGACCTTCAAGATGGCAACTTTTTGTCTTCGGGACTCAAATAGCACCAAGGGTGGCAACCGCAAGCCTAGAAATGGATTTAGAACCATAAAGCTCCATTATTGGGACCAAAAAGTTCCAAAAACTCAACATAATAGATCTAAGCATTCACGAGACAAGTTTTGAGCTTTTTACCTCAAATGAGTGCTAAATGATGATGATGTCTCAGATCCTTAAGCTCAAGCTACACAAACTCTTCTTCACCAACTTCCTCTTTCTCCTCCAAGCTCAAAGCTACCAAAATGGACTTCACAAGATCAAGATCACACAAAGATGAACAAGGTTAGGTTTCTAGGTTTTTCTGAGTTAAGGAGGCTGGTAAGGATGCTGGGGTTTGGGACATAATGACATATATATATATATATATATATATATATATATATATATATATATATATATATATATATATATATATATATATATATATATATATATATATATATATATATGGGGTTTTGAGTCAGCTCGCGTATGCTGCACGTACGTGTATCATCCCCCGCATCCAATGCTCCTACTACGCTCCGCGTATGCCAAGCATACGCCCAGTGTACGGCTTCAGCCAACCCAACTCCATAAAGGCCCAAATCATGATCCAATATTAATTCTCATAGTCCAACAAATAAATTACAAGATTAAATAATTAGCATTACCTTAAGTCACGGATGTTACACCTTCTCTATTAAAGATCTTAGTGATACGATTCATTTTATTGGGGTTCAGATTACTCACACAACACATGGGATCACCCTTTCTCAAGACAACCACATTCTCGATGTTATGAAGTGCGGAAAGATAATTGGCTGCAAGCCAACTTTAATACCTACATATACGTTCACTACTATTACTCTAGTTGGCGATCTATTTTCTAATCCGAATGTTGTATCGGTAAGTCATTGTCTCCCTTCAATATACGACTGTAGCCCACCCAAATATTGCTAATACAGTCAACCGTGTATGTCAACATATGTATGCTCCGTTTACTCTGTATTAGCAAGTCGTCAAAAGAATATTATGATTTTTGAAGAGCACATTAAATCATTGTTTCACTGTCAACCAACCTTGTCTCTTATGGCCTATTGTGATGTTGGTCAGATCTTCGACAAGGATGATAGTCGATCTAAGTACTTATATGTTGCATTCCATGGTTCAAATGTGATCATTTGGGCCTTACAGAAACAACATGTGGAGGCTCTTTCCAGCATTGAAGCGAATATCCAGATCTTGCCTACACCTATGCTAAAATACAATGGATCAAGAAACTTCTTCATGATCTCATAGCTCCAATTTAGCAGCCTCCGAGTCTATTATATGATAATGTTGGTGTCACCTTTATGTGTCAAAATCCTATCATCAATACTTGGTCCAAACATATTGCTTTTGATTTCCACTTTGTGTGGGAACAAACTAAACTAGAGAACTAATAATCATCCACCCATCCTTTCTTGATCAAATAGCCAACATATTCACCAAACAACTTGGAAAGGATGACATTGCTTAGCTATACTCCAAGCTTCAAGATCGTCCCATCGTTGAACTTGCCAAAAGTGATAACTTTGTATAGATTTAGTCAAACCTTGTCCTTTATTTTACCTCTTAGTCTTCTAATTACTCTATTAGTATCCTCCTTGTATTGTGGTTATAGTTTAGCCAAACATGGGCGGTATGCCTTGTATTTATACCCTTGTAATATGTTGAATGATATATATATATATATATATATATATATATATATATATGTATATATATTCAACCCTTTACAAGGAATGGTCTCTAAGAAAAATCAACATTGTCTTCTATTAGTGACATTATGGTAAATACCAACAAACAAAAATAGTTGTTCTTGAAATGTCCACTCGAGTAATGTCATTAATCGACATTTGAGACCATGTCATTGGAACATAAAGTAATGATGTGTATATATGATCAATATAACATGAGGTGCATTGTCTTCATCATCATCAAAATGCTCCACGTTTATCATGCTTTCTTTTGCTGTGAAAGAGATGTGATTCACTTTCTATAGTCCATAGTTGGTCATGTCTATGGGTGTAGTTATGATGAACAACTAATTTTAGTGACATTCATGAGTTGGATGTATATTAGTGAAAGCACCAAAACCACTGTATCACCCATTTTCTAGGATGGATCAGCTAAGGGCTTAATGGGATCAAAGATAGGGTTTTTGGAGAAAAACCTTGTGCCATGACGTGAGATATATTGTGACCAGGACGTGGCATGGATTTCAAGAAGTGTGCATTTCGAGTGAGCCTCACGATGTGGCAGAAGGACTATCACGACGTGGTGGCCGTTGCTGCCCAAGCCCACAATTTTTAGGGTTTCTTTCGTATTTAAAGCCCTAAACTTGGATTTAGTGGATCCTCTTCAACCTCCAACCTCCCAAAGTGAAACCCTAGCCTCCTTGAAGATTTTGGTAATTTTTAAGAAAGAAATAAGAAGTTTGGTGCATAAATCCAACAAGCAATCTATTCCCATCCTTGTGTGCATCTTCTAGACAATTTGTGAGTTCTTAAGCTCTCTTCTTGGTGATGTCTTCCTTTTAGATCTAGGATATTTGGATTGTATTGGTCCTTATTTCAGTATTGGATAGATGAAAGTGATAAATTTTGCAAATTTATGGCTTTCCTTAGTCCATTGGTCATTATATCTTCTAGATCTAGGATTTTGAGTAGTTTTGGTAATCATGTATGAGCTTTAGGTCAATTTTCTAATATTTTGACCTAGTTTGGGGAAGGACATGCATAGGGTATGCATGTCCATAAAGTTTGGATTTTTATGAGCCCTTTGAGCCCCTAGAAGCCATCCGGAAAGTATAGGCTAAGGACTTAACCGATTAAGAGATTGAACAAATAAGTTATTTTCAGTTTGTTGCCACGACGTAGCGAAAATGGGAATTACAACTGTTTTGTCGGGAAGTTCACACGACGTGATCAAAGGATGATCATGACGTGGAGGTCAACAAATATTTTCCCTGACAAAAGTTAGGAAATTGCACTGGCAGAGCTTTGCCGAAGGATAAAACTAAGGGAAAATGAGCTAAAATTGAAAGCAACTCTAGAGAGAAGATCTTGTGAGGTGTGGGATGGGAATGAGGCTTGGCCATCTATTTATAGCCATTTTTGGGGTGCACGTCACACATTTTAAGGCTATATCTCCCCATCCATTTTGTGCCACGTGTAGGCCTCTCTGTGGTGTACGTTTTCACCTTTTTGAAGCGCACCTCGCGCACCCGACGTGCACCCGGCGTGCACCGCGTGGGGCGCAAATCGTAGATTTTGTAAATTCCATAACATCTTCATACAGACTCTGTTTTTTTCGTTATTTATTTCCCCGGAAAGCTGTCGATGAGATCTACAACTTTCCTTTAGACTCCATCAGCTAATTATGTCTTTATGTTTCGTCCCTATTTTTATAAGATTTGATGATTTGCAAAAATCATAACTCTCTCGTAATGACTCTGATTTTAGTGTTCCCTTTACCAAAATTCCTATCTCAAAGAGTACTACAGAGTCGGATTTTTACAATTTTCTTTTGTTGACTTTACCCAAAAGTCAAGAATTTTTTTCGTACCTTTCAATGTCACACATTCCTTGTGCACGTATGACTTTTATATTTTATAAAAATCATATCTAATTCATACAGAGTCGGATTTCTACAAAATTTATATTTTCGGGATCAATACGACGTGTACTTTCTATATATATATATATATATATATATATATATATATATATATATATATATATATATGTGTGTGTGTGTGTATGTGTGTGTGTGTTTTGGCACACTTATTTTTACAACTTACGAACGATTTGGCTGGTTTTCCTTAATACGAAACTCATATTATATAGTCTGCAGTGTGCACAACTATAGATTGTCCTAATCCAGGATTTGATTTTAATAATTATTTCTTATTATGTGTAGACTGAATTTGCGGGTGTTACAATTATCTTCTCCTTAGGATGATTATGTACCGAAATCATCAACAAAACAGAGCTTGTATAATGACTCCGCACATTAGCTCTCCATCCTAGGTGATAATCGTAACTCGCATGTCTTTTCTATCGAGTTTCTAACTCATAGACTTCTTGACTGTTGATGGTGCTGCACCTACTCTTCCTCCTAAATTAAGGTATTTACTTTGAATACCGTAACATACCGATGGGTGAAGTTCTAATGACCTCTTATCGTATGATTTAACGATTAGACTCAGTTCTCTTTAAGTTAGACTCTAACACGAAGGATACCTTCCTTCATGTTATAATGTGATATAATCACATTCTGTCATGTCGCATTCCTAGCTACAGGCTGCTTAACGGTGAACGCGATACCTCTACTGATCACTTCGATTATCTTTTCCTTCAATCTAAAATCGGATGCTATGTCGAACTTACTTTGTAGATTAGCCGGACTCGATTCGATATGACCACAAAGGTCGGAATAATATTTATCATCGTAGTCATTACCGAAACAAAGGTAATGATGGAAATGAACAAAATAACTCGATTACTTAGAGATTTAGTAACCTTGTGACTTTCCCTAATCCAAGTACGAGTCCTATGCTTCGAGTAGTATAGGCCTCTACTAGTTTTCACACCTACTCATACTCGTCCCAAGTATATGTCTCGCAGTGGACTAAGTTACTATTCCTAAAATCATCAAACAATTTAACACATACTAATGTGTCCAAATAAGCACATGTCCTAATAGACTCTTTTAGAATTTCTTCCTTGCAAATCTTCAATAACAATTCTTCTTCTACTTGGTTGGCATTGGAAACGTCAGACGATGGGATGTCTTTAGGGATTCTACCAAACTTTCAATCATTGATATCTTCCGATAGGTATCATTCACGATCGTAAGCCTTCTCATTTGCTCAGTCCGCTACAAGTCTTTATCATGACGTTCTGTACACCAAAGCAGGCGCTCAGTGTATCGAGATGAGAATAAAGATAGAGAAGGTTTAGACGCGTAATCCTCCTTATTACTTTGAAAAGTTATATGTCAGTTCTAATACCGTAATTAAATGTTTAGAAACCTAAACACATAAAATTTCCCTAATTTTAGGTCGGAATAGACCTTAGATCTAATCAAATAATAACATTTTAAATAGGCAACCTAAGGCATGTTATATATCAAAACATTTAGCACATAAAATGTCACACCCCAAAACCGGAACGGCGGAAACGTTCGGGGGTGGAGGACTTCATGTTCAGTATCACAACAATGCAAAGTAGTAAACAAGCAACAACATCATCCATTGCATTAATAATATAATTTCATACAAGTGTGTTCTGTCAAGTTATATAGACACCAAAAAAATATACATCAAAATAAAAGGTGAGTCTTGAACGAGCTCCATCTTCTCAAAACCTGGCACCGGTACCTGTCTACTGGTGACCTGAGAATACAAGTTATTTTGAAAGAGTTTATCAGCTTTAAAGCTGGTGAGATCATAAGTACATAAGTGTCTGTATTTGTATGAAAGTGTTTGTAAGTCTGAAATGTATAAGTTTTGTAAAAGTTTGTAATTGTTTGAACTCTCCTAGAAAACCCTATGTTTCCTACTAAAAGTAGCCTTCTACCAAGGCATCTAGTATCTCTGTGTGTGTCTCTTATAAGAGTGTGTATTTTCCCAAATCTGACTATCATTAACCAAAAATATAGTTTTTACATTATTATTTATTGTGTGAATATCACAAAGTAAATGTAAAGGGAAAATGAAATAGTACTGTAGTGTTGTATTAAGTAACTACTGCTGCACTAATTACTTTAAACTATTTGTTATTTAAAGTACCATGTGATCGGCCTGTATCCTGCTACCGACTCTATAGTAAAACGACGATGTAAGACATCGTAAGAAATGACGTTTGGCACCCGTAGACTTGCAAGTCCCACTGTAGCGAGCAGCAAGGTGTAGGATAGTCAATCCAGTATAGATCTATACACAAACTCATACGCTCCCTATTTAAGGAGATTCTGGATACAAAACGGGTCATGACAGGTAGTGCCATGCCCCCGTTAAGTGGCTCACATAACTGTAAGTAATGTATATGTATATGTATATGTATGTGCTAGCTGTATTGTGTGTTCTTTCTCTGTCTAGCTTGTATGTTTTGTTTCTCATCACTGTGTATTATGTTCATTTCTCATCACTATGTATTATGTTTGTTTCTCATCACTATGTATTATGTTTGTTTCTCATCACTATGTATTATGTTTGTTTCTCATCACTATGTATTATGTTTCTTTCTCATCACTATGTATTACTCATGAATGAACTGACTCATTGTATGTTTCATTGTTCTAGTAATAGTATCTTCCTAAACTATGCCTATTATAGTTTACTAGTAATGTTGTTTGTGTATATGAACGTGTTTGTATACCTTTGCTACCCAAAGGCATTGAACTGAATGAAAGAAGTAACCTTTTATATCTATACACATATACATGATATATAACTAGGATTCAAACGACCTTCGGACAAATAACCCGAATACCCTAAGTCCACAACCAAACAAGGAACAGGAAGTAAGGTGAGCTATCAGTCCTAAGTCCTTCCAATCCTACTTATATAATTATATCCATATAGATACACAGAATATAAGTTAAAAGAGTTTAATAAAAGTATTTGATAAGTAAAAGAGTTTGTAAAACAATTTGAAGTAAAACAGTTTGATAACACAGTTTGAAAAGTAAGAAATCCACTTGTTTGGTAGTTATTAATCACATGTGATTGATATAATAACTATAATAGTTCAACTTGTATTCCCCCCCCCCCCCCCCCCATAAAAGCATTTAAAAACATTTAAAAGGTTAATTAAGGGGTATGAACTCACCTGTAGTAAGTGGTTTGGATGAACGGAATGTATAGGATGCTAGGTGTCAAGTGAGGACTTGTACACACACGATGATCCTAGTTAACATATAATATCACATATATGTATCCAGTTAGTCTTTAGACAACTAATTAACAAAGTTAAGACATCCTAGGACATGTAAAAACACCTTATTTAAGTGCTATAAGTCCTAAGGATTGCATCTAAGTGTTGTAGGACATTGCTATTGAGTTTAGGGTTCAAGGGAACCCTTTATTTGAGTTTACGGTTTTGTGACCATAACTCATTGAGTTTACGGTCGTAAACCCATGAGTTTACGGCCGTAAACTCATGTTTCTTGACCATCTTGTGTTTTGAAGCATTAAAGATCATAAGAAGCATTCCTACTTCATGTTTAAGCCTTAAGAAGAGATTAGGGCACCATTTCACTCCTTTTAGGAGTTTACGGTCCCTGGACCATTTCCCTTTGGGTTTACGGCCGTAAACCCAAATGGTTTGTGGTCTTTTGATGTTTTCAAGTAATAAACACATCAAGGAATGGATCTAGGCTAGTTTCCAAGGCTTAGAAGGGACTAGGGCACACTTTGGCACCCTTTTGGGGTTTACGGTCCAAGAACATCTTGGACCGTAAACACCCTTGATCCTTGGTTTCTTGGGTGTTTTCTTGATGTTTAGAAGTGTAAGAAGCTCTATAATATCTAGGATAGAAGTACTTACTAGGTAGAAGCTTGAAAAGGTGCTAAAAGTACAAGAACACTAGTGTGTGTTCTTGGTGTTCTTGGTGAAACTTGAAGATCTACACTTTTGGAATGATTTCACGGATGGAATCATGTTAGATCACTAGATTAAGTAAGATATCAACTTTTTAGGGCTAGAAACACTTACAATGTTGAAGATCAAGAAGAAAAGTCGATGATACTTGAGAGAGAATTGAGTTTTGGATCTTGAAATTGTGAAAAGTGATAAATAATGACTAAGTGTCATATTTATACCCTCTTTTAGGGTTTACGGCCGTAAACACCTTTGTTTAGGCCGTAAACTCCAAACTCTTGGAGTTTTGGAATAATATTGTTGCACAATAAACCCTAGGGCATCCTCTCTCCTGTTATCACTTGGAGTACTAATCTTAAAATACTCAAACTTATTCCAAAAAGCTTGAAAATTAGCAGAAACAGTTTTGACTCCTATTGAAGTGAATGGTTGTACAAAATAGAAATTTCGGGTTGTCACATAAAAGAAAATTAGGCATCCTATCCTAAAGTGATCTAGTGCTTGTGTCAATTCGGTGTACTACCTAAAATAAAATAGACACTATCCTCATGATTATTTCTTAACATTCTAAGTTCAAACTAATGCTCTGGTACCAACTGTGACATCCTGATTTTTTTGGTAAGAAAAGATCGATTTGTTTATGCTTACTAAATCAGAGTATTCTTTTTAAAAAGGTTAATTATGCGGAATTTGTCCCAAAAACATGATAATAATATTATCAAAGCTTTTTCGAAGAAATTTTTTTATTTATAAAACTCAAGATGTCATCGTCGATACAGAACATAAGCATAAACGGAGACTTATAATGTCTCAATATACTAACGGTGTACATCTCCTTGAATCTCTCATACATCATTATCCGAGTATCTTTATTTTATAACCTATGATTCAAATAAACTGAGTGGGTCAGGTTGGGAAACCTGGCGAGTATATAGGGTTTTCAACCTATAATAATATAATTTATCTCTTATATATTCACATCAACAATTAACCCAATTACCCTTTCCCATTACTCTCTTTCTCTTTCTTTCTTTTTCTCTCTCCCTCCCTCTCTCTCTCTCTCTCTCTCTCTCTCTTTATCCCTCTCTCTCTCTCTCACACACACACTCTCTCTCATCCTATAGGATAATTGCAAGGGTTCTACCCTAAGGATTACTGAAAGTTTTTCTTACGGAATTTACCTAACATTATATGTCGAAAAATTATTAATAGAAGAATAGCGTACTCAAATCAAACCACAAAAACCACACTCCTGTTTTGTGTGATTCATTAACACCTACAGATTGCAAGTTTGCTTGTGTTCCACTGAACTGTCTAGAATTGTCTATGGTCGTCATCAATACTCTGCTTGATGACTGATCTCTGTTGGGTATGGTTTCTTTGCCCTAACTCTGGCATGGTATCTCACCACTATTCTATATATGGTATGGTTTCTCACCATTATCTCTTTTCTCTTATGGTCTCTTACCGTTATCTCTACTCTGATGGTCCCTAACTGTTATCTCGTCTCTCTTATCTCTTTCTACCTGTCCTACCCAATACATTACGAGTACGGTAAAAAACATATATGATATTTTAGAAAAATCATTATCTCATGTAACACAAATATTAGAAACTCAGATAATAAGCACATAAAGAATTTAGGCAAATTAAATACTTGATATCTATGTGTAAGTTGAAGGTAACTATGCACTCACTTGTTAAAGTGGATGACTGGAAAGTTGGACACTGCTTCGCTTTAGCATTTGGCTTTTCCTTTGATATGCCCTAGGTTCAATTATCTCCAAGTATTAGTTTATTACCTCTTATGACTAATTAATAGTCTAGTTTCCTCAAAAATCCCAATGTCTACTGATCTATAAATGATAAGGGACAACCAGGTAAGATCATATTGGAGGCAGGGTCCGTTTGCTATATAGAGTATATTGTTTGGAAATCCCACTTTAAACACCTCACTAAATCCAACTTAGACATCATCCTCGAAAGAAGATAAATATGTATAACGACATGGAATTACTGATAAAGCTTATTTATAGGTTCATAATAACGACTTATGACTATAAATATAAGTTATACTAAAAGAGATAGAGAGCAGCTTAACTTACCGATATTTTCCCTGAAAAAAGTTAGGAAATTGCACTGGCAGAGCTTCTACTCGCTAGATACTACTATTTCAAGGATTGCAGGGCTTCGCCGAAGGCTAAAGCTAAGGGAAAATGGCCTAAAATCAAAAGTAACTCGAGAGAGAAGATCTTGGAAGGTGTGGGAAGGGAATGAGGCTTGGCCTCCTATTTATAGTCGTTTTTTGGGTGCATGGCGTGCAAAAGGGGTGCATGTCGTTCATTTTAAGGATACGTCTCCCCATCCACTTTGTGCCACATGTCAGCCTCTTTGTGGTCTGCGTTTTCACCTTCTAGAAGCGCGCGTCGTGCACCCGGTGTGCACTACACAGGGCGCAAATCACATATTTTGTAAATTCCATAAGTTCTTCATACGTACTACATTTTCGACATTTTTATATCCCCGGAAAGCTCTTGACGAGATCTACAACTTTCCTTTAGACTCCATCAGATAATTCTGATTTTATGGTTCGTCCCTATGTTTATAAGATTTAATGATTTTTCAAAAATCATAACTCTCTCATACGGACTCCGATTTTGGTGTTCCTCTTACCTAAATTCTTATCTTAAAGAGTACTACGATTGTCCTTTTGGTGAATTTACCCAAAAATCAACAATTTTCTTCGTACCTTTTAACGTAACACATTCCTTGTACTTTCTAAATAAAAATCATGTCTAATTCATATGGAGTCGGATTTCTACGAAATTTATATTTTCGGGAACGGGACAACGTGTACTTTCTAAATATATAATAATATATACATATGTTTGGCGCACTTATTGTTACGACTTACGGACGATTTGGCTGATTTTCTTATTTTTTCTTAATACGAAACTCATATTATATAGTCTGCAACGCGCACGACTATAGATTATCGTAATCAGTGATTTAATTTTAATAATTATTACTTATTATGTGTAGCCTGAATTTGCGGGTGTTATATAACTTTTGATCAAATTGCTACTCTTATAGTGTGGACTAAGACTTGAGCTTGGGTATTTCGATAGGTCGGTTGGAGTACGAGTTTATGGACTTTTCGAGTTGTGGGTACTTGACTAGGAGTGTGAGGTGAGTCTTCTCACTACACTATGTAGGATGCTAGTTGTCTTTGAGATACTTTCATGGAGGACTAGGATATGGACCCAAACATCTGTATGTAACACAAAGGTTTGGCCCTTGGCATTTGTATGTAGGATGTTATTTGTGTTCGTGATACTTTCATGGAAGACCAGAATCTGGCCCATGGCACTTGTATGTAAGACTGATCTTTGGCGCTCGACATTACGAAGAAATACCATGATTTGGCCCACAACATGAGGTGATTAAAAGACTTTGATTCGGACCATAACTTTCACTATCTTATGTACGGTATGTGATATTTTGGGGAACTCACTAAACTTTGTGATTACGGTTTCATGTTTAAATGTTTTCAAGTTTTCTTATATAAAAGGAAGGGTGCGACTCGATCGCATCGCATCCATTGGAGAATTCTACAGATAATAACTTCTTGACGATACTTTGATAAATGATTTGAATCAAATGGTTTTATCTAGATCTTTAAAGTTGTTATTTGAATTAATACTTTATTTTTAAATGAAAATTTTGGTTTGAGTTTTAGGACGTTACAAGTTGGTATCAGAGCCTTGGTTTGAGGGATTCAGGCACACTCTATGGTGTGTCAGAACTCAAACTAAGGATTTATAAAATCTTTTAAAAAGGAAAATGATTTTCTAAAAAGGTTTTTATAAATAAAAGGGAGTGTGATGCATGAAGTCAGCCGAGCTCAAGTAAATAATTCCCAAAATACTCATACATGTTGACATGTTAAATGTGTTATAGTATGATATGCATGCTAGATGTTAGATTAAGGATCTGCTCAGCGTTGCATGCCAGTATGCCTGCTCGGGAGAGATGCCTTTTATGCTTGATATGTGAACTTGTAGAGATACCTGGTAGTGAGTAGATTAAGGATCTTCAAGAGTGTATATGAGAATTTCCTGATATTTATGTTGCCTTATTGCTAGTCGGTTTTGTTGCTCGAATGTCACTTGCTTTGTGCTATATAAGGCCTATATTGATTTTAATTAACTGTTAAGCAAATATGTTATGTTGCATGCCAAAAAGATTAAATAATTTTAGATTAATTGATTTGGCTCTACTATGCAGCTCTTGTTTGAGTCCCACGTTGTAGGGCATGATCTTTCAGTCGAAAGATTATTTAATATTTGTTGCATGTAATCGTATTCGTAAGATAGTTAATTGACATTGGCGAAAGTTTCCTTTGCACCTGAGAGCGGGGTGAGGTAAGGTTCCTAATGGATTAGGAACAGTGTTAGAACATGCTTTTATAGGATGTGGAATCCTAGGAGAGCCTAGAAAGTGCCTTAGAACGTTGTTTAGCGCAAGGATCTATGAGGAGGGTCATATGTGACATCCCCTAATTTCTCGGCCAGAAAAGACCGATTTCGTTTATGCTTTTTAAAATAAAATCAGAGTAATCCTTTTAAAAGGTGTTGCGGAATTTGCTCCCATAAAAACATGATAATTATATTATCAAATCATTTATGAAGAAATGTATTTTATTCACTTAAACCATTGGGATGTCATCGTCAATACAGAAACATAAGCATAAACAGAACTTACACTAGTGATCTACATCTACTTTAATCTCTCAGTGTAAAGTAACTTCGTATCGATACCTGTGATACAAACAAACTGAGTGGGTCAGGCTTGGGAGCCTGGTGAGCATATAGGGTTTTCAACCCATAATAAATAATTTATTATGCTTAAACATCAAACAATCAACCCAATTACCCAATCCCCATTATCTTATTTATTTCTAAGGAATAGGCACGAAGTCCATCGCTGCCCAAGGTTTATACTACAAGCACTAACAAACGTCGATCAAGAATCGACTATCCTTCATACAATCATTCCTCAGGATTGACCTAAGGAATTTATCCAAAGTCCATTGCTACCAAGGTTCATACAACAGGCACTACATCACATAGTCGGCAGGGTTTATACAATAGGCACTACGTCTCACAGTCGCCAAGGTTTATACAATAGGCACTACGTCTCATAGTCGACATGGTTTATACAATAGGCACTATGTCTCATAGTCGCCAGGGCTTATACAATAGGCACTACGTCTCATAGTCGCGAAGGTTTATACAATAGGCACTACGTCTCATAGTCGCCAGGGTTTATACAATAGGCACTACGTCTCATAGTCGCCAGGGTTTATACAATAGGCACTACGTCTCATAGCTGCCAACGTACTAAATACATAGCTACCAACGTACATCTATACTGTACTAAATTCATAGCTACCAACGTACATCTATACTGTACGTTTATCCCTCATACTTTATCTACCCATGTTTTACCCAACATATTTGAAGATAAAATATATATACATTTTAAATCATTTTAAACATGTATAAAACATTCATTCAACATCCATCTCAAATAAACAAACAACATATATACACATATCACGTATTTTATATAAAATACTTCATATCTATGTGTAAGATGAAAGTGACTATACACTCACATGATTTGATGATAATCGGTCAGCAATTCGTTTCCTAAAACGTTCATTTCTAATAAAACCGGGCTCTACAAAGGTCTGGCTTCGAAACCAAAAAGATAAATTTTCCGGGCTTCTCGGGCACTTCGTGGCGTATTCCGGGGGTTATAATTGATACCGGGGCTTCGAGGGAAGTTGAAATGAAAGAAATATTGAAAAAGGGGCTAAAATTGACAATTTTTCAAAGTATACCCGGGAGGTCTCGCACCCTCCTATTTATAGGGGCGAGCCTCCTGATCCAACTGCTGAGAAGGCTCCAGGTGGTGCAGATCCGAGGGCTCGCAGCACCTGCTCGTACGTGTGCTCGCACATGGCTGCACATGCGAAGGCTTGCTATCCTCTTGTGATTGGACCAAGGTCTAGGTCCGAAGTAGGGGGTTCCGTGGCTTATTGCGAGGGTTCGGACACGAGGAAGGGGGTACGTGTCGCCTTCTCACTGGACCTCTTCGGATCAGATCAGCAGCTCGGATGACTCAGCACAGTTTCGGACACATGGCATGTTCTAAGCGAGGACACGTGGCCGAAGTCCACCTATGCGAAATTCCTCGGTTTTGGGGATTTTTCTCGTTTTTCGCGCCAAAACTTCTAAAATCCACAACTTTCGCATACGAGCTCCGTTTTTGACGTTCTTTATATGCACGCGTAGGTAAAATTACGCTCTACAACTTTCGTTTAGACTTCGTCGGCTAGTTTTGAATTTAATTTTTAAATTATTATTTTTAACAGACCGGGACAGGAAATCCGTTAAGAATTCATAACTTCTTCATCCGACGTCCGTTTTCGTCAAACTTTTTACCGTTGTGCTACTATTTACGAGACCTTCGATTCTCGTTTAGGTCGTGTCGGCTAAAAATCACTCGATCTAAAATTTGAGTTTTTTAGCTGTCTACTGCTAAGCTGAAACTTCGAAAAACCATAACTTCCTCATACGAAGTCAGATTTGGGCGTTCTTTTTATCGAACTTCTCGGTTTAACGAATACTACGAGTTTCATTTAGATTACTATGGCTAAAAAGTAGTTTATCAAAAACTTACTTTTTACGACATTCGGCACCGTGCCGGTTTGTCGCGAAACTTCGACAGGTCATAACTTCTTCGTTATAACTCGGATTTCGGCATTCTTTATATATCCGTAATCCTTGTCACGACCACTAAAACTTTCTTAATAAATATCGGCTTTATCTAATATTTATTTTCAACGCTCATTTTTAGTCTTAATTAATTAAACCCTAATAATTAAGCATAAAACACATAAAACACATAATATTCACATAATTCCTTATCATTTCTCCAAAATGAGTCACAAAGGTTAACCTAGACTATCATGTCAATATTAATGCCTAGCCTAGAAACACGGGCATTACAATTCTCTCCCCCTTAGAATGATTCCGTCCCCGGAATCACACATCAGCAAACAAATACGGGTAGCGACTCATCATGTCACTCTCCGTTTTTCCCCAGGTGAGATTTGGCCCATTCGTATGTTTCCAACGCACAAGCACTAAATCGAACATCTGGCGTCACAACTTCTTAGTCTTACGGTCAACGATTGCCTTAGGTTCTTCAATTAACCTCTTGTTTTCATCCAACCTTAATTCAGAAATGGGAATTATGTCGGGCACATCTCCCGTGGACTTCCTCAAATAACACACATAAAAGGTGTTATGAATACCCTCCAGTTCTTCCGGTAATTCTAGCTTGTAAGCTTGATTCCCGATCCTATGAAGAACTTTAAATGGTCCAATAAATCATGGACTCAACTTTAATCTTATAAGTCCCTTCGATGGCGAGACTTTAAGTAAAACCGAATCTCCAACTTCGAATGATATCGGTTATCTTTTCTTGTCAGCATAACTCTTTTGACGATCTTGAGCTGCTAACATCCTTTACTTCAATTCGGCTTAAGTCAACTACTACATCGAACTTGGTTCTCTGAACCACATAACAAACTCATCGTAGTCGGACTCAATTTGATATGACCTCTAGGGTCGGAATAACAATCATCTTCTTAGTCATTACCGAAACGAAGGTAATGAAGTACTCGAACAATAACGAAATCAATTTCTAGCTTCTTGGTAACCTTGTGACTTTCCTTGATCCAAGTACGAGTCCTGTGCTTCCGGTAGTATAGGCCTCTACTACCATTCACACCTACTCATACTCGTCCCAAGTATTGTCTCGCAGTTCTCCAAGTCACCATACAAGAATTTCACATAGTCATTCAATTCATTAGATGACAATACTAGGGTTTATATTATTTCTTGAAACAATTACACAGAGGTTCAAGTTTACCCTATACTACGCCTCTAATAGGCTACACCACGAGTTATTAACTGCATTACTACTTTATGTCTTAGTTTTGGGAATATAAGGTCCTTACTCCTGATCCCTTATATTTCCATCTGCTTCATTAAGGATCATTTGGAATGCCTTTGGTTTTGGCGGTGTGTTTTTCTTTGGGCAGTCTCAAGAAATATGCCCTTCTTCGTTACATTCGTAGCACACCTTTTTGTTAGATGCACATTTGTTGGCGTAATGCCCTGTCTTCCCACATTTGTAGCAAGTCATCTCCTCGCTACACTTCCCGAAGTGTTTCTTTTTACACTTCTCACACCACTTAGCTTCATCTCTTCCTCCAGATTTTGAGAATTTGCTTTCTTTGATGATCTTTGAAGATCCCTCATGCTTCCTTTTCTCTCCAACTTCAGCTCTCTCCAAACCTTTCTCTCTTATCTGAGTCTCGACATTCTTAGCAGCCCAGATGGCGGCTTTTAGAGTGGTTGCTTGTTTGACTATCGGACCAAAGTCCGCTGGTAAACCATGGGCAAACTTGTTGACCTTGGAGAGTTCAGTTGGAATTAGATAGGGAATAAGCTTCATCTTTTCTGTAAAACTAGTAGCGTACTCGATGACGCTCATTTTTCCCTTCTTCAGATTCTAGAACTCATTGTTGATTTCCAGAAGATCCTGCTCAGAGCAGTATTGCATTTTCAGTTGCACCACGAACTCTTCCCACGAAATCTTGCTAGCTTCCCCCTTGGGCATCGAATCAGCTAGTAACTTCCACCAGCTCAACACACCAGATTTCAACAGAGGAATTGCAAGTGCGGTCTTTTGTTTGTTGCTGCACTCACAGCTTTCAAACATCGTCTCTATTTCGGAGATCCAATTCATGACTTCCACCGGTGTCGGACTCCCAGATAGACACGGTGGTTTAGATGCCATGAAATCTTTGTATTTGCACCCGCGTCCATCAACTCCTCCATCCTGGTTGTTTTGTCTAACTATCGGTGGGTTGGCTTGACCAAGAGTCCCACTGTAGTTTCCTCCTACTGATTGCCCTTCATTCAATACGGGTTGTTCAACAGGTATCGTAGTTTCTTCCCTATTCTTTTGTAGTAATTACCTGGTCTCCTCCATTTGGCGATCTAACATCATCTGCATCATTGCTTGTACCCCAGCCATCGTCATTGGCTCAGGTGCAACTCCTACAACAGGTACTTGCTCAACTACTTGAGGTTGTGGCTGTTGATCCCTGTTTCCGTTTGCATTTGCAACTCCACTACGAGTTCTTGCCATTACAATCTATATACCGAATAAGGCGAATTTAGGTCTTTACCCTCGATAGGTATTTAAATTCCCTTATCACTCCGAAACGTTTACATGTTAGCTCTAATATCGTAATCGTACGCTTAGAATCCTACACACATAAGGTTTCCAGATCCGGTCGGCAACAGACCATAGATCCGAACAAATAATGGCATATACGTCAAACATATAGCATTTAGCACATAAAAACATTTTAGGCATCTTTCCTAAAATAAACTAGTGCTCGTGTCTAAAATATGGTAGACACTCATCTCACAATCATCACTTAGCATTCTAAGTTTAAGTCTAGAAATTCTACAATTTCTTAGTTTGCTTAAACTAATGCTCTGATACCAACTGTGACATCCCCTAATTTCTCGGTCAGAAAAGACCGATTTCGTTTATGCTTTTTAAAATAAAATCAAAGTAATCCTTTTAAAAGGTGTTGCGGAATTTGCTCCCATAAAAACATGATAATTATATTATCAAATCATTTATGAAGAAATGTATTTTATTCACTTAAACCATTGGGATGTCATCGTCAATACAGAAACATAAGCATAAACAGAACTTACACTCACTTACACTAGTGATCTATATCTCTTTTAATCTCTCAGTGTAAAGTAACTTCGTATCGATACCTGTGATACAAACAAACTGAGTGGGTCAGGCTTGGGAGCCTGGTGAGCATATAGGGTTTTCAACCCACAATAAATAATTTATTATGCTTAAACATAAAAAAATCAACCCAATTACCCAATCCCCATTATCTTATTTATTTCTTAAGGATTTACCCTAAAAATCAAATCTCACTCATTCCTAAGGATTCATCCTAAGGAATAGGCACGAAGTCCATCGCTGCCCAAGGTTTATACTACAAGCACTAACAAACGTCGATCAAGAATCGACTATCCTTCATCCAATCATTCATCAGGATTGACCTAAGGAATTTATCCAAAGTCCATTGCTACCAAGGTTCATACAACAGGCACTACGTCATATAGTCGCAAGGGTTTATACAATAGGCACTACGTCTCATAGTCGCCAGGGTTTATACAATAGGCACTACGTCTCATAGTCGCCAGGGTTTATACAATAGGCACTACGTCTCATAGTCGCCAAGGTTTATACAATAGGCACTACGTCTCATAGTCGCCAGGGTTTATACAATAGGCACTATGTCTCATAGTCGCCAGGGTTTATAAAATAGGCACTACGTCTCATAGCTGCCAACGTACTAAATACATAGCTACCAACGTACATCTATACTGTACTAAATTCATAGCTACCAACGTACATCTATACTGTACTTTTATCCCTCATACTTTATCTACCCATGTTTTACCCAACATATTTGAAGATAAAATATATATACATTTTAAATCATTTTAAACATGTATAAAACATTCATTCAACATCCATCTCAAATAAACAAACAACACATATACACATATCACGTATTTTATATAAAATACTTGATATCTATGTGTAAGATGAAAGTGACTATACACTCACATGATTTGATGATAATCGGGCAGCAATTCGTTTCCTAAAACGTTCGTTTCTAATAAAACCGGGAGTTTTATTGAGAAACCGGGCTCTGCAAAGGTCGGACTTCGAAACCGAAAAGATAAATTTTCCGGGCTTCTCTGGCACTTCGTGGCGTATTCCGGGGGTTATAATTGATACCGGGGCTTCGAGGGAAGTTGAAATGAAAGAAATATTGAAAAAGGGGCTAAAATTGACAATTTTTCAAAGTATACCCGGGAGGTCTCGTACCCTCCTATTTATAGGGGCGAGCCTCCTGATCCAACGGCTGAGAAGGCTCCTGGTGGTGCAGATCCGAGGGCTCGCAGCACCTGCTCGCACGTGGGCTCGCACATGGCTGCGCATGCGAAGGCTTGCTGTCCTCTTGTGATTGGACCGAGGTCTAGGTCCGAAGTAGGGGGTTCCGTGGCTTATTGCGAGGGTTCGGACACGAGGAAGGGGGTACGTGTCGCCTTCTCACTGGACCTCTTCGGATCAGATCAGCAGCTCGGATGACTCAGCACAGTTTCGGACACATGGCATGTTCTAAGCGAGGACACGTGGCCGAAGTCCACCTATGCGAAATTCCTCGGTTTTGGGGATTTTTCTCGTTTTTCGCGCAAAAACTTCTAAAATCCACAACTTTCGCATACGAGCTCCGTTTTTGACGTTCTTTATATGCACGCGTAGGTAAAATTACGCTCTACAACTTTCGTTTAGACTTCGTTGGCTAGTTTTGAGTTTAATTTTTAAATTATTATTTTTAACAGACCGGGACAGGAAATCCGTTAAGAATTCATAACTTCTTCATCCGACGTCCGTTTTCGTCAGACTTTTTACCGTTGTGCTACTATTTACGAGACCTTCGATTCTCGTTTAGGTCGTGTCGGCTAAAAATAACTCGATCTAAATTTCGAGTTTTTTAGCTGTCTACTGCTAAGCTGAAACTTCGAAAAATCATAACTTCCTCATACGAAGTCAGACTTGGGCGTTTTTTGTATAGAACTTCTCGGTTTAACGAATACTACGAGTTTCGTTTAGATTACTAAGGCTAAAAAGTAGTTTATCAAAAACTCACTTTTTACGACATTCGGCACCGTGCCGGTTTGTCGCGAAACTTCGACAGGTCATAACTTCTTCGTTATAACTCGGATTTCGGCATTCTTTATATATCCGTAATCCTTGTCACGACCACTACAACTTTCTTCATAAATATCGACTTTATCTAATATTGATTTTCGACGCTCATTTTTAGTCTTAATTAATTAAACCCTAATAATTAAGCATAAAACACATAATATTCACATAATTCCTTTTCATTTCTCCAAAATGAGTCACAAAGGTTTACCTAGACTATCATGTCAATATTAATTCCTAGCCTAGAAACACGGGCATTATATCATAGGGAAGTGACTTAGAGGATCCATGATGATTCTTGAGGAAACTATGTATAGGTGTGGGGGGTAGTATTGGGCTCATACTATAGGAAGCACAAGATCCGTACTCGAATCAAGGTAAATGACATGGATTCTAGGAAGCTGGTTGAGGGTAGTGAGCATTTTTTGGCTCCATGGTTCATTGTAGTATTTCAGTATCTATCGGTCCTTCGGTTATCGTTGTCTAGGATAAAGACGAGTCTGGTATTTTGCAGTTTGGATATGAAGGGTACAAATTAGTACAAGTTAGTTGATCTTAAGGTGCTGAAGACCTTATTTAATGTAATGCCAGTTTGAGTCGCGGGACTCATGTAGGAAGCGAATGTGACGATCGACTCAAGGATTGCAGCCTGAGGATGGGTGGTCGGCCAATGGATTGGGACGTCGTTCTCTATGATGGTGTTATGTTCATCCAGCCTCCAGCATTTGAGGGGGGAAGGGATCGAATGTGTGTTTGTCGACAGATAGAAGAAAAGAAGGGTGTTCTCCGTATCAGTTTCTGCTACAAGGGGTACCATTTGATTCGTGGTGAATCGTTTTCGTCTTTCAGCAAGGAAATGTGCGAGACTCGACAGTGTTTTTGGTTCAGTGGCCTAGGTGAAGACCATGTCGCAATTCGGATATGTGGCACATTTTTTAGAAGATCGGGCATATCCAAGGAGGATCAAAATGTTTCTGATTCGGAATGGAGAGTTCTATTGATATGATGAGTTTGTTGAAGCTATTATTTGAGTGTATGTAAAGGATTCTTGAAGCTGCAGAGGAGGATAAGGTTGTCGATAAATTATTCTAATGCAATTCTTGCTTGCATGAAGTTCAATTCGTAAGGTGCCTCATCAATCCAATAATATTATGATCAATTTCTCTAAGATTGAGGTGGCGATGCTAGGAAGAGTTTCTGAGGTCCCCATCTAAGGTTCAGGGTTTCTTTATGATTGTTTGGTCATAATCCAAAGGAATCGTCATATGCTATGTTGCATTCCAAGAGTCAAGGTTGGTATGTATCTGGTTGAGCCGGTCTGAGGATCTTGTGTACTAGACGTCATTTGATGATGGTTTGAACCCTAAGTGCGGTAGAATTAGGTATTCTGCTTGGAGGATCATTACCCGATTTGATTTTATGATTTCAGCACAATAGGTCGAAGGAATTTACAGTGAAGGTATGTTGGATTTTTGGTTCGGGATTATTGTGACATAAGAGTTGGGAAGTTCTTGGTGTGTTCTCAAGGATTCTTCAGAGTCCTATATGGTTACAAAAAAAATTAAGGATTGGTCAGACCACGAGTGCAAACTTAGTTGTCGTTAGGTTCATGCCTTTAGGGATGTGCATGTTGTGAAGGTTTTATGATTGAGTTGCTTTTGTTGTGGGATTGTAATCATAAGTTGGAACTCTTGGGGTCTTGTCATTATGGGTTGTAGTCATATGTGGATCTCTTGAGTTTTGTTTGAAGAATTCAGATTCTCTTATCATGGTAATGTTAAGCGTGAATGTTAAGAACCGGATATTGAAGTTATTGGGTTGGCTTGGAAATTCGAGTGGTAATGAGGTCGTCCGAGTTTAACTATATTTAAGTGGGGGATAACCGATTGGGTTAGATGGAAATATTTCTAATTGCAGGTCATCCTAGTGTTTCATATTGAAGGATAGGAGGATAGCTGTTTTTGGTTGTTGCCCGAATTGAAGCTTATGAAAGGAATATGTTCAACATTCAGTTGTAATTGGGAAGCAGATGTTGTAGACTCAAGGTTATCTCATCTGAAGGATTGAAGCTTCGGCAGTGGCACAAGTTTATGTTAGTGCCTAGGTCCAGGTTGAGGGTTGTGCGAGGGCCTCTCTATCTGTTCTTGTCTGATTAAGGCTTTCGGGTTCGAAACACTACTCAACCGCCTGATGGGGTCTAGCAGGCTAGGGGTCCAACTTGTGTTAGTTTTTCTTGGTAATCTTGTAGATTGTTGGAAAGACCATGAGGGGAGCCCATGGTAATCGTATGAGTGTTGTAAGACTACAATCTGGCTCGTAAGATTCACTTGGTTAAGATAGGTCGATGCAAGGGTGTTTCTAAGACTGTAGGAAGGCCACAACATTTATATAGTTGAAATAGATCGTTCGTTGATTAGGCCAGGAGTGATATAAGACTACGATTTGTCCCATAGCATACGTTTGAGTAGAAACAGACCTGTCATTGTTCGTTTTTTGGTTTGTTAGTCACCCCTTGCTTAGACTTAAGGGTTATTAGAGTCATGTTGATGTATAGGCTAGGTTAGCCTTTATCTAGTCAGGCTTTCAGTTAGAGTTTCGTTGTGCGACCATGTGTGAGGTTTTTAGCTTCAGCAGTTGGCAGTGGATTCCATTCTTTAGTTATCAGCATGACAACGTAAGTTCGAGAATATATTCGTCAAATCGAAATTGCGAATTTTCCATAAGCACGATTAATGTATAGGTTAGTGTAGTCTTCAGTTGTTGGGGATGATGTTTGGATTTGCATTTGTATTTGAGTGTGAGGTTGTTGACATCGGTGGTTGGTCATGGAGTCTGTTTTCCAGTTATCCGTAAGGTGGTGAGAGGACGGGGAGGTCCCGTTGGGACCAAATATATGAGCGTTTCGTCATCATGGGTGACTTATGGGGGTGGATCTATCTACTTGGGAGTCAGGCATGACTTTGGAATCTTTCAGGTATGGTCATGGAAGTTAGTTCTTCTCGTTGTAGGTTAGTGGGGCACAAGTTGGTGTTCTTCCTTCATCGGGTCGTGTATTTCTCGTTAAAGATTGTTTTGGAATTAGTGTAGGATGGTGATCATCTACATGAGGTGTCATCTCAGTGTTGCATTGGATGCGATTTTATCCCCTGAGAGTTTCCGCTTGGATTTGGCATATTCGCCTGCTTTTGGAACTCCTTGTGATTATAGTCATTGTTTCGGGCATTCATAATGGCGTTGGATCGTGCAAGAACTAAATGGACTCGAAGAATCCTCAATAGGTTCAATGGGTGTTTTAAGAGTAACCTGTTAGGACAAATTTCGAGGACGAAGTCTAATATAAGTTGGAGAGATTTGTTACACTCATTTTTCAAGATGGAGCAGCTAAGGGATGAATGGAATCAAATATGGCGTTCCATGACTTTCATGAAGTTTGCATTTCAGGTGAGCCTCATGGCGTGACAAAAGGGATGTCATGATGGGGTGGCTATTGCAGCCCATGCCCAAAATTTTTAGGGTTTCATCCGTATTTAAAGCCCTTAACTTAGAGTTTAGGGTATCTTCTTCAGCCTCTAACCTCCCAAAGTGAAACCCTAGCATCCTTCAAGCTTTTAGAGCTCATTTGCAAGTTTTGTTGATTTTGAAGGAAGAATGAAGAAGTTTGGTGCATAGATCCAGCAAGCAAGCTATCCCCACCCTTGTTTGCATCTTCTAGACCATTTGTGAGTTCTCAAGTTCTCTTCTTGGTGATGTCTTCCTTTTAGATCTAGGTTATTTGTATTGTTTTGGTCCATATTTGAGTTCTGGATGGATGAAAGTGATAAAGTTTGCAACTTTATTGTTTGCCTAAATCCCTTGGTCATTATATCTTCAGGATTTAGGATTTGGAGTAGTTTTGGTAATCATGTATCAGCTTTAGGTCCCTTTTCTTATATATTGACCTAGTTTGGGAAAGGACGTGCATAAGGCATGCATGTCCATAAAGTTTGGATTTTTATGAGCCCTTTGATCCCATAAAAGCCTTTTGGAATGTTTGGGTTGAGGACTTAACCGATTAAAAGCTTGAGAAAATAATCTGTTTTCAGTCTGTTGCCACGACATGATGAGTTGGGTGTCACGACGTGGCGAAAATAGGACTCACGACTGTTTTGTCGGGAAGGTCCCACGACGTAACCAAAGGATGATCATGACGTGGAGGTCAATAGGCGTTGACTTTGACCATTGTGTTTTGACTTGGTTGACTTTTAGGAAAATTCCTAGTCTTAGAGTGTGGACTATTTTTTGACCATGGGTATTTTGATAGGTATGTTGGAGTACTGGTTTTTGGACTTTTTGAGCTATGGGTACTTGACTACGAATGTGAGGTGAGTCTTCTCACTAAACTATGTAGGATTCTATTTGTATTTGTGATACTTGCATGGAAGACAAAGATCTGACCCCTGGCATATGTATAAAAGACCAGGATCTGGCCCATGGCAATTTTATGTATGACTAGGATCTGGCCCCTAGCCATTGTATATAAGACTAGGATCTGTCCCCTAACATTTATATGTAGGATGCTAGTTGTCTTCATGATACTTTAATGGAATACTATGATCTGGCTCCTGACACTTGTATGTAAGACCGGGATTTGGCCCACGACATTGCGAGGAAAGACCATGATTTGGCCGATGGCAGGAAGTGACTATAAGACTATGATTCGGCCCATATCGTTCACTATCTTATGTATGGTATATGGTATTTTGGGGAACTCACCAAGTTTTGTGTTTATGGTTTCATGTTTAAATGTTTTCAGGTTTTCCTATATTCAAGGAAGGGTATGGCTCGATTTCATCGTTTCCATTGGAGAATTCCACACATAATAACTTCTTGACGATACTTTGATAAATGTTTTGAATCAAATGGTTTTATCTAGATCTTTAAAGTTGTATTTCGAATAAATACTTTATTTTTAAATGAAAATTTTTGTTTCAAATTTGGAACGTTACAACCACATACATACATAGTTGATGAATATTGGAAATGGCCTATTTCGAGGTTGTACTTCATGGATCTACATCGTTGAGTGAACATTGGACAAATGATTATGAGGATTTAATGTCCTTCGGCATGAGAATATTTCTTGCTTTACGAATGATTGTAGTTTCATACCTTGAAGCTTGTCAAACGCTGATCTGAAACATGACAATTATAAATGCTATTTTCATATATGACATGTGAGAAACACAAATATGCTAATATGGTATTTGTTTCTTAAATTGGTTGGAGTTTGATATCGGTGGGGCTCCTTGATGAGTGAATAAAGTTGAGCATCTAACCACACCTAGAGGGGTATGAAAGACAATATTCAATCACAGATAAAAAATTATTGGGGCTCCTTGATGAGTGAATAAAGTTGAGCATCTAACCACACCTAGAGGGGTATGAAAGGCAATATTCATTCACAGATAAAAAATTATTGTTGTAAGGACATTTTTACAATTTTAATATTTCAAAACAAATACCACATAGAAATACTAATAAGCCATGTGGTGATTAAATCTATATCCTTTATTTAATGGTGGTGTGGGCATATTTAATCTTTATAGCACACATAGTTTCATTTGAAGTGCAAGTCTAACCCTACACAAGAAAGAACACATCCAATGAAATTGATCCGAAATATATTTAGGCACTAATTCAAGTAAACGTTTTGTTGACTTTTGAAGGTTAGAAAATTGGATTTATGATCGACTTTACATATAAGTAGATGGTATAGAGATATAATTTTCTATGTTTAAGTGTTTAATTAGGGTTGGCTCAAAAGGAGCTCAAAGTGTGTTTAAGTGTTTAAGCATGGTTGGCTCAAAAGGAGTTCAAAGTTTGCCCATAAACATGACCCACTAAATCATAAGGTATAATTGTTTTTAGCATATATATTAGCATAGGTTAAGTTTAGGCCCAAATCAAGTTAGGTTAACATTCTTACCGGGAAACGTATGCATCACAACTTCACAAATACGATAAATCGACTAAAACTTGGGGAAAAGAAAAAAAACGCTTTGATTTCTTTGCTGATTATGCACATATTAATAATGGCTACTAAATCGTCGTCACTCTCAATATTTGTAAAAATCAATCAATTATAGAAGTTTCTACTTTCGATTTCTTTCTTCTTTCCTCTCAAAGAAAATCAGAAGCAACAATCTTACAACCTTCTCGAAAAATAACTTTTAGTTCTTACAATCTTACAATCGTTCATCTTGTTTATTGAAAATCAGATTTTAGAGTTCTAAGTTACGAAAGCATAAGGTAAAGGATTTTCTGATTTATTTATTTTATTTTATTTATTTATTTATTTATTTGGTTTGTAGTTTCTGGTAATCTGGTTCAGTGGTTCGTTTTTTGTTTTCAGTTTCTTTCTTTATTTCTTTCTTTATTTCTTATCTTTGATTTTTTTTGAAGGGACGCACAAATCAAACTTGGAAATCAGAAGGAACATAGTTAACAAGAAAATCCATTTCTAATTTTTTAAGGTAAAAGCAATCAGATTCTGTTTTTTCCTTTTTTTGTTTATGATTTGTATTTATGATAAGTTTTTATTTGTGTTTCTACATTCTGATAAGCTTCTTGAAGATCATATTCTAATTCTTTGATTTTTGAAGGTATCAGATTATATGTATTTTTGATAAGCTACTCAAAAATCAGATTTTAGAAGCTCCAAACGTTTCAAAATCATCAGTTAAAGGATTTTCTGATTTTTTTGGGTCAATGGTTAGTTTTTGGTTTTTAGTTTCTGATTTATTGATTTGTTTTGAAGGGAAACATAAATCCAATTCGAATATAACAAGGAACAGAGTTACAAGGAAATTCATTTTCAACTAATATTAGAAGGATGGCTTTTTTCAATTTAAAACAATTTTTTTTGTATTATTTTGAATGAGATTTTAATTTATGTATTTTTCAATTTAAAACTGAAAAATTAAATTGACTTGTTTAAAATGTTAGATATTTCAAGTTTCAAGGCTTTTTCGTTAAATTGCACAGGGTCGGTAACTTCAAAATCTCCCGACGGACCCTACATTTAAGTGCAAATATAAAACCACACAACCCGTATAAACCTCCACCACTAGACCAAACCACAACACATTATGCTGTTTATAATTTTCACGGTGTGTTTTCGGTTTGTAATTTTTTAAAACCACATTATGGTATGCGGTTTTTTTAGTATGAAACCGTAGTTCAAACCACTCGCACCGTAAATTAATATTATATATTTGAACATTTTTGATTCGTTGTATTTCGTTAAGTGTTTTTTATACAAGTTGGTCAATTTTTAACATAGTATAACATCAAAATTAGAAAATCAAAATCTAGGATTATGGTTTTGACGCTTGCCGCTGGTAGTTCAATTTGTGAGATTAGACCATTTACCCAAGTCATTTATGTGATCATGCTAATTTTTTAAATTTTATTGTGTTTCACTTATTTATGTGATTGTGGTGGCGTTAAGAAGATTTCCTCATGAATCTGTTATCTTTAAACATTAGGGGATGAGTAAATCTCATAAGATAGACCGACTTAAAAGATTAAAATTGGAAAATGTGATCTCTTTTTGTGGTCTTCAGGAGTCTCGAATTTCTTCTTTGCCGACAGAGTTTTGTGATTGGTTGGGGAATTGTGGCTTCGACTTGGACTTTGTTGAATCGGTTGGGAAATCAGGTGGGTTTATCAGTTTTTGGGACAAAAATCTCCTCAATGACATTGTTGTTATTAAAGATAGATTCTTCTTAGCTGTTGTTGGGTATTGGAAAGGCATTCTAGGTGAAACCATCCTTGTTAATGTTTATGCCCCTCAAATCCCGGTTGATAAAAAGATTCTTTGGGGGAAGCTTCTCCATCTTATGAAATCTAGGGCTGGTAACTGGGTTATTTTCAGTGATTTCAATGCTGTCAGAAGACCGGATGAACGTCTTAATTCTCATTTTTTCTCTAGTATCGCATCTGCTTTCAATAAATTCATTTGTTATGCAAGGTTTCTTGATCTCAACATGGGAGGCAGGAGATTCACTGATTTTTGTGACGATGGGTGCAAGTTAAGCAAACTTGATCACATTTTGTTTATTTTCTTTCTGTGTTTCCAACCACTACCATCACGGCTCTTCCTAGAGAGCTTTTGGATCATTTTCCTATCATACTTCGCACACATTATATGGATTTTGGAGCATCTCCTTGTAGATTTTACAACTCTTGGCTCTGGAGAGAGGAATGTGACGCAATTGTTTTAAAAGCATGGGGAGATTTTGTTGGTGGAGGAGCTCCTGATAGGTATCTTTCTGACAAATTAAGATTTTTCAAAAATGCCATCAAGAATTGGAGACAAGCTAAATTCGAGAAAGAAAATGCATCTCTTCTTGAAAGCATGAAATTGGTCGATGATTTGGATATGGAAGAAGAAAGGAGGCAGCTGAATAGTTTGGAGATCTCTAAACTAAAATATAGAAAAATCTAAATTATCGAATTGGGGAAATTAAAAAAGACGGACTTAATCCAAAAAGCTAAGGCTAAGTGGATAAGTGACAGGGATGAGAATTCCAGTTTTTTTCATTATTCACTCAAATTAAAAAACAGAAAAACTTATTTTAGTGGGTTGATGGTTAATGGGAATTGGGTTACTGATGTCATGACTATTAAAAAGGAAGTTTGTAGCTTTTTTGGATCTAAATTCCACGAAACTCGTTCAAACAAAACTTCTTTTATTAATCATAATTTTTCGAAGATTTATGATCTTGATAGTGTAACACCTCAAATTTTAGACCAAAATTTTCATATTTAATTTAACAAAATCAGAGTTTCACAACCAAGTTATCATTTACATAATTAACCCAAAACAACCAGTATCACAAATATCAGAGTTCATAAACATGTCCCAGTAGTAAATCTCCAAGCGCGTGTGTACAACTGTAAGCACAAAGCTTAGTGAGTTCTCCAACATACCACATACAACACAACATAAATAAACAACTATGAGTTATCAGCAACCCTGGGGACTATCAACAGACCCAAATAGCTAACAGCAACCCTTGTTGGCTATCAGCAGCCTCAGTCACAAATACATAACATAACATAATCATGACAGCTAGACCTAGTTGGTCATCATAAATACAACTATTCTACCACACATGTAAGAATAAGTGAGGAGACTTACCTGATACTGACGACAAGTAAATCCAACACCCGAACTGCCGGATCTAGACTCTGCCTAGTCAACAAAATAATTAACCCTAATTCATAATTAAGGTCCAAAACTCACTCGCGAGACCAAATCCCATAGCTAAACCTTCTAAGGACAAAAGGACCATTTTTTCCTTCTCATGGTCCAAAACCCTAAGTCTTGACCAAGCGTTAAGGTCAACAAAAATCAATGCTCAACGAGTACGCTGAGCGAAACATTCCTTACACTGGGCGTACAACGAAGTCAACTTTGAACGGGGGAGGAATCGGGCTACGCTGAGCGTAGCCAGGAGTACGCACGACGTAATCCGTCTGCCTCAAATTCCACCAAGTTAGTGTTTTAATCCTTTAAGACAATTAACCCAACCACAGATCTGCTAATCTAATATGTCTTAACCCATAAAGTCGTTGGCTTTAATCCTTTGCATGGGTAGGAAGGACCCAATGCAACAATCTTTTGCTTCTAATGCACTCTAAGCTACCTTACCCATGCATGAACAAAGAGAATGATTAAGGAACCATTTTTATGGATCTATAGGTCCTACAATGCATGAAAGGATGGCTACAATTCCCTGGAGTGCTCCAAACTCATAAAGGTCCAATCTTGGGGACAAAAGTTCATAAAACTTCAACCATGAAGATCTAAAGAAAGGCTTGCTAAGGTATAGACTTTATACCTGAAAATGATGCACAAAGAGGGAAGGTTTCTGGATCTACAAGCTTGCTAGCACCCACTCCTTCTTCTCAGGTATCCTTCTTCCACTACAAGCACCAAGAACACTCAAAAACTCGCAAAAGCTCACACAAGCAACACAACTTGGGATTAGGGTTTTAGAGAGGGTTTGGAGGTTAATAAGGATGCTCAAATGAAGACATAATGTTCTTTAAATAAGGGGAACCCTTAAATTTAGGGTTTGAAATCTGGGCTAGTACGCCCGACATACTGTTGGATTAGGTGTCTAAGTCCATAACTAAAATTGGTATGTACTTGACCCGATAGTAGCATGGTCCACTTCGGGTTGCCTTCATTAGGACAATTTGATAGGATTGATAATTGAGTAAGAGGTTATTTGTGATTTATTAATATATTATAAGTATAATATATTAATTGAGAAATCATATTATTTAATTAGTATTGATCAATAATTATTTTGGAATTAATTTTGTGATCAAAAGAGACTAATTAAATTAACGGGGACTGATTAAGTCAATCAGTAATATTTATAGTTTGGACCAATGATCCATATTGATTAGGATGGACTAATTCTATGTGGAAGTCCATGAAGAGTTAGTCCATAAGGCCCATCATATGGATTATTGGATTGCTTAAAGGCTTAAGTAAATGGACTAGGGTTTACAAGTTAAACCTTAGGAAGCCCACACTATAAATGTAACCCTTCTTTAGCCAAAATGGAGCCTAAGAGTGAAATGACATGAGATGGACGATTTTGTGCTTCATAACTTCTCTCTCAATATTCTCCAATTGGTCATGATGTTTGTGACTTGTTTGAGGTACAACACTTGGGGTTCTAAGCTCTTGAAAGGCCAATTCCTACAAGCTACAATAAAGAGGTTATCTTCTAACTAGTACTTATTGATTTGTATGCCAAATTGTATGCTAGTAGTAGGCTATACACTTTGGAAATTTTTGGTGCCTGTATGTAACGCCCGTGTTTCTAGGCTAGACATTAATGATAATGTAATAGTCTAGGCCAACCTTTGTAACTTGTTTTGAAATAATAAAATCTATTATTTGATTATTATGTGTTTTATGCTTAATTATTATAATTTAATGAATTAAAGATAAAAATAAGCGTTGAAAATAAATGTTAAATAAAGTCGATATCTATGAAGAAAGTTGTAGTGGTTGAAACAAGGATTCCAGAGATATAAACAGAACCGAAATCCGAGTTTTAACGAAGAAGTTATGACCTGTCGAAGTTTCGCGACAGAACCGACACGACGCTGTATGACATAAAAAGTGAATTTATGATAAAGTGCTTTTTAGCCTTAGCTATCTAAACGAAAGTCGTAGTGTTCGTTAAACCGAGAGCGTGCATAGAAAGAATGTCCAAATCTGACTTCGTATGAAGAAGTTATGATTTTCTAAGATTTGGCATAGCAGTATGCAGTCCGAAACTCGAATTTTAGATCGAGTGATTTTTAGCCAAAACAATCTAAACAAGAATCGACGATCTCGTTGATAGTAGTTCAACAGAAAAAAGACAGATGAAAACGGATGTCGAATGAAGAAGTTATGAATTTTTAACGGACTTTTCCTGTCCCGGCCTGTTAAAAATATAACTTTAAAAATAAATCAAAATTAGCCAACGGAGTCTAAACGAAAGTTGTAGAGCACAATCTCACCTACGCGTGGATATAAAGAACGTCAAAAACTAAGCTCGTATGCGAAAGTTAAGAAATTTTGAAATTTGAAAATTCGGAGTACGCCCAGTGTACAGAAGTACGCGCAGCGTACTCGTGGAAGCGTCCCGGAGTTAGTCACCCTCCCTACTTCTTCGCATGAAAGACACGTGTCATAGCCTTGACGTGTCTGATGTGATCTCTTCGTACGCCCAACGTACTGGCTGAAGAAGGAGTACGCCCAGCGTACTCTAAATTTACGCCCAACGTAATTCGAGCTTTCAGCCCCTATAAATAGCGGACGATGCCAGCCGATTTTGGGATACAAACTTTCATTCTCTCACCCTATACTTTCTTCTATATTGCAAAAATTACCCCAAATCCTATTATATCATCCTAGCTTCGTAAGCAAGCCCCGGAGAGCCCGAAGATCCCGAGAAAAAGAGTTTTTGAGCTGAAACTCTGCCCGTGTGAAGCCTGGTTTTTGGGAAAACATCCTGGTTTTATCGGAAACGATCGTTTTAAGAAACGAAGTGCTACCCAATTATCGTTAAATCAAGTGAGTGTGTAGTCACTTTTATCTTACACATAGATATGAAGTATTTTCTATAAAATACGTGCTATGTGTAATTATATTGTTTGTTTATTTGAGATGGATGTTGAATAAATGTTTTATACAAGTTTTAAACTGTATATGTATTTTTATCTACAAATATGTTGGGTAAAACATGGGTAGATGAAATAGTTGATGTGTGTTAAAATGATGAGAGGCCTCGATGTTGTTGTTGTTGTTGTTGTTGTTGTAGTCATCTAGCGGAGTATAGATGACGACCACGGACCTTTCTAGACAGTCCAGTGGAACGCTAGCAGGTTCGCAACCTGTAGGTGTTGGTGAACTATATGTTTGCTAGTGTACTCCATCCCCCTCATGGTTGCCTTATTTGACATAAATTGCTGAGGAATCCCTAAAGCATCGTTGTCACCCCGATGAAAATCCTTAGACTAGGTCCCTTATAATAGGTGTTTAGGGACGTAAATTGAGGATAACGGGAATGGGTAATCAGGGTTATTGTTGGTTGATGAAATTAATAAATTTATTTTTGATTGATGAATTTAATAAATTTATTATTATTTGTGGGTTGAAAACCCTATATGCTCACTAGGCTCCCAAGCCTGACCCACTTAGCTTTTTATATTACAGGTAGTGGACCCAGAGCATAGTTTTGATGATGAAGAGGGATTTTTGGATTATAGACCAGTAGTTGTAAATAACTGTTATAAGGCTTATAATGTACTGTTTATGCTTTTGGGCTGTATCGGAACATGACATACCGAGGTTTTGATATATAATGAAAATATATATTTCTTTAAGAAAGTTTTGATAAATAATTATCATGTTTTGTTTTGGGGACAAATTCCGCAACATCTTTTAAAAAGATTACTCTGGTTTTATTTTAAAAGCATAAACTAAATCGGTCTTTTCTGGCCGAGAAATTTGGCGATGTCACAATGTATAACTACAGAAAACTTAGATCCAAAGCTATTAGGGTTGTATGTTCACCATATGAGTGTTATAGTACCTAAAACCCAACAGTGGTATCAGAGCCAGGTTGTTTTCTGTTATATAGATGCATAGCTAATTGTTCAAAGCTGGAAAAACTGAAAATCTGCACACTGGACAGTGGACTCGACGAGTCCATACATGAACTCGACGAGTCCATGAAGAACATCAACCAACTCGACGAGTCCATTATCAGACTCGATGAGTTGGATAGGCTGTTTGCAGTTTTTCGGGTTTTTTGGCCTCAATTAGATTAGGATCATTACCACAAACTGTTTTGGTTCATAAAATTTGATTTTTTTGATATGGTAATGATTATCCCCATCCAATAACATGATGACTGCCAAATTTTAAGATAATTACTTGATTTTATGAAAAACTAATTATTTGTAAAATTCGAATCATTTTGCTACAAGAGTTGAATTAGGTCAATTTATTAAAAGATAAAACGATATGATTATTTTATTAGTTTTAAAAGTTTGATCTAAAGAGTTTATGAAACCTCCATAACTTATGGATTTGAAAAGTTTTTTTTAAAGTTTGATCTAAAGAGTTTATGAAACTTCCATAAGTTATGGATGTGAAAAGTCTCATTCATTAACTCCTTAAGTTATGAATTCCAAGAGTCTTCAAAAAGTTACAAAATTGTTTTAAAAGGCTATGAAGAGTTTCATAACTTTCCCTCAAGTTATGGAACTTGGAAAGTCTCTTTTATGGAATTCTAAAAGTTTTCATGAGTTACAAAACTTGTCATCAAGTTTTAGAATTTAAAATTTGATTAAAAGGGTTTTTAATTGAGAAATATTAAATACTAAACCTTTTGGCTTCATAACTTAAATTGAAAAATTAAAAGTTTTAATTATGGCTTTGTTGATAATTAATTAAAGTGATTAATTAAAAGAGTATTAATAAATCCATAATTATATGGTTTGAGTTTAATTAAACTAAAAGTATAGTTTAATTAATAGATTAAACCACCAAGTATTTTAAATGTTTAAAATACACCCTAATACTATATAAAATTAAAAGCTTAATATATTATATACATATAATTAAAAAGTCAGTCTTACCGTTAGTAGGCCTCATTCACGAAGCCAATCTATAAGGGGGGGGGGGGGGGTATAAGGAAACTGCCTATAAAATGGCAGTTGAATGAGTGTCCACTCTCACCCACCGCTTACTTGATTGGTGGAGGATCGTTAGCCGAATGGGTAGGATAGGACACAAACTCCCACTATAAGTATAATGGAAATACCAAGTAACTAAACATTTATAAATTCTCAATCTTAGTTACCTAGGAAAAATGTGAATTGATGTTATTCCATGAAATTGCACTTTGCACCTTGTTAAGTCGTTAGTGGAGCGTGTGTGGTTAACCGACACATTAATTTGTGACTAACAATGTATGGCAAGGGGTAGCTTGATGTTAATCATGGATCAATGGAGCGTGTGTGGTTAACCGGCACATTGATTAGGCGATTTCTAACATTAAGTGTACCAAGCTAATTTGCATGGTTATTCACACCTTGTTTGTGATTCTCAGTATCCCAGTCACAAACTTGAGAGGGCATAATTGAGATTTAAACATGCCATTGAAAATTTCAATGAATCTCAAAAGATCTAGGAATTTCAATTCATTTAAAACCTAATGTTCAATTTCATTTTTCATGGTGGAAATTGGTACATCGTCATTTACCTACCTTCAAATATTTTGCAATTGGATTACAGCATCCCTCTTCCGAATTCTAAAATATTGTGTTGGGTCCTAGCCTTAATATTTTATTTTGGGTGTTATATTAACTAACTTGAATTTCTCCCTGTAGATGTCTAGTTCTGACAACTATGGTCTTCCCGAATCTTTTGGAAAAAGCTTTCCTCATGAAGATGATGTTCCCAGAAATCATACTTCACTTCCTCCACCTCCTCCAATAATTCTCCCTGACCCACATGTTCAAAGAATTGAAAAGTTCAAGGTCACTCAAGCCCTATTGGCAAGCAAACACCAAGATGAAAGGTCTGTATGTGCTCATGTCTTACAGATGAAGTTGCATATTGACAGGCTGGGAATGTTGGGTGTCGTTGTCTCGAGTAAGTTGGTTGTTGACCTGGTTCTTCAATCACTTCCTAAGTTATATAGTGAGTTCATTAAAGATTACTATATGAAAAACTACGACATGACCCTTATTGATCTTACCTATTTGCTAATTGCTGCTGAATCAGCAATGATTTGGCGCACTGGTCAAGTAAATTTGATTGGAAGATCTGCTTCCCAAACTTCCATGGACATTGACAATAGAAACATTGGAAGTCCAGAAAATATTTCTCTTTCCAAGGGAAAGGGAAAGGCTAAGTCTGAGATTGTCCCGTGTGCCATTCCTAAAGAGTCTTTTTGCTTCTACTGCCAAGAGAAGGGGCATTGGTTGCGAAGCTGCCGTATCTACCTGAAGGACCACAAGGATGGGAAAGTCAAAATGTTTGACTCTGCTTCAGGTAATTCCACTATCTAACTCTATTAAGTTCCTATTTGTAGATTCTTAATACAGGATGCGACAAGGTCGCATTTTGATGTTTTATAGGATCGAAGAAATGAAAGGAAGCTTAAAGGAAGAGTGAGCTAAGTCTGACCGAGAAGAGATGGATTTCGATCGCATGGTTCGATGATCAGATTTTTGAGCTGCTGCTTAGGAGTTATGATAGATTGCTTAGAAATATTTAGTAACATATTTTTCATTTATAATTGCATTGTAAGGAAAGGTTTTTCCACATTTTATAAATAAAGGAAAATTTTGAATTTTTATCTTATCTTATATCTCCTTGCAATGGCATTTGTGAAAATTGGTGTTTATATATTTTAGCAATGTTGAAAATGGATTTGATTCTTTCGTTTGTGGTAGTGTCAGAAATTTACCAAATAAGGAAAGATTCTCATCAACCAAGTTTCAATAGGACAGAAACTTGGAATCATGCAACTTGTATTTTGTGATGAATGATAACTTTTGTCTTTGAGACATTAAGACTAATTCCTTGTTCACATGTAAATGTGAGTCAAGTGAAGGACTAAGGGATCGAGTACACATTCTTGTGCACTGGTCAAGTCCACTACAAAGAACGATAAGACTATTTGTTATGATTTACTAAAAGTTTGGTGAATATGATTATGCTTACAAGATTAAGTGTAATTCTGAATCATTGAAAAAGTTTCAATGTATAGCAGAACGAATAAGAAGACTCAATAGGCAGAAAGATAAAAGTTTCTCCAATCTGAAAGGAAATGAGAGTACTTTAGCATCGTGTTTTATGATCATCCTAATGATTATGAAACCATATCATATTTGATCCTCTAAGGACACCTTAGTGCATTTGTATGGCTAACTAGAGGAATCGGGAATTGTAGAAATGGTTAAATCAATTAAGGTGAGTCATACTTTGTTCCAAAATCGAGTCTTAGAGTCATTATCCAAGATTGTAACTTGATTGACATATCTTAAGTAGGTTTACAACACAATCAAAATGGTAGTTGTGATGTTTTGGATAAAACAAAGACCAACTAAGACCAATTGTGTGAAGTGTCATTCTTGATAAGAATCCGCACTAACTCTTGAATATTTGTTTGTCAAGGAATGTCTTGACAAGAGAATCTTATATGTCAAGAGGTCAGTGGGAGTCTTTAAGATCTTGAAAAGGTTTAGGAACTAATCAAGAATAAAACCTATTGTTAATCACTAGCACACGAGTTGAGGTTTGTAACCTATCGTGTTGACATATTCTTGTTTCTGTGCCCATTCCAATTAAAGTTGACCATGCATGTGAGTTCTATGAGTTCTCAATTTATTTGCATAAGGCAAAGCACCTTGATTAGTGAAAGTTAATTGATCAGTAAAGGTGATCTGCTCAACAACTTGGAAGACATGGTAAGCCCTTGTGCTGCCAAGTGGCAATAAATTAAGATTCAACAAGTTCAGTCCATATGAGTTTGAATTTTTCATAGACCTTATCCTATGATAATGGTTAGTAATAACAAATTCACATGGATAGGAACACATACACCATAAAATCTAAGTGTTATAAGGTTTCTCTCCATTTCATGAAAATGATTGTAAGGAAACGCTTTCACTACGTATACTTTAAAGAGTTAGCAATTGTGATATTTACATTCTCAAATTCGATTATGATTACGGTATCCCTCTTCATAGTTCGAATTGTGAGAAATGGCAAATAGTTTGAACATTCGGGACTTACTGCGGTAAGTTCTGAAATAGTTTAGACACACATTTGAGCTTTCTTATAAAAGGTGTATGAGCTTAGATAAAGACTTATCAAAGCATCTCGTATCAGAAATCTGAACTTTGGTAAGTAAGTCAATATGTATTGATTTCTAGAAGTCCAGCTGATTTCTGGGTATAAAGCTAGTGGGAGCATAAGTGTTGTACTAATAAAAATATAATTATCATGATAGTGGGAGCATGATTATTATGTTAGGTGTTGTAGGTTAGCAATACTGGTAATAGGAAACAAAGGTTAAGAATTTTGCAAAGTTGCAGAATTTGAAAAGTTGTTTTGCTATAGTAAGGGAGAGGATACTTATACTTTATTTCGAATCTAAAAGTTTAGATTGAAGTATTAATCAAGCTTAGTCATGAGCATATATGAATACCATGTTGAAATGCTGCAACATTGGAATTTCTATATGGAAATATTATAAGAAAAGACTGGTCCAGTATCATGTCTTTATGTAAGACATTATGAATCGTATCCCATATACTTCGGGTATTGGATCGATTACATATGCCATAATATTCACATGTTCTAATTTTCCAAATGCCTAGGGCATTAAGAGGGAAAAAGGACTAGAACTGGATATGACTAAAGTGGTTAAACAACTGTTAAGGACAATCTAAGGTTCGCCAAGGATTGGTCGCTTATGGACAGTTGGAAGTATGGTAATGGATGGACCATATTGATATAGTTCTAAATAGATAGGATACTATTTAAAATCGATAGTCGTATGGAAAATATGGAAATGTTTCCATAATGGGAGATGGATATTAAGAATCTATGTGTAAGTTAGAAACTTTTATGCAAGAAGGATGTTCAAAGGAATGAACTTTGAATTTGAGACTTCGCTTCCTTGGAATTGTTCTTGTGACAATATCCAAAGGAATACTTTGTAATATCGTTGGCAAAGTCTCTGTGACTAGTGTACCTCGACATTACAAAAGGATCATTGCATGATAGTTTAGAATCTAACACATTCTACTAGTAGCAAGAATTTGGCATTCTTACACTTGTGATAAAGACTTGGAATTGTGAAATAAATTTTATTGAAAATGTGTTCAATTGATCTATTTCACAAAGAAATGACCAAAGGCAAACATATTGTGCATGCTTGGAGCATCGGATGACTATTGTTTTAATTCAAGTATTAAGTTGATAAATAGAAACATTATACAATGAATAATGTGTAATCAATATGGTGATTAAATAAAAGGTGTTTTATTTATATTCAAAAGTTTTGAGACTATATGGGATTCGATTATTCTTGTGTTTCACTTTGCATGTTTTGACTTCCCGAATAAGAAGATTATTGAAACTATCCACAGTCGATCATACTTTGGAAGTAGGTATTGAAGCTAGACTGTCATGAATGGGTCTGTAGATTGTCTAAAGGTGTTTAGACATAGCACAAGTTTGTTGTAGTATTCATGAGTACTCCTCTAATAAGATTTGAGTATTGGATTCAACCCACGCTCATCTAATCACTTCATGGATTTTATCACGAATGATTAGTCAGACGATAATATCTTATATTCTTGAAACCAAGACATGTGAGTTGTAGTTTACATGTTGGTTGCACATTGACATATGTAAACGTACCAGTAACTTGGTGTTATAAAACATATTGTTGTGTGTGATTTGATGAGTAAGTACAAGCAAGCATTTGAGTCAAATTTTATCCATTCCTTTTACCCAATGTTAGATAAAAGCGATATTTGTGGGCCCCTCGATGATTTAGTGATGACAACCCTAAGCGCTTGGCCAAGCCTGGACTGATTTGATTTGTTCAATTAGTCGGTCGTCATAAATCGGAAATCGGGAAACAACACATGAACAGAGAGAATGATTATAATCCATGTATCAGATCCTACGATATCTAGAATGGAGGAATATATGATCCCTTATCTAATGGACGCATCATTGATCGGAGTTCGGCAGCGACTTTTAAGAGCTATGATTGCTAATCGAATTTTGGAGTCGTACTTGAAATAATAGTTATTAAACTTATCCAAGTGGGAGACTGTTGGATTAGGTGTCTAAGCCCATAACTTTAATTGGTATGTACTTGACCCGATAGTAGCATGGTCCATTTCGGGTTGCCTTCATCAGGATAATTTGATAGAATGGATATTTGAGTAAGAGGTTATTTGTGATTTATTAATATATTATAAGTATAATATAACAGTTGAGAAATCATATTATTTAATTACTATTGATCAAGAGTTAATTTGGAATTAATTTAGTGATCAAAAGAGACTAATTAAATTAACGGGGACTGATTAGGTCAATCAGAAATATTTATAGTTTGGACCAATGATCCATATTGATTAGGATGAACTAATTCTATGTGGAAGTCCATGAAGAGTTAGTCCATAAGGCCCATCATATGGATTATTGAATTGCTTAAAGGCTTAAGTAAATGGACTAGGGTTTACAAGTTAAACCTTAGGAAGCCCACACTATAAATTGTAGGGTTTCAAAGTACTCCATGGATTATGGGAATGGGCCTCCTTGATGTAGTGTAGGTTAAAAGCCCAAGACTTGTCTTTTCCCTATAAATAGACATGTATTATTCATAATTAGGGTTAAGAGTGAGACAAAAATGTAGCCGCCACGTTGTGAGGTTTCTTATGTAGAGTTAGATTCTTTAGTCTATTCTAAAAGTTTAATCTATTCCTCATATATTGAATAAATCGGGTGATCATTCGACATATCTTCGTTATTGTGTTTGTTCTTATTTTCCGCATCTTGTTCATCAAATCACAATTAGGGTTTTTAATCCTAACAATTGGTATGAGAGCAGGAGACTGTGTAATCTATACGCATCTCTTCTGTTACAGAGTTTTAGGGTTTCTGTTAATATATGATCTAGTTCAGTCATCTTCATTGTCACATTGACGGCCTGAAGTGATCTTGATATTACCCTACAAACAATCTAAGTTTACACGTTTGATTCTTTACAAGTATTAAAGAAAACTTCATCATGCAACAAGACGATTCTAACATCAACTCCATTAATATCTCAAGTAGTATTGGATCAACAACAAGGATCCCGATTCTCTTCCCTCATGAATATGAAGTTTGGGCGCTCCACTTTGAAGATTATGTTCTCGGTTCAGACGACAATGGCTATTTGAGATGGGAAGCGATTACTATAGGTTCATTCGTTCACACAGAAACCAAAAGGACCATCAAAACTCAGAAGGAATACAACCAGCTGCTTCTTGACGTGAAGGATGTTCCTCAAGACGAGAGAGATAAACTGATCAGCAACGTCAAATAATAGAGGATCATTAGATTCGCTTTGCAGGTCGATACTTTTCGTCTAGTTAGTTCGTGTATTACTGCGAAAGCCATCTGGGATAGGCTCAAAGAACTTTACTCCACTGACGAAGATCTTGAGCACTCTACTCAAACACTCCTGCTTTCGGAGTTTGGTGCCTTTGCGCAGAAGCCAGAAGAAAATCTGAGCCAGGCATTCAATCGCTACAATCATCTTCTTAGCAAGATGATGAAGCATGGTATTGGACGCGATTTGATCGAACAAAAGGTCACTTTCATGAATGGGCTTAGATCTGAGTGGATGGAAGTGGTTTCTACTGTCAATCCGCACGAACAGTTCAAAAGTTACACTTTAGCCAAGCTTGCTCAGATTCTTAAGGCACGTGAAAGTGAGGTGTCGAAAGAAGCGAAAGTTGTTTCTGGTATGGGATCTCTAGCTCTTGTCGCGAAGGGCAAGAATGTTACAGAGGAAGAGCCTGAGTCTGATCACTCTGAATGTGATCTCACAAGCGAAGAGTATGCTCTAATGGTCTCAAATCCAAAGCAGTTTGCAAGAAAGAAGTTTCTATCTAACAAGAACCGAAACTGGCAGGGCAGCTACAGCTTAGAAAAGGTGAAAGAGGAGAATAAAATCATTTCTCAAAAAGATGAAGACAAAAAGGAGAATAAGCTTGTGGGGGACTCTGGCTATGACTGCAACTATTGTCATGGCAAAAACCACTTAGCAAAGGAGTGCATGCTGAGAAGGTTGAATGAGAAAAAGGAAGGAGAAGATGATGAGGCTTACCACTTGCGAAAGTTGGAGGAAATAAAGAAGAAAAAGGTTGCTGATAACTCTATTCTTGCTTTAATTGTGCAGGAAAATATGGTTGAAGATGAATTTGGAGGAGTTGAGGTCTGGTCGATAGACTCAGAAGACGATTAGGTTCGCAGGCCCACACATGGCAAGGCATTCGTTGCGAAAGAGGAAAGTTCGAGGTTCGCACGAAGGTGTTTGATGGTGACAAGTTGTCACACCCCCAAACCGGAACGGCGGAAACATTCGGGGGCGGAGGACGTCATGTATAGTATCACAACAATGCATATTAGTAATCAAAGTACAACAACAACCATTGTATTTACAAAGTTACAAGTTTTACATTTGTGTTCAAAACATAATATTCATGACACCAAAAGTATAAGTTCAAAAGACATGAGTTTAAAGAGCTTCGTCTTCTCAAAAGCGGGGGAGTACCTGTCTACTGATTTCCTGAGAATACAATTAGTTTTGAAAAAGTGTCAACATTTAAGTTGGTGAGTTCATAAGCATGTTTATAACTCAAATCCGTTTTCTCGTTCTTTGATAAAGTAAACACGTTTTCCCCAGAAAATCCTATATTTTATGTTGTATTATACGGTAAGCAAAAGAATGAAAGTTTATGTGTTCTTAAGGTAAAAATGTAGTTTAGTTTACATAAAACCATAAAGAAAAGGTTTTTTCCTATACGAAAATAGCATTCCGTATTTATAATTGTAAAATACTATGTTATAGTTTTATAAAGATAAAACTATGTTAAGTTTTACTTATTCATATACTAATCATTTTATTCAATATCAAAATGTGAGTTATTATAACCATACTAGATGACCTATGATCGCCTGAACACGACGTTCTTCAGGCGTCGCAATTGGTAGGACATTTTCACCACGGGTCTGCCGACTTAGCTGTTGCAATCAGCTTTGGTGCGGGATTGTCAGTCTCGTATAGATCTATACACAAGTGTCGCGCTCTACCTCCAGGAGACTCTGGTTATAATTTCAGGACTTGGGGGGTAGTTATAAAAGTACATGAAGGTTGTCTCACAAATGCTATATTGATGATTATGTATAGAATATTGACAATTTATACTTTGTAATAAATACTCAGTAGGTCAGTTTCATAAACTATATAATATATAGTTTATATGGTTGTGTTGTGATTGTTTTCTGAAGAATGTTTTCTACTCGTTTTCCGTTAAGTACTCTTTTTTCTGTTATGTGCTTTGAAATTTGAAACCAATGAATGAGTTCTCTAAACTACACCTATTATAGTTTAACTGTTGGTAAGAATCGGTAATACTGTTATTCCATGAAGTTCACTGTTTGTACTAAATAGTACTAAACAGTTTGAAAACCCTTTTATATTTATATAAATGTAATATTTATATAATTGTGATTAATTAGACCTTTGATTAAATAACTTTACCCCGAGCCCACAACCAAACAAGGAACAGGAAATGAGGTCAAATTATATATTCTAAATCTTTTGAATCCAAATTGTATAATTTACACATATATAAATATGTAATTTTTGATAATTATAACAATTTAAAAACTTTAACAACATTTTAGATATTAACACAATTTTCATTGTGTTTCACTTGTATTCCCCCCCCTCTAAAACAGTTAAAAATCATAAAAATGTAGGGGTATGAACTCACCTTTTGTGAGTGATTCGATTGGAGGTTCAATATTGGATGTTATTTTCACGAGTTATATCCCGAGTCCTATAAGCATTTCATGTAATATATGTATATTTTTAGTGAATATAATCACAAATACGATAAGGGATAGAACTAATTTGCAAGTTTAACTTATAAATAAGAGTGTTAGAAGCAAAAATTGAAGCTGATTGGAGTTCACGGCCAGAAGAGGGGTTCACGGCCCAAGAACAGTTGGTGTTCTTGAGTTTTCGGCCTAAAGGTATGAAGATTGGAAGTGTTTGTAAGCTGATTACAAGATCAAGGTGTGCTTCTTACAAGATTCTAAGTTGAATTCAAGAGAACTTTGCATGTTCTTGAGGAGAGAGGGGGTTTTCGGTTGAATATCTAGAGAGAAAATGGTGTGTTTTCGGCTGATATGTGTAGAATGAGAGAAATTTTCGGACTTCATATATATATAGAGAGATAGTTCACGACAGCAAACCGTTTACTGTTGGGTTCACGGACGAGAACACATCCTGAGACGATAAGATGCGAGATTGCGGTCGTACACCCTTCCTGAGGAGATATAATCCGAAAGTTTGCGGTCCGAGGAATGGTTCACGACTGCAAACTGTTCACGGCTCACACGAGGTTTGCAGCTCAGAAGCCGTTTGTGGCCCGAAGGAAAGAAAGAAGAAAAAGATGCGAGGGTTCTCGGTTCTAAAAGTTTTCCTTCTTAAACCACATCACATTTGAATTAAAGGCTTTTAAACCAAATTTTTAGATATAATCTATTTAATATAAGATATATCAAAATGAGAAGTTTGACTTTTGTTGACAAATATTGACTTTTACAAGAATAAAAATTTCGGGTTGTCACATCATCCCCCCGTTAGAGGGAATTTCATCCCGAAATTTAAGATTATACAGATACAGAAGACTAGGGAAAGAGATGGGGATATTTCTGTTTCATCTGATCTTCTCGCTCCTAAGTGAATTCAAGTCCTCGTTTTGCATTCCAACGAACCTTCACTATCGGGATACGACTTTGTTTAGTTCTCTTTACTTCCCTGTCTAAGATTTCAACCGGTTTTTCTATGAAATTTAGACTCTCGTTTATCTTAATTTCATCGAGTGGGATAACAAGAGTCTCAGCGGACAAACACTTCTTGAGATTTGAGACATGAAATACGGGATGAATGATATCGAGTTCATGCGGTAGATTGAGTCTGTAAGCAACTGGACCAATTGTAGCAATGATCTGGAATGGTCCAATGTACCTTGTATTCAGTTTGCTACGTTTACCAAAACGTATCATTCCTTTCCAGGGTGAGACCTTCAACAAGACGTGGTCACTAACCTGGAATTCCAAGGGTTTTCGTCGTTTATCCGCATAACTCTTCTATCTATCTCGAGAAGCTTTCAATCGTTCCTGGATTTGGACAATCTTTTCTGTGGTTTCATGAATGATCCCGGGACCGGTTAGAGTACTGTCAGGTACTTGGTTCTTTGCTAGTTGTGTATCGCCCACTTCAGCCCAGCACAGAGGGGGTCTGCACTTACGACCATATAGAGCTTCAAATTGTGAAACTTTAATGCTAGTGTGATAGCTGTTGTTATAGGAGAATTCAACAAGTAGTAAGTGGGTATCAGTTTTTAACAGTCAGTTTGTTTAATTCCCGGTAGTCTATATACATGCGAAACGATCCATCCTTCTTTTTCACGAACAAGACCGATGCTTCCCAGGGTGAGAAGCTTGGTCTAATGAAGCCTTTACTGAGAAGTTCGTTCAACTGGTTGGATAGTTACTGCATTTCTGAAGGTGCAAGACGATACGGGGCTTTAGCTACAGGGGTAGGACCGGGAATCAAGTCGATTCGGAATTCAACTTGGCGTTCAGGAGGGACTCTTGAGATATCTTCGGGGAACACATCAGGGAAATCACAGACTTCGGGGATATCCTTGATGCTTTTCACTTCTTGAGTCTTATCCACAACGTAAGCTAGGAAGGCACAGTAATCTTTGTGAAGATACTTCTGAGACTTGATGCAAGAAATGATTTGAAGATTTGTACCTGATTTGTCGCCATAAATAACGAGAGATTCGTTACTTGGTAGATTAAGACAGATAGCTTTCTCGAAACATAGGATATCAGCACGGTGAATACTTAACCAATCCATGCCAAATATGATGTCAAAACTTTTTATTGAGACCGGCATAAGGTCAAATGAGAATGAATGGTTATTTAGAGTAAGTATGCATCCTATGTATATGTTATTGGTATTTTTGGTTTTTCCGTTGGCCATCTCAACGGTGAATGTATCTTTTAATGCTTCGGGGTTTTGTTTTAACAAATGTTTGAGTTTATGGCTTACGAAACTTTTCTCTGCACCGGTATCGAAAAGAATGCATGCGAAAGAATTGTTGAGAAGAATCGTACCGGTCACCACATTAGGATCTGCTACGGCTTCTTCATAGCCCATCGCCAAAACTCTTCCTGTACCACCAACGTTCTTTAAGTTAGGATAGTTGCTTTTGAAATGCCCTACTTCCCCACATTCATAGCAAGTTTGGCTCACTCCTGCAGCAGGGACTTGGGAAATGGGTTGTGTTGGTGACCTACAAAAACGGGCAGTATGCCCCTTTCTGTTGCAGTTCTGGCAGTTCGTTTCTTTGCAATATCCCTTATGATGGTAATTGCACTTGTTGCAATTTGGCAATGATCCATCATATTCATTTGGGGTTGTTGGAGTAGTAGTTACAGAAGTAGGAACAGGGACTGGAACAGCAGCAGGAACGGTTGGGTTCACGGCCGAGAACACATCCCGAGACGATAAGATGGGAGATTGCGGTCGTACACCCTTCCCGAGGAGATAGAATCCGAAGGTTTGTGGTCCGAGGAATGGTTCACAACCGCAAACTGTTCACGGCTCACGCGAGGTTTGCGGCTCAGAAGCCGTTTGCGGTCCCCGAAGGAAAGAAAGAAGAAAAAGATGCGAGGGTTCTCGGTTCTAAAAGTTTTCCTTCTTAAACACACAACACCTTTGAATTAAAGGCTTTTAAACCAAATTTTTAGATATAATCTATTTAATATAAGATAGATCAAAATGAGAAGTTTGACTTTTGTTGACTAATATTGACTTTTATAAGAATAAAAATTTCGGGTTGTCACACAAGTGATAGGTCACAGACGCAGGAGAATGCTACTGGGAGTGAAAGAAGGGATGATAGTTGTTTCGCTGCGAAACCGGTGGGTGAACAAATCAATGACTGCGAACAGTTGATCAACAAACCAAATCTTATTCTTGAATCTCTAAATATTCCTGTGTCTAGATATGGGAATGAATTAAATGACCTAAAATTCACCTATTCAAGTATTAGTGATAGTTTAAAACGAACTCGTTTAACAAACTCTAACCTAACTGATCAAATCAGCAGGGATTCGTCGAAAAGCGATGAGAGGAGAATGTGGATTGAGAAGATCGAGTCGGATATGTCTAAGCCTAGGGGTCAGTTAATTTATTTGCAACGAGACAATTTGATGCTTTTAAAACAACGTAACATTTTTTGTTTGATTGCTAAAAGGCTTTCCTTTAACATTACTCAGTTGCACCTTGATTGTGAGATTGGTAAGAAAATTCACAAGATGATTTTACCATTCCTCGAATTAAAGGAAGACGAAATTGATGCCGACTGTTATAAATGCGAATCCATTGTCTCGTCTGATGAGACTTCTGATGCTTACAGGGTAGGAATGGAACGAGTTGAATCATACATTAAGTCCAAAGAGAACAAAAACATGTTAAAACAACTTTTGGACGAAAACGATAAAAAGCAAATCAAATCTGATACTATACAGAAATTCGATTCATTGAGTACCAAATTGAGTTAAGAAAATAAGATAAATGTTGGAAGCACATCTGAATTCGATGAGGACAGTGATATGAGCGAAATATATGTAGAATATGAGGTAGTTTGCTCAGAGTTTGTTAAAAACGATAATCGTTCAGGATATGAGAAAGGCAGTTCAAGTGGAAAAAAGGATAGTCAAAACGAACCTCAGTCAGTTGAGAATGAATTTCATGCAGGAAAACCAAAACCCAGGGCGAATCTTCACAAGTCCACTGAGCAACTTGCCGAGCAAAGACGACAAAGAAATCGGAGATATCAGAGAAATCTCAATGAAAGGAAGCAATTTTGGCAATACCAAAATTCCAACTATGTTCGCACAGAAAAATATTCTAATCAAAATGCGAAAGCACCTTCGCATGTAAACCCTGGTCAATGTTCGCATTGTCATTCCTGTAACTCACATAAACTCAAAAAGAACATTGTTCCAAAACCCTCTTTATCAAAGAAACCCATTGAGAAACCAAAATCTCATCATTTTCAACCCACGAAAGGATGTCAAGGGAAAGGGAAAATTAGTCTCGGATTCTGAAGCTCAAACTAAGAAGTCGACTACTAACCCCAAGAAAGTTGAGAAATAGTTCGTCAAGAATCAAATCAGAAATAAACGAAAGCAATTTGATTCAAAAGAAATGAAAAAGAAAGATGATAAAGTAAAAGTTTTCACCATAACTAAGAAATATAAAACCATCTCCATCCCAATTACCATTGCTCCATGCCCTCCACCAGTCTCTTCACAACAACAAACCAACATTCCTCTCTCCATCCCACTGTTGACTGATTTAACAGTACCTCCTACTACCTCAACCCCACCTTTCGTTTCAGTCAACGTATCTGATACGGGGGCTAAAACTTCAGGTTTCTCCACTCATATTTCACCTCCTGTTTCCCCTATTAACCGAGATGACCCAGAAATGGTCTTTGGCGATGATGAATTCGAAGATATTGGGGGGGTTTACATACAGTCCTTTTCAAATCCAGACTGAGAGTGAAGATGAGGTGCAGGTTACGAAAGGGAAACTTCAGTCCCTTTATGAAAAGATTGACAAATTAATTCTCTCTGCCAAGGCTTCTTCTTCTGATGCATATGCTAAAGCCACAGTAGATTCACCTTTTTAACGTATCTCGAAGGAGCATATAGCCAATGCTGACAAGATGAACAAGGCTGTTGCTGATTCCGCTGAGGTTTGCAAGTCCATGACCAAAAAAGTCGATAAACTAATTGATGAAAGTACTGCTTTCATGGAGAACTTCCAAACCACTTTCAACTCCACCACCACGTCAGCCAATGAAGCGTTGAAGAGTCTGGGCTCTCTCTTCAAAACTGAGAAGACCAAACTGCAAGAAATTCGTACTGGTCTGAAAACTGACCATGAAACATTTCTAGCCACTATTTCCTCTCAGATTTCACAGCTTAAAGAATAACTGATAAAGGAGAGTAACATCAAGGACTCTCTCGCACTCAATCAGAGGTTTCAGCGGTGTTGCGAAAGAAGCCTTCTGTGGTCCTTAAGGAATCTCCAAAAGATTTTGAGAATCTGAAGTTGGGAAAGATCTACAGAAAGGGATGGTTCGTGGTTTATTCTGCTAGGGAACGAACAGGTGCTGACTTTCGTAAATGATGTTTCTTCCTTTCTGACAAGCATTTGTTCACTACTAACTTTCTTGAGTATATTTTGGATATGGTGAGCAAATACAAAGGCAACAGCAAGGATGACCTTAAGTGCTTCACTGATATGATTTTTTGGTACATGCAAGTTCGCCAAGAAATTTTTTCTATCATTCTGAAGGTGTATGAAGTGCAGAAGCGAATCCAAGGCTGATGGGTTCGTGCCTCAATTGACGCAAAGGGGGAGATTGTTGGGTATTTGATGTTGTGGCATTGGGCATTCTTAGTTAGTCTTTTGTATTATCGAGTTGGGCCTATTTACTCATTATGAATTCTAGGTTTAAAGTATTTAAGGTGAATGCAGGCATCATATTTTAGTCAACTCTTATCATTTACGCTGTAACCCTAATCATGCCTCTATAGTAGCAATTCCTCATAGAGTTCTTCTGAGGCGTGACATTTAATCATTCGACATTCTTGAGTCTTTATTGTGTTCTTCATTTTACCTGTTCTTGAATCTAATCGATCATTAAGGATTTTAATCCTAACAATTGGTATCAGAGCGGTTCTTTGAAGATCTATTGATTTTTGAAGTATCAGTTCTTGATTTGATGATTTTCTACACAAGTTATTGAAGATTATTGGTGATTTGGCGTCTTGGAATCAAATTTCTGTTCAAGTTACTGTTCATGGAGATTTATGGTGTTTGATATTGTTCATCGTGAAAATTAAGGATTCCATCAGGTCTTGGCGATTCGGAAAGTCGTTTTTCGTGATAACGTCAAATTTTTTCGACTATTTCGGATTTTATACTTCATCGTTTATATCATTTTGTCGCGGGCAGCATAGTATTTAATCCATTCAAGATCATTCTTATGACCATTTGAAGGCTTTATAATCATGTTTTTTATTATAAATCGGGGGAGAATTTGGTATGGCCATTCGAAATTGGATTTGTGACTTTTCAAATTTGAAGATTTTTGATAAAGCTTGTGGCAGAATTATGAAGGTAGCTTTTACAATAGCATTTCTTCATCGAGCTCTTCTAAAGCTTTTATGGAGAAGTATCCTTTACAGTAGCATTTCTTCATCGAGCTCTTCTAAGGACTTGTTATATCTACGACTTCTAGTATTTTCTCGATCAAGTGGCGTTCCGAATCTTAAAATTTGGGTTGTTACATGATAATTTTTGGTGGCTTATATCATTAGCTTTATTGAAGATAATTGTGACTTGGAGGGGGAGTTCTTCAAAGACAAGAAGTGATTCGGTTTCTTAATTCTAAAATGGGTTTTTATGGTGGGTTTGGCTTTCTTGAAGATCTTTAGGATTACATTAGAAAATGAAGTTTAAAGACATTACTTCACTGCTTAGTTCATATATCCTAGAACCCGTTTTTGAAGACTATTGAAGAATCAAGATTCGTGAATTGCTTCAAATATTCCTCGTTGCAAGTTCATTTCTTATTTGGTAGATGCTTGTTTTGGAAGTTGAAGCATTGTCATCCATTCCATACTTTGAGGGTGAGATTGTAGGGTTTCAAAGTACTCCATGGATTATGGCAATGGGCCCCCTTGATGTAGTGTAGGTTAAAAGCCCAAGACTAGTCTTTTCCCTATAAATAGACATGTATTATTCATAATTAGGGTTAAGAGTGAGACAAAATGTAGCCGCCACGTTGTGAGGTTTCTTATGTAGAGTTTGATTCTTTAGTCTATTCTTAAAGTGTAATCTATTCCTCATATATTGAATAAATCGAGTGATCATTCAACATATCTTTGTTATTGTGTTTGTTCTTATTTTCCGCATCTTGTTCATCAAATCAAAATTAGGGTTTTTAATTCCAACATAAATGTAACCCTTTTTTAGCCAAAATAGAGCCTAAGAGTGAAATGACATGAGATGGACGATTTTGTGCTTCATAACTTCTCTCTGAATATTCTCCAATTATTCATGATGTTTATGACTTGTTTGAGGCACAACACTTGGGGTGCTAAGTTCTTGAAAGGCCAATTCCAACAAGCTACAATAAAGACATAATCTTCTAACTATTTCTTATGATTTGTATATCAAATTGTATGCTAGTTGTAGGCTGTATGCTTTGGAAATTTTTGTTGCATATATAACTAGAGAAAACATAGATCCAAAGCTATAGGGTTGTATGTGCACCATAGGAGTGTTATATTACATAAAACCCAACACGTACAACACCTACGCCCAACGTACTAGTTGGCCATCTGCGATCATGCATGCTGCATGAGTACGATGTGCGTACTCTTATGTATGCCCTGTGTACGACCAATTCCACGAGTCTTTTTCTTCAAGGGACCAAATGTGATAGTTTTGATAAATATTCAAGAGATAATAAAATATATACTTGATTTCTGGATGTTACAATTCTCCCCCATCAGAATTCGACCTCGAAGTCATCCTCAGGAAACAACTCAGGATGTTGCTCACGCATCTCGGACTCAGGTTCCCACGTGTAACGCCCACAGATTCAGGCTAGTCAATTTAGAGAAGATAAGCATCAAAAATGACTTTTTGATAAAGGATTATTTAGAATAAATAATCTTAACTACGTTTTAGTATATTTCAAAAGGTTTCTGTACACATAAAGAACGTTGAAATCCGACTTATAACGAAGAACTTATGACTTGTCGAAGTTTCACGACAAAACCGGCACGACACCAGGAATCATAAAAAGTGAGTTTACGATAAACTACTTTTTGGTCTTAGTGACCTAAACCAAAGTTGTAGAGTACATCTCCACCTACGCATGGATATAAATAATTTCGAAGACACTAATCAAGGCTAGAAAATACGTCTCTATGATCTTCCGAAGATATAGGTCTCTAAGGGCATGACACGTGGCAGAAACCCTAGCCGCGTCAAGTCCACAATGTGAACATTAAGTCCACAACATAAAACTAGTCAAAGACACTAATCAAGGCTAGAAAACATGTACTAAGGCTACGGGATGACTCATGGAAGTTCACGGCGTGGAAATGTCATCCGGACACCTTTCGAAGCTAGAACGAAGATGGAAAGCCTACGAAGTGATTCAACCATGCGCCACGACGTGAACATCAAGTCCACGACGTAAATGGGCCCATAACAGCCTATAAATAGAAAGTTAGGCCCTTTCTATCCTTAAATCAAACCTTCTTTCCTCTCTATCGTTTTTGCTGAAGGTGTTCCGCGTTCCGAGCCCGACGATCACGAACCGCTGACCGTTTTTAGTTAGATTCTATCAAATCACGCTACTAATGTGAGTACATAGTCCCTTTCATGAACATGATTTTAATACAAGTATTAAATTGTATGTTTATGTGTGATATATTTGATTTTGCCTGAAATACGTGTTAAGAGCATATATGATAAATATATGATGATTTTAGGATATATAGTATACCTAAATAAATTAAGAGGGATATTGGGTAGTATCTCCTTGTGAGTACGAGTGAGATATGCACGGAGGGAATAACTTTAAAACTTGTCATTGATCCGAGAGTATGGATTAGACTTAGTCAGTTGTCCTTAGTCCGAGAGTATGGATAGGACATAGTTATTTTTTATTAATCCGGGAGTATGGATTCAGACATAGTCAATTGTCCCTAGTCCGAGAGTATGGAATGGGCATAGTTATTGATCCAGGAGTATGGATCAGACATACCCGATCCGGGAGTATGGATTGGTAAAGAGGTAAATTTTAGATCCGGGAGTATAGATTAGGTAAAGAGGTTAATTTTAGACCCGAGAGTATAGACCGTGTCGTTGTGAGGATCGACGGGGTGGGGTGAAGTTACTTATATATGGTGAAATTGTATATTTTGTGAGTTCTAAAATATATAGATATGATATAAGATTGTGGGATTGAAATCCCTATGTAGTTACCAGGTTTCCCAACCTGACCCACTCAGTCTATTTGTATCACAGGTTTCGATACGAAGACACATTGCACCGAGAGATTAAAGGAGATGTAAATCACTATTGTAAATGAATGTAAGGTCTGTTTATGCTTATGTTTCTGTATTGACTATGACATCCAAATGTTTTAAAATGAATAAAATACATTTCTTCGGGAATGTTTTGATAATGTATTTATCATGTTTTTCTGGGAACAAATTCTGCAACATTATTCTTTAAAAATGAATACTCTGATTTTCAAATAAGAATAAATAAAATTTTGAAAATGAACGTGAATTTGGGGATGTCACAGTTGGTGTCAGAGCATTAGTTTAAGCGAACTAGGAATTTTAGGAAATATCTAGACTTAAACTTAGAATGATAAGTGATGATCGTGAGGAGTATGTCTATTATATTTTAGGTAGTACACCTGAATTAGTACACCTGAATTGACACAAGCACTAGCTTACTTTAGGATTAGATGCCGAAATTTCTTGTATGTGCTAAATGATTTATGGTATAGCCTTATGTGCTTTATGATGCTATTATTTGATCTGATCCATGGTCTATTGCCGACCGGATCTGAAAATTTTATGTGTTCAGATTTGTAAACGTTTAATTACAGTATTTGAATTGTCATACAACTTTTCGGAGTGATAAGGAGATTTATATATCTATAAAGCTTTCTATATGTAAATTCTCGTCACTGCACACCGAACGTATGAATCTGGTGTATAGATCGACATGGCAAGAACCCTAAGCGGAAACACTAATGGAAATGTTAATCAACGGCCTATGATTGAGTGTGCACTAGAAGTAGCAGCTGCACCTGAGCCAATCACGATGGCAGGAGTGCAAGCAATGATCCAAATGATGTTGGAACGTCAGATGAAGGAAACAAGGCGTTTACTTCAATAGAACCGGGACAAGCCTACTATGCCTGCTGAGCAACCCGAGTTGAACATTAAGCAATATGATGAAGGGAACTATAGTCAAATTGAACCCCGAATGGTCAGGAGGAACGACCCGGACAAAAGGATTGACATGGATGGGCACATGTATAAGAACTTCTTGGGTGCCAAGCCACCAATTCTTTCTAAAAGCCCGAAGCCTATAGAGATCATGAACTGTATCTCCGAGATGGAGATGGTATTTGAAAGTTGCAATTGCAGTAACAAGCAGAAAACCGTCTTTGCAGTGAGACAACAAAAGACTGGAGTTTTAAGTTGGTGGAAGTTGTTGGCAGATACAATCCCACAGGGAGAAGCCCTGAGGATATCTTGGGAAGCATTCATGGAGCGGTTAAATGCAATACTGCTCAAAGATAGATCTGATAGACCTAAACAACGAGTTTTAGAACCTGAAGAAAGGGTAGATGTGACATCCCCAAATTTCACGGCCAGAAAAGACCGATTTCGTTTATGCTTTTTAAAATAAAACCAGAGTAATCATTTGATTGAAAGTGTTGCGGAATTTGTTCCCAGAAAAACATGAGAAATATGTTATCAAATCATTTCTGAAGAAATGTATTTTATTCATTTAAACCACTGGGATGTCATTGTCAATACAAAAATATAAGCATAAACAAAACTTGCATTCATTTACACTAGTGATCTACTTCCCTTTTTAATCTCTCAGTGTAAAGCAACATCGTATCGATACATGTGATACAAATAAACTGAGTGGGTAAGGCTTGGGAGCCTGGTGAGCATATAGGGTTTTCAACCCATAATAAATAAATTTATTATGTTTAAATATCAAACAATCAACCCAATTACCCAACCCCATTATCTTCTTTATTTCTTAAGGAGTTACCCTAAGAATCATCTATCACTCATTCCTAAGGAATTTTCCTAAGGAATAGGCACGAAGTCCATCGCTGCCCGAGGTTTATACTAGAAGCACTAACAAACGTCGATCCCCACATACTGATCCTATACAGTGATCTTACTAGATCTAACCTAAAGGATCGATATGAACAACCAACTAACGAAACTGCTTCGGAAATTCCCTAGCAGCAAACGAGGATCGATAAAGACATCAAAGGAGAGGAATGGAATAAGTTTCACCACGAACCTTCGTTCGTAAAAGAAAGAACCACAAGACAATTAAGTCAGTGGTAGTTATCAATGCCTAGCCGTGGTCCGAATATTGTGAGGTATTTTACCCCCAGACTCACCCTATCCAGCATCGAACTTTGCCTAGTAGTGATCTGAATATCGTGAGGTATTTTACTCCGAGACTCACCCTATCCGCCATTGTGAACGGAAATGCTGACTCATGAAGCTCGTTCGATCACTTCATAAAAGAAATGAAGACTCCAAAGCTCTTCAAAAAATAAAAAGTATAAGGAAAAATACTAATAAAGTACTCCCGTACGCTCCCGTACCCCGACACGTATTAGTGTCAAAAAGAAGAACTATCGGATGAACACATAGTTCAAAAACACCTAATGAACATATAGTTCGAGAACACCTTATGAACATATAGTTCAAACATACCTACCGGTTACGAGTCTGCTAACGTTCCACTGGACTATCTAGAGTAGTCTGTGGTCGTTGTCTATACTCTGCTAGATGAGTAGATCATCTTAAACATCGATACCTCTCATCAATTTTTATTTCATCACACATCATCTAATTCATCTACTCGTGTTTTGCCCAACATATTTGTAGATAGAAATACATATACAATTTAAAAACCTGTATAAATCATTCATTCATCATCCATCTCAAATAATTAAGCAATATATATTCATATAGCACATATTTTATATAAAATACTTCATATCTATGTGTAAAATGAAAGTGACTCTACACTCACATGATTTAACGATAATCAGGCAGCACTTCGTTTCCTAAAACAATCGTTTCTAATAAAACCGAAAGTTTTATTGAGAAACCGGGCTCTGCGAGGGTTGGGCTTGGTGTTCTTCGTCGATCCAAGAACATCTTAAAAATAACCTCCACACTCTTGGGTTTTGACTTCAAATTCAATGCAACCTTTGGAGATTGTTGCTTTGGAACCCAAATTTGCTTCACGGATTTCGACTTCACAACATTTGACGATTTTTGTGAGTAAACCCGCTTGTTTTTCCGATTAATCTTCTTCTTCTTTTTCTTTCTCATCTTTTTGCATCTTGAAGACTTGATCTCATGAACAAACCCACTTTCCACAACTTCAACTTTATGATTTTGAATCAAATCTTTTGGAGTTTGATACTTGTGAATTTCTTGGATCACCGGCTTCCGATAAGGAATCATTCCTTCAAACGAATCACAAGAACACAAAATATCATCAGTTTGAACTCCAATCGAGCAAAAAACTTTTTCATCATAAGAGTCAACTTGAACTCCTTTTTCTTGAACATCATGAACATCCGGGTAAGAAGCAAGAACATTATCACCATATTTGCATTCATCAAGACTAATTCCTTCAATTACTTCACCATCTTTCTTCTTCCTTCTTTCATGATAAGTTGTTACCAAACGATCAAGCAACACCTTATGATTATCATGATCTATAGGATAGCCATTGAACTTTCCACATTCACATTTCTCCTTAGAAATGCATGCTTTTCGCTTAAAATACCCGGTTACAAAACAATTGAGAACTCCTTCAAAAGTGAATGACCATGGAAGATCCTCTACAAACCAATTTTCACGAATTGTTTCTTCCATTTTTGATCAATCGATAAGATATTGGGTTTTTCTAGAGAGAGAAAGTGAATATGAACCAAATTCTAGTAAGAGAAAGTGGTACAAACAAGTATTCTAGAGAGAGAAAATCGAATTATGGATCAAATCAAGGAAAAATTCGATTTCTAGAACACAAAACACTCTCTAAACACGAAGATTAATAAGAGCATGAAGAATCACCAAATCTAGATAGCCATCAAGGATCAATTCGTGATCTAATCAAGAACACCCGCTCTGATACCAATTGTAGTGGTGTTGATTATGATGGCATGTGCGGAATTAGAAAGATCTAGTAAATCATCATGTAAAATCAAGAACACAAGGAGTAAATAAATCTTTGTAAGCTCATATTAGATCTAGAAAGGATATACAAATGGGTTTGTACACAATTTCTCTCTCTAGTCTAACACTCCAAAATGGTTCCTTACCTAATGGGAGTCACTCACTTCCTATTTATAGGAAAGACTCAACCCATTTACACATACAAGAGGGTAAGCCTAAAACACTACATCCAAGAGTGACTTTGCTCCCTAACAGAAGGCACGCTTCGGACATGTCTCGCATGCGAGGCCACGCGTCCGAGTTCGGAGCCTACAACGCGACGTCGGAAGCAGCTGCACGTCGGATGGGGATAGGCTTCGGTTTCGGTCCAATCAGACAGCGACAGATGTGCGACACGCGGCGAAGCCAACTTCGGATGAGTCATGGATCGGACACGGGGCGCGCATGGAGCGAAGGTGACGTGGCCGAACTCAGGCCATGAGATTTTTCTCGAATTTCGCAATTATTCTCGATTTTTGTGCCAAAAACTTCTAAAATCCATAAATTTCGCATACGAGCTCCGTTTTTGACGTTCTTTATATGCACACGTAGGTAGAACTACGCTGTGCAACTTTCGTTCAGACTTCGTCGGCTAATTTTAAATTTAATTTTAATATTATTATTTTTAACAGACCGGGACAGAAAATCTGTTAAAAATTCATAATTTCTTCATCCGACGTCCGTTATCATCTGTCTTTTTACCATTGTACTACTATTGACGAGACCATCGATTCTCGTTTAGGTTGTGTCGGCTAAAAATCACTCGATCTAAGATTCGAGTTTTTAGCTGTCTAATACTAAGCTGAAACTTAGAAAAATCATAACTTCCTCATACGAAGTCAGATTTGGACATTCTTTTTATACATACTCTCGGTTTTACGAACACTACGACTTTCATTTAGATCACCAAGTCTAAAAAGTAGTTTATTAAAAACTCACTTTTTACGTCATTTGACGCCGTGCCGGTTTTGTCGCGAAACTTCGACATATCATAACTTCTTCGTTATTACTCGGATTTCGGTATTCTTTATATATCCGGAATCCTTGTCGCGACCACTACAACTTTATTAATAGATATCAGCTTTATCTAATATTTATTTTCGACGCTCATTTTTACTCTTAATTAATTAAATTCTAGTAAGTAAGCATAAAACACATAATTCACATAATATTCACATAATTACTTTTCATTTCTTCAAAATGAGTTACAAAGGTTGACCTAGACTATTTCATCATCATTAATGCCTATCCTGGAAACACAGGCGTTACAATTCTCTCCCCCTTAGAATGATTCCATCCCCGGAATCACACATCAGCAAACAAATGCGGGTAGCGACTCATCATGTCACTCTCCGTTTCCCAGGTGAGATTTGGCCCATTCGTATGTTTCTAATGCACAAGCACTAATTCGACCATCTTCCGTCACAACTTTTTAGTCTTACGGTCAACGATTGCCTTTGGTTCTTCAATTAACCTCTTGTTTTCATCCAACCTTAATTCAGAAATTGGAATTATGTCGGGCACATCTCCCGTGAAATTCCTCAAATAACACACATGAAAGGTGTTATGAATACCCTCTAGTTCTTCTGGTAATTCTAGCTTGTAAGCTTGATTCCCGATCCTTTGAAGAACTTTAAATGGTCCAATAAACCTTGGACTCAATTTTCCCCTTTTTCCAAATCTTATAAGTCCCTTCCACGGTGAGACTTTAAGTAAAACCGAATCTCAAACTTCGAAGGATATCGGTTGTCTTTTCTTGTCAGCATAGCTCTTTTGACGATCTTGAGCAGCTAACATCCTTTTCCTAATCACTTTCAACTTTTCAGCAGTCTGATGGACTTTTTCAGGTCCCATAAACTGCTTTTCCCCAGCTTCCATCCAACATGACGGCGTTCGACACTTTTCTCCATACAAAGCTTGGTAAGGTGTCATCTTGATGCTCGAGTGGAAACTATTATTATAGGAAAATTCTACTAGAGGTAAGTGTTTATCCCAGTTACCTTGGAATTCCAGGGTACATGCTCTCAGCATATCCTCCAACGTTTGAATTGTTCGTTCGCTCTAACCATCGGTTTGCAGATGGTAAGTTGTACTCAAACACAACTTGGTACCCAATTCCTCTGATAGACTCCTCCAAAACCTTGAGGTAAAACGGTTGTCACGATCTGATACAATCGTTAACGGAACACCGTGAAGCCTCACAATTTCCTTCACGTAAGAATTCGCAAGTTTATCCATAGACCATTTCTCGTTGGCTGCTATGAAATGCGCACTCTTAGTGAAGCGATCAACGACCACCCAAATCATGTCGTGACCGTTCCTTTTTCTGGGCAGTTTAGTCACAAAATCCATGGTGATGTCTTCCCATTTACGCATGGGTACATGTAAAGGTTCTAAACTCCCATACGGTTTCTGATGTTGTGCCTTAACCCTAACACATGTTATACACTCGGCCACATACTTAGCAACATCGAGCTTTATCGTCGGCCACTAGTAATAGGGTTTTAGATCCATATACATTTTTGTACTGCCATGATGAATCGAGTACATGGTCTTGTGAGCTTCTTCCATCAGAAGGTCTCTTACTCCTCCTGTCTTAGGTACCCAAATCCTATCTTTGAATCCCTTCAGTCCTTGACCGTTTGTATCAAACACTAACGTTTTTCCCAAACGTTCTTCCTTTCAGTCATTTTTCTCTAAAGCTTCCTCTTGAGATTTCTTTATACTTTCCACAATTGTCGAGACAACTTCAATTCTCAACGCTCTTGGCCTTTTATTTTCAAGGTTTACCTTCCGACTGAGAATATCAGCAACAACATTTTCTTTACCAGGGTGGTAAAGTATCTCACAGTCGTAGTCCTTGAGTAACTCTAGCCAGCGTCGTTGCCTCATGTTCAATTCCTTCTGATTAAAGAGATATTGAAGATTCTTATGATCAGTGAAAAGTTTGCACTTTGTGCCATAAAGATAATGCCTCCATATCTTTAAGGGGAATACTACTGCTGTCAACTCCAGATCATGAGTGGGGTAGTTCTTTTCATGCTCTTTCAATTGCCTCAATGCATACGTTATCACTTTATCCCTTTGGGTCAGAACACAACCTAACCCAACTTCTTTAACAATGAACGCGATACTTCTATTGATCGTTTTGATCATCCTTTACTTCAATTTGGCTTAAGTCAAATGCTACATCAAACTTGGTTATCTAAACCACGTAATAAACTCATCGTAGTCGGACTCGATTTGATATGACCTCTAGGGTCGGAATAACAATCATCTTCTTAGTCATTACCAAAACGATGGTAACGACATACTTGATCAAAAACGAAATCAATTACTAGCTTCTTGGTAACCTTGTGACTTTCCCTGATCCAAGTGTGAGTCTTGTGCTTCCAGTAGTACAGATCTCTACTACTATTCACACCTACTCATACTCGTCCCAAGTGTTGTCTAGCAGTCCCCAAGTCCTAAAATCACAAAACATTTTAAGACATACGAATATGTCCAATTAATCATAAAATTTTCCTATACTATACTAGGACTTCTTCTATGCGTATCTTCAATCATCAATTCTACTTCAACTTGGTTGGTGATGGAAATTTCAGACGATAGGACAACTTCAAGAATTACACCAATCGTTCCATCATCCTGCCAATCGAAGGTGTACTTCAGACGTACCGTACTCCTTTAAACATTCCGTTATTTTATCAGACACCTTCTAAAGGCAAGATACCACTCTTATGATATCTTTCGATAGGTGTCATTCACTATCATAAACCTTTCATTTCCTCTATTTACTTAATTCTCTACGAGTCTTTACCATAACGTTTTGTACACCCAAGCAGACGTTCGGTGTACCGGGCGAGAATTAAAGATAGGAAAGCTTTATTTACGATAGACGTATAAATCTCCTTATCACTTCGAAACGTTTACATGCTAGTTCTAATATCGTAGTCATACGCTTAGAATCCTAAACACGTAAGGTTTCCAGATCCGGTCGGCAACAGACCATAGATCCGAACAAATAATATAATATATGGCAACCATATAACATCTAGCACATAAAATCATTTTAGACATCTTTCCTAAAATATACTAGTGCTCGTGTCTTAAAATATGGTACACACTCATCTCACGATCATCACTTAGCATTCTAAGTTTAAGTGTAGAAATCCTACAAATTCCTAGTTCGCTTAAACTAATGCTCTGATACCAACTGTGACATCCCCAAATTTCACGGCCAGAAAAGACCGATTTCGTTTATGCTTTTTAAAATATAACCAGAGTAATCATTTGATTGAAAGTGTTGCGGAATTTGTTCCCAGAAAAACAAGATAAATATGTTATCAAATCATTTTTGAAGAAATGTATTTTATTCATTTAAACCACTGGGATGTCATTGTCAATACAAAAACATAAGCATAAACAAAACTTACATTCATTTACACTAGTGATCTACTTCCCTATTTAACCTCTCAGTGTAAAGCAACATCGTATCGATACCTGTGATACAAATAAACTGAGTGGGTCAGGCTTGGGAGCCTGGTGAGCATATAGGGTTTTCAACCCACAATAAATAAATTTATTATGTTTAAACATCAAACAATCAACCCAATTACCCAACCCCATTATCTTCTTTATTTCTTAAGGATTACCCTAAGAATCATCTATCACTCATTCCTAAGGAATAGGCACGAAGTCCATCGCTGCCCGAGGTTTATACTAGAAGCACTAACAAACGTCGATCCCCACATACTGATCCTATACAGTGATCTTACTAGATCTAACCTAAAGGATCGATATGAACAACCAACTGACGAAACTGCTTCGGAAATTCCCTAGCAGCAAACGAGGATCGATAAAGACATCAAAGGAGAGGAATGGAATAAGTTTCACCACGAACCTTCGTTCGTAAAAGAAAGAACCACAAGACAATTAAGTCAGTGGTAGTTATCAATGCCTAGCCGTGGTCCGAATATTGTGAGGTATTTTACCCCCAGACTCACCCCATCCAACATCGAACTTTGCCTAGCAGTGATCTGAATATCGTGAGGTATATTACCCCCAGATTCACCCTATCCAGCATCGAACTTTGCCTAGTAGTGATCCGAATATCGTGAGGTATTTTACTCCGAGACTCACCCTATCCGCCATTGTGAACGGAAATGCTGACTCATGAAGCTTGTCCGATCACTTCATAAAAGAAACGAAGACTCCAAAGCTCTTCAAAAAATAAAAAGTATAGGGAAAAATACTAATAAATTACTCCTGTACGCTCCCGTACCCCGACACGTATTAGTGTCAAAAAGAAGAACTATCGGATGAACACATAGTTCAAAAACACCTAATGAACATATAGTTCGAGAACACCTTATGAACATATAGTTCAAACATACCTACCGGTTACGAGTCTGCTAACGTTCCATTGGACTATCTAGAGTAGTCTGTGGTCGTTGTCTATACTCTGCTAGATGACTAGATCATCTTAAACATCGATACCTCTCATCAATTTTTATTTCATGACACATCATCTAATTCATCTACCTATGTTTTACCCAACATATTTGTAGATAGAAATACATATATACAGTTTAAAAACCTTTATAAATCAGTCATTCATCATCCATCTCAAATAATTAAGAAATATATATTCACATAGCACGTATTTTATATAAAATACTTCATATCTATGTGTAAGATGAAAGTGACTATACACTCAAATGATTTAACGATAATCGGGGAGCACTTCGTTTCCTAAAACAATCGTTTCTAATAAAATCGAGAGTTTTATTGAGAAACCGGGCTCTACGAGGGTTGGGCTTCAAAACCGAAAAAATAAAATTTTTCGGGTCTTCGGGTACTTCAGGGTGTGTTCCGGGTGTTGGAAATAATCCCGGGGCTTCGGGGGAAGTCAAAATAATAAAAATATTTTAAAAGGGGTGAAAAATGGCAATTTCTCCAAATTACCTGAGAAATCTCGCAGGCCTCCCTTTTATAGGGCGAATCTCGGACCGGAGAGGACAGATGGCAACAGCAGCGAAGGCCAGGTGGTCGGATCCGGAGGAAGGCACGCGTCGGACACGTCTCGCATGCGAGGCCACGCGTCCGAGTTCGGAGCCTACAGCGCAACGTCGGAAGCAGCTGCACGTCGGATGGGGATAGGCTTCGGCTTCGGTCCAATCAGACAACGACAGGTGTGCGACACGCGGCGGAGCCAGCGTCGGATGAATCATGGATCGGACACGGGGCGCGCATGGAGCGAAGGTGACGTGGCCGAACTCAGGCCATGAGATTTTTCTCGGATTTCGCAATTATTCTCGATTTTTGTGCAAAAAACTTCTAAAGTCCATAACTTTTGCATACGGGCTCCGTTTTTGACGTTCTTTATATGCACGCATAGGTAAAACTACGCTCTACAACTTTTGTTTAGACTTTGTCGGCTAATTTTGAATTTAATTTTAATATTATTATTTTTAACAGACGGGGACAGGAAATCCGTTAAAAATTCATAACTTCTTCATCCGACGTCCGTTTTCGTCTGTCTTTTTACCGTTGTAATACTATTGACGAGACCTTCGATTCTCGTTTAGGTTGTATCGGCTAAAAATCACTTGATCTAAGATTCGAGATTTTAGCTGTCTACTACTAAGCTGAAACATAGAAAAATCATAACTTCCTCATACGAAGTCAGATTTGGACGTTCTTTTTATACATACTCTCATTTTTACGAACACTACGACTTTCATTTAGATCACCAAGGCTAAAAAGTAGTTTATCAAAAACTCACTTTTTACGTCATTCGGCACCGTGCCGGTTTTGTTGCGAAACTTCGACAGGTCATAACTTCTTCGTTATAATTCGGATTTCGGTATTCTTTATACATCCGGAATCCTTGTCACGACCACTACAACTTTCATAATAGATATCGGTTTTATCTAATATTTATTTTCGACGCTCATTTTTACTCTTAATTAATTAAATTGTAGTAATTAAGCATAAAACACATAATTCACATAATATTCACATAATTCCTTTTCCTTTCTTCAAAATGAGTTACAAAGGTTGACCTAGACTATTTCATCATCATTAATGCCTATCCTGGAAACACGGGCGTTACAGTAGATGAATGTCGATGAGTATGCCACTACATTCACCGAAAAGATGAAGTTATTTCCCTACTTGGTGCCTACTGAACTCTCCAAGATAGATAGATTTGCTAACGGGTTGCCAGCAGACTTTGGTGCAACGGTAAAAATGACAACTACCTTGAAGACGGCCGTTAGAGCAACCAAAAATGTGGAGATCCAACTTAGGGAAAAAGGGTTTGGAAAGAGCTGAGGTAGGGGAAAAGAGGAAGTTTGAGGGATCCTCAAGATCCGAAAAGAGAAATAGATCCCCAATGCTTGACCCCAACAACAAGAGATGTGGGGATAGTAATGAAAAAAGGTGGTGTGACAAATGCAGAAGGAAACACACCGGGAGATGTCTTAAAGAGGTGATTTGCTTCAAATGTGAGAGGACAGGTCACTATCCCACGAATCTACAACCCAGAGAGAAGTCAGCTTTAATTTTGGTGAAGAAGGACACTTCAAGCAAGACTGTCCAAATAAGGAGGGGGCGACAAATCCAAATGTTCCGCCAAAACCGACGGCAAGAGCATTCCAGGTGATCCTTAATGAAACAGGCGAGGATGCGAGGGATTAGGATTAAGGATCTAGCCACACAGATAGAATCATGTGGTGTATCCTATTATAAGAGGGCTAGTGTAGGGTGAACTTGAACATCCATGTAATCGTATCAAGAAATAATATCAAGCTTGGTTATGTTATCCGATATGTTAAATGACTATGTGAAATTCTTGTGTGGTGACTTGGAAAACTGCGAGACAATACTTGGGACGAGTATGAGTAAGTGTGAATGGTAGTAGAGGCCTATACTACCGGAAGCACAAGACTCACATTTGGATCAGGGAAAGTCATAAGGTTACCAAGAAGCTAGTAATTGATTTCGTTTTGTTTAAATATGTCGTTACCATCGTTTCGGTAATCACTAAGAAGATTATTGTCATTTCGACCTTAGTGATCATATCAAATCGAGTCCGACTAAGACAAGTATGTTACGTGGTTCAGAGAACCAAGTTCAATGTAGCATCCGAATTTAGCCAGAAGATTGAAGTGAAAGATAATCGAAGCGATCAATAGAAATATTGCGATCACCGTTAAAGTATAGAAGCTTGTAGCTAGATGTGATACATGCTAGAATGTGATTATATCTGTTGAGTATTATGTATTGTGTCATTCGGCCTGTTTTGTTTAGTCCATTTGTATAATGAGTTGGGCCTGTCCACTCGTATGTATTGCTAGGGTTAGAGTATACATGGTGCATGCATGCATCATATTTTTAGCAACTCTGATATTATCTTTATAACCCTATTTTACGCCTCTACAAAAGTAATTCTTCATCGAGTTATTCTGAGGCGTGACTGTTAATCATTCAGCACCAATTTGATCAATATCATGTTCCTGTTCTTTATCTGTTTAAATCTATTCGATCTTTAAGGTTTTAATCCAATCAATTGGTATCAGAGCAGGAGACTGTGTAATCTATATGTATCTCTTCTGTTTATAGAGTTTTAGGGTTTCCGTTAATATAGGATCTAACTCAGTCGTCTTCTACATCATTCTGACGACTCAAAGATATCTTGATATTACCCTATAAACAATCTTTGTTTACACGTCTGATTCTTTACAGGTATCGAAAGGTTTTTCACCATGCAGCATGACGATTCCAACATCAACTCCTTGAATATCTCAAGCAGCATTGGATCAACAACTAGAATCCCGATTCTCTTTCCTCACGAATATGAAGTCTGGGAAATGCACTTTAAAGATTATGTTCTAGGCTCATAAGATAATGGTTATCTAATTTGGGAGGCAATCACTCTAGGTCCGTTTTTTCACACAGAGACCAAGAGAAAAATACAAACTAAGAGAGAATACAACCAACTGCTCCTTGATGTGAAGGATGTGCCTCAAGACGAGAAAGACAAACTCATGAGCAGTATTAAAACAATGAGAATCATTAGATTCGCTTTGCAAGCAGATACTTTCCGTCTCGTGAGCTCTTGTGACACAGCGAATGCCATTTGGGATAGGTTGAGAGAGCTCTACTCCACAAACGCAGATCTAGAGCATTCGACTTAAACACTCTTGCTATCCGAGTTTGGCGAATTCATTCAAAAGCCTGAAGAAACACTGACTGCCACGTTCAATCGACATAATCATCTTCTCAGCAAAATGATGAAGCATGGAATAGGACGTGAACTGATTGAGCAAAAGGTCACGTTCATGAACGGACTGCGATCAGAGTGGAAGGCAGTAGTGTCAACTGTTAAAAAGCACGAACAGTTCAAGAACTATACTCTTGCGAAGTTTGTGGGAATTTTGAAGGCACGAGAGAGTGAAGTGACGAAAGAAGCGAAGGTGGTTTCTGGAATGGGGTCTTTAGCCTTGGTTGCGAAAGGCAAGACAATGACTGAGGACGGATCTGGTCAGATCACTCTGAGCATGAGCTCTCAAACGAAGATTTCACTTTAATGGTGTCAAACCCTAAGTGATTTGCTAGAAAGAAGTTTCCCTCAAGTAAAAACAGAAACTGGCAGGGAAGCTATAGCTCGGAGAAAGTAAAAGAGGAGAACATGAGTGGTTCTCAGAAAGAGGAAGAGACTAAGGAGAAAAAGTTGGTTGGTGACTCCGGATATGATTGTAACTATTGTCATGGCAAAAACCATCTCGCCAAGGAGTGCATGCTGCGAAGGCAGAATGAGAAGAATGAAGGAATACAGGACTTCTTATCTTGTCATATTTTCACACATAATACAAATAATATTAAAATGGGGGATTGTGTTTGAACTAGATTTAAACTTCATAAATAAACAAGATTGTTAACAGAATTTAGTAAAAGAAATACATTTCCGATTCTGATTCTTATACATGTATTATGTTGGAAGATGCAAAATGAATATGATTATGTTCTATCTAGGTTGGTAATTTAGATACTAATAAACTCTAATATCCAACTTGACAAAAAATGTTTTATTCAAAACATGTTCTTCAAATAAAACTTCATTTAATTGATTTAATTCAAATAAGCTCTTTCATCAAATCATTAAATGACTTTAAGTTCTTGCAACAATTACCAACAATATTCAATATTCCTCATAAGCTTGGGATTATGAACATTTAATCTTTGATTACACTCATTTTGATTTAATTACAATAAATTAAGTGCATGTTACTAACATCAAATCATAAAACATATACGAATTTTACAATTTGATTAACTAGATTGATAAAAACCCTAATTCATTGATCAAGTGAAAAAGAGAATAAACCAAACACATGATTAAGATCAAATCAAAGATTACTAGATGTTAAACACAAATCAAGTTCAAGTTACAACCTAACAACACATACTTAAGAATTCAGATTCGGAAATGATAATGAAATCAACCACACATGTCTAGGTTAAACTACAAATCAAACAAGTTTAAACTTCAAATTGACTTACAAAAAGGAAATTAAAGTGTTTCCAAGTGTTAATCTACTTCCAAAAGCTCTGAAAATCGCCTTCTCTCTGCCCAAAATCCGACCTAACCTCCAAAAAAACCGATTGTCTGAATTATATGAGAGTAAAACTACTTTAAAAACTGTCGAGACGTTTACACGGCCCGTGTAAATTAAAGGGTGCAATTTACACGACCGTGTAAACAAGAAAAGTAGAATGCTCAATCCTTCCAGGCATTCGAAGTAGAATGCTCTTGTATATGCGTTTACACGACCCATGTAAATTATAAGCTATCATTTACATGGCTGTGTAAATACCTGTGAAGCCAAATTCTTTATTTCTTCATTCTCTCTCTTCAATGCTCCAAAACTTCTGAAACTTTGTCTCCAACTCTTTTTAACTTCCTCCATCAAGATCCAACCTTCAAAAGTCCCTGAAATATCATAAAAGTGTGTGAATGGAATTGCATCATGAAAAATCCCGAAAAATATGCAAAATGCGTGAGTTTAAACCTAAATGCAATGCACTTTTATGAACTAAAACTACAAAATGAATGCATGAAATTCACCTAACAAATCTCCCCAAGCTTGAACCTTTCTTGTCCTCAAGAAAGAACAAGAAGATTTAAACTGGAGAAAATAAAATAGAATAAAAGAAAAGAAAATTAAAGTTAAAACTATTTGAAACTTAATGCATGAAATCAAAACAAACGTGAAAAGATCCAACCCAATTACCCTGTTTTGTACCATAGTTGAGAATGTACCTGTCATGCCTTGAGTCAACTTGGCTTTAGTCTCAAAATATTATATGATAATAGAAATAAGACTTTGGCCACTCCCTAATACAACTCAATAGAATCAAAGATCACAACACTTATTCCCTTTCAATATCATCAAGTCAATTCTTGGAACAAATTATGGTCTTACTCTCGTGAAATTATATGTGACAAAACATGCTCAACCATCTTTGTTTCATAAAATATAACAATGCCCGATTCCAGCTATTTGTTGGTCAACAACAATCTTTTTCTGAAAAATCTTTTCTAAAAATTCCCTAATATTTATCCAGATTGGTTACAAACTTCAAACCACTTACACCAGTCAAAATAATTAACATTCAGTCCAATGTCATAAGTTCAAATCCAAGTCCAAGGGAATCTTTTGACAGCCAAGTATTTTTCCTAAACACAATATTCAATTAAACTATAAACACAATTATATACAAACTTCTTAATTATTTTTTTACAAATAAAGCTCATGGCTTTCTTTGAAATCCGTGTAACGGGCTTCCAACCAACACATCCAAATCAAATGACCTTAGTGTGCTAGATTTAAAGAGATCCCTTGGGTTTACTTGCCCGAACCTCAAAGGCCACAGATTAGCTTTATTTGCTATTATTAAGTTCATGACTTTCTATGGAACCCATGTAACGAATTTTCAACTCAGTCAGTCCCAAACAATTTAGCTTTAGGCGATTAGGTGTAAAACACCCTCAGAGTTTACTTGTTCGAATCCCAAAGGTCACAAATTAACTTAATAATTTTTTTTTTAAGTAACACAAATACAAATAACTAAGTTAACACATAACACTCTTATTAATTAATTTATTTATTTGGCCAATTTCTTTATATTTTCGTCCTTGACTTTTCTATTGTGGGACATCTCATGGTCTATTACCGTGAGGACTTCTTAGACATTTTTCAGGGGACTAAAAGTTAACATGCAAAGACCCGTAAGTATAGTGGAAAGCTATGTCCCTAAGCAGGGTATATAAAAGGGAATGAGTAGAAAAGACTTTTAGAGCGCTGGAAGGCTCGGGACATTGAGATTTTATATTCTTTTTATGAATTTTTTGAATTTGGCATTTCAAGTTCAATTGAGCATTACTACTCATAAGACCAGTCATACGTCCCAAAGAATTAACTCATACCTGTTGTTATGCTCAAATGTTGACAATCTTCTCACTTTCTGTTTTGCACAAGTAGCTTCGGGAGGTGTGTTCGTGTGCGATTAACTTGCTTTAAGATTTTTCAATAAAAAAAGCAAGCTAATCTCAAGGCACATGACTCACTTACCAGCTCAACTGTTTTGAAAAGATTCGGTTGCTTGGGATTGGATCAATTTTTTTTTATGCAATGCAAAAATTTAGATGCAAACAAAATGCAAAGAAAATAAAAATAAAAATTAGAATAGAAAGAAAATCTTTTTGGCTTTTGAAAAATTTTCCATGCAGAAAAATGAAAAGGAAAATGGAAATTAATGCAATATGTACAAAATTACATGCAATGGGATTTATGCATGGATGGATGCCCCTCCCCAAGCTTAAAATAAGCATCGTCCTCGATGCTTGGAGAGAGGCATAGCCGGCCTATTGAGGACCGGGCGGTGGAGGATATGGTGGGAACTGTGAAGGATAATTAGAAGGATAGTATGGAGGCCATTGGGGTTGGGATTTTGAAGTTCAAAAAAAAATTCTAGGGTTTGCTCAAAAACCCCAAAATTGGCCATGAAAAGGGTGGAATAGAGGTGGAAGATAAAGAAGATGAAGAAAAGAGAAGAATTTCATACCTTGGAGCTTTGATTTGTTAGGTGCAAATTGAGGAAGATTGAGTGTTTTTAAGGGTTTTTTCGAAGAGGGCAGAAGGGAGGAGAAAAAACGCAGGTATTGTGAAAAGAATGAACAAAAGAAATCGATTTTAGCCTTAAAAAACTTCCAGCTCTGTTTTTACGTTTACACGGCCCGTGTAAACAGAAGGGCAAAATTTACACGGCCGTGTAAATGCTGAATTTTGACTGCGGTAGCTGGTCGTTTACACGGCCCGTGTAAACCATAAGCATAAGTTTACACGGCCGTGTAAATGTCTGTAAAGGCCAAATTTTTTTGATTTTTTCACTTTTTGAAATTGCAACCCGCTACTCCACTATTGCCCGGAAAATGATTTTTTACCCTCTTTTAGCATGAAAAACAACTTGGAAGTTTGAAAACAATGAAAATACAATGAAAATATAGGAAATGACAAAAATACCCCCGGGTTGCCTCCCGGTTAGCCGCCCCTTTTTAATGTCGTTGGCTCGACTTTGCCCCCCTTAATGTGCTTCAGTCTTGATACGTGGGCCTCTCCAACACATCAACCTCCTCGCCATTTCCTTCTTGATATGTATATTCTCTAAGGGATCCGGTGGAGTTTTTGCTCCTGAATCTTGTGCTTGTTCCACCGGTGGAAGGATTTTGACTTTGGTGGATGGCTTGGGTTTTATATCATCACTCCTCACATGCTTCTTGTCATCAATAAACTCCAAACTCTCCAACACCTCATTGTCCATATCGACCTCCTTTGCAAGCTCTTTGGCTTTGTCCCTGTCTAGTTTTCCTTGCAAAACTAACTCTAGAAATTCATTGTTAGACAAACTTAAACCCTTATTTGTTGAGGGCTGGATCAAATTGACAAAATTAACAGATTGAACATCAAAAGGAATCTTTTTTGCTTCATGCACATTGAAGTTGATAACTTCACCATCAAATTCCATACTCAAAGTTCCATTGTAGACATCAATTTTTGTTTTAGAAGTTTTAAGAAAAGGTCTACCCAAAAGTATAGAACTTGAACTTGGAGAGTCATCATCTCCCATATCTAAGACATAAAAATCAGCTGGGAAGACAAATTCATCGACTTGCACTAACACGTCCTCTAATACTCCCTTTGGGTGTACCAAAGACCGGTCAGCAAGTTGGATGATCACACCGATTTTGCTCAATGTTCCTACACCAGTTGATTTGAAAAGAGAATATGGTAGGACATTTACGGATGCACCTAGATCAAGCATAGCTCAGGGTACATAAAGATTCCCCAACTTGCAAGGCACAGTAAAGACACCGGGATCCTTGCACTTCGGGGGCATCCTCTTTTGCAAAACCGCATATACATGCTCCCCAACTGTTACGACTTGATTTCCTTTTAATTTCTTTTTTAGATACACAAAGATCCTTAAGGAAGCTTGCATATCTAGGTACCTGCTTGATGGCCTCGAGGAGTGGGATGTTGATTTGAACTCTCTTGAACATTTGCATGATCTCACTCTCCTCCCGTTCTTTCTTCGTGCTCTTTAATCTTTCGGGAAATGGAGGAGGTGTGGCTTTAGACTCAGTGATGAAGGGCTTCTTTTCGATTGTTTTCTCTTCCTCCTTCTCTTCTTTGGTTACCTCTTCGACCACTATTTCTTCTTCCTTTTGATCAACCGACACTTTTGGATCATCATAGCTCTTTCCTCCTCTCAATGTGATGGCACACACGTTGTGCCTTGGGTTTGTTTCAGTTTGTGCAGGTAACTTTCCTTAAGATTCTAGTTTGCTTACGGAAGTGGCAAGCTGTGAAACTTGTTTCTCTAAGTTCTTTATGCTTGATTTTGTCTCTTGTTGGAAAGCTTGTGTACTAGTTGCCAAACTCTTCACTATGTCCTCTAAGGACATACTTGATGAACCCGATTGTTGAGGAGGGTGTTGTGGTTGCCTTGGTTGAAAGTTTTGTGGTGGAAAAAGTGGTCTTTGTTGGTATTGATGTGGTTGACTTGGTTGATAATTTGTCTGTTGATGTCCTCCCCAACCTTGATTGTTACTCCATCTTTGATCACCCCGTGGCTGCTCATATCCCCTTTGATTAGACCCAAGAAAACCTCCCATGGCTTTTGCTTCTTCATAATCTTCCTCTTGAAGTTGAGGGCACATGTCGGTTGGATGCCCCACTTGAGTACAAATACCACAAGGTCTAACTGTTGGTGGTTGCACGCCCTTGTCCTTTGCAAGCATCATCACTACTTTAGTCAACTCAGAAAGCTGACTTTCAATTTTTGGGGTAGAAATTTCTTTCACTCCTCTTGGTGCATCACTGTACCATTCTTCTTCTTGGACTGTATGCTTGGACTCTTCTGTCATGTTCTTGATAAGAACTCTTATTTCTGTTGGAGTCTTATCAGCTATAGATCCACCACTTGATGCATTGAGTAATCTCCTATCCCAAGATGACATTCCTTCACAAAAATACTGCAACAACTAATATTCTGTAATCACATGTTTTGGACATCTTGAACACAATTTCTTGAACCGTTCCCAATAAGTATGCAAGGCTTCTCTCTTTTGTTGCTTGATACCAGTTATCTCTCTGCGTAAAGCTGAAGCTCTCATTTCTGGAAAATATTTATCCAGAAACATCCTTGCAAGTTCATTCCATGTTGTGACTAACCCCGGTGGTAAGTCATATAACCACTCCTTGGCTGAATCTTGTAAAGCAAAGGGGAATGCCCTTAATTTGATTTGATCTTCTGTAACTTCATGTGGCTTCATACCCACACAAACAACATGAAATTCCTTAAGGAATTTATGTGGGTCTTCATTCTCAAGACCACGGAATGAGGGTAACAAATGGATGAGTCCAGACTTGAGTTCAAAGTTGATTACTGCAGGGTAATTAATGCATAAAGGTTGTTGGGTGACATCTTGAGTGGCCCACTGTCTAAAGGTTTGTTCAGGTGGTGGGTTTGGAGGATTTTGGTTTCCTCCATGATTGTCTGCCATGGTAGGAGTAGGTGAAGATGGTGGGGTGGTACTTTTGGATGTTGGTGAAGATGTGGTTGATGGATTTGATGAAGAAGCTCCGGATTGTTGTTTCTTTAAAAGTTTAGCTTGCTTCCTTCTTTGTTTTGCAGATTTCTCTATCTCCAAATCAACTGGTAAAGGTGTACCTGTGCGAAAAGATCTTGGCATAAACAATTAGTACTACCGTATCCCCGACAACGACGCCAATTTGTTTGGCTGTCAAACCAACAAATAATGGGATAAAATAATATTAATAAAGCTCAAGTCACTGCTATTTCTTATACTAAAGATAGTATAGAGTAAGCAGGGTCGGTCCACAGGAATACAAGACTTCTTATCTTGCCATATTTTCACACATAATACAAATAATATTAAAATTGGGGATTGTGTTTGAACTAGATTTAAACTTCATAAATAAACAAGATTGTTAACAGAATTTAGTAAAAGAAATACATTTCCGATTCTGATTCTTATACATGTATTATGTTGGAAGATGCAAAATGAATATGATTATGTTCTATCTAGGTTGGTAATTTAGATACTAATAAACTCTAATATCCAACTTGACAAAAAATGTTTTATTCAAAACATGTTCTTCAAATAAAACTTCATTTAATTGATTTAATTCAAATAAGCTCTTTCATCAAATCATTAAATGACTTTAAGTTCTTGCAACAATTAGCAACAAATTCAATATTCCTCATAAGCTTGGGATTATGAACATTTAATCTTTGATTACACTCATTTTGATTTAATTACAATAAATTAAGTGCATGTTACTAACATCAAATCATAAAACATATACGAATTTTACAATTTGATTAACTAGATTGATAAAAACCCTAATTCATTGATCAAGTGAAAAAGAGAATAAACCAAATACTTGATTAAGATCAAATCAAAGATTACTAGATGTTAAACACAAATCAAGTTCAAGTTACAACCTAACAACACATACTTAAGAATTCAGATTCGGAAATGATAATGAAATCAACCACACATGTCTAGGTTAAACTACAAATAAAACAAGTTTAAACTTCAAATTGACTTACAAAAAGGAAATTAAAGTGTTTCCAAGTGTTAATCTACTTCCAAAAGCTCTGAAAATCGCCTTCTCTCTGCCCAAAATCCGACCTAACCACCAAAAAAACCGATTGTCTGAATTATATGAGAGTAAAACTACTTTAAAAACTGTCGAGACGTTTACACGGCCCGTGTAAATTAAAGGGTGCAATTTACACGACCGTGTAAACAAGAAAAGTAGAATGCTCAATCCTTCCAGGCCTTCGAAGTAGAATGCTCTTGTATATACGTTTACACGGCCCGTGTAAATTATAAGCTATCATTTACACGGCCGTGTAAATACCTGTGAAGCCAAATTCTTTATTTCTTCATTCTCTCTCTTCAATGCTCCAAAACTTCTGAAACTTTGTCTCCAACTCTTTTTAACTTCCTCCATCAAGATCCAACCTTCAAAAGTCCCTGAAATATCATAAAAGTGTGTGAATGGAATTGCATCATGAAAAATCCGGAAAAAATATGCAAAATGCATGAGTTTAAACCTAAATGCAATGCACTTTTATGAACTAAAACTAGAAAATGAATGCATGAAATTCACCTAACAAGTGGAAGTCTGGTCGACAGACTCCGAGGATGAAGAAGTTCACAAGCCCACACACGGAAGGGTGTTTGTAGCGAAAGAGGCAAGTTCGCAGTTCTCTGGAAGATGTTTAATGGTGACTGATGGAAGTTCGCAGATGCAGGAGAATACTAGTGGAAGTGAGAGAAAGGATGATAGCTGTTTTACCGCACGACCTGTTCCAAAACAAATTAATGAGTGCGAACAACTGATCAATAAGGTAAATTCCATTCTCGAATCTCTTAATATTCCTGTATCTAGATATGAAACTGAGTTAAGCGACTTAAAATTCACCTTTTCTAGTATAAGCGATAGTTTAAAGTGAAACCGCTTGACAAACTCTAACTTGACTGATCAATTGAGCAGGGCTACATCCAAGAGTGATGAGAGACGTATGTGGATTCAGAAGGTCGAGTCAGATTTTTCTAAGTCTAGGGATGAATCTATTTATTTGCAAAGAGATAATCTTATGCTTTTGAAACAGCAAAACATTTTTTGTTTAATTGGAAAAAGGCTTTACTTTAATATCACTCAACTTCACCTTGATTGTGAAATTGGTAAGAAAATCCACAAGATGATTTTGCCATTTCTCGAATTAAAGGAAGATGAAATAGACGCAGACTGCTATAAATGCGAATCTATCGTTTCGTCTGAAGAAACTTCTGATGCATACAAATATAGAATTGAACGAATCAAAAATTACATTAAGTCCAAGGACCACAAAAATATGTTGAAACAAATCTTGGATGAGAATGATAAAAAGCATATTAAATCTGTACAGAAATTTGACTCATTGAATGCTAAGTTGAGTTCAGAAAATAAATTGAATGTTGAAAACACTTCTGAATTCGATGAGGATAGTGATATGAGTGAGATCTCCGTAGAGAATAAGGTTGACTGCTTAGAATTCATTAAAAACGAACCTCAACCTGCGAAAGCTCTTATTTCTGAAAATTCAGTTGAGTTCGCAAGAATTTCTCAAAATAAACCAAAAATTTTGAAAGAAAAAGCAACTGTTTTTCCAAAGGTCCAAAATACTCCAAATCAAGTTTTTATAGTTAATGGAGTGACCGAAACTCAAACTGTCGAATTAAAGTCCATTGGCGACAAGGATAACAAGGATAGTTGCAATGAGTTCTTCTGGTCATCCCCAATAGATAATGCTGATGAAACTATTGGCTTATCTGAAAAGGACCTCATGGAAAGAAAAGGGAAGATACGTAGCTCAACCCATAAACAATCGCTCAACATTTGAAAAAGGTAGGCCAAGTGGTACCAAAGAAGTTCGTAGTGAATCCAAAATAGTGAAGAGCGAATCTAGTGAGAGAAAAACAAAACCAAATGTGAATATTCACAAGTCGTCCAAGAAACTTGCAGATCAAAAATGACAAAGAAATGAGAGATATAAAAGAAATATCAATGAAAGGAAGCGATTTTGGCAATCCCAAAATTTTGGCTATGTTCGCAACGAAAGAAGGATTAATTACAATGCGAAAGTAACTTCGCAGGTAAATCCCAGTCAATGTTCGCATTGCTGCTCTCACGGTTCAAGGGACTCTCAGCAAAAGGGGACTCCAAAACCCTTCTTCACAAAGAAACAAATGGAGAGACCAAAGCCTTATCAATCTTAATCCACGAAGTCTAAACCCAATGATATCAAAGACAAGGGAAAACTAGTTTCAGAGCCGAAAGTTCCAACCAAGACAATGAATGCTAACCCTAAGGAAACTGAAAAGAAGTCCGTTAAGAATCAAGCTAACACCAAGCACAAATCTTCTGATTCTAAAGAAACGAACTTAAAAGATAACAAACTCAAAGTTTTTACCATCAAACGAAAAGATAAAACCACACTCATTAAACGAACATATTTGGTTGATCTTGACATTACTTTTTCTTCTTCTGTAAAAGGCTCACAAGGACCCAAGAAACTTTGGGTTCCTAAATCTTCTTAACTTTTGCAGGTAATTTGTGACGAACAGTTCGACACTGAATGGTACATTGACAGTGGATGTTCGCGTCACATGACAGGAAGGAAGGAGGAGCTACGAGAGTTCAGGGCTCTTAAGGATGGTGGAAATGTAAAGTATGGGAATAATTCTTTTGGAAGAATAAAAGGCTATGGAATGATAACGAATGGAGACTTCTCAATTCGCAAAGTGGCTTACGTTGAAGGATTACAGCACAACCTTGTTAGTGTCTCACAGTTGGTTGTCGGGACTGGATTGAAGGTGTGATTTGATGACGAAGGATCATAAATCATTGACAAGAAAACCAAGTCTGTTCTTCTAAAATCACAAAGAAAGGGTGAGATGTATCCGTTAAATCTAAACCCAATACGAGGGAAGCCAGCCATTTTCCTGCTTACAAAAGATCGCTCAGACGAAAGCTGGTTATGGCATAGGCGACTTTCGCACTTAAACTTCAAAGATATCAACAAGCTCGTTCTTGGTGATCATGTGCGAGGACTTCCTCTATTGAAATTCGACAACGATCATTGGTGTGCTGCCTGTGAGATGGGAAAGCAAAGTAGAAAAAGTTATCCAACTATCGTAAACACGAAAGTCATCGAACCTTTGGAGCTTCTACACATCGACCTTTGTGGGCCTTCTGCTATTGAAAGCGTTAGTGGTAGTAAGTATATTCTTGTAATTGTTGATGATTTTTCTCGTTTCACTTGGGTGTTCTTTCTTAGACAGAAATCTGATGCAACGCCAAAGCTCAAGGATTTCATCAAGCAAATCGAGCTTCAACTGTGCAAGCTGCTTCGCAACGTTCGCAGCGAAAACGGGCTAGAATTCAAAAACCAAGCGTTTGAAGAATTTATTGCTGAAAAGGGAGTCACACATAACTTCTCTGCTCCTTACACTCCACAACAGAATGGCGTAGTTGAAATACGAAACTGTTCCTTGTGTGAAGCTGCACGAACCATGCTAACGTTCGCATGTCTGCCACTCTACTTCTGGGCAGATGCGATTGCTACCGCCTGCTTTACTTAAAACAGATCCATCTTGAATAAGTGATTTTCAATTACTCCATATGAAATTTTAAATAATCGCAAACCTAATGTCAAGTTTTTCCATGTTTTTGGTACCAGGTGTTTCATCTTAAACTCTAAGGAACAACGGAACAACTTCAATGCGAAAGCTGACGAGGGAATATTCTTAGGGTACTCACTGACCTCTAAGGCATATAGGGTTCTCAATAAACGATCAAAGAAAATCGAAGAAACCTATTATGTCACGTTTGATGACAACTATCTGAAGAGGATTCGGTCAAACGAAAGTCAAATACATGGAATCTTTCCTAAGCCCAGTCCTGTCGTTATTCCCATTTCCAACCTATATAAGGAGTTCATGTTACTGTTTGATGAACCTGAGAAAGCCATTACATCTGAAGCCAAGGAAGCTGATAACAAAGTAGACGAACTTAAGAAGATCATTGATGATGCTGCGAAAGACATGCCACAACAGCCATCCACTGCGAACATTCCTCAAGACACGAACGCTACTCTCCAGGGGGAGAATTCTGATTCTAATACACATTTCCAGGGGGGATACCACACCTCAAAGCACGAATACTCCACTGCAGGGGGAGGGTTTCACTTCACCTATTCCATCTGAGCCTCGTTCTGATGGAGATTGTTCAGCTACTACAATGACCCACAAACCCTCGTTCGCAGATGATGATTCTATTCCTGAAGTTAATGAGTTCGCATCATTCGAGGGGGAGAATGAGGAAGTGGAGGTGAATGATAATTCGGATGCTCAATCCGTTCAATCAGAATTTGAGGAAGTTAATGCTGAACTAAATCCATCATTAGATCCCAATTATCCTCCTATGACCAAATGGACCAGAGATCACCCAAAAGCTCAAGTCATTGGTGAATCTTCTGCCAGTGTCCTTACACGATCCCAACTAAAAGCGAAGCAAAGTGCATTATTTTCAAAAGTAGAATTTTATATGTTTAATTCGTTTGTATCTTAGATAGAGCCCAAAACCGTCAAAACTGCTCTTGATCATTCTAATTGGGTGCAAGCGATGCAAGATGAACTCAATGAGTGTGAACGTAACAAGGTTTGGAGATTAATTCCAACTCCACCAAATGCATCAGTTGTTGGTTTGAAATGGGTATTTCTCAACAAGATGGATAAAGAAAGGAACGTGATCAGGAACAAAGCAAGGCTCGTCGTCAAAGGTTATTGTCAAAAAGAAGGTATTAACTACGAAGAGACCTTCGCACCAGTTGCAAGGTTGGAATCCGTTCGCATATTCTTGGCATATGCAGCACATAAGAGTCTGGAAGTTTTTCAAATGGATGTGAAATGTGCGTTCCTAAATGGCAAACTGGAAGAGATAGTTTACGTGGAGCAACCACCTGGGTTCGTGAATGAAAAGTATCCCAACCACTGCTATATTCTCGACAAGGCAGTTTATGGTCTGAAGCAAGCTCCAAGAGCCTGGTATGAAACATTAACTCGTTTTCTCAAAATGTCCAAATTCAAACGAGGTTCGGTTGACCCAACCTTCTTTCGCAAGAAAGAGGGTGACCACTTAATGATCGTCCAAATTTATGTTGATGACATCATCTTCAGATCCACTAATCCCAGCCTAACAGCTAAGTTCCGAAAGTTGATGGAAACTAAATTTGAAATGAGCTCAATGGCTCCAATTAACTTTTTCCTTGGGTTAAACATTAGACAGGGACGGGAGGGAATTTTTATTAATCAAGAAGCTTACATAAAGACATTACTTGCTAAGTTTGGAATGGTGGGAGACTCAAAGGCGAAGGTTCCAATGGCATTCAGAATGAAACTGACTCCTTCGCTGGATAAACCTGCTGCAGATATGACCCTTTATCGTCAGATGATAGGTTCACTTATGTATGTAACAGCTAGTAGACCAAATATTATGTTTTCAGTTTGTTATTGTACTAGGTTCCAAGCCAACCCTCACGAACCTCATAGGGTAGCAGTTAAGAACATCTTTAGGTATCTAAAACGAACGTCTTCTCTTGGAATATGGTTTCCTGCGAACTCATGGTTTTTCGTGCAAGCATTCTCAGATGCTGGCCTAGGAGGATGTGGTTTAGATAGAAAAAGCACAACTGGTGGATGCCAATTTCTTGATGGCAAACTGGTAAGTTGGCAATCCAAGAAACAAACGTGTGTTTCGTTGTCAACAGCTGAGGCTGAATACATAGCTGGAGCTTCGTGCACATCCCGTGTCATTTGGATTCAAATCCAGCTTCGTGACTATGGCTTAAGTATGAAACGCATCCCACTTTATTGTGACTCTGAAAGTGTCATTCACATTTATCACAACCTAGTGCAACACTCAAAGACGAAACATATAGCACTGAGGTATCACTTCATAAAATATCACGTGGAAGATGGCAACGTCGAGATACATTTCCTTAGATCTGCTGATCAGTTAGCTGACATATTCACCAAGGCCTTACCTGAAACAACCTTTAATAGAATACTTCAAGGGCTGGGAATGATGGAAGTTGAATCTGTACCAAAACCGCTTTTACACTCATAAAGTTTCACTGCGAATCGGTGCGAACGTTCGCAGTGATTCGCAGTCAACTGTTCATTCGCAGTCGTATTTATGGATGCGAATCGGTGCGAACGCTCGCAATGGTTCGTAGAACACTGTTCATTTGTGGTTTGGTTTTTCATATATCCTTTTGTACTTTTTGTATATTATTGCTTATTTTTCTTTTTCTATTTGTATACTTTCTGTTTTTACTCTTTTTTTAGAAATTCTCAAAAAAACCAAAAATATTTTATTTGTTTCTATTTTATTGCATTTCAAAAAAATAAAATTACGAAAATATTTTCATCTTGTGTTTATTTTTTTTATTTATTTCTTTTATTTTCACAACCCTCAAAATTCCAAAATTAATAGATTCACACCAAGATCATGGAAGAAGATGTTTACAACATCTATTAATTTGTGTGATGGGGCAGGTATAATTATCTTTGCCTATGTATTAGTTAAGTGTCCCTAGAAGCATGCTGCTGCATGTTCACCTAAGCCTCAACAACTCGAATGTGAAGCCTTAATGAATTGGTACTACCAATCAATTCTTCCAAATCCGGCTACGAATTCACCTCGGTCATGAGCTACCTTACTCTTTTCACATTGTTAAGAGTTATCTGCATGGTCACTTTCGCATTGCAGAGGTACTTTTGCTTTCTTATAACCCTCTGCACATTTCTCCATCACTTTCGCATTCATAAATGCAACCCTTGAGACTCTTAGAAATTACCACTAAGGTTTATGGTTGCTCAAAATCTGTGTTTATGATCTTAGTTTTGTAAACCACGAACTAAGTGAAACCCAAAATTCAATACATTTCATGAATTGACGGTGAACAATCAAAGATTCTAGTATTTTCACCAAGGAATTAACGAAAGTCCACTTTCGTGGTCTGTACCAAGAAATCTCTTTTCTTTTGCGTGATCCTAATGAAATATTCTAGTCCTAAGATATTTCTTCCCAATGGATCCAGTTTTATTTTATTTTTGAGATTTCAGTTTTTATCCAAGTTACTAAAATATTTTCAAACCTACTCGTTCAACAGACTACACTGATCACACGGGTACTTCTTCAAACTTTCGCACTTATGTCGAGTTCGTAGTTTGGTAGAAGAATGAACTACCATTTATGAGACTTATCAAAAGAAGCCTTTCAATGTTTCTCATCAAACATTTGATCGTTATTCAATGGGAAACCACACAGACACCTCTCAGTCTCTCTTGACTTTGAAGGAAGAGATCTATGCCCGGGATCCTCAGTTTTATGTCTTTATTTAGACATCACTAAATCCCATAGATATGTTTAGATTTATTTATTTATCTTTCACACTCTTGCACGAAGATCCTTGTGATTTTCAAAAAGTCTAGTTTGTGGTTCCTAATGTTCTTTCAGGTTCGCAGTTGTATCCTTGTTCGTTGAACTAAATGTTCGTGGCATATAGATTCATAATGCTACTTCACTGCGAAAGGGGATACGCTGACGCGACATATCTTAAGAGATAAGAATTCAATTGGGCGTGTGATAATTTGAATCGAAAGGCTACTTTATCGTCGTGTGACGCACGGATCTGACACCTCTACAGTTGTCAAGTCGCACTTTTCCAGGCGACGTTTCAATAATCGATGCAATCTATCTCCTGATTTTCCTCTCATATCGAATCGTATATAAAGATTTTGATGGTTCTATCTCACATTACCACTTTCAAAAATATCTAAACGATCAAAAAGCTCTCAACTGTTCATCTTCTTCCTCAAGTTCATCAATGGATGCTTCATCTGAAAACGCATCTGTTCAATATCAAACTGTTCACTCGACACTTCTTGCCATCAAGCAACACCAAAACCTCATCATCGATTTGGACCCAGTTAAGTATGATCCTTACATGATACCTCTTATCGAGTGCCTGAAATACTCCCCTCTGATAATCGCTATGTCTCAACTTGAGAATGTTCCTATTTCGATTCTCTCCAAGGCATACACAACGACAAACTATGTGAAGGATGAACAACGGATCTACTTCGACATCCACAACGAAACAACCTCGATTTCTAAAGCCCGTTTCTGTAATTTGTTAGGGCTTCCTCAGTCTGACAACATGGTTAACCCGGAAACTATTCCAAATGCGGCTATCTTGGAGATGTTCTACCAAATGGGGCACAAGGAAACTCTCACTGCCGTTTCCAAATTCAAGAAACCGAACCTTCCTCCCACATTGAATGCTCTGTTCACCATTCTATTCAAGGATTTTTCTGAAAGGGTCACTGACAGCGACTGTGCAAGTAAGCTCTTTAAGGGTCTCATGTATGGGCTTTACACTGGCCAAAATGTCGATTATGGTTCAATCCTCTGGGCTCAAGACATCCAGAGCACTCATTCTGTCACTCGTCACAGTGAGATCTCTTGTGCGAGATTTTGGACGATTATTGTTCACAGGGCGATTAAACAACTTAAAATTCCAGTGATGTCTGATGCACCGATGGCTTCGATCGCAACCTTACAAACTATTGGCATCATTGTGGCCGATACCTCCAAGTTTTCCTTCATCGGACTGATCCCTGAGGCCGTGTTCCGTGATGTGCCAGCCAGCAGCAAAATCTTAGAGGGTTATCGTGCTCTTCAACCCTCTGGATTTCGCCCATTGACTGCAAAATTTCAAGAGATTCTAACTGAGGCTGACAAGGGCAAGAAAGGAGGAAGAGGGTCCAAGAAGACTAGCAAGAAAGACACAGCAAAGGAAGGACCATCTGAGGCTGCGAAACCTCAACCCAAAAAGCGAAAGGCTCCTGCTGCCTCTACTGCTGCTCCAAAACGGCGAAAGCAGCCTGCTAGACGGCGAAAATTTCCAACTCCTTCTCCATCTCAGAATGAAGGCGAAAGCTCTGACTCCGAGTCTGAGGTTCGCATTGAAGACAACCAGCAGGTTCGTAATGAAGAAGAAGGGCATGTTCTCACTGAGGAGGAAGATCAAGTTCGCTCCGATCCACCTGTTCACACCAAGGATCCATCTCCGAATCTTGAGGTAACCCCACCACTTAACGATTCTGTTCCTTCTCCTCCTCCTTCACCAAAAACCACCACTTCTATACCAATCACCATTGCACCTTGTCCACCGCCCGTATCATCTCAACCAACAACAGTTACTGTTACTACTCCTATTTTCACTGATTCTACCATCCCACCCAATACCTCTGATGCACCTGCAAGTTCAGTCAACGTATCTGATACGGGGGCTACTACTTCAGGATTCTCAAGCCACGTTGCACCACCTATCTCTCCAATTCGCACTGACGATCCTGACATGATTTTTGGAGACGAAGAAGATGATGTGGGCGGATTCACTTACAGTCCTTTCCAAATAAGGATTGACAGTGAAGATGAAGCTTCTGTTACGAAAAGAGAACTGAAGTCTCTTCACGAGAAGATAAATCAGCTGTTTCTCACATCCAAGGCCTCTTCTTCTTAGGCATACTCAAAAGCAGCTGTTGAATCCATCCTCGAGTGAGTCACGAAAGAGCATGCTGCTAATGCTACGACTATGTCTAAAGCAGTATCTGACTCCACTGAAGTTTGCAAAACAACGACCGAAAAAGTCGATAAACTAATTGCTGACACCAATGAATGCATGAACGCTTACAACACCACCTACAACTCCAACACCGCCTCTGCGAATCCAGCCATTCAGGATGTGGCTGCTTTGTTCAAAACTGAAAAGGCGAACTTTGTTCAACTTCGCAAGGATTTTCAGACTGATCAAGAAGCATTCCAATCTTCCTACCTTGAGAAAATCACAAAGCTGCAGGACGACTTGGCGATGGAAAACAAAATTATGGATGTTCTGGCCCTGAAGGAACAAAAATACAAGGTGCTGAATGTCAAGCTTCAGCACGCTAAAAAGCAAATCAATGATTTGCTATCTGCAAGGGCAGTGATAAGAAGTTGTATCACCGATGTCACTGGACTGCTCTCCGATATCATTGAGACTAGGGATTCGATGATTTCAATAACTGTTAAGAAGCATTTGAGTGAGAAGCTCCGTCCGGTGTTTGCTATGTTTCACCGTTTGGAGGGTGCTTCAAAACCGGAGTCTTTTTCGAAACAAGGGGGAGAAGGTGGCTCCAATGCTCAAAGGAACGAACCTCCCAAATCCACTGCAAAACCTGCCATCAAGCAAGAGCCCAAGGGGAAAGAAAAACTGTTTGAAAACGAACCATTTATTTGCAATGACGATGAAGACGAAGATCCTGATGAAGCTGAGCTCAAAAGGCGGAAGGCTCGCAAAGCAGAATTAGATGAACATGCTCGCATCATCAAGGAAGAAGAAGAGAAGGAAAGGGCTGAAAAGGAAGCTCAGGCCACTCTCAAGAGCAAAATGTTGTTATTTCCTGAGTGGACCCTGAAGCATATACAGAACCAAGTTGTGGATCTACCAAGCCAATATTGGTTGGATCCAGTTGCCTCCTTTGATATTCAAAACACTCAAGATTCACAACTCGACCTTCCAATCACTCCAAAGGCTTTCAGGTTTCGTGCCTTTGTGAAGGTTCTGAATGCACTGTTTACTGACAGTAGGGCATATCAAATGTTGTTCGCCTTTTACTTAAAGCACATGAAGCCCCAGTTTGAAACTTGGAGTGTGAACAAGATTGTTGCTGTGAAAGTTACTGGGCCGATCGACACCGAAAACTTTCCCAGTGCGAAGTTTAAGGTTGCGATAGGATCAGCTTGTCAAGCCTATGAATTTACCCTCGCAAACCTGTCTTGCCTGAACCCCCATGACTGGATGGTGATTTTCAACATGTTGCTGCGAGAGAAGGAAAAGTATGAACCTGTGATGTCCCATCTTTAACTTATGATCAAGTCATACATTCAAGAAGTTGGATCGATGGATGTGGAATTGCCATTGTTTTAAGGAAGAAACCGAGCGTTGTTCCAAAGGAAGCTACGAAGGACTTTGATAAGTTAAAGCCAGGAAAAATTTACAAGGAAGGATGGTTCGTAGTATACTCATCTAGAGAACATGCAGGAGCAAACCGTCACAAGTCATACTTCTATCTTGAAGATAAGCATTTGTATACTACTGCGTGTCTGGAGTTTGTTTTGGATCTGGTTAAGAAGTTCAAGGGAAACCACAAGGATGATGTGCAGTGTTTCTCGGATATGATCTTTTGGTATATCCAGGTTCGCAAGCTGTTGTTGAGCTTCATTCCCAAAGTCTACGAACTGTAGAAGCGAATCACCAATTAATTGATCGTGGTCTCCATTGACGTAAATGGGGATATTGTTGAGTATTATGTATTGCGTCACTGGGCCTATTTTGTTTAGTCTGTTTGTATAAACGAGTTGGTCCTGTCCACTCGTATTTATTGCTAGGGTTAGAGTATATATGGTGCATGCATGCATCATATTTTTAGCAACTCTGATATTATCTTTGTAACCCTATTTTACGCCTCTACAGAAGTAATTCTTCATCGTGTTCTTGTTCTTTATCTGTTTGAATCTATTCGATCTTTAAGGTTTTAATCCTATCAATATATCACATTATAACATGAAGGAATGTATATTCCATTCTGGAATTTGACTCTAAAAGACCCGAGTCTAAGCGTTGCATCATACGACGAGAGGTCAGTAGAACATGACCCGTCAATCTATTATGGTAGTCGAAGGAAATAACTTATCTTAAGCCCGTTAAGAAGAAGAAGGAGTTTCCAATGAGAATCAATATTGTAACGCGAAGGTTACAATTGAAAGTCCAACATAGTACGAGGAGCAGATGCAAGATTGAGCATCACCTGCAGTCAAGAAGTACAAGAGTTAGATACTAATTCGAAGGAACATAGAAGTTACGGTTATTACCTAGGATGAAAAGATAATGCATGGAGTCATTATACAATCCATTTTTTATTGATGATTCCGGGACGTAATCATCCTAAGGGGAGATAATTGTAACGCTCGTAGATTCGGGCTAGTCAATTTAGAGAGGATAAGCGTCAAAAATGAATTTTTGATAGAGGATTATTTATAATAAATAATCTTAACTAAGTTGTAGTATATGTCACAAGGTTTCTGTACATATAAAGAACGCTGAAATCCAAGTTATAACGAAGAAGTTATGACCTATCGAAGTTTCGCGACAAAACCGACACGACACCGGGAATCGTAAAAAGTGAGTTTACGATAAAGTACTTTTTAGCCTTAATGAACTAAAATAAAGTTGTAGAGTACGTCTCCACCTATGCGCGGATATAAAGAACGTCAGAAACAGAGCTCGTATGCAAACATTATGATCTTCCGAAGATATAGTTGTATGAGGGCATGACACGTGGCAGAAACCCTAGCCGCCACAAGTCCACGACGTGAACACTAAGTCCACGACGTGAAACTAGTCAAAGAGACCAATCGAGTCTAGAATACACGTGCTAAGCCTACAGGATGACACATGGAAGTTCACGACGTGAACTTAGGTATTTCATGACATGGAAATGTCATTTGGACACCTTTCGAAGCTAGAAGGCAGATGGCAAGTCTGCGAAGTGTTTCATACATGCGCCACGACGTGAACATCAAGTCTACGACATGAATGGGCCCAGAATAGCCTATAAATAGCAAGTGAGACCCTTTCTCTCCGTACTCTAACATCCATAAAATTAAGCCAATTTAAAACTTTTTCAAGCATTCAAAAACCATTATTTATTACAAAATGTTTTCAAAATAGTTTCATATCAGAGTATCACAGAAATCAAAATCATAAAATATGATGAGGTGCAAGATCAAGCCTTCGTCTTCCTGCGATCATCTGAAGTACCTGAAACAAAATCAACAACTGTATGCCCGAAGCTTAGAGAGTCCCCCCAAAATACCAACGCCATACAAACCAAAATAATATCATAACAAACAACATGCAAATAGAGTCTACAATATGAATGGACCGCCCGCACCGGGCCTTCAGTCTATCTGGTCCACTCTCAGAGTCTTCAGTATGACTGGACCGACCGCACCGGGCCTTCAATCTATCTGGTATACTCTCAGAACCTTCAGAATGTCTGGTCCGCCCTTCCGAGCCTTCAGCCTGTCTGGACCATTCTCCGGGCCGTCGGCCTGACTAGTATGCCCTAACGGGTCTGAAGTCTATCCGGGCAGCCCTGGGTATGTTGGCCTAGAGCACAAAGTAGGACCACCTCAACCAACCCCCAATCACACAATCAACACATAAATATCATAAGCTAGCTAGCATGTACAGATAGTCATACAAATCTAACAGATCACTAATCATAGCATCATCCTATATACCAGGATACAGATCTAACAGATCACTAACATAGCATCATCCTATAACCAGGATACAGATATAACAGATCCTTAACATAGCATCATCCTATAACCAGGATACAATCCAAAAAGGGCCGGCCTTGGTGCCTAAGACCCTGTTGATATAGTGAGAAGAACTCAGCTCGCAAGTAGTGCTGGATGATAATATCAATCTCCCCAAACACAGCTCCAAACTCCAACACCTACAACCACCATAGGACCAATTCAATCAAGACCCAAATTACCAAAATACCCTCAGAAGTCAAAATTGGTCAAAGTGAAAGTCAACAGTCAAGGTTAACAGTCCATGTTGACCTAACTCGTCGAGAGCAGCTACTAACTCATCGAGTCCCTTAAGAACTCAGAGAACCTGTGAAAACTCGAGTCAACTCGCCGAGTTGCCAAAAGAACTTGTAAAGTCCATGCAGTGTCCAAAATATCGAGGAAAACCCTAACCACTCGTCAAGTTATCTCACCAACTCGCCGAGTTCACTCAGAATCCAGAAGCGGGAAAACCCTAACGAACTCGTCGAGTTGGCTAAGCAACTCATCGAGTTCCTTCATCCCTTTTTCTCATTCAGATGCTTTTAAATGAAACCAATGCTCCAAACTATAGATCTAGTCTTCTAGGGATGAGATACTACGTAAAGCTGCAAGATTTACGTCCATGCATGGCATTAAGGGGCTAACTTGCTAAATCAAGGCTTAACAAAGGGGTTTAAGGCATGGAAGTTGGCCAAAGCTTGATAAAGCTTGAGTCTTTAGGCCTAAGGGGCCTAGTGGTGTCCAGATCCGAAGTCTTAGCTTCAAAACATGCTGAAAACCAAGAATCACTCAAGAAGAAGCTAGAAATGACCATAAACTCTGTAATGGAGAGATCTAACAAATAAGTGATCAAGGTAATGGGTTTTTACCTTCAAAAGGTTGCTACAACTAAGTAGATGTCGGGTCTATAAGCTCCTTCTTGTTCGAAGCTCTTAAATCTTCGAGTTTCTTCAAGAAATGCACCAAACACACACTCTTTTGCCTTACACACACTCAAAATGGAAGGTTAGCTCGATTACGGTTTGTTTCTGGACGATAAGGTGGTAAGGGAGGCTGGAGAGAGGACTTAAGGTCCTTTAAATAGGGTGCAAACCCTAAAAATTAGGGTTTTCACATCCACCTTCAACTCGTCGAGTTGGGTCCTCCAACTCGTCGAGTAGGTTCTAAAGTTCACGCGGCCATCTCGGTCTCTACACGATGAGTTGGAGCCTCCCAACTCGTTGAGTTCTAAGGCAAAATGCATAAAATCCTTAAAATTTTATTCTTGAAAATCGGGATGTTACAACTCTCCCCCACTTAAATTCGATTATGTCCTCAAAATCATCCTTTACCACCCCTGGCAAGCCCGTCACCCTAAAGGCACCTCCGCAACTCGTACACACAACGACCTTCCCAAGCTGACTAAACTCAGTAGACAATTTCCACCTGAAGAAAGTAATTCCATAACTCCACGCAGTGAGCTATTCCTACTTCACCTGAAAATCTATAGTCTGGAATTTTGAACTTGGTCTGACTCCCTGACAGACCGCCCATACTAACCATCGCTGAATCCATTCCCCTTATGCTCAAGCTGACTACTCACCCCTGAAAACCTGAGCTTCTCTCCAGAAAATAGAATCACATATCGTACGCTGCTACCGACAAATCTTTTCTTGATCAGAGGGAATACATATTCTTTCAAGAGAACGCTCATTATGATGACAAGATTTCCTAGGATATGATGACCAATGGGAGACAACCGGGATATGAATCTTCTTGTGCCGACCGACAATGCTCCATTTAGCTTCCCGATCCAATATGCTCATCACTGCTAGCTCATAACCTCAAACACCCATGACTGGCTCGATCAACCTCGAGCTGGAATACAAATATGTCGAATCCAATCAACCATCAGATTGATATTCTTAGGGTTTGTTGGCCTACCACCTCAACACTACCGCTCCCCATGATCCTTCGTGCCTACGACTTACAGTCGGCCCGCACCGGGTATCTTTGCCTACTACATAGAGCATGACCGCCTCAACCCAACCAAACACAATATGTAATCAACTATTGTAACGCCCGTGTTTCTAGGCTAGGCATTAATATTGACTTTATAGTCTAGGTTAACCTTTTTAAATCATTTTGAAGAAATGAAAAGGAATTATATGAATATTATGTGAAAATTATGTCTTTTATGCTTAATTATTAGGGTTTAATTAATTAAGAATAAAAATGAGCGTCGAAAATAAATATTAGATAAAGCCGATATCTATTAAGAAAGTTGTAGTGTTCGTGACAAGGATTACGGATATATAAAGAATACCAAAATCCGAGTTATAACGAAGAAGTTATGACCTATCGAAGTTTCGCGACAAAACCGGCACGATGCCGAATGTCGTAAAAAGTGAGTTTTTGATAAAGTAATTTTTAGCCTTAGTGATCTAAACGAAAGTCGTAGTGTTCGTTAAACCGAGAGTATGTATAAAAAGAACGTCGAAATCTGACTTCGTATGAGGAAGTTATGATTTTTCTAAGTTTCAGCTTAGCAGTAGACAGCTAAAAACTCGAATTTTAGATCGAGTGATTTTTAGCCGATACAACCTAAACGACAATCGAAGGTCTCGTCAATAGTAGTACGACGGTAAAAAGACAGATGAAAACGGGCGTCAGATGAAGAAGTTATGAATTTTTAACGGATTTCCTGTCCCGGTCTTTTTCCACATTTGAAACACCTGAACTTGTGACAAGAGAATCTGTGGGTTCCACCACACTTGCCACACACCTCATGATTCTCCTGACTTCTAGTACCCAGGTCAACAGCCTCAGTCTCCTCATCCTCTGCTGAAAGATTCCTCCTCCTATTTCCTAGTTGTGTCCCCATAACCAGTACTTCCCTTGTTGTCATAGCAACACCCCTCACAGTCTGCAAGGCTGTAGCTTGCTCCTTGAGCTTGGCGATTACACTGCCAGTGACCCGATCCACGACACCGGACAATTCTTCTTGCAAAATCTGGGAAACTTCTACGGAAATCATTTCCCGCATATGATCAATGGACAACACTGGCTCATCCTCGCCGCTAGCTCCCGATCCAGATCTGGATTCCGCCTCAAATCGGCTCGTCATCACCATACTGAACATAAACTAAGGAGATGTCAAATAATTCGCATAAAAAACGGGGAACCAACTCTCCATGAAGCCCTAGGGGTTGTGACTTCCTTGCTACGCGTATGGGTCATGTGCTTTCATTAGTACATGCCAATACTACCTTCCACACCTACCCATATTTGTCTGAAGTATCATCACAACGCCCTAACAATATACATAAGCATAGGTGAGCGCTAAATCCTCACTCCTATAGGAAAGCTAAATATTTCATAACTGGCCGACTGACCCCGCACAACCCATCCTACCACCAACTGCGACACGACCCTCCATTGGTGCCAGATAGTTATTGCATGAACACTATCACATACCATATGACTTAAACAACCCTAGACTAAAAGATTCAACCCCACAATGGTTGGACTCAGACAAGAGCTATGCAGTAGGACCAAATCCTCTAACCTAAGACCATTTAACTCATACAATATGTGACTTAACGCATTCATTCAATAACTAATTAACATACTAAAGAGTCACACAACAATCAATTAGGTACTCTACACAAGATAAGGCATCAAAGATCAGGCAAAGTCTATCATACGATTCCTGAGGATCCCTATCCTAACACTAACATGTTGTTCTAACATATCACAATATCAAATAACAGTATGGTATTTTGGGGTCTACTTACTGGCTCCGGCTGATCGTGCACACCGCATCCTCCTTTAGTGTTTTAAAACCATTTGAAAATTATTTTGAAAATATTTTCCTTAGTTTGAGGCTGGATTCACATGACAATTCCTCCAATTCACTCAAACCAAGGCTCTGATACCAACTTGTAACATCCATAAAATTCAAGCAAAATTTAAAACTTTTTCAAGCATTCAAAAACCATTATTTATTACAAAATGTTTTCAAAATAGTTTCATATCAGAGTATCCCAGAATTCAAAATCATAAAATGTGAGGAGGTGCACGATCAAGCCTTTGCATTCCCACAATTATCTGAAGTACCTGAAACAAAATCAACAACTGTAAGCCCGAAGCTTAGTGAGTTCCCTCAAAATACCAACACCATACAAACCATACCAATATCATAACAAACAGCATGCATATAGAATCTACATTATGAGTGGACCACCCGCACCGGGCCTTTAGTCTATCTGGTCCACTATCAGAGTCTTCAATATGACTGGACCGCCCGCACCGGGCCTTCAGTCTATCTAGTCCACTCTAAGAACCTTCAGCATGTCTGGTCTGCCCTTCCGGGCCTTCAGCCTGTCTGGACCTTTCTCCGAGCCTTCGGCATGACTAGTACGCCCTAACGGGTCTACAGTCTATCTAGGCCGCCCTGGGTATGTTGGCCAGGAGCACAAAGCAAGACCGCCTCAACCCACCCCCAATCACACAACCAACACATAAATATCATACGCTAGCTAGCATGTACAGATAGTTATACAGATCTAACAGATTAGTAATCATAGCATCATCCTATATACCAGGATACAGATCTAACAGATCACTAACATAGAATCATCATATAACTAGGATACAGATCTAACAGATCACTAACATAACATCATCCTATAACCAGGATACAATCCAAAAGGGTCGGCCTTGGTGCCTTAAACCCTGTTGATATAGTGAGAATAACTCACCTCACAAGTAGCGCTGGATGATAATGTCAATCTCCCCAAACACAGCTCCAAACTCCAGCACCTACAACCACCATAGGACCAATTCTATCAACACCCAAATTACCAAAATACCCTCAGAAGTACAACTTGGTCAAACTCAAAGTCAACAGTCAAGGTCAACAGTCCATGTTGACCTAACTCTTCGAGTGTAGCTACTGACTCGTCGAGTCCCTTCAGAACTCGGAGAATGTGACATCCCCTAAAATCTCGGCCAGAAAAGACCGATTTGATTTATGCTTTTTAAAGTAAAATCAGAGAAATCTTTTTAAAAGATGTTGCGGAATTGGTCCCCAATACAAAATATGATAAAAGTTTGTCAAAACCTTTCTTTAAGAAATATATAATTTCATTTCATATCAAAACCTCGGGATGTCATGTTCCGATACAGATCAAAAGCATAAACAAGAGATTATAATCCTTTTAACAGTTATTTAAAACTACTGGCCTATAATCCAAAATCTCTCATCGTCCTCCGACTATGCTCGGGGTCCACTACCTGTAACATAAAAAGTTGAGTGGGTCAGGCTTGGGAGCCTGGTGAGCATATAGGGTTTTCAACCCACAGTAATAATAAACTTATTAAGTTCACCAATCAACAATAACCCTGATTACCCGTTCCCGTTAACCTCACTTTACGTCCCTAAACACTTATCACAAAGGACCTAGCCTAAAGAATATCATCGGGATGGACACTACTGCTAAGGGGTTTCCTCAGCCATACATGTCCTAAAGGCAACCATGAGGGGGATGGAGTATAGCGAATGAACACTCTAGTTCATTAACACCTACAGGTTGCGGACCTATTAATGTTTCCCACTGGACTGTCTAGAAAGTTCGTGGTCGTCATCCAAACTCCGCTAGATGACTGAATCACAAATCACATCGAGGCCTCTCATTACTTTTATTTTATCACACATCACTATATACCCATGTTCTACCCAACATATTTGTAGATAAAAATACTTATACAGTTTAAAACTTGTATAAAACATCAACTCAACAGTTACTTCAAATAAATAATTAATATATTTACACATAGCACGTATTATAAGGTAAATACTTCATATCTATGTGTAAAATGAAAGTGACTATACACTCACATGTTTTGATGAAAATCGGGCAGAAATTCGTTTCCTAAAACGTTCGTTTCTAATAAAACTGGGAGTTTTATTCAGAAACCGGGCTCTGCGAGGGCCGGGCTTCGAATCCGAAAAGATAAATTTTTCGGGGTTATCGGGCTCTTCGTGGCATATTCCGGGGGTTATAATCGATACCGGGGCTTTGGGGGATGTTAAGATGAAGAAAATATGAAGAAAGGGGTGAAAGATGGTGAAATCCCAAAAGTACCCGAGAAGGCTCGCATGACCCTTCTATTTATAGGGGGTCCGAAGTCGGCTCAGGAGGGGAGAATCATCAGGCGAAGACACGCGGCAGCAGGGCGAGGGTGCGCAACACATGGCTCGCATGTGCGAAGTCTCGGTGGCAGCCGCTGATTGGACCGAGGTCTAGTCCGAGACTTCGGACGTGGCCTCCTTCTGCGAGACTCGGACACGAGGAATAGGACACGCGTCGGACTCCTAGTGGACCCCTTCGGATGACTCAGCACCTCGGATGACTCAGTAGCTCGGACACGTGGCTCGCATGACTCACCAATTTCGTACACGTGGCACGATCTAAGCGAGGGTGACGTGGCAAAAACGTGACTATGCGAATTTTCTCGATTTTTGTGCAAAAACTTCTAAAATCCATAACTTTCGCATACGAGCTCCGTTTTTGACGTTCTTTATATGCACGCGTAGGTAAAATTACACTCTACAACTTTCATTTAGACTTCGTCGGCTAATTTTGACTTTAATGTTTATATTATTATTTTTAACAGACCGGGACAGGAAATCTGTTAAAAATTCATAACTTCTTCATCCGACGTCCGTTTTCGTCAGACTTTTTACCGTTGTGCTACTAATGAAGAGACCTTCGATTCTCGTTTAGGTGGTGTCGGCTAAAAATCACTTGATCTAAAATTCGAGTTTTTAGCTGTCTACTGCTAAGCTGAAACTTCGAAAAATCATAACTTCCTCATACGAAGTCAGATTTGGGTGTTCTTTTTATACCTACTCTCGGTTTAACGAACACTACGAGTTTCGTTTAGATCACTAAGGCCAAAAAGTAGTTTATCAAAAACTCACTTTTTACGACATTTGGCCCCATGCCGGTTTGTCGCGAAACTTCGACAGGTCATAACTTCTTCGTTATAACTCGGATTTCGGCATTCTTTATATATCAGTAATCCTTGTCACGCCCACTACAAGTTTCTTAATAGATATCGGCTTTATCTAAAATTTAATTTTGACGCTCATTTTTATTCTTAATTAATTAAACCCTAATAATTAAGCATAAAACACATAAAACACATAATATTCACATAATTCCTTTTCATTTCTCCAAAATGAGTCACAAAGGTTAACCTAGACTATAATGTCAATATTAATGCCTAGCCTAGAAACACGGGCATTACAATTCTCTCCCTCTTAGGATGATTCCGTCCCCGGAATCACACATCAGCAAACAAATGCGGGTAGCGACTCATCATGTCACTCTCCGTTTCCCAAGTGAGATTTGGCCCATTCGTATGTTTCCAACGCACAAGCATTAAATCGACCATCTTGCGTCACAACTTCTTAGTCTTACGGTCAACGATTGCCTCAGGTTCTTCAATCAACCTCTTGTTTTCATCCAACCTTAACTCAGAAATGGGAATTATGTCGGGCACATCTCCCGTGAACTTTCTCAAATAACACACATGAAATGTGTTATGAATACCCTCCAGTTCTTCCGGTAATTCTAGCTTGTAAGCTTGATTCCCGATCCTCTGAAGAACTTTAAATGGTCCAATAAACCTTGGACTCCACTTTCCTCTCTTACCAAATCTTATAAGTCCCTTCCACGGTGAGACTTTAAGTAAAACCGAATCTCCAACATCTAAGGATATCGGTTGTCTTTTCTTGTCAGCATAACTCTTTTGTCGATCTTGAGCAGCTAACATCCTTTCCCTTATCACTTTCAACTTTTCAGCAGTTTGATGGACTATCTCAGGTCCCATAAATTGCTTTTCCCCAGCTTCCAGCCAACATGATGGCGTTCGATACTTTTCTCCATGCAAATCGTGATAAGGTGCCATCTTGATGCTTGAGTGGAAACTATTACTATAGGAAAATTCTACTAAAGGTAAGTGTTCATCCCAGTTACCTTGGAATTCTAGGGTACATGCTCTCATCATATCCTCTAGTGTTTGAATCGTTCGTTCGCTCTGACCATCGGTTTGCGGATGGTAAGCTGTACTCAAACACAACTTGGTACCCAATTCCTCTTGTAGACTCCTCCAAAACCTTGAGGTAAAACGGCTGTCACGATCGGATACCGTTTAGCCTCACAATTTCCTTCACATAAGAATTCACAAGTTTATCCATAGACCATTTCTCGTTAGCGGCTATGAAATGCGCACTCTTAGTGAAGCGATCAACGACCACCCAAATCATGTTGTGACCGTTCCTTGTTCTGGGCAGTTTAGTCACAAAATCCATAGTGATATCTTCCCATTTACCCATGGGTACATGTAAAGGTTCTAAACTCCCATACTGTTTCTGATTTTGTGCCTTAACCCTAGCACAAGTTACACACTCGGCCACATACTTAGCAACATCGAGCTTCATCGTCGGCCACCAGTAATAGGGTTTTAGGTCCCTATACATTTTCGTACTGCCGGGATGAATCAAGTACATGGTTTTGTGAGCTTCTTCCATCAGAAGACCTCTTACTCCTCCCGTCTTAGGTACCCAAATCCTATCTTTGAATACCTTCAATCCTTGACCGTTTATATCAAACACCAACGTTTTGCCCAAACGTTCCTCCTTCCAGTCAATTTTCTCTAAAGCTTCCTCCTGAGCTTTCTTTATACTTTCCACAATTGTCGAGACAACTTCAATTCTCAAAGCTCTTGGCCTTCTCTTTTCAAGATTTACCTTCCGACTGAGAGCATCAGCAACAACATTTGCTTTACCAGGGTGGTAAAGTATCTCACAGTCGTAGTCCTTGAGTAGTTCCAGCCAGCGCCGCTGTCTCATGTTCAATTCCTTCTGATTAAAGAGATATTGAAGACTCTTATGATCAGTGAAAATTTTACACTTAGTACCATAAAGACAATGCCTCCATATCTTTAAGGCGAATACTACCGCTGCCAACTCCAGATCATGAGTGGGGTAGTTCTTTTCATGCTCTTTCAATTGCCTCGAGGCATACACGATCACTTTATCCCTTTGGGTCAGAACACATCCTAACCCAACTCCAGAGGCATCACTATAGACTGCGAAGTCATCAACTCCTTCAGGTAACGAAAGAATCGGTGCTTCATACAGTCTCTTCTTCAACTTCTCAAAGGCTTCCTTATGCTTCTCATTCCAAGCATAAGTAGCTCCTTTGTGGGTCAAAGCTGTTAATGGAGTAGCGATCGAAGAAAAGCCTTGGATAAATCTTCGATAATATCCAGCTAATCCTAAAAAGCTTCTAATCTCCGTAGGACTTTTTGGTTGTTCCCACTTCATCACAACTTCGATCTTTGCTGGGTCCACCATTATTCCTTCTTGGTTAACCACATGACCTAAAAATTGGACTTCTTGAATCCAAAATTCACATTTGGAGAACTTCGCATACAACTTCTCCTTCTTCAGGACTTCTAGCACCTCACGCAGATGCTTTTCATGCTCCTGCTTGCTTTTCGAATAGATCAAGATATCGTCTAAGAATACTATCACAGATTTATCAAGGTATGGTTTACAAACCCTGTTCATCAAATCCATAAAATCTGCTGGGGCATTGGTTAATCCGAACGACATAACCAAAAATTCATAGTGTCCATATCTTGTTCTGAACGCAGTCTTCTCGATATCCTGCTCTCTCACCTTCAGTTGATGGTATCCCGACCTAATATCGATCTTCGAGAAATAGCTCGAACCTTGCAATTGGTCAAACAGGTCATCGATCCTCGGCAACGGGTACTTGTTCTTTATCGTCGCTTTATTCAGCTCTCTGTAATTGATGCACATTCTCATGCTCCCATCTTTCTTCTTTACAAACCACACAGGGGCTCCCCAGGGTGATGAACTAGGTCGAATGAAACCTTTGTCCAATAACTCATGAAGTTGTGTCATAAGTTCTTTCATTTCGGTTGGCACTAATCGATACGGTGCTTTTGCTATCGGCGTCGTTCCCGGTAACAATTCAATACGAAACTCCACTTGTCGATCAGGGGGCAATCCGGGAAGATCTTCGGAAAAGACTTCCGGATAATCACACACCACTGGAATATTCTGCACCTCCTTCTTCTCCTTCTTAGCATCGATCACGAACGCTAGATATGATGTACATCCCTTGGCCAAACACTTTCTAGCTTTCATTAGGGAAATGATTCCAGAGTTTACTCTGCGTTTGTCTCCATACACCATAAACGACTCTCTCCCTGGCGGGTTTAGTTTTACTATCTTCTTCCTACATAATATCTTGGCATCATTGGCGCTAAGCCAATCCATTCCTAAAACTATGTCAGATCCATTTAACTCGATAGGCAATAATTCCTCGTGGAACTTATTCCCATCCAAGTCAAGGAGGATATTTTTCATACGATGGCTAACAGGTACAAACTTGCCACTAGCAATCTCGACTAGTAAGGCATTAACTAGTCTATCTACAGGCAAAGCTAGTTTTCTACCAAATTCATGCGATATAAAGGAGTAATTGGCTCTAGAATCAAACAAAATTTGGGCAGGCAATTCGTTTACGAGAAAGGTACCTGAAGCGACATCGCCTTCTTCTTTTGCAGCTTCAAGGGTCATCTGAAAGGCTCTCGCCTTCGGCTTTGGTGGTAGATTGGGCTTTGCTGCATCCTTCCTCTTTGGACAGTCTTTTAAAACATGCCCTACTTCATGGCACTCAAAACATACCCTCTTGTCGGTCGGACACACGTTGGCATAATGCCCAGTCTTTCCACATTTGAAGCAAGTCACCTCCTCACTACATTTCCCAGAGTGCTTTTTCTTGCACTTCTCACACCATTTCACTTCACCTCCTCCTCCTCCAAACCTCTTAGACTTAGAAAATTTGCTTCTCTTGTTGGAACCTGAAATTCCTTCAAATTTTCTCTTTTCACCAACTTTTGCCCTCTCCAGACCCTTCTCTCTGATCTGAACCTCCACATTCTTAGCAGCCCAGATGGCGACTTTCAAAGTGGTTGCTTGTTTTACCATCGGACCAAAGTCCGCTGGTAATCTGAGGGCAAACTTGTTAACCTTAGAGAGTTTAGTTGGAACTAGATAAGGAACAAACTTCAGCTTTTCTGTAAAACTAGCAGCGTATTCAGTAACGCTCATCTTTCCCTTCTTTAAATTCTGGAACTCATTATTAATTTCCAGAAGGTCCTGCTCTGAGCAGTATTGCAATTTTGAGTTGTAGCACAAAGTCTTCCCAAGACATCTTACTAGCTTCTCCCTTGGGCATCAAATCAGCTAGTAACTTCCACCAGCTCAACACACCAGACTTTAACAGAGGAATTGCAAGTGCGGTCTTTTGTTTGTCGCTGCACTCACAAGTTTCAAACATCGTATCCATTTCGGAGATCCAATTCATGACTTCCACCGGTGTCGGACTTCCAGATAGACATGGTGGTTTAGATGCCATGAAATCTTTATATTTGCACCCGCGTCCATCAGCTCCTCCATCCTTGTTATTTTGTCTAACTATCGGTGGGTTGGCTTGACCAAGAGTCCCACTGTAGTTCCCTCCTACTGATTTCCCTTCATTCACTATGGGCTGTTCAACAGGTATCGTAGTCTCTTCCCTATGCTGTTGTTGTAATCGCCTTGTCTCCTCCATCTGGCGATCTAACATCATCTGCATCATTGCTTGTACCCCATCCATCGTCATTGGCTCAGGTGCTGCTCCTACAACAGGTACTTGCTCAACTACTTGAGGTTGAGGCTGTTGATCCCTGTTTCCGTTTGCATTCGCAACTCCACTACGAGTTCTTGCCATTACAATCTATATACCGAATAAGGCGACTTTAGGTGTTTATCCTTGTTAGACATTTCAATTCCCTTATCACTCCGAAACGTTTATATGTTAGTTCTAATCTCGTAATCGTACGGTTAGAATCCTACACACATAAGGTTTCTAGATCCGGTCGGCAACAGACAATAGATCCGAACAAATAATGGCACACATGGCAAACACATAGCATTTAGCACATAAGGGCATTTTAGGCATCTTTCCTAAAATAAACTAGTGCTCGTGTCTAAAATATGGTAGACACTCATCTCACAATCAACATTTAGCATTCTAAGTTTAAGTCTAGAAATCCTACAATTTCTTAGTTCGCTTAAACTAATGCTCTGATACCAACTGTGACATCCCCTAATTTCTCTGCCAGAAAAGACCGATTTAATTTATGTTTTTTAAAGTAAAATAAGAGAAATCTTTTTAAAAGATGTTGCGGAATTGGTCCCCAATACAAAATATGATAAAAGTTTGTCAAAACCTTTCTTTAAGAAATATATAATTTCATTTCATATCAAAACCTCGGGATGTCATGTTCCGATACAGATCAAAAGCATAAACAAGACATTATAAGCCTTTTAACAGTTATTTACAACTACTGGCCTATAATCCAAAATCTCTCATCGTCCTCCGACTATGCTCGGGGTCCACTACCTGTAACATAAAAAGCTGAGTGGGTCAGGCTTGGGAGCCTGGTGAGCATATAGGGTTTTCAACCCACAGTAATAATAAACTTATTAAGTTCACCAATCAACAATAACCCTGATTACCCGTTCCCGTTATCCTCACTTTACGTCCCTAAACACTTATCACAAGGGACCTAGCCTAAAGAATATCATAGGGATGGACACTACTGCTAAGGGGTTTCCTCAGCCATACATGTCCTAAAGGCAACCATGAGGGGGATGGAGTACAGCGAATGAACACTCTAGTTCATTAACACCTATAGGTTGCGGACCTATTAATGTTTCCCACTGGACTGTCTAGAAAGTCCGTGGTCATCATCCAAACTCCGCTAGATGACTGAATCACAAATCACATCGAGGCCTCTCATTACTTTTATTTTATCACACATCACTATCTACCCATGTTCTACCCAACATATTTGTAGATAAAAATACTTATACAGTTTAAAACTTGTATAAAACATCAACTCAACAGTTACTTCAAATAAATAACTAATATATTTACACATAGCAGGTATTATAAGGTAAATACTTCATATCTATGTGTAAAATGAAAGTGACTATACACTCACATGTTTTGATGAAAATCGGGCAGAAATTCGTTTCCTAAAACGTTCGTTTCTAATAAAACCGGGAGTTTTACTCAGAAACCGGGCTCTGCGAGGGTTGGGCTTCGAAACCGAAAAGATAAATTTTCTGGGCTTCTCGGGCTCTTTGTGGCATATTCCGGGGGTTATAATCGATACCGGGGCTTTAGGGGATGTTAAGATGAAGAAAATATGAAGAAAGGGGTGAAAGATGGTGAAATCCCAAAAGTAACCGAGAAGGCTCGCATGACCCTTCTATTTATAGGGGTCCGAAGTCGGTTCAGGAGGGGAGAGTCATCAGGCGAGGACACGCGGCTGCAGGGCGAGGGTGCGCAGCACATGGTTCGCATGTGCGAAGTCTCGGTGGCAGCCGCTGATTGGACCGAGGTCTAGTCCGAGACTTCGGACGTGGCCTCCTTCTGCGAGACTCGGACACGAGGAATAGGACACGCGTCGGACTCCTAGTGGACCCCTTCGGATGACTCAGCAGCTCGGATGACTCAGCAATTTCGGACACGTGGCACGATCTAAGCGAGGGTGACGTGGCAAAAACGTGACTATGCGAATTTTCTCGATTTTTGTGCAAAAACTTCTAAAATCCATAACTTTCGCATACGAGTTCCGTTTTTGACGTTCTTTATATGCACGCGTAGGTAAAATTACGCTCTACAAATTTCGTTTAGACTTCGTCGTCTAATTTTGATTTTAATTTTTATATTATTATTTTTAACAGACCGGGATAGGAAATCTGTTAAAAATTCATAACTTCTTCATCCGACGTCCGTTTTCAGCAGACTTTTTGCCGTTGTGCTACTAATGACGAGACCTTCGATTCTCGTTTAGGTCGTGTCGGCTAAAAATCACTCGATTTAAAATTAGAGTTTTTAGCTGTCTACTACTAAGCTGAAACTTCGAAAAATCATAACTTCCTCATACGAAGTCAGATTTGGGTGTTCTTTTTATACCTACTCTCGGTTTAACGAACACTACGTGTTTCGTTTAGATCACTAAGGCCAAAAAGTATTTTATCAAAAACTCACTTTTTACGATATTCGGCCCCGTGCCGGTTTGTCGCGAAACTTCGACAAGTCATAACTTCTTCGTTATAACTCGGATTTCGGCATTCTTTATATATCTGTAATCCTTGTCACGCCCACTACAAGTTTCTTAATAGATATCGGCTTTATCTAAAATTTAATTTTGACGCTCATTTTTATTCTTAGTTAATTAAACCCTAATAATTAAGCATAAAACACATAAAACACATAATATTCACATAATTCCTTTTCATTTCTCCAAAATGAGTCACAAAGGTTAACCTAGACTATAATGTCAATATTAATGCCTAGCCTAGAAACACGGGCATTATAGAGAACCTGTAAAAACTCGAGTCAACTCGCCAAGTTGCCAAAAAAAACTCGTCGAGTTCGCTAAGCAACTCGTCGAGTTCCTTCAGCCATTTTTCTCATTCAGACGCTTTTAAAAGAAACCTATGCTCCAGACTATAGATCTAGTCTTCTAGGGCTGAGATACTACGTAAATCTGCAAGCTTTATGTCCATGCATGGCATTAAGGGCTAACTTGCTTAATCAAGGCTTAACAAAGGGGTTTAAGGCATGGAAGTTGGCCAAAGCTTGATAAAGCTTGAGTCTTTATGCCTAAGGGGCCTAGTGGTGTCCAGATCCGAAGTCTTAGCTTCAAAGCATGCTCAAAACCAAGAATGACTCAAGAAGAACCTAGAAATGACCATAAACTCTCTAATGAAGAGATCTAACAAACAAGTGATCAAGGTAGCAATTTTTTACCTTCAAAATGTTGCTACAAATGAGTAGATGCCAGATCTATAAGCTCCTTCTCATTTGAAGCTCTTAAATCTTAGAGTTTCTTTAAGAAATGCACCAAACACACACTCTTTAGCCTTACACACACTCAAAATGGAAGCTTAGCTCGATTAGGGTTTGTTTCTGGACGATAAGGTGGTAAGGGAGGCTGGAGAGAGGACTTAAGGTCCTTTAAATAGGGTGCAAACCCTAAAAATTAGGGTTTTCACATCCACCTTCAACTCGTCAAGTTGGGTCCTCCAACTCGTCGAGTAGGTTCTAAAGTTCACGCGGCCATCTCCATCTATACACAACGAGCTGGAGCCTTCCAACTCGTCGACTTCTAAGGAAAAATGCATAAAATCCTTAACATTTTATTCCTGAAAATCGGGATGTTACACTTACACCAAACCTTCTTTCCTCTCTCTCGTTTGCTGAAGGCATTCTGCGTTCCGAGTCCGACGATCACGAACCGCTGACCGTTTCTAGTTAGATTCTATCAAATCACACTACTAATGTGAGTGCATAGTCCTTTTAATGAACATGATTTTAATACAAGTATTAAATTATATGTTTATGTTTGACATATTTGATATTTCCATAAATACATGTTAAGAGCATATCTGATAAATATATGATGATTTAGGATACAGAGTAGACCTAAATAAATTAAGAGGGATATTGGGTAGTATCTCCTTGTGAGTACGAATGAGATATACACGGAGGGAATAACTTTAAACTTGTCATTGATCCGAGAATATGGATTAAACTTAGTCGGTTGTCCTTAGTCCAAGAGTATGGATAGGATATAGTTATTTGTTATTAATCCGGGAGTATGGATTCATACATAGTCAATTGTCCCTAGTCCGAGAGTATGGAATTGACATAGTTATTTATCCAGGAGTATGGATCAGACATACCCGATCCAGGAGTATGGATTAGGTAAAGAGGTAAATTTTAGATCTAGGAGTATGGATTAAGTAAAGAGGTTAATTTTAGATCTGAGAGTATAGATCGTGTCGTTGTGAGGATCGACGAGGTGGGGTAAAGTTGCTTATATATGGTGAAATTGTATATTTTGTTAGTTTTAATATATATATATATATATATATATATATATATATATATATATATATATATATATAACAATGTAGGATTGAAATCCCTATGTACTCACCAGGTTTCCCAACCTGACCCACTCAGTCTATTTGTATCACATGTATCGATACGAAGACACATTGAACTAAGAGATTAAAGGAGATGTAAATCACTATTATAAATGAATGTAAGGTCTGTTTATGCTTATGTTTCTGTATTGACGATGACATCCCAATGTTTTAAAATGAATAAAATACATTTCTTCATAAATGCTTTGATAATGTATTTATCATGTTTTTCTAGGAACAAATTCTGCAACATTATTATTTAAAATTGAATACTATGATTTTTAAATAAGCATAAATAAAATTTTTAAAATGACCGTGAATTTGGGGATGTCACACCGCGTCCACTCCGAACCTCTCTGGTGCTATCACTGAACTTTGACTAAATTCACAACCTTATTCCTCAAGGTTTTCACTTTCAGATCCATAATGGACACAAGATTCTCTACATAGTTCAAGCGATCATCGACTTGAATGTCCTCCAAAGGGATCACAGGTGTCTCGTCAACTATACACTTCCTCAGCTGGGAAACATGGAAGGTATCATGAATATGTCTCAGCTCCTCTGGTAGCTCCAACCAGTAGGCCACTTTGCCTACACGGGCCAAAACTCGGAAAGGGCCAATGAACCTGGGTCCCAGCTTGCCCCGCTTCCTGAAGTGAATAAAACCCTTCCAGGGTGACACATTCAGGAGCACTAGATCTCCCACCTGAAACTCTAGCTCAGAGCATCACCGATCCGCATAACTGCTCTGCGCTGTCAGCAATATCTGTCAAACCTGTTGTATAAGCTTCGTCATCTTGAGCACTACCTCCATGCTCCCCATGACCCTCTGTCCCACCTCGCCCCAACAAATAGGAGTCCAACATCTCCGACCATAAGGGAGCTCGAATGGGGGCATACCGATACTGGCATGATGGCTATTGTTATACGAAAACTCAGCCAACGGATGATAGGAGTCCCAACTCCCACCAAAATCAATAACACAGGCACGCAGTATATCCTCAAGTGTCTGAATCATCTGATCGCTCTGCCCGTCCATCTACGGATGGTATGCAGTACTTAAGTGTAGTCAGGTACCCAATTCCTCATGAAATCTCTTCCAGAACCTAGAAGTAAAGCGCACATCCCGGTCAGATAAAATAGACGTCGGCACCACATGCCGAGCTACCACCTCTCGAACATAAATCTCGGCCAACTTCTCTGCAGAAGAGTTCTTACTAATGGTTAAGAAGCGAGCACTCTTCGTCAAACGATCCACTATCACCTAGATAGTGTCAACACCCCTCGCAATCCCTTGGTAACTTTGTAATTAAATCCATGGAAATCTGCTTCCACTTCCATAGGGGATCCTCTAGAGGCTGCAACTTTCCATGTGGGCCCTGGTGCTCAGCCTTGACCTTCCGGCAGGTCAAACATCGCTCTACAAACCATGTCACATCTATCTTCATACATGGCCACCAATAATTATGCCTCAAGTCGAGATAAATTCGGGTAGCCCCGGGTGGATGGAAAATCTCGATTTGTGGGCCTCCTCCATCATAATCCTTCGGGCACCACTCGCATACGGTACCCATACCCGCCCATGAAGAGTCAAAATCCATCATCTGTCAATATCAAAGGCTGAAATCTGACCGATCACCCGCTCACTTTTCTGATTTTCCTCTTTTATGGCCTCTGGCTGTGCTTCTTTGATGATCTCTAGGACTGGAGTCATCACGGTCATCATCATACACATATCCCGTATCGGGGCACTGACCGCCCTCTGGCTCAGGGCATCGGCCACCACATGGCCTTGCCCAGATGATACAAGATATCACAGTCATAGTCTTTCACTACATCCAACCACCTCCTTTTCCTCATATTCAGGTTAGGCTGATCCATAAGATATCTCAGGCTCTTATGGTCCGTGTAGATGGTACACCGAACACCATAGAGATAGTGGCGCCAAATCTTGTGGGCGAAAACCATTTCCCCCAGCTCTAAATCGTGTGTGGGATATTTCGCTTCGTGAGGCTTCAGCTGCCTCAAAGCGTATGTTATCGCATGCCCTCTCTACATCAACACAACACCCAACCCTGCAATGGATGCATCACAGTAGACCACAAAGTCCTCAAATCCCTTAGCGAGGGAAAATATTAGTGCCTCACATAATCTCTGGCGAAGTATCTCAAATGATGCCCGCTGCTCAAGCCTCAAACTGAAAGCAACATCCTTCCTTGTGAACCTGATGATAGGAACAACAATCTTGGAGAACTCTCTGATCAATCTCCGATAATAACCTGCCAATCCGAGAAAGCTACGAATCTTAGATGGAGATCTCGGCACTTCCTACTTCATTATTGCCTCTATCTTGGCTAGGTCGACCAAGAGACCGTTTTGATTGATGAGGTGTCCCAAATGTTGAACCTCGCGCAACCAAAAGTCATACATGGAGAACTTGGCATAAAGCCTCTCCATCCTCAGGACCCCAAGAACCTCTCGTAGATGTTCCTCATGATGTTCCCTAGTCTTCGAATATACCAGAATGTCATCGATAAAAACGATCACTGATCGATCCAACATAGGCCTACACACCCGATTGATGAGGTCTATGAACACCGTTGGTGCATTGGTGAGCCCAAAAGGCATCACCACAAACTCATAATGCCCATAGTGAGTTCGAAGGGCCTTCTTCTGAATATCCTCCTTCCTCACCCTCATATGATGATAGTCGGACCTCAAATCGATCTTGTAAAACCAAGATGCCCTCTAAAGCTAGTCAAAAAGATCATCAATCCTCGATAAAGGGTAATGGTTTTTCATCGTAAACTTGTTTAGTTTCCGGTAGTCGATGCACATCTCTTGTGAACCATCCTTCTTTATGATGAAAAGGATCAGGGCTCCCCAAGGAGAACTGCTCGACCGAATAAACTCCTTTCCTAACAGCTCCTGCAGCTGAGAGGATAACTCCTACATCTCAGGAGGTGCAAGACGGTACGGTGCCTTGGCAATCGGCGCCGTACCGGGAATCAGATCCATCAGGAACTCCACTTGCCTCTTAGGAGGCACACCCGGTTACTCCTCGGGAAAAACATCGGAAAAATCACAAACCACCGGAACATCAGAAATAAAGATCAATCCCTTCTTCTCAACCCGAGCATCCACTACATATGCCAAATAACCCATACACCCATGTGTTGGATAAGGTGTCTAAGTCCATAACTTATTTGGTATATACTTGACCCGACCCGGCATGGTCCATTTGGATTGCACTTCACCCAAACTGTTTATGGATAATTTTATGAGAATTGTATACTTACGATTTATTAATATATTATAAGTTATAATATATTAATATAAAGTCATGTTATTTAATTAGTTTTAATCTTGAATTAATTGATTTAGTGATTAAAAGGAAGACTAATTAAATCATGGGCTATTGTATTTATATGGTGTGGGCTAATGCTCATTTGTTAATGGGCTAAGCTTATATGGAAGTCCATGGATGATCCATGGAGCTTTTAACCCATGGATCCTTGGAAGAGGAAAAGACATGGGTTATTAGGGTTTCACCCTAACCATGCACACTATATAAACAAGCTTATGTTGCATGAAAAAGACACTAAGTGTGTGTGTAAGTGTGGTGGCAAAAATCAAGAGTTAGTATACTCTCTCATACATTTTCCAAGTTTGTGGTGATTTGTGATTTCCATTTGAGGCATTCATATTATTGGTGCTTGGCTCTCAAACTCCAAGGAATCAACAATCAACAAAAGGTATGTAATTCATCTAGTACTTTTACGTTTAAAAGTACCCCATGCCATGCTAGATAGGTTATAAACCTTGGAAAATAATATTTTGCATGTATCTTAGACAAACATAGATCCAAGGTTTAATAGGGTTGCATGTACACTTAGGAAGTGTTAGAATGCTCAAAACCCAACACCATGCTGCAAACTCTGCATTGCCCTGGCGGCAGAACAGAAAGCTGATCCCAATCTAGTACCCTCATAGTAGATAGTCATCACTCCCCCACTAGGGTCTCGAACCGTCACCAACTGACGCTCACAGTCAATCAGAGCCCCAAACCGGCTCAACAAATTCATACCCACGATCACACAAACATTTCTCATCGCGATAGGGATGAGATCTATCGGATATCCAACACCGAAGATATCTAATACACAACCCCGACAGACATCGGTAGCAGAGACTGGACGCTCATCAGGTATCGAGACTCTCAATTTCCTGTTCAAGGTCTCTCGCGAAATACTAAAATCGCAAAAAAATGATGATTACATAAATGATCGACTCGCACCTGAGTCAAACAACACAAGTGCATGCATATAATTCAGAAGAAAAGTACCTACATAATCAATAATATAAGAAACATAAATATATCAACATAAATATAAAGAACACATACCAGACACAAAGTCTAGAGCTACGAGGGCCTCCTCTACTCTCAAATGAAATGATCTCCCTTAAGTCGCGGTGCCCTGGCCTTCCCCTGCCAGCCATCAGTGATACGTAGGGTCACGGGGTCCGGAGTCAGAACCACCTTATAAGCAAGTTGAGGACAATCCACCTTCACGTGGACCATTTGTTTGCAGCTAAAACAAACCCAAAATCCCTTGGGGAAATCCCTAGCCAAATACCCCTCCTTGCCACACAGGTAGCAAGCTGACCCGGACCGACAGGGTCCCTCGTGTCCCTTTCCGTACATCCCGCAAGTGCGGCCCTTCTGGCCTCCAACTCTCTAATCAGCGGGCTTGGGCCGCTTAGTCGTTGGCTCTGAGTGCACAGGCCTCCTATCTCTCCCCTGGGTCTCCCTCTCCTCCCTAGCCTGAGTCTCCAGCTCAATCTCTCTCCTCCTGGCATTGGTCTTCAGCTCAGCCAATGTCCGATACGTGGTGTTCGCCACAAACTCCCGGATATCCCTCATCAGAATACTAAAATACCGGCTCACAAGGGACTGCTCCGTGGGCACCTACTCAGGGAAAAACAAAGCCCTCTCATGAAACATCATGATGATCTCAGTCATCGTTGTTGTCTTCTGCTTGAGAGACAGTAACTCCCGGGCCAACCTTTCCCTCTCGACCGTGGGTACAAACTCATCCCTAAAAATCACAGTATACCTCTCCTAAGTCATCGCAGTATGCTCTGCAATCGAGTAGTCAGTTGTCACAAACTTCCACCAGTCATTCGCTCCCAGCGAAGCAGATTCAGTGCGAATCGAACCCTCAGATTCTCCGGACAGGAGCAGGCATAGAAACATCCCTCGATATCAGAGATCCATCTCATAGCAGCAATCGGATCCTGGGTCCCATCAAACTCGTGTCGCTTCGTGTTGGTTAACTCCCCGTACCATAACGAATCACCCCTATGTGACCTCGCAGCAGCAAGAGCTGCGGTGGCTGCGGCAGCAGCAGCCTTAGAGACAGTGGCATAACGCTCGTCAAAAGTCTCGATCAGCATGGTCTTGACTGACCCAAACATCTCCGGGATAGCCTCTATCATTGTTGTGGCTACCTCCGCGACAACAATCCTGTGGATCTCATCATCGCTGGCACTCGGCCTCTCGGGGTCGCTGGAGCCTAAACCTCGGGTAATCACCATACTGAAACACATATGAAAATTATCAAGAAACAGGCTAAAGCGAATATACCAACACTCACACTCCTAAAAGCTTTTTAGTCCCTTGAGGTTACTCCTCGAGCCGCGTACGGATCCAGTGCTTCCATTAGTACGAGCCCAATACTACCTTCCACACAACCCGTATTTGTCTCGAGTCGTTCCCTCAAGACCCCAAGTCGCAAAGACTCTACGTCTTCAAATCAGTTATGGACTCACCCTAATGGTTCCCTAGAACCACAACTAACCATCCAGACTCTAACTCTGGACTGCTCTCAGCACCGCTCCGCCTCACAAGATCTCCGCTGCCCTCACCATTTGCTTCGCATATGCCAATTGTACATAATACGAGACTCAATACACATTCGAATAAACAATTCTACCTCAAATCCTCCACCAAACGAGGAACATGAAGAAAGGCTAAATCAGGCATTCTAAGGCTATAAAATCCTAACTATCCACAACTATGTAGCATACACTAAGCAAATAGTAAGGACAAATTCAATCTCAGAAGAATGAACTCCTAGGCTAAGGCATCACAAATCAGGCAACTTTACCACACAATTCCTGCAAGATTCCTTAGCCTATCACTAACTAGCATGCAATTATATCAGCTCATAGTATAGATATATCTGCTCTGCACTACTCATAATATAAATTGTGGTATTTTGGGAAACTACCGCTCGAGCGCTTGTTGATTGTAAACACAACTTTTCTGGATTTTTCTCCTGTAAAAGTCTTCATTCCTTGTTAAGTTCTTAAAAAAATTTAGATCCTTAGTTTGAGTTTAGAATCACCCAGAGTTTCATCCAAATCTCTCAAACTAGGGCTCTAATACCAAATTGTAACACCTCAAATTTTAGACCAAAATTTTCATTTTTAATTTACCAAAATTAGAGTTTCACAACCAAGTTCTCATTTACATAATTAACCCAAAACAACCATGGATCACAAATATCAGAGTTCATAAACATGTCCCAGTAGTAAATCTCCCAACGCTTGTGTACAATCAGACCTTTGCCTTCCCGCAGTCCTCGGAAGTACCTGCCACATACAAATCAACAACTGTAAGCATAGAGCTTAGTGAGTTCCCTAAGATACCACATACAACACAACATAAATAAACAACTATGGGTTATCAACAACCTTGGGGATTATCAGCAGTCCCAAAGAGGTAACAACACACCCTGTGGGTTATCAGCAACCTTGGTTGGCTATCAGCAGCCTCAGTCACATATACATAGCATAACATAACTATAATAGCTAGACCCAGATGGTCATCAAAAATACAGTTATTCTACCATACATGTAAGAATAAATGAGGAGACTCACCTGATACTGACGACATGTAAATCTAACACCCGAACTACAGGATTTAGACTCTGCCTAGTCAACAAAATAAATAACCCTAATTAATAATTAAGGTCCGAAACTCACTCGCGAGTCCAAATACCACAGCTAAACCATCTAAGGACAAAATGACCATTTTTCCCTTCTCATGGTCCGAAACCGTAATCTTGACCAAGGTTCAAAGTCAACAAAAGTTAACGCTTAGCGAGTACGCTGAGCGTACCATTCCTTACATTGGGCGTACATCCAAGTCAACTTTCATCGGGGGAGGAACCGGCTACGCTGAGCGTAGCCAGGATTACGCCCGTCGTACTTTGTCTGCCTCTACTTCCCGCAAGTTAGTGTCTTAATCCTTTAAGACAACTAACCCAACCACAGATCTGACTAATCTAAGATGTCTTAACCTATAAAGTCGTTGGATTTAAGCCTTTGCATGGCTAGGAAGGACCCAATGCAACAATCTTTAGCTTCTAATGCACTCTAAGCTACCTTACTCATGCATGAGCAAAGGGAATGATCAAGGAACCATTTTTATGGATCTATAGCTCCTAAAATGCATGAAAGGGCAACTACAATTCCCTTGAGTTCTCCAAACTCATAAAGGTCCAATCTTGGTGTAACATCCATCTCTCGAGGTATTATTTAGATTATGTAACTTAATATTAGCTTTGGGCTAACATTTGGACAATGGACCTTTTGGGGTGGACATTAGAAAATTGGGCTAAGAAGTTGGGATGCCCATAAGCCGTACGTTGGGCGTAACTTGGCGTACGTGGGGCGTAACCTGGCGTACGTGGGGCGTAGTGGAACATTGGATTCGAGGGACTCAGGGGCGTACGCACAGCGTACCAAGAGGTACGCCCAACATATGCGGGCAGATGCCAAACCCTAATTTTTAGGGTTTAAGACATAAATACCCCATTATAGCCTCCCCTATGGCCTCCTCACTAGTTCCTCACCCTCAGAAAAACCCTAGTTCGCACCATACTCATTTGTTGTGTGTGCTTGACCTTTTTGAGTTCATTTTTGTGAAGAAAGGCTTGGAAGAAGTGAAGAGAATTTGGAGGAGAAGCACTTGAGCATCTTGAACTCAAGGATCTGGAATTAATTCATCTTTTGGCACCCAAAGGAGGTATAAAGCTCCTATCTTTCCTCTTAGAAGCTTAGATCTAGGGTTCTGAAGCTTTGGACCTTTTTAGGTCCAAAGAATGGATCTTGTTCACACAACTTCGTTTTTTAGCTTAGGGTTGCCACCCTTGAAGCTCAAAGTGTCCTTTAAGCAGTAAAGTTGCAAGCTTTGAGGCTTTTATGTAGCCATGCATGAGATCTAGCCATTCCCAAGGAAGTTTATTGCTATTTTTAGAGTTGGGTTCATTTGGTGGGTTGCAAGCCACCAAGTGATCGACTTTATAGGTTAGGATGAAGTATTGGACTAAAATTGTAGTTTGGACGTAGTGTCTTAAGGGATTAAGCAGTTTTAGAGAAAATGGCTTAACAGGAGAGTACGTAGGGCGTACACGCCAGTACGCGCAACGTACAAGCCATTCAAGCAGTACACACAGCGTACAGAAGGGTACGCTCAGCATACGCTCAGACAATGGGCTTTATGTTATTGGGCCTCAGTTTGGGCCAGGCTTCAGATATAGCAGTAGTTGGGCCGAGATGGGCCTTCAGAAGTCAGTCAAGGGCCCAAGGACTTGTTGGGCTTGTGAGGAAAAGCCCATTTGAGAAGTTAGGCCCAATTTAGAAAAGTGGGCCATTAGCGGGCCTTAGTGGGCCATGAGTGGACTTATAAACACTAGTTGGAATTGTGTGTTTGATATGGCCCAAAGTTAGAGCAGGGGTAAAATGGTCATTTTACCCTTAGTGGGATTCTCTGTTTTTGACTAAGTGTTTATTTGGCCATAATAGCCGGAGAGCAGTTGGAGCAGCAGACAGAGTTACCTTGCATGAGTTTTCAGCAGCCAGATTGAGCGGTGAGTTTCTCTCCAGTAGGAACGGGTCTAAGGCCACAATGTCGGCCCGTTTAGATGTTAGTAGCTCCGGACTTCGGTCTGATGCCGAGGTGGTCCCGAGAAGAGTATATGTATGCTTGATGTCTTTCTGATTCATGCATGTTACGTGTTATGTGTTTCCGGGGCAAGCCCGATGTATGTTAGCTTATCTGTTATATGTTATGTGTTCCGGGCTTCGTCCTGATGCGGGGGTAAGCCCGATGCAGTTTATATGTTATGTTATGTGTCTATGATATATTTTATGATGTGTATGTGTCGGGGTAAGCCCGATGCCGGGGCAAGCCCGATGCCTGGGTGAGCCCGATGCCAGGCGTAGTCTGATGCCGGGGTGAGCCCGATAATGGGCAGGAGTCCGATGTCGGGTTCGTCCCGATGCAGTTGGGAGTAGTCCCAGAGTTATGATATTTGTTATATGTTATGTGTATGGTATGTGGTAGTTTGGGGGAGCTCACTAAGCTTCATGCTTACAGTTTCAGTTTTGGTTTCAGGTACTTCAGCTAGCAAAGGGAAGGGCTCGGGTTGATAGCATGGCACACACCACATTCTTTCTGGCCTAGGAGATTACTCTGATATTTTTATCACATGTTTTTGTCACAATATTTGATACGATGTTTTGAGATACATGATTCATGGTTTTCTCTATGATTATGGATGGTTTATGGTTTTATAATAATTTTCAAAACAAACTTTTTGCACTGTATTTTTGGGATGTTTCACTTGGGGACAAAAGTTCATAAAACTTCAACCATGAAGATCTAAAGAAAGGCTACCCAAAGTATAGACTTTATACCTGAAAATGATGCACAAAGAGGGAAGGTTTCTGGATCTACAAGCTTGCTAGCACCCACTCCTTCTTCTCAAGTCTCCTTCTTCCACTACAAGAACCAAAAACAATCAAAAACTTGCAAAAGCCCACACAAGAAACACAACTCGGGATTAGGGTTTTAGAGAGGGTTTGGAGGCTGATAAGGATGCTCAAATGAAGACATAATTTTCTTTAAATAAGGGGCAACCCTTAAAATTAGTGTTTGAAATCTGGGCTAGTACGCCCGTCATACCACATGTACGCCCAATGTACTAGCTGGCCACCCGCGATGATGCACGATGCATGAGTACGCTGCGTGTACTCTTATATACGCCCTATGTACGACCAACTCCGCGAGTTTTTTTCTTCAAGGGGCCAAATGTGACACTTTTGATAAAGATTCAAGAGATAATAAAATATATACCTGATTTCGGGATGTTACGAGCCCAAAGAGGACAATATTGTGATACTTGCCAGAGTGGAGTGTTACAAATGGTATTAAAGCCAGGGCACGGGTCGATGTGTTCGACAGGGACGTCGAAATATATAATGGGGGTGAAGGCGGGTAGGTCACCTGCAACTGATACCCCATCGGGCTGGGAAGGAGAACTAAGCATTCCCTAAAAGGGTGTGGATACCTTCTCTGTTACAACGCATTTTAAAGTCGTGAGGGCAGCAGATCCCAGAAGAACTCTGCAGTTAAGTGTGCTCGGGGGAGATCAATTCAAGGATGAGTGACCCCTTGGGAGGTTTTCGTGTCGGGAGCCCAAATCAGACAATATTGTGATACGTGCCAGAGTGAGGTGTTACAGATAGGTCCTGGTTGGAGTCACCTTTTGAGCTTAAGGAGGTAAAAGATGCCATTTGGAATTGTGGCAATGAGAAGGCGTCGGGGCCTAATGGATTTTCTTTCAAATTCATCAAACATTATTGGCCTATTATGCAAGATGATATCATATGGTTCATAAAGCATTTTGAATCGGTTGGGTATCTTTCAAGGGGTAGCAATTCTTCTTTTATTACTCTATTACCCAAAGTTAAGGACCCTCTTTCCTTATGTGATTATAGACCCGTCAGTCTCATTGGATGTGTCTATAAAATTACCGCGAAAGTTCTTGCTGCTAGATTAAGAAAGGCGATTGGTTTGGTGATTGATGAAGTCCAGTCCGCATACATTGAGGGGCGTAACATTCTTGATTGTCCTATGTGTTGGATTAGATGTCTAAGCCCATAACTATTATTGGTATGTACTCGACCCGACCCGGCATGGACCATTTGGGTTGCACTTCACCGAAACAATTTGTATGGATAATCTTTTGAGAATAGTATATTTATGATTTATTAATATATTATAAGTTCTAATATATTAATATGAAATCATATTATTTAATTAGTATTGGTCAAGAATTAATTTGGAATTAATTATGTGATCAAAAGGAGACTAATTAAATATGGACTCTTATATATATATATATATATATATATATATATATATATATATATATATATATATATGTATATATATATATTTATATATAGAATGGCCCAATAATTATTTTGGATGGGCTAAGCTTGCATGGATAGTCCATGGAGCTTTTAACCCATGGATCCTATGTAAATGAAAGGTCATGGGTATTAGGGTTTACATGGATGTAACCCTAATCCACCATACTATATAAAGAGGTCCTTGGCACTTGAAATTGGCACTAGTGTGTGAACAAAGAGGGCATAGCCGACTTGGACAAGTTTATACTATTATATCAAGCTTTCCAAGTTGATTTGGTGATTTGTGATTCCGTTTGAGGCTTCCACACTATTGGGGCTAAGCTCTTAAAGGTTCAAGACTTCAAGCTCCATCAAAAGGTATGTCGTCTAACTAGACTCTTGTACTATAGTTGCTCCATAATATGCTAGTTAGGATGAAACCTTAGAATATTGAATATTTGCATGTATAATAGAGAAAACATAGATCCAAGGTTTATAGGGTTGCATGTACACCATAGGAGTGTTAGAATGCTCAAAACCTATCAGTGGTATCAAAGCCTAGGCTTGGTTTTCAGTTATACTTGATGCAATTTTGTAAACATCGAATTTCTGGGCTTCTGGACTGTGGCAATGATCATTCTAATCCGATTCAAAAGATAATTGTCAATAGATTCATGTTTTGTATTAGTTTAATAGTTAGGCTAATTACATGAAAATTGTTTGATTTGAATTGTCTTGTTCATATGAGTTTAATCTAGATCATAGTTTTTCTTGACATATTTGTTTGTTTATTAGATGATCTAAATGGCCTTTAATGGATTCCATAACTTGTCCTCAAGTTAAGGAAAACCAAAAGTTTTTCTTTAAAAGAGTTTTTAAAGCCATAGGATATAGAAACTTGAAGAGTCTTTTTCCATAAATTGTTTTATGACATCCATAACTTGTCCTTAAGTTATGGATTTTCAAGAGTCTTTCCATTAAAATCCATATTAAACTCATATGTTATGGATTCCGAAGGTTTCTTGAATTGTTCAAAACTTGCCCTCAAGTTTTGGAATTTGTAAAGTTACACTTTTGAATACTTTAGTTCCAAACCCTAGAATTTTAAATAGTTTAAAGTTCAACCCTTATACTATTCTCATATTATAGGTTTAATATATATATATATATATATATATATATATATATATATATATATATATATATATATATATATGTATAAGAGTAAAACTCAGTCGTACCGTTAGTAGGCCTCATTCACGAAGCCGGTCTATAAGGGGGTATAAGGTTGTTGCCTATAAAATGGCAGCTTAATGGGTGTCCACTCTCACCCACCACTTCCTTGACTGGTGGAGGGTCGTTAGCCGAACGGGTAGGACAAGAACTATAATTTTCATTAAAAGTATAGTGATAAATACTAAGTAACTAAACACTCATAAATTCCCAATCTTAGTTACTTAGGAAAATGTCACACCCTGTTTATTTATTAGGTAAATAATTTAATTAATGAACAAATGGTAGCCCTAAAATAAATAATTATATATCAAAGGATGGTCTCGAAGGGCTAATTGTCACAGTTTTAGAAGTCAGGGGTTAAATGTGTGAGTTCCGGACTCAGTCTGTAAATATTTATGAAGACAAGGGCTCCGTGGTAATTATTTGGATTTAATTTAAAAGGAAATGAGGTGGAAGGGCTGATTATGTCATAATTAAGATATTGGGGGCCGTTTGGTAAATTTCGTACCTAAAATGTAAAGGATTTAATGCTGAGGGTTTATATGGTAAATATTGGATTTATTCTGAAAGAAAAGGGGAAGGGAGGGGCCACTTGCGACATTATGGCAATAAGTATGGAATGTGTCGGGTATTTAAAAGCACACGAAACCCTAACCCTAAGGGAGCCATATCAGCCGCCATCTCCCCATCCTTATGCCTCCCCCTTTGTCTCCGGCGCCGCCACCACTCACCTGGTTCGTCTTCTTTCCGACCGCCTAGCACGACCAAGGGAGTCCTCGTCACCGAAAACATTAAAGACCGTCTGGAGACGCCAACCGCCACTGTTACATTGCTAATGTCGCCGCCGGAGGAGCTGGAGCGTGATTGCTGCCGTCGCGAAGTCTCCCTCTTCCCGGTTCCTTGCTGCTACACCACCATCTTTCCCATTCTACTTCCATCTCGTGCCGTTGGACGTCGTGTGGGGCCAGAAACCGCCGAAGCCGCTACTGTGAGCCTCCGCCGCCAGCATAGAGGAAGATGCCTTGCACCGTCGACAGGATAAGCGAGGTTGTCGGGAAGACCGTCAAGATCGAGGGAGAAGCTGGCAAACCCTAACTGCCGTTGTTCTTTGCTGAAGAAGCGTCGTTGTTGTCGGCTGTCGCACCACTGCCGTCGCCGGTCACCACATGTGGGTGGCTGGGGCCGTGTTGTGACCATATAGCGGGTGTGTGTATGTATTTCTGTTAGTGCGTGTTTTGTATAGCCGGAAAAAGCAAGAAAAGGCCACCGCCACCACCGTGAGGTGGTGGCTGCCACCATCTACCACCACCGGCCACCATAAGGTGGCTGTGTGTGTGTGTTTATTTCCCTTTTAGTGTGTTTATTTCTGGGTTGTAAATGTAATTTGAAAATGAAATAATAAAAGAAATTGAAAACCACCACCTTAGGGTGGTGGCTGCCGCCTCCTGCCGCCTCTAGCTCAGGAAACCCTACTCTGCTTCCATCTTTTACAGGTGGTTTAGGTACGGTGAGCACAAGTGTGCAAGGATCCGTGGACCCGAAGGACACTTCGGTGCGCTTTGAAGGATTTGGCGGTGATGCATCCAATGACTCTTGGTTACAGTACAATCCGGTAACTGAGTCGGACAAGAAGAAGTATGATGCGTTCCAAAGGGCTTTCCAAGCCCGCAAGGAACAACAAATCAAGCAGCAACAACAGAAAGAACAGGAGATCCAGTCCGTGGCTAGATATTGGGCAAATGCCATCTGCAATACCAGTACCGTAGCCACTATTCAAAAAATTTAGAACTGGATGGATCAGATGGCTGAAACAATTTCAAAAGCTCAAGCTTCAGGTGCAGCCGCAGGTACCTCCAAAGTTCCTCCTACTCCAACTCCCATTCCATCTCCCACTCCTACAGTCAATCCATCACAAGACGAAGAACCTGCAATCGAACTCAGTTCAGCTCCCACCTTCGGTCTTGATGATGAAGACATCCAAGAAGTAAACAAGCCAAGCCCTTCTGATGATGACCTCATGATGTTTGAAGAAGAGGAGTCCAGTGGTTCTCAACATTCGACTTCCAAGCCTAAAGAGAAAAAGAAAAAGAAGAAGAATGTTGTCACCCGGAAGGAGTTCATGAGCCTTCAAACCAAAATCGATCAGATCTTGGCTGTGGTCCAGCCTACTCAACCGCAACCTGAAGACACTCCAGGACCGCAGTCACTGATTGAAAGAATAGAGCGTCTGGAAACAAGGGAACGCATGGCTGCTGAACGAATCTCTCTCAAAGTAGAGATGGGGATCCGGTCCCTTGACAATAACCGCAAGGCTGACCACAAGGACTTCATGGCTGCAGCGGAACGCCTCATTACTGAGGTGACCGCAATCAAAACGGATCTTCAAGCGGCCATCACGGATCAAGCTTCTCAGTCTCAGAAATTGATAGATGAGACTCATACTGCTTATGAGTCCACTATCTCTGTTCTTCAAGCAACCATCAACAGACTGCAGAAATCCCTTTCCTCCAACTTCCATGGCCCTGAGATCCTCCAGCTCACTAAAGAAATCCACAAGTTGCTCTTCATCTCCTCCACTCCAAACAACCAACATTTGGCAGAAGCTCTCAAAGCTCAGTTCCAAGAAATCTTCAACAAGGTGGATGGACTTAAGCAATGGCTTGAGGAAGCACCGGGGTTGCATCCCTCAAGAGGGGGAAGTGATTAAGAACAAGAAGTCCATCACTCTGATACTTCTATTCATCAGAGTCCCCCCATCATCACTGAAAAAATTCCCACACCACCGCAACCATCTCAACATACTCCATCTCCTCACACTTCACCTCCAAAAGATACTCCCAAAAAGCCAGAGACTCCTCCGCACTTCAAGAACTTGGCTGAAAACATGTCTTCTCCAAGCACCACAGACTCCCCTGCCACCGCTCAAAGGAAGCATGATTGGAAAGCAGCCAAGCTGGCAGAGTTAATTTGGAGAGAATGCGGGTTTGACACCATGATGGATGAGTCCTTGATCAATTCTTGGATCAATCCGCACCGCAGGCTCCTAGACGAAGATTACAGACCGCACCTCACTTATGCTGAACCCCCTGCTGATGGATACTGGGATATACCAATTTCTCCAAATGCCAAGTACTTCACTGTATTTGAGCAGTTTGACCAAAGCCTTCCAGATCACAAGAGACTGCCAATGGAGTTTGAGAGACTTAGTCTTTTTCATGCTAAACATGCCTCCTCCATTGAAAACATATGGTCTAACGACAGACCATCCGCAGTCAAGAACTACAAAGTCAGGAAATTTATGAAGGCTGACTACATCCAGTATACCCTCACCAGAAGGGAGCATGACTACATCCGCACCCAGGCAGACTTTCCTTATATGAATCCGGAAGAAATCTTCCTTATTGCCAGGGTGTTCCAAAGCAAGTCAGAAAAGCAACCTAAAATGCAGATAGCGCTTGAAAAAGCCAACTCTTTTCTCAGGGATACGGTCTGTGACTTTGCCAAGATAGATGCGGATATCTACCCCACCATCCTCAAGAAGTTTGATCTCCCACCTCTTGAACCTGTTCCAATGCCTACCGAAGGCTTCCAAGAAAGATCTCTAGGCGCAACAAACTACCTTGAACTTGGAGTCATATTCAAAAGGAAGACTGACAACGTCAAATATTTCATTCCTATGACTGCCATGCACCGCCTGACCAAGAAACAACTTGACATCTGTCGGACTGCAATTGAAAGATCTAAGCATACTACCGCAGAAGTCAAGTTCGAGATCACAAGAAGAATCACATGGTTGGAAAACGTCAGGAAGTTCTGGTGGATTTTGATCAAGTTCCTCAAACTTGATAGCTGAACCGGAGTTAAAGAGGTCACTTAGGGGGAAATTGTTGAATCATAAAAGTGACCCTCTTGACTCAGCTACCGCAACCATCTAGCTACCGCAACCATTTAGCTACCGCAACCATCTTTCTACCGCAACGGTTCAGCACCCGGAGTCAATCTTGTTCATCAGCAACCGCATCAGCAATCGGAGTCAGCTACCGCAGTCAACTTAGCTAGATTACGTTATTTGTCTTTTATGTAATACACTCTATTATCCAGTATGCCTTGCACGGCTGCTTCTAGAGTTGTAATCTAGTGTAGTTTCTAAGTCTCTATAAATAGAGACTTACTCTCTTTGTATTCATAGAGAAAAAGATAGGAAGAACCGATAACTTATGAATTCTACCTGAATACACATTCTGAAGTTATCTCTCTATCTTTCTTCACTCATCTCTTCTTACTTAAATCTTATCATAATTCTGCTGATCATAATCCCTTTTCGGAGCAAGTCTTTAAGACTTAATCACTAAGCTTGATCTTCCTTATTAACTTGGAGTGAATGCATTCCTTGTTATGAATCAGCTTAAGTGTCTTCTTGATATAACAATTGCTGTCATTTCCATTCCTTTACATTTCCGCAACTAACTCTCTAACTATCTAACTATATTATTGTTGAGCTTTTAGATCCTTTGAGATTAACTATTCCGCATTATACTTGTTCTAACTTTTGTTCAAGTGTGTCTCCAAGTTTTTCTCTCAACAATTGGTATCAGAGCCAAAGTGGTTGCTTTTTGAAAACGTAACTCTGATTTTTCAAAGAGCCTTCTATACCACTAAAGCTCATTTCTTCAAAACAAAAAAAACAATTTCAAATGGCACAATCATTATCTCTAAATGTTTCCAACAATGTCGGTGGTTCTAACCGAGCCCCAATACTAGTCGCAAATGAATATCATCACTGGTCACAAAGAATGGAAAGATACTTGAGAAGACTGGGTAGAGATGTATGGCGATCCATAGAAGAAGGACCACATGTTCCAGTCCTTACTCCAGTCCAAACTGACGGCGTTGCAACCAGGCTAGGAGGAGGTCAACCAGCCATGAGCCGTCCCACCAAGGATGATCTCGATAAAATGGAAAATGATGTTGTTGTTATTACTAATCTTTGTACAAGTGTTTTCCTCAGTTTCTCACTGCAGTCTTTCCTTGTTCATCCGCAATGACGTTTCTCAACCGCAATGAAAGTTTCATCCGCAATGACGCTTCTCAACCGCAATGAAAGTTTCATCCGCAATGACGCTTCTCAACCGCAATGAAAGTTCCATCCGCGATGACGTTTCCAACTGCAATGAATTTTCCATCCGCGATCATCATGATAATTTCTCAACTGTTTTATCAACTCTTGAATCTTTGTGTGCTATTTAATGATCCTTCATTAAATTAAACATTAAAGACAAAAAAACATTCTCTTTAGAAACTGTCACATTCTCTTTCTGAATAATCCTTGTATCAGACCTATTTTAGGGATGATGACAAAAAGAACGTTTTTCAATAAACTCATCCTTAATTTGTCCTTTCCTCTCCCCAATACGTCCCATCCATTACAACTTCCTCTCCCATCACCCCCTCGATCACCTAACGTATTGACATGCGTCTGACTTTATATTAAATGCAAAAACCCTTTTGGAAATCTCCCAAAATCTCTTCAAACCCGTTTTAATTATGTGTGGCTGAGATTTAATCCAAAATTCATCGATTCCCCCCAAAACCCCAATCGACGTTTTACCCTATCCTTACCATTTACCTAGGGTTAAACATTTTTTTACCCCCTTTATAAACCCATCTTCTTCCCAAACAATACTTTACGTTTTCTGAATATCGATTCTTTCTCCCAAATTCCTCAATACCTTCAAAACTTTCAAGAACTCTGTTTTCTTCTCTCAAATCTTCAACAATGGTGAAATCAGGTGCATCAAAGAAGCAATCCAAGGCTTCAGGTTCTGTAAATCCAACAGGTTCCGACTCTCCAACAATCGCTTCAAGTAATTTCAGAGCAATATTTGAAGATCATCCTTCATATAATGCTCCGATCAAGTTTCTCAGGAACCACCCTCTGTTTGGTCCATTCGATGCATTTACAGACGTTGTTCCAGTTTCTACTCTATTTAAATGTGCATTCTCTGCATATCGCCCAATGGAGAACCCCCAAGAAGTTCACCTCAATCTCATGAACGATTCTTTGGTCATCTTGTCCAAAGAAAAGTTCTTAAATGCCATTAATCTTCTGGTTCACCCCTCCATCAAGATTTTCTCACCTTCAATGGCAGACGTTACATCCGCACTCTACCGGATGGGGTATCAGAAACCAATTCGAGGGAGTGGTGAGTTCAAAAAGAATCAGCTGCCTGCGGTATGGTAGTTTGTGTGTCATTTTGTCATCCGCTGCCTATCCGGCAGAACCGGAGGCATCGAAAACATGGGACTGAAGCTACTGGAATTGGTATGGAGCATCTACACAGGCCACGACGTAAACTATGGACAAATCCTTTGGGACGACTTCCTCCAATACATTCCCAAAGAGCACCCAAGGGAGAACCCAACCGAGCTCACATTTGCACGGTTCTGGTCACTTTGCATCTCAGACTTACATGCGGATGCTGGAATAGACATGGGTAGTGACATCAACTTTTTCGTCACTAAGGATCTTAAAAGGTACAACCCTTCTTCTGATCAAACGATATTTGGTCCGATCCGCAGACTCCCTACTCATATCCTTTCTTCTCTTGGTCTTGAGACTGCTGATGTCTCAGACCACATTGAGGCTACGGAAAGTATTGCCCCATACCCTCCTACCCCGCCTCTTCCATCCGCAGCCATTATCCCTGAGGGTATCGCAGTCCCCTCTTCCACTACACTATCCAATCTTTCTCAAAGAAGAAAGCAGTTGGCAACCAAGAAACAAAGAACACCCAAGAAGGATGCTCCTAAACGAACCGCACCCACCAAGAAACGCAAAACAAAACCTGCCCCAATCATATCTAGTAGTGATTCAGATGAGGATAGGCATCCAATCTCTATCTTTAAGAAAAGGAAAACAACCGATACCACTATCCATATGTATGACCGGACAGATGCTGAAGCCTCTCAACAGGCTCCAGTAGTCCTTGGGGTGCCCGCACACCCATTCGACATCACCATTATTTTCCAGTCAGACTCAGAAAGTGAGTCTGATTCTGAACTACGTGGAGACTCCCCCCCAGTGCACTCCCAAGAGGACGACACTGGTTCACGCCCTAAGGTCTCCAGGGCTTCCCGACTGCATTTCTTTTCACCAGAGGAGTTGCGCTCCATTCTTCTTTCTGTCACCCAAACACTACAAACACCTTCCCACCCGCATGACACTTCTTTCGCCCATGCCAGAACTGAGCAGAGGCCATACTTGACCACGGGTCAAGGAGACCGAGGAAGCTCAGGAAATCCTACTCTGCTTTCATCTTTTACAGGTGGTTTAGGCACGGTGAGCACAAATGTGCAAGGATCCGTGGACCCGAAGGACACTTCGGTGCGCTTTGAAGGATTTGGCGGTGATGCATCCAATGACTCTTGGTTACAGTACAATCCGGTAACTGAGTCAGACAAGAAGAAGTATGATGCGTTCCAAAGGGCTTTCCAAGCCCGCAAGGAACAACAAATCAAGCAGCAACAACAGAAAGAACAGGAGATCCAGTCTGTGGCTAGATATTGGGCAAATGTCATCTGCAATACCAGTACCGTAGCCACTATTCAAAAAATTCAAAACTGGATGGATCAGATGGCTGAAACAATTTCAAAAGCTCAAGCTTCAGTTGCAGCCGCAGGTACCTCCAAAGTTCCTCCTACTCCAACTCCCATTCCATCTCCCACTCCTACAGTCAATCCATCACAAGACGAAGAACCTGCAATCAAACTCAGTTCAGCTCCCACCTTCGGTCTTGATGATGAAGACATCCAAGAAGTAAACAAGCCAAGCCCTTCTGATGATGACCTCATGATGTTTGAAGAAGAGGAGTCCAGCGGTTCTCAACATTCGACTTCCAAGCCTAAAGAGAAAAAGAAAAAGAAGAAGAATGTTGTCACCCGGAAGGAGTTCATGAGCCTTCAAGCCGAAATCGATCAGATCTTGGCTGCGGTCCAGCCAACTCAATCGCAACCTGAAGACACTCCAGGACCGCAGTCACTGATTGAAAGAATAGAGCGTCTGGAAACAAGGGAACGCATGGCTGCTGAACGAATCTCTCTCAAAGTAGAGATGGGGATCCGGTCCCTTGACAATAACCGCAAGGCTGACCACAAGGACTTCATGCTTGCAGCGGAACGCCTCATTACTGAGGTGACCGCAATCAAAACGGATCTTCAAGCGGCCATCGCGGATCAAGCTTCTCAGTCTCAGAAATTGATAGATGAGACTCATACTGCTTATGAGTCCACTATCTCTGTTCTTCAAGCAACCATCAACAGACTGCAGAAATCCCTTTCCTCCAACTTCCATGGCCCTGAGATCCTCCAGCTCACCAAAGAAATCCACAAGTTGCTCTTCAGCTCCTCCACTCCAAACAACCAACATTTGGCAGAAGCTCTCAAAGCTCAGTTCCAAGAAATCTTCAACAAGGTGGATGGACTTAAGCAATGGCTTGAGGAAGCACCGGGGTTGCATCCCTCAAGAGGGGGAAGTGATTAAGAACAAGAAGTCCATCACTCTGATACTTCTATTCATCAGAGTCCCCCCATCATCACTAAAAAATTCCCACACCATCGCAACCATCTCAACATACTCCATCTCCTCACACTTCACCTCCAAAAGATACTCCCAAAAAGCCAGAGACTCCTCCGCACTTCAAGAACTTGGCTGAAAACATGTTTTCTCCAAGCACCACAGACTCCCCTGCCACCGCTCAAAGGAAGCATGATTGGAAAGCAGCCAAGCTGGCAGAGTTAATTTGGAGAGAATGCGGGTTTGACACCATGATGGATGAGTCCTTGATCAATTCTTGGATCAATCCGCACCGCAGGCTCCTAGACGAAGATTACAGACCGCACCTCACTTATGCTGAACCCCCTGCTGATGGATACTGGGATATACCAATTTCTCCAAATGCCAAGTACTTCACTGTATTTGAGCAGTTTGACCAAAGCCTTCCAGATCACAAGAGACTGCCAATGGAGTTTGAGAGACTTAGTCTTTTTCATGCTAAACATGCATCCTCCATTGATAAAATATGGTCTAACGACAGACCATCCGCAGTCAAGAACTACAAAGTCAGGAAATTTATGAAGGCTGACTACATCCAGTATACCCTCACCAGAAGGGAGCATGACTACATCCGCACCCAGGCAGACTTTCCTTGTATGAATCCGGAATAAATCTTTCTTATTGCCAGGGTGTTCCAAAACAAGTCAGAAAAGCACCCTAAAATGCAGATAGCGCTTGAAAAAGCCAACTCTTTTCTCTGGGATACGGTCTGTGACTTTGCCAAGATAGATGCGGATATCTACCCCACCATCCTCAAGAAGTTTGATCTCCCACCTCTTGAACCTGTGCCAATGCCTACCGAAGGCTTCCAAGAAAGATCTCTAGGCGCAACAAACTACCCTAAACTTCGAGTCATATTCAAAAGGAAGACTGACAACGTCAAATATTTCATTCCTATGACTGCCATGCACCGCCTGACCAAGAAACAACTTGACATCTGCCGGACTGCAATTGAAAGATCTAAGCATACTACCGCAGAAGTCAAGTTCGAGATCACAAGAAGAATCACATGGTTGGAAAACGTCAGGAAGTTCTGGTGGATTTTGATCAAGTTCCTCAAACTTGATAGCTGAACCGGAGTTAAAGAGGTCACTTAGGGGGAAATTGTTGAATCATAAAAATGACCCTCTTGAACTCAGCTACCGCAACCATCTAGATACCGCAACCATTTAGCTACCGCAACCATCTTTCTACCGCAACGGTTTAGCACCCGGAGTCAATCTTGTTCATCAGCAACCACATCAGCAATCGGAGTCAGCTACCGCAGTCAACTTAGCTAGATTACGTTATTTGTCTTTTATGTAATACACTCTATTATCCAGTATGCCTTGCACGGCTGCTTATAGAGTTGTAATCTAGTGTAGTTTCTAAGTCTCTATAAATAGAGACTTACTCTCTTTGTATTCATAGAGAAAAAGATAGGAAGAACCGATAACTTATGAATTCTACCTGAATACACATTCTGAAGTTATCTCTCTATCTTTCTTCACTCATCTCTTCTTACTTAAATCTTATCATAATTCTGCTGATCATAATCCCTTTTCGGAGCAAGTCTTTAAGACTTAATCACTAAGCTTGATCTTCCTTATTAACTTGGAGTGAATGCATTCCTTGTTATGAATCAGCTTAAGTGTCTTCTTGATATAACAATTGCTATCATTTCCATTCTTTTACATTTCCGCAACTAACTCTCTAACTATCTAACTATATTATTGTTGAGCTTTTAGATCCTTTGAGATTAACTATTCCGCATTATACTTGTTCTAACTTTTGTTCAAGTGCGTCTCCAAGTTTTTCTCTCAACAAAAATCATTTTTATAAAAAGAATTTGGAGGGAGAAAAGAACTTTAAAAGAACAAGGTGTGTGATGCGTGCAATCAGCCGAGCTCAAGTAAGTTTTCCCCAAGATACCCATACATGTTATGATATGTTATGTTATGATATGATTTTGAGAACTGCAGGCTAGATTAGGGCTGAGGATCTAGGAGGATGCCTTATATGCCTATTGTATGTGCTTGTAGACTTGCATGCTAGTACTGATCAGTCAGTGATAGGATAGCCTGTTTAGGTTATGCCTGATTGTATGAGCCTTTGAATTGCATGTACAAATCCCTGACTAGAGGATAGAATGGTTTGATTGGAATATAATGGTTAGATTTTCCATTGTCTGAATGCTGCTTGCTTTGTGCTTTGTGGGACTCTTAGTAATGTGAGCTAGCTATATTCATGAGGTGGCTAGTTGACATTACTGGGAATCTTTCAGCAGCTGAGAACTGGGTGAGTACGGGAACCTAGGAAAGCCTAGGATATGTTTCAGTGGGTTAGTAGTGGGGCTCAGTTAGACTTGGGTTTACTAGTTAAGGAAGTGACTTGGAAGATTCAGGAGGATTGCTGAGGAAAGTATGGATAGGTATGGAAAGTAGTATTGGGCCCGTATTACTGCAAGCACAGGATCTATACTCTAATCGGTGAGAGTCTTGGAGAATCTGAGAAGCTTCAAGGAGGACTTTGTGACCCGGTTTGGGGACAGAGGATGTTCCAGTTGTTGCAGCTTAGCCTTTGGCAAGTGAGCTAGTGAGCGTGACAGGGTGTCAGACCCTGAAGGATATGATTTCCAAAAGTTTGCAGATACGAGATCGATTTGGAGCACCCTTGGAACAGAGGGTCGTGCCAGGTGCGTATAGTAGAGGGTCCCGAGAAGAGACCCATGGCTTCTGATAATCGGGTGAAAGGCCAACGAGGCCGGAGTCAGTGCAGCACGTACGGGAAAGTGCACAAGGGAGTTTGTCGCTCCAAGGGTTCAGGCTGCTACAAAGTAGCAGGGTTAGTCATGTCAGCAAAAGGTGATAAGGATTCTTGGGTATATTCGAATCTTTGGAATGTCAGCTCGGTATGGTGTTAAGCACCCAAGAATGAAACTCATATTCTGGTTCCGAATTAGGAGCAGAGCCTGAACGAGTCGATGCGCGATCATGGAAGTTCATCTCCTTGGAGACTACTTGTGGAGTTTGGGAATGGACCTTGGTGGTCTTTTGTTCAGCCAAGGAAGGGATTTGGGAGCTTTTGACCGCCGTCTCGGGGCCTTTCAGGCCAGATTCGTCGCGGGACAGTTAGGGGTTCATCTAAAACCCAAGGTCTGTGAATTCTTAGAATTCTTCAGGAAGGAGGAACCTATTGTTAGTTCCTGTCATCGAACCGAAGAGAGTTTTGTACCGTGTTCTCAGGATGGTCTAAGTATCTCTGGAGAAGGTGATCAGTATTCCTCCAGATGTTGCGTGTATGTCATCTTCTACTGCTAATAGATGGATGATGGGATTATGTATCGCTTTGGAATTGTGAGTGAGTTGGATAGGTCAGATCTCGGGTCAGTTTTCTGCTAGTGGTTGGGTTATCAAGGATCATATATGCCATCCTGCATGCCGAAAAGTCCTTGATGAACCCACAGAGGGACGCATCTTGCGGAGTGGGTTCCGCGTGTACCGTTATCATTCTGGATCAGATTTCAAGAGTACTTATCAAGATTTCCGAGTATGGGCGATCTAAAGGTTTAACCGGTGATTAATCGCTAGCATTGGTAAGCACAGGTTGTCACCAGTGGGATATTAGAAAGCGAGAAAGATTGGGAATCCTTCAATTCTCGCGTGTCGTGATGTCTTAGTTGAATCTAAGTGGGGGAGAGACTTTTTATAAAGTTCTCCAAATGTATGTTCTGGTTGCGCGGGGTGCAATCTCTTGGGCACCTTGTCAACCAGAAGGGTATTCTAGTTGATCCGGCCAAGATAGAGGCCGCGATGCAGTGGGAGATTCCGAGGTCTCCATCTGAGATTTGGATTTTCCTGGATCTAGCAGGTTATTACCGGAGATTTACATGGGACTTCTCCGAGATTGCGGTTCCTTTGACCCGACTGACCAAGAAATCGGTGGCCGTTCGCTGGGGGTCTGAGTAGCAGGCAGCCTTCGAGACTCTCAGACAGTGGTCGTGCGAGGCACCGATTCTCACCCTGCCAGAGGGTGTAGATGATTTCGTGGTTTACTGTGACGCTTTGATAAACGGGCATGGGTACGGTACTGATATAGTGGGGTCACGTGATAGCAGGTTTCGGGAACTAGGTTAGAGCTCCGGTTAGGTCTCAAGTTCAGTGGTGTGTTAGGTCGGTGCGTGTTCGACCCGGTTGGGAAAGTGTTGTAAGACTACGGGGGTAGCCGTAGCATTCACTAGCAGTCAGATAGTATGGAAAGTGTTACAAGAGTACGGGGGTAGCCGTAGCATTCACTAGCAGTCAGATAGTATGGAAAGTGTTGTAAGACTACGGGGGTAGCCGTAGCATTCACTAATAGTCAGATAGTATGGAAAGTGTTGTAAGACTACGGGGGTAGCCGTAGCATTCACTAGCAGTCAGTTAGTATGGAAAGTGTTGTAAGACTACGGGGGTAGCCGTAGCACTCACCAGCGGTCAGTTAGCATGGAAAGTGTTGTAAGACTGCGGGGGTAGCCGTAGCATTCACTAGTTATCAGATAGTGATAGCGTGTTGTAAGTCTGCGGGTGTAGCCGTAGCATTCACAAGGTTAGCGGATAGTGCTTGAGTGATGTAAGTCTGTGAGTGTAGCCGCAGCCTTCACTTGGATGGCAGATAGCATGAGCGCGTTGTTAGGACGCGGAATGAACAGTAGTACGCACCAGTTCGGGTGCATCAGTGAGGATATGGAAATCCACAGATTGGATTTCGGGATTATCCAAATGGATTAGATCTGGTTGAGCCAGCGATACAAAAATTGGAACGTCACTACAGTTATGAGATCAGGGAAGCAATGGATTGCTTAGGTTTGTGTATGATATAAGGCTACCGTTGATCATGGAGCCATCACTTTTAGCCTTGGGTTTGGTGACGTCAGGATTTGACGCATGGAACCGATCATTTAAATCAGAAGGTTATTAGAACCTCAGTGACATGATAACTAGTGGCAACTAGTTCTAGAGAAGGATTTCGTTCAAAAGTCGTGTGAGGCGACTAAGTGGGAGTCCTTTGGCTCCGCAGCCGGGCCGGAACCCAGTATTTCAGATGATTGGTGAACGAATAGAGACCAGGAGGCCCCGTTAGATTTTGGAAAGCAGCCATGTGGCAACATACTGCTTCAGGCAGTTCAGTGTTCGGGCAGTTTCAGCGTCTGGGCAGTATTAGGTGCTGTTTGTTTTTTCTGAGGCAAAATGTCTGCAGTCTGCGGACCACATCTGTAGACCTCTGCAGTAGAAGAGGTGGACCAAACGTCTGCAGTCTGAAAAAAGAAGACCGTTTGTTTTTTTAACATCTGCGGGCTACTAAAATAAACTGAAATCTAAATAAACTGATTTTTTTAAACTTCAAAGTGATTTTTTAATATTTTTATGACTTTGTTATAAATAATTAACGAATATAGATCAACTTTTATGTATTATTGTATAAAAAATAAAAATAAAAATGGTATTAATTAACGTATATATTTGATAAAAACCAACAACTTAGGTTGCAAAGTTATAACTAAACATTATAATTAGTGATCAAAGAATTTTATACATAAATGGATGGAAATAAACTTCAATTTTTTCAATTAAATCCATTAAAAACGTACCATAAATATTTTTTCTCGAGAAATTGACAATATTATATTAAATAATGTTTTACAAAATTTGGCAAAAAAATATAATAATATATTATGATGTTTTTTCATATTTATATAAACAACTTCAACGATTATTATTGTAATAAATCTTTATTTATAAATTTGTCAAAAATATCATGTTTGTATCGTCGAACGTTTTTTTTAAGTTTTGTAATTTTTTTTTTCAAATTGTTTATCATTAATAAAGTTGGAAAAAATATAAATTAAAAAAAAACTTAAAAAAAGAAAGATATATATGTTTTTTTAGGCTAGAAGATGTCTGAAGATGTTAGAAGACTCTGATCCACATCTGCGCCAAAAAGAGGGCGCGCAGACATTTTTAGGTCTGTAGTCTTCAAAAAAACAAACAGTCTGCAAAGGCTAATGTCTGCGCGTGGTCTGCGCGGCGTAGACAGAAGAGGCCACGCAGATCTGCAGACAAAAAACAAACACTACCTTAGTATTTATGTTTTGGGTTGCAAGTTCGGATGGAATAACAGATTGTTTGGGTTATGCTAAGTCAATCACAACGGGATTATCTGAGCTTTAGCCGAGTATAAGTGACCTGCAGAGATAATTGGGCTTATGATCCTGATTTATAGTGGGAACCTCGAGTTATCAGAAGTTGAGTAGTCAGATGAGAGATGAGTGGACTGGATTCAACGATAATGATTCAGCATGAGTGGTCTGTCAGGGATTCAAACCATCCCGAGACAGCAGATTTCGGACAGAGTACATGTGATTTTGTTGCGAGGAATTCGTTCACCTACGGATTTTTGGGGCTTTACGAGGATTGGTCATGGCTACCCTGGGAAGGCTAGGGTGTGCCTAAGTTGGTGACCATGCTACTAGAGTGGTTGGGCGAGTAAGGAATGGTAAGGAATGATTTCGAGGACGAAATCTAATTTAAGTGGGGGAGAGTTGTAACACCCTGTTTATTTATTAGATAAATAAATTAATTAATGAACAAATGGTAGCCCTAAAATAAATAATTATATATCAAAGGATGGTCTCGAAGGGCTAATTGTCACAGTTTTAGAAGTCAGGGGTTAAAAGTGTGAGTTCCGGACTCAGTCTGTAAATATTTATGAAGACAAGGGCTCTGTGGTACTTATTTGGATTTAATTTAAAAGGAAATGAGGTGGAAGGGCTGATTATGTCATAATTAAGATATTGGGGGCTGTTTGGTAAATTTCGTACCTAAAATGTAAAGGATTTAATGCTGAGGGTTTATATGGTAAATATTGCATTTATTCTAAAAGAAAAGGGGAAGGGAGGGGCCATTTGCGACATTATGGCAATAAGTTTGGAATGTGTCGGGTATTTAAAAGCACACGAAACCCTAACCCTAAGGGAGCCATATTAGCCGCCATCTCCCCATCCTTATGCCTCCCCCTTCGTCTCCGGCGCAGCCACCACTCACCTGGTTCGTCTTCTTTCCGACCGCCACTGTTACATTGCTAATGCCGCCAACCGCCACTGTTACATTGCTAATGCCGCCAACCGCACGACCAAGGGAGTCCTCACCGGAAACGTTGAAGACCGTCGGGAGACGCCAACCGCCACTGTTACATTGCTAATGCCGCCGCCGGAGGAGCTGGAGCGTGGTTGCTGCCGTCGCGAAGTCTCGCTCTTCCCGGTTCCTTGCTGCTACACCAACATCTTTCCCTTTCTACTTCCAGCTCGTGCCATCGGACGTCGTGTGGGGGCCGGAAAACCGCCGAAGCCGCTACTGTGAGCCTCCGCCGCCAGCATAGATGAAGATGCCTTGCACCGTCGACAGGATAAGCGAGGTTGTCGGGAAGACCATCAAGATCGAGGGAGAAGCTGGAAAACCCTAGCCGCCGTTGTTCTTTCCTGAAGAAGCGTCGTTGTTGCCGGCTGTCGCACCACTGCCGTCGTCGGTCACCACATGTGGGTGGCTGGGGCTGTTTTGTGACCATATAGCGGGTGTGTGTATGTATTTCTGTTAGTGTGTGTTTTGTATGGCCGGAAAAAGCAAGAAAAGGCCACCGCCACCACCGTGAGGTGATGGCTGCCACCATCTACCACCACCGGCCACCACAAGGTGGTTGTGTGTGTGAGTGTTTATTTCTCTTTTAGTGTGTTTATTTCTGGGTTGTAAATGTAATTTGAAAATGGAATAATAAAAGAAATTGAAAACCACCACCTTAGGGTGGTGGCTGCCGCCTCCTGCCGCCACCGGCCGGCGTGTCGGGTAGCGGTGTGCTTGCCTCGTTGAGTTCGATTCGTTAAGGGTGCTTGAAACCCTAATGGGCCTTGTAAGCCCTAATGGACCCTAATTAACCCAATAAAAACCTAATGGGCTTAATGATATTCTAGTGGGCCTAATAGGCCCAATAAAGCCCTAATTGACCTAAAAGCCCAACAAATTGATAAATGGGCTAGTATTTGGGTTGGAAACCCTAATTAGGGTTTGGAAAACCCTAAGCCAATAAAACCCTAATTTGGGGAATTAACCGGGACACACGAGAATTATTTAATAACTTGAGATATTAAATAATAATCATTGGCAAAGATTAATCTAAGCAATATTAGACTTAATGGATTAAGTCCTTAATGGGTTAAGTGAGAAACACTTAACCCTAATCGTCATTTTATGTGAAACCCTAATTTCACTTGGGTTTATTATTGGGCCTTGATGATTGGGTTATTAATGGGCCATCGAAAGTCAAGCAATTGGACTAGAATAACTTAATGGGCCTAGGGTAAGGCTCATGTAAGGGGTTTGGGCCCAATTTGGAAAATTGGGCCATAGATGGGCCATAGTTTGGGCCTTAATGATTATATGATGTTGGGCCTTAGAATAAGACCATGTATAGGCCTGGGCCCAATTTAGAAAATTGGGCCATGTGTTGGGCTTTGATTTCCTAGTTGACTTTGGGCCTATGGATTGGGCCTTTGGCTTGGATAAAGCTAAGTTAGGGGTAAAGTATTATTTACCCCAAGTATGTACATATGGTTATCTATTGGAACCCAATTATTAATTGGGTGTTATTTTAATGTTGACAGTTTGGGAATCTGTCATCCAGCAGCCGGGGTTGTGTCTACGGGACTTCAGCAGTGTGAGGTGAGTTACCTTCCAGTAGGGGTGGGTCTAAGGCACCAATGCCAGCCCACCAGTAGGTGATTATGTTTGAGATGATTGTCTTTGTGATAATTATCAGGTTGCCATTATTTGATATGCTTATTTTGCTGGGATGCCATGAGATATGTGTTAGTAGTAGTAGGGGTGCAATAGTCCCCAGTTACCGGTTGAAAGATACCGAAGACGGTTACCGGTTGAAAGATACCGAAGGGGTGGACAGAACCCATGCATTCCTAGCAGTATGTTTATGATATGTTATTATGTGACCAGTATGGTTATGATTTGCCATTATGTGAGCAGTATGCTTATGATATGTTATTAAGTGACCAGTATGGTTATGATATGCCATTATGTGATTCAGTATGTTTATGTTATGTTATCATGGAACCAATATGTTTATGACATGTTATTATGTGATAGTGATAAAGGTGAAATAGTCCCCAGATACCAGTTGAAAGATACCGAAGGGGAGGTTAGCTCCCAGTTACCGGTTGAAAGATACCGAAGGGGAGGTTAGTTCCCGAGTACCGGTTGAAAGATACCGAAGGAGAGTCCAGCTCCCAGTTATGCCAGACATATACCGGTTGAAAGATACCGATGGATAGGCATTATGTGGTATGTGGTATGACGGGGGAACTCACTAAGCTTCGTGCTTACGGTTTACAAGTTTGGTTTCAGGTACTCGTTTTCAAAGGAAATGAGCTGGCTCGATCGCAGCGCATCACACTATGGTTTTCCACACATGAGATCTTTGGGATTACACTCTGATATTGTTTTATGATAACATGTTTTGATTACTTCTACTTTGGTTTTGACATGACATGATATTATGGATGATCTATTATACTGTTGGTTTATAATAACGTAATTAAAAATGAAATTTTTGGCCTGTATTTTTGGGATGTTACAGAAAATGTGAAATTGGTGCTAACCCATGAAATTACACTTTGTACCTTACCAAGTCGTTGGTGGAGCGTGTGTGGGTAACCGGCACACTAACATGGACTAGTAAGAGTGGAAAAGGGTGACTTAATGTTTATCATAGATCGGTGGAGCGCGTGTGGGTAAACGGCACATCGTTTAGGTGATAAAATTAAGGGTACCAAGTTAATTTGCATGGTTATTCACACCTTGTTTGTGATCCTCGGCATCCCAATCACAAACTTGAGAGGGCACAATCGAGATTTAAACATGGCATTGAAAACCTCAATGAATCTCAAAAGATCTAGGAGTTTCAATCCAATTAAAACCTAATACCTATTTCGTTTTTCATGGTGGAAATTGGTGAATCGTCATTCGCCTACCTTCAAATATTTTATAGCTTGGATTACGACATCCCTCTTCCAAGTTATAAAATATTGTGTTGAGTCCTAGCCTTAATATTTCATATTGGGTGTTATATTAAGGACTTGAATCAACTAACTTGAATTTCTCCCATTTTAGATGTCTGGTTCAGACAACTATGGTCTTCCCATATCCCTTGGAACAAGCTTTCCTAATGAAGAAGATGTCCCACGATTGGATCATGGAAATCATACTTCTCTTCCTCCACCTCCTCCAATTATTCTCCCTAACCCACAAGTTCAAGGTCACTCAAGCCTTATTGGCAAGAAAAAGTCTGTGTGTGCTCACATCTTGGAGATGAAGTCATATATAGACAGGCCGGGAGAGTTGGGTGTCAAAGTCTTGAGGAAGTTGGTTGTTGACTAGGTTCTTCAATCACTTCCTAAGTCACATAGTGAGTTCCTTTGGGACTACTATATGACAGACCATGACATGACCCTTAATGATCATACCTATTTGCTTGATGTTACTGAATCAACAATGATTTGGAGCACTGGTAAAGCAAATTTGATTGGAAGATCGACTTCCCAAACTTCCATGGACATTGACAATGGTAACATCGGAAATCCAGAAAAGCTTTCTCTTCCCAATGGAAAGGGATTGGCCATAGTCAACTCGGTTGACCAAATGGTAAAAAGAAAGGCTTAGTCTGAGATAGTCCCTTGTACCATTCCCAAAGAGTCCATATGTTTCTATTGCCAAAGAAAGGGGCATTGGTTGCGAAGCTGCCCTATTTACCTGAATGATCATAAGGATGGTAAAGTCAAAAAGGTTTGACTCTACTTCGGGTAAAGTCCACTATCTAACTCTATTAAGTTCCTATTTTGAGATTCTTATTACATGATGTGACTAGGTCGCATTTTGATGTTTTAAGAATCAAAGAAAATATAGGAAGCTTAAAAGAAGAATATGATGATTCTGATCGCGAAGATGGATTTCGATCGCATGGTTCGGTGATCAGAATTTTGAGTTGTTGCTTAAGAGTTGGGATAGATTGCCTAGGAATAAAAAACAACATTGTTTTCATATGCATTTGCATTGTAAGGATAAGTTTTTCCGTAAGTTTTAAAATAAAAGAAAAGGTTTTAATTTTATTTATTTTAAGTATCATTACAATGGCATTTGTGAAAATTGTTGTTGATTCTTTCGTTTGTGGTAGTGTCATAATTCACCAAATAAGGAAAGATTATCATCACCCAAGTTTCAGTTGGATAGAAACTTGGAATCATGCAACTTGTATTTTATGATGAATGAGAATTTTTCATCTTTGGAAAATTAAGACTAATTCCTTGTTCACATGTTCGTGTAAGTCAAGTGAAGGACTATATGATCGGTTACACTTGGTTGTGCGCTGGTCAGGTCCACCACAAAGATCGATAAGGCTATTCATCATGATTTACTAAAGTTTAGTGAATATGGTTATACTTACAAGTTTAAGTGTAATTCTGAAACATTGGAAAAGTTTCAATGTAAGGAAGAACGAACAAGAAGTATCAAATTATGCAGAAAGATAAAAGTTTCTCCAATCTGAAAGGATGGGAGAGTACTTGAGTATCTTGTTTTGTGAGTATCTTAGTGATTAAGAAACCATATCACAATTAATCCTCTAAGGACATCTTAGTGCATTTGTTTGAATAAGAAGAGGAATCGTGAATTGTTGAATTGGTTAAATTAAAAAGATAATTCATACTTCGTTCCAAAATTGAGTCTTAGAGTAATCCTCCAAGATTGTAACTTGAGTGACATAATCTTAAGAAGGTTTAAAACACTTATCAAATGTAGATTAAAATGTTTTCTACTCTTGTACATTTGAAATTGGTAAGTTGTGATGTTTTTGGATAAAACAAAGACCAACTAAGACCAATTGAGTGAAGTGTTTATCTTGATAAGAATCCGCACTAACTATTGAATATTTGTTTTGTCAAGGAATGGTTCTTGACAAGAGAATCTTATATGTCAAGAGGTCAGTGGGAGTCTTAAAGATCATGAAAAAGTTTCAAGAACTAATCAAAAATAAAAACCTGTTGTTTATCACTAGCACACGACTTGAGGTTTGTAACCTATCGTGTTGACACATTCTTGTTTCTGTGCCCATTCCAGTTAAAAGTTGACTATGCATGTGAGTTCTATGAGTTCTCAATTGTTTTCATAACAACCTGGAAGCAATGGTAGGCCCTTGTGTTTCCAAGTGGCAAGAAGTTAAGATTGCACAAGTTCAGTCCATATGAGTTTGGATTTGTCACTAACCTTGTTGTGATTATGGTTTAGACAAATTCACATGGATATGAACACATACTCCATAAAATCTAAGTTTCATAAGGTTTCTATTCGATTCATGAAAATGATGGTGTGGAAACACTTTCACTAAGTAGATTTTAAGTAGATAACAATTGTGATATTTGCAGTCTCAAAGTCGTTAGTGGAGCGTGTGTGGTTAACCGGAACACTAACATGGACTTGTGAGAAATGGCAAAGGTCTAAACAATTGAGACTATGATTACGACATCCATTTTCATAGTTCTAAAATTGTTTAGACACACATGTGAGCTATCTAAGGGAAGGTGTATGAGTTTAAGAAATTTTGATAAAGTCTTATCAAAGCATCTCGTATCAGAAATCCGAACTTTGGTAAGAAAGTCAATAAAGTATTGATTTCTAGAAGTCCAGCTGATTTCTGGATACATGTCAAAGCTAGTGGGAGAATAAGTGTTATGATAATAATTATCATGTTAGTGGGAGCATGATTATTATGTTTAGTGTTGCAAGTTACCAATGTTAATTATAGAAAACAAAAGGGTTTCAATTCGTGAAGTTGCGGGGGTTGAAAAGTTGTTTGCTATAATTAAGGGGGAGGAAATTATACTTCATTCCAATTCTAAAAGCTTAGATTGTGAGTTTTTAATCAAATTTAGTCATAATTACATTATTTGCGTTCTAAAATTCGATTATGATTACGACATCCCTTTTCATAATCTGAATTATGAGAACATGGAAAATAGAAATAGAAATATTATAGCAAAAGACTGGTCTAGTATCATGTCTTTATGTGAGACATCATGAATCGTGTCCCATATGCTTCGGATATAGGATCGATTACATGTGCTGTAATATTCATCTGTTCTAAATTTTTCCAAATGCCTAGAGCATTAAGGGGTGAAATGTACTTGAACTGGATATGACTAAAATGATTAAGCAATTGTCGAGGACAATCTGAGGATTTCCAAAGATTGGTTGCTCATGGACAATTGGGAGTATAAGTGTTAATTTTGGAAGGACCATATTGACATATTCTGGAAGGAGGCAACTCTTGTTCAGAAGTGATAGTCAAAACGGGAATGTGGAAATGTTTCCATAGGTGGAAGGTATTCATTAAATCTGTGTAAGATTAGAAAACTTAATGCAAGAAGGATGTTTAAAGGAATGTACTTTGAATGTGAGACTTCGTTTCCATGGAATTGATCTCCATTGGAATACTTTGTAATGTTTGTTGCCAAGTCTTTGTGACTTTTGTGCATAGTCATTACAAGAGGACCAATGCATATGAGTTTAACATATTACAGTAAATGACAAGAATTTGATATTCTTACATTTACGGTAAGGATTTGGGATTGTGAAATGAGCATCATTGGAATCATGTTCAATTGATCTATTTCACAAAGTAAAGGATCATAGACAAACATAGTGTGCATACTTGGAGTATGGCATAACTATTATTTAGAAAACATAGTGTGCATGCTTGGAGCATGGGACAACTATTGTTTTTAATTCAAGTGTTAAGTTGATAAATCGAAACATTATGCAATGAATAATGTGAAATCAATATGGTGATAAATAAAAGGTGTTTTATTTATATTCATAAGTTCTGAGACCATATTGGATTCGATTGTTCTTGTGTTTCACTTTGCATGTTTTGACTTCCCGAATAACTAGGTTATTCAAACTATCCACAGTTAATCATACTTTGGAAGTAGGTATGAATCAAGACTGTCATGAATTGGGCTTGTAGATGCCTAAAGTGTTTAGACATAGCAAAAGTTGTTGCAACATTCATGAGTGCTCCTGGAATGAGATTCGAGTATTGGATTAAACCCACTCTCATTTGAATCACTTCATGGATTTTATCACGAGTGATCATGAGACGATAATATCTTATATTCTTCAAACCTAGAGATATGATTGGTTGACTATGAGTTGGTTATACATTGATTGTATGAAAACGCATCAGTAACTTGATGTTATAAAACGTGCCTCTGTGTATGATTCAACAAGTAGTTAGTACAAGCATATGAGTCAAAGTTTATCCATTCCTTTTATCCTTGGAGGGATAAAAGCGATATTTGTGGGCCCCTCGATGATTTAGTGATGACACCCCTAAGTGCTTGGCCAAGCCTGGACTAATTTGATTTGTTGAATTAGTCAGTCGTCATAAATTGGAAATCGGGAAACAACAAATGGACTGTAACATCCTTAAAAATACGGTCCTAAAATTTCATTTTAAATCATTATTGAAAGCAATAGTTATCCACCATTTCGTTCATATACAAAAACTGTTATATCTATCAGAGTATAATCTCAAAACATATTCTTTTTATCAGAGTAAAACATCCCAGGCTAACAAACTATGGTGTGTGCCATGCGATCACCCCGAGCTCCTCCCTCCGCTACCGGAAGTACCTGAAACCAAAACTGAAAACTATAAGCACGAAGCTTAGTGAGTTCCCCAATCTACCACATACCATACAATAAAACGTATAACACATACTGGGCCTTTCCCACTGCATCGAGCCCCGCCCGGCATCGGACCGAAGTCCGAAATAACTTGGGCCCTGCCCACTGCATCGGGCCCCGCCAGGCATCGGACCAAAGTCCAGAATAACTTGGGCCCCGCCCACTGCATCGGGCCCCGCCCGGCATCGGACTGAAGTCCGGAATAGCTTGGGCCCCGCCGACTGCATTGGGCCCCGTCCGACATCGGACCGAAGTCTGGAATAACTTAACATAACATAAACATGAGCATATAACATAATCACATATACTGCATCGGGCTTGCCTGGCATCGGACCAGAGTCCGGAACATATAACACATATGCTAAACCTACTCTACTGTATTCCTGTACTAAGGCCTCGCCTATCTTGGGCCCCGCCCCTGTCCTGCTACTGATGAGTCATGGAACCCCGTCCACACTCCTACTAATAGTGAGATACGGGCCCTGCCCACACTCACCTCCCTCCTAGCTCGGGCCTCGCCCATGGTCTGCTGCTAATGAGATACGGAACCCCGTCCGTACTCGGCTAGTGATGAGATACAGGACTTCGCCCGAACTCACCTCCCTACCAGGAACATACAAGTATCACAAAGACAACAAGTATAACTACACATACACTACTGCCTCGGGTACCACCCGGCATCGGACCAAAATCCGGAACATATAAATTGTATTGGGCTAACCCCGGTAGCGGATCTAAATCCGAAACATGTCACAAGGAGTGCCTAGGGCTAGCCCCCAGGTCTTCCTACTATACATAAACATAAACATAATGGGCCGGCATTGTGGCCGTAGACCCATGCACACAGTGAGGAGACTCACCTCGCACAACTGAAGATTGGGTAAAACCTCTGGCTGCTGTTCGGCAATTCCCCGAACTGCTGCTCCCCTAGCTCCCCGAGCTACCAATACCAACATAACACTTAGTCCCAAAATGCCTTTCAGAAGTCAAACTAAGTCAACTCTGACCAAAGTCAAAATCAATGGTCCACGGTCAAAGTCAACCCTCCGAGTTGATTCAACTCGCCGAGTTCCTCCTTCAACTCACCGAGTCCTAAAACCCAGATCACATAAATCTTGAACCAACTCGTCGAGTCAGCCCCTGAATCGCCGAGTTCCCTGGCTATTCAGACTTGTGCTAAGCCGAGTCAACTCGCCGAGTCATTCCCCTGACTTGCCGAGTTCTTCCATAACAGAAAACGGGACAACTCACTTAGACTCGTCGAGTCCCTCCCTGGACTCGCCGAGTCCTCCTGTCTGTTGGGCTATCTTAATGGATTAAGCCCCTACACCTCATATTTGAACTCCAAACTTCATAAACACTTTGGAAATGACTTATTAAGGGTAAAGTTTCCAGCTTTACCCATCCCAAGTCCTTCTTAATGGGTTTAGACAAAACCCTAGCTCATTAAGACATAACTCCATCATCCAAAACCCTTATTACTCCAAACCAAAACAGGGAAATCAAGATCTAGGCTCTAGACATCCAATAACCACGTAAAGTCCTGGACTTTACTCCCTTGCATGGCCTTTAGGGCTCCAAAAGGCCATGATAATCTCTTTAAGCTTGCATGGGACATCCTAATGGCATAAAGCTTGCACCTTTATGCCTTAGCCACACCTAGGGGCTCCAGATCTGAATGGGTCTAAGCTTGGGACGTCCTTGTCCCCATAGATCTAGCTTTTGAACCAAAACTCAAACAAAAGGGACATGAGGAGATCTAAGAGGTTGATGAGCAAGGTCAAGACTTGATTACCAGAAAGTAATGAGATTGAGAAGCTACTTCTGGATCTACAATCCTCTTGTTGATTCCTCCAAGCTTTTCTCCTTCTTCAAGCTTCCAAGTAGACCACACACACTCTAAAAATGGCTCACAATCACAAGAAAGGCACTATGGTTTCGTGGGTGAGAGTTTAGGGTCTGAGGGCTGAAGATGAGGCTGGGGGATGAAAATATGAGGCTTAAATAGGGCACCAAGTCCCGAAATTAGGGTTTCCCAACCCAGACCAGACTCGCCGAGTCAGTCCCCGACTCGCCGAGTCGGCCACTTAATCCGCGACATGGAACTCGCTCCTACTCGTCGAGTTCTTCCTTGGACTCGACGAGTTGACTCCTTCACTTAGGGTTTTCCTTTCCATTCTTGGTCTGCTAGATTAGGGGTGTTACAACTCTCCCCCACTTAAACTAGACTTCGTCCTTAATGTCCGCTACGGCCAAATATCCTGCATTCTGCTCACAACATTTCTGCCCGGAGGATACATCTCTTACCGAGTCCGATCCTCGAGGTATCACTTCCATTGAACTTCCGCCCGGTCATCCAACCAAAACTAATCCTTGAAGATAAAAACCTCGAGAGCACTCTGATCACCAGTAATCCTGAGAACATGGCTCTTATCCAGCCGACAATCCCTCGAGTACTCCCCAAGTACTTTCACTTGGCATCCAAGGGGCTCACCCCTTTACTCTGTGCCGCTACGGCCTTCCCAAGGCAACGGTACACAATCAACTCCTTTTCCTATCTCTGCGAAGGACATACTCTTCGCTGTATCTGCATTTCCAGCCACTCCCAGTGCTGGTCACTTCACTGATACCCACCGAATGCTTCCTCCTACTATATCTCAGTGTTGAACGCCCATCGTAGCGAATGGATCAAATAATCCTTCGAGTAAAAGATTCATCCCTGCAACGGTTAGACTCATATGAGAGCTGCGCAACAGGATCAAACCCTTCCCTCTGAGATTATTCAACCCTGTTGTGAGTGGCGTAGCACCTCTCGGTCAACTAGCTGCTCCACCAGGAATTCTCGTATCGTTATCCCCGACCGAAGGTCCTGCTATCCCCTGTCCTCTTTTTGGATGAAACGAGACCACCCTGGTCCCAACTAATGTGCCATTAACTGGTTTACCGAACTCCCACCGGTTACTGAACCCAAGATCAATCGCTCTGTCGCTCCCAGCGACTTCCGAAGTAACTTCGGCTATCTGCAACTGCTCTATCTACTTATCCACTCTGACCCGATAAGTCCTGGGATCCTCGATCTCCTATCTTGACCCTACGGTCTCTACCAGGTCCCACCTGTGCTGCTAAAATCTCACAGGCCTCGCCCACGGGTCTCACCCAAACTATATCTTAGAGCGGTCTCTCCCTCAAGTCTTACTTGCCTTGCTACTATCGCAAGGGCCTCGCCCACAGGTCCCACCCAAACCATACTACTGAGCGACCCTGCCCCCGGTCTCACCTATCTAGGGCTGCGCGGGTCCTAAACCATCCTCAACGAACTATCCTTTCTCGATCTCTATCAGGCTGACTAGGAGATACGGGCCTCGCCCACACTCCGCTAACTAGGAGATACGGGCCCTCTCCCACACTCCTCTAACTGGCTACTAACAAATGTTGCGGCTATCCCACAGTCTTACCACACTCCTCATGATGTCTCTACACTAATTACTAATCTGAAAGCATCCCATGCCGGACATTCACTCAATCTGCATCTTGACTCACTCGAGTCCTGCTGGCGATCCTCCAACCTGGTTTTCCAAACCAGCTATCAACTAACGCGGATACTACGGTAATCCCGTAGTCTCACTACACTTCCCGTACTGTCTACCTACTGGTGAATGCTACGGCTATCCCGTAGTCTTACATCCTGGCTAAAATCACGTCCGACCGAGAAAATCTTCAACCTGGTTTCCCAAACCAATCATCTACTGATCGCTATTACACAAACTCAACAATGGGATGTTTCCCAAACTCCCAACTCACGCGTTTCTCATTTCGAACAACCACTCGGACTATTATCCTGCTCAACAAAGCTGCGAACTCATCGCAGCTTCGCACTTACTTCAGTTCCTGACTATATGGGGGTTCCTCCCCCACTTCGATTCAACTAGCTCCTTACAACTCACTGTCTGGAAAGGATTCCCAATCCTTCTTACCACTCCATGATCGTTCTGCTAACAAAACTGATGCTTACTACTGCTAGTGCTCCAAAACTAACCAATACCATGACGCTACAGCCCCTGAAAAGTAGAGAAATACTTCCCGAGCCTCACTCATACTTGCTACAGTAACTACATCCTGAGAACCTGCTCTAAAGGGAAACATCTTCGACTACTACTCTAACATCCATGGTATGCAGATGGCATATAACTCAATCACAAGCAGGCTACAAAATTCTGAAATAACCTTACCAATATCGATGCAATACCATAACAAAAATCATAGAAAAAGCTGAATTTGGAATACATGCCAACGATCTATTGCGGCTCGATCTTGACTTCCTGCAGAACTATGGGCGTTGGAACTCGAACTCCCTCTCTCTGCTGAAGCATCTTCGATGAAACCTGGACTGCCTTAACCGCTATACGGGGGCAATTTGCTCTGAAAGGACCAGGCTGATGGCAGCGGAGACACAATTCTTCCTTCGATGTGCATTCTTGGCGGAGATGACCCTTCCGTCCGCACCTACCGCACTGTGACCTGCTGTGCACATTCTCATGTACCCCTTTACCCCTTACACATCCACTACGACCACTCGGGTCTCTGGCGTCAGCTATGGCAGCGTCCAACTGCACAGATCGTTGAGCCTGACTAGAAGTCTGCTTCCTCTTCCCTAACTGCACATCCGAACCAAACTCTTGCTCCTGAGTTACCCCGACTACCCCATCAATCGTCTGAACAATCGCTACTTGACCCAGAATTCTAGCGGTTAACCTATCAGTAACATGCCCAATAATGTCGGGTAACTCCTAACGTATGGCTCGCGAAACCTCCACAACGATCCGATCGTATAATGGACTCTCCTGGAGACAAGGTACGTAACCCACCTCCGATCCCTGATGACAAGAACTGACAATGGGACCCTATCTGTTGAGGGATCCCAGAGATCCATAAACATTGGGTCTCATAGGAACCCCTAATTGCCCCGTAGTGAGCTCGGCCCGGAGGGCCTTGAGGCGACTATCCAAAAGCTCCAAAATCCCCTCCTTGACTATACCGAAGATCAAAGGAGTCTGATCCAATATACTACGCGTAATCTCTGTTGATATGAACTCTCTCATCTGCTCCCCGGGCTGCTCGGCTCCTGAACCTGAGCCTGATCCCTCCTCGGCACCTGAAGTGCCCACTGGTCTACCTCGTAGTGTCACCATACTGCATCAGTCATAACATAACTATCATCAAAATACTCATCGCCATTGAGGAATCACACACGCACTACAAGTTCCCCGATTTTATCTCAGCCCTCCTTGACTCGAGTACAGATCCTCTGCTTTCAGTAGTATGGGCCCCTACTACCTTCCACATCTATCCATACTTTCCTCAAGAATTGCCTCGACTACACCAAGTCCCTTTCACTGCTACTAACAATGTTCCCAACACTACTCTCATCCTAGGCTTGCCCTAGGGTATCCTATAACTCTCTATCCGCCATCAGCCGCATAAGAAATTCTTGTTATCTCCCCCTAACTAACTTGCGAATACCATTACATATCACTCAGACTAGATAATTCTTCGAATGAGAGGTCCTACCCTACAACGGTTACACTCATACAAGAGCTGCGAAATAGGGCTAGACCTAACCTTCTGAAATTATTTAGTCCTTGCAATATGTAACTTAACATATTTGTTTACTAGTTAATTAGACATAACTAGAACTCCGAATAGCACAAAGAAAGCAGCATTCGGGCATTGGGAAAACTAACCACACAATCCAATCAAGTTGTTTTATCCTTTAATCAAGAATCTGTACTAGCATGCAACTCATAAAGCTCATACACATATAACAGGCACATAAGGCATCCTCCTAGATCCTTAGTCCTAAACTAGCATGCAGTTCTAATACACATATCATAACATAAACTTGTATGGGTTATTTGGGAGAACTTACTTGAGCTCGGTTGATTGCATGCACCACACCCTTTTTCTCTTTTTCAAAGTTCTTTTCTCTTTTCAAAATCCTTTTTTCTTTTTCTCAAAGCTCTTTTACAAAAAATGATTTTCCTTTAAAAACTTTCATACCAAGTCCTCAGTTTGAGTTCAGACACACCTGAGAGTGTATCCGAATCCCTCAAACCAAGGCTCTGATACCAACTTGTAACATCCTTAAAAATACGGTCCTAAAATTTCATTTTAAATCATTATTGAAAGCCATAATTATCCACCATTTCGTTCATATACAAAAACGGTTATATCTATCAAAGTATAATCTAAAAACATATTCTTTTTATCAGAGTAAAACATCCCAGGCTAACAAACTATGGTGTGTGCCATTTGATCACCCCGAGCTCCTCCCTCCACTACCGGAAGTACCTGAAACCAAAACTGAAAAATATAAGCACGAAGCTTAGTGAGTTCCCCAATCTACCATATACCATATAATAACACGTATAACACATACTGGGCCTTGCCCACTACATCGGGCCCCGCCCGACATCGGACCGAAGTCCGGAATAACTTAGGCCCCGCCCACTGCATCGGGCCCCGCCCGGCATCGGACCGAAGTCCGGAATAACTTGGGCCCCGCCCACTGCATCGGGCCCCGCCCGGCATCGGACCGAAGTCCGGAATAACTTGGGCCCCGCCCACTGCATTGTGCCCCGCCCGACATCGGACCAAAGTCTGGAATAACCTAACATAACATAAACATGAGCATATAACATAATCACATATACTGCATCGGGCTTGCCCGGCATCGGACCGAAGTCCGGAACATATAACACATATGCTAAACCTACTCTATTGTATTCTCGTACTAAGGCCTCGCCAATCTTGGGTCCCGCCCCTGTCCTGCTACTGATGAGTCATGGAACCCCGTCCACACTCCTGCTGATAGTGAGATACGGGCCCCCACCCACACTCACCTCCCTCCTAGCTCGGGCCTCGCCCATGCTCTGCTGCTAATGAGATACGGAACCCCGTCCGTACTCAGCTAGTGATGAGATACAGGACTTCGCCCGAACTCACCTCCCTACCAGGCATATACAAGTATCACAAAGACAAGAAGTATAACTACACATACACTACTGCCTCGGGTATCACCCGACATTAGACGAAAATGTGGAACATATAAACTGCATCGGGCTAACCCCGGTAGCGGATCTAAATCTGAAACATGTCACAAGGAGTTCCTAGGGCTAGCCCCCAGGTCTTCCTACTATACATAAACATAAACATAATGGGTCGGCATTGTGGCCGTAGACCCATGCACACAGTGAGGAGACTCACCTCTCACAACTGAAGATTGGCTTAAACCTCTGGCTATTGTTCGACAATTCCCCGAACTGCTGCTCTCCTAGCTCCCCGAGCTACCAATACCAACATAACACTAGTCCCAAAATGCCCTTCAGAAGTCAAACTAAGTCAACTCTGACCAAAGTCAAAGTCAACGGTCCATGGTCAAAGTCAACCCTCCGAGTTGACTCAACTCGCCGAGTTCCTCCTTTAACTCGCCGAGTCCTAAAACCCAAAACACAAAAATCCTGAACCAACTCGTCGAGTCAGCCCCTGACTCGCCGAGTTCCCTGGCTATTCAAACTCGTGCTAAACCGAGTCAACTCGCCGAGTCATTCCCCTGACTCGCCAAGTTCTTCCATAACAGAAAACAGGACAACTCACTTAGACTCGTCGAGTCCCTCCCTGGACTCCCCGAGTCCTCCTGTCTGTTGGGCTATCTTAATGGATTAAGCCCCTACACCTCAGATCTGAACTCCAAACTTCATAAACACTCTGGAAATGACTTATTAAGGGTAAAGTTTCCAGCTTTACCCATCCCAAGTCCTTCTTAATGGGTTTAGACAAAATCCTAGCTCATTAAGACATAGCGCCATGATCCAAAACCCTTATTACTCCAAACCAAAACAGGGAAATCAAGATCTAGGCTCTAGACATCCAATAACCACGTAAAGTCCTGGACTTTACTTCCTTGCATGGCCTTTAGGGCTCCAAAAGGCCATGATAATCTCTTTAAGCTTGCATGGGACATCCTAATGGCATAAAGCTTGCACCTTTATGCCTTAGCCACACCTAGGGGCTCCAGATCTGAATGGGTCTAAGCTTGGGACGTCCTTGTCCCCATAGATCTAGCTTTTGAACCAAAACTCAAACAAAAGGGACATGAGGAGATCTAAGAGGTTGATGAGCAAGGTCAAGACTTGATTACCAGAAAGTGATGAGATTGAGAAGCTACTTCTGGATCTACAATCCTCTTCTTGATTCCTCCAAGGTTTTCTCCTTCTTCAAGCTTCCAAGTAGACCACACACACTCCAAAGATGGCTCACAATCACAAGAAAGGCACTAGGGTTTCGTGGGTGAGAGTTTGGGGTCTAGGGGCTGAAGAGGAGGCCGAGGGGATGAGAATATGAGGCTTAAATAGGGCACCAAGTCCCAAAATTAGGGTTTCCCAACCCAGACCAGACTCGCCGAGTCGGCCACTTAATCCACGACACAGAACTCGCTTCTACTTGTCGAGTTCTTCCTTGGACTCGACAAGTTGACTCCTTGACTTAGGGTTTTCCTTTACATTCTTGGTCTGCTGGATTAGGGGTGTTACATGGACAGAGAGAATGATTATAATCCATGTCTCAGTCCATATGATATCTAGAATGGAGGAATATATTATCCCTTATCTAATGGACACGTCATTTGACTAGGTTAGAGTTCGACAACGGCCTTAAGAGCTACGATTGCTAGTCGGGATCTTGGAGTCATACGCAATAATATCTTTAGACTTATCCAAGTGGGAGCCTGTTGGATTAGATGTCTAAGACCATAACTATTATTGGTATGTACTCGACCCGACCCGGCATGGTCCATTTGGGTTGCACTTCACCGAAACAATTTGTATGGATAATCTTTTGAGAATAGTATATTTATGATTTATTAATATATTATAAGTTCTAATATATTAATATGAAATCATATTATTTAATTAGTATTGGTCAAGAATTAATTATGTGATCAAAAAGAAACTAATTAAATATGGACTCTTATATATATATATATATATATATATATATATATATATATATGGGCTAAGCTTACATGGATAGTCCATGGAGCTTTTAACCCATGGATCCTATGTAAATGAAAGGTCATGGGTATTAGGGTTTACATGGATGTAACCATAATCCACCATACTATATAAAGAGGTCCTTGGCACTTGAAATTCGCACTAGTGTGTGAACAAAGAGGGCATAGCCGACTTGGACAAGTATATACTATTCTCTTAAGATTTCCAAGTTGATTTGGTGATTTGTGATTCCATTTGAGGCTTCCACGCTATTGGGGCTAATCTCTTAAAGGTTCAAGACTTCAAGCTCCATCAAAAGGTATGTCATCTAACTAGAATCTTGTAGTATAGTTGCTCCATAATATGCTATTTAGGATGAAACCTTGGAATATTGAATATTTGCATGTATAATAGAGAAAACATAGATCCAAGGTTTATAGGGTTGCATGTACACCATAGGAGTGTTAGAATGCTCAAAACTTATCACTATGATCATTAATGATGCAATTTCTTGGGCTAAAAGTACCAAAAACAAAATGTTCTTATTGAAAGTTGATTTTGACAAATCTTTCGACTCTATTAATTGGTTTTTTCTGGATTTAGTGATGGCGCAAATGGAACTCAGTGATAAATGGCAATTTTAGATTAAGGAATGTCTATCCTCCTCTAGAGACTCGTTTTTAATTAATGGAGTTGCAACCAAGGAATTTCCCATAACGAAAGGTGTTAGGCAAGGCGATCCTCTCTCGCCTTTTCTTTTCATCATTTCCATGGAGGGTCCCAATGTTGCCATGAAATCTGCTTGTCAAAAATCTCTCTTTCATGGGGTTCAAATTCCCAATGTGGTATTGTGTTATCGCACCTCTTTTATGCTGATGATACTCTTTTTGTGGGTAATTGGTCCAACTCTAATTTTGCAAATTTGGCGTGTATTTTTAAGATGTTTCCATGTTGTCTTAGGTCTAAAGGTTAATTTCCACAAGTCAAAAGTATATGGCATTGGTGTGTCAGATAGTGATGTCTCGAACTGTGCCGAAATTTTTGGTTGTGATGCGAGGATCCTTCCTTTCAAATATCTAGGCGTTTCCGGTGGGGGATAATATAAGTCTCAAAAGAAATTGGACCCCTATTGTTGATAGAGTTCATAATTTCTTTTGATATGTTTTAAAAAGTGTAAAGTATATGAATATATTATTGTATATTGTATTTTTGGTGGTTGAGTTTTTTTTTTGTTTGTTTCTAAAAAAACGAAAAAACGAAAATAAAGAAAAAACAAAAAACCGAAAAAAAAATATGAAAAATAAATGAATATAAAAAAACAAAAAAAAAAAGAAGTTAAAAAATATAAAACAAAAAAACAAAAAAAAACGAAAAAAAATATAAAAACAAGTTTAGTTTTGACTAAAAAATAAAAAATAAATGAAAATAAAGTTAAAAAACATAAACCGAGTTTTGGACATGTGGTGTAATTTTTTGCAAACTATAGGGACCAAATTTGAACTTTTAGGATTGATTTTGCAAAAAAAAGTAACAGAGTTAACCATGAAAATCGTTAAATAGACTATTGTGATAACTCTACGTCCCATATGTGGCTAGAGCCAAAAATAAAAAAATAAAAAAATAAAAAAATAAAAATAAAAATAAAACTAATAGGGCTTTTCTCAATTATGCGTAAAAATGTTGAGGCTTTTATGGTATTTGTCCAACTTAAAACTAATAGTTTCTGAGTTTTTGGGGTCGAACCTCTAATTAATAGGTGAAATTCAATTTTAATGATTAATTCAGGACAAAAAACATAGTTTGTTGTGGTGATACAAAGTAATTTGCCATTTATATAAATATATACAAAATTTAGTTGTTTAGTTTAAATAAATTATGTTTGATATCGAACAGTGACCATCTAATGGGCTATATGCCTATATCATATCATCAATGATTTATAAAAATAAAATTGAAAATGTAATGTGTAAAATGAAAAAAACAATTTAATGATTTTTTAAGTAAAAGTTTAAAAAACATAATGATTCGTTTTTCTAAAGTAAATCACTATATTTCTAACCGCAGATATATGATGGCGGTTTTGGTGTGCAGCAATCCTTATTATTTTATTATTTTATTTTATTTATTTATTTATTTTTACTTTTCTAATGTATTAGCTATAAATGTATAAACAAACTAAAGCATCTTGTACCTCCAAGGCTCCAAGCTGAAAGTCCTGTACCTGTCTTATTTCTATTTCTCGCGAGTCCAGTCCAATGCCCCAAACCACCTACGGGATTATGGCCCCACATGCTATGAGAAGCTAGTTTTCACATTGACATTCGAACAGCCGCACATTATGATTTGGAATTGCTGAGTTGCCGACTCGAGGCAGCTATCGTCACCATTAATATGTTTTTGTAAGGCTTAACGGTGTCTTAGTCTAAATACCGACGGTATCCGATGTGGCTTTATTCACCGCCGGTGAACAATGAGCCACGACTTCATTTTTATCGCCGGTACAATACCGACGGTGGCTTTCTACCGACTGCAAAAAAATGAAATTTTGACCGTTTGGAGAAGTGAATGTTGCCAAACCGTTGGCAATGGCTATATGTCACATTTTTTTTCTGTTTTTTTTTTAACAAATCTATTATATATACAATTCATTTTTCCAAAATTTAACCACACTATACACTCTTTAGAAATATTTTCATTGAAAATGTCTTCCAACAATCCAAACTTTTCCAAACAAAATGCTCCAAACCAAAATGATAACAACTCTTTCGTACTTTTCGGCTACGATCCGTTATCACCACCACCTTACCGGCCACAAATGGATGGTATTCATAGCAATTATTTACAATTCCAAATGCCACAACAATTCTATTTCCAATCTCAACCTCAAACTCAACCATCGCAAACCCAATTTCAATCCCAACCGCCTTTCACACCTTCAACCGAAATTGTTTCTGATTCCGAACACGAAGAACAACAACAAAAGAAAGGGAAGGCCGATCCGAGAAGATGGACACAAAAAGAAGAAGTTGAGTTAGCAAAAGCATGGATCGACATATTCGAAGGTGGTGGCACGGGAAATGGTCAAAATCGTGAATAATTTTGGTTACGTATCACAGAGCGATTTTGTAAGGGAATGGGTCGAGATCCAGATTATCGGACCTCCGACCAATGTAACTAGAAATAGAATCTTATGAACAAACTCGTGACACAATGGAATGGAATTTACAAACTTTGAAAAGCAATGGGCTAGCGGAGAAAGTGAAGCGAGTTTGTTGAAAAAAAACACACGCTACATTCCAAGATGATATGTTAAAGCCTTTTAAGTTTATTCATGTGTGGGAAGTTGTCAAAAGAAGCATTAGATGGAGGGAACTTGCAACACATGAAGAAATTGCTAATCCGCCAAAAAGAAGCCGAACATCTTCATATTCGAGCTCACAACAAGTCTCATCGGATGGTCACATAGGCGTTAATCTTAATGAAGATAACGATGACATCGAAGAAATACACCCGCCTCCTCCTCCAATGGGAAGGGACAAAACAAAAGCTCGAGCTAAAGGAAAAGGGAAAGCGGCACTTCAAATTCGTCAGTCGGAACTGAGCGGTCAGTTAGATCGGAGGAAATGATGACACAAATGGCACAATTGAATTCAAACTTTGGAGAGACATATGGCTGAAACTGTCCGACTCACAGAATATTTGGTGTTAATGCAAGATGTGAGACACTTCGACCCCAAAGATCAAGAGGCGGCTAAAGCGGTGAAGCAGTCGATTCGCGAAAAATATAAACTAAACCACAAATGAAATTTCGATGTTATGTTTTTTTTCTAGTTTTTATTTTTATTTTTATTTTTATTTTTTTTAAATTTTCACTTCATGTTTTTTTTAAGGTTTTTAATGTAATTTTTAAAGTCATGTTGTTTTTTTAGGATTTTTAAAATGTCATTTTTAATTTTATGTTATTTTTAATTTTAGTATGGTTTGTACAAAAGTTCTTATTTTTTTATTAAAAACTAAAAAATAAAAAATAAAAAAATAAACTCATAGTAATCCATTTACCACACGCTAGTCGTAGGTGAAAATTGTAAAAAACTGTAAAAGTTGATGTGGCGCTTATGTGACACCTTTTTACCATCGGTAAAAAAAAACACCACATCCCTTAACCTAATAATGTTTAGGTATTTAAGGATCCCTTTAATTTATTTGTTTTTAGAAATATAAAATATAATATTTTATTTAGATTAAATTATAATTATAGAAAATTATGCAATTTGTACTGCTATTAGATGTTGTCTCTTATTCACTTAACATTCATAATCAAGTTTCATCAGCTTTAGTAACACTACCAGTGATGTATATAATTTGAGTGAGTTAGGTTTAGGAACCTGATGATACACATAGTGTTTTCAATCCCACAATATTATAGTGATAATAAATCATACCCCTCTGTCCCAAAATTACTCCCAAAATTACTGTCCACAGATAAAAAAAACATAGATTAAAAAAAAGGGAAAATACAAATCTAGTCATTTTTGTTAATTACTTATCAAAAAATAGCCAAAAAATACCACTTAGCCAAAAATAGCCCACAAAACCGTTGTCAACTTATGGTTGACTACGGTCAACGTCGTTGGCTACTGGTTTAGGCCGAAAAGTACTATTTCGTGGTAATGGACTACTGTTTCACGGGCCCGTTTACTTTTTCGTGACCCATTAGTCCAAAGTATATAATGAAAAAAATTTCAGTTTAGGTCTTTTTCCTATTGTTTTCTTTGGTTTGACTACTTTTTTCTCTCAATGGAACACCCGAAGAACAACCAGGTTTGTCTACTTTTCATCAAAATTTTACTGTGTATGTGATTAGGAGTAAGTTTTGTATATGAGGTTAATTTTTTTTTGAAAAAAATCAAATATATATATATATATATATATATATATATATATATATATATATATATATATATATATATATATATATATATATATAAAACCGTAGGTTTCATACGAAACCTACAGTGTACAAGTGCCCAATGCACAGATTGTGCAGTGTCGACTTGTACACCTACGGTTTCGTATGAACCGTACGGAATTTTTTTTTTTCGTTTTTTTTTTAAATCGATTCAATATGATCGGAACATTATGTATTTTGTAGTTGTATAATATTTTTTTTATAAAACAAAAAAAAGGAAACCGTAGGTTATTTGGAAACCTACGGTGTACAAGCATTTACTGCACAGTTTGTGCAGTAAACTCTTGTACACCGTAGGCTTCCCAAAAAATACGTTTTTTTTTAATAAAAAAAATTTATAACTAATAAACATTTGTATCCCCTTGTATGTATCTTATGAATTTTTGTTGGAAAAAAAAATCGTAGGTTTCCTAAAACCTATGGTTTTATATATATATATTTTTCATTTATCTTAAAAAAACAAATTGTTTAAACGTATTTTTAAGGATTGTATCCCCTTGTATGTATGTTATGATTCAATGTTTGCATGTTGTTAAAAATGATGTTATTTTCTATGTTTCAATTATAGCATACAATAGCATAAACGTATTTTTAGGGATTGTATCCCCTTGTATGTATGTTATGATTCAATGTTTGCATGTTGTTAAAAATGATGTTATTTTCTATGTTTCAATTATAGCATACAATAGCAATGTACTATTGATTTGAAAAAGTTTATATGTTTATAATGTGTAGATACTTTGAAGTATATTGTATTGATAAAATAACAATGTGTTTTGGTACTTTCGGGTTTGTTATAAAATATGTTATTGTCACACCATTTTCAAAGTACAATGCTAAATTTGGTATACTAGTAGTATAGGAAATTCCAAAAAATGTAGTCAATAAATTTCCTTTGGTATTTTATACAAAGTAGATAGAATATATGAAATGATTAAGTCTTATATTGTGTGCTTTCTCTAATTGTTTATCAGTTTTTTTCTTTTATAAAACTTTATTTAACCTTAATGTTTATTTAATTTTGTAGCTTCCAAAAAAAACGATGATGGGTCACTTATTTGTTAAAGCTTCATGCCATAAATTGCATGAAGTTTTGAGTCGCTTGAACGGACCCGTGCGCGATCTTTTTTCAACAACTAGCTTAGGTTACTTGTTGGACCTACCAGCTCAGTCCGAAGACGGACTTCTTATTCATGGGCTGTTACTGCATATGTTGCGTCCTACTGCTGAAACGGACGCATCTGAACGTCTATATTTTAGGTTTTCTAGACGTACACTGTCATTTGGGCCGGAGGAGTTTTGTCTTGTGACCGGACTTTACATGGGCCAGTGTCCTACATCAAGGATCGAATTTTCAACCATGTATAAACACAGATATGGTGAAAATACATTTCGGTCCAGAGTCTTCCCATATCGCACAGACACTTCTTTACTTGTAGAAGATTTAGAGCTCCTTATCTTGAATCAACGGTTCAATGACATATCGGCTCACGACGGTGTCCGTGCCATTTTGCTATATATCCTCAATCAAGGTTTTTTGGGAAAGGAGCTTAATGATAAAGTCACCAAGGAATTTTTGTGGGTGGTGGAGAACCTGGATCAATGGAATAGGTATTTGTCAATTTAATATTTATAATAAAATACTAATTTTTATACGTTTAACTAATACTTTTTTCTTGTAATATAGGTTCTCGTGGGGGAGTTATCTATGGACTAAATCATACCTTAGATTGTCGGGTATGTTTAAGAAATTTGAGGATCATATGTCCAACCATCCAACAAAAGCGATTGTGTACACACTATCGGGTTTTGTTATTCCTTTGAATGTATATTTAAGTAATTAAAAAATATATTTAATAATTTATCGGTTTTATTTTTTTTGAAAATTTTAGTTAGTGCTAACACTTATAAATTAACGTATATTTATTACAAGATATGGATATGGGAGATGTTCCCAGTAATTCGGGATAATGCTGCGATACGACGCAATTATTTATATCCTCGTATATTGCGCTGGTTTCATATTAGGAGGTTAACTTGGGCGAAAGTTTACGATGTTTTCGATGTTGATCAGGACGAGGCGCATCAACCCAAAAAAAAGATGATTGCCTCAGATGTCGAGTCCTCTACTCCACATTATTTGTCATATATTACTAGTCTGAATTCTGAATCGTCTAATGTCCCTTCTTCTATACGCTACAACTTTAGAAATGATGTAAGTAAATTTGTAAAAGCAGAATCTAGTATAATAAAAATTTTCAACTATTATTGATATATGAAATAATTTATGTAGGGGGCATCTTCGTCTGATCCATCATGTGGAAACAACCAATCTTCCAAGTCTACCGAGGGAACTCATACGGTGGGAATTAACAAAAAAACCGCGCGAGAAGTAATGGCAAGACTTCAATCTTTGGAGGAAGAAATCCGAGGATTGAAAAATAAAGGTGGAACTCGAGAGGGTGATGATTTGGAAGAATTTTTTAACGAAGCTTTTGAGGTATTACTATCAATTTCAATATATATGATGTATTAATTAATTTTTTAACGAAGCTTTTTATTAATTATTTTTTCTTTAAATGTAGGGGAATGAGAATGTGGTTGGTAGTCCATAGAAATCAAATCGAGTAAACGAGGATGAACATGTTGATAATCCACCATTGTTTGATTCTAATACAAATCGTGAAGGAGGTTATAATTTTTTTTTCTATATTAAACTTTTTATTTTATTAAAGTATATTAAAAAAATTAATATTTTTTTTGTAGAAGAAGAAGAAAAAGAAGGTTGTTGCTAGAGACTTTGTGTATGCGGAAAATCGTATACCCGGGCCTCTTGTTGTGAAAGAAGGTCGTCCGGTTAGGCAATTGAAACCTTCTCAATATCTTAGCTCCCCATACGTTTCGGTAACTATGTTAAAAATCATATTTACTATAATTTTATTACTATATGGATACTTATTGACTACGTATATAATGTAGGTTCAAAATGCCCCCCGATATCGTACATGTGGGGTAATACACAACGAACCACCACCCCCCGTATTTGTCAGCGATCCCCCGACACTTTTATTAGAGCCGTATGTGAATCCGGGTTGTAACGCTCCTGCTCTATACATGGGAAACAAACCAACTGTTTTTTTGAAACATCGGTTATACAATGAAAAAATGGAAGCAAAGTTTTGGGATGTGCTTTTTTATGCAAGTGAATTGGGATTTTTAGATGAATCGGTATGAAGACATTCCTTTATATTTAAATTTTAAATATATTAATAAGCTACTTATGTTTAAATTAAATTTAAATGCAACATGTTGACATATGGGGTAGGCTTTTGAATGAGCGGAGAACGAACGATGCTCGATGGACAATCATGCAATCGTCATTTTTTGGTGCATTTGAGATGTTCCGGTGGGCAGGAAGTGCAATGGGAAATCCGTTTGACCCATTGGATGGATGTAAATCTTGGCTAGAAGTTGACCGTGTAAGTAAAGAAATAATATATATATTATCAGTCACTTTAATTGTCATATTACACTAATTAAACGCTGTAATTAATTGCAACGGTTGTGTGTTAAAACAGGTTTATTTTCCAATATGCATCAACCCACATCATTGGGTACTTGGCGAGTTATGGATGGACACACTGTCGTTGAATTTGTACGACAGCTTCCGATTATTTGGCACCGTGAAGATTATTGATTTTGTGCGGTTTGAAGAGCTTATTGATCGCATTCTACTGGAAATTGGCTATTGGAACCACATGGGTTTGCCTGTTCAGAAAGCATCCATCAATGTTACGGATGTTACGGACGTGCCCCAGCAAGAATGGATGTTTGGAGAGTGCGGTGTATTTATGCTGATGTTCATGGAGCAGCTTGTTTCAGGTCGACCGATTGGTATATCGATGACACCTGTTGTTGCTGCTACTCAATTTCGCTATAGGATGACCATGATATATTATGGATATTCTACACAGGCGATTTTTAGTTAGTCCGAGTTGTATGTTTTTAGTGACATTCAATGTGTACTGTTTCATGACGATTGGTTAAGAAAATGTCCCCTAATTGTTAAACATAAACAAACTAGCACGAGAATAGTACATATTATATAGATTAATCATAATAAACAAGCAAATATAAAACTTAATACATAGATAAACTCATAAATAATGCATAAACTTACTACTTGATTAATCAATAATTATTAAATTCAAACATCTGGAAAATCATTTGGAAATTTTGTTTTTTCTTGAATCACCCGGTCGTAATTTTTTTGTATGTTTTTGAGAATCTTTTTCATTTTAACCTCTTCTTTGTTGGCGTAGTCTATTGCTTCTCGTACCCAAACCCTTGCAGTTTTTATGTCGCGTTCATTATCTTGAACCGTCCTCATTTTAGACCAAATATCGACTTGTAAGTTATCCAACCGTTTCCTATCTTCTTCAACGCCTTTAATCTCGTTCTTGATCTCTTCTTTTTTTTTATTAACATTTGCAATCGCTTCTCTTGTGGCATCAACCACCATTTATCTTGAGAGGTGGACATGATTGTATGTGTATGAGGGTTATAGATTAACCACTAATATATGATGTGTAAATCTCAGACGCATACATTTAAGTCTCTATATATAATTGAAAATTTAACTACTTTTTTATAGGTTTTGACTACTATCAAATAGTTTTTGACTACTATATTAGGTGTTGTCATATCGCACCAAGATATTATTCTAATTTGACTACATTCTTATAGGATTTGATTACTGTCTACAAGCCATTGGCTACTACCTCATGTTTAGTTTTATCGTACAGTGAAGATTCGACACATGATTGTTATTTGACTACTTTTTTATAGGTTTTGACTACTATTTTATTCGATTGACTATTTTTTATAGGTTTTGACTACTATCTTATAGCCATTGACTATTATCTAATGTCATATTTAATGTAAATTTGTTATCAATTCATAAATCAAAGAAACAATAAAAAAATTGTAGTGTGAAAATGACAGAAAGATCAGAGGAGATGAAAAGGATCCTGGCAAAATTTAATTGGCCATCTACGTCCAACAATAAGCCTCCTTTGGAGTCAAATTCCAATAACGTTTCAACCAACCCCCATCCCCACGTCGATCTTCCTATATTAGGGGAGAAGATGGATGAGGAACTGAAAAAAGTGTTGTTACAAAGAGAAGCTGAAGTGGATAAGGCTTTTGAAGATTATCGTTTCCAACGAAACCATCTAGACAACTACTGGGATGATATTGACCGTAAAAGGAATTGGATTATAAGTACTAGGCAAGAAATCCAATCTGCCGAGAGTTCGATCCGCTCTAGTGAAGAAATTTTTCGAATGCTAAAGAGTGAATTACAACTTCGTGAGTACTATTTGGAGAGAAAAAAGGAAGTCCTTGCTATGAAAAAAGAGTATCCTTACGAGTTTCCGATGTGGGAAGAAGATGAGTAGTATTTTAATAATTTGCTTGTTTGTTGAAGTAATTTTAAGGTAGAATATATGTCTATGTATGTCTTTTATTTGTAAATTTTAGCTAATATATCTGTATCTTTGCTTAATAGTAGTGGTTGGTTAGGAAAATAATAATCTGTAAGAGTATTTGGTTTACCTATGTTTAGTAATCTAATTATGTTAATGTCAAATAATTGTATTTGAATGAGTACTGTATTGTAAACTAGATACGTATGATGTGTTTAATGTCAAGTAATTGTATTTTAATGAGTAATTTATTTCTAACAGTAAACTAGATACCTATGATGTGTTTAATGTCAAATAATTTATTTCACAGAATAGTCTGTACTATATGCACCCTATAAGATTCTTTAATTGTCTATATAACAATTCTGCCATATGACATTAGTTTGTATCATAAAAGATGGATCCTATTTTACCACTAACAGGATCAAAAAAGATGTAAAATTAAAAATGTTACAAGTGAAACGAGATGTGAAGCACTTCATAGAATTCATAGCGAGATCATGTTTGTTTTATCTGAAGAAATAAATATATGATATTCCAGAAATAAATATATGATATTCCAGAAATCATGTTTGTTTTATCTGTTACTCAACGCAATGTTTCTGTCTGGTAAACGAAATCAGAAAAAAGAATAGATTACAACTTGTACAAAACAATATTAAAAGGATAGACAACAAGTTACCATAGATGGAAACACAAACCATTACAAATAATAACATACATTACATTATGAAATGGGTCGAGGTTATTACCGGACAAAAAAAGATGTAAAATTAAAAATGTTACAAGTCAAACGACATGTCTGCTAATTTTGACAATATTATTTGTAAACAACATGTGTTCTACAGTTAAACGAAATCAGAAAAAAATATATTACAACTTGTACAAAACAATATGAAAAGGATAGCACAACAAGTTACCATAAATGGAAACATAAACCATTACAAACAATAACATACATTACATTTTACATTTTACAACTTGTAGACAACAACACAAAAAAAGAAAATCCAACTACAAAGTAACGCTATCTTCAAGTGCAGTATTTTACTTTGAAGCTTCTTCTTCGATCGAGCTAAGTTAGAAATTATCAACGAATTATTGTCTTTTGCATCATCCACCCAACAAATAAACCCAGACTGTGGTGGCTGATAAATAAATATAAAAAAAAATTATGTATATTGTGTAAATATTCACTAAAAAATTATAATATAAATAATTATAGGACAACCCAAATACCTCTTTAAGACAAGCGTAAAATAACCGTATAGGGTTGTTGGTAGTTCTTGAGGTCCTTATAATACCTTGAGCCCCACAATTGCAAATTATCATTTTTTGGTTTATGAGAAGTAAATTTTTATTGGTGTTGACAGGTAAATATATCTTCAATTATATAGTGCCATTAGACTACTATTTTATAAGTATTGACTACTGTCTACTAACATTTGACTACTAGTTTATGTGTTGTCTTCTCATACAGTGAATTTCGGAAATATGATTGTAATTTGAGTACTGTGTAATAGGTATTGACTACTGTCTACTAGCATTTGACTACTAGTTTATGTGTTGTCTTATCGTACAGTGAATTTCAGACACATGATTGTAATTTGACTACTATTTTATAAGTATTGACTACTGTGTACTGGCATTTAACATTATTTGACTACTGTTTTACATACTTTGAGTACTTTCTACCCTGCATAATGTATTCTTATTTCGAAATGACTACTCTAAAAACGAATAATTACCCCTTCATTCAATTTGAAATGAAATCCATTTCGAAATGACTACTGTCTACTAGCATTTGACTACCACTACTGTGTTATAGCCATTGACTACTGTTTACTAGCATTTGACTACTACTTTATTCCTTTTAATAGCTTTTGAAGTGATTTATGGAAAGACTTATCACTAAATTAGTTTTTAACTCGTCAACATTAAAGATGAGTTTCTCATACAATGACCATGAAGAAAGCTTTACCAACTTGCCTGTTTACCTCCACAACATTCAGCGTACAAATCCCCATAGTTACACTTTCATCAAAACCGATGTTTTGGATCGGTTTGAACTATGTTTTTTCGCTATTCGATGTGTGGTAATCTACTTTCCATTTGTTTATTTTTTGTGCTAAAAAGATTTAAATTAGTTTGAAAACTAATAATTGTGTTATACTAACTATGAAATAGATCAACACATTCTTAGGATGCATGCTTCCGGTCATCTTTATAGGCAGTGTTCGTATTCGAGGAGAGTATCTTAATTTAATGTTTGTAGCAGTTTCTATGGATGCAAACAACAACACTACGCCAATAGCATTTGGTATCGGGGTGGAAAATAATGTTAACTCCTGCACTTGGTTCCTTATGAGGTTGAAGATTGCTATCGGAGAGGGTAGGGAAGTTGCGTTCATAACCAATATGGACGATACCATTTCTTCTTTTGTGGGTCAGGTATTATGGTTATTCGTTTAAGAGTGTTTTGATTTACTATCGCTTAAGAATTGGTCAAAGCACAAATTTAGACTACTTGTTCTTCCGTGAATGCAAAGCATATACCACGCAAGATTTTGAAAAATCATTTTCTAAGTTAAGTCATGCTGCACGTGAGGTTCTTGCCAACATCGGAAATACGAAATGGGCACAGGCCTATTTCCCGAATATACGTTGGAATGTACTAAACATTAATATTCCAGAATTCCTATTGTTGTTATTGGTTAGTCAACGTAATGTACCGATAATAACGCTAATTGATGCAATTGTTCAGTACATCCAATAGACGTTTGCAGAACGCAGTGTCGTAGGAGGTAATTTAGAAAGTTTTTATAAACCATTAAAATATCCATAATTGACTATCCTTTTACTTTTCAGGGATGTTGAACACCGTATTCACCCCTTACGCAGAGATGGTCCTTTATAGGAGGATGCAAAAGTCTCTACGATGGAAAGCAACTAAAATTCCACCTAAGATCCCGTCTCCGTTCCCCTCTTATATTTTCCAAGTATTTGATCTACAAAGAACGTGTGTTGTAGATCTTAATCGACACACATGTTCTTGTGGGAAATGGCGCAGTCTGGGTATAACATGTGGTCATGCTATTGTTGCAGCATGTTATACAAAAAACACGGAATTAACCGATATGGTTCAAATATATTATCTTGCTGATGTGTTTCGAACTACATACTAGACTAGAAATGTGAACGTTGTTCCCCCTGCATCAGAATGGGAAATACCAGAGCCGTTGATGGTCGTTTTAATCCCTATGTAATCCTATTTTACTATTATTTGCTAATAGTTTTCTTTTTAAATCGATGTGGAGTAACCTGAGATTGTGGTTTTAATAAATGATGCAAGCGTATAGTATTCGATGTGGAGTAACCTGAGATTGTGGTATTGAACATTTCCATTTTACAAAACCATACTGTTTATATTACATTAGGTGGTATAAATCAAAAAATATTTACTAAACATTAGGTGGTAAAATTCAAAGAAATTACATTGCAACATTTACTCTTCTTTAACAATTAATAGCATCTACAATATATAGTTATTGTATAATTTAAACAATATATTTATGTAAGTTATACTACAATTTAACTACTCCTTCACATTATTTCACAACGGTTTCAAAAAATTTGACTACTAGTTTCTAGAGTGAATAATGTTTTGTCATTTCGAACAGTAAAATTGTCCTTTCAAACAGTACTTCTATGTTGCTCTCACCCTATTAATATGCAACTAACATACATCTTAAACGTGATACATTACAACATTCAAAAATTTAGAATGAATTCATATGAGTTCGGTGTTTGGCATTGTGAAGAAAAAGATTGCTATGTTTGTTCCGATAACAACCCAATTCTGGAAGGCCCAGATTTCTCACTCCCAGATAACATGCCTGACGACATTTTCCAAGCTATGAAGGCCGCTGAAGAAGCCAACGAAAGGGACTCTCAAATTAGTCGCATACTCAACCAACGTGCAAACGACATAGCAGATCAAGTAATTGAAAAAGAAAAATGGATTGCTGAAACTACAAAAAAAATCAAAGATGCTAAGAAATGGATTCGAGAGGCAAATAGGGAGTTTAATATACTTCAAGCTGAACGGGACCGTCTAACAGATGTTAGAATTAGAGGGGATTTTATCGATCGTGAACAAATTTTTTATCCCAAACAGTTTCCTAATCTGTGGAAACCAATTTAATTATGTTGTGTTTATTATGTCGCAACTTATGTTATTTTATCGTAAGCTAAAAATGGCAACTTATGTTATTTTATGTCGTTTTTAACAGCACCAAGCATACTTTGGAGGGTAAAACCAATGATGTAACGATATCGAATTTGAAATCCGGATAATTTCGGACGAAGAACTATGTAAAAACGACGTAACCAACATATAAAACATGAAAATCAAACTAAAAAACATAATTTTATCGTAAGCTAAAAATGGCAACTTATGTTATTTTATGTCGTTTTTAACAGCACGAAGCATACTTTGGAGGGTAAAACCAATGATGTAACGATATCGGATTTGAAATCCGGATAATTTCCGACGAAGAACTATGTAAAAACAACGTAACCAACATATAAAACATGAAAATCAAACTAAAAAACATAATTTTATCGTAAGCTAAAAATGGCAACTTATGTTATTTTATGTCGTTTTTAATAGCACGAAGCATACTTTGGAGGGTAAAACCAATGATGTAACGATATCGGATTTGAAATCCGGATATTTTCCGACGAAGAACTATGTAAAAACAACGTAACCAACATATAAAACATGAAAATCAAACTAAAAAACATAATTTTATCGTAAGCTAAAAGTAGCAACTTATGTTATTTTATGTCGTTTTTAACAGCACGAAGCATACTTTGGAGGGTAAAACCAATGATATAACGATATCGGATTTGAAATCCAGATATTTTCCGACGAAGAACTATGTAAAAACAACGTAACCAACATATAAAACATGAAAATCAAACTAAAAAACCTAATTTTATCGTAAGCTAAAAATGGCAACTTATGTTATTTTACGTCGTTTTTAACAGCACGAACAAATGGAAAATATATTACAAAGACAATGACAAATACATTACAAACATAATATATTTCAAATATATTACAAACACAATGTCAAATATATTACAAACATAATATATTAAAAATATATTACAAACAACACAACAAATATATTACATAGTCAACGACAAATATATTAATGCATCAATATTTAAAGGGAATAAATTTTACATCGGCAATAAAACAGTCATCAAAGGGTCTGGTATTTCCCATTCAGATGGTGGGGGAAGTGGGTGAACGGTTTGTGTCTGGTAGACGAGCTGAAATACATCAGCATGGTAATATACTTGAACCAAATTAACTATTTCATGCATGTTTGAATCACGTGCTGCTATGATGGCATGACCACATGCTATACTGAGACTGCTCCATTTTCCACATGAACAAGTACGACCGTTAAGGTCTACAACACAAGTTGTTTTAAAATCAAATACTTCATACACATATGTCGGCATGTGAGACGAGATCTGTTGGGGGATCTGTGTTGCTTGCCAACGAACAGACTTTTGCATCCTTCTTTGAACCACCATTTGAGCATACGGTGTTAGTACACAAGTCAAACTCCCTGAAAAATAAATATGGTTAGAAAAGGTTGTTGTACAACCTATTTAATTCTTTTATATTGCACCCGAAAATATACTTGCCATTATACTTCGTTCAACAAATGTATTTTGCATGTACCCACGAATTCCCTCGATAAACGCTATTATCGGTACATTACGATGATTGAGCGATACTACTGAAAAATATTGAGGAACTTCCATGTTGAGTACATTCGAACAGATGTTAGGGAAATAGGTTCTTGCCCATTTCGGATGACCGATATTCGTAAGCACTTCACGAGCATCAATGTGTAGCCTAGAAAAATTTTGTTCAAAAGTCGACATAGTGTAGGATTTTAATGTTATCCAGAACAAAGTTTCCATTGATCTTCCAGAGCCTACTGTTGTGCGTAAATATTTGTGCACGCTCTTACAAGTGTAACCATGATAAGAATTAGTGAAAACATTATCTATGCAAGAGCCAACAACATCGTACATATTGGATATGAACGCTACTTCCTTAACCTCTCCGAGACATTCTTTTAACCTCATTTGGAACTACATAGAAGTTACCACATTATTTTCAACCGCCATACCAAATGCTATAGGGAAAGTCAGATTGTTCCCATCTTTAGCAACCGCTACAAACATTGTTTTTAGGTAGTCCCCTCTAAGACGGACACTACCTATGTAGAGGACAGGCAAGAAACAATTTACGAATGCATGGAGCTGTATTTTTTAAGAGTGCAAAACAATTAGTTTAAATGTACAAATATTAACAAATGTAAAGCAACAAAAGAAATTTGGAAAAGAAATATACCACCCATCCAATAGCCAGAAAACAAGATTGGAAACGATCCATCAAATTCGTTTTGATGTGAGTGTGAGTATGCGGGTTGGTTCACCTTAGGTTATAAAGGTAAACAGGCAAGTTGTTAAAACTTTCTTCATGGTCACTGTCAGAGAAACTCATTTCGAATCACTTGTAAGAGACAATTACCAATTACTTAGTGTGCCTAAGGTTGTGGAGGTAAGGGCCTTACCACATGCGGACACATATGTATGTAGGAGCTGTAAAGGCAAGGTCCATAATGTATTGTCTTTTCGAACAGTATATTTGTCGTTTCAAACAGTATCTCCGTGTAAGGTATCTGAAAGTTGGATACTCTTTGACATTATTTGACTACGGTTTCATAGACTTTGACTATTGCTTCGTAGCCTGCATAATGTATTGTCTTTTCGAATAGTATATTTGTCGTTTCAAACAGTATCTCTGTGTAAGGTAACTGAAAATTGGACTACTATTTCACATTATTTGTCTACGGTTTCATAGACTTTGACTACTGCTTTGTAGCCTGCATAATGTCTTGTCTTTTCGAACAATATATTTGTCGTTTCAAACAATATATCTGTATAAGGTATCTGACAATTGGATACTCTTTCACATTATTTGACTACGGTTTCATAGACTTTGACTACTGCTTCGTAGCCTGCATAATGTATTGTCTTTTCGAATAGTATATTTGTCGTTTCAAACAGTATCTCTGTGTAAGGTATCTGACAATTGGACTACTTTCTTTCATTATTTGACTATGGTTTCATAGACTTTGACTACTGCTTTGTAACCTGCATAATGTAGTTTCAAATAGTACTTATGGGAATCCACCTAATTGTATGTCAGTATTTTTTCTTATTTAAGTACTATAAAATTAAAACAAACTAACAAACAAATTAAAAAAATGGCCTCTAATCAAGCAACTTCTTCGAACGCAGCTGCTCCGTCCAATACTCCACATCCATGGACGATAAGAGAGGTAATGGTGATAACACGATGTTGGATGAACATTTATGATGATGTAACCATGGTTAACCCTGATTGCTTTGAAGGTGATGAATGGACCCACATAGCAGCTATGTTTAACCTCTCGTTGGGAGAAGGAAAACACCGAACACAAGAAGATATTGTTGGTAAGTGGTTGGATTTAAAGGAAAAAATCACATGGTTCAATCGATGGTATCATCATCTTAAAAACATGTATCGTCATCCAAACAACGACGAAGATCTTTTAGAAATGGTTAAATATCATTACATTTTGGAGCACGAGGGAAGTGACTTCGAGTATGAGGATGCATGGATTCTAGTTAAAAATAACAAATAGTTCATGTAGAAGGCACTTTTATGTGAAATGTCTTATGTAATGTTTCCTACGGGTGTATCTCTTTTCCAATAATGTTTTATGTTTGTGTTTTAGTTTTCATGGAATAAAGTAGATAATAAGTGGGGTACTAGATTTAATTAATAATCTCAGAAGTGCAGTTTAATACAAGCAATACAAATTACAAATACGGGAATTCATTACTTTCCTACATTAATCTAAGGACAATTTAAATCAAATGTGCTGTTGAAATCAAATGTAGGGTATACGCTTTCGTTCTGTGACCCGCTTCCGGATGCAAATTCATCAGTCATTATGCCCTTTTGTGTAGATTTTTTCCTCCCCCCAGATCCGCTCCCCGATCCCCTACTCGTACAATCGTTCCTCGTGTGTCCAAATCGACCGCATGTAGAACATTCTTGTCATATGGGACGCTCACCTTGCGACGGAATACGGCCAATGTTTCTTGGCCTACCCGACTGACGTCTCTTCATTATGGGTGGCTTCACGGTCATCAAATCATCCGGGATCTCCCACTCAGATAGACTTGGTAAGGGGTTCACAGACTCCTCGTAAGTTTTCCTCAGTGTCTCTGTAAAGTAAGCCTTTAAATCAAATTTCGAACAATCTTCATAACAACTCATTGTTAGCACTTTTATGACATGGCCACAAGGTAAGCCATCTATTTGCCACCACCTACATGTACAGGTTCTTTGTTGGAAATCAACAATGACACTTTTGTGAGTAGAGCTTTTCACTTCAAATCTTCTATTTGAGGGTACACCATCCAATTATTACAAGCATTCTTATTTGCTTGTATAATCGTTTCAGCCCATGGGGCGAGTGTTGTTTTTGTTTCAGCTAAAAAAATAGACATAATTTCATAATATTATAAGAGTAGTAAAATAACATTTCAAGTACTATTATATATAAAATATTAGTACCTGCAACATTACGTTTCTGAAAACTCCATTGTTGCATTGTTGCACGAAAATACTCAATCAACATCAATATTGGCATCTTTCTTGCAAATCTTGACATTGAATTTATCGACTCCGCACTATTTGATGTTATAAGAAAATACTGATTCCCAGGAAAATGTGCCCTGGCCCATCTTTTTGGATTGATGTTTTGTAGGTATTCCCATACACGATTATTTACATTTTTAATTTTTTTCATCCTATTATCGAATTTTTAATAGTATAGGCTTTGCATGTCTCCCAAAATAATGCGTGTATTGTATCGCTACTTCCAAATTTTGCTGAAATGTTGAAATACAAATGGATACCACATATTCCATGATGGGCATGAGGAAATATATTTGCAATTGACGTCGCTATGGATGGAGCCCTATCAGATATGATTGTAAGGTCTTCCAGGTTGCCTATACATTCACGTAGTTTTCGAAGGAACCAGGTCCACGTCTCCGTACATTCACTTTTGCATATGGCATAAGCAAGGCAGGATTTGGTTTTGACCGTCCATTGTCACTGCGAGTAACATCGTACCTTTGAATTCACCCTTTAGGTGACCACCATCAATTATTAGGGTCGGACTACAATATTTTATGAACGCTCGTACCTACAATTAGTTTTGATTGCATTAACAAATACCAATTAGTATTCATATGTTATATTTGTTATAAAAATTATCACTGCTTACCGAGCAACCCAACGCGATAAACACGAACTCAATCCGATCATCATCGTCTGTTCTTATCTGAGTAACAGTTCGTGGATTGTACTTGACCAAGTTGTGCAGATACGCTGGTAGTTTGGTGAATGAATCATCTTTGGTACCTCTTAACATCAACAACGCATACTGTTTTGCCTGCCATGCCGGTTGGTATGAGATATTGATTGGAAATTTCGAATTGATGTCCCTCACAATTTCATTACCCCGATAAACTCTATTATAATCTCCGGCCAATACTTCAACGATAAAGTGCCCAAGTACCTTTTTCTTTGATTGTCGATGATTAGACTCCAAGTTTGTTGCACAACATGTGTGTTGGTCAACAACTTTTGTGACTTGGAAAGCAGTAGTCGATTGGATTCCCTTTGCCCTAACCATCCATGAACAATTTTTTACCAAACAAACAACCTCAAACCTTTCTTTGCTCGATCTGGTAGTCTTATACTGCTTACCTTGTTCCATGCATTGTCTTCCAATTGCAAGCTTACACAACTCTTTGTCATAAAAAATGTCTAGAACCTTAATCTCTTCACTTATATCCACCCTCTGACATGGAATGTTCACATCAGCGTTTACAGGACACGAAGGCAAAGGGGGCATACCATGAAACATGGTATCTAAATAAATAAGCTTAGGTTCGTCATTAAATTCTTCTCCGCTAGAATCACTCTCTAGGCCAGATATATCCAACTTGTCACAATCCGCAAACTCGCCATATCCTTTTAGTTCAACATCATGCAAAAACGGAACTTCCTGTTTTCCAGATTCATTACCAACCTTATTCACCACGGCTACTGCTTTTTTTTTTTTTGTCAGAGTAATGATTTACATCAACATCATTAACATATGTACCAACATCATTATCACCGATATACTTATAATTCTCCGGTGTAACATACATAATCGGTTCTGGCACTACATTTACATTTTCAGCGACACTATGATATTGACTTTTACTTGGACTTTTAAAATTACCTAATGGGTTGTTGCTCCCTTTTCCACTTGATAAATTAGCTGCAGATGCCTTTCCTCTATCATCCACTTCGTTACGCCAAAAGCCTTCTTCAACCACCACATACACAAACACAGATTTATCTCCAACGACATTTATTATCTTGATCAGGTTTCTAATATCACGATCATCAATAATACCACAATAATAGAGTTGTTCTGGATGTTGATAAGCCAGACTAACTTTTGATTCTTCGGGAAGACCCATCTTGCACTTCACCAAATGAACAAATTCGGTGAACGTCGCGGTTTCGTAAAATTTAACACCTAAATAAAACATTCTCGGATTGTATCCCGGAGGCCAAACATATGATAATTGGGAATTAACAAACTCCCATCTGCCATCCGTAATGAGCAATACAAAATACTCGTTACAACTCATTATCTTAATTTTAAGAATAAAGAAGCTACAGAGAAGAAAATTTCCCAAATATGAAATATTTCCAAAAATATAAAATACTTAATATATATAAGGTAGGTTCAAAACAGTAGTCAATTCTGACAAAAAAGTAGTCAAGTTTAACAAAAAAGTAGTCAAATTTAACAAAAAAAGTAGTCAAATTTACCAACAAAGTAGTCAACTTTAACCAAAAAGTAGTCAAATTTAAACAAAATAATTGTTAAAATTTAAACAAAATAATTGTTAAAATTATTCTACATATTATAAACACTCTTTTTTTTACTCTATATTACAAAAAAAATAATCATAATAATAATAATAATAATAATAATAATAATAATAATAATTTTAATACCGTAGCTTTTTTGACAAAACAGTAGTTAAAACCCCCAAAGTAGTTGATTAAAAATAAAAATAAAAAAAAACCGTATTTTTTCCCATAAAACCGTAGCCTACGGTTAGGGAAACCGTAGGTTTCGAGATACCTACGGTTTTGTATGTTGAAAATGAAAAAAAAAATTATACAAAACACGAAACAGTAGACGAATCTCGAAACCTACGGTTTCGTGGGCTATATTTGGACATTTACTAATTTTTTGCTAAAAATTGCTAATGACTTTCTTAATTTGGCTAGATTAGTAATTGTCCCTTAAAAAAACACTAATCACCTCTAACTTTATTAAATAAAATTATAGTTTTATCCTTTTAGAATTGTTGGGTTGCCGACTCGAGGCAGCTATCATCACCATTATGTTTTGTAATAATGTTTAGGTATTTAAGGATGGCTTTATTTATTTGTTTTTAGGAATATAAAATATAATATTTTATTTAGATTAAATTATAATTATAGAAAATTATAAGATTTGTACCGCTATTACAAGTTGGCTCTTATTCACTCAACATTCATAATCAAATTTCATCAGCTTTAGTAACACTACCTGTGATGTATATAATTTGAGTGAGTTAGGTTTAGGAACCTGATGAGACACATAGTGTTTTGAATCCCACAATATTATAATGATAATAAATCATACCCGTCTGTCCCAAAATTACTATCCACGGACAAAAAACACACAGATTAAAGAAAACATTAATTACCAATAACTTTATTAAATGAAATTACAGTTTTATCCTTTTGTTGCATATAATTCTATGGTAGGTTAACTAATAATGAATGTATTTTAGTAAAAGGGATATTTATTTTTAGAAGTAGACTATTATTTTGGGACTAACCAAAAAGAAAATATGGACTATTAATATGAGACGGATGAAGTATTTAATAATCATGTAAAACATGCGTTACCAAACAATATAGATATAATATAAATTAGATATCTATAAGACAATGTATCCATAGTTAACCAGCCCGTCGATTCTCATATATTGATCCTATAACAATAATCCAATGGGATCTAACATGATGGATCACTGTAAGCAACAAGTCGACTATATTGTTTTGGAGATTCCTTGACATGTGAAAGTCAATAAAGGCAACCATTTGGGGGAGGGGGGGGGGGAGGATAGAGTACAAAACACCTATATTATTGAACATCCAATCATGTTCTACAACACTGTCTAGAATAGTCAATGGTCGTCATCTTACTCAGTTAGATGACTTAGTATGTACTGTACTCTGATACGTAACACGTACCCCGACACATAATGATGCCACAAAACAAAGCTCTCATTTGCATTCCAATCTCAAACACATACCTCCAGTATAAGACTACTCATTCTCTAGCTTAAATACAATCTAAGCATTATAACAAGAACAATAAATCTAGCATGTTAACCAGACAATATATAACCAAATCTGGCACGCACAATACATGTCATGCAATATTATCAAATATACACTTAACACATATTCCAGATAATAAGCATTCAGTACACATATAAGCATCCGATTGATATAAAATACTTTTAAATAATGGATACTTTTAATAGTATTGTGTGTCATGAAAGTAACTACGCACTCACATTATTAAAGGTGGAAGATTCGCGGGTATGTTAGCTCTTCGTCTAACTCCCTTGCTTTCCCTTTTAAACGACCTAAACACAAATATTAGTAAGTTTTACTTTTCATTTATATATTTTACAAACTCTTCATTAGTCCCATAAAATACCAAGTTCCATCAAGTAAAGAATGACCAGATAAGATGATATTGGAGGTAAGATTCGTTTGATATATAAATATTTTGTTTGGAAAATCCATTGTCAACACCTCGCTAAGATCTTTCCTAGACACCACGCCCATAAGTAGATCAATTAGTATTCTAACTGTAATTACTGATAAATCATATTTATAGGTTCATAACAACAACAATGAATAAGGAGTCGATTTGCTATTTATAGGAAATTTTTTCGAAAAGTGTGTCGCACCTTACGTGACAGGCTCACATTGTGCCACATCATCAAAGGGTTGGTTGGGTCGGAAGGCTCCAGTTCTGCCATGTGTCCTTGTGGTTGGTGCGATGCTTGGCTCTGGTGTTGCCACGTGTCAACTGCCAACTATTTTCTCGTTTTCTTCGATAATCATAACGTTCACGTACGAGCTCCATTTTTTTTGTTCTTTACATCCACGATTTCATAATTTCGTTTACTACAACTTCCCTTTAGAACCTAATGACTAATTCACGATCTATTTTCAATTTTATTTTATAAACAAGATTGCACGCGTTATATTTATGAAAAATCATAACTCTCCATATGATGTCAGATTTTAGCGGTCTTTATATTCACGGGTTCGTATTCACGTCTACTACAACTTTCATATAGATTATTTCATTCTTTTATAAAAGTAACTCAAATATTATTTATATACAAATAACAGTCATACAAACAACACATATCATGTATGTAGAATTCTTATTTATTAATTTATTTATAAGAAAAATTACATTATTAACTAACGTAACTTAAGATTCTTCTAGGAAATGCTTAACGCAAAAACGTGGGCATTACAATTATTCCCCACTTAGGATTATTTTGTCCCAAAATCATACATCAGCAAACAGTTATGGATAGCGACGGTAACACCCGCGGATTCGGGCTAGTCAATTAACATATATTAAGCGTTAAAAACAACTTTTTGTTAGAAGATTATTTATCATAATCTTAACCAAAGTTATAGTATACGTGACAAGATTTCCATGCATATAAAGAACGCTAAAACTTGACTTTGTATGAAGAAGTTATGTTTCTTCGAAGTTTCGCGATTAAACCGACACGACTCTGCGTACCGTAAAAAGTGAATTTTTAATAAATTACTTTTTAGCAAAAACAAACTAAACGAAAGTCATAGTAGTCATTAAAACGAGAGCGTGCATATAGAGAACGTCCAAATCTGACTTCGTAAGAGGAAGTTATGATTTTTCGAAGTTTTCGCGCAAGAGTGCGGACACAGAATTCGAAATTCTAATTGGTTGATTGTTGGCCGAAACAATCTAAACGAGAGTTGAAGATCTCATTAATATGAACCCTTCAGTAAAAAAGACAATCGAGAACAAAGTTCGTATGAAGAAGTTATGAATTTCGCAGGGACTTTAACAGTCTAAACCGGTCTAATTATAAACTTTTGTTAGACTAAGAATTAGATGTTGAGATCTTAATGAAAGTTGTAGAGCTCGTCGAGAGGATTTCGGGGATATATAGGACGTCGAAAATGGAGCTTGTATGCAAAAGGTATCGCTGTCCAAAGATTTGTGAAAATTGCACTGCATTGATGATGTGGCAGCACCGGATTGCGCCATGTGGCCATGTCGGGTAGTCGTCTTTTCTGTGAGATCAAGCGATGTGGAACGATGATGGCGTGACACATGGTGCCACAAAATAGGACACGTTACATACTTCTAGAAAGGGTGGCGTGGAAAGTTCTGAGTGCGACACGTGACACAAAGCTGAGAGGAACCAGTAGGACAAGATGGCGCGGCGTGCCTCTTGTCTGTGCGCGACACGCCTCCCAACAAGCTATATATATCCCTTCTAGTTTTCATTCATTTCACACCCAAAACTTCCTAAATCTCTCTCAAACCTTCAGAATTCTTTAAGTCCGGTGTTATTGAGTTTCGTGGGTAATTTAGCGGGGCTCTAGCATATCTAGGAGTCCGAAAATTAGAGCTTTTGGTTCGGGATTATGTCCGTGTATTTTTTCCGGTTTTCGCTAAAACCTTTTTAAGTTGCGCTACATTCTTTTTCTCTTAGTGTAACTTATGTTTATAGTCATAAGTCGTTATTATGAACCTATAAATAAGATTTATCAGTACTCATTATACTGATTGATATACCTACGGGGGAGGTATCTAGAATGGTCACGTTGGCTTGGTTGTTGGATTTCAGAAAGGCTACATGCCGAAATGATCCTGCCTCCCAACTATCCTTCCTGGTTGATCCTTATTTGATAGAACTATCAGAATACATTGGGATTATTGAGGAATCTATATTGTTATTCAAATAGTGTTCGGGATTATGAAACTAGGCTAAGACTTAGTGTTATACATTTAGGTCTTTGAAAAGTGTGAAGGCGAAGCGTTGCCCTAACTTTGAGTCAGCTACTTCTGTCAGGTGAGTGCATAGTGACTTTCAACTTACACATAGATACAAGTATTCTAAATGCTTAAATGTTATATGCGCTGTTTTTGATGTGTTTAATATATTTGTATAATATGATATGATTATTACTTGATTTAATTGTATATTATACTTAATAATATGATAGGGTAGTAAAGGGTTGTGCGAAATAAATGATGAGATGTTAGGATATGGTCGTGTGAGATAGTGGTTGTGATAGGTTAAGTGAGAGTTATGCGAAATAATAAGTCGTAACTTGTCGTGCCTATCCAAAGTACTAATGTACTGTCGTGCCTAAGCAAAGTACTATTCTATTGTCGTGCTTACGAAAGTACTGTTTGTACTGTCGTGCCATGACTAAGGTATTGTCATACTGCTGTTGGATCAAGGTGGCTAAGCCAATAACTAAATTGGTATATTCTTGTAATTAGAAGCGAAATCATTTTTGGATTTCCCTCATAACTAGAACTTGATTAGAATTAAATTTATAGAGATGGTGATTTATTAGATTATTATATGATTGATAAACTAATTGGAAATTATGAGGAAATAATTTGTTAATATATTATATGATTAATATATTAATTGGAAATAGACAGTTGGTTTATTAAATTATTATGTGATTAATAAATATGAGATAATTGTTAAAATAATTGATTAGTTAATTTATATGGTTAAGCAATTAATATGACACAATTATAATTGATTAATTGTTAATCATAATTAATCTAGAATTAATTTGTGAATAATTGGAATTAATTAAAGGCGCAATAGGTGAAGTGTAATTGTTCAATAGTTGAGCAAAAGAGGAAATTCTAGAAGCATCATGTCATGGACGGTTTTGGGAGCCTTTCTAGGGTTTCCAGAAGCCTCCTAAATGTTAATAAGGAAAAGATTTGAATTGGAATCAAATCCATTATTTAATTATTTAAATATTGCTTTGTCCCTAAGTTACCTAAACTATAAATAGGACCCCTTGAGCATCAGTTTTCGTGGTTCTCTCTTCCAAGAGGTATATGAACGAAAATTTACACTCTCCTCCTCTCTCCTCAAGTGTCTTCTAATTCCAGGGTTTGGGTGTGAGCCATTAGAGGCATCTAAGCTTTTGGTGCTTGCTTTCCAGGGAACTACAAGAGGATTTGATTTCATTATTTGCTATAATAATCAAAAGGTATGTAATCCTAATCTTTATGTTAATTTCGATTTTCATAGCCTCTCTCTAGGGTTTCTTGATGTTCATAGTTTATTGCTATCAATAGAGAAAACATGGATCCTTTCTAGGTTGCATGTAAACTTAAGGGTTTAGGTGTCTTTCTGCCACATGAATTTTTTTATAACCTAGAAAACCCATCAGTGGTATCAGAGCCTTAGTTTTCTGATTCATTGTGCATAATAGTGAATTGATCAAAATTAGGGTTTATGGAAATTAAACCCTAATGACATTAAATTTTCGCAAAAGGCTAGGGTTGTTGAAACCCTAGCCACCATCCTTAGTTTTGAAAATATGGAAGGATCCCTTAGGGTTTCTAGTTTCCTTAATCACATTTTTAAATGCCTTAAAATTTGGATAATTAAAACGTGGTAACCCTTACTCATTTTTTTCAAAAATTAAAAGAGTTAATAGGTTAGGATTAAATTTGAATTATTTTATTGATTGTTAATTAAAGATAATTATTTAATCCATAATTATTTAAATTTGAATTGTTTTATTAATTGTTTAATTGAAAATAATTATTTAAATCCCAAATGATTTAAATTAAATTATAATTGGTAAATCATTATTTGTTTAAAATGAATTAATTATTAAAACTTTGATAAGAAAAATAATTTTAAACCCTAGTATTTTGAAAAGTTTTAAAATATACCTTATACTATATATGATTAAAAGTTTAATATATTATATGTATAAGACAACTTAGTCAAATCGTTAGTACGGCTCATTCACAAAGTCATACTATAAGGGGGTTATAAGGAAACGACCTATAAAATGACCATCGAATGGGTGTCCACTCTCACCCACCGCTCCCTTGTTTGGTAGAGGGTCGTTAGCCGAACGGATTTGATAGGACATAACCTCTTAAAAGTATAATGCTATTAAAGTACTAGAACCTTTTATATAAATCCCAACTCTAGTTACTTTAGGAAAAATGTGAAGTGTATGCTAATCCATGAAAACGCACATTGTTTCTTTATGAGTCGTTAGTGGAGTGTGTGTGGTTAACCCACACACTAATTTGGGACTATAAAGATGAAATGATGAAACAACTCGTGTTTATAATTATTGATGGAGTGTGTGTGGTTAACCGACATATCAATGGGAGATTATAAATCGATTAAGGGTGTTTGGGCGGGTTTACATGGTTATTTACATCTTAATTGTGATCCTCGACATCCCAGTCACAATTGGTAAGATCATAACCTAGATTAAACATGTCATTGATAAGATTCAATGAATCTCAAATGCTCTAGGAGTTTCATGTGATTGAAATTGGTGAAATGTTCAACCTACATAAAATAGATTCGAACTTGATTACGAAATCCCTCTTCAAAGTTCGAATCGAATATATGGATCCTAGCCTTAAACTAAATTTTGGGTTAATAATTAAGGACTAAAATCAACTAACTTGGATTCTCTCTTCTCCCAAATTCAAGATGGTCTTCCTCGTTCTTTGGAAAATGTTTTTCCTCAATCTTTTAAAGATGGTCTTCCACATTCAGATTAAGGTGAAAATTTCTTCTCCACCTCCTCCTCGTGTGACTCTCCCAACGTCACGAGTTGAAAGATATAAAACAACTCAAGCCCTTTTGACATGTAAACATGAAGATGGAAATTTTATGTGTGCGCACGTTCTGAAAATGAAGTCGTACATTGACAAATTGGATAGGATGGGTATCGTATTCCCAGATGAGCAAGCCAATGATCTGGTTCTTCTTTCTCTTCATGAGTCATATGGTCAGTTCGTTAAGAACTTCCATATGAGTAATCTCAATGTGACCCTAATTGATCTAACATATATGTTGATGGTTGCTGTAGCACAAATGCTTAAGAACACAACTAAAGCAGAAACGCTTATAGGGTCTAATTCCAAGGTTTCCATGGACATTGGCAATGGTGACATTAGTGGTCCATAAAATATTTCTCTTCCCAATAAAAATGGATCGTCCAAGATCAAAGTGTTTGATTGTATGGTAAAGAGAAAGGCTTGTTCTAGGATCGTTCCATGTGTTAAACCCAAAGAGTCCATTTTTTTCTACTGCCAATTGAAGGGACATTGGAAGCGAAGCTTCCCAAAATACAAGATCTTAGAGATAGTAAAGTCAATTCCACAAGTTCCTATTCTTAGAATCTTAATACATAATGTGATTATTACATTTGATGGTATCGCATAATTTAAAATAAAGAAAGAAGCTTGAGGAGGGTGAGTTAAATCTAATCGTGAGAAATGGACTTTGGTCACATGGTTTGATGGTCAGAATTTGGAGCTACTACTAGGGAATTAGGATAATTTAATAGATTTCTATTACTCTTCAGAGATGTCTAGAATTTTAATTTTTAATTTTTTGCATTGTAAGGACAAGTTCCAATTTTATTTTTAGCAATAAATGATGTTTTGGTATACGTAGTTGCCTTATCTTATTTCCTTGCAATGGAATTAATGAAAGTGTTGGTTATGCTTCTAATAATTGAAATATTAATTGTGGATTTGATTCTTATGATATCACTTGTGGTATTGTCATAACTAACTAAGTGAAAAGAAATAATTGGTGTCGTACAATTCGAATTGTATAATATATGAGAATCGTTTTCATTGGAAAATTATGAAATAAATCATTGTTTGCATGTTTATGTGAGGCAAGTGAATGACTAATGGATCTAGTACATGTTGCAATGGAATTAATGATAGTGTTGGTTTTGTTTATAAGCTTAAGTAGAATTCTAATACTTTTGAAAGGTTCATGAGTAGCAGAACGAATGGAAGAATCTATTAGACCGAAAGATAAAAGTTTGTCCAATCTGAAAAGAAAGGAGAGTGCTTTAGTATCATGTTTTATGATCATCTTAGTAATTGTGAAATTGTATCACAATTAATCCTCCAAGAGCATATTAGTGCAATTGTATGACTAACAAGAGGAATTGAACATTGTCAGAAATGGTTCGATCATAGATGAGTCATACTTTGTTCCGATCAAAGTTTTAGAGCCATGCTCTGGTAACTGCAAACCGTATCTTGAAACTCATTTCAAAAACTAAGAAGGATGATAACACCTCGTAATCTGTGGAGTAATAATGTTTTCTTACTCTAGAACATTTGGAATTGGAGTAGTGATGTTTTCGAGAAACAAAAGATAAACTGAGGCCTATTCTATGAAGTGTTTTCTTGTCGGGAATCCGCACGAACTTTTGAATATTGGTTTTAGCTCGTCAAGGAATGTTTCTTGAGAGAAAACTTATATGTCAAGAATTTAGTGGGAGTCGTATTGATCTTGAAAGTTTCAAGAGTCAACCGACAATGATCCTTTTTATTATCACTAGCACGCAACCTAAGGTTGATAACATGTTGTATTTATTAACAAATTATAATTTATGTGCACTTCCAGGTGAGTTGGAAACGCCTATGATATGTATGTTCTTCATTTAACTCCAAAAGGCTAAGCATGTTCCTCAGTGAAAGTACACTGATCAATATGGGTGAGCTACTAACAACATGGAAGCACTGGTGGGCCTTTTAAGCTACCATAAGGTAAGAAATTTAGATTAAGCAAAGTTCAGTCCTTGAATGAGAAATAAATGTGATTTTGGTTTCTCCTAAACCTTGTCTTGTGACATTTGGTTGTAATTAAAGTTATACATGTATGTGAACATATACACCTTCGAATCTAGGTAACAAAAGGGTTTCTCTCTAATTCATGAAAATGGTAACGAGGAAACACTTTAGTTCATAGATTTTAAGGTTCTATTAAAGATCAATACGAATATTGGTTGTATTAATTGCATTCTCAAATTCACAATATGATTACGACATCCCTCTTAATATTTCAAATTGTGAGAATTAGAAAGGAATTGTTTGAACTTTCAGGAGATATGTGTATCACGTATTAAAAGGGTTGAAAACATTCACTATCCGAATAAAGTGCATAAGCTTAAGAAGCCTAATTAAAGGCTTGAGGTCGTATCACGAAATAGAAATCTGCACTTCCATGAGAAAGTCAAAAGGTGTCGTGTAACACCCTATTCCAAATCGTTTCCTAATCCGGGGCCGTGACCCGAATTTCAGTTATAATAAGGCTATGGGCCTTAGGGAAGAAGATATTTAGACCCCTTTCCATGTGGATAATGTAGATTAGGAGATCCGAGAGTTCGACCTATGTTTTGGAGCCCAAGGGTATAACCGTAAAGTGATAGTTCAGACCTTTTATGAATTTTGGATTTAAGCTCGCAAAGCTTTAAGGAAAAGGAGAGTTGATAGAATTGTAGAGCTTCTCATTACCTTTATGTGGATATAAAGAATGTCGAAATCGGACTTAGAACGAAGAAGTTATAGCCTTCAGAAGTTTGGTGGTTTTAGTGCATGGCCGAGTATGCGGGGCGTACGCTATGAGTACGCTAGGCGTACTGGGTTGAAGTCTGGTTACTAAGGAAACCCACCTACACTGTGCGTATGTGGGAGTACGCAAGACGTACATTCGGCTGGGACAAACCCTAATTTTTAGGGTTTGTGCCCTATTTAAACAACTTATGTTGCTTTGGGTGGTTCATATATATAGCCTCTACCTCCCCAACCCTTAAGAATGAAACCATAGCCTTAATTTGAGTGTTTGTGAGCCATTCTTGTGATCTTGTGGTGCTTTTGGATCCTTTGAAGGAGGTGAGGCTTAGTGGTGAAGCTTTGGTGGACTTAGAGGTTGAAAATCTAGAATCTTCATCAACTTTGCAAGCTATTTGAGGTATAAAGCTCTTAACTTGATGGATCATTTGGTTAGATCTAGTTAGGGCTTGTTTTTATGCTTTTTATGGTCCTTTAAGCCATGCTTGAGAGTATGAGCTACTCCAGAAGCTATGGATGGTAGATCTTGGCATTTTTTGAGGTCCCTTGTTCATAAAAATGCAATCTTGATGAGTTATTTTGGACCATGCATGAATTAGGGTTATTATTATGGTTCTTTTTAGTTTTGAGTCCCATTAATCCATGAAAGGGTGTGAAGTTGTCAAATTTACGTATTAAGACATCATTTAGGATCAGATCTGAGAATTTTGCTTATTGTCTTAATCGTTTAAGCTCTTAATGGATAGTTGGGGTCACTGCGGAGTATGTTGGGCCTACCCAGCTCGTACGCTAGGCGTACTGGCAACAAAAGGAGTATGTTGGGTGTAAGTCTGAGTACGTCGGGTGTACTCAACTGTCATTGACTTTTGTTGAATTTTGTGTTTTGGGCCATAATTTGACTATTAGGGTTTAGGGCGATTATGAGTTTGGGCCATTGTTAGGCTTTGAGCCTTCTTGGATTTGGACCCATAATGGGCTTTCGGTGTCATTTACGAATTTAGGCCATATTGGGCTTTCAGAACTATTGGGTTCGGCCTTAGTTTCTGGGCCAAGTGGGGAAAGGGTAAAATGGTATTTTACCTTGAGTGTTGGACAATTGGACTAGGATTACAAGTTATTGGTTGTGGACCAATTATTAATTGGGTATTATTTGATGGTGTTAGCGCGGAGATCTTCCAGATCAGCAGTCTGAGCTCTTATCTGAGATATTCAGCAGCTTGAGATGAGTTTCCTCACTGTGCTTGTCGGGTCGAAGGAACCAATGCTGGCCAATGGTTTATTATGATTAGGATGCTAGTTGTCTGCGTGACTCTTGCATGTATTTTATGTGCTATGTAAACCGGGCGGGGTCTGATGCTAGGCGGGGCCTGATGAATGAATTATATGCTATTTATCTTAGTGATTATGGCATGTGTTTTATGTGTCTATATGAATGCCGGGCGGGGGCGTGATGAATGTGATGATGTGGGGCCCATCTCATATTATTGACAAATCTGTTCCAAATGGGGCTCGATGTGGTGCGGGGCCTGATGGTTATTGGGCATGGCTTGTTGTATGTTTGATATGTATGGTATGTGGTATTTTGGGGAACTTACTAAGCTTTGTGCTTACGATTTTATGGTTATGGTTTCAGGTACTTCCGGATCGAAAAGGAAGAGCTCGAGATGATTGCATCGCATACACCATATTATTTCACATTTTATTTGACTCTGAAGTATTTGGATGATTAATGACATACTCTGATTTCCTCATAGTTTTATGAAAATGTTTTGAATGATGGTTTTATAATTATCAAAATGAAATTTTTCGTCTTATCAAAATAAAATTTTTGGTCTTATAAAAATGAAAATTTTGGGATGTTACAAGTTGGTATCAGATCCTTGGTTTGAGGGATCGGGTATACTTTTGGGTGTGTCTGAACTCAAACTGAGGGTTTGGTAGATTTTTATAAAAAAAAATTTATTAAAGGATTTTCTGATAAAAGAAAAGGGGTGTGGTGCGTGCAATCAGCCGAGCTCAAGTTAGTGATTCCCAGAATACCCATACATGTTTGTTATATTATATGTTATGAGAATTTCATGCTAGATTAGGGCTAAAGATATGCTCAGGATTTCATGACTAGGAGAGACACCTTTATATGCCTCATTGTTTGAGCTATTAGAATTCCATGCTAGTATGAATTTCAGATGATTGGATGGATTGGCCTGATCTGTAATGCCTTGTAGCCTAAGTGGAATGGGATGTTGTACTATAATTGAAATCTTTCTTGGAAGGAAGTGAACTTGGGATGTCCTTTGTTTAGCTGTGGTTTGGAGTGTTACTGCATGAATGCTACTTGCTTTGTGCTTTGTAGGACTCTTGAATATGTCAATTGACTATTAAGTTAATATGTTAAGTCATATGTTGCATAAGTTAAATAATCTCAGAGTGACGGATTTGACCCTACTGCGCTGCTCTCGTTTCAGTCTAACCGTTGTAGGGATGAGTCTTTACTCGAAGGATTATCTAAGCTATGTTGAATGTGATTGTATTCATGAGGTGGTTAATGGACATTATTGGGAGTTCTTCAGCAGCTGATGGCAGGGTGAGGTTGGGAACCTAGGAGAGCCTAGGATGTGTTGTAGTGCGTTGGTTGCGTTGTTTAGCAGATACTTGGAGTACCAGTTTGAGAAGGTGACCTAGAGGATTTGGGGCAATTCTTGAGGAAAGTATGAATAGGTGTGGAAGGTAGTATTGGGCTCGTACTACAGAAAGCAAAGGATCCATACTCGACTCGAGAAGAGTTACGTAAAATCTTGGAAGGTGGTGGGATGAGGATTATTTGGTTATGTTTTGATCATTTGTGTATGGTTGATTTTCATTATGGTAATGAGCACTCGTGGAGGAGGCTCAGGTTATGGTTTGGGCTCAGATGTTGGTACTGAGCCGATGGTTGAGCGGATGCGGGAGTTTATCTCGTCGGAGATCACTCGTGGTATTTTGGAGCACACTTATGTGATGTTTGGTATCATCAAGGAATGGATCATGGAACTCTTGGATGACTGTTTCATGGCTTTTAGGACTGAGATTGCAGCAGTACAGTTGGGGGCCCATCGGGAGCTCAAGGCTTATAGATCCCTAGAATCTTTCGGGGAGGAGGATCCTATTCCTAGCTCATGTCATGAGGGATCGGAGGTGGATTTTGAATCATGCCTTTTGGGGGATCGAATCCATGATTGGATTGCCACTGAGGTTTCGCGAGAATTACGTGAGGAGTTACCCAACATTATTGGTCGTGTCACTGACAAACTGGTCGCCAGGTTCGAGGATCGGATCTCGGCCGTTCAGGCAGTTGGTGGGATGGTCGAGGTGACTCGGGAGCAAGAGCTTAGTTTGGAGAGACAGTTGGGGAAGAGGAAGCAGACTCGTGATCCGACAATGCTAGCATCATCTGAGCAGTTTGATGCTATCATGTCTGGTGATGGAGATCTGAGGGGCCACGACATTTGTGCTGAGGGTGGAGGAACCCTTGAGCGTACGCGTGGAAAGTCTAAATGTGGCAGGTGCGGATGAAAGGGCCACCTTTGCCAAGAATGAACCCTAGGAGTATAATTGTGTCATCGTTGTCATCATCTTGGTCATATCAGGGCAAATTATCCACGTTTAGTGGTTGGGGCGGCTCAGGTTCCATTGTAGGTGCTTCCGCGGGAGGGGGAGCAAAATCCTAAGACGCTGTGGGTATGTATCATATTCTTCTCTTTCATGCTTTAAATAATTATGCTTATGATCCCATGTTAATGTGTATGACATGCTATGCCCTACTTATCTAAGAATAGAAGTATCTGTATGAGTAATATAATTATTTTATCCGAAAAGTTGTCATATGCCATTTTGCATACAGTGGACCGTGTTTAGAAGAGGCGTGAGTATTTTGCATGGGAGACTAGCAGCTGGTCAGATCTTTTGTGGTATAAGCAAGAATTCAAGGAATCTGCAAGGTAGGCATGCCATATTTGAATGTAGGATGTGTAGGGGTGTTCATGGTTTCGAGGTAGTTAGGAATTGGTTCGGCCATGGGTGTAAGATCGGTAGTTTTCAAGTTCACATCTTCGAAGCGAGGTCAGTTGCTTGGTTACAAAGGAATGATCACCCAGTCTTGGAATATATAAGCGCTAGGTTTGGCTGGTGAAGGAAAGATAATTGTTGTAAAGCTCAGGTTGTCGACTACTACCATCAGCAGGGATTGAACAATGGTAACATATTACTCTTAATTATTGGGAAGTGTTGTTTGCATGGGTTATTTTAGTGATTGGGATTGTCAACAGAAATCGAAGGGTATATTTTGGTGAACTTTGAGTACATCGATCCTTCGACAAGTTAGTTGTTGAATTGATGTTCCGTCCATTCCGGTTAAGGGTTATAGTTCTATGCCACGAGCCGAGGTGGCTTAAGGATTTGAGGTTGTATCATGGGAATTACTTGGGATTATTAAGCTCATTGAGAATTCAGTAAGTGTTCATCTGGTTTTGGAATGTGTGTGGTCGCTGATATTGTCTAGTAAAGGAATGCTAGTTCTTGTAAGCCCTGGTTGCTAACGGTTGGAATTGTTAGGTTGTTGAATGGATTGGTAATCCATCAAATTCTTTGGGGATTGGAAGAGCGCAGTCGAATCCACGTAGGGGAGAATTGTTTGGTCTAAGGGTACACAAAAATGAATATTTAAGTTTCTTTGCGCATTGGTAGTGATGCATGGTGGGTATGTGGATGGACCCAGGTTGAGGGTTGTGTTAGAGCCTCTCTCCATGTCCATGTCGGACTAAGGCTTCAGGATTCGAAGAATAAACTGAACACCTGATTGGGTTATAATCGAATGTGGGTTCGACTTACGGTGGTCATGGTCGATATGGTAGATGGACTGTAAAACCGTGGGTTGGGTCCATGACAGTATGGAAGTGTTGTAAGACTATCGAGCAGCTGTAGCATTCACGAGTTTGGTTGGATGATGTGGGAGTGTTGTAAGACAACGGGGTAGCCGTAGCATACATAAGGATGATAGGCTTCCAGGGAAGTGTTGTATGTCTGCGATGGGATCGTAGCATTCACCAGAATGAGGTAGGCCATTATGGGAGTGGTCGTGGAACTGAGGAATGATTTGTGCATTTCCGGTTCAAGGCGGACAGTATTGTCTAAAGATTACTCTTAGCTGGGATGAGGATCGTTGGAACCGAGGCGAGGTTACGCCTTTACCGCACTCGATTGGGTGAGACCATTGGGCAAGGCTCGTTCGATTGTGAAGGCTAGGGTATCCTTTATCAGTTAGACTCTCAGTAGGAGCCTGGCTATTGGACCAGGTGTGAGGCTGTCAATTTCAATGTCAGATTGGGGATTTCATATTTCAATTTAGTGAAAGGTTGTCGTGGAATCAGAATAGTTCAGATAAAATGCAAATGTAAATCTTTGGATTTCGGGATATGGTTCATGTATCGGGTTGGCAAATGGGTGGGACTCGCGTTTAGAGTCGAAAGATCATTTTCAATTTATGGTTAAGGAATCTGTCAATCAAAGGTATCAGTTGGATAGTATAGGACCAAAAGGATGTTTTTCAGTTCGGATTGCAGTATGGGGTCCTAGCGGTTATGTTCGGGATGGTCTACTTGTATGGAGGTCAGGCAAAGTTTTGGGGGTTTTGAAATATAGCAGTGAGGTGATGCTTCAATAGTTAAAGGATCAATGATTTGTTCATCATTAGGAGTATGAGTTCTGACAAGGTAGGGGTTAGATGGAAGCATTGGGGGGTCGCTAAGGGTAAGAGACAGCCTTTCTGGTGATTCGAGAAAATCAAGGGGTACTGGTCAGAGCATTTGGGTTCCAGGAGGATGGTGAGGATGTGATTTCGAGGACGAGATATAATTTAAGTAGGGGAGAGTTGTAACACCCGATTCCAAATTGTTTTCTAATTTGGGGTCGTGACCCGAATTTCAGTTATCATAAGGCTATGGGCCTTGGGGAAGGAGAGATTTAGACCCCCTTGGATGTGGATAATGTAGATTAGGAGATCTGAGAGTTCGGCTTGTGTTTTGGAGCCCAAGGGTATAACCATAAAGTGATAGTTTGGGCCTTTTATAAATTTTGGATTTAATCTCGAGAAGCTTTAAGGCGAAGAAGAGTTGATAGAATTGTAGAGCTTCGCATTACCTTTCCGTGGATATAAAGAACGTCGAAATCGGACTTAGAACAAAGAAGTTGTGGACCTCGGAAGTTTGGTGGTTTTAGTCCATGGTCGAGTACGTGGGGCGTATGCTATGAGTACGTTGGTCGTACTCGGTCGAAGTCTAGTCACGTAGGAAACCCATGTATATTGGGCATACGTGGGAGTACGCAGGACATATGCTCGGCTGGTACAAACCCAAATTTTTAGGGTTTGTGCCTTATTTAAACAACTTATGTTGCTTTGGGTGGTTCTTATATCTAACCTCCACCTCCCCAAACCCTAAGAACGAAACACTAGCCTTCATTTGAGTGTTTGTGAGCCATTTTTGTGATCTTGTGGTGCTTTTGGATCCTTTGAAGGAGGTGGAGCTTGGTGGTGAAGCTTTGGTGGACTTGGAGCTTGAAGATCCAGAATCTTCATCAACTTTGCAAGTTATTTGATGTATAAAGCTCTTAACTTGATGGATCCTTTAAGCCATGCTTGAGAGTATCAGCTACTCCAGAACGTAGGGATGGTAGATCTTGGCATTTTTGAGGTCCCTTATTCATAAAAATGCAATATTGATGAGTTATTTTGGACCATGCATAAGTTAGGATTATTATTATGGTTCTTTTTGAGTTTTGAGTCCTATTAAGCCATGAAAGGGTGTAACGTTTCCAACTTTACGTGTTAAGACATCATTTAGGATCAGATATGAGAATTTGGATTAGTGTCTTAACCGTTTAAGCTCTTAATGGATAGTTGGGGTGACTGCAGAGTACAATTGGCGTACTGAGCTCGTACGTTGCGCATACTGGCCACGGAGGGAGTACGTTGGGCGTAAGTCGTGAGTAGGTCGGGCGTACTCAGCTGCCATTGACTTTTGTTTACTTTTGCGTTTTGGGCCATAATTGGACTATTAGGTTTTTAGGCCTTGTTGGGCCACTAGTATTTCTGACTTTCGGCCAATGTTAGTCTTTGATCCTTCTTGGATTTGGGTCCATAATGGGCTTTGGGTGTCATTTAGGAATTTGGGCCATATTAGGCTTTCAGAGCTATTGGGCTGGGCCTTGGTTTTTGGGCCAAGTGGGGAAAGGGTAAAATGGTCTTTTACCCTGAGTGTTGGACAACTAGACTAGAATTCCAAGTTATGGGTTGTGGAACAATTATTAATTGGGTATTATTTGATGATCTTAGCGCGGGGATCTTCCAGATCAGCAGTCTAAGCTCTTATCTGAAATATTCAGCAGCTTGAGGTGAGTTTCCTCACTGTGTTTGGCGGGTCAAAGGCACCAATGTCAGCCCATGGTTTATTATGATTAGCATGCTAGTTGTCTGCGTGACTCTTGCATGTATGTTATGTGATATGTATACCGGGCGGGGTCTGGTGCCAGGCGGGGCCTGATGAATGTATTGTATGCTATTTATCTTAGTGATTTTTGCATGTGTTTTATGTGTCTGTATGAATGTAGGGTGGGGCCTGATTAATGTGATGAGGCGGGGCCCATCTCATGTTATTGACAGATATTATCTGAGCGGGGCTCGATGTCGGGCAGGGTCCGATGCCGAGCCGGGCCCGATGGTTTTTAGGCATGGCCCATTGTATGTTTGATATGTATGGTATGTGGTATTTTGGGTAACTCACTAAGCTTTGTGCTTACGATTTTATGGTTATGGTTTCAGGTACTTCTGGATCGAAGGGGAAGAGCTCGGGATGATCGCATCGCACACACCCTATTGTTCTGCATTTTATTTGACTTTGATGTATTTGGATGATTAATGACATACTCCGATTTCCTCATAGTTTTATGAAAACGTTTTGAATGATGGTTTTGTCATTATAAAAATGAAATTTTTAGTCTTAACTTTTGGGATGTTACATATTGATTTCTAGATGTCCAATTGATTTTTGAGTACATGTCAAAGCTAGTGGGAGCATAATTGTTATGCTAGTATTGCATGTTGACAATACTATTCATAGGGAACAATGCCTCTTGTTTGCAAGTTGCAAAAGTTTGAAACTGTTTCCCTATAGTGGACTTACAAGAGAGGGCACTCATACTTCATTACGAATCTAAAGGGGTAGATTGTATAGTTTAATAAAGTTTAGTCAAAGGCATATATGAATAGCATGTTAAAATGTTTCAACATTGGATATTCTATATATGAAAATATTATAGCAAGGAATTGAACATATATTGGACCCTTGTAATAATGAGTCAAGTCCCATATGCTTTGGATATAGGATCGATTACATATGCTATAATATTCGATTATTCTATTCTTCAAATGATTTTAGCATTGTGTGAAAAGGTTTAGAAGTACATGTGACTGAAGTTGTTAAACAACAGTCAAGAACATTCTAAGTTTTACCGAAGAATTGGTTGCTTTTGGACAATTGAAAGTATGTTATTATTAGGATAGACCATAGTGACACGTTCTGGATTGAGATGATTCTTGGTTAGAATGTTGGTTATATGGGAATATGGAAGTATTTCCGTAATAGGGGATGTTTGTAAAATCTACATGTGAGTTGGAAACTTTAATGCAAGAGAAGTATTCAAGGAATGTACCTTGAATTTGAAACTTCGTAAGCATGGAATTGTTTCTAGTAACAAGTTCCAGTGGAACATTCTGTAATATCGAAGGCTCAGTCTCTGTGACTTTAGAACCTTGACATCACAGAAAGACAATGCATGTAAAGATGAAATTCCACTACATCTTAGATAGTGATAAGAATTTAGAATCGTGAATTAAACATCATTAGACTAATGTCTAATCGATCTATTCACAAAAGAAGGACCATTGAGAGGCATAGAATGCATGTTTACAACATGGCATGACTGATGTTATTTAATTCAAGTGGTTAGTTGATTATTCGAAACATTACACAATGAATAAATTCGTAATTTTTATGGTGATTAAATAATAAGGATTTATTTATAATCAACAGGTATGATGTCATAGTTAATTAATTTATTATTGTGTTTCAGTTTGTATGTTTTAATTCCCTGAGTTATTTAAATATTATTCAAAATTCCACAGTCGTTCATACTTTTGGAAGTAAGTAGTGAATTAAGATTGTCATGAATTGATTGTAGATTGTCGATTGAGGTTAAGACATTGCAATTGGAATTGATACAATATTCATAAGTACTTTGAAAAAAGAGATTTTAAGTATTGGATAAACCCACGCTTAGAGATTACTTCATGAATTGAATCACAAGTAATTCTAAGATGATAATATCTTCTATTCTCAAAGCAGGGATATATAGTTCATAGTTTACACATCAGTTGTGCATTGGTTTGCTCAAACGCATCTCGTAATTGGATGTTATAAAAGGGTTATTCCATGTGTGATTTGATATGTGAATTGTATGACTATATAATCAATGTAATTCGTGTGTTTTGACTGAATAGGGAAAAGCGATATTTGTGGGCCCCTCGGTGATTTGAGTTGATCTATGAAAACCAGGAGCCTGGTCCGGATTGAATTGATGTGTTCAATTTTCTAGTCTAAATTGATCACAAATCGGGAAATCGGGAAAGAGAATAAATGTAACATTCGGGATTTTTCCAGGTAATACAATTAATTATCTTAATGAAATTATGGGATTGTTTGGTTGGGCTTTGACCTTTGGGCCTTACAATTGGGATGTGGGAACTGCATACGCGTGGCGTACATTGCCACGTATGCCCATCGTACTCGTGAGAATGAACCGTGAAGGCCAAAAACGTACGCCCAACGTACCAGGAGTACGCCCAGCGTACGTGTGCAGCTCTTTAAACCTAAAATTTAGGGTTTACTCCCTATATAAAGGACATTACCCCTGTTTGTTCAGCCTCCCTTCACCCATAGCCAGCCACCATGAAAACCCTAGCTCATATTTGTGTAACTTTGTGATTTGGAAGCCATTTGAGAGTGTTTGTGTGTTGTGTTAGTGAGAAAGGAAGAAAGGAACTTGAATAGGAAGCAAAGATCCACCAAGAGCTTGTAGATCCAGGGGATTGACATCACTTCCGACCCTTTTGAGGTATCAAGTTCCTTACTTGGCCATTGTATGCTTAGATTTGTTCATTTGGGTATTTTATGTCACATTTGGACACCATTGTTGAGAATGCTTGAGTATTGAGCCTTTCAGAGCATAAGAGTTGTCCTTTTGGACTCTTAGTAGCATCTAAGGTCATAAAAATCGGATCTTGATGGTTAAGCCACAACCATGCAAGTGCTAGTTGGTCTTAAAGCTTGTTAAATGGACCAAAGTTATGTTTTCCCCCCAACTATGCATGCAAGCACATAAAGTTTATGACTTTATGGTTTAGGAGGTCTTAAAAGACCTGGATCTACAATTTGGACGTAAGGACTTACTGGATTAAGTCATGAATGAAGTCCCAAGGAAGCTGACCAGTATGTTGGGCGTACTCCCTGGTACGCCGCGCGTATTGGGTCAACTCCCCGTTTTGGTCAAGGCTAATGTACGCTGGGCGTACATGCCAAGTACACCACGCGTACGCATGCAGAGTGGATCTTTTGGGCTTTTGGGCCTTAAGAGATTGGGCATGGACTTTTGGGCCCCGTAGCCCACTGTGAGTTATAAGTTTGGACTTGGGAATCTAGAATTAAAGTATTGGGCCTATTGGGCCAAGATTGGCCCCTTTGGAATTATTGTATTAGGACTTGGAACTTTTTGGGCCCATTTGGGGGATAATGCCTAATTCAGAAATTGGGCTAGTAGTGGGCCCTTAGGGAGTCCTTGGTGGGCCGTAGGAGGGCTGGGCTTAATAGGCTAGAATTAGGACTTATGAATATTCAATTGGACCAAGGGATAAAATGGTCATTTTACCCTAAGTAGCGTTATAGATTCTAATTGAGTATTATTATGATTATGATAGCCAGGAGTCATCAGAGCAACTGTTAGAGGTTACTTCCCGTGAGATTCGACACTCAGCTTTACGAGGTGAGTTACCTTTTAGTAGAAGTGGGTCTACGGCCACAATGTCGGCCCACTAGTAGGAGTTGTTTGCTAGATGATTGTCTTTGTGATAATTATTTAGGTTTGCTACTATCTGGAATGCTTTATGTGCCATGATGCTCTGTTATATGTGTTAGTAGTAGTAGGGGTGAAATAGTCCCCAGTAGTCGGTTGTGACAAACCGACGGGTAAGTCAAGCACCCCAGAATGGCTTGACCAGGGTAAGTCAAGCACCCAGAATGGCTTGACCAGGGTAAGTCAAGCACCCCAGAATGGCTTGACCAGGGTAAGTCAAGCACCCCAAAACAGCTTGACATGGGTAGGTCGGGCACCCCAGAATCGCCTGGCAGTATGTATGTTGTATGGTATGTGGTATGATGGGGGAACTCACTATGCTTTGTGCTTATGGTTTTCAGTTTTGGTATTAGGTACCTCTTCGTCGAAGGGGACGGAGCCGGCACGGTAGCAGCGCATCGCACACACATAATTTCCGCATTTTGACATCCATGGGATTTGTACTCTGACATTATTACTAATTTCTGTTATGATTTTAGGGACATGTGATGACTTGAAATGATGATGATGTTGTTTTTCAGTAAATGGTTTTATAAGTATTATATTTAAAAACGAAAATTTTTGGTCTTGAAAATTGGGATGTTACAACAAATGAACATGATGTTAATTGATCATTTAATCCATGACTCGGTTCATATCATATCCTGTATAACGAAGGAATAGTTGATCAATAACTTTAGGCCCAATAACTGCTTTGAATCAGACTTTGGCAGTGGCTTTAGAAAGAACTCTTTGATGTTTAATTCAAGTTCTATACTTGCAATTGTAGTTACAGACTTATCTAAGTGGGAGACTGTTGGATCAATGTGTCCAAACCAGTAACTAAATTGATATATTCTTATATATAGAAGCGAAGTCTTTTTTGGGTTTCCGTCATAACTAGAACTTGATTAGAATGACATTTATAGAGAGATGGTGATTTATTAGATTATTATATGATTGATAAACTAATTGGAAATTATGAGGAAATAATTTGTTTATATTTTATTTGATTAATATATTAATTGGAATTAGACAGTTGGTTTATTAAGTTATTATGTGATTAATAAATTAATATGAGATCAATTGTTAAAATAATTGATTTGTTAGCTTATATGGTTAATAAATTAATATGACATCAATTAGAATTGATTAATTATTAATCATAATTAATTTGGAATTAATTTGGAAATAATTAAAGGTGTAAGGGGTGGATTTTAATTGTTCAATAGTTTAGTAAAAGAGGCAATTCTAGAAGCATCATGTCATGGACGGTTTTTAGAGCCTTTCTAGGATTTCCAGAAGCCTCCTGGATGTTAATAAGGAAAAGATTTGCACTGGAATTAAATCCATTACTTAATTATTCGAATCTTGCTTCCCTAAGTTACATAAACTATAAATAGGACCCTTAGCCATTAATTTTCATGGTTCTCTCTTCCAAGAGGCTTATTAATGAAAATTTACACTCTCCTCCTCTTTCCTCAAGTGTCTTCTAGTTCTAGGGTTTGGATGTGAGTCATTAGAGGCATCTAAGCTTTTGGTGCTTGCTTTCGAAGAAACTACAAGATGATTTGATTTGATTATTTGCTATAATAATCAAAAGGTATGTAACCCTAATCTTTATGTTAATTTTAATTTTTATAGCCTCTCTCTAGTTTTTCTTGATGTTCATATTTTATTGCTATCAATAGAGAAAACATAACTCCTTTCTAGGTTGCATGTAAACTTAAGGGTTTAAGTGTTTTTTCACCACATGATTTTTTTTATAACCTGGAATACCCATCAACTATCGTGCATAATAGTTTAAGGGAATATAGATGATTGCTATCAAAGATACTTTAGAAAAGATCTCTCAAAATCATCAATCAAGGATTAGGATGAGAGAATAAGTGGAAGGGGGTAACTAGGAAATTTAAATGTTAAAGATTATATAATTATAAGAATATAATATTGTGGGTTGAAAACCCTATGTGCTCACCAGGTTTCCCAACCTGGCCCATTAAGTTTCTTTGTATCACAGGTAGTAATTCGAAGGCAGTAATAGATAATGAAATTATCTACTGAGAGATTTAAGGAGTTCGTAGACCGCTAGACTATTGATGTAAGGCCTGTTTATACTTAGGTTTCTGTATTAGTTATGACATCGCAAGTTTTAATATTCAATGAAAAACATTTTCTTCGGAAATAATTTTAATGGGACAAATTACGCATTTATAAAGATCACTATGATTTAAAATAAGAATAAAGAAAAAGTTTTAAAAAGGTCGTAAATTTGGGGATGTCATAGTTGGTATCAGAGCATTAGTTTAAGCAAACTAGGAATTTAGAGGATTTGTAGACTTAAACTTAGAATGATATGCAATGCTTGTGATCATGAGATGTGTGGTAGCACACCTAAACTAACAGTAGCACAAGAACGCTTTAGGATTAGATGCATAACTTGTTGTTATGTGCTAAATGATTCATAACATGCTTTATGTTGCCTAAATTACTATTAATTGACTAGATTTAAGGTTCTGTTGCCGAACTAGATTAGGAAATTTTATGTTTTCATATTTCTAGACGTTTAATTATGATATTAAAACTGACATATAAATTTTAGAGTGATAAGGAGAATTATGCATCTAAACCTTCCCTGTCTATAATCTCTTCTTGGTACACTGAATGTCTACTTCGGTGTATAGAACAATATGACGATCACGAGGAGCGGTAGAGCTGTCAATAACGAAGGAGGTTCGGCACCTCAAAACATCGTAGCAGGAGCTACTCACGTCTCAATAGATGAAGTTTGACTTATGATAAAGAACAAGCTAGATCAGCAAAAGTGCGAATTCATGGATCTTCTAACTCCGGGGCTCGCAAACGCTAGAAGCGGAGCACCAGAGATCAACAAACCGATATTCAATGAACGAGTCAACAATGGACCAATTCCCTCTCATCCAACAATGGTTCTGGAAGGGAATGATGATTCAGAAAGTCATCAAGGACCACTCCCTCCTCACTCAGAGATCCGAAGAAATGACGAACTCAAAGGTTGTTGCAAGTATAAGGATTTCATGACTTGCAAGCCTTCATCTTTTTATGGAAAGGAAGATCCAGTTGGAGTCATGGACTAGATTTCAGAAATTGAGCTGACCTTCATCACTTGAGGTTGCACGGGAAAATTGCAGACCACCTACACGGCGAGACAACTCAAGGGAACATCGTTTCGTCGGTGGAATACGTTAGGAAAAATGATTAGCCTAACAAGACAATGCAGCTGACATGGAGTTAATTCTTGATCCATTTCAAGAGAAAATTTTGTTTAGATGAAAACATGTTGGAGTTAGAGAATCAACTCATGACTTTGAAGAAGGGGAGCATGACTATAGAAGAATACTCCAACGTTTTCACCGACAAGATGGATTTCGCCCTGCTCATTGTTCCGTACGTACTAGCCAAAATTGACAGGTACGCCAAGGGGCTACCATGGGAGTACACTGTACCAGTTAAACGATCTCCTACTTTTGAGGCATCCGTTTGGGCTGCAAGAGCGGTTAAAAGCATGATTAAGTTGAGGGTTGCCGATAAGATTGAAGTCGGAGAAAAGAGGAAATTTGATGGGTCTACTGGAAAAGAAAACAATAAAGGGATAAGGAATAAGTTTTCAAATTCCAACCCCAACAATAAGTCTGGAGATAATAATAAGGCAAACTGGTGCAATAAATGCAAGTAGAAGAATGTTGGGAAATGCAAGGGAGAAGTGACCTGGTACAGGTGTGGAAGACTTGGTCACTATTCCGATGAGTGCAAGCACGATAGAAGGGTGTGTTTCGAGTGTAAGGAAGAAGGGCTTGTCATGAAGGACTGCCTGAAGAATAAGGTAGCTGAAAATCAGAATGTACCACCAAAATCAAAGGCACAAGCATTCCAGATAATCCTGGACACAGAAAGAGATGAAGCCTGAGTAAGAGAAAAACGTCGCTTCTCCAAAGTCAAGACATGAAGTAGTTATCCTTTATAGATAGTAATAGGATATGTAGAAGCATGATGTATGAATAATGGTTGTAATCATTTTCATAAATTATAAAATTTCTAATGAGGTTACATTTTCGTTGTGTGACAATAAGAGAATACGATTTCAATATAACTGGTTAAGATGAATGGAGTAGAATAAATTCTTGTATATTGTGCCTTGTAGACATGATACTATACAATAAATAATTTATACAAAGGACTCAAGGATATAGACTATAATTGAAGCCACGTCGTAGAAGGAATAAAAGCCGAACCTAAATAAAAACATCATAGTGGAGTCTAGGAAAATCGTTGTACATGTTTCGATTAGACATATTCATATGTACTGAATTGTTATATGATTTTTAGAAATAGTAACTTGGGGACTGCGAGACAATTCTTGGCATAAGTACGAATAGGTGTGGAAGGTAGTATGGACCCGTACTACCGGAAGCACATGATTCATACTTAAATCAAGATAAGTCACAAGGTTACTAAGGCACTAGTAGTTTAATTTGTTATTTCATGTCCGTTGTTACCATCGTTTCGGTAATGGATAAGAAGATGAATGTTATTCTAACCCTAGTGGTCATACCGAATCGAGTTCGACTAATCTAGGAAGTAAGTTCGACGTAGCGTCCGAATTTAGATTGAAGGAAATAAAAGTGATCGATAGAAGTATCGCAGTCACCGTTAGGATTAAGCATCCTGTAGCTAGAAGTGTTACATGCTATAATGTGATTATCTCACATTAAAATATGAAGGAAGGTATCTTTCGTGTTAGAATCTGACTCAAAAGGACCTGAGTCTAGGCATTTCATCAAACGATGATAGGTCATTAGAACATGGAACAATGATTAAGAAGCATGTATCTAGAAGTGTTACATGTTATAATTTGATTATATCACATTAGAACAATAAGGAATTTATCTTTTGTGTTACAATCTGAATAAAAAAGACATGAGTCTAGCCATTGCATCAAATGAAGATAGGTCATTAGAAAATGTCCCATCGGTCTGTTACGATAGTCGAAGTAAAGACTTTATCTTTGGTTAAGTTAATCTTAGAAAGACCAGGCCTCCAATGGAGGTCAAATTTAGTAGGAATAACAGGTGCAAGATTGAGCACCATCAGCAGTCAAGAAGTCTAAGAGTTAGAAACTCAATATAAGAGACATAAGAGTTACGGTTATTACCTAGGATGGAAAGGTAACGTGCGGAGCCATTATACAAGCCTCGTTTTGTTGATGATTCCGGGACGTAATCATCCTAAATGGGAGATAATTGTAACACCCGTAGATTCGGGCTAGTCAATTAAGATATATTAAGCGTTAAAAATGACTTTTTGATAGAAGATTATCTAGGATAAATAATCTTAACCACAGTTATATTATATGTGATAAGGATTTCGTACATATAAAGAACGCTAAAATCCGACTTCGTATGAAGAAGTTATGCTTCTTCAAAGTTTCGTGATTAAACCAGCACGGCTCTGGGTATCGTAAAAACTGATTTTTTGATAAATTACATTTTAGCCTAAGCGATCTAAACAGAAGTCATAGTATTCATTAAACCGAGAGTGTGCATATAGAGAACGTCTAAATCTGACTTCGTAAGAGGAAGTTATGATTTTTCGACGCTTCAAGTCAATAATGTGGGGACAGAAATCGAGATACTAATCGGTTGATTGTTAGATGAAACAATCTAAACGAGAATTGAAGATCCTGTGAATATGAAACCTTTGATAAAAAGATAGTCGAGAACGGAGTTCGTATGAAGAAATTATGAATTTAGCACGGACTTTAACAGTCTAAACCGGTCTACAGTTTAACATAATCATTCATATAACCATTTACAGTATAATACATTCATTTTTACACTAATTCACAATTTAATATAATAAGTCGATTTTAATAGAACTCAACCCCAAACTCTTCCACAAATTCCGTCACCCTTCCTTTATCATCATGCCATCACACCCACCACCGCATCATTTTCGTTACCTACTATCGCCGCCACCCTTCTGACCTCCTACCAACATTAGATTTTGGTCTGCTACATTCTACTTTAGACACCTTGTGTGGATATTGTTTCTAGACATTCATTCTGAAACAACCCAAAATTTCAAACAATTTTTTTCATTTTTATTTTAGCAAAAACCTCTAAGTATCATAAAAACGAAACAAGAAATTTCAGGTGTATCAGTACAATCATCACCAAATCAGAGTATCAAAATGCATAAATCATAAAAAGATCTGCAAGCCGGAGTATACAGTCACCCCTTCGCCTTCATGCGATCATCCGAAGCACTTGAAACACATTTAATCCACAACTGTAAGCATAAATCGTAGCGAGTCCTTCCCAAAATATCCATACTACATAGAATAATAAACAACCATGGGTTATCAGCAACTCTGGGGAATTTTTGCAATTCCAGTGGGCTAACACCTCGCCCTGTAGATTATCAGCATGTTCAGGGGTTATCAGTAACCCTGGGGATTATCAGCAATCCCAATATATATTAGCAATGCAATTCAAACAAAACAGCAAAGAGCAAATAAGACGCAACTGATCACATACATAAATACCACATTGGTAAAGTAGTGAGAATACTCACCTTGCAAATAGCAGATAGAAATATGATAACTCTCACACACAGGATAGACAGGAGAAACGAGACACCCAGTGGCAGAGTCAGGGTCAAAGTAAAGGGGTATCCCAAACCGACGGGTTCGGTTTCTCAGTTTTTCAGTTTTCCAAACTCGGATTCGGGTTTAAACCTAAACCCATTCGGAAGTTGAACTTGCTGAGAATTGAGAAGCTTGTGTTGCTTATATAACATATGTATAGGAACTATGTTTCATGTTATGGCCGATGTGGGGCAATTTTATAATTATAAGGAATAAGAAACAAGTTGAAGGGATAGAGGATAGAAACCAATAAACAAAATAAAATACACATGTGTTCAGGCCAAGATTCGAAACAGGGACATCCAAGTTAAAAGTTTAGCGCTTTACCACTTGGACAAATCAGTACTTGTGTTTAATTTTCAAAACATCATAATATAATATTTATAAAATCTATATATTTTTATATAAAATCCTTTTATATAGATGCGAATAAAAGAATAGAAATGTTAGAAAGAAGATTCGAACTTGCAACCTCCAGGAATACACCCTATCGCCATAACCAACTGAACCAACTACATCTTTTGTTATTTTTTTCACTAAACATATTTATATTAATCACCGCAACATAAATGGAATTTTCCATTAAAATTTATACTGATGAAATTTTTTGGAGGGGCATCCCGGGATACCCCAGGATCCAGTGTAGATCCGCCCATGGAGACACCTAACAATAGTAAAGTCACACCCTATCAGTCTACATCCTTAGAATCCAGTTTTACGCAAAAGTCAATTATATTCAAAAGTCAACGGCCAAGGTCAACTTGACAGGTCCTCCATGTCGTGTCCACTTATGGCCACGTTGTGGCCACTCCAAGACAAAACAGTCAACAACTGATCAACTCCCACGATGTGACCACTTTTGGCCATGCCGCAACAATCGTCCAACAAGATGGTCACGATTATACCAGTCGCGTGACATCCCCAAATTTCACGGCCAGAAAAGACCGATTTTTTATATTTATATAAAATCAGAATATCCTCTTTGAGGAATAATATTGCGGAATTTGTTCCCAAAAACATGATAATGATATTATCAAAACATTTCTGAAGAAATGTATTTTATTTATATTAAAACGTTGGAATGTCATCGTCAATACATAAACATAAGCATAACGAAATATTACAAGCCTTACAGTAATTAAACTAGTGGCCTAATACTCCTTGAATCTCTTATCAAATGCATGTTTTATATCGCTACCTGTGATACAACAAACTTCGTGGGTCAGGTTGGGAAACATGGTGAGTACATAGAGATTTCAATCCTACAATGTTATAATATATATATATATATATATATATATATATATATATATATATATATATATATATATATATATTAGAACTCGCGAGATACAATTTTCACTTCATATAAGCAATTTACCCCACCCTATCAATCTTGATAACGACACGATCCATACTTTCGGATCTAAAACGAATGGATTTACCTAATCCATACTCCCGGATCAGGTATCCATACTCTCGTACTAGGGACGAATGATAGTACCTACTCCATACTCTTGTACTAAGGACGAATGACTCTATCTACTCCGTATTCCCAGACTAGGGACGAATGACTTTGTCTAATCCATGCTGTCGGATCAATGACAAATGACTATGCCCAATCCATTCTCTCAGACTAGGGACGAATGACTATGTCTAATCCATGCTCTCAGATCAAAGACAAATGTTAGAGTATGCTCTCTTAAGGAGATACTACCTGATATTCATCTTAATTAATTTAGGTATATTCTGTAAGTCCTAAATCATCATATATTATCAAATATGTTCTTAACACATATTCCAGGAAATAGAAAATATCTCACACATAAACTCTTTAACAAATATTTAATACTTTAATTAATAAATGTATTAAAATCATGTTCATGAAAGGGACTATGCACTCACTTGTTAAATTGACGACTAGAAATTCAGACCACGCTTCGCTTCTACCAACTGTCTTTTCCTTTAACGTAACCTAGTATCATTATCACTAAGTCTTAGTCTAATATCTATTACAACTAATTATCAGTCTAGATTCATCGTTAATTCAAAGTCTACTGATCTATAGCTGATAAGAGACAACCAGGTAGGATCATATCGGAGGTAGGGTCTGTTTAGTATACACAGAATACTCTTTAGAAATCCCACTTTAAAAACCTCACTAAATCCAACCTAGACATCATCCCCGTACGTAGATCAATCAGTATAACGACTTGGAATCACTAATAAATCTTGTTGATAGGTTCATAATAATGACAATGAACTTAAACATAAATTATACTTAAAGCACGGTAAACATAACTCAACTTACAGGTGGTTTAGCGAGAAACCAGACTCTGCGCGGGAAAAACTTCTAAATTGAAAGCTCTATTTCTAGGGGCTTTTTGGTGCTCCGGAGCTTCACTACTAACACTTAGGAAGTGCTAGAGAAAGGCCTTGGGACCTTGGGGGTTTGGGAGAGAATAGAATGGAGAGGTGTGAAGAAATGAGTGAAATTAGGATCTATTAATAGGTTGCCCATGGGCCTCTCACTTTGTGAGACATGCCTCTCACGTCATGAGCATGCGTAGGCACCAAGGATTCACCTCTTGTGCTGACACGTGACACCGGACGTAGGTAAAACTGCAGATCTTCAAAAATTCATAATTTTCGCATAAGAGCTCCGTTTTTGACATTCTTTATTTCCACACGTAGGTATTTCCGAGTACTAAAACTTTTCTTTTGACCCATCGGCTAAGTCTTGACCGATTATAAATTTAACAGACTGAGAAGATTACAATGTTAATGATCGTGTAAAATTAATGGCTTCTATATACGGACTCCATTTTCGACTGTCTTTTTATCGTTGAGCTTCTATTAATGAGATCTTCAATTCTCATTTAGATCATTTCGGCTAAAAATCGACCAATCTAAAATTCGATTTCTGTGTCCGCACTGCTGCGCTGAAACTTCGAAAAATCATAACATCCTCTACTAAAGTCAGATTTGGACGTTCTCTATATGCACGCTCTCGGTTTAACAAATACTATGAATTTTGTTTAGATTACTAAGCCTAAAAAGTAATTTTTCAAAAATTCATTTTTTACGATACGTAGAGTCATGTTGGTTTAATTGCGAAACTTCAAAGAAGCATAACTTCTTCATTCAAAGTCGGATTTTAGCGTTCTTTATATGTACGGAATCCTTGTGACATATACTATAACTTTGTTTAAGATTATTTGTCTTAAATAATCTTCTATCAAAAAATCATTTTTAACGCTTATTATCTCTAAATTGATTACCTCGAATTTGGGGGCGTTACAAGTCAACACGCCGTGGGTACTGGTCATCATTGACTTAAAGGATTAACCTGTTATGCCACAATCCCCTCAGCTCAAACTTCCAGATATGGACCTCCTTATGGTCTTGATGGATAAAGTTTCCAAGTTTATCCATTAAGACCTATTATTAAGAAAAGATCTCAACCTCTAAGATCCTAATCACAACACCAAGCCATGCGTACACTCAAAAAGCCATGCAAGCCAACTTTCCAACCAACCCCAAGGTCCATAAGTTAACCATTGCACTAAAAGGTTTTGGAGTTCACTCCAACTCCATAAACAATAGGACTTGGGACAAAAACTCATCAAATTGACCTAGAACTAGATCTAGAGAATCAATGATCAAGGTATATACTTTATACCTTCAATGATGTAGAAATGAGGTGTAGGTGATGGATGTAAGCTAGAACCACTCTTTCAAGCAACACCGAAAAGCTCCTTCTTCCTTCAACCTTCACAAAGATGGGTTTCAAGCACTCAAAACATAAAAGGGGCTAGGTTTTTGGATGGAATTCGATCTCAAGGGGTGGAGGCTGCCAATGAGGCAGTAGGAGATAGTGCCCCTTAAATAGGGAGAAAGCCCCGAAATTAGGGTTTTAGGCCAAAAACAGTTGCCACGCTGTGGCCAATCACAGATTGCACGTTTCATTAATATCAGTGCTATGTCGTGGCACTTCAATGCCACACCGTGGTCAAGCCAAAAAATGCAACAATTAGTAATTTAAGACTTGGAAAGTAATACCTGGAACAAGTCAGGGTAGTGGGTACGCATCTCCTCCTTTTGTTTCCAAGTCCACTCAGATCCCTTTCGGTGCTGCAACTAGGCTTTCACTAAGTCCACCACCATGTTGCACAAGGTCTTGGTCTTCCTGTCAATGATCGCTATCAGCTGCTAGATATTATTCAGATGGTCATCGACCAGAATATCATCCAAATGTACTACCGTAGTCTCGTTTTCTATACACTTCCGTAGCTGGGATACATGGAAGGTGTTATGAATCTGACTGAGCTCTTCTGACAAATCCATTTGGTAGGCCACCTATCCTACCCTAGATATCACTCGGAATGGACTGATAAATCTGGGGCCCAACTTGACCCACTTCCTGAAACGGATAACGCCTTTCCAAGGCGCCACCTTCAGGAGTACCATATCCCCGACATGAAATTCGAACCATGATCAGCGTCGGTCGGCGTAACTCTTCTGGTGACGCTGGGTGGTCTCCAATCTCTCTCTAACCTGCTGTATAAGTTCCGTCATCTTGATCATGATCTCCATGCTCCCCATGACCCGCTGACCAACCTTTCCCCAATAAATCGGGGTCCGACACTTCCTCCAATGGAGAAGCTCGAAGGGAGGCATACGAATCTGGGCGTGATAGCTATTGTTAAAAGAGAACTCAGCCAAAGGTAGGTAGGATTCCCAGCTCCCACCAAAGTCTATGATACATTCCCTCGGCATATGCTCAAGCGTTTGGATGGTTCGCTCGCTCTACCCGTCTGTCTGAGGATGATAAGTTGTACTAAAATGCAATGAGGTACCCAATTCCTCATGGAACTTCTTCCAAAATCTGGAAGTGAAAAAAACATCCCGATTTGACATAATCGAAGAAGGCACGCCATGGCAGCAACCACCTCTCGAATAAAAATCTCTGCCAGCTTCTCAACAGAATAGGTTTCATGAATGGCCAGAAAGTGAGAAATATTCATCAAACTATCCATGATCACCCATATGGCATCAAAACCCTTTGTCGTCTTCGGTAACTTTGTGATGAAATCCATGGTGAGCTGCTCCCATTTTCTACAATGGGACCTCCAAAACTGCAATTTGTCGTGAGGGCGCTGATGTTCAACCTTGACCTTCTAGCAGGTCAAGCACCTCTCCACGAATGAAGCTATGTCTCTCTTCATTCATGGTCGAGTAACTATGTATTAGATCAGGATACATTTTCGTTGCGCCCGGGTGAATGGAAAACCTCGATTTTTGCACCTCGTCTGTCAAAATATGCCGGGTATCACCCAAATAAGACACCCAAATCCTACCATGTAGAGTCAACAATCCCTGACTATCATAATCAAAGGCTAATATCTGACCGACCACCCGTTTTCTCATCCGATTCTCCTCCTTGAGGGCCTCTGAATGTGCAACGCTAATCATCTCCAAAATTGGAATCACAACCGTCATCATCAAATACACGTCCCGAATCGGAGTACTAACTGCCCTGCGACTCAGCACATCGGCTACCACGTTGGCCTTACCCGGATGCTACAAAATCTCACAGTTGTAGTCCTTCACTAAGTCAAGCCACCACCTCTGTCTCATATTCAAATTTGGTTGATCCATCAGATACCTCAAACTCTTGTGGTTTGTGTAAATAGTACATCGGACCCCATACAGATAGTGATGCCAAATCTTGAGGGCAAAAACCACCGCCCCAAAATCCAGATCATGTGTAGGATAGTTCGCCATATGAGCCTTTAGCTTCCTTGGTACGTAAGCGATCACATGCCCCCTCTGCATCAGTACCTCACCCAATCGCATAATCGACGCATCATAGTATACAACGAAATCTTCAACTCCCTCAGGGAGGGTAAGCACCGACGCCTCACGGAGCTTCTGTCGGAGAGTCTCAAATGTTGCCTGCTGCTCAGGCCCTAACCGAAGGTGGCATCCTTCCTAGTCATTCTAGTAAGAGGAACTATAATCTTGGAGAAGTCCAAGATGAATCTTCGATAATACCCTGCCAACCCGAGGAAACTCCGAATCTCAGATTGAGACTTCGGAACTTCCCACTGCATAACCGCCTCAATCTTGGTCGGGTCGACCAATATTCCGTCCTGTTTGATGAGGTGCCCCAAAAACTAGAACTCACGCAACAAAAACTCACACTTGGAGAACTAGGTGTATAATCTCTCCGCCCTAAGTACTTTAAGAATCTCACACATATGCTCCTCATGCTGCTCCTTGGTCTCAGAATAAACCAAAATATCATCGATGAACATAATCACTGACGTGTCCAACATAGGTCTGCACACCCGGTTCATGAGATTCGTGAACATTGTCGGTCTGTTGGGGAGCCCAAAAGGCATCACCATGAACTCATAATTCCAGTAGCGAGTTTAGAAAGCCGTCTTCGGGATGTCCTCCTCCTGAACCCTCATTTGATGATAATCGGATCTCAATTCAATCTTGGAAAACCAAGATGCCCCCTGCAACTGATCAAAAAGGTTGTCAATCCTTGGTAAAGGATATCGGTTCTCCACTGTCAATTTGTTTAACTCTAGGTAATCGATGCACATCCGATGTGAACCATCCTTCTTCTTCACTAAAAGGATAGGTGATCCCCATGGTGAGTTGCTTGGTCGAATAAACTCCTTTCCCAAAAGCTCCTGCAGATGGGAGGATAAATCCTGCATCTTTGGTGGTGCAAGGTGATATGACACCTTTTCAATCGGGGCGACACCAGGGATCAAATAGATCTTGAACTCGACTTGCCTCTCAGGAGGCACACCCAGAAATTCCTCCGGGAAAACATTAGGAAATTCTCTTAGAATAGGGGCATCGATAATGAATTGCTTCTTCTCAACCCGCGTACCGACCACATAGGCAAGATACCCCATAAATCTATGCTGAAGACATTGCCTCGTCTTAGCGGCAGAGCAAAAGGCAGATCAAACCCTAGTACCCTCACCATAGATTGTCAGCGCTCCCTACTAGGGTCACAGACTGTAACTAACTGCCTTTCGCAGTCAATCAATGCTCCGAACTGGATCAACCAATCCATGCCAACAATCACACAAACATCTCCCATCGTGATAGGAATGAGTTCAATCGGAAATCCCACACCGAAGATATCCAATACACAGTACTAGTATACCTTGAAAACCAAAACTGTACGATCAGCAGCTATAGCGACCTTGAAAGGTCGATCCAGGGCCCCACAATCAATACTGAAAACTCTATAGAAAGATGTAGATACAAAAGACGGACTCGCACCCGAGTCAAATAACACCAAGGCAAACATAGAATTCAAAAGAAAAGTACATAACAGAGTCACAACATAAGCATATATATATAATAAAATAATTTAGTAGAAAAATAAAACAGGTACATACCAATGACGAAATCGGGTGCTGCTCTGGCTTCATCTGTAGTCAACTGAAAAGCTCATCCCCTGGCCTTCCGGGCCTCAACCATCCCATGGTGCCCATCAGTTATGCACAGGGTCGCAGGAGCAGGAGATTGAATTGGCTTTGTTGCAAGGAGCAGACATTCGGCATTCACATGGCCTCACTGGTTGCAACTGAAACAAACCCGTAACCCCTTCAGGAACTCCTTCACAAAGTGTTTGTACTTCCCACATAAGTAGAATACAGATCCCGATCGACAGTGACCCTCGTAACCCTTGCCGCACTTACTACAAGTGTGGCTCCTCTGTCCTCATGCTCTCGAATCAGCAGGCTTTGCCCGTTTTGCCGCCGACTGCGATTGAACTGGCCTCCAATCTCTCCTCTGCATATCCACGTCGGTCTCCCTCACTTGTAGCTCCATCTCAATCTCCCTCCTATGGGCATTGGTCTACAGCTCAACCAATGTCAAGTACTAGGAGTTTGTCACGAACTCTCTAATATCCTTCTTGAGCTTACTCAAGTATCGGGTCATCCATGCCTGATCAGTAGATGCATACTTTGGACAAAATATATGTCTATCATGGGACATCCAGGTGATCTCGGTCACCGTCTCTGTCGTCTGACAGAGCGACAGGTACAACCGAGACAATCACTCCCTCTCCACCAAAGGAACATACTCCTCTCGAAACACCTCAACAAACCGATCCCAAGTAACTGCAACTTTCCCCACATGTGATAAATCAACAGTCACAAACTTCCACCTGTCCTTTGCCCCCAGGTGAAGTAGGTTCAGCGCAAAGCGAACCCTCAAATCATCCAGACAAAGAAATGTATAAAAACATCTCTCAACATCAGTGATCCTCCTTTTGGCAGTATTCGGATCATGGACTCCATCAAACTCTGGGGAATTTGTGTTGTTGAACTCCCGGTACTGGATTGAGTCACCCCCGTGAGACTATGCAACAGCGAGAATTGTGGTGGCTGTGCAAATCTGTTAGTAACATGCGATGGGCCCCGCCCAACACGATCATCAGGCCTCACCTGGCATCAGGCCCCACCCGATATAAATACAAACACATATAATACATGCAAGAGTCACACTGACAACTAGTATTCTAATTACAATAATCGACGGTGTGACATTGGTGCCTTCGACCCGCCAAACACTATGAGAAGGCTCACCTCAATCAAATGATGAACAATCACACACACAGGCTGTTGCTACGATGGCTCCTCAACTGAACACATTCAAAATAACTCTAATAAATAGTCAGGGTAATAACCATAACTAAAAGCCCAAAAAATAATCCCTCTTACAAAGGGTAAAAGACCCTTTGACCGTTCCTACCCTAGGCCTAACAAGCCATGGCCCAAGCCCAAAACACCTAAGGCCCAAGAAATGACCCAAAAGGATGCTGGTGAGTATGCTAAGCGTACCACCTTATTACGCTCAGCGTACAAGCTTACACATCAAGAGAAAATGGATTTGAAACACATTACGATGAGTGTACGGCTATATACTCCCCACATACTCCCATGATTGCCAAAACTCACATTAAGCACTTAATGCCTTAAGTCCAAACGTCCAAATCATAGATCTAGCTCTTGGGAAAAGTCTTAAATGGTAAATTCATCAACTTGATGCATTTTCATGGTTCAAAGAGGCCCAACACATATTTTTAACATTCTAACTCCATAATATGAACATCAACTCTTGCATGGTTGAGCTAAATCCATCAAGATGCCACTTTTATGAACAAGGGACCTTAAAAACATCAAGATCTACTATTCTAAGCTTCTGGAGTAACTTATACTCACATGAATCAATTCAAGGGACCAAAATATGCCAAAAAAGCTAAACTAACTAGATCTAAGAGATGATTCAACAAGGTTGAGACTTTATACCTCCAAGAGGATGATCAAAGTGAATAGATTCTAGATCCACAAGCTTCAAATCAACAAGGGCTTCTCCAAAGGGTTCTTCTTTCTTCAAGATACACCAAAACACACATAAGGCTCAATATTCTCTAAAAAGGGATTAGGGTTTTGTGGGAACTGCTTTGGAACGAAAGAGGTTGATGATAGAAGAGGCCTTGAGGTTATAAAATGCTTAATAGGGTCCAAACCCTAAATTTTAGGGTTTTACCCTGGCTAGAGTACTCCCAACGTACGCTAGGTACGCCCAACGTACCAGGGGGAAAACCCAGTGTCAAGGATTCATCAAGGTACGTCCAATATACCTGAATTACGCCCAACGGAATAGCCACCATTGCAAAATAAATAAACATTTAAAATGTTAAGAAATTTACCTGGAAACCGATCGTTACAATTCTCCCCCACTTGAATCAGACTTCATCCTCGAAGTCTACCTCTGCAAAAAACTCTGGGTGGTGCTCTCTCATCTCCTCCTCAGGCTCCCATGTCCATTCTAAACAATTCGCGTGCTGCCATTCCACCTTAATTAGATTAACAACCTTGTTTCGCAAAGTCTTTGTCTTCTTGTCTAGGATCGTGACTAGTCTCTCTTTGTATTTCATGCGCTCATCCACCTAAATATCCTCCAAAGGAACCACTACGGAATCATCAACCAAACACTTCCGCAACCGAGAGACGTGAAAAGTGTTGTGAATCCGACTGAGCTCCTCGGGTAGCTCGAAACGATAAGCAACCATGCCCACCCGAGCAACAACCCTGAAAGGACCAATATATCTGGGGCCCAACTTCCCTGCTTCCTGAAACGGATGACACCTTTCCAAGGTGACACCTTCAGGAGTACCATATCCCCAATGTGAAATTCCAAGTCTGACCGACGTCTATCCGCGTAACTCTTCTGACCGCTTTGTGCGGTCTACAATCTCCAACGCACCTGATAGATCAACTCAGTAGTCCGTAGTACCACCTCCGTGCTACCCATAACTCGCTGACCGACCTCACCCCAGCAAATCGGGGTCCGGAACTTTATCCCATAGAGCATCTCAAAAGGATGTCGATCAATACTGGTGTGGTAGCTGTTGTTGTAAGAAAACTCAGCCAATGGAAGATACGTATCCCAGCTTCCACCAAAATCCATCACACATGCCCGAAGCATGTCCTCTAAGGTTTGGATAGTCCGCTCGATCAGACCATTGGTCTGCGGATGAAAAATTGTGCTGAAATGCAACCGAGTACCCAAATCCTAATGGAACCTCTTCCAAAACGTAGAAGTGAATTGAGCATCCCGATCTGAAAACCACTGACACGGGAACCCAATGTCGTGCTACAACCTTACTTATATAGGCATCTGCTAACTTCTCCGCGGAAGTGCTCTCCTAAATGGGGATAAAATGTGCACCCTTGGTTAATCGGTCCATGATGACCCAAATTAAATACATCGTGATCTCCTCCCATTTCCAAACGGGAACACCCACCGACACCATCTTGTCGTGAGGTTGCTGATGCTCGGCCTTGAGTTTCCTGCAAGTCAAACACCTCTCCACATACCAGGCCACATCTCGCTTCATGTATGGCCACCAATAATCGAGCTGGAGGCCTCTATAAATATTTGTCGCTCTCGGAGAATAAAAAACCTCAAATTGTGCGCCTCCTCCATCAAAATCTGACATGTACCCCAAAAATCTGGAACCCAAACTCTCCGATGAAGATTCAACAATCCCCGAATATCATAATCAAAAGAGGACACCTGGCCCAATATTCGCTCACTCTTTCGGTGCTTCTCTTTCATAGCCTCGACCTGAGCCTCTCGAATCTGCTCGGTAGTCACAGTCATCCTCAAATAGACATCCCTAATCGGTGCACTAGCCGACTTGCAGCTAAGAGCATCGACCACCACGTTGGCCTTTCCCGGGTGATAAAGGATCTCACAATCATAATCATTCACTACATCAAGCCACATGCACTGCCTCATGTTGAGATTTGGTTGATCCATCAAATACTGCAAACTCTTGTTGTCCATGTAAATGATACAACAAACCCGATACAAGTAATGCATCCAAATCTTGAGGACGAACACAATCGCCCCTAGCTCCAAATCATGAGTGCGATAATTCGCCTCATGAGGCTTCATCTGCCTCTAAGCATAAGTTATCACACGACCCCTCTGCATAAAAATTGCACCTAATCCTAAAATCGATGCATCACAGTACACCATGACATCGTTCACACACTCAGGCATGGTCAAGATCGAAGCCTCGCATAACTTCTACCTCAAAGTCTCAAACATCACCTGCTGCTTAGACCCTAAACAGAAAGTAGCAAACTTCATAATCAACCTATTCAATGGAACTGGGAGCCTGGAGAAAATCTCGAGATACCTCCGATAATACCCAGCAAAAGCAAGGAAACTTCGAATCACTGATAGAGATCTTAGAACCTCACACTGCATCACAGCCTCAATCATGGTCGGCTCAACCAGAATACCCTTATGATTGACAAGGTGCCCCAGAAACTACACTGTGCGTAACCAAAACTCGCACTTAGAGAATTTGGCATACAGCCTCTGCCTCCTCAGAGTCTCCAAAACCTCTCGTAGATGATGCTGATGCCACTCCTTGGTCTTAAAATAGACCAAGATATCATCTATAAACACAATGACTGACCGATCTAACATCGGTCTGCAAACCCAATTCATGAGATCCATGAACGTTGTTGGTGCATCGGTGAGCCCAAAAGGCATCACCACAAACTCGTAATGACCATAACGAGTCCTGAAAGCCGTATTCTGATCATCCTATTCTCATACCCTCATCTAATGATATCCTAAACGTATATCAATTTTGGAGAACCATGACGCATTCTGAAGCTGGTCAAAAAAACCATCAATCCATGGAAGCGGATAATGGTTCTTCACCGTCAACTTGTTTAGCTCCCGATAGTCAATGCACATCATGTGGGAGCCATCCTTCTTCTTCACAAATAATATCGGTTCTCCCCTGAACTACTCGGTCTGATAAATACCTTGTCTAACTACTCCTGAAGCTGTGTAGACAACTCCTGTATCTCCGGCGGTGCCAACAAATAAGGTTCCTTGGCTATCGGAGCTGGACCTAGGATCATATTTATACGAAACTCCACCTGCCTCTCCGGAGGCACTCCGGGCAAGTCCTCTAGGAACACATCTGCACACTCTCAAATAATCGACACATCATCAATCTTCCTCATCTTCTCTTCTCTGGTGTCCAACTCATAAGCCACAAAACCTGAACAACCGTGATGTAGATACCTCATCTTCTCTTCTCCGGTCCCCATTGAGCACCCTCGCCATGAATAACTAGTTCTCCCCAGTTGGGGTTCGAACCCTAACTAACTAGTTCCCATAATTAATCATCTCCCCATTAGGACATAACCAATCCATTCCCACGATCGCCTTGCTCTTGCGTAACGGGATAAAAACCAAATCAATCAGAAACCTCTCGTTGAATAACTCCAGAACACAACCTCGATGTACCCTCGATACCTGTACTGGACACTCATCGACAATCTCTACCTCTAATGAATAATCAAGCTCTCCTGGAGCATCACCGAACCTCTTGCTAAGCACAAGAGACACAAACGATCGGGTGGCGCCCAAATCAAACCAAGCTAAAGCTGGAACACCGTTCACTAGGAACGTACCTATATAACAACAATTATATAATAATAAGCATACACATCAAAGAAAATAATGAAATATGGATGAAATACATACATGTAACCACATATGGTGCTGCGTGAGCCTCCTTGGCTATCAGCTGGAAAGCTCGGCTCCTCACCACTGGCGCATCTGCCTTGCCCTAACAGCCATCGGTAATCCTCAATGTCGTCGGAGCGGGTGCTACCACCGCTCCCCCTACTGCCAAACTCAGACAATCGGCCTTATTGTGCCCCCTTTGATTGTAATGAAAGCTAATCAGACCCGATCCCTGGGTGGTAATGGTGGTGGCAGTATAATCCCTGCTAAAGTGACCAGTGTTGCCGCACTTGAAGCAGCCCGAACCACCCGCCTTACAAGCTCCCTCGAGTGTCTGGCTACACCGGCCTCGAATCCACAACCTTGGGCTTCTTCCCTGAGCCCTTTGATACATGAGTCTGAACTAGCTTCCTCTTCATCACAGTCTCCATATCAATTTCCCGCTCGCGAGCCCGAGCGATCAAATCATCCAATGTCTTGCAGCTAGAGATACTCACAAACTCCCGACTCTCATCCTTTAGCGTATCATGGTACCGATCCATCTTCATCTCCTCGTCCGCCACATATTATGGAACCAACAAAGCCCTCTCACGTAACATAGCGGTGATCTCCGGCGCGGTCTCGGTAGTCTGGCGGAGGTCCTAAAACTCACTCTCCAACTGTTGAACCTCAATCACGGGTGCAAACTCAACCCAGAATCTAGTAACAAAATCATCCCAATAAATCGTCTCAACTGCCTCACCTCCCAAGGCATAGTCCACCTCCTCCCACAATCGCGAGCTCTTTCCTTCTGAAGACAGGATGCAAAGCTGACCTTCGACCCCGTGCGGCAGAAGCTAATCCGAAAGGCATTCCCGATGTCCACCAATCACTGTCTTCTATAAATAGGGTCCTTCTTTCCGAAGAACTCAGGAGCGCCACATGTACAAAACTCTTGAAACATTAGAGAGCGTGCACCCACCCTAACCACCAGCTCAGTGTGAAATGCGCCTAGACGCTCATCCAAAATCTCCATAATACCCTTCTTGATCATACCAAAGATCACATGAGTCTGCTCCAAAATATTGTGGGTAATCTCAAACGAAATGAACTCCCGATCTGGTCATCTAGGGGTCCAGATCCAGAGCCCGAACCCGATCCCTTACCAGGACCTGAATTATCTTCAGTGATCACCATACTGAAAATAAACCATACAAACCATCAGAAAACACTCGAAGAATCTCACACCAAGCGGGTCCCTTAGTATCCTCATGACTCTCTTGACTAGAGTACGGATCTTATGCTTTCAGTAGTACGGACCCAATAATACCTTCCACACCTATCCGTACTTTTCTCAAGTGTCGTGCCGATTCCCCTAAGTGACTCCCTAAACAATGAATCTGCTAATTCTAACATGCTTCCTAGGTTATCCTAGGATTCCCTCCCTACACTCTCCGCCATCAGCTGCAAAAGAAACCCCTAATAACACCCATTAACTACGTTACAAATATAATTACATGCCATAAACGCTAGATAATTCTTCGACTGCAAGGTCTCACACTATAATGGTTGGACTCAAACAAGAGATGTGTAATAGAGTTAAGCCTAAAATTCTAAAATTATCTAGTTTCTACAACATGTAACCTAGCATATTTGATTGATAGTCAGCCAGCACTAGCAGTGGTTCCTAATAGTACAAAGCAACCAACATTCGAGCATCGAGTTCTAACCAGAGCACTGCCTAACAGGCCATCCTAACATATCATCAATAATCCATACTAGCATGCAGTTCTACGGGGCTCATATAGTAAACGCATAAGGCATCTCCCCTATCATACAAATCCTGAGCATATCCTTAGCCTTAATCTAGCATGTTATTCACATATTCACATACTGAATCAAACAAACATGTATGGGTATTTTGGGAACACTTACTTGAGCTCGGCCGATTGCATGCATCACACCCCTTCTTTCTAGTAGTAACCTTTTTATAAAATCATTTCTTTATGAAAAAATTATCAAATCCTCAGTTTGAGTTCAGACACACCTGAAAATGTGTCTGAATCCCTCAAACCAAGGCTCTGATACCAACTCGTGACATCCCTAAAATCATAAGTAAAAATTTCATTTTTAATTAAAACAAAAACCATCAAAAATTCATATTAAACCATCTAGAAGTATGTCAAAGTAAAAATAGTTATCAGAGTACAATCCCAAAATCATAAAAGTATGGAAACATAGGTAGGTGCGTTGCGATCAAGTCAGGTCCTTCCCCTTCGAACCGGAAGTACCTGAAACAAAACTTAAACCGTAAGCACAAAGCTTAGTGAGTTCTCCCCAAAATACCACATACCACACATACAATGGGCCTCACCCTACATCCATCGGGCCTTACCTGTCATTGGGCACCGCCTAGTACACATTTTTCAGTAACATACGATGGGCCCTACCCAACACACTCATCAGGCCTCGCCTGGCATCGGGCCCCGCCGGTATACATACAAACACATACAATACATGAAAGAGTCGCATAGACAGCTACCATTCTAATAAAAATAATCAATGGGCGGGCATTGGTACCTTCGACTCGCCAAACACTATGAGAAGGCTCACCTCAATCAAATGATGAACAATCAAACACACAGGCTGTTTCTACGATGGCTCCTCAACTGAATACTTTCATGCTAAATATAATAAATAATCAGGGTAATAACCATAGCTAAAATCCCAAAACATAATCCTTCTCACAGAGGGTAAAATCTCAAAAGGATACTGGTGAGTACGCTAAGCGTACCACCTTATTACGCCCAACGTACAAGCTTACACAGTAAGGGAAAATAGGGCTGAAATTTGTTACGTTGAGTGAACGCCTATGTACGCCCCTTGTACTCCCCGTATTTCCAAAACTCACATTAAGTAGTTAATTCCTTAAGTCGAAACGTCCAAATCACAGATCTAGCTCTTAGGAAACGTTTTAAATGATAAAGTCATCAACTTGATGCCTTTTCATGGCTTAAAGAGGCCCAACACACATTTTCAACATTTTAACTCCATAATATGAACATCAACTCTTGCGTGGTTGAGCTAAATCCATAAAGATCCCATTTTTATGAAAAAGAGACCTCAAAAACATCAAGATCTACTATTCTAAGCTTCTGGAGTAACTTATACTCACATGAATCAACTCATGGGACCAAAATATGCCAAAAATGCTAAACTAACTAGATTTAAGAGATGATTCAACAAGGTTGAGACTTTATACCTCCAATAGGATGATTAAAGTGAATAGATTCTGGATCCACAAGCTTCAAATCAACAAGGGCTTCTCTAAAGGGTTCTTCTTTCTTCAAGATGCACCAAACACACACCAAAACACACACAAGGATCAATATTCTCTAAAAAAGAGATTATGGTTTCATGGGAACTGCTTTGAGACGAAGGAGGCTCATGATAGAAGAGGCCTTGAGGTTATAAAGTGATTAAATAGGGTCTAAACCCTAAATTTTAGGGTTTTCACCTGGATCGAGTGCGCCCAACATACGCTAGGTACGCCCAACATACCATCCGTGTCCAAGATTCATCAAGGTATGCCTAGCGTAATAGCCACCATTGCAAAATAAATAAACATTTAAAATTTAAAGAAATTTACTTGGAGACTGGGCGTTACAGATCCTATGCGTCTAGTAGTATGGGCCTATACTATCTTCCACATATATCCATAGTTGATTTAGAAACCCTATCAAGGTTCTGAACCTCAAACACTCTACTTTCATAGAAGTAGGCTACAAACATCTAAGTGCTTAAAAAGCCACATATAAGCCCTGAGAAATGCATCTCAGGTCCCTGCCCAGCTGCCTCTCCGTTTCGCAAGAAGTCTCTACTAAGTTTGCCAATGGCTCCGCGTAAACCGATTGTACATAACCCGGACTCAGTAGACATTCAAATAAGAGATTCCATCCCAAATCCACAACCAAACAAGGAACATGAAGTAAGGCTAAACCAAGGATTCCAAGGCTATAAAATCCTAACTATGTACAACCATGCAGTTTAAACGAAGTAATTAGCAGTCTTAACTTCAACTCAAATAGAGCATCCACAAGTAATCTCCCAGGCTATAAGGGATCACATATTCAGGAAAACCTATACTAAAACTCTTGAGGGATCCTTAGCCTACAAACTAGCATTCATTTCTATCAGCTCAAATAAAACAACTACAATACAACATCTAACATAATTATGGATATTTTGGACACTACCTCGGGCTCCAGCCGACTGTACATTCTGCTTTCTTTGTTCCCTTCTGCAAACTCATCTTTGTAAAAAGGATTATAAAACTTTCAAATCCTTAACTTGAGTCTGGAATCCCACGAATGTTCTTCTAATTCTCTCAAAACAGGGTTCTGATACCAACTAGAAAGAACCCAAAATTTCAAACAAAATTTTCATTTTTATTTTATAAAAAACCTCCAAGTTTCATAAAAATGAAACAAGAAATCCCAGGTGTATCGGTACAATCATCCCCAAATCAGAGTATCAAAATGCAGAAAATCATAAAAAGATCTGCAAGTCGGAGTGTACATTCATGCCTTCGCCTTGTCGCGATCATCTAAAGTACCTGAAACACATTTAATCCACAATGGTAAGCATAAATCTTAGTGAGTCCTTCCCCAAATACCATACTACACATCATAATAAACATCTATGTGTTATCAGCAACCCTGAGGATTTTTAGCAATCCCAGTAGGCTAACAGCACGTCATGTGGATTATCAGCATGTTCAGGGCTTATCAGCAACCCTGGGGATTATCAGCAATCCCAATATATCAACAATACATTTCAAACAAAACAACAAACAACGAATAAGACCCAACTGATCACAGACATAAATACCACATAGGTAAACTAGTGAGAAGACTCACCTTCCGAATATCAGCTAAAAATATGACTACTCTCACACACAGGGTAAACAGGAGCAATGAGACACCTAAAGTAGTAAAGTCATACCCTATCAGTCTACATTCTTAAAACTCCAGTTTTACCCAAAAGTCAACCATAGTCAAAAGTCAACGGTGAAGGTCAACTTGACAACCCCCCATGTTGTGGCCATTTATGGCCATGCTGTGGCCACTCCAAGACAAAATAGTCAGCAACTGATGAACTCCCCGGATGTGTCCACCTTTGTCTACGCAATGGAAATCGTCCAGCGAGATAGTCACGAAAGCACTAGCCGTGACGTCGTGGCACCAGGTAGCCACACCGTGGGCATTGGTTATCATTGACTTAATGGATTAAGTTGTTATGCCACAATCCCCTTAGATCAAACTTCTAGATTTGGACCTCCTCATGGTCTTGATGGATAAAGTTTCTAACTTTATCCATTAAGACATCTTATCAAGATAATATCTCAACCTCTAAGATCCTAATAATAACACCAAGCCATGGGTACACTCCAAAAGCCATGAAAGCCAACTTTCCAACCAACCCTAAGGTCCAGAAGTTAACCATTGCACTAAAAGGTTATGGAGTTCACTCCAACTCCATACACAAGATAATTTGGGACAAAAACTAATGAAATTGACCTACAACTAGATCTAGAGAATCAATTATCAAGGTAAAGACTTTATACCTTCAATGATGCAGAAATGAAGTGTAGGAGATGGATCTAAGTTGGAACCACTCCTTTAAGCAACACCGAAAAGCTCCTTCTTCCTTCAACCTTCATAAAGATGGGTTTCAAGCACTCAAAACACAATATGAGGCTAGGGTTTTGGATGGAATTAGATCTCAAGGGGTGGAGGCTGCCAATGAGGCAACCCTAGGAGTTAGTGCCCCTTAAATAGGGCGCAAGCCCCAAAGTTAGGGTTTTAGGCCCAAAACAGATTCTAAGCAGTAGCCATATACTGTCACGCCATGGCCAATCGGGGATTGAACGTTTCATTAATCTCGGTGCCACGTCGTGGCCAATTCAAAAAATGCAACAATTAATAATTTAATATTTGGAAATTCATACATGGAACAAGGATGTTAAACAGTCACAACTTAAAAACTTACGATCTAATTAAGGAATTTCATGAAACACCTTGTGTGCATTTTGATTCTAGAGCTTCTTTATCTAAGCAACGTCACTAGATGCAGAGAGTAGATCAGATATAAGTAGAACAAATAGGGGATAAAGAGAAGGCAATGGTGGAAAATTTTTGGTGAGGTGGTGGAGCCACTACTGACCAGTATGAAATACACCACACACATTGGATCTAATCTAAAAATGCACAAACACGTTAGATCTGGTTGTGTTTCACCATATATCAGGGAGAAAGAGATAGATGCAATTTGTCGGTCTTTCGCTAGAGTAATGATATATGTGAGATGGGAACTAACATTTGACAATCGAGATATCATTGTGGATATGTAAATTTCACCATAAAAGTTCATAATTGGAGAAAAATAAACTTTCTTTTGTCCTTGTTTTAGATTTGTACATCACCAGAAATGCATAGATGTCATCAGATCCACGAGCATCAGTGATAGATTAACAAGCGTGGTGATTCGCCGGTGATAGGAGACAATGACTACAAGTGGAGGTGGTGGTTTATCAGAAATCATAAATATGGAGTGGTTGATGGTTTTTTTGGAGGTGCTAGTTCATCGAAGCTAGCAGATCTTGAGGTGATGGTTCATTGGAGCTCTTAGATCTGGAGGCAGAGGCGGAAGTTGCTAGAGTTCACATATGTAGATGTGGATAGTGGCAGTGGTGGAGGCAGCAATTGGCGACAATGTGTATTCTTAAATATTGGTGAGAGAATTTGAGAGTTTGAGTGATATGATTTTAGGGTTGTAATGTTAAAGTTGGAATCGACAAAAATACATTTAATGAAAATATTAAATGGTTCGTAGATGGTTTGTAACATTTATAAGTTTTTTATTTGATGTTTTCAATATATATATATATATATATATATATATATATATATATATATATATATATAGAGAGAGAGAGAGAGAAAACATCATAAATGGTCCCTATGGTTTCCCAAAATCTAAAGTTTAGTCCCCGTGGTTTAAAAACATTATAGATAGTCCATGTGCTTTCAAAACTTTTGACAATTAGTCCTCATTGCTAACTCCGTTAAGTTTTGTCCGTTAACTAAAGAGCATTTTAGTCATTTCACTACCACAGGGACCATTTATGATGATTTTTTTTAAAAGAAGAAAAAATTAAATATAATTATTTAATAAATATAAAAGCTCTCTCTCTCTCTCTCTCTCTCTAAGAAAAAAACCCACGCAGCTTTCGTCTTCCTCAACCCTGTACAAACAATAAAACAATCACCCTCTTCCTCAACCCCGTACCCTCCCCTTTTCTTCAACAAATCCCAAATATGACAACCAAACCTAAACAATTTGAAAAACACCAAAAATTAACTGGTTTTCAAAATAATACAATCATACATCAAGTAGGCCTTATGTACACAGTTGATCTCAGAATCGTGTTGCCAAAATGAGTTATTTTTGGGTTTTCAGCAGCAACCGGAGCTCTATTCCAGAAAAATAAAGTGAGATCTTGGAGTTTCAGTAGTTCTGATTTACAAGTTCATGAAAACAATGGGCTGCCTCGAGACCTAGGCCCAAATCCAGTGAAAAACAGCAACATGGTGGGATTAGTAGTTGGATTATTGGTTGGAGTTACTTTTTTGGATGTGCTTGCTTTTGGTTTATGGAGGTGGAAGAAGAAGAAAAGAAGGGAAGATAAACATGAAGATGAAGAATGTGGATTTGATATTGAAATGAACAATGAATTCGAAATGGGCACCAAACCTAAAAGATTCCCTTACCAAGAATTAGCCCGATTTGGAAGAAGACCATCAGATACTCTGTCCCTAAGACGTCGATTGAGATGGGTTCAACTATGATGATGGATATGGGAGGCGTCTTCGACTCAGGCGCAATGTTCTTGTGCCTCCGGGAACCTACCTCTGAAAACGTCAATGAGCAGATGCAGGGCTACAATAATTTTGTTGAAACAATGAAGGAGGTTTAAACCAAAGTTTCAATTGTTTTTCAAAAAAAATCGGCAGAACACAGAAACCTTCAACTGTGTGTCTGTGTGTGTGAAAGTAGAATAAAAACTGAAAAGAGATTCTGTTCTTGTTGTTTATTGGCACTTTTTTCTTGATCATCATCTGATAGATTTTGATCCAAAGAGTTTTCAGAACGAAGTTCATCTGGTTTTTTATTTCATTGAAGATTTTCATGGGTTTATTTGATTTTCGTTGATTTCAATGGGTTTGCTCACATCAGTTTGGGGAAAATAGCCATGGTGAAGGAATGAAAAGAGGAAATGGGCAACGGTGTGGAGAGAGAGAGAGAGAGAGAGAGAGAGAGAGAGAGAGAGAGAGAGAGAGAGAGATCATTTATATTTATTAAATAATTATATTTAATTTTTTCTATTTAAAAAAAATATCATAAATGGTCCCTATGACGAAAATGCCCTTCAGAACGGACAAATTTTAACAGAGTTAGCAATAAGGACTAATTGTCAAAAGTTTTAAAAACACAGGGACTATCTATGATGTTTTTAAACCACGGGGACTAAACTTCAGATTTTAGGAAACCACAGGGACCATTTATGATGTTTTTTCATATATATATATATATATATATATATATATATATATATATATATTAAAAGTTAAGAGTAAGAATACCAAAGAGCTTCTAACTCGATAATATTATGTGTTGTATTTCCTTTTTAAGATTGAGAGAAATTAAATAACTTCATATTAATTTTTTCTACCAATTCTCCTACCAGTTTTAGATGATGATAAGTATAATAGAAATTTATTAATTTTAATAAATGTGACAAATATCATATTAAATTTGTAGGAAGATCATAGAAAAAAATAGGGAAATATTTCATTCTTCTAAGATTAAATATTTAAATTCTGTCTTAGACATAACTAGAATTACCGGTAGTTAGATGTTTATTAGATTTTCTTTTAAAAAAAATCTAAAAATGAATAATTTTAATTTGAATAACTATTTTGTCATTTGTCACTGAGAAAGGGACAAAACAAAAAGATATTTTTTGCGGTGGTTGTTACTTGCTTAGTCAATTTCACAACTTTATAAAAGGCCGAGATAGATATAATGTATAAGGATATTATATTTATATCATCTTGTCATTTTTCTAGAAGTTGATATATACTTTATTGAAGATATTCCTTCGTGAATATTTAACCGTTGATATGTATAAAATGCTAATATTATTTTCTCTTGTGTGATGCCGTTTTTTATGAATACAATATAAATTAAAAAGAAAGAATATAGAATGACAAAATTTTCATAGCTCTTTCTTAAACATTTCGTCACTTCATCACAAATTACAAATTGTAATATTAAGGGGCGACAAGGGAAATTAAAATAAAGAAAATAACTTATAGGATAATAAACTATTGTTGTGTATATATTTAGTTATTTTTTATTTGATTTATCAATAAATTTATATTTATTTTTCCGGAAAAAAAATACATTATTTACCGGTTGTAGTAGTTCGAGTCGGTTTACTTGTTTAACAAACATTTTGAGTTCATATTTGTTGTTCAAGTAAGACTATTAAATTCATACTTTTATACACTATTTATCATTAAACTAACTTTTGAATATATGTAACGTCCTAAATTTCAATCTAAAATTTTCTTTTTAAAAATGCAATTAAAACATTTTTTTCCATAAAGGTGAATAATTAATAGTTTCAAAACCTCATAAGCTTAACATATCGAGATCATTGTTTTCCAAAAATCAGGAGTAGCGGAAGTCTAAAAAGATAAACATAGGAGATGCATATGCGTCACAGTCGTGTTGTAGCCTTCCCACTGCCAAAAGAACAACATGAAGAACATTCAATTTACAATTATAAGTACAAAGCTTAAGGAGTTCCTAAAAATATTACAAACATCATGGTAATAACTATACATAACCATATCGGGTCTGTTAGCTCAACCTAATCCGGTTATGCTATCATCCCTATCGGGACAGTTTGAATCACGGTTTGATCCTCTCTTGTCATCATCCCCAGGACTGATTGACTCACGGTCTGATATGTTATTGTCATCATCCCAACCATACCTATTTGACACACAACCCAATCTGGTCTAGTCATTAGCCAAACAAAGCATAATAACATACAAGCGAACAAGTATGAACCTACTGGTCTGTAACACCCTGTTTCGGGACGTTTGTTAATTCATGATCGTGGATCGTAATTCAATCATGTAAAAGCTATGGGCTTTGAGGAAATAAAGTTTAAACCATATTGAATGTTGATAATATTGGTTATGAGATCTAAGCCATTGATTTGTGTGCTGGAACAAAGGGTAAAATGGGAAAAGTTATATGTCGGGATTCTTGCATGGATTATGGTTTTAGTTCGATATATTTTAAGCCAAAGGTAACTAAATAGGATTGTGGAGCTCGTCAATACCTTTTCGTGCATATAAAGAACGCTGAAAATAGAGTTGAAACGAAAAAGTTATGGATGTTTTAAGTTGAATTAGAAATTCGGAATTTTGCCCTACGATGGGCGTAGGAAAGCTAGTTGGGCGTAGGTGCTGAATTATGGACGCAAGTTTAATGACCTACGCTAGGTGTAGGTTATGATACGTTGGGCGTAGCCACTGCAGACCAAAACCTGGGGTAGTCGCTCCAGTTTTGAGAGTTTCCCCGATTTGAATGGTTTTCGTTGTAAGGTTGGCAATACAGTTAGTGAAGGGTAGATGATTATGCAGCTGAGTGTTTTCAAGTTGTTGGGTTGTTGTTGGAAGTTATGGGGTTCTGATTGGTCTCTTGAGTTTCTTCATGGATGCCTTGAATTCGAATTAGTTGGAGGGAGCTTATGGAATTCGTTGGTGTTGTTTCAAGATATTTGACCGAGACGGATTTCGAGGACGAAAACCAGTTTAAGTGGGGGAGAGTGATAGCACTATGTTTCGGGATGTTTCTTAACTCATGATTGTGGGCCTTTAATTCGATCATGTAAAGGCTTTGGGCTTTGAGGAAATAAAGTTTATAACTTATTGAATGTTGATACTATTGGTTATGAAATCTAAGCCTTTGATTTGTATGTTGGAACCAAAGGGTAAATTGGGAAAAGTTATATGCCGGCCTTCTTTCATGGATTATGATTTTAGTTCGACATGTTTTAAGCCAATGGTAACTAGATAGGATTATAGGGTTCGCCAATACTTTTCCGTGCATATAAAGAACGCCGGAAACAGAGTTGAAACGAAGATGTTATGGTCGTTTGAAGTTGAATTGGGAATTAGGAATTTTGCCTTATGTTGGGCGTAAGAAAGCTATGTTGGGTGTATGTGATGAATTCTCGACGCAAGTTTAATGACCTACGTTGGGCGTAGCCGCTGCAAACCAAAACCCTAACCCTAAGGTTTTCAGTCGTATTTAAGGGCTCTAACTTCTTAGAATCCTTCCCATAACCAGCCTCCATCACCTCATATCGTTCCTTTGAAACACTAGCCGCCATTTTGTGAGTTTTGGAGATTTTAGAGAGTTTTGTGTGCTCTTTGAAGGAAGAAAGTGTTTGTATAATCAAGTAGAAAACTTCAAGGTGTGTAGATATGGGATTTGCAAGGCAACATCCATCTCTTGAAGGTATAAAAGCTTTCATCTTGATTCTTGTACATGTTACATCTAGTACTGTTATGAGCTTGATGCTTTTGTCCCCATAATCTTGGTCCTTGTGAATATAGGTTACTCCATACCATTTGAATGCCTTCTTTTGATGTTTTTGAGGTTATAGAGTCATAAAAATTAGAGCTTGGGCACTCTCATCCATCCATGCATGAGTTCTTAAGCAAAAGGTGACAATATGGAATTAGAGTTTGGTTATGTGTTAATCTTGGCCATGCAAATGGATAAAGTCAAGACATTAATTTAGATCAGATATGGGAGTTTGAGAGTTTGGCTTGCTGAATTAAGAGCTTAATAGAAGTTTTTGGGACCAGGGGTTCTATGCTGGGCGTAGCCCTCTATACGTTGAGTGTAGCTCTACGTCGGACATAGACTTCTGTACGCTAAGCGTAAGTCTACGTTAGGCGTAGATTAGTGTGCTACATTGAGCGTAAGTCAACTGAGAGTTGACCGTTGACTTTTTGAACGGTTTAACTTTTGGTCAACCATGTTGGAACTTAGTATTAGAAGGGAAAAATGGTCTCTTGCCCAAAGGAGGTTTAATTGTGAGCCTAGACCATTTTAGAATTAATTATTACCTTAATTGTTAATTTGGCTTTTTGCTATGTATATAGCAAGAGGAGATTTGATATCGTCGGTTGAGTATGTGGATTATCTTGTCTTTAGGATCGAGGTGAGTGTAAGGTCACACCTTATGATCTGATGAGTCAAACACTTTACGCGCTGGTCGCCAGGGCCAGCACCGACAACACCACCAACGCCAACGTCAACACAAGACCTTATCAACATCAGTGTGAAGATAATGATATTGGTGATCTTTTGTATATTAGGCAGTTATAGGTATATATATAGAATAGATATCTGATATGTAATCTTTGTGATTAGTATCAGACCTTTACTTAGATAGGTAATGTGACATCCCCTAATTTCTCGGCCAGAAAAGACCGATTTATTTTATGCTTTTTAAAATAAAATCAGAGTAATCCTTTTAAAAGATGTTGCGGAATTTGTTCCCAAAACCAAACATGATAAAAATTTATCAAAACCTTTCTTTAAGAAATATATATTTTTATTTCATAACAAAACCTCGGGATGTCATGTTCCGATACAGATCAAAAGCATAAACAAGACATTATAAGTCTTACAACAGTTATTTACAACTACTGGCCTATAATCCAAAAATCACTCATCATCATCATCCGACTATGCTCGGGGTTCACTACCTGTAATATATAAAAAGTTGAGTGGGTCAGGCTTGGAAGCCTGGTGAGCATATTGGGTTTTCAACCCACAATAAATAATAAATTTATTAAGTTCTCAATCAACAATAAATTTATTAATTTCATCAACCAAAAATAACCCTAATTACCCATTCCCATTATCCTCACTTTACGTCCTTAAACAACTATCACAAGGGACCTAGCCTAAGGCTTTTCACTAGGGGTGACAACACTGCTTTCCCTCAGCAATTTATGTCAAATAGGCACGATGTCACATCGTCGCCATGTGTGCTAAGTCTATAGCTCTTATTTATCGACAGTATTTCCCACAGGAATCCCCCCGCAATACATGTCAATGGGTTTTTAGAGTACAGCTGATGAACATATAGTTCACACACCTACAGGTTGCAAGCCTGCTAGTGTTCCACAGACCGTCTAGAATAGTCCATGGTTGTCATCCCTACTCTGCTGAATGACGGGGGCCAATGTTTGGGTAAGGGCTTTTCTCATATTTCACCACTCACCCTCAACTCATGTTCTCATTTCACCACTCACTCTCAACTCATGATCTCATTTCACCACTCACTCTCAACTCATGATCTCATTTCACCACTCACTCTCAACTCATGATCTCTATCACTGATCATCTCATCTATCCAACTCACCTTTCATCACACACCCACTATTTCATATACCCATGTTTTACCCAACATTTTTGTAGATAAAATACATATACAGTTTAAATTATTTAAAAACATGTATAAATCAATCCTTCAACTTCCATCTCAAATAAACAAACAATATATATATATATATATATATATATATATATATATATATATATATATATTATATATATATATATATATATATATATATATATTATATATATATATATATATATATATATATATATATATATATATATATATATTCACACAGCACGTATTTTATATAAAATACTTCATATCTATGTGTAAGGTGAAACTAACTACACACTCACTTGATTTAATGAAAATCGGGCAGCACTTCGTTTCCTAAAACGATCGTTTCTAATAAAACCGGGAGTTTTATTGAGAAACCGGGCTCTGCGAGGGTTGGGCTTCGAAACCGAAAAAATAAATTTTCAGGGCTTCTCGGGCACTTCGGGGCGTATTCCGGGTGTTATAATCGATACCGGGGCTTTGGGGGCTGTCAAAATGAAGGAAATATTGAAAAAGGGGTAAAAGATGGCAATTTTCCAAAAGTACCCGGGAAGGCTCGCAAGCCTTCTATTTATAGGGAGGTCCGAAGTCGGCTAAGGAAGAAGAGTCAGCAGCGAGGACACGCGGCAGCAGCAGGGCAAAGGTGCGCATGTGGCTCGCACGTGGGTTGCGCATGCGAGGGGCTTGGTGTCGGCCTCTGATTGGACCGAGGTCTAGTCCGAGGCTTCGGACGTGGCACCATATGCGAGACTCGGACACACGATAAGGGGGTACGAGGCAGCTCCTGATTGGCCGAGCCTTCGGTCCGAAGAGAATGCGACACGCGTCGACAGGTGGCCTCAGATGACTCAGCAGTTCGGACACGTGGCACGATTTGGGCGAGGGTGACGTGGCCGAAGTCCATGTATGCGAATTTTCTCGGTTTTGACATTTTTTCTCGATTTTCGCGCCAAAACTTCTAAAATCCATAACTTTCGCTGAGAGCTCCGTTTTTGACGTTCTTTATATGCACGCGTAGGTAAAATTACGCTCTACAACTTTCGTTTAGACTTTGTCGGCTAATTTTGAATTTAATTTTTATATTATTATTTTTAACAGACCGGGACAGGAAATCCGTTAAAAATTCATAACTTCTTCATCCGACGTCCGTTTTCGTCTGTCTTTTTACCGTTGTGCTACTATTGACGAGACCTTCGATTCTCGTTTAGGTCGTGTCGGCTAAAAATCATTCGATCTAAAATTCGAGTTTTTAGCTGTCTACTACTAAACTGAAACTTCGAAAAATCATAACTTCCTCATATGAAGTCAGATTTGGGCGTTCTTTTTATACCTACTCTCGGTTTAACGAACACCACGACTTTCGTTTAGATCACTAAGGCTAAAAAGTAGTTTATCAAAAACTCAGTTTTTACGACATTCGGCACCGTGCCGGTTTTGTCGCGAAACTTCGACGGGTCATAACTTCTTCGTTATAACTCGGATTTTGGTATTCTTTATATATCTGTAATCCTTGTCACGCCCACTACAAGTTTCTTAATAGATATCGGCTTTATCTAATATTTATTTTTGACGCTCATTTTTATTCTTAATTAATTAAACCCTAATAATTAAGCATAAAACACATAATTCACATAATATTCACATAATTCCTTTTCATTTCTTCAGAATGAGTTACAAAGGTTAACCTAGACTATAACGTCAATATTAATGCCTAGCCTAGAAACACGGGCATTACAATTCTCTCCCCCTTAGGATGATTCTGTCCCCGGAATCACACATCGACAAACAACTACGGGTAGCGACTCATCATGTCACTCTCCGTTTCCCAGGTGAGATTTGGCCCATTCGTATGTTTCCAATGCACAAGCACTAAATCGACCATCTTGCGTCGCAACTTCTTAGTCTTACGGTCAATGATTGCCTCAGGTTCTCCAATTAACCTCTTGTTTTCATCCAACCTTAATTCAGAAATGGGAATTATGTCGGGCACATCTCCCGTGAACTTTCTCAATTAACACACATGAAAGGTATTATGAATATCCTCCAGTTCTTCCGGTAATTCTAGCTTGTAAGCGTGATTCCCGATCCTCTGAAGAACTTTAAATGGTCCAATAAACCTTGGACTCAACTTTCCCCTTCTATCAAACCTTATAAGTCCCTTCCACGGCGAGACTTTAAGTAAAACCGAATCTCTAACTTCGAATGATATCGGTTGTCTTTTCTTGTCAGCATAACTCTTTTGTCGATCTTGAGCTGCTAACATCCTTTCCCTTATCACTTTCAACTTTTCAGGGGTTTGATGGACTATTTCAGGTCCCATAAACTGCTTTTCCCCAGCTTCCAGCCAACATGACGGCGTTCGACACTTTTCTCCATACAAAGCGTGATAAGGTGCCATCTTGATGCTTGAGTGGAAACTATTATTATAGGAAAATTCTACTAGAGGTAAGTGTTTACCCCAGTTACCTTGGAATTCCAGGGTACATGCTCTCAGCATATACTCCAATGTTTGAACCGTTCATTCGCTCTGACCATCGGTTTGCGGATGGTAAGCTGTATTCAAACACAACTTGGTACCCAATTCCTCTTATAGACTCCTCCAAAACCTTGAGGTAAAACGGCTGTCACGATCTGATACAATCGTTAATGGAACACCGTGAAGCCTCACAATTTCCTTCACGTAAGAATTCGCAAGTTTATCCATAGACCATTTCTCGTTGGCTGCTATGAAATGCGCACTCTTAGTGAAGCGATCAACGACCACCCAAATCATGTTGTGACCGTTCCTTGTTCTGGGCAGTTTAGTCACAAAAACCATGGTGATGTCTTTCCATTTACCCATGGGTACAGGTAAAGGTTCTAAACTCCCATACGGTTTCTGATGTTGTGCCTTAACCCTAGCACATTGTAAGTCCCGATCTGTAGATCCAAATCAGTAATCAATGAATTGCAAACAATCAAACAGAGTGTAGAAGGAGTAGAAGGAGAATAAATCCAAGCATGCACACATCTATAACGTATAAATGTTAGGTACACCTTGAAAAACACGCACACATACGTTACACCTTCTGACACACCGACACGGCCTATTTATACCACATGAAGCAGCACACAAGTGTGCAGCCGCACACACGTGTATGGCCGCACACACCCACTAACAAACCACAACCACCACAACACACTCTAACATCCTACCAAGACCTATACATTAGAATACCTAGCCCAAACCACAAAAGTATAGCCTATCAATCTCCCCCTTGGTTTGTGGCTAGCATAGACTTGGTCTTCATTCTCCAGGATTTTCGAACAGCTTCAGGTCGGATTTTTCCATGGATCCCATCCATAGCTTTCCATTGATGATTGTGGCGACCATTCCAGTGAATTCCTTGGCAGCAGCCTCCATGACTTCTTTTCTGCAAATGATTTGGTGACGAGCCAAGGTACGAATGTCTCTTTCTCTGAATCTGAGAAGATCTTTTGCACTGATAAGCCTTAGCACTTTTTCGCTATTCTTGAGCTTGATGGCAGCAGTAGTAGTTTCATCATCATATGCCCAAAATTCTAGGTCGTCAAGAAATCCTTCATGGAAGTGTTGAGGGATAGGAATTTCTTTCAGTTGTTTTGTTGCTGGCCATAGTATGATCTTCATTGGCTCACCAGATTCAGGATCAATAACATCCGCATCTTTTCTGTACAGGGCTTTTGCAGTTTTCATCTTTGAGAAGTTTTCTTTGACCTTCCTGTCTAGAAATCGTTTGAAGTTGGACGCACTGGGATCCTGTGAAGGATGGTGAAATGGGGCCCTTGAAAGTTCGGCAAGATCAACTTTTGTCCTTGAGTTGAAGTCATGGATGCTCTGGTAGTATTCAGGAATTCCAGAGTTTCTCTTTACAAACCACATGTTCACCTCATGATCAAAGGCCCACATTTTGATCCTTGAGCGATCACCATACTTGTCACCAAACTTTCTCTTTTTAAGATCCGTCACTGTCAATACAGGATCTTTTGCTTTGCGATTTTCGTTCGAATTCTTCATAAAAAGTAATCCTTCACTTTTATTGGCAGTGACGGTCCTTTTTCCATGTTTGATCATGATCCGAGATCTGGCATTATCAGGCTCTTTGTCAAAACGATCAACAATGATAGTTGTCCTTGGAGGAGGTTGATTAACGGGAAGGTCGCCTTCTGAGGACTGGGTGGGAGCCATGGGAGGATCTTCAATTCCATGAGGTTGTTGAAAAAGAGACTGAAACTTATCGCCAAATGCTTCAAACAACTTGTTCTTTAACCCAAAATAAAATGCAGTTAAAGAACCAAGATCGGTTTGCAGATCAGAAATCTGCTTTGACTTTAGTTCATCTCTTGCTCGAAGCTCAGTGATATAGGAATCATGTTGCTCAAGCAAGATGTTCTTTTCAATGACTTCTTGTCTCATAATTCCAATTTCTTCTCGAAGCTTAGACACTAAGGTCTTATCATCCCCTGAACGTTCTTCCTCAAAAGATATGCCTTTTCCTCAGGAGGAAGAATCTGGACAGTTCTGAGCCAAGTGCTTAGCTAGCCTGACAGAAGCTTCATCTAGCGAAGGCCTTGAGGGGGAATATTCCGGAATAGTAGACGATCCGCCTACCTCATACACGGTGCTTGGACCTTCTTCAGCTGATAGTGGTGGTGTAGAGACAATTATGGTGGTAACAATAGATGAAACCGGTGGTGCTTGGCTTTGAATGAACACTCCCTGCCTCGGAGAAGACAGAGAGGTTTGTGGCTGTGTCGGTTCACTCAGAGATGGAACAGTAGTAGAGAAATTAGAATCAAGGGGAGGAATCCCTGAAACCACATCTCTTAGACTTGAAGAATCTTCCATTGGTTTTGAAGAAGAAAGCAAAATCTTGAGAGCGTTAACATCATCCCCAGTCTTAGTTGCTGGTTGAGCAACTTCATTTACCTTTCTAAAGTGCCTGTCATCGAATCCCGGTAATGGACCAAAATCATCATCATCTAGATTAAGGTCAAGACTCGAAGGAAAGTCGTCGTTGTTGATACCAGTAAAATCCAAATCTTTTAAGAAATCATCATCTCCATTGAAAATTCAGGCTGTCATTAACCTGCAACGATTCTCGAATGATTTGCTCGGTAATCAGGACTTTCTTTCCTTGCACAGTGGCCTCAAGATATTTCTCATCGTTATCATTTCTTTCCACAGATGCGCTTCTCCAAAATTCTTTAATCAATCTTTGATAAATCGTTGGACTAGTGGTGAAAGCAGAGACCAAGCAACATTTCCTTAGACCATCGACAATGAATTTGAGATCGTTGTGGGCCACTGGAGGATCTTCTAGAAAAATGGCTGAATTGTGCACTTTTTCGAACTCAAGATCTCCCATGATGTTCTGAAAAACGCAAGCATAAATTAAAGCATTATAAAAATTAAGAGATTTCCCATTAAACAAAATTTATGTCAATTTTAGGTGTACATCCATACACCTAGATCCAGCCACACACAATGTGTGCAGCCGCACACGGTGTACAGCTGCACACATGTTCCAACTGCACATAGTGCTAGCCACACACGAGTCTAACCGCACACAGGGGGGTGTGCGGCCGTACACGGGTCCAGCCGCACACGGGGCCAACCGCACACGGCATGTGCGGCCGCACACGCACAGTCGATACCGAAACCTTCAATTGACCATCGATTCAAGATCGTTTTTGCTCAAAAACTGCATTATGGGAGTCGATTTCATGGTACTTACGATTATGAGGTTTCAATTTCACGAAAAATGAGGGTTTTTTTTTTTAGAGAGAGAGGAGGGAGCAGTGTGCGGTCGATCATAAGAGGAGGAAAAAGTGAAAGGGTTTTGACCGCACACCCCCTTTTATACTTTCCAATAAAGGGCTGCCATTTACCACTCTTAAAAATAAAAGCCCAATACCCAAAAATATTTAAAAATAAAACTTTTTGAGGATTAATTACAAAATAAAATTAAAATTAAAATTAAAATTAAAATAAAATATTTTCTAAGATTTACCAATCCTAAAATGAAAATAAAAAATTAAAACTAAAAATAAAAATAAAATAAAATGATACTAAAATTTGAATTTAACCTAAATTTCGCCTTTATATGAAATTAATAACCTTTTGAGATGTGGGATCAAAGTTGTTGGACAATCATTCTCCATTTGTCAGTACCTCTCCTTTCATGAATAGATTTGGTCGATCGCCGGTATTGTGGTCCACTTAAGCACGAAAAATTGTGACAAATTTTGGACATGCTATAAGTGACAAGACAAGTTGATCCTATGTTCCTAGATAAAACTTCCTAAGGACCATTCATCTGACGACGACCAAGGATATTGTTGTCCACCTAAGTTGAGCAGCGAGATCTACAGACAATCTATAATTGTTCAATTTTAATTGTACTAGAATGTGTTTCCCGCTTCCTGATATACCCCAATAATCAAAAACTTCCGAGATACTCCTTACTTTAGGTGAGCAGACAATTATTAGGAGAGAGAATTGATTTAGAATGCATATGTTGTACACCCAGGTCGGATCTCTTCCAATCACGTAGAGGGTGAAACATATGACTAACTAGAGTTTTAAAGGGATTGAGAAGTAGAAGGTTGCATATGCTGTGTACCAGGTCGGATTATTAATCACGCAAAGGAGACATCATATGACTAACAGACAGAAAGAATAGCATAGATAGAATATGCAGAGAGACAGAGTTGCATATGTTGCGGTCCAGGTCGGATCTTTCAATCACACAAAGGAGGCAATATATGACTGACAGTAGGAAAGAAAGAAAATAACTTTCTACAGACCTAATTTATCGGAATTCCCCAGTCACTCCATCAATACCGGAATTAAGGACAGAATCCGTACACCGAGGAAAAGTTAATCCACAGTTCTAGATACGGGTTTCTTTAATGTGACTGAAGGATTCTCATGAATATCTCCCTGCTCAACCTACCCAAGCGTCATATTGTCAGGCTAACCGGAACTATCTAGGTCAAGATTGATCAAGTCTCTAGATTCCTTAATTTCATCTGTACCTAGTCAAGTCCATTAAATTTTTCGTGCCTACCAGCGCATCGAACACAAAGCCTAGACAATTCAGCTTTGGTACCTTACACAGATTCAGATTGCCTGTTATCACTTGTTGATATCACTTCCCATATATTTCTTACATAAAAGAAATATCTCAGTAATAAAATTTGTGTTTTCTAATTTTCTAATGTTTTTGGATTTTCTGATTTTCTAATTTTTGTTTGGTTTTTGTTTATTTCTCCCCCTAAATTTGTGCATGGGTGAGAATGAAATAAAAATGCGCAAATTTACACTAACCTAAACAAAAATTAATCCTCAAAACGAATCATTTTCAAAAATTTTACCAGCACATCGAATCGAGCTTTGTTAAATGGCTTTGTGAACAAATCTGCCACATTATTAATAGTGGGAACCTGTTCTAGCCGAATGAGCGAGTGCTCATAACAATCTCTGATAAAATGAACTTTGATGTCGAGGTGCTTGGTTTTGGAGTGTTGGACCGGATTTTTAGCAATTTGGATCGCAGCCTCATTATCACAGAATATAGGGGTTTCTTGAAAATTCAAACCGTAATCCAACAGTTGATGTTGGATCCATATGACTTGAGAACAACAAGCAGATGCAGCCACGTATTCCGCTTCTGCTGTTGAGGTTGAGACAGTGTTCTGTTTCTTGCACTGCCAGGACACCAGCCGATCACCTAGAAATTGACATCCGCCTGAAGTCGATTTCCTGTCAAGCTCGCAGCCTCCATAATTGCTGTCAGCAAAAGCATACAAATCAAATTCAGAATTTTTCGAATACCAAAGACCCAGTTTTGGGCTGCCTTTGAGGTACCGAAAAATCCTTTTGACAGCAGTAAGATGAGAAAGTTTAGGATTAGCCTGATAACGCGCGCATTGACAGACCGCAAACATAATGTCTGGGCGACTTGCAGTAAGATACATCAGCGAACCGATCATCGATCTGTAGTATGTTTGATCTACGGATTCACCTTCAATATCAGGGGTCAGCAGGGGTCTCTCCGCCATGGGTGTCAAGGCAGGTTTGGCGTCTCTGAACCCGAACTTCTCAAGCATATCCTCCACATATCTGGCTTGATGGAGTAGGATTCCGGCTAAACGTTGTTGGAACTGAAGCCCCAAAAACATGGTCATTTCGCCCAACAAACTCATCTCGAATCTCTTTTTCATAACGGCCTCGAATTCCTTGCATAACTGTGGACTCGTTGACTCGAAAATGATGTCGTCTACATAGATTTTTACAAGAATCTGATCCGCACCGACATGCTTTATGAATAGGGTCTGATCGATAGTGTCGCGTGAGTAGCCATGATTGAGCAAGTGCTCTGTGAGAGTAGCATACCAGGCTCTAGGAGCTTGATGCAGCCCATACAGAGCCTTGTCTAACTTGTAGACATGGTTGGGAAATTTCGAGCTGACAAACCCAGGAGGTTGATCAACATAGATCTCTTCCTTCACCTTGCCGTACAAGAAAGCCGTCTTGACGTCCATTTGATAGACAATGAAGTTCATGTAGGAGGCATAAGCTAGGAAGATACAAATAGCCTCCAAGCGAGCCACCGGAGCATATACTTCTATATAATCAAGAACCTCTACCTGTCTGAACCCACGGACAACCAATCTCGCCTTATTTCTTACAATTACACTCGAATCGTCCTGCTTATTCTGAAATACCCATCTTGTGTCGAGAGACTTCTTGCCTTTAGGCAATTCCACCAACGTCCAAACCTCAAGCTTTTCGAACTGATTTAGCTCGTCATGCATTGCATCCACCCAGCTGGGCTCATTCAAAGCCATTTCTACAATCTTGGGCTCTATTTGAGAGATAAAGCAAGAATAGAGACATGCGTTGACGTCTCCACTCTGGCTTCTAGTTCTAACGCCGTCGCCCAGCTGGCCAATGACATTTTCGATCGGATGATCGCGCTGTATGCGAGAGGATATATCTTGACTGATGTCATTGAGTGAAACAGGAAGATTTTGAATGTTAATAGCTCCTTCATTTGCTGAAGAGTCCACGGTAGATGAAACAGTGTCGATTGTTGGATTTGCTACAAACTCATCAGCAATTTGATCGGGAAAGAGAAGTTCCATCAGATTTTGAGTGACAGCGGAAGCATCTTGGTTCATCTACTCTCTTTCAACTGGAGTTAGAGGAGTAACATCGGCATCTGGAGCAGATTGATGTGTTGAGGATTCTGGAGAAGCGATTGGAACAAATGACTCCACCGGGGGATCAGTAGCAGAAACCAATGGCGGTCTGTAAACAACCTCTTCATCATCGTCTTCAATGATATTCTTCGAGCCAGAGGTAGACCCAGCTTGGTTATCAGACGACACACTAAAAGATTTGAATAGTGATGTATAGTCAAACAGCCAATCAGGACCCACCCTAGTGTCCGTTTCATTCTCTTCCATCCAGCGAACATCAAAAGATTCCACGATTTGCTTTGTTTTCTTATTGTATACCCTGTAAGCAGTACGAGCAGCGTATCCGACGAAATAGCAGTCATCAGCTTTTGCATTGAATTTTGGGTTGGAATCCAAGTGAAGAAGGGTGCAAGGGCAACCAAATACTCTGAAATGGCTGACAGATGGCTTGTGTCCATATAGAATCTCATACCGAGTTTTCATCTGGGCTTTGTTGATCAGGACACGATTTTGAATGTAGCAAGCAGTGTTGATCGCCTCTGCCCAAAAGAAAACTGGAAGTTTAGAATCACATAGCATCGTCCTCGCTGCGTCTTGTAACGTTCGATTCCTCTGCTCAGCAACACCGTTTTGTTGTGGTGTCCGAACAGAACTATACTGACGCACAATACCCTTCTCATCGCAAAAATGATCAAGAACAGCATTCTTGAATTCTGTTCCATTATCTGTGCATAGCGCTTTCACTCGGTGGTTGGTTTGGTTCTCGATCATTACAATGAATTTCTTGATAAGGTTAGCGATCCCAGCTTTGTTGGATAGAAAGAAAACCCAAGTGAAGTGAGAGAAGTCGTCTATCACAACGAGACAGTATGAATTTCGGTTGATGCTGAGGACGTTGACCGGACCAAACAAATCCATGTGCAACAATTAGAGCACCTGGCTGATGGAGTTGACCTGCTTTGGCAGATGTGGCTTTCGATGATGTTTGCCTTGAGCACATGACACACATTTTTCAAAAGTGATGAAGTCTCTGACGGGTAGACCACAGACCATTTCATTTTTGGCAAGACGGTTCAGATTCTTTGCATTTGCATGGCCAAGTCGACGATGCCACATCATAGCGTTTTGTTCTGAAACCTTTGAAAAGAGACAAGTGACTTCATCGGGTATGTTGCTGTTCATGTCAATAATGTAGGCATTCCCATCCTGCTTTGATTTGACGAGAATCCACTCCTCTGGGATGACAATGCCAGGCTTTAAGATTAGACATTCTTTATCGGTGAAGTGTGTTGAATAACCCTTGTCGCAGATTTGAGAAACACTCAATATGCTGTGCTTTAACTCGGTTCCTCTCTGAGTGATGTTTCCACCTTCTCCGCCCGCAAAGGAAACATAGCCCCCATTAAAAGATTGAATGTTGCTCAATTGGGAGATGTCTCCTGTCATGTGCCGGGAGCAGCCGTTGTCGACATACCAGGGTCTGACGACATTCCTCCGCATTTGTCCCTGCACGATGAGCGGATCATTTAGATTTGGGGACCCAGGTCGTTACAATCCTGGGTTGACCCTTAACGTTTACAGATTTATCTTTTGATTTTCCTGAATTTGAGTTCTTATTTACAGCAGATACAGAGGATGATGATGACTGATTAGACTTTAATTTTGGCATCCATTGATATTTAGGTTTTGAAACAATTTTCTTTTCAGTTTGCTTTGAGTAGGTGGATTTTCTACTAGAAGAAGTTGAAGACCTAGACCTGCATTTTGACGAAATCGACTTTGGCTTAGCTTTGATCGATTTTGGCAAATTGTTTGGATTTTTATTAAAAACCTGTTTGTTCTTATGAAGAACTGCCATTTTCTTGTTTTGATTTGCTTTCCAGTCATCATCTCGAGAGTGAGTTCTTGAGGACTTTCTAATTAAAGACCGTCCTCTAGACTCGTTCTCTCCTCTTTGTGACAAGTAATGCACAAACATCCGATTGAGACAGTTTCTGGCAATATGACCAGCAGTACCACAATTGAAACAAATTTGTTTATTATCATTGGATTTGGTACTGCTTTTGTCAGATTTATGCCTTTTATTATCGTTTCTAGCATTTTCACATTTGCCAGAACAAGTACTAGATTGTGTAGCAAACGTAAAAGATGTAGAAGCACTCGAATCAAATTTAGCAACTTTATCATAAACAACACCATTATTTTCAAAATTATCTGTCTGAAATAACACACCACCAGAAACAAAAACATTAGTGTTTGAGTTTAGCACAGATTCATCACAAAATTCAACACCAAATTTAGACACATAATTATTCGACTCAGACTTTTCAGCTTATTGCTCCCCCTAAACTACTGACATATCTGCACTTGAGGTAGAAATGTTAGAATCCAAAATTTTATCATTAGACTGTGTTGCTTATTCAGAAGCTGATTGCCCATAAACCATGAAAGGTTCTCTGTTAATTTCTTCTTGAGATAGAGGAATAGCAGTGTAATTATGATTGAAGGGAGGAGGGACACTCTCAAATCCTAATCCTACTTTTATCTGGTTACCACAAGTAATGTCCTTCCACTGCATTTGTTCCGCGATCATTTTTGCAACTACTTCACTTGACCCATCCAATTTTTTAAAATTAAATTCAACATTTTCAAATCGGGTTTTCAATGTGTCAAGTTCAGCGGTTACAACAGCAAGTTTTCTTTTGAGATGATCATAATTCTCACACTTGTTGCTGTAATCCTCTTGCAATTTCTTAAAATCCTTTGTTTTGTTTTCTAATTGAGTTTTCAAAGGCTTTTGACTTTTCCTAAGTGTATAGCCTTCCTACTTAAGGTCCTCATTCTCTCTCTTGATTAGTTCAATTTGGTCACGTAAGAATTTAACAGTTTTCATACAAGATTGAGAGCAACCAATTTCACTGACCTCAGGTTTGGCAGGCTCTGGAGTGGTTTGCACCATGAATGCAAATTGAAGATTCATCATTTCCTCTTCAGGATCCTTCTATGTTTCTTCTTCCACACCATCCTTGATCTGGGCAAGATGTGCATTTTCAGGTCCTGAAATATTCAGAGCCTGAATCTGGTCTTCCCAATCAAAGGATTGAGCCACCATAGCCAAGTTTGCAGGCTGATTGTTTGCAGAGTACCCCTTGTTGTTGTTCACTGGCACCATAGCTCGCTCAGAATTCTCTCTTCGGTCTGGTTTTGGACATTCTCGAGCAAAGTGTCCAGGTTCATGGCAATTATAACACCTCAGCTTTCCTTTGTTGAACCCTACTTTCTTGTCAGAGTTCACAGTCCAGTTGTTCTTCCCAGTTTTCTTGGAGAATTGTTTTGCCCTAAAAACAGCCATAGCCATTTGCCATGTGATGTCCATCTCCTCCACATCCTCTGGATGGATTTGATCTAGGTCAGCAAATGATAATTGTGGGGAAAGTTCTCCGGCCACAAAAGCATTGTAACAGTTCACTAGACCAGTGGCGAGGGCCAGATTTTCTTCTTTTTCTTTCAGAGATGAAGATTGAGGATTATTTCCATGAGCCTGAATGGGTCCATTTGAGGATGAACCTACAACAGAAACAACTTGTTGAAGCGAGGATTGAGGTTGAGAAACTTGAATGCTTTGCATTGATGGGAAAACGTATGAAGTGGGCTGATGAGTCACATAGGGTTGAACTTGAGGAACATAAGATACTTGTGAAACTTGAGGAGTAGAGAAGCTTGAGAAAGCAGTGTTGTTGGTGGTTTGGATTCCAAGATTTGCAGAAGAGTATGAATTAACATGATTAATCTCTCTTTGCTTATCATCGAGATCACAAGCCTTAATGATCGCCATCGTTTCAGCCAAACTCAAACGGTTCAAATCTTTGGTCTTCTTTATCACTGAGACATTCATATTCCAAGATTTTGGTAAAGAATTCAAAAGCTTCTTGTTGATCTCATATTTTGTAACCATAACACCAGCAGAACTCATCTCGGTTGTGAGTGTGATAAACCTTTGCAATTGATTCTCAAGAGTCTCCCCCAAGACATAGTTAAACATGTTGAACTTTTGTCGCAACATGTCTTGGCGACTTTGTTTCATGTCTTCATTTCCTTCGTAAACTTCGATCAATGCTTCCCATAATGCCTTTGCTGAAGTGTACTCACGGAAACTTTGAGCAATTTCTGGGGATAATGCCATAGTGAGTGTGGCAAGAGCTTTTTCTTGTTCCTCGACTCTCTCGAAATCATCATCGGTGTAGTTCTCAACTTGCTTATCAATTATGGTGTCGTCTTCCAATGTTGTTGTGATACGGATTGGACCTCTCAGAATACTTCTCCAAATTTTAAAATCCTTCATTTTGATGTATTTCTCAATCCGATATTTCCATTCAGGAAATCCTTCTGCTGACAACAACCGGGGAATGCGAGAAGTGGTACCCATAATAGCATCCAATTCATGATGAGAAGACATGCTTTGAGATTCAATATTTGAACAACAAAAGTTTCGTTAATTAATATGAGTGTGGCCGCACACTCCAACCACACACGTCAACAGCACACTCCAACCGCACACACCAACAGCACACTCAACCGCACACACCAACCGCACACTCAACCGCACACTCCAACCGCACACGTTCAAAGACCTAACCTCACACCTTCAAAGTCTCAACCGCACACCTTCAAAGTTCCAACCGCACACCATCAAAGTCTCAGCCGCACACCATCAAAGTTTCAACCGCACACCTTCAAAGTCTCAGCCGCACACCTTCAAAGTTCCAACCGCACACCCAAAAATACTAGATTTTTGAATGAATTTTGAATCCAAACTAGTAAAAACGATGATTAGAAGCAGTTTCTCAATAAAAAAGTATAAATTCACCTCAAAAGCCACAACTATCTTCAACCGCACACTCTTCTGATTCTTCAAATTGACACTGAATTGGCTCTGATACCAATTGTAAGTCCCGATCTATAGATCCAAATCAGTAATCAATGAATTGCAAACAATCAAACAGAGTGTAGAAGGAGTAGAAGGAGAATAAAGCCAAGCATGCACACATCTATAACGTATAAATGTCAGGTACACCTTGAAAAACACGCACACATATGTCACACCTTCTGACACACTGACACAACCTATTTATACCACATGAAGCAGCACACAAGTCTGCAGTCGCACACATGTGTACGGCCGCACAAAGCGTGTGCGGCCGTACACACGTGTGCGGCCGCACACACGTGTATGGCCGCACACACCCACTAACAAACCACAACCACCACAACACACTCTAACATCTTACCAAGACCTATACATTAGAATGCCTAGCCCAAACCACAAAAGTATAGCCTATCACACATGTTACACACTCGGCCACATACTTAGCAACATCGAGCTTCATCGTCGGCCACCAGTAATAGGGTTTTAGATCCCTATACATTTTCGTACTGCCGGGATGAATCGAGTACATGGTTTTGTGAGCTTCTTCCATCAGAAGATCTCTTACTCCTCCCGTCTTAGGTACCCAAATCCTATCTTTGAATACCTTCAGTCCTTGACTGTTTGTATCCAACACCAATGTTTTGCCCAAACGTTCTTCCTTTCGGTCATTTCTCTCTAAAGCTTCCTGTTGAGCTTTCTTTATACTTTCCACTATTGTCGAGACAACTTCAATTCTCAATGCTCTTGGCCTTTTCTTTTCAAGATTTACCTTCCGACTAAGAGCATCAGCAACAACATTTGCTTTACCAGGGTGGTAAAGTATCTCATAGTCGTAGTCCTTGAGTAACTCTAGCCAGCATCGTTGCCTCATGTTCAATTCCTTCTGATTAAAGAGATATTGATTACTCTTACGATCAGTGAAAAGTTTGCATTTAGTACCATAAAGATAGTGCCTCCATATCTTGAAGGCTAATACTACCGCTGCCAACTCCAGATCATGAGTGGGGTAGTTCTTTTTCATGCTCTTTCAATTGCCTCGATGCATACGCTATCACTTTATCCCTTTGGGTCAGAACACAACCTAACACAACCTAACCCAACTCCAGAGTCATCAATTCCTTCAGGGAACGAAAGAATCGGTGCTTCACACAACTTCTTCTTTAACTTCTCAAAAGCTTCCTTATGCTTTTCATTCCAAGTATAAACAGCTCCTTTGTGGGTCAAAGCTGTCAATGGAGTCGTGATCGAAGAAGGCCTTGGATAAACCTTCGGTAATATCCAGCTAATCCTAAAAAGCTTCAGATCTTCGTAGGACTTTCAATCGTAACCTTCGAGTTACAAAATAAATCTTTATTGAGGACTCCTTCTTCTTCTTAGAATAAGTACTTTCCTTCATTTATTGTAACAGACCGACGGGTCATGTTCTAATGATCTCTCATTGTATAATGCACTACTTAGACTCAGATCTCCTAGTGACAAATTTCAGAACAAACTATACCTTCCTTCATGTTCTAATGTGATACAATCACAGTTCAACATGTATCATTTCTAACTACCAACTTCTTTAACAATGTGTGCGATACTTCTATTTATCGCTTTGATCATCTTTCACTTCAATCTTCTGGATTAAGTCAAACGCTACATCGAATTTGGTTCTGTGAACCACGTGAAATACTCATCTTAGTCGGACTCGATTCGATATGACCTCTAAGGTCGGAATAACAATCATCTTCTTAGTCAATACCGAAACGATGGTAACGACAGACTAGAACAAGACGGAATCAATTAATAGCTCCTTGGTAACCTTGTGACTTTCCTTGATCCAAGTACGAGTCATGTGCTTCCGGTAGTATAGGCCTCTACTACCATTCACACCTACTCATACTCGTTCCAAGTATTGTCTCGCAGTTCTCCAAATCACCATACAAGAATTTCATATAGTCATTCAATTCATCAGATGACAAAACCAGGGTTTATATTATTTCCTTGAAACGATTACACAAAGGTTCAAGTTTACCCTATACTATACCTCTAATAGGCTAAACCACTTGTTACTATTCACATTACTACTTCATAACTTGATATTCGGGTATCAAGTCTTTACTTCTAATTCCTAGCGTTGTTATTTGCTTTGTCAAGGATATTCTGAAATTCCCTTGGCGTTGGCGGTGCGCTTGGCCTTGTTACTTCATTTTTCTTCGGACAGTCCTTAGAAATATGGCCTTCTTCCTTACATACGTAACACACCCCCTTGGGAATCGTACATTCATTGGCCTAATGCCCAATTTCTCCACACCTAAAGCACTTCACCTTACCGCCACAATTCCCAGAGTGTTTATTTTTGCACTTCCCGCACCATTTTCCTTTACCTCCTCTTTTGCCAGACTTTGAGAATATGTCGCACGTGTTGGGCCTCGAAGACCCCTCAAATTTCCTATTCTTTCCAACTTCAACCTCGTTGGCGGTCCTGTCATTGATCATTTCTTCAATAGACTTAGCAACCCAGATAGTTGCCTCAAGAACAGATGCCTGACGTACTGGCACAGTAAGTTCATCCTTACTTTGTTGAAGTAAACGTTTTGTTTCTTCCATCTGTTGATCCAACATCGTACGCACCATTGTCTGTACCCCAGCCATCGTGATTGGCTCAGGCTGAGGATTACCGTTTTCGAATTCACTTTGCGTACTCGCCATTTCGATGTATACACCAATCATAGGTGATTTTAGATCTTTATTTTCGATAGACGTTAAATCTTTGTTATTACTCCGAAACGTTTATATGTTAGTTCTAATATCGTAGTCATACGTTTAGAATCCTACACGCATAAGGTTTCCAGATCCGGTCGGCAACAGACCATAGATCCGAACAAATAATGGCATATATGGCAAACATATAGCATTTAGCATATAAAAGCATTTTAGGCATCTTTCCTAAAATAAACTAGTGCTCGTGTCTAAAATATGGTAGACACTCATCTCACAATCATCACTTACCATTCTAAGTTTAAGTCTAGAAATCCTACAATTTCTTAGTTCGCTTAAACTAATGCTCTGATACCAACTGTGACATCCCCTAATTTCTCGGCCAGAAAAGACCGATTTATTTTATGCTTTTTAAAATAAAATCAGAGTAATCCTTTTAAAATATGTTGTGGAATTTGTTCCCAAAACCAAACATGATAAAAATTTATCAAAACCTTTCTTTAAGAAATATATATTTTTATTTCATAACAAAACCTCGGGATGTCATGTTCTGATACAGATCAAAAGCATAAACAAGACATTATAAGCCTTACAACAATTATTTACAACTACTGGCCTATAATCCAAAAATCACTCATCATCATCATCCGACTATGCTCGGGGTCCACTACCTGTAATATATAAAAAGCTGAGTGGGTCAGGCTTGGAAGCCTAGTGAGCATATAGGGTTTTCAACCCACAATAAATAATAAATTTATTAAGTTCTCAATCAACAATAAATTTATTAATTTCATCAACCAAAAATAACCCTAATTACTCATTCCCATTATCCTCACTTTACGTCCCTAAACAACTATCACAAGGGACCTAGCCTAAGGATTTTCACTAGGGGTGACAACACTGCTTTCCCTCAGCAATTTATGTCAAATAGGCACGATGTCACATCGTCGCCATGTGCTAAGTCTATAGCTCTTATTTAACGACAGTATTTCCCACAGGAATCCCCCCCGCAATGCATGTCAATGGGTTTTTAGAGTACAACTGATGAACATATAGTTCACATACCTACAGGTTGCAAGCCTGCTAGTGTTCCACAGACCGTCAAGAATAGTCCATGGTTGTCATCCCTACTCTGCTGAATGACGGGGGCCAACGTTTGGGTAAGGGCTTTTCTCATATTTCACCACTCACCCTCAACTCATGTTCTCATTTCACCACTCACTCTCAACTCATGATCTCATTTCACCACTCACTCTCAACTCATGATCTTATTTCACCACTCACTCTCAACTCATGGTCTCTATCACTGATCATCTCATCTATCCAACTCACCTTTCATCACACACCCACTATTTCATCTACCCATGTTTTACCCAAAATTTTTGTAGATAAAATACATATACAGTTTAAATTATTTAAAAACATGTATAAATCATTCCTTCAATATCCATCTTAAATAAACAAACAATATATATATTCACATAGCACGTATTTTATATAAAATACTTCATATCTATGTGTAAGGTGAAAGTAACTACACACTCACTTGATTTAATGAAAATCGGGCAGCACTTTGTTTCCTAAAACGATCGTTTCTAATAAAACCGGGAGTTTTATTGAGAAACCGGGCTCTGCGAGGGTCGGGCTTCGAAACCGAAAAGATAAATTTTCAAGGCTTCTCGGGCACTTTGGGGCGTATTCCGGGTGTTATAATCGATACCGTGGCTTTGGGGGATGTCAAAATGAAGGAAGTATTGAAAAAGGGGTAAAAGATGGCAATTTTCCAAAAGTACCAGGGAAGGCTCGCAAGCCTTATATTTATAGGAAGGTCCGAAGTCGGCTAAGGAAGAAGAGTCAGCAGCGAGGACACGCGACAGCAGCAGGGCGAAGGTGCGCACGTGGCTCGCACGTGGGTTGCGCATGCGAGGGGCTCGGTGTCGGCCTCTGATTGGACCGAGGTCTAGTCCGAGGCTTCGGACGTGGCACCATATGCGAGACTCGGACACGCGATAAGGGGGTACGAGGCAGCTCCTGATTGGCCGAGCCTTCGGTCCGAAGAGAATACGACACGCATCGACAGGTGGCCTCGGATGACTCAGCAGTTCGGACACGTGGCACGATTTGGGTGAGGGTGCGGTCGCCGAAGTCCACCAATGCGAATTTTCTTGGTTTTGACATTTTTTCTCGATTTTCGCGCCAAAACTTCTAAAATCCATAACTTTCGCATACGAGCTCCGTTTTTGAAGTTCTTTATATGCACGCGTAGGTAAAATTATGATCTACAACTTTCGTTTAGACTTCGTTGGCTGAATTTGACTTTAATTTTTATATTATTATATTTAACTGACCGGGACAGGAAATCCGTTAAAAATTCATAACTTCTTCATCCGACGTCCGTTTTCGTCTGTTTGTTTACCGTTGTGCTACTATTGACGATACCTTCGATTCTCGTTTAGGTCGTGTCGGCTAAAAATCACTCGATCTAAAATTCGAGTTTTTAGCTGTCTACTGCTAAGCTGAAACTTCGAAAAATCATAACTTCCTCATACGAAGTCAGATTTGGGCGTTCTTTTTATACCTACTCTCGGTTTAACGAACACTACGACTTTCGTTTAGATCACTAAGGCTAAAAAGTAGTTTATCAAAAACTCAGTTTTTACGACATTCGGCACCGTGCCGGTTTTGTCGCGAAACTTCGACAGGTCATAACTTCTTCGTTATAACTCGGATTTTGGTATTCTTTATATATCCGTAATCCTTGTCACTCCCACTACAAGTTTCTTAATAGATATCGGCTTTATCTAATATTTATTTTTGACGTTCATTTTTATTCTTAATTAATTAAACTCTAATAATTAAGCATAAAACACATAATTCACATAATATTCACATAATTCCTTTTCATTTCTTCAAAATGAGTTACAAAGGTTAACCTAGACTATAACGTCAATATTAATGTCTAGCCTAGAAACACGGGCATTACAGGTAACATCCCTTAATTAGTGGGATTTCAGTTATTGTAATTGTATATATATTTAACATTAGGGTGATACACTAATGCATGTCTTGGTGACCGTCTTTGTGACCTTCGTTCTCTTGGTGAGAACATCATTTCTTAGTGAAAGCATATTTGTGATTACTCGTGTTCTTTGTTTTTCTGTTTAATATTTTCTTAGTTAGTTTGTTATTTGTTATTTATACTTGAAGTGTATCCGATCGATACAATCCTTCAATTGGTATCAAAGCAGGTTTTTGATACACTCAAGTTTCCATGTCGACATCCTATAATCCCAAATCATCTACTCTCATCAAGATCCCTCCTTTCTATGAGCATAACTTTACTATGTGGAAAACTAAGGCTACGGTTGTTCTTGAAACCATGGATTATGAGATGCTGAATATTGTTGAGAAGGGTCCTCACGTTCCTATGTATCAACCTATGGTTAACAATGCTTTTGTTGGTCCCTTGAAGAAAAAGCCAAAGACTAGTTATGATGATGACGACATGAGACTTATCAGTCATGATGTGAAAGCTAGGTCAGCCATAGGAAACTCTCCTCCCTATCATGTGCATCATTTAGTTTAGAACTGTAAATCAACTCAAGAGACGATGGAGACGCTGATGGTGTCTTATGAAGGCACTATGTAGGTTCAGGCTACAACCATCAACAACCTTAATCGGCGAGATGAGCACTTCTTTGCTCAAAAAGGTGAATCTCTAACTCAAAACTTTAAAAGGCTTAATTGTTTGGTGAATGATATACGCATGTAGGGTTCATCAAGCATTCTACTCAGTTGGTTTTAAAGTTCTCGGACTCTCTTGGAAAAAGCTAGGAACATCGCGCTGATGTTATTAAGAATAGTGAGAAGATTAACGCCATGGATCTTAACTCCTTGTTTGGAAATCTACGAAACTACAAAGAAAACAAAGCTCTTCGTAAAGACATAATGAAAGACTCAAACAAAGAGAAATTTGTAGCCTTGGTCTCCTGAAAAGAAGCAATGAATCTCATCAGTGACTCCGATGAAGCTGATCAGAGCGAAACAAGTAATGAAGAAATTACTGATAAACTTGTTGCCAGTGCTGTATTGATCGTTAAACTTTACAAAGAAAGCATATCAAATGGAGTCCGAAGAGCTCAGTCCAAGGGAGGCATTTCAGCAAAAAGATTTAACTCAGAGAAGAGAAACTCAGGTAATTGTTTTAACTGTGGAAGCCTGGCCATGTTGCCAGGGATTGTAAAGAGAAGAAAGAAGCTTAAAGTCCAGAGAATTATGAAGTCTTGTACAAGAAGTTGTTGACCCGCATGAGGAAGGATAACATCTCTCTGCCAAAGGCCTTCATTGCAAAGCAGGAGGAACCTAAGGAATGGGTGGAAGAAGAGGAAACATCTGAAGATGAAAGGGCTAAATGTTAAGGGTGTTATGGCTCTTATCAATGATTCCCCTGATGGTGATTCCAGTAAGTGTGACACTGATACTTCTCAAGCTGTCCAAGAATCAAGTCAGGATCAGTAACATACTTGGTTTCTTGATAGTGGGTGCTTTAGACACATGACTGGTCTCAAGTCCCTCTTAATAGAGTTTGCAGAGAAAGATGGTCCAATTGTAGTTTTTCGGTGACAACAGTGAAGGAACAGTCATGGGCATTGGAACATTTGAGTGCAGAGTGAAGAAATGATAAAATTTTGTAAACTTAGACTAAAAGAGTCCAAGTGTTGAAAATACTGAAACAGAGTTTCGGAATCGTCAAGTGGCAAGTAATGCGGAAAATAAAGAGTTTTAAATCACCAAGTTAATAATAAAAACGTTTTTTAATGTTCAAGATCAATCATTCAAATGTGTCTCTTATTCTTAAAGATTCAGTTACAAGTGTTTGAATAGTAAACACACTAAAACACTCAAGTGGTTCTCTGAAAACTAGTCTAAACAATAATTGTGTAGAATGAGCAAAAAATGAAACAGAATGAGCAAGGAAGGACACTTTATAATGGATCCCAAGGGGCCTAATTATAGGTGTAGCACCTGGTTCCTGGTATGTATTTTATTCATGTAATTTTGCATTTTTTGCTTGGGACTCGGCGAGTTGAAGGCCCAACTCGCCGAGTAGAAGCGGGATGAGACACGGGATTTAAGTATGGGACTCGTCGAGTCGGGTCCTGAACTCGACGAGTAGGCTCTGTCTGGACAGAAACCCTAATCTGAGGGTTTGCACCCTATTTAATCATCTCTTTCAACCACCACTCGTCCATATTGCTCCCAGAAACCCTCCATAGCAAACCCTAAGTGTTTTGGTGCAAGATCTAAGGCTTTTGAGTGATTTTATGGGTTTTGACCACAAGGAAGAAGGAAGAGCATAGAAGGATCAAGAGGAGACTGAAGGATTCGAATTTGGTGCATCATTTGCAGTTCATGTACGGTATAAAGTCGATACCTTGCTTGTTCATTTGCTAGATCCCTTTTTGGGGAGATTTAGGGCTTTTATAAGCCATTCTTGGTAACCAACCATGATTGCAAGCATGGTTGGGGTTGAGGCTTCGGATCTAGGTCCATGGATGAGTTACAAGGCAGAAAAGGGCTGCTTTTGCACCCATGGAAGCCCCCATGCAACTTAAGAGCCTCTTTTAGAGCCTTTTTGGCTCAAAGTCCCATGCATGCACGTAAAGTTCATAACTTTACGTGCTAGATAGATTTTAGGGGCCTAGATCTATCTTTTGGGCAAGAGTTGTACACCAGAAATCGAAGGAATAGACTTGGGACTGTATCGACTCGGCGAGTCGTTCTTGGGACTCGGGGAGTCCGAGGCTTGACTTCCCTTTTTCTGTTATGGTTCAAGAGACCCAGTTTAGTGAAAGAAAGGTTTTAGAGGGTCCAGGGGAGTGACCCAAACGTATTGGGATAAGCCATAGTCCTGGTGTTCATAGGACTTGGCGAGCGCATGAGCCGACTCGGCGAGTCCAAGGCAATCTCCCAACTCTTGAAGATGAACTCGACGAGTTGTTCATACAACTCGGCGAGTCGAGGACAGGACGTGTTCATAGGATGAAGATGGACTCGACGAGTGTTCATACCACTCGGCGAGTCGGATGAAGGTTCATCCGAGGTTGTGTTGGAAGGAGAACTCGTCGAGTCGTTGCTAAACTCGACGAGTAGAGTCGTGGATGGGGACAGTTGAAGAGATAAGGACTCGACGAGTTGGCGGCCCAACTCGACGAGTAAAGACGTGGATGAGGACAGTTGAAGAGAAAGGGACTCGACGAGTTGGCGGCCCAACTCAGCGAGTCGGGTCAACTGGAAGTTGACTTTGACTTTGACTTGGACTTGGTTAGGGGTAAATGGTCATTTTACCCTAAGAATAGATATCAGACTCTGATTAAGTGTTTTGTGGGGATTATAGCCGGAGGATTTCCGGAGCAGCGGCAGACAGAGTTTTCCCGCACAGATTATCAGCAGCTACTTGTTCGAGGTGAGTTACCTTCCAGTAGCGGTGGGTCTACGGTCACAATGTCGGCCCACTAGTAGGAGTTGTATGTGAGATAATTGTCTTTGTGATGTTCATTTAGGTTTGCTACTACCTGATATGTTATATGCTAGCATGATATATATATATATATATATATATATATATATATATATATATATATGTGACAGTAGTAGGGTTCGGTTGTTAGGACCGAAGGGTAGGTCAGACACCCCAGATATGTCTGACAGTATGTGATGATATGTTTATATGCTGGCATGATATGTTATATGCGATAGTGGTAGTAGGGAGGGAATAGTCCTCAAGTTCGGTTGTTAGGACCGAAGGGTAGGTCAGACACCCCAGATATGTCTGACAGTATTTTTATGTTATGATATATGTGATAATAGCAGTAGGGGTGGAGTAACCCTGAGGTTCGGTTGTTAGGACCGAAGGGTAGGTCAGCACCCCAAAATGTCTTGACATGGGTAGGTCAGCACCCCAGAATGGCTCGACATGGGTAGTTAGGCACCCCAGAATGGTCGTACTGGGTAGGTCGGGCACCCTAGAATTGCCCGGCAGTATGCATGCGATATGTCTGTATGGTATGTGGTATGATGGGGGAACTCATTAAGCTTTGTGCTTACAGTTTTAGTTTTGGTTTCAGGTACCTCTTCGTCTAAGGGGAAGGAGCCGGCAGTGTAGCAGCGCATCACACACACACATGATTCCGCATGGAGTTTTCTGGGATTGTACTCTGATTGATTTTACTATGACATTATGATTTTCAGACACATTGTTATATTCTTGTTTGCAAATGATATGGCATGGGAAATGTTTTGGTAAACTATGTTGAGAATTACTTAATTAAAAATGAAAAAAATTGGGCTTGAAAATTGGGATGTTACAAGTTGGTATCAGAGCCCTGGTTTGAGGGATTCGGACACACCCTCAGGAGTGTCTGGACTCAAACTGAGGGATTAAAAAGATTTTTACAAAGAAAATGGTTTTCTAGAATCTGAGTCAAAGGGTTTTGAGAAAGAACAAGGTGTGTGATGCGTGCGACCAGCCGAGCTCAAGTAAGTTTTCCCCAAGATACCCATACTTGTTATAATAAGTTTTATGATGTATGATACTGAGAACTGCATGCTAGAGTAGGGCTAAAGATCTAGGAGGATGCCTTGTATGCCTGATATATATGATTCTGAGAACTGCATGCTAGATTAGGGCTAAGGATCTAGGAAGGATTCCTTATATGCCTGTTGTACGAGCTGTATGCTAGGACTGTTTAGTCAGCAGTAGGATAGCCTGATTAGGTTATGCCTGATGTGGTCACTCGATGCACGAATGCTGCTTGCTTTGTGCTTAAGGGATCCTGGCTAACTTTAACTAACAAGTGAGCGGATATGTATCAGTACTCGCAAGCTAGTTAGGGAAGGGAAGTAGGGACTCCTAGTGCAGCTGATGGCGGAGAGTAGGTCGGAGAGTGCCCTAGGAAAGCCTGGGATGAGACTAGTTGGAAAGGGATATTGGTTAAGGGACTTGGCAAAGTCGAAACAGTCCTTGAGGAAAGTACGGATAGATGTGGAAGGTAGTATGGGCCCGTACTACTGGAAGCAGAGGATCCGCACTCGAATCAAGGAAGGTTGAGACAGAACCGGGAAACTTGGAGAGTGTGTTAGACCTCTCGAGAGTATGTATGACCCTGACATTTATGTGTGTATTTTCAGTATGGTGACCACGCGACATGGAGCAGGAGGTTCCGGATCAAGATCAGGATCAGGCTCGGGTGCAGGATCCGAGCAGGTTGATAACGGGCTGCGCGAGTTCATCGCGTCTGAGATCACGAGAGGCATTCTTGAGTCGACCCCGGTCATTTTCGGGTCTATCAAGGAGGGGATAGTTGAGCTGATGGAGGATCGCCTCCGGGCATTCAGGAGTGATATGGCATCTAGCCAGATGAGTACGCACACACTGCCCTTTAAGGACTTCCGTGGGAGTGGTGCGCCTGATTATCACAGGGTGAAAGACCCCATCGCTGCCAGGAGATGGATCGCAGACATTGAGTTTGCGCAGTTGACGAGCTTCTGCCCGGAAGGGTCGAAGGTCCGCTTTGCTGCGGGATGTTTGAGGGATAGAGCTAGAGACTGGTGGGAGTCAATTGGTGACTCATTGGGGGCCCCAGCCGTCGAGGCCATGACGTGGTCAGATTTCGTGGCCAGATTCAGAGCTGAGTTTGCGCCGGCTGTAGAGCTTCAGCAGCTGGCCAGAGAGTTTTTGGATATGAGGCAGACTATGGAGACTATGGCGGAGATCACCGCCAAGTTCCGGGAGAGAGCATTATTAGTACCCCAGTATGCGGGGGATGAGGAGATGCGGAAGACCCGCTACCATGATATGTTGAGGGCTGATATTCGGGAGCACGTCAGCTACTCTGCCTGCCCGACCCTGGAGTCCATGATTGCCAGGGCGCGGGAGAGGGAGCTCGATTTGGAGCACGTGAGGAAGAGGAAAGTTGAGTCTGAGCAGGTTACAGGGGTTTCGGGGAAGAAACACAAGGGATCCGACGTTAGGTCGAAGGGCCAGCCGGGCCAGAGCCGCTGCAGGAAGTGCGGCAGGCCGCGTGAGGGAGCTTGTAGAGCGGGATCGTCAGGCTGCTACAAGTGCGGCAAGACGGGGCACTTTGGCAGAGATTGTACTGCCCCGCCCCCACAGTCTAGATGACAGACCTGATTTGCTTCCAATGCAATCAGAGGGGCCACAAAAAGGCCAACTGCCCGAGATTGACAGCAGCGTCAGCAGCAGCGCCAGCAGTGGCGCCCGTTTCAGCGATAGCGCGGGTTGCAGATGGCCGGAAGGCCAAGACAGAGGCTCCAGCGGTGCAGAGCCGAGCATTTCAGTTGACATCCGAGGAGGCATGTGTTGCACCTGATGCAGTGACGGGTATGATTCCTTTCTTATGCTTTTATGTTATGGCGCTGTGATCTTGATATGTTATGTATGTGTTATGTTTAGGATCGCTCCATGTGAACGGTATCCCAGTTCAGGTATTGTTTGATTCGGGTGCTAACTGATCGTTTGTCTCTCTTGTGCTTAGCAAGAAGTTTTCTGAGTCTTCGGGCACGTTGGATTCCCTCTAGAGGTCGAGATTGTGGACGACCGGTCAGTGCGAGCATCAGAGGTCTACCGAGATTGCGTCCTGCGATTGTTTGAGTAGTGTTATCTAGTAGACCTAGTTCCCATACCTTTGCGGGGGAACAAGGTTATTATCGGTATGGATTGGCTAAGCCCCAATGGGGCAGTGATTGATTGTGCGTAGCAGTTGGTGCGGATCAGGACCCCAAGTGGGGGAGAGCTGGTGATTCAGGGCGAGAGGCCACAGCGAGGACCAACTTTATGTTCAGCAGCGAGAGCTAGGCGTTACCTTCAGCAGGGTTGCGCAGGATTTGTTGCCTATGTGATGGATACCCGGGAGATGGGTAAGGCAACAGTGAGCGATGTGCCCGTGGTACGAGATTTTGCGGATGTATTCCCCGAGGAGTTGCCTGGGATACCTCCGGAGAGGCCGTTAGAGTTCAGATTGAACTAGTCCCTGGTGCGGCTCCGATAGCCAAGGCACCATATCGGTTGGCTCCTCCTGAGATGCAGAAGTTGTCTACACAGCTGCAGGAGCTGTTAGACAAGGGATTCATTCGACCGAGCAGTTCACCCTGGGGAGCCCCGATTCTGTTTGTGAAGAAGAAGGACGGGTCGCATCGGATGTGTATAGATTATAGGGAGCTGAATAAGGTGACGGTGAAGAACTGTTACCCACTCCCGAGGATTGATGACCTCTTTGACCAGCTACAGGGGGCATCTTGGTTCTCCAAGATTGATTTGCGTTCAGGGTATCATCATATGAGGGTTAGAGAGGAGGACGTGCAGAAGACTGCATTTCGGACGCGTTATGGCCACTACGAGTTGGTGGTGATGTCCTTCGGGCTCACCAATGCTCCTGCCGCGTTCATGGACCTCATGAACCGCGTGTGTAGACTGATGTTAGACCGGTATGTGATAGTGTTTATTGATGATATCTTGGTTTACTCCAAGACGCAGGAGGAACACGAAGAGCATCTGCGAGAGGTTCTGGAGAATTTGAGAAGGGAGAGCTTGTATGCTAAGTTCTCCAAGTGTGAGTTCTGGTTGCGCGAGGTGCAGTTTCTCGGGCACCTTGTCAACCAGAACGGGATATCGGTGGACCCGGCCAAAGTGGAGGCCGTGATGAGATGGGAGGTTCCGAGGTCTCCATCTAAGATTCGAAGTTTCCTAGGATTAGCCGGCTACTATCGGAGATTCATCCAGGATTTCTCCAAGATAGTCGTACCCCTGACCAGGCTAACGAGGAAAGTCGTGGTCTTTCGTTGGGGGCCTGAGCAGCAGGCCGCGTTCGAGACACTGAGACAGAGATTGTGCGAGGCGCCGATCTTAGCTCCGCCAGAGGGCGTAGAGGATTTTGTGGTATATTGTGATGCGTCCATCTCAGGTTTGGGCGTGGTACTGATGCAGAGAGGGCATGTTATTGCATACGCTTCGAGGCAGCTGAAGCCTCACGAGGCAAATTACCCGACAAATGATTTGGAGCTGGGGGCTGTTGTTTTTACCCTCAAGATTTGGCTTCATTACCTCTATGGTGTTCGTTGTACCATTTAGATGGACCACAAGAGTTTGAGGTACCTCATGGATCAGCCGAACCTGAACATGAGGCAGCGTCGGTGGCTGGATGTGTTTAAGGATTATGATTGCGAGATCCTTTACCACCCGGGGAAGGCCAATGTCGTGGCCGATGTGCTTAGCCACAAGGCAGCGCCAATCAGGGACATCTGTCTGAGGATGACAGTGGTGACTCCACTGTTGCAGCGCTCAGCAGGAGGCTATGAAGGAGGAACATTGGAAGAGCGAACGTATAGTGGGTCAGGTTTCCTCCTTCGAATATGATAGCCGAGGGTTATTGACTCTTCACTGTAGGGTGTGGGTCCCTTATCATGGAGGCGTGCACCAGGTCCTGATGGAGGAGGCACACAAATCCAGATTTTCTATCCATCCTTGAGCGACGAAGATGTATAGAGATCTTCGTCTTGATTATTGGTGACCCTGCATGAAGCGGGACGTAGCATGGTATGTGGAGCGGTGCTTCACCTGCAGGAAGGTCAAGGCCGAGCACCAGAGGCCTCACGGCAAGATGCAGTCGTTAGATATTCCCATGTGGAAATGGGAAGATATTACCATGGATTTCATCACCAAGCTTCGCAAGACTGTACGGGGAGTGGATTTGATTTGGGTAATTGTGGATCGGTTGACCAAGAGTGCCCATTTCATACCGATCCAGGAGAGCATCTCGGCCGAGAAGTTGGCCGACATCTATATCCGAGAGGTGGTAGCTCGGCACGGAGTGCCGGTTTTAGTGATTTCCGACAGGGATGTGCGGTTCACTTCCAGGCTTTGGAAGAAGTTTTATGACGAGCTGGGTACTCGACTGCATTTTAGCACCGCCTTTCACCCGCAGACGGGTAGTCAGAGCAAGCAGACCATCCAGACGCTAGAGGATATGCTGCGGGCATGTGTTTTAGACTTCGGATGTAGCTGGGATACCTACCTTCCGTTGGCGGAGTTCTCGTATAATAATAGCTATCATGGGATTATTGACCGACCGCCCTTCGAGATGTTATACGGGAGGAAGTGCAGGACCCTGATATGTTGGGGTGAGGTTGGCCAGAGGGTCATGGGGAGCACCGAAGTGGTGCTCAAGACGACACAGAGGATTCAGCAGGTTAGGAGCAGACTTCAGACTGCTCAGAGGCGGCAGAAAAGTTATGCTGACAAGCGCCGATCAGACCTGGAGTTCCAGGTTGGGGACATGGTTCTCCTGAAGGTGTCGCCATGGAAGGGCTTCATTCGATTCAGGAAACGGGGCAAGTTGGGTCCCAGGTATATTGGACCCTTCAGGGTTATAGCCCGGGTGGGCAAGGTGGCGTATAGGTTGGATCTGCCAGCCGAACTCAGCCAGATCCACAGCACTTTTCACGTCTCCCAGTTACGGAAATGTTTGGTGGACGATTCGGCAGTGGTACCATTAGAGGATATTCAGGTCGATGACAGCCTGAATTACATCGAGCGGGCTGTAGCGATTATCGACCGGAAGTCGAAGGATCTGAGGAACAAGAGGGTCGAGCTGGTAAACGTGCAATGGCAGCACCAGAAGGGCTCGAAATGGACTTGGGAGCCGGTGGATGAGATGATGGAGCATCACCCAGAGCTTTTCCAGAAACAAGCAGCAGACTTCGAGGACGAAGTCTAAAATAAGTGGGGGAGATTTGTAGCACCTGGTTCCTGGTATGTATTTTATTCAAGTAATTTTGCATTTTTGGCCTGGGACTCGGCCAGTTGAAGGCCCAACTCGCCGAGTAGAAGCGGGATGAGACGCGGGATTTAAGTATGGGACTCGTCGAGTCGGGTCCTGAACTCGACGAGTAGGCTCTGTCTGGACAAAAACCCTAATCTGAGGGTTTGCACCCTATTTAATCATCTCTTTCAGCCACCACTCGTCCCTATTGCTCCCAGGAACCCTCCATAGCAAACCCTAAGTGTTTTGGTGCAAGATCTAAGGCTTTTGAGTGATTTTGTGGGTTTTGACCACAAGGAAGAAGGAAGAGCATAGAAGGATCACGAGGAGACTGAAGGATTCGAGTTTGGTGCATCATTTGCAGTTCTTGTAAGGTATAAAGTCGATACCTTGCTTGTTCATTTGCTAGATCCCTTTTTGGGGAGATTTAGGGCTTTTATAAGCCATTCTTAGTAACCAACCATGATTGCAAGCATGGTTGGCGTTGAGGCTTCGGATCTAGGTCCATGGATGAGTTACAAGGCAGAAAAGGGCTGCTTTTGCACCCATGGAAGCCCCCATGCAACTTAAGAGCCTCTTTTAGAGCCTTTTTGGCTCAAAGTCCCATGCATGCACGTAAAGTTCGTAACTTTACGTGCTAGATCGAGTTTAGGGGCCTAGATCTATCTTTTGGGCAAGAGTTGTACACCAGAAATCGAAGGAATAGACTTGGGACTATATTGACTCGGCGAGTCGTTCTTAGGACTCGGGGAGTCCGAGGCTTGACTTCCCTTTTTCTGTTATGGTTCAAGAGACCCAGTTGAGTGAAAGAAAGGGCTTAGAGGGTCCAGGGGAGTGACCCAAATGTATTGGGATAAGCCATAGTCCTGGAGTTCATAGGACTCGGCGAGCGCATGAGCCGACTCGGCGAGTCCAAGGCAATCTCCCAACTCTTGAAGATGAACTCGACGAGTTGTTCATACAACTCGGCGAGTCGAAGACAGGACGTGTTCATAGGATGAAGATGTACTCGACGAGTGTTCATACCACTCGGCGAGTCGGATGAAGGTTCATCTGAGGTTGTGTTAGAAGGAGAACTCATCGAGTCGTTGCTAAACTCGACGAGTAGAGTCGTGGATGGGGACAGTTGAAGAGATAAGGACTCGACGAGTTAGCAGCCCAACTCGACGAGTAAAGACGTGGATGAGGACAGTTGAAGAGAAAGGGAATCGATGAGTTGGCGGCCCCACTCGGCGAGTCGGGTCAACTGGAAGTTGACTTTGACTTTGACTTGGACTTGGTCAGGGGTAAATGGTCATTTTACCCTAAGAATAGATATCAGACTCTGATTAAGTGTTTTGTGGGGATTATAGCCGGAGGAGTTCCGGAGCAGCAGCAGACAGAGTTTTCCCGCACAGATTATCAGCAGCTACTTGTTCGAGGTGAGTTACCTTCCAGTAGCGGTGGGTCTACGGCCACAATGCCGGCCCACTAGTAGGAGTTGTATGTGAGATAATTGTCTTTGTGATGTTCATCTAGGTTTGCTACTACCTGATATGTTATATGCTAGCATGATATATATATATATATATATATATATATATATATATATATATATATATATATATATACATATATATATATATATACATATATATATATATATATATATATATATATATATATATATATATGACAGTAGTAGGGTTCGGTTGTTAGGACCGAAGGGTAGGTCAGACACCCTAGATATGTCTGACAGTATGTGATGATATGTTTATATGCTGGCATGATATGTTATATGCGATAGTGGTAGTAGGGAGGGAATAGTCCTCAAGTTCGGTTGTTAGGACCGAAGGGTAGGTCAGACACCCCAGATATGTCTGACAGTATATTTATGTTATGATATATGTGATAATAGCTGTAGGGGTGGAGTAACCCCAAGGTTCGGTTGTTAGGACCGAAGGGTAGGTCAGCACCCCAGAATGGCTTGACATGGGTAGGTTAGCACCCCAGAATGGCTTGGCATGGGTAGGTCGGCACCCCAGAATTGCCGTACTGGGTAGGTCGGGCACCCCAGAATTGCCCGACAATATTTATGCGATATGTCTGTATGGTATGTGGTATGATGGGGGAACTCACTAAGCTTTGTGCTTACAGTTTTAGTTTTGGTTTCAGGTACCTCTTCGTCTAAGGGGAAGGAGCTGACAGTGTAGCAGCGCATCACACACACACATGATTCCGCATGGAGTTTTCTGGGATTGTACTCTGATTGAGTTTACTATGACATTATGATTTTCAGACACATTGTTATATTCTTGTTTGCAAATGATATGGCATGGGAAATGTTTTGGTAAACTATGTTGAGAATTACTTAATTAAAAATGAAAAAAAATTGGGCTTCAAAATTGGGATGTTACAATAGGATTTGGAAAAGCCCATGACATGGCTTGACCAATCAGGTGTTGACATGTTATCATGACTTAGTCATCAGTTGACACCTTTGCCATACTTAACGGAGAATGGATGGAATATTCCAATTCCGTTAGGGTTCCATCCAAGTTATGAGTCTTCATAATTCTTGAGCCTTCTTGATCAACATTGAAAATGTGAGGAGCAACATGAACATCATGTTGCTCAATTGTATTCTATGATGTCATCAACTTCCAGAAGTGTCGTTGATCCAGTTGAGTTGTTTCTTGAATGTTGAAATGTGTCTTGGACTTGAAGACGTATAACTAAGTGTGTATGATGGACCATGGACGAAATTCATGTGTCTTTGAGCATTTAGGCATTCCTCGATTGTACATGATGAGCCATGTGCAACCTTGTTGAGACATCAATATGATCATGTTGATCCATTGACTTGAGATGAGACATCAAGTATTCATGTTGATCCATCAATGTTTTGATGCTCCACATATGATCTAGACGTGCCATCTGAGATCTTGATGATCCAAATTTCTTTCTTCAAGTGCTCCATGTTCATCAAGTGCTCAATGTCAGCTGCAAGTGCTCCATCTAAGTTGAAAGTGATCCATGTTCACTTCATGTGCTCCAACATATGATTATGCAAACACTTGTTGAATGTTCGGTATCTTTCCAACCTGAAACATTCTGATAATGTTTGTTAGAGAGATATAGTCATAGACTCAACTTATTTAAAGTAACAATCACATAAAAATATTTCCAACAGTTTCCCCCTATGTGATGGTTACTGAAATAAGGTGTAAAAAATAAATAAATAAAAGTAATAACATGCAAGATGAAATTTAACAAAAAGACGAATTACTAGTAATAGAAAGAAAACATCATCCACATGTTTTTAAAACAAAACAAAAACACACAATCTAAATTTTGTTTCTCAAGTTTATTAACCACTATCGAAAACTTAAAAACCAAGTAAGTTTTTGAATGATATTCACTCTCAGCGAATTATATTGATCTTCTATTCTCTTCAACAAACTAATGATGCCTTGAACGAATTCAGAAGAGAACATATGTTTTTGAGACATTCTCATAAGTCTCACTCGATCTTTAGAAGAGAATACAACTCCTCTTTGTGGTTTCTTTAGTATGTTCCCAGGTGACTCATTTTCCATATTCAGATCCAAATCGGGTTCTTCAGCTTCCTTTTCTCCTAGCTGTCCAATCGCCTAGTCAACACTGAAATCAATAACCATGTCAAGCACATATTATCTTAGGCGTTGTAGGACATCTGTATAAGCTTTATCGGTACTCGCCCTCTGTTTCAACCAAATGATCAATGATTTGATATCAGCTTGATTTATTCTAGGGAAATCAGCTTTAGAAAACACGAATTCAGAATTGTCTGTCCTTTTTCCTTGAAAGAATGCATATGACATCTTTCTAAATTTTCGTATGTCAAATTTGTTATTTGAAGCAATATTGAACTTTGATCGTGCAGAGACAACTTGAATTGGTTTCTTTAGGAAGAATTTTTCTTCATCTCTTTAATGTCTACATCAGGCCCAACTGGATAAATTGAATGGTATGCACGAATATCCCACTTTTCTTTAGTGAGGTCTGAAGGAGGTGTGAAGGAATTTCTAGGCTTGATGACTTTGATATTCTGATAAGAATTTCTATCAGGATTGAAGAAGATGGTTCTTTGAGGAGATGGTAATCTAAATTGTGACATCCCCATTTTCACGGCCTGAAAAAACATATTTGTTTATGCTTATTTAAATATCAAAGTATCCTTTTTGACGAATAATATTGCGAAATTTGTTCCTAGAAAAACATGATAATGATATTATCAAAGCATTTCCGAAGAAATGTATTTTTATTTATATTAAAACATTGGGATGTCATCGTCAATACAGAAACATAAGCATAACGAAATCTTACAAGCCTTACAGTAATTAAACTAGTGGCCTAATACTCCTTGAATCTCTCAGCACAATGTATCTTTCATATAGCCACCTGTGATAGAATAAACTGTATGGGTCAGGTTGGGAAACCTGATGAGTACATAGGGTTTTCAACCCACAATAATATAATTATTATGTTTAATCATCAAACAATTAACCCAATTTCTCATCCCCATTATCTTCCTTATTCTTAAGGATCTACCGTAAGAATCATATATTCATCGTTTATTTATTCCTAAGGATTGTCCTAAGAAATAGACACGAATTCCATCACTGCCTGGGTTTATCCAACAAGAACTAAGTCCATACCTGTCGATATTATATATTAGGCATAATTGCCAATGTTATCTATTAGACACAATTGTCAATGTTATCTACTGGGCGCAACTGCTAATATTATCCATTAGGCGCAGCTTCCGGGATTTTTAGAGTACATCTGGTGAACACGTAATTCAAAAAGACCTATAGGTTCCGAGCCTGCTAGCGTTCCACTGGACTATCTAGAATAGTCTGTGGTCGTCATCTATACTCTGCTAGATGATTGGATCAGATTTAAAGTCAAAGCTTCTCATCATCTTTCACCACTCATCATCTATATCATCTTTCATCTCTCATCATTCATCTACCTGTCTTTACCCAATATATTATAGGTATAAAAATACATATACAGTTTAAATCACATAAAACATGTATAAATCGTTCATTTAGCATAGATATCAGGAACACAGATAATAAGCACATATAGAATGTATTAATATTAAATACTTCATATCTATGTGTAAGTTGAAAGTAACTATGCACTCACTTGTTAAAGTGACAACTCGAAATTCGGGCAGCGCTTCGCTTCTAACAATTGTATTTTCCTTTGATGGAACCTAGTATCATTATTACTAAGTTTTTGTCTAATATTTATTGCGACTAATTATTAGTCTAGATTCATCATTAATTCAAAGTCTACTTCCAGATCAATCAAGTAAGGAACAACCAGGTAGGATCATATCGAAGGTAGGGTCCGTTTGGTATACGAAGTATACTGTTTGGAAATCCCACTTTAAACACCTCACTAAATCACAGGCTATACATCATCCCCATAAGTAGATCAATCAATATAACGACTTGGGATCACTGATAAATCTTGTTTATAGGTTCATAATAATGATAATGAACTTAAACATAAGTTATACTTAAATTATGGTAAGCATAACTTACTTACAGGGGGTTTAGCGAGAAACCGGGCTCTGCACGGGCAGAACTTTTGAGCCGGAAGCTCTTCTTCTCAGGGCTTTCCGGCCCTCCGGGACTCACTTCTAACACCTAGGAGGTGATAGAGGAAAGGATAGAGAGTTTGGGGGTGTTTGGGAGCGAAATGGATGAGAAGGTGTGAGTTTTTGGGTGACAAATGAGCTCTATTTATAGGCTGGACGAAGTGCGTACGTGGGGCGTAATAGAGCTATATGGTGGGCGTACTCAGTACGTGGGGCATACATAGACCTACACGGGTCGTACCGCTTCCAAGTGTCATGATCGCATGTGAAGCCGTGGCGAAGAAGGTGCGGCTGAGATTGTGCTACGTGTCACTACGAGGTTTTAATCCAAAACTAATTATCTTCTAAAATCCGTACCTTTCGCATACGAGCTCCATTTTTGACGTTCTTTATCTCCATGCTTAGGTAGCGACGTGATCTACAACTTTCTTTAGACCTCGTCGGCTAATTTTGACTTTATTTTTAAAGTTATATTTTAACAGGCTTAGATAGTTAAAGTCCGTTAAAAATTCATAACTTTGTCATCCGACGTCCATTTTCGAATGCCTTTATATTATTGAGTTCCTATTAATGAGATCTTCAATTCTCGTTTAGGTTGTGTCAGCTAAGAATCGATCGATCTAAAATTCGATTTCCGGGTTGTATACTGCTATGCAAAATCTTAGAAAAATCATAACTTCCTCAAACGAAGTCAGATTTGGACGTTCTTTATATACACGCTCTCGGTTTAACTTATACTACGAATTTCATTTAGATCGCTAAGGCTAAAAAGTATTTTGTCAAAACTTCGCTTTTTACGATACGCAGTGTCGTGCCGGTTTAGTCACAAAACTTCGACGGCTCATAACTTCTTCGTTATAAGTCGGATTTCAGTGTTCCTTATATGTACGGAATCCTTGTGACATATACTATAACTTTAGTTAAGATTATTTATGCTAAATAATCTTCTATTAAAAAATCATTTTTAACGCTTATTATCTCTAAATTGACAAGCCCAAATCTGCGGGCATTACAATTATCTCCCCCTTAGGATAATTACGTCCCGGAATCATCAACAAAACAGGGCTTGTATAATGATTCCATATGTTATCTTTTCATCCTAGTTAATAATTGTAACTCTTTTGTCCTTTTAAATGAGTATCTATCTCTTGGACTTCTTGACTGCTGACGGTTCTCAATCTTGCACTCGCTCTTTATCCTTCATGTTACAAACTCGATCCTTATTGGAGACTTCTGCTCCTTCTTAAACAGACTTAACTTAAAAGAAGTTCTTTACTTTGATTATCGTAACACATCGATGATTCATGTTCTAATGACCTCCCATCGTATGATGCAACGCTTAGACTCAGGTCTTTTTGAGTGAGATTCCAGAATGGAGACTCCTGCTACAAGCCTATTACTTTAACGGTGACCACGATACTTCTATTGATCGCTTCGATTATCTTTCACTTCAATCTTTTGGCTTAAGTCAGATGCTACATCGATCTTGGTTCTCAGAACCACGTAACATACTTATCTTAGTTGGAACCGGTTTGATATGACTACTAGGGTCGGAATATCAATAATCTTCTTAGTCATTACCGAAACGATGGTAACGACATACATGAACAAAACAGAATCAATTACTAGCTCCTTAGTAACCTTGTAACTTTCCCTGATCCAAGTGTGAGTTATGTGTTTCCGGTAGTATAGGCTTCTACTACCTTTCACACCTACTCATACTCATCCCAAGTATTGCCTCTCAGTTCACCAAGTCACCATACAAGAATTTCACTTAGTCATTTAACACATCAGATAACATAACTTAGGTTTATATTATTTCTTGAAACGATTACATAATATTCAAGTTCACCCTATACTTTGCCTCTTATATTAGGCTACACCACATGATACTATCTATATGGCTACTTTATATCTTGATTTTCAGATATATAGACCCTTATTCCTAATCCCTTGCATTGCCACCTGCTTCATTAAGGATCATCTGGAATGCTCTTGCATTTGCTTTCGGTGACGCATTCGGTCTTGCTGCTTCATTTTTCTTCGGGCAGTCCGTAGAAATATGCCCTTCTTCATTACAACCGTAACACACCTCTTTTTGATACACTCATTGGCGTAATGCCCAGTCTTTCCACACTTGAAACAAGTCACCTCCTCACCACATTTTCCAGAGTGTTTCTTTTTGCAATTCTCACACCATTTTGCTTCACCTCCTCATCCTCCAGACTTTGAGAACATGATGTTCTTGTTGGACCTTGACCCTTGTTGGCGGTTCTGTCTTTGATCATTTCTTCAACAGACTTAGCAGCCCAGATGGCCGCCTCAAGAGTAGGTGCCTTGCGTATTGGCATAGTGTACTCCCATGGTAGTCCCTTTGTGTACTTATCGATTTTTGTTAGCTCTTCACGGACGATGTGCAAATAAAACTCCATCTTGTCTGTGAAGGCATTGGTATAATCATCCATGGACATGTTGCCCCTTTTTTAATGTCAGAAACTGGTTTTCTAGCTCTAGCAGGTTTTAGTTCTTGAAACTTGTTAAGATCTTTAAGACTCCCACTGACCTCTTGATATATATGATTCACTTTGTCAAGGAACATTACTTGACAAACCAATACTCAAGAGTCAGTGTGGATTCTAATCAAGACAAACACTTCACACAATTGTCCTTAGTTGGTCTTTGTTTTATCCAAAACATCACAACTTACCAATTTCAAATGTACAAGAGTAGAAAACTTTTACTCTACATTTGATAAGTGTTTTTAACCTTTCTTAAGATCATGTCACCTAAGGTTACAATCTTGGAGTATTACTCTAATAATTGTTTTGGGGACGAAGTATGACTCGTCTTCTTGATTTAAACTATTTCAACAATTCACGATTCCTCTTCTTAGCCATATAAATGAACTAAGATGTATTTTGAGGATCAATTGTGATATGGTTTTTCCATAAACTTTAAGATGATCATAAAACTCGATACTAAAGTACTCTCCCATCTTTTCAGATTGGAGAAACTTTTATCTTACTGCCTAATTTGATTCTTCTCATTCGTTCTGCCATACATTGAACATTTTCCAAAGTTTCAGAATCATACTTAAACTTGTAAGCATAACCATGTTTACTAAGCTTCAGTAAATCATGACGAATAGTCTTATCGATATTTGTGGTGGATCTTGACCAGCGCACACCCAGTGTACCCGATCCCATAGTCCTTCACTTGACTCACATATACATGTGAACAAGGAATTAGTCTTAATTTACCAAAGATGAAAATTCTCATTCATCATACAATACAACTTGCATGATTCCAAGTTTCTGTCCAATTGAAATTTGGATGATGAGAATCTTTCCTTATTTGGCAAATACTCGACACTACCACAAACGAAAGAATCAAATTCATATTGCTAACATAGAAACATACAAACATCAGTTTTCACAAATGCCTTGGAAAGAGAAATCTTTTCTGGACTTCCAATGTTTCCATTGTCAATGTCCATGGAAGTTTGAGGAGTAGATCTTCCAATCAATTTTGCTTTTCCAGTGCACCAAATCATTGCTGATTCAGCAGCAACAAGCAAATAGGTAAGATCAATGAGGGTCATGTCGTGGTCTGTCACATAGTAGTCCTTAATGAACTCACTATATGACTCATGAAGTGATTGAAGAACCCAGTCAACCGCCAACTTCCTCGAGACAACGACACCCAATACTCTCAGGCTGTCAGTATGTGACTTCATCTCTAAGACGTAAGTACACACAGGCCTTCCATCCTGATGTTTCATTGCAAGTAGGGCTTGAGTGACCTTAAATTTTTCAAGTCTTTGAACTTGTGGGTTAGGGAGAATTATTGGAGGAGGTGGAGGAAGTGAAGTATGACTTCCACGATCCAACCGCGGGACATCATCTTCAAGAGGAAAACTTGTTCCAAAAGATTTGGGAAGACCATAGTTGTCTGAACTAGACATTTATACGGGAGAAATTCAAGTTTAGTTGATTTAAGTCCTTAATATAACACCCAAATGAAATATTAAGGCTAGGACCCAACACAATATTTTACAATTTGAAAGAGGGATGCCGTAATCCAAATCGCAAAATATTTGAAGGTAGGTAATTGACGATTTACCAATTTCCACCACGAAAAACGAAAAAGAATTTTAGGTTTTAAGTGAATTGAAACTCCTACATCCTTTGACATTCATTGAACAATTCAATGGCATGTTTAAATCTCGATTGTGCCCTTCAAGTTTGTGACTAGGATGCCGAGGATCACAAACAAGGTGTGAATAACCATGCAAATTAGCTTGGTACACCCAATGTTACAACCACCTAATCAATGTGTCGGTTAACCACACACGCTCCATTGATCTATGATTAACATCAAGCTACCCTTTGCCACGCACTGTCAGTCCAGATTAGTGTGCCGGTTAACCACATACGCTCCACTAACGGCTTAACAAGGTGCAAAGTCCAATTTCATGGGTTAGCACCATATTCACATTTTCCTAAGTAACTAAGATTGGGAATTTATAAGTATTTAGTTACTTTATATATATCATTATACTTTTAATGAAGGGAAAATTAGATTCCTATCATACCCGTTCGGCTAACGACCCTCCACCAGTCAAGGAAGTGGCGGGTGAGAATGGACACCCATTAAACTGCCATTTTATAGGCAGTATCCTTATACCCCCCCCCCCTCTTATAGAATGGCTTCGTGAATGAGGCCTACTAACGGTAAGACTGACTTTGTTCTTATACATTTATATAAATATTAAACCTATAATATTATAATAGTATAAGGGTAGAATTTTAAACTTTAAAATTCTAGGGTTTGGAATTAAATGTTTCAAAAGTTAGACTTTTACATTTTCAAATTCCAAAACTTGAGGGCAAGTTCTGTAACTTTCAAAACCTTTTGGAATGCATAACTTATGAGTTTAATAAAGATTTTATAAAAATTCATAACTTGAGGACAAGTTATGGAGTTCATAAAAAAACATTTATGAGAAAAAACTCTTGACGTTCATAACCTATGACTTTAATGATTTCTTTAAAAGAAAACTTTTCATTTTCCATAACTTGAGGACAAGTTATGGAATTCATCAAAATCATTTAGATCAAAAATTATAACAAGAAAATCAAACAATTTGTCTATGATCTAAATTAAACTCATAAGAACAAGACAATTCACATCAAACAAATTTCATGTAATTAGCCTAACCATATAAACTAATACAAAACATGAAACTTTGATAATTATCTTATAAATTGGATAAACATGATCATTACCACATCAAAAACAGGTTTATAACATCAAAAATAGTTTAGGGTAATGATCCTAGTCCAATTCCATCCAAAAAACTCGAAAAACTGCATTCTGGGGCACCAACTCGTCGAGTGTATGAACCAACTCGACGAGTTGGATGAATTTGTGCTTGGACTCATCGAGTCCACTGTCCAGAACAGCAGAAAATCGATTTTTAATGCATTTTAAAGCAAGTAGCATCAAGTATAATTGAAAACAACCTTTGGCTTTGATACCACTGTTGGGTTTTGAGCATTCTAACACTCCTAAGGTGTGCATGCATCCCTAAATACCTTGGATCAATGTTTTCACTATTATACATTCAAGCTTGAACTTTCCAAGGTATTACCCTAATTAGCATACAAACATTGATACTTGGGTAATAAAACAAGTTAGAAAACATACCTTTTGTTGTAGTTGGAAGCCTTGGACCTTTAAGAACTTAGTGCCCCAAGTGCTGCACCTCAAATGGAATAACACAACACCACCAACAATTGGAATAACTTGAGAGAAGAAGACTTGCTTCACAAATCGGCTAGCCCTCACTTCTTTTCCCTTAAAAGGGTGCCATTTCATGAGCTGTGAGGCTTCTTATATAGTGTGCATATTAGGGTTACACCATGTAACTCATGACTTTCCACATTCCTCATGATCCATGGGTTTTAACCTCCATGGAGTATCCATGGGTCACCACATGGGTTTAGCCCAACATGAGGAACTATGGATCATAAGCCCACTTTATAAGAATGAATGATTTACCCAATCAATCCCCATTTATTTAATTAGTCTCTTTTGATCACAAAATTAATTCCAAACTAATTCTTGATCAATACTAGTTAAATAATATGATTTCATATTAATATATTAGAACTTATAATATATTAATAAATCATAAATATCCTCTTCTCACAAAAGTCTATCCAAATTGTTCTGATGCCATGCAACCCAAATGGACCATGCTACTCTCGGGTCAAGTACATACCATTAATAGTTATGGGCTTAGACATCTAATCCAACAGTCTCCCACTTGGATAAGTCTAATAACTATTATTGCAAGCATGACTCCAACCCAACTAGCAATCGTAGCTCTTAAAAGTCGTTGTCGAACTCTGACCTAGTCAATGACGTGTCCATTAGATAAGGGATCATATATTCCTCCATTCTAGATATCATATGGACTGAGACATGGATTATAATCATTCTCGATGTCCATCTGTTGTGTCCTGATTTCCGATTTATGACGACTGACAAATTGAACAAATCAAATCAGTCCAGGCCTGGTGTCATCACTAAATCATCGAGGGGCCCACAGATATCGCTTTTATCCACATGGGGTAAAAGGAACGGATAAACATTGATCCAAATGCTCGCTTGTACTTACTCATTGAATTACACACAACGATATGTTTTATAACATCCAAGTTACTGGTGCGTTTACATATGTCAATGTGCAACCGACTTGCAACTACAACTCGCACGTCTTGGTTTCAAGAATAGAAGATATTATCATCTCACAATCACTCGTGATAAAATCCATGAAGTGATTTAGATGAGCGTGGGTTGAATCGAATACTCGAATCTTATTCCAGGAGTAATCATGAACACTACAGCCACCTTGTCCTAGACAAACTACAGACCCATTCATGACAGTCTTGCCTCAATACCTACTTCCAAAGTATGATCCACTGTGGATGGTTTGAATAACCTAGTTATTCGGGAAGTCAAAACATGAAAAGTGAAACACAAGAATAATATTAATCCTATATGGCCCAAAAACTTTTGAGTCTCATATTGATTACTCATTATTCATTGTATAATGTTTCGAATAATCAACGTAATACTTGAATTAAAACAATAGTCATGCCACGCTCCAAGCATGCACATTATGCTATTCTAAACAATAGTTATGCCATGCTCCAAGCATGCACAATATGTTTGTCTATGATCCTTACTTTGTGAAATATATCAATTGAAAAACATTTCAATGATGCTCATTTCAAAATTCCAAATCCTTATTGCAAGTGTAAGAATTCCAAATTCTTGTCACTGCTAGAAAGTGTTAGATTCTAAACTATCATGCAAAGATTCTTTTGTAATGTCTAGGTGCCAAAAGTCACAGAGACTTGACCAATGATATTACAAAATATTTCTTTGGAGATTGTTACAAGACAATTCCATGGAAATGAAGTCTCAAATTCAAAGTACATTCCTTTGAATATCCTTCTTGCATAAAAGTTTCTAACTTTTCCATCTATTCTTCAACTCCCAATATGGAAACATTCCATATTTGCCATATGACAATTTATTATTAATAGACTCCTTTCTATTCATAATAATGTCAATATGGTCCTTCTATTACTGTACTTCCAAGTGTCCTTAAGTGACCAATCTTTGGCGAACCTTAGATTGTCCTTAACAGTTGTTTAACCACTTTAGTCATATCCGGTTCTATTCCTTTTTCCCTCTAAATGCCCTAGGCATTCGGAAAATTAGAACACTAGAATATTATAGCATATGAATCGATCCTATACCCGAAGAATATGGGACACGATTCATAATGTCTAACATAAAGACATGATGCTTAATCAGTCTTTTGCTATAATATTTCTATTTGCCATGTTCTCATAAATTTGATTATGAAGAGGGATGTCGTAATCATAATCAAATTTGAGAACACAATTAACATTTCCATATATAGAATTTCCTTCTGTTGAACCATTCCAACATAACATTCATATATATTTGACTAAAGTTGATTAAAATCTCAATTTAAGCTTTTAGAATTGAAATGAAGTATAAACTCCTCTTCCTTAATTATAGCAAAACAACTTTTCAAACCCTGCAACTTTGCGAATTGAAACCTTTGTTTTCTATAATTAACATTGCTAACTTGCAACACTTACCATAATAATTATGCTCCCACTAGCATAATAATAGTTATTATTAGCATAACACTTATGCTCCCACTAGCTTTGACATGTATTCAGAAATTAGCTGGACTTCTAGAAATCAATACTTATTGACTTTCATTACCAAAGTTCAGATTTCTGATACGAGATGCTTCGATAAGACTTTATCTAGGCTTCTCAAAATCATACACCTTTCCCTAGATAGCTTACATGTGTTTCTTAACGATTTTAGAACTTACAGCCATAAGTCTGAAATGTTTGGACCTTTGCCATTTCTCACAATTCGAATTATGAAAATGTATGTCGTAATCATAATCAAATTTGAGAATGCAAATATCACAACTGCTATCTCCTTAAAATCTACTTAGTGAAAGCGTTTCCTCACCATCATTTTCATGAATCGGAGAGAAACCTTGTGACACTTAGATTTTATGGTATATGTGTTCCTATCCATGTGAATTTGTCATGACCATAATCACAAGACATGGTTAGTGACAAATCCAAACTCATATGGACTGAACTTGTTCAATCTTAATTTCTTGCCAACTGGCAGCACAAGGGCCAACCATTGCTTCCAGGTTGTTATGCAACCAATTGAGAACTCTCAGAACTCACATGCATAGTCAACTTTAACTGGAATGGGCACAGAAACAAGAATACGTCAACACGATAGGTCACAAACCTCAAGTCGTGTGCTAGTGCTTAACAATAGGTTTATTCTTGATTAGTTCTTGAAACTTGTTAAGATCTTTAAGACTCCCACTGACCTCTTGATATATACGATTCACTTTGTCAAGGAACATTACTTGACAAACCAATACTCAAGAGTCAGTGTGGATTCTAATCAAGACAAACACTTCACACAATTGTCCTTAGTTGGTCTTTGTTTTATCCAAAACATCACAACTTACCAATTTCAAATGTACAAGAGTAGAAAACTTTTACTCTACATTTGATAAGTGTTTTTAACCTTTCTTAAGATCATGTCACCTAAGGTTACAATCTTGGAGTATTACTCTAATAATTGTTTTCGGAACGAAGTATGACTCGTCATCTTGATTTAAACTATTTCAACAATTCACGATTCCTCTTCTTAGCCATATAAATGCACTAAGATGTCTTTTGAGGATCAATTGTGATATGGTTTTTCCATAAACTTTAAGATGATCATAAAACTCGATACTAAAGTACTCTCCCATCTTTTCAGATTGGAGAAACTTTTATCTTACTGCCTAATTTGATTCTTCTCATTCGTTCTGCCATACATTGAACATTTTCCAAAGTTTCAGAATCATACTTAAACTTGTAAGCATAACCATGTTTACTAAACTTCAGTAAATCATGACGAATAGTCTTATCGATATTTGTGGTGGATCTTGACCAGCGCACACCCAGTGTACCCGATCCCAAAGTCCTTCACTTGACTCACATATACATGTGAACAAGGAATTAGTCTTAATTTACCAAAGATGAAAATTCTCATTCATCATACAATACAACTTGCATGATTCCAAGTTTCTGTCCAATTGAAATTTGGATGATGAGAATCTTTCCTTATTTGGCAAATACTCGACACTACCACAAACGAAAGAATCAAATTCATATTGCTAACATAGAAACATACAAACATCAGTTTTCACAAATGCCTTGGAAAGAGAAATCTTTTCTGGACTTCCAATGTTTCCATTGTCAATGTCCATGGAAGTTTGAGGAGTAGATCTTCCAATCAATTTTGCTTTTCCAGTGTGCCAAATCATTGCTGATTCAGCAGCAACAAGCAAATAGGTAAGATCAATGAGGGTCATGTCGTGGTCTGTCACATAGTAGTCCTTAATGAACTCACTATATGACTCATGAAGTGATTGAAGAACCCAGTCAACCGCCAACTTCCTCGAGACAACGACACCCAATACTCTCAGCCTGTCAGTATGTGACTTCATCTCTAAGACGTGAGTACACACATGCCTTCCATCCTGATGTTTCATTGCAAGTAGGGCTTGAGTGACCTTAAAATTTTCAAGTCTTTGAAGTTGTGGGTTAGGGAGAATTATTGGAGGAGGTGGAGGAAGTGAAGTATGACTTCCACGATCCAACCGCGTGACATCATCTTCAAGAGGAAAACTTGTTCCAAAAGATTTGGGAAGACCATAGTTGTCTGAACTAGACATTAATACGGGAGAAATTCAAGTTTAGTTGATTTAAGTCCTTAATATAACACCCAAATGAAATATTAAGGCTAGGACCCAACACAATATTTTACAATTTGAAAGAGGGATGCCGTAATCCAAATCGCAAAATATTTGAAGGTAGGTAAATGACGATTTACCAATTTCCACCACGAAAAACGAAAAAGAATTTTAGGTTTTAAGTGAATTGAAACTCCTACATCCTTTGAGATTCATTGAACAATTCAATGGCATGTTTAAATCTCGATTGTGCCCTTCAACTTTGTGACTAGGATGCCGAGGATCACAAACAAGGTGTGAATAACCATGCAAATTAGCTTGGTACACCCAATGTTACAACCACCTAATCAATGTGCCGGTTAAACACACACGCTCCATTGATCTATGATTAACATCAAGCTACCCTTTGCCACGCACTATCAGTCCAGATTAGTGTGCCGGTTAACCACACATGCTCCACTAACGGCTTAACAAGGCGCAAAGTGCAATTTCATGGGTTAGCACCATATTCACATTTTCCTAAGTAACTAAGATTGCGAATTTATAAGTATTTAGTTACTTTATATATATCATTATAATTTTAATGAAGGGAAAATTAGATTCCTATCCTACCCATTCAGCTAACGACCCTCCACCAGTCAAGGAAGCGGCGGGTGAGAGTGGACACCCATTAAACTGCCATTTTATAGGTAGTATCCTTATACCCCCCCCCCCCTTCTTATAGAACGGCTTCGTGAATGAGGCCTACTAACGGTAAGACTGACTTTGTTCTTATACATATATATAAATATTAAACCTATAATATTATAATAGTATAAGGGTAGAATTTTAAACTTTAAAATTCTAGGGTTTGGAATTAAATGTTTCAAAAGTTAGACTTTTACATTTTCAAATTCCAAAACTTGAGGGCAAGTTCTGTAACTTTCAAAACCTTTTGGAATGCATAACTTATGAGTTTAATAAAGATTTTATAAAAATTCATAGCTTGAGGACATGTTATGGAGTTCATAAAAAAACATTTATGAGAAAAAACTCTTGACGTTCATAACCTATGACTTTAATGATTTCTTTAAAAGAAAACTTTTCATTTTCCATAACTTGAGGACAAGTTATGGAATTCATCAAAATCATTTAGATAAAAAATTATAACAAGAAAATCAAACAATTTGTCTATGATCTAAATTAAACTCATAAGAACAAGACAATTCACATCAAACAAATTTCATGTAATTAGCCTAACCATATAAACTAATACAAAACATGAAACTTTGATAATTATCTTATAAATTGGATAAACATGATCATTACCACATCAAAAACAAGTTTATAACATCAAAAATAGTTTAGGGTAATGATTCTAGTCCAATTCCATCCAAAAAACTCGAAAAACTGCATTCTGGGGCACCAACTCGTCGAGTGTATGAACCAACTCGACGAGTTGGATGAATTTGTGCTTGGACTCATTGAGTCCACTGTCCAGAACAGCAGAAAATTGATTTTTAATGCATTTTAAAGAAAGTAGCATCAAATATAATTAAAAACAACCCTTGGCTTTGATACCACTGTTGGGTTTTGAGCATTCTAACACTCCTAAGGTGTGCATGCAACCCTAAATACCTTGGATCAATGTTTTCTCTATTATACATTCAAGCTTGAACTTTCCAAGGTATTACCCTAACTAGCATACAAACATTGATACTTGGGTAATAAAACAAGTTAGAAAACATACCTTTTGTTGTAGTTGGAAGCCTTGGACCTTTAAGAACTTAGTGCCCCAAGTGCTGCACCTCAAATGGAATCACACAACACCACCAACAATTGGACTAACTTGAGAGAAGAGCACTTGCTTCACAAATCGGCTAGCCCTCACTTCTTTTCCCTTAAAAGGGTGCCATTTCATGAGATGTGAGGCTTCTTATATAGTGTGCATATTAGGGTTACACCATGTAACTCATGACTTTCCACATTCCTCATGATCCATGGGTTTTAACCTCCATGGAGTATCCATGGGTCACCACATGGGTTTAGCCTAACATGAGGAACTATGGATCATAAGCCCACTTTATAAGAATGAATGCTTTACCAAATCAATCCCCATTTATTTAATTAGTCTCTTTTGATCACAAAATTAATTCCAAACTAATTTTTAATCAATACTAATTAAATAATATGATTTCATATTAATATATTAGAACTTATAATATATTAATAAATCATAAATATCCTCTTCTCACAAAAGTCTATCCAAATTGTTCCGATGCCATGCAACCCAAATGGACCATGCTACTCTAGGGTCATGTACATACCAATAATAGTTATGGGCTTAGACACCTAATCCAACACTCGTTTCTATTTAGGTATACATCCTAAATATAGCAGACACTCATCTCACAATCATCGCTTAGCATTCTAAGTTTAAGCCTAGAAATATCCTAAAATTCCCGGTTCGCTTAAACTAATGCTCTAATACCAACTGTGACATCCCCATTTTCACAGACAGAAAAGACCGATTTATTATGCTTATTTAAAAATCAGAGTATCCTTTTTAAAAGTAATATTGCGGAATTTGTTCCCAGAAAAACATGATAATGATATTATTAAAGCATTTCTAAAGAAATGTATTTTTATTTATATTAAAATATTGGGATGTCATCGTCAATACAGAAACATAAGCATAACCAAATATTACAAGCCTTACAGTAATTAAACTAGTGGCCTAATACTCCTTGAATCTCTCAGCACAATGCACCTTTCATATAGCCACCTGTGATACCATAAACTGAGTGGGTCAGGTTGGGAAACATGGTGAGTACATAGGGTTTTCAACCCACAATAATATAATTATTATGTTTAATCATCAAACAATTAACCCAAGTTCCCATCCCTATTATCTTCCTTATTCTTAAGGATCTACCCTAAGAATCATATATTCATCATTTATTCATTCCTAACGATTGTCCTAAGGAATAGGCATGAAGTCCATCGCTGCCAGGGTTTATCCAATAGGCACTAAGTCCGTAGTTGTCGATGTTATCTATTAGGCACAACTGCCAATGTTATTTATTAGGCATAGCTGCCAATGTTATCTATTAGGCACAACTGCTAATATTATCCATTAGGCGCAGCTGCCATGATTTTTAGAGTACATCTGGTGAACACGTAGTTCCAAAACACCTACAAGTTGCGAGCCTGCTAGCGTTCCACTGGATTGTCTAGAATAGTCTGTGCTCATCATCTATACTCTTCTAGATGACTGGATCAGCTTTAAAGTCAAGGCTTCTCATCATCTTTCACCTCTCATCATCTATATCATCTTTCATCTCTTATCATTCATCTACCCATCTTTACCCAATATATTTATAGGTATAAAAATACATATACAGTTTAAATCACATAAAACATGTATACATCGTTCATCCAGCATAAATATCAGGAACACATATAATAAGCACATATAACATGTACTAATATTAAATACTTCATATCTATGTGTAAGATGAAAGTAACTATGCACTCACTTGTTAAAGTGACGACTCGAAATTTGGGCAGCGTTTCGCTTCTAACAATTGTCTTTTCATTTGACGAAACCTAGTATCATTATTACTAAGTTTTATTCTAATATTTATTGCGACTAATAATTAGTCTAGATTCATCATTAATTCAAAGTCTACTTCAAAATCTATCAAGTAAGGAACAACCAGGTAGGATCATATTGGAGGTAGGGTCCGTTTGGTATACGAAATATACTGTTTGGAAATCCCACTTTAAACACCTCACTAATTTACAGCCTAGACATCATCCCCATAAGTAGATGAAGCAATATAATGACTTGGAATCACTGATAAATCTCGTTTATAGGTTCATAATAACGATAATGAACTTAAACATAAGTTATACTTAAAGTATGGTAAACATAACTCACTTACAAGGGGTTTAGCGAGAAATCGGGCTCTACGCGGGAAAAACTTTTGAGCCGAAAGCTCTTCTTCTCGGGGATTTCCGGTGCTCCGGGATTCGCTTCTAACACCTAGGAGGCTCTAGAGGAAAGGATAGATGGTTTGGGGGTGTTTGGGAGAGAAATGGATGAGAAGGTGTGAGTTTTTGGGTGAGAAATGAGCTCTATTTATAGGTTGGACAAAGTGCGTACGCAGGCCGTACTAGAGCTATACATTGGGCGTACTTAGTATGCGGGGCTTACCGCTGCCAAGTGTCACGATCGCATGTGAAGTTGTGGGGAAGAAGGTGCGGCTGAGATTGTGTCACGTGTCACTCCGGGGTTTTAATCCAAAACTAATTGTCTTCTAAAATCTGTAACTTTCGCATACGAGCTCCATTTTTGACGTTCTTTATATCCACGCATAGGTAGCGACGTGATCTACAACTTTCGTTTAGACTTCGTAGGCTAATTTTGAGTTTATTTTTAAATTTATATTTTAACAGGCTTAGACTGTTAAAGTCCGTTAAAAATTCATAACTTTGTCATCCGACATCCATTTTCGATTGTATTTATATCGTTGATCTCCTATTAACGAGATCTTCAATTATCGTTTAGGTTATGTTGGCTAAAAATCGATCGATCTAAAATTCGATTTTCGGGTTGTATACTACTATGCAAAATCTTAGAAAAATCATAACTTCCTCAAACGAAGTCAGATTTGGACATTATTTATATGCACGCTCTCAGTTTAATGTATACTATGACTTTTGTTTAGATCGCTAAGGCTAAAAAGTATTTTGTCAAAACTTCACTTTTTACGATACGCGGTGTCGTGCCGGTTTAGTCGCAAAACTTCGATGGGTCATAACTTCTTCGTTATAAATCGGATTTTAGCATTCCTTATATGTACGAAGTCCTTGTGACATATACTATAACTTTGGTTAAGATTGTTTATGCTAAATAATCTTCTATCAAAAAGTCATTTTTAGCGCTTATTATCTCTAAACTGACTAGCCCCAATCTGCGGGCGTTACATAAATTGTTCATCATGCCATGTACTTCTATCTTCAGGCGAGATTTCTGAATATTTCTTTTTTAGAAGCATCTCTTGTTTAGAATTTAACTCCTTTTCATTAAGTTGCTTAGCTAACTCTTCATCTATTTCCATTTGAGCTTCTTTAGCTAACTCGTTCTTAAGCCAGAAGACAATCTTCTGTTTTCCTCTATCCTTGGGATCAGTTTGAGGAAAATTTGGTTGAGCGATTGGTTCTGATATGGTGTCAGGTTTGGTGATGTAAAAATCTTTCCTTCTTGGAACTTTTATAGTTGGATCCTTGATCCCTTGCTGTCGAACGAGTTCCTTTTCTTTCTCTTCCATCTTTGCTCTGTTTTGTTGAGCTTTTTATCATGAATCAGCAGCCATTTTGTCAAGTGACTCTAGTTTCTCTTGTATCTTTTTCTCAAACACATTTGGTGAGTCTGGAATTTGATGTATGATAGGAGACTAACTTGATCTGGACTTGATAACCTTTTCCCCATTTGGTTCAGGTGGCCTGTCATTTGAACCAGATAACTTTGCCAAGATCAATTCTATCTTGGAATCAGTCGATGCAACTTTTTTCTAAAGCTCACGTATATCAGAAGATGAAGAGTATGTCTTGATAGCCTTGACTTCATTGACTAGCAACTGAACAGTTTTCTGAAGAGAGGATATTCACCTAAGTTATTGTCTTTCTGGGAATTTGATTTTGAGAGATTTGCAATGTCAGATTGTAATGAATCCAATTGGCGTTGAACTTTCTCACTAAATGCTTGAATGGGAGGGGTGGATGTTGATGTGGAAGCTTTAGATAGTTCTGCAATGGACTTCTCAACAATGGAAGTGTACCGGTCTTGAGAAGTGATATGATTCTGCAGATGATCTAATTTGGATTCATAGACAGACTCTAGACTGGATAAGGACTGAATAAAGTTTTCTATCTTCTGATGCATCGTAGATAGACTATCTTCAATAGTGTTGTGAATTTTATGATCTATAGTTTCGATCCGCCGCATGTTATGAATAAATTGTCCCTTGATATATGAAGTTGTTCCTTCAAAGTCTTTAATGGTGACCTGAAGTTTTTTCATATGTGCTTCTGTTGTCTCATTAAGGATACACACATTGTCTGCCATACGTTCAAGATACCCTTGAAAGTTGTGCATATCACAGTGAGAAGATTTATGTAAGAGAATTTCCGCAATACCGTCAGCTACCATCTGAGCAGTTAGTCTAATACGTTCAGTCTCAGGTTCAGATGTATTTGCTTCATTTGTATCTGTTGGAGTACCATCATCTGGAGAAGGATCACGTGGATAAGAATAGAACTTAACTTTTTGAGTATCATCATGTTCTTGAGACTCTTTTTGAGGTGAGGGAGAGTAATCATCAAGATCAATGTTGAATGTCCTGGTAGATGGTTTGGAGTATAGGACAATTGACATGTCGTGTGGTTCATCATCAACTATCAGTCCTTCACTGGAAGCTATGTCTACCATTTGCATTGGAGTATCCTTATCTTGATTATATTGTACTGGAAAGCTTTTAGGGAGATCTTCAAGTTCAAATTTCTTTTCACCATCTTGGTCATCGTCGTGAAGTGAGTCATAATCCAAGGAGACACGATTGCTTGGACTTTCTAGAACCGACTGAAAGCCTGCTGGTGAAACTGGAGTTAGGGAGGATGGTTCGTCATAATCATATGGAGCCTGAAACGAGGAGTCTAAGAAAGAGAATGGGTTAGAGGTTGTACCATATTTAGGAGGAGATCTGGTCTTATCTAAGACATCTGGAGATGGGATAGGAGGCGGTTGATCTGACTTTGATCACTTCTTATTCTTTCCCAACTTCTTGGATGCATGATCTGAGTGGTTACTCTTATTTTTAGGAGACGAAGTAGTTCCCTGGATGTATCTTTGATATGAGCATAGAGAGGCGTTGTTTTCATCCAGCTTTGCTAAGATAGTATATGGAATAATGATTGGATGTGAAAACTCAAAATCAGATGCAATATGAATCCTATATGGTGTCATACGCAAGAATTGTGGCTGTGGGCCTTCTGGAGTCCCTTCTGGTCTAAGATTCCTATTATTGATGACATCATGAATAATGATAGACCACCAGCGAGGATGATGAATCAGGAACTTATTCTTTGAGGCAAAGAGAAAGGTAAGAAAGTCTTCCCAAAGAATAGACGTGTAGTCAACATTGATGCCATCAAAAAGCCCATACATGAAAACCCAAAGATCTGTTTTACCACGAATGTGTCCACCAACTGATCCGAAAACACACCTAGTGAGGACGGAACTGAGAAAGTGCCATGGTGTGGGAAGGCAAGCTTTCCTAATTCTTGAAAGGTTTGGTTCAGTGTTTTCTTCAAATGTGTACCCCATTTCCTTGAACATTGTCAACAATTGAGGTGAAGATGGTGTGGCAAATGTCTTAGGTTGACAAGAATCATCGCTTAGATCTAAACTGATTGCAAACTCTTCTTTAGTTAGAACCAAGTTAGTTCGAAAAAGATCAAATTCAACATCAAGCCGTTTTGACTTTTCTCTTGGGGAGATGGCTGCAGATTGAAAGACTCCTGAAACAAGATATTGTGGAGAAGTAGAAAGGAGTGCATATGCTAATCGACATTTTTGAAAATATTCAACTATAACACCGAGTTCAATAGGTTTTTTCTTGTGTTTTAAGAAGTGCAATATAGTTGGATGCAGCCATTGCGATTTTAGGTGATTATGATTTTGTCACAGTGGAGGGTCTAGTTGCTTGAGATTTGGATGTCTTATGAGAAGCCTTTGCTTTAGAAGTCTGTCCATCTTCTTTGGAAGCCATGTCTTGAGAGAACAAAAGAAGAACAAAAATTGGAATGAATTTTTAGTTAAAGAGATATAGATAGAGAGTAGTAGCATATAATCTTAACTAAAATCCAAAAAAAGGAGGGGGGTAAAAGAAAAAAAATATATGAATTTGCCTTAAGTAAAAAAAGTTTTGACTTGAGTAGTATTGTTGATTCAGCTATAGACGAGAGGAATCTGCAAATTCAAATTCACTAAGTATAGGCCTGAAAGTGAATGACATAACAACTAGGAATAAAAGAGAAAGGCCTTGATGTCATATAAAACAACCAAACAAAAAACAAAAAAAAATTGATATTACTAAATCATAGCAAAAGTGCAAGGATCAAGTAAAATTGCTAAGTCATGGCCTATGATGACTATGGCATATCAAATAAAGATGTATTTAGAAACTAACAAAAAATTAGGTATCATAGAGATAGTAAGTGACAACTATATGTTGAATCTATATGCCCAAGAATCATTATGGAGTGATATTGCTAATAATATATGATCTTATAGGGTCACACCTTTATCAAGTTGGCACATTTTGTATATTTATTAATAATGTGATTATTAATAAATAACATCGATCCTTGTATTTTAATTAGGGTATAATTATTTTTTTGATGAAAATAATAATTATAAAAGAGTATTACTAGTTTATATCATATGGTATGATTTAATACGTCATGTAGAAAATTTTGGACACTTTGGTTAACCATGATTAAATTAAAGACTTACTCTACCATGGTTAATAAAGTTGGAACCAATTTTTGTCTCTTCCAAGACCCATGGCTGAAACCATAAGCAAGCATGGGAGGTTGCTTGTCAACCTCCCCACTTAGTGTCACAGGGTCACCTGGTCATTAGGATTGGATTATGCTGTTCGGGGTAGTTTTGTAGTTTCTGGTTTTTAAAGGATCACCTTGTCACTGGTTAGTTACAATGCTACAAGTTGTTTCAAGTAGGATGACTTGATCAGAATCTTGTGTGATAAAGGTCACCTAAGCATGAGAGGTATGAGGCATAGATGGGATAAACATGCCAAGTTAAGCAATAGTTGTTTAGGATCCCATATCTAGGAGTTACATATTGTATGCAATTGGTAATCGCTACCTACCGAGTTTGATTAAGTTTATGAGATAAAGGTCACCTAACCATTTACTTGTTTCGTTACTTGGATCCTAGACTTTAATAAATTAATGTTTTAAGAAACAATAAAAGGTATTAATTTTTAAAGACTCAATATTGAAAATACTAAATGAAACTTTGTTAAATTCTGTTGATAACTATTAATAATTTTACGCCCTGCAAAACCTCTCTCTTGTTGAGTTTCAAGAGATAGTAACATTTGATGATTATAATTTCTATAACTAGTATAATATCTTGAGGTTCTACCTTAAGGATAAATAGAAATTATATATACTAAAAGATCCCATACCTGAACAACCTCTACAAACCAGTCAGTCTGATCATGATGCTTTGATGGAAGCATTATTGTGATGTTGTTGACATGTCTCACATCATACTGGAGTAATTGACCTTGAGTTGCAGAAAGTCTTGGATAATTATGAAACATATCAGATGTCTCATCAAGTAAAACAGATACTCAATCAGAATACTATGTTCAAGCATTGAATAAAAGGAAGTCTAAGAGATTGTGTACTCAAATAGACTTATAGTTCAGTTAAGGGATATACAGCATGAACCCAGAAATCAAGAAAGGATCTAAATGATTAGTGTTGTTTCTATTGTGGAAGAAACTATACACTAAAAGAGAAATTGCTTCTCTAATCTCATTGAGCTGAAGAAGTCTGACTTGGACAAGACTTTAGATATCTATATGATAAAACTATTTATTCTTCGATCATTTACTTGAGTATGTTATACTTCAAGTGACACTAATAATTGATATTATGTGCTAATGATTGGAATAAATAATCAATTGATTACAAACGAATGGTATTTTATGCTAAAGATATAACAAGTGATGTTATAGTCATTATACAAACAATAGATGTTTTGTACCTATTCTTATAGGGACATGTAACAGTTGTAATTTATGAATAAATCTAGATTTACTTATCGTTTAATGGATGTTCACATTCGTGATCTGAAACGATGATTTCTGTGTTAAAGAATATTTTCTCATAATGTTAATTATGAAGTAAATCTATAAGCTTTCATTAAATTGATAGTTTTGATCATAATACCTAAATGATCAAATGATATTTATTTTAAAATTATCTATGTCATAATCATCATGACTATATAAATAAAAAATACATATACCAACTTCAAAAGGATGGAATTTTTTAAGGAAAATGAGCTTGATTCATTTGATATATGTGGATCCTATTTATATGGGAAAGTGATTCACAAGTGTCTTTACCTATTAGTAGTTAAAGAACAAAAGGCTTGACAAAGAATTATACATAAGTGATGTATGTAATCTTTTCAGTCCATGAATAGATTTGGTGATAGATACTTAGTTAATTTCACTGACGACCTTTATTCGGTATGGTTGAAACTTTTGATTTGCTCAAATTGTTTCATAGTGAATATTGAAATACAACTTAATGAGATCATCATTAACCTTTCGTTGTGATAAAGAAAATGAGTTTTGTAAACCAAGTCTTCTTGGAACATCTTAGGAATTGTGGAATCGATTCACAACTCATTCCAACAAAAACACTCACTCGTCATTAGTATGGTTCTTATGGCACAGGATCACCTGGTCACTTGGATCTATCTTTTGATGTTCGAGGTAGCCTTAGAATTCTCTAGTGGGATAGGGTCACCTGGCCACTGGTTGAATGTCGATAGTACAAGTTTTTGAAGAGGATAAACCATAGACCTTGCAGTCTATTATATGATGTTTTAAAAGAACTATTTACTATATAAATTTTTGGAATTATGCTAACTGCAACAAATATATATTGAATATATATTTCCAACCAAACAAGTGGATTAGATACTTATATGATACTGAGGATGAAATGGTTTATCCTTATCTAAAAGGTATAGAGTTCTAAAGTTTATGTTAGACAATAAGTTTAACCACTCTAGCATCTACTAACTGCATTTATGTAGATTATCCTAAATGATTGTTTAGGATGAAGTTTCAACTAATCCCACTAATTATAATTCCATAAGACAAGTGATTAGAAAGTTCTTTTTCTAAGTGTGAGCAATTTGGAGCTTTAAGAGCTAGAGAACCATAAACTAAATGTGTCATAGTTTGGAACTAGCAAGTTTTCAACTGTTGTTGAATATGCTCAATAGTTGATCAGAAACTAATAAAACACATAGCGATGCATTCATGTATGATTATCAAGTATGGGCTTGATTAATCTTCCTCGATATAGTTTGACTATAAAGAGTAAGTGAGTTTTCAAGGGAGAAAACATACATGAATGAAAATCTTCTCAGATTTAAGCTGACATCTCAAAGTAAGAATCTTCTTTCTTATAAGATAATTACATAGTGTGATTTGATAATAAATCAAGATGACTCTTGTGTTTTTCTACAAATCTAGTGGAAGCGCAGTGACATTCCTAATGTTATATGTAGTCGATAATGGCAACTTAAAGGATAGATAATGGCAACTTAAAGGATTAAGTAAAATTGCATTAATCATCAAGGATATTAAAGAGCTTAAGATAAAGGACTCTGAGAGAGTTATCTTGTCAAATGCTACATGACAAGATTTTGAGCACTCCTCAAAATCCAAGTACAATGTTTTGAACTAGATAATATTAATGTATTCCATATGTTGTTGCAATTGGATTAATCATATATTTCATGGTTATGCATAAAGGCCAAATAAGTTGTATGCTTAGAGCATGTCGAATGATGCCAATATATTCCGAGAACAAGTCATTCTGTGACTTATAGGAACATTCTAAAGTACTTGCGAGAACTAGAGAAATATTCCTAATTTACAGAGTATTTGAAAGAAAGCTATGTTTAATGTTGTTACACATGTGCTAAATTTTCAAATAGATTGAGATGACTCTCAATCACAATCGGGCGTGTCCTCATTATGAATGAAGAGAAAATTACATGGATTGTGGTTCCATGTAGATTTTAATTACAGTTATACATCAGAGTTAGAGTACATTGTGGTTTGGAGAACCACATACAAAGAAGCTTAATGTATAGTTCGTTATGACTATGAGTAATCCCATTATGCAAGTATTGGTATCTAAGTCATATTTAAGCATGTAATTCATTCTCAATAGTTTTCTTTATATATGAGTTATATATAAGACTGAAAATGTTTGTATTCGCAAAGTTTATACAAATCAAGTTTGTCAGATCTACTTAACAAAGCTACTTTATTAGCTAAAGCATGAAAGTTAAACTGTTGTTATAGGGCCTTATTGATATAAGTAGATGTATTTGATTGAAATTTAGTATTTGGATACTGGGACAACAAAGACAACATATATTGTAATGAGTTAAGATATTGGATATGATTCATTTATTAAATAATTATTGTGTTCTATATTAGCATGTTTAAATCCTTAAATAACTAGGTTATTCTAAATGTCCATAGTCGTTCATAGATGTGGGAGCATCTATGAGGTAAGACTAATATGAGTGGATTGGTGGATTATCATGCAAATGAGAATAGCAAGATCTGCTACCAACTTCATAGGTCTTTGAGTAGGATAATAAGTATTGGACTTGACCCGCATCAAAATCACTTTATGGATCGTAGTCAAGAGTGATATTTTGATCAAGGTTGTATCTTTGTGTTATTAGACCTGAGATACATATTAGGACTTTAAGTGTAGGAATTGTTGTGCTTTGACATGTTTAAACGTTGTTTCGTAAAAGGCAGTTATAAGGGCCATCGTTGGGTATGACATGAAGTATATTGATGGGCGTATGTAGTCGAGATGGGATTTGTCCCTCTTGTTCGTTGAGAGATAGACATCTAAGGCCTTAATCAAAGTTGAACACTAAATGAGATTGATTGTGAACCATATATTATGTTCAACATGATGTCTGAGACAAAGGAAAGATTGATACCACATCTTTAGTAACAATTATAGCTTAGAGCTCCTGGAATTGGCTGTTGATGATATGACACCTTTCATATGTTATTAGGGGCAGTAGCCCATTGCTAGACGTCAGCTAATGTCTATTTCAGTCTATAATGAATCTTGTGCAAGTGGGAGATTGTTGAATCTATATGCTAAAGAATCATTATGGAGTGATATTGCTAATAATATATGATCTTATAGGGTCACACCTTTATCAAGTTGGCATATTTTGTATATTTATTATTAATGTGATTATTAATAAATAATATTGATTCTTGTATTTTAATTAGGGAATAATTATTTTTTGATGAAAATAATAATTATAAGAGAGTATTACTAGTTATTATATCATATGGTATGAATTAATAAGGCATGTACAAAGTTTTGGACACTTTGGTTGACCATGATTAAGTTAAAGACTTACTCTACCATGATTAATAAAGTTAGAGACAATTTTTTTGTCTTTTCCAAGACCCATGGCCGAAACCATAAGAAAGCATTGGAGGTTGCTTGTCAACCTCCCCACTATGTTCCCCATGCCCTTAAAGCAAGGTCATTACTTTATATTAATTAATGGGGTTGCTTTTTTGCTTTTCATGGACTATATAAGAGAGTGCATGGAGCTTGTTTTTGGCTAGTGAAACACTCTCTTCTTCTTCCTTTCTTCTCACCAAAAGCGTAAGTAGCAAAGTGCTACTCCTCTTACTTTTCTTTTGAAGATCATTCAAGTCTTTGGTGGTTCAAAGTGATTCTCCTTTAGTGCTTATTTGAGTTAGACACTTAAAGGATTAAGAATTACTTTATACAATAAGGGACTAGCATTCCAAGTACCTTAATCTTGATGGTGGATTCTTGTAGAGTAGATCATGTTCTTTGATCTTTACATCTTCATCAACACCCCAAAACCAAGTGGGTTCAAAGGTTTAAAAGGTTGTCATTCTAAACACTCTTTGGTTGTGTTTTTATTTCATTCTAACCTCTATAAATGGATCCATGATGGTTTGGTTTTGTTATAAACTAACAAATAAACTTGTTATTTATTAAAGACTTCCGTTGCCAGTTTTTTATGAAAAACTAGCTTATATTTTGTATCAAAACTCATCACTATATATGTAAATCCAAGAACACATAGAATAGTGAATGGATTTAGATAAAGTTGAAAAAGAAAATAAATATTTTGATCTTAAAAGAACATATAAAAGACATGAAATTAAAGATCACAAAATAATAAGAAAAGAGACATTACCTTAAAGAAGAAGACTGAAGGTAATAGACTTGTAAGAATGAAAAGCAAGATATGCACCAATAAGTAAAATGCTCACATGAGAGATTTGATCAAAGGATCAACACTAAATAACCTAAGCATGGTATGTAAAGGTGAATCAATGATCAATAAAAAGAAAGCAAAACAAAACAAAAACAAAAACAAATAAAATGACGCTCACCCAATATGATTGCAACAAGAAAAGGTGTGCACAAAGAAACATGATAGCCAATACTAGGGTAACCTGACCATAGGAACATATGTATAGACAAGTGAGTGCACGAAATCATCAACAAAGGAAACACAACATTATCAAATGAGGATGTGTGAACAAGCAAGAGATGTATGACTTACCAGTTGATGTTTTGTTGAATCAATGAGCAACACAGAGAGAAAAGGCCACACTTTTGACAATGACACTTGAGATATTTAAATCTATGTTATGTCAAGAGAAATAAAAAAAAATTAGAAAGTGTACATCATGATCATCATAGAGTGTAAAGAGGGATAATGAACACTTACCTAGAGTGATCAAGGAATATGATTCTCAACACAAAATGATGATGGACCACGTGATGAAAATCACTGAACACATAATGATCCAATAATCAATGTTAAGTTGACTATGATGTACATGCAAAAGAAAAATATACATGCAACATATGATGATGCCCATGAAACTAATCTTTTGACAACTAGGGTTTCACACAAGAATTGTTATTCTTACCTAGACTTTGGAGATGATCCACTCAAGAAACAAGGTTGGATTATGATGCTCCAACAAGTAGTTGATAATGCTCCAAAAGAAAAAAAAAACTATGGTTTGAACAAAACAACAAAAAAATAATACTAGGGTTTAAAAAAAATGTTTATCAGGCTATTGAAAAAAATGATGATGCTCACCTAGGGTTTGTGAATGACACAAGAAGTGATGATAAGATCAAGTCATGTTGCTCCAAGAATTTGATGATCAAGATGCTCACTAGGGTTTTGAGAATGGCACAAGATGGATCATCGAACTTGGGGTATGGATCAAGAAGGGTACGTGTACACTTAAGAATATGATGGCGCAAGATGATGATGTAGTGAGGATTGTTGCGCAAAAAAAAAGAACTCTATGTTGTGCCACACAAAATTCGACGTTGCTCCAATCGATCAAAAGCAAGACTGTTGTGGATCAACGATAATTGGATGTAGATAGAGCAAGTGGGTTTAGAGAGATTAGGGTTTGGTGCAAAAATCTTGTGTCAAGCGAGTTATGAATTGTGATGTTGCGCCAAAGGATATATATAGATCACGATTGAAGTGTTGGACAAGGTAGGATTTTTGAGTGTGGCTCAAGAAAATAAAAATAGATGACGCAAGAAGGGTTTTTCGAGATTAGGTTGTAGAGCCAAAAAAACGATTAATTTTATGTTTAAAAAGATATGGCGCAAGTAGGATAATAATAAGTTGGAGGTTGTTGCGCCAAAGATAATGACGAGTTGGATTTTAGGGTTAGCAAAAAGGATGTGGCGCAAGAGGTATTAGGTTATGAGTGAGGCGCAAATAGAGATTAGGGTTGGAGTAAGGGGCAATGAATACTTGGGTTTTGATGATTGAGTGTGAGGCAAAACTGTGACATCCCCAATTTCACAGCCAGAAAAGACCGATTTCGTTTATGCTTTTTAAAATAAAATCAAAGAAATCTTTTTAAAAGATGTTGCGGAATTGGTCCCCAAAACAAAACATGATAAAAGTTTATCAAAACCTTTCTTTAAGAAATATATATTTTTATTTCATAACAAAACCTCGGGATGTCATGTTCCGATACAGATCAAAAGCATAAACAAGACATTATAAGCCTTACACAGTTATTTACAACTACTGGCCTATAATCCAAAAATCACTCATTGTCATCATCCGACTATGCTCGGGGTCCACTACCTGTAATATAAAAAGCTGAGTGGGTCAGGCTTGGAAGCCTGGTGAGCATATAGGGTTTTCAACCCACAATAAATAATAAACTCTTTAAGTTTATCAATCAACAAATAATTTATTAATTTCATCAACCAAAAACAACCCTAATTACCCGTTCCCGTTATCCTCACCTTACGTCTCTAAAACAACTATTACAAGGGACCTAGCCTAAGGATTTTCATTAGGGGTGACAACATTGTTTTCCTCAACAATTTATGTCAAACAAGACAACCAATAAGGTGACAACTTTGCTTTCCTCAGCAAATTATGTCAAACAAGACAAACATCAGGGTGACAACATTGCTTTCCCTCAGCAATTTATGTCAAACAAAACAACCTAACATAAAACAACCAATAAGGTGACAACCTTGCTTTCCTTCAACAATTTATGTCAAATAAGACAACCAAAATGGTGACAACATTGCTTTCCTCAGCAATTTATGTCAAACAAACATCGAGGTGACAACATTGCTTTTCTCTCAGCAATTTATGTCAAAAGGGTGACAACATTGCTTTTCCTCAGCAATTTATGTCAAATAAAACAAACACCGGGGTGACAATATTGCTTTCCCTCAGCAATTTATGTCAAATAGGCACGAAGTCACATCGTCTCCAAGGTTTATACAACAGGCACTACGTCACATAGTCGCCAGGGTTTATACAATAGGCACTACGTCTCATAGTTGCCAGGGTTTATCTAATAGGCACTACGTCTCATAGTCGCCAGGGTTTATCTAATAGGCACTACGTCTCATAGTCGCCAGAGTTTATCTAATTGGCACTACGTCTCATAGTCGCCAGAGTTTATCTAATAGGCACGAAGTCACATCGTCACCAGGGTTTATCTAATAGGCACTACGTCTCATAGTCGCCAGAGTTTATCTAATAGGCACTACGTCTCATAGCTGCCAACGTACTAAATACATAGCTACCAATGTACATCTATACTGTACTAAATTCATAGCTACCAACGTACATCTTGTTGGGTTATGAGCATTCTAACACTCCTAAGTGTACATGCAACCCTAAATACCTTGGATCTATGTTTTCTCTATTATACATACAATTATGAACATCCAAGGTATTATCCTAATCTAGCATACAAAATAATAAATATAACAAGATTGAATACATACCTCTTTGATGTAGAATGTCTTCATGAAGCTTGAGTGCCTAGTGCCCCAAGTGTGACACCTCAAATGGTTCACACAACACCAAATACACTTGGAATAACTTGAGAGAAACTTGAACACTCCTTGAAATCGTCTAGCCCTCACACTCACACATTAGTGCACGATTTCTTGAGCCATGGGATTCTTTTATATGGTGGCTATTAGGGTTACACCATGTAACTCATAACTTTACCCATTCCTTATGCTCCATGGATTTTAACCTCCATGGAGTATCCATGGGTCACCCCATGGACTTAGTCCAACATAAGGAATCTTGGATCACAAGCCCACATATATAAGAATGAATGATTTACACAATCAACCCATATATTTAATTAGTCTCCTTTTGATCACTTAATTAATTCCAAATTAATTCTTGATCAATACTAATTAAATAACCTTATTAATATATTAGAACTTATAATATATTAACCAACCTTAAGTGTTATTTCTCTCATTATAGTCTATCTAAATGCATGATGCCATGCAACCCAAATGGACCATGCCGGGTTGGGTCAAGTCTTACCAATTATAGTTATGGACTTAGACATTAATCCAACAGTCTCCCACTTGGATAAGTCTAAAACTATTATTGCGTATGACTTCAGGAACCGATCAGCAATCGTAGCTCTCAAAAGCTTCTGTCGAACTCCGACCTTGTCGATGAACTCTGACCTTTGTCAATGACTTGTCCATTAGATAAGGGATCATATATTCCTCCATTCTAGATATCATATGGACTGAGACATGGATTATCAATCATTCTCTCTGTCCATTTGTTGTTTCCCGATTTCCGATTCATGATGACTGACTGATTGAACAAATCAAATCAGTCCTGGCTTGGCCAAGCACTCACATGTATCATCTTTAAATCATCGAGGGGCCCACAGATATCGCTTTTATCCTGAAGGTAAAAGGAATGGATAAACTTCGACTCATATGGCTTGTTCTACTACTTGTTGAATCATACACAAAGGCACGTTTTATAACATCGAGTTACCAATGCGTTTTCGTGCAATCAATGTATAACCAACTCATAGTAACAACTCATATATCTAGGTTTGAAGAATATAAGATATTATCGTCTCATGATCACTTGTGATAAAATCCATGAAGTGATTCAAATGAGCGCGGGTTGAATCCAATACTCAGAACTTATGAGAACTCATGAGTGTTGTAGCACCACTTTGTCCACCAACTTGGACCTCTACAAACCAACCCATGACAGTCTTGATTCATATCTACTTCCAACATATGACCGACTGTGGATGGTTTGAATAACTTAATCATTCAGGAAGAGCGACTTAGTTATTCTGGAAGTCAAAACATGCAAAGTGAAACACAAGAATAAATGAATCAAATATGGTATCAAACCCTATGAATATAAATAAAGACTTTTATTTATCACCATACTGATTACTCATTATTCATTGTTTCGGTTTTATCAACTTTATACTTGAATTTAAAACAATAGTTGTCCCATGCTCCAAGCATGTACACTATGTTTTCTAAACACTAGTCATGCCATACACCAAGTATGCATACTATGTTTGTCTATGATCTTTACTTTGTAAAATAGATCAATTGAACATCACTCCAATGATCCTCTTTTCACAGTCCCAAATCCTTACTGCAAATGCAAGAATTCCAAATTCATGCCATTTACTGAAATCTGTTAGATTCTAAACTTATATGCATTGATCCTCTTAATGATTATGCACGAAGTCAGAAAGACTTGACAACAATCATTACAGAGCATTACAAAGGAGATCAGCTCCTTGGAAACATCCTTCTTTCATTAAGTTTCCTAATCTTACACAGATTGAATAATTTCTAACTTTGAAACATTTCCATATTCCATTTTGACTATCACTTCTGAACAAGAGTTGCCTCCTTACAGATTATGTCAATATGGTCCTTCCAGAATTAACATTATACTTCCAACTGTCCTTGAGCAACCAATCTTTGGTAAACCTTAGATTGTCCTCGACAATTGCTTAATCATTTTAGTCATATCCAATTCTAGACCTTTTCCCTTCATAATGCCCTAGGCATTTGGAAAATTTTAGAAAGGATGAATATAGCACATGTAATCGATCCTATATCCGAAGCATATGGGACACGATTCATGATGTCTCACATAAAGACTAAACCAGTCTTTTGCTATAATATTTCCATTTCAATTTGCCAAGTTCTCAAAATTCAGATTATGAAAAGGGATGCCATAATCATAATCGAATTTTAGAACGCAAATAATGGACCCATATATAGAATTTCCTTATGTTGAGCCATTCCAACATGAAATTCATATATATATCCTTGATTAAATACGATTAAAATCTCAATCTAAGCTTTTAGAATTGAAATGAAGTATAATTTCCTCTCCCTTAATTATAGCAAAACAACTTTTTCAATCCCTGCAGCCACAAGAATTGAAACTTTTGTTTTCTATAATTAACATTGCTAACATGCAACACTAACAATAATTATCATGCTCCCACTAATATGATGATTATTAGCATAACACTTATGCTCCCACTAGCTTTGACATGTACTCAGAAATCAGCTGGACTTCTAGAAATCAATACTTTATTGACTTCCTTACCAAAGTTCAGATTTCTGATACGAGATGCTTTGATAAAACTTTATCAAAATCATACACCTTTCCTTAGATAGCATGCATGTGTGTCTAAACAATTTCAGAACTATGAAAAGGGATGCCGTAATCATAGTCTCAATTGTTTAGACCTTTTGCCATCTGCTTCAAATCTACTTGGTGGAAGTGTTTCCTCACCATCATTTTCATGAATCGGAGAGAAACCTTATGACCCTTAGATTTTATGGTGTATGTGTTCTTATCCATGTGAATCGTCAAAACCATAGTCACAAGACAAGGATAATGACAAATCCAAACTCATATGGACTGAACTTATGCAATCTTAACTTCTTGCCACCTGGCAGTACAGGGCCTGCCATTGCTTCCAAGTTGTTATGCAACCAATTGAGAACTTTTAGAACTCCTATGCAAAGCCAACTTTAACTGGAATGGGCACAGAATATGTCAACATGATAGGTTATAAACCTCAAGTCGTGTGCTAGTGAAGAACCTCAGGTTTTATTCTTGATTAGTTCTTGAAATTCTTTCAGGATCTTTTAGACTCCCACTGTCTCCTTGACCTATAAGACTTTCTTGCCAAATATTCAAGAGATAGTGTGGATTCTAATCAAGACAGACACTTAACACAATTGGCCTTAGTTGATCTTTGTTTTATCCAAAACATCACAAATTACCAATTTCAAATGTACAAGAGTAGAAAACTTTTACTCTTACATTTGACAAATGTTTTTAAACATCTTTTAAGACATGTCACTCAAGTTACAATCTTAGAGTATAAGTCTAAGAATTGTTTTTGGAACGATGTATGAATCATCTTCTTGATTTAACCACTTCAACAATTCATAACTCCTCTTCTTAACTATCAGAATGCACTTAGAGGATTAATTGTGATAAGGTCTCAAAATCATTAAGATGATCTTAAAACATGATACTAAAGTACTCTCCCATCTTTTCAGATTTGAGAAACTTTTATCCTTCTGCCTAATTTGATTCTTCTCATTCGTTCTGTCATATATTGAAACTTTTCCAATGTCTCAGAATTATACTTAAGCTTGTAAGTATAATCATATTTACTAAGCCTTAGTAAATCATGACGAATAGTCTTATCGATCTTTTATGGTGGACTTGATCAGTGCACAAGAATGTGTACTTGATCCCTTAGTCCTTCACTTGACTCACATATACATGTGAACAAGGAACTAGTCTTAATTTTCCAAAGTTGAAAATTCTCATTCATCATACTATAAAACTTGCATGATTCCAAGTTTCTATCCAACTGAAACTTGGGTGATGAGAATCTTTCCTTATTTGGTAAATTTGGACACTACCACAAATGAAAGAATCAAATTCATATTTTCACTCTTGCTCTTAATGGAATCTTATAAGCAACAAAGATTTTCACAAATGCCATTGTAAGGATATTTTAAAATAAATAAAATCAAAAAATTTTCTTTTATTTTAAAAACTTTGCGGAAAAAACTATCCTTACAGTGCAAAAGCACATGAAAACTTTGTTGTTATCTATTCCTAAGCAATATATCATAACTCCTAAGAAGTAGCTCAAGAATCCGATCTTCAAACTATGCGATAGAAATCCATCTACGCGATCAGATTCAGCATATTCTTTCTTTAAGTTTCTTCACTTTTCTTTGATTCTTCAAGCATCAACATGTGACCCAGTCACATCATGTAATAAGAATCTCCAAGTAGGAACTTAATAGAGTTAGACAATGGACTTTACCTGAAGTAGAGTCAAACTTATTGACTTTAACATCCTTAGGTAAATTTGGCAGCTTCGCAACCAATGCCCCTTCCTTTGGCAATGGACCCTTGATAATGGGACTATCTAAGACTTAGCCTCTCTCTTTACCATTTGGTCAACCGAGTTGACTATGGCCGATCCCTTTCCATTGGGAAGAGAGAGCTTTACTGGATATCCAATGTCATCATTGTCAATGTCCATAAAGTTTTAGGAAGTTGATCTTAGCAAATAGATAAGATCATTAAGGGTCTTGTCATAGTCTGTTTCATAGGAGTCCCAAAGGAACTCACTATGTGACTTAGAAAGTAGTTGAGCCACCAACTTTCTCAAGACTTTGACACCCAACTCTCCCGGCTTGTCAATATGTGACTACATCTCCCAGATGTGATCACACATAGACCTTTGCTTGCCAATAGGGCTTGAGTGACCTTCAAGTTTTCAAGAACTTGTGGGTTAGGGAGAATAATTGGAGGAGGTGGAGGAAGTATGATATCCATGGGACATCATCTTCATTTAGGAAAGCTTGTTTCAAGAGATTTGGGAAGATCATAAATGTCTAGACCAGACATCTTTTTGGGAGATATTCAAGATAGTTGATTTAAAGTCCTTAATATGACACCCAATATGAAATATTAAGGCTAGGACCCAACAAACTATTTTATAACTTAGAAGAGGGATGCCGTAATCCAAGCTATAAAATATTTGAAGGTAGGTGAATGACGATTCACCAATTTCCACCATAAAAAACGAAATAATTTATTAGGTTTTAATTGGATTTGAAAGTCCTAGATCTTTGAGATTCATTGAACTGTTCAAAGGCATGTTTCAATCTCGAGTGTGCCCTTCAGGTTTTGTGACTGGGATGCCGAGGATCACAAAACAAGGTGTGAATAACCATGCAAATATACTTGGTACCCTTAATATTTACCCCTTAATCAGTGTGCCGGTTAACCACACACGCTCCACCGATACTATGATAAATATTAAGTTACCCTTTGCCTACCTTGTTAAGTCCAGGTTAGTGTGTCGGTTAACCACACACGCTCCACTAACGACTTAAGCAAAGTGCAAAGTGTAATTTCATGGGTTAGCACCAAATTCACATTTTCCTAAGTAACTAAGATTGGGTATTAATAAGAGTTTAGTTACTTAGTATTTATCATTAATACTTTTAATGAAAGGAGAATTATAGTCCTTGTCCTACCCGTTCGGCTAACCACCCTCCACCAGTCAAGGAAGCGGTGGGTGAGAGTGGACACCCATTAAACTGCCATTTTATAGGCAGTAACCTTATACCCCCCTTATAGACCGGCTTCGTGAATGAGGCCTACTAACGGTAAGACTGACTTTACTCTTATACATATATATAAATATTATTAACTTATAATATTATAAAGTATAAGGGTTGAATTTTAACTTTTAAAATTCTAAGGGCTAACTTGGAATTAAAGTATTCATAAGTGAAAACTTTTCAAATTCCAAAACTTGAGGGCAAGTTTTGAAACTATTCAAAACTAATTAATTCCATAACTTATGAGTTTAAAGTAGTTTTAATTAAAACTCTTCAAGTTCCATAACTTGAGGACAAGTTATGGAAGACTTTAAACTAATTAATAAAAAAAATAACTTTTTTTATTGTAACTTATGGAACTAATTAAGGTTACACTTTTTTTTTAATTTAATGAAGAGACTCTTGAACCTCCATAACTTGAGGACAAGTTATGGAGTCATAAAACCATTTAATTAGAACTAGACTCTTCATTTTGTAACCTTTGCCAACTTTTATGAGTTTTATGATTCTTAAATATGACTTTTCATATAACTTGAGGACAAGTTACAAAAACACACTTTGGAATCAACTCTTAGATTAAAATGGATTGAAAACAACTATTTCACACAACTTTTCTATTAATCTAAGAACCTCATAAGAACAAGATAATTCAAATCATCAATCTTCAAGAAATTAGCATGAACATACAAACTAATACAAATCTTGAAATTATGACAATTATCTTAGAAATTGGATTAGCATGAACATTACCACATCAAAAACAAGTTTATAAGTCCAAAAACATCTTAGGGTAATGTTCCTAGTCCAATTCCAGCCAAAACAATCGAATATATGCATCCAACTCGATTTTTCAGCTACTTTTGCAAGTATAACAAGAAAACAAGCCTAGGCTCTGATACCACTGTTAGGTTATGAGCATTCTAACACTCCTAAGTGTACATGCAACCCTAAATACCTTGGATCTATGTTTTCTCTATTATACATACAATTATGAACATCCAAAGTATTATCCTAATCTAGCATACAAAATAATAAATATAACAAGATAGAATACATACCTCTTTGATGTAGAATGTCTTCATGAAGCTTGAGTGCCTAGTGTGTAACATACACGTTTTGAAATCGTGTTATGTAAATTAAAAAGTTAATAATATTATGAAATATTATGAGAAATTGAGTGTTAAGTTCTAACAGATAGTTTTTACTAGAAATGAAGTAAAACTATGTTTAGAATCACTCATTAAATGTTGGAAGTCTTATGAGATTCCAATTAAAAGCCAAATAGTGAAATTTAGTGAAAATATAAACTTTGAAATAAGTAAAATTTTATTAATGAAAGTTGAAGATAATCTCGTTAGAACACGTAGGCAAAAACCTCGTCGAAATCCGAGTTATAACGAAGAAGTTATGACCAATCGAAGATCTGCGATAAAACCGGCACGGTGCCGAATGACGTAAAAAGTGAGTTTTTGATAAACTACTTTTTAGCCTTAGTGATCTAAATGAAAGTCGTAGTATTCGTTAAACCGAGAAGTTCGATAAAAAGAACGCCAAAATCTGACTTCGTATGAAGAAGTTACGATTTTTACAAGTTTCAGCGTAGCAGTAGACAGCTAAAAACTTGAATTTTAGATCGAGTGATTTTTAGCCGACACAACCTAAACGAGAATCGAAGGTCTCGTCATTAGCAGTACAATGGTAAAAAGTCTGACGAAAACGGACGTCGGATGAAGAAGTTATGAATTTTTAACAGATTTACCAGTCCCGGTCTGTTAAAAATAATAATATAAAAATAAAGTCAAAATTTTCCGACGAAGTCTAAACGAAAGTTGTAGAGCATAATTTTCTCTACACGTGCATATAAAGAACGTCAAAAACAGAGTCCGTATGAGAAAGTTATGGATTTTACAAGATTGGGCACATTCTTCGAGAAATTTCGCATGAATAGTAATTGCCACGTCACCCTCGCTCGGAGCTGGCCACGTGTCCGAAGCTGCTGCGTGGCATGCCCGAGGAGCGACGCGTGTCGCACAGGTGTCCGAAGAAAGCCACGTGATCCGCGCATGAAACCCACATGATCCGACCCGCGTGTAAGCTTCTGATTCGACCGAAGAGGAGGCCCAATCCGAAGCGAGCAGGTGTCCGAACCGAACCTCACCCTGCTGACAGCTGGTCCGAGCCTCGCATGCGAGCCTCTCGCTTCCCAGCCTCGGATCCGAAGCTCCGGATCTCCTCCTCTATAAATACCAACCTTGCGAGACTTCCCGGCTAATTTTGGAAATTTCACACTTTTTCACCATTTTTCAATATTTTTACTATCCCGACATCCCCCGAAGCCCCGGTACTTATTCCAAAGCCTGAAACGCGCCCCTAGATTCCCGAGAAGCCCGAAAAATTTATCTTTTCGGTTTCGAAGCTCTACCTTCGCAAGGCCCGGTTTTCAAGAAAACTCCCGGTTTTCAACGACGAAAGTCATATTTAGAGCCGAAATGCTGCCCAAATTATTATTTTGACCCCCGGTTAATTCAAGGTGAGTTTAATATGTAGAAACAATTGTATGTTATGTGTTATATGTGCTATGTGTTTTTCCATGTTATCATCTCGAGTTGTTGTATCCGCTATTTTTATAGCAAGGCTGTACCTCTGACTTGAAGTGTATGACATAGGCATCACTTGGGTATTGGTATGAACCGTTGACCATGAAGTGTATGACATAGGCATCACTTTAGCTTCGATAGAATGTTATTCCTGAGTATTTTCCCATGTTATTTTTATTTCTGCTATTTATGATAGCAAAGTTATACCTTTGACCATGTGATCAGTTTACGAACTCAGATTCACAGTGGCATTGGTATGTAGCCTCTGGCCAGGTAGAGCATGTCCCCCAGTAAGTGAATGACTCTATTCTATGGCATTGGCATATGGTTAGACAGGACATGAAAACCTGAAATCTACATTAATGTTAATCAGAAATTGTTTGTCTTCAGTGCCATTTGGGCCGAAGCGTTATTGATGTTTATCAAGTATGGAAATTGTTATGTCTAAATGATGGTATATATTTAAATCAAATCAATGATTGTTAGGGAAAGCTTATCACACTATGTCTTTGTTGTTCCTTGTTTCTAATTGCTTCTGCCATATTGGTATATATATGGCATAACGTTATATTGTATCTATTATTGAACTCACTAAGCGTTATCGCTTACCCCTCCCAATGTTTTAACATAATGCAGGCAATAAGCACCCAGTATAGTTGGAAGACTTAGAATAGTTTGTAATAATACTTTTGTACTTCAGTTCATGTATATATAAAATTACAATATCCTGGGTAGTCATGTAAAATCTTAAAACATAGTCGGTTTGTATCCAATCTTTTGTAATGACTTTATCAATGTAAAAATATTGTTTTATGAATATGCATGTAGCATGTTTTGGAGTAACTATATTGTCAAGTATGAAAGTTTGGGTCTTTCAGAAATATGAAAGTATAGAAAGGGGTTCTTTCAATCATGGTATCAGAGCAGTGGTTTAAGTGAACTAAATCCCATGGATTGGTATTTAGACTTAAACTATTGGAAGTTGAATATATGAACTAAATCATTGTAAATATATGGATACAAACCATAGGAAACACTTAAGTGGGGTATTGGGTAGTGATAAACCCTAGTATTTTAAGACATTAAGTTACTTCAAAACTTTTATAGAATTAGTGTATATGAACTAGGAAGTTTGAGAATTTCTAGATTTAAACATGAATTGTTAAGTGAAGATGATACAATATGTATCTGATATATTTTAGGTTGAATACCTAATGGGGTAAGCACTAGAATATTAAGAGGAGATATGCCTTATATTCTAATATGTGCTAAATGATAAGTAAATATAGCATGCTTTAGGTTTCATACCTATATTGCTATTATTTGAGAAAGTTTAAGGTCTGTTGTCGACCTTGGTTTAGAAAATTTTATGTTCAGAATTTTAAGAATTTTCGTAATAGAATTTACATGAAACTTTTCGAAGTAATAAAGATACTTATGATAGTTGATATCGATAAGTTTATAAATAAACGATTGCGGAAAATCGTAAAATAATAAATATGAAGTGAAATCGTAAATAGTGTATTAATACCAATAGAGTGGTATTATACATTTAAAATATGTAAGATAATATAATAACATCTTTGGAAGAAAGATGTGCGTTTAAAATACATTTAGATGAGATAAATGTTTTGTCATAACCGATGGAGTTGTTCCACCGATGTCCAGATTAAAGCAGTGATAGTTTATAGAGTCGGAAGAACCGAGGATGGTGATAAATACTTCAACAGTATTGAAATTAATGTAGTCCAAGATTTAGAAGAATTAAATGAAGATCAAAGGAAAGGCTAATGAAGTTTTTAGACTTATTAGGCCAAGACTTTGTGGTGAAGTATGTAGTTCGATTAGTAACCCTATACAAGATGCTCAGACTTAGAATTCAATAATACTGAGTGATGATTGACTTCTATCACCTCCTTATGGAAGTTCCATTGTGTGTTAAGCCGACTTTAACATACAAGATTGGGATAGTGAAATAGGTTATTTGGTTGTGAAAAGGCTGAGTGGCTTACTTGTTAGAGTAAGGTAGAGTACTTAGTTGAAGAAGATATACACTCATATTATTATATGAGAAGAAATGTTGTAATTAAGAATGATAGAGAATCAAGTTGAAGCTAGTAGAGCTTGCTGAGATGCAGCTATAATGCAGACTTCTTAGGATAGACTCATATGAAGTAGACTTAAAAGATACAACCAAGAGAAGAAAACTTACTCAGATACAGGAATGACGATGTCATGAAAGGATAATGAAACCAACAAATATGCATGATGGTTTGCATGAGTTAGAAGATGATGTAAGTAGTTGGAAACTATTTGTCATTACACTGCTAGAGGAAATTTTGGGTGTAGTATGTCTTGCAGAGTAGACACTACCCGAGAGAGAATTTATAAGAAGAAATGGAAGTAAAATTTCTATCGACCTATGGAAAAATATTAGAATATTCTAGATCTAGTATATACGTGAGAAGAATCCTAGAAGGCGAGTATAGGTAATCCAATATATGTTTGATAGAAATGCGAAAACCCTAGTTGAGTCTAGGAGAAATTGTTGTATGTACTTGTTTGAACGCACTTAAGTGTGAAAATTTGCTTTGTGAAAACTTTTGAATGGTGACTTGGGAACTGCGAGACAATACTTGGGACGAGTATGAGTAGGTGTGAATAGTAGTAGAGGCCTATACTACTGGAAGCACATGACTCACACTTGGATCAGGAAAAGTCACAAGGTTACCAAGAAGCTAGTAAATGATTCCGTTTTATTCATGTCTGTCGTTACCTTCGATTCGGTAATGACTAAGAAGATAATTATCGTTCAAATATTAATGTCATAAAGAATCGAGTCTGATTAGTATAAATCCGCGAAAGGAGTCGATTGGTTCAGAGAACCATGTCTTGTATAGTGACGAAACTTCAGTAGGAATACTGAAGAAGTAAATGGTCGAGGTAGTCGATAGAAATATAACGATCTTTATTAAAGGATTGAGCAATCATTAGCCAGAGATGTGACTGGTTATGTGGTGTTACTGGCCACAAGAAATGTTTCCGCCCTACTCTTACTAGTCAAATGACGGGGAGTCAAGTTTCCATTCAACAATCAAAGAGTACTCCAACTAAAAAGGAGGAGGTGCCAAAAGCTAAAAGATGTATATGTCCGAAAGCACGAAATAGAGATACGTGGTGCTATTCTTTCTATTCCAAAGCATCCACGTGTTGTTCAAACTCTTTTGTTTTCTTTATTCCATCAGCTTGATTTATTCGATCTAATTCTAATACAAGAGATTGGTTCGTTATGTGTCTTGTGTGTTATAAATACAAAGGTCATTAGACTAAGACCATTCGAGATGCTGTTATAGCAAAAGTAAAGACCTTATCTTGGGTTTAGTCTATAAACCAAGAAGGAGCAGGAGCCTGCAATGAGAATTGAGTTTTAACTCAAAGATTAGGATCGAAAGCCCAATAGAGAATGATGAGCGGGTGCAGGTTTGAGCACCGCTAGTAATTAATAAGTTTGAAGAGTTTGACAATCGTTTGGCAAACTAAAAGTTAAATATCGTATATTTTAGATTACCACAGAGGAAGTAAGTTAGGACTCGAATGTTGTGACTAGTAAATTTTAGATCTGCTCACATCTTATTTGATTGTGATGCCTCAGATTCTTTCGTGCCTTATAAATTCGCACATTATTTTCAAATTGCTTATTATGCAAATTGTCCAATCATTTCATATAGATAACATAGGAAATATATTATTACTTGCTGATAAAGTCTATAGAGATAGTGTTATAGGAATTGAAAGTTATAATCTTCCTGCTAACCTAATTCCTATCTTTGATATTATTCTCGACATGGATTGGTTGTTAAAGAACTACGCAGATCTCTTGTGCTACGAAGAGATGATATGCATCCCTATCGAAAGGGAAGATTCTATTTATGTCTACGGCGAAAATAATAAATTTATTTCTTAAAAACTCGTAAATTTATGTCGAAGGGATATTCTACTTATCCGGCTTATACAGTTAATACCTTGAAAGAGGAGAAGAAAACTGTGAATGATAGCCTTTGGATAATTATCGACCGGCTGATTAAGAGTGCATATTTTCTCGCCATACGTATAACGGTTCTAATGAAGAAATATGCACAAGTTTACTTAGACGAAATTGTGGCGAGACATGGTGTGCCACTAAAGATTATTTCTGATCGTGATACTCGCTTCACTTCTCACTTTTGGGCGAATATGAAACGTGAATTGGGATCTCGAGTTGCTCTCAGCACAGCTTATCATCCCCAGACGGATGATTAGACGGAGAGAACAATACAAACATTAGAAGATATGCTTCGTGCATGTGTCTTAGGGTTCGGTAGTAACTGTGAACACCATTATGTTGGCATAATGTAGGACAAAAAAAATCCTTGGTGGTCCTGAATTGATTCAAGACACCACTGATAAGATTCAAATCATACGAGAATAAATGAAAGTAGCCCAGGATCGACAAAAGACATGTGTAGAAATGGAGGAGACGATCCATAGAATTCCAAGTGGGTGATACTGAAGGTAACCCCATGGAAAGGTATTATGAAATTTGAGAAGAAAAGGAGATTGAGTCCTAGATTTTTTAGACTTTTCAAAATTAGTCAACAAGCATATCGCTTGGAAATTGCCTGAAGATTTGGCAGGTATTCATGATGTATTTCATGTAAGATATCTACGTAAATGCTTGAGCATGTATGATGAAACGGTTCCATTATCGAAGGTGAAACGGGATAATAAAATTATACTTAGGGAAAATAAGAATGAGATAAGAGCGAATATCCTCATTTGTCTAAATCGTTGTGATTTCGGGGACGAAATCCTCAAAAGGATGAGGTATTTGTAACATACACGTTTTGAAATCGTGTTATGTAAATTAAAAAGTTAATAATATTATGAAATATTATGAGAAATTGAGTGTTAAGTTCTAACAGATAGTTTTTACTAGAAATGAAGTAAAACTATGTTTAGAATCACTCATTAAATGTTGGAAGTCTTATGAGATTCCAATTAAAAGCCAAATAGTGAAATTTAGCGAAAATATAAACTTTGAAATAAGTAAAATTTTATTAATGAAAGTTGTAGATAATCTCGTTAGAAACACATAGGCAAAAACCTCGTCGAAATCCGAGTTATAACGAAGAAGTTATGACCAATCGAAGATCTGCGATAAAACCGGCACGGTGCCGAATGACGTAAAAAGTGAGTTTTTGATAAACTACTTTTTAGCCTTAGTGATCTAAATGAAAGTCGTAGTATTCGTTAAACCGAGAAGTTCGATAAAAAGAACGCCAAAATCTGACTTCGTATGAGGAAGTTATGATTTTTACAAGTTTCAGCGTAGCAGTAGACATCTAAAAACTCGAATTTTAGATCGAGTGATTTTTAGCCGACACAACCTAAACGAGAATCGAAGGTCTCGTCATTAGCAGTACAATGGTAAAAAGTCTTACGAAAACGGACGTCGGATGAAGAAGTTATGAATTTTTAACGGATTTACCAGTCCCGGTCTGTTAAAAATAATAATATAAAAATAAATCAAAATTTTCCGACGAAGTCTAAACGAAAGTTGTAGAGCATAGTTTTCTCTACGCGTGCATATAAAGAACGTCAAAAACGGAGTCCGTATGAGAAAGTTATGGATTTTACAAGATTGGGCACATTCTTCGAGAAATTTCGCATGAATAGTAATTGCCACGTCACCCTCGCTCGGAGCTGGCCACGTGTCCGAAGCTGCTGCGTGGCATGCCCGAGGAGCGACGCGTGTCGCACAGGTGTCCGAAGAAAGCCATGTGATCCGCGCATGAAACCCACGTGATCCGACCCGCGTGTAACCTTCTGATTCGACCGAAGAGGAGGCCCAATCCGAAGCGAGCAGGTTTCCGAACCGAACCTCACCCTGCTGACAGCTGGTCCGAGCCTCACATGCAAGCCTCTTGCTTCCCAGCCTCGGATCCGAAGCTCCGGATCTCCTCCTCTATAAATAACAACCTTGCGAGACTTCCCGGCTAATTTTGGAAATTTCACACTTTTTCACCCTTTTTCAATATTTTTACTATCCCGACATCCCCCGAAGCCCCGATACGTATTCCAAAGCCTGAAACGCGCCCCGAGGTTCCCGAGAAGCCCAAAAAATTTATCTTTTCGGTTTCGAAGCTCTACCTTCGCAAGGCCCGGTTTTCAACGACGAAAGTCATATTTAGAGCCGAAATGCTGCCCAAATTATTATTTTGACCCCCGGTTAATTCAAGGTGAGTTTAATATGTAGAAACAATTGTATGTTATGTGTTATATGTGCTATGTGCTTTTCCATGTTATCATCTCGAGTTGTTGTATCCGCTATTTTTATAGCAAGGTTGTACCTCTGACTTGAAGTGTATGACATAGGCATCACTTCGGTATTGGTATGAACCGTTGACCATGAAGTGTATGACATAGGCATCACTTTGGCTTCGGTAGAATGTTATTCCTGAGTATATTCCCGTGTTATTTTTATTTCTGCTATTTATGATAGCAAAGCTATACCTTTGACCATGTGATCAGTTTACGAACTCAGATTCACAGTGGCACTGGTATGTAGCCTCTGGCCAGGCAGAGCATGTCCCCCAGTAAGTGAATGACTCTATTCTATGGCATTGGCATATGGTTAGACAGGGCATGAAAACCTGAAATCTACATTAATGTTAATCAGAAATTGTTTGTCTTCAGTGCCATTTGGGCCGAAGCGTTATTGATGTTTATCAAGTATGGAAATTGTTATGTCTAAATGATGGTATATATTTAAATCAAATCAATGATTGTTAGGGAAAGCTTATCACATTATGTCTTTGTTGTTCCTTGCTTCTAATTGCTTCTGCCATATTGGTATATATATGGCATAACGTTATATTGTATCTATTATTGAACTCACTAAGCGTTATCGCTTACCCCTCCCAATGTTTTAACATAATGTAGGCAATAAGCACCCAGTATAGTTTGAAGACTTAGAATAGTTTGTAATAATACTTTTGTACTTCAGTTCATGTATGTATAAAATTACAATATCCTGGGTAGTCATGTAAAATCCTAAAACATAGTCGGTTTGTATCCAATCTTTTGTAATGACTTTATCAATGTAAAAATATTATTTTATGAATATGCATGTAGCATGTTTTGGAGTAACTATATTGTCAAGTATGAAAGTTTGGGTCTTTCAGAAATATGAAAGTACAGAAAGGGGTTCTTTCATAGTGCCCCAAGTGTGACACCTCAAATGGTTCACACAACACCAAATACACTTGGAATAACTTGAGAGAAATTTGAACACTCCTTGAAATCGTCTAGCCCTCACACTCACACATTAGTGCACGATTTCTTGAGCCATGGGATTCTTTTATATGGTGGCTATTAGGGTTACACCATGTAACTCATAACTTTACCCATTCCTTATGCTCGATGTATTTTAACCTCCATGGAGTATCCATGGGTCACCCCATGGACTTAGTCCAACATAAGGAATCTTGGATCACAAGCCCACATATATAAGAATGAATGATTTACACAATCAACCCATATATTTAATTAGTCTCCTTTTGATCACTTAATTAATTCCAAATTAATTTTTGATCAATACTAATTAAATAACCTTATTAATATATTAGAACTTATAATATATTAACCAACCTTAAGTGTTATTTCTCTCATTATAGTCTATCCAAATGCATGATGCCATGCAACCCAAATGGACCATGCCGGGTCGGGTCAAGTCTTACCAATTATAGTTATGGACTTAGACATTAATCCAACACATCTATACTGTACTTTTATCCCTCATACTTTATCTACCCATGTTTTACCCAACATATTTGAAGACAAAATATATATACATTTTAAATCATTTTAAACATGTATAAAACATTCATTCAACATCCATCTCAAATAAACAAACAACATATATACACATAGCACGTATTTTATATAAAATACTTTATATCTATGTGTAAGATGAAAGTGACTACACACTCACCTGATTTAATGAAAATCGGGCAGCAATTCGTTTCCTAAAACGATCGTTTCTAATAAAACCGGGAGTTTTATTGAGAAACCGGGCTCTGCAAAAGGTCGGGCTTCAAAACCGAAAAGATAAATTTTTCGGGTCTTCGGGCACTTCGGGCGTGTTTCGGGCGTTGGAAATAATCCCGGGGCTTCGGGGAAGTCAAAATAGTAAAAATATGGAATAATGGGTGAAAAATGGCAAAATGCTCAAAATACCCGGGTAATCTCGCAAGGCCACTATTTATAGGGGAGAGCTGCGAGGGTTCGGCCGAGAAGGAGGAGTCAGCAAGGCACGTGGCATCAGCAGCGAAGCCCAGGTGGTGACCGCGGAGCGAAGCAGCTGGCTCGGACACGCGACAGCTTCTGCGAGGCCTCGGTTCGGACAGCTGGAGGCTTGTTAGCGGACCGACCTTCGGTCCAATGGGGAAAAAGGGTGACACGCGTACTGCAGTCCAATCAGCAGCGAGCACATTTCCGACACGTGTAAGCCTCGCATGCGAGGGTGACGTGTCCAAAGATGACTCATCCGAAATTTCTCGAAAATTGTGCCAAATCTTGTAAAATCCATAACTTTCTCATAAGGGCTCCGTTTTTGACGTTCTTTATATGCACGCGTAGAGAAAATTATGCTCTACAACTTTCGTTTAGATTTCGTCGGAAAAATTTGAATTTATTTTTATATTATTATTTTTAACAGACCGGGACTGGTAAATCCGTTAAAAATTCATAACTTCTTCATCCGACGTCCGTTTTCGTCAGACTTTTTACCGTTGTACTACTAATGACGAGACCTTCGATTCTCGTTTAGGTTGTGTCGGCGAAAAATCACTCGATCTAAAATTCAAGTTTTTAGCTGTCTACTGCTAAGCTGAAACTTAGAAAAATCATAAGTTCCTCATACGAAGTCAGATTTGGGCTTTCTTTTTATCGAACTTCTCGGTTTAACGAATACTATGAGTTTCGTTTAGATTACTAAGGCTGTAGTTTATCAAAAACTCACTTTTTACGACATTCGGCACCGTGCCGGTTTGTAGCGAAACTTCGACAGGTCATAACTTCTTCGTTATAACTCGGATTTCGACATTCTTTATATATCCGGAAACCTTGAGACATATACTACAACTTGGTTAAGATTAATCCTTCTAAATAATCTTCCATCAAAAAGTCGTTTTTGATGCTTATCGTCTCTAAATTGACTAGCCCGGATCTACGGGCGTTACAAAAACGAAAGCTTGTGGCGCAAGAGTATAAGTGATGGCGCAAGAAAGAAGTGTTGATGGCGCATCAAGGATCAATGAGTGAGAGGGAAGGTGAACCAAGAGAGATATGGAAAAAGAGTACATGTGTATGGAGCGAGAATAGAATGATTTGGCGCAACAAGGGTGCGAGAGAAAGGGGATACGCCAAGACGATGTGCGAGGGGAGTTGGTTACCGAAGCGAAGTTGGTCTGCAAAGGGAACAAGTTGCGCCAAAGGTTGTGAGGCTGAGGATAGCGAGGGTCAAGAGAGAAGGGTGGGTTGCCGCAAGAGGGAGTGACGCAAGAAGGATGCGAGACCGAGAGCCATTGTTGTGCCAAGAGGCTTGTTCCACCAAGGTGTGTTGACCGAAGGTGATGCTTTTGCACCAAGGAGCTGCGAGGCCAAAGTTGTTGCGCCAAGGAGCTTGTTGTGACAAAGTTGGACCAAAGAGGCTTGTTGCACCAAAAGACTTGTTGCGTCAAAGCTAGACCGAAGAGACTTGTTGCGCCAAGAGACTTGTTGCGTCAAACTGAAGGTTGAAGCTTGTTGTTGTGCCAAAGTCTACGGGGAGGCCGAAGTGCTCCAAAGTCTTTTGCTCACGAAGTGATCTTGCTCCAAACACAAGAATATTTCGATTTTGCTCCAAAACAAAATTCAATGTGGTCCAAACGAGTATGAGAGTAAGAATTTGTGAGAATTTGAAAATGAAAGAATGAAAAATAGAAGTGAAGTAATTATAGGTGAAGGTTTCTAGGGTTTCTCAATGGGCCGAGATAGGGCTTGCATGGGCCAACTTGTGGGCCCAGCAAACTTGGATGACACTCAAGTATAAATAGGAAAATGTCAACTTGAGTCGCGAGCGAGAAAAAGATAACTTGAGAATTAAGAAAGAAAAGTTGGCGCATGCATGGATGTTATCTTAAAGATGTGCATGGCACCTAAGGAATGTTCATGACCTACTCAATACGTGAATGGCCAACTTGAAACGTGCATGGCCTACTTGCTATGTGCATGGCCTTCTTGAAACGTGCATGACCTAATTGAGATGTGCATGGCCTACTTGAAACGTGTATGACCTATTCAAAATGGGCATGACACATTTGTTATGCTCTCTGTGGACTTGATGATCCACATGGACGTGATGCACCAAGTAGCTGAAGATGCTCCAAGTTCTTGACCATGCTCCAATGTTCTTAAACATGCTCCAATGTTATTGAACATGCTCCAAGTGACTGAAGATGCTCAAATATGGTCCAAATGATTTCCAGTTGATCCAAGGTAGTAGAGATGGTCCACGATGATCCAAGTGATGAAGTTGATAAAGATGGTCCAAGATGCATCAAGATGATCAACATGAATGAAGATGCTTCATTCATTTGTCCAGTTCGTCCAAGGAAGTAGAGATGGTCCAAGATGGTCCAAGAGCATGCAGTTGCTCCAAGTTGAATGGTGTTACTCCAAATTTGGTCCATGTACCCGAAGTTGCTCCATGTTGGTCCAAGAGCATGCAGTTGCTCCAAGGTACTTCTAGTTGGTCCAAGTTAATGAAGTTGCTCCAAGTAGCTTCCAGTTGGTCCAAGATGGTTCACAAATGTCCTTTAAAGATTTTGATCTTTTTCTTCTTCACTATGTACGAGAATGCTCCATGGACCAAGACAAGCACATATAGTTTTCTTGAATAGGATGGTCCACTTGTCATAAGATGCTCCACTTGGCTAAGGATGTTCCATGATCAAGTAAGTGATATTCTCTATCTAACTTAGCTGCTTTACCTAGATCTAAGGCATGATTTAAACAGAAAGTATAAAAATTCAAACAATAAATAATCTATCTTTAATGGTGATGTGTGTGCATATGAATAGAGAATATGAGAAGGAAATAGTAAAATGCAGTGAAGTGTGTGCATGTGGAATAAATAATCTTAAGGAAACATTAAAACTTAGCAGGATGACTGATTTAGAAGCATTTTGGATTATCTTGCTGTTACTTACAGATTTATGATGCAACTAAATTCTGTATATGATCCTTCACTTCGCATTGTAAAGAATTTCCTTTGTTGATTATTAATTTTGAACTCATTAACATCACACAAAATAAACCGATTTGTACTCACCAATTATGTCTCACCGCAATGCTTATATTTGTATCTAAGGCCTAGTTACTTCCCAAACCCTAAATACTGACAACACTCATAAACGTTCCCCACTTATTTTGAACAACATTCATTTTTGGCATTCCTACCAACTATACCCTTTTATTTACCCCTTTTCGTTTCAAAAGTTATCGCCAAATTCCAAGTGACACGACTTTAAAATAAAAATACTATATATATACAATACTCTATATATATACAATACTCATAAATGTCCCCTACTTATTTTGTTTTTTTATGATTTTTTTTAGTATTTTTTTCTTATAACTCTAACTTTGACAAAGTACACAAGCAAATAATTCCTAGCTTTACTTCTATTTGTACTTTAGTTCATGACTTTCTAAAATATTCATTGGAGTGCTCGGAATCGGTTAGGTCACTAATGGAGTCCATGACTTTCTATGAAACCCTTTTAAACGATATTTCTTCCCATCCATCCAAGCTTTTATAATTAGGTGGATAGATATAAATATATCCCCGGGGGGAATACTCATCGAGTCCCAAAGATCACATATTGACTCCACTCCTGAACTATAAGTTATTGAATATATAACTAGACTCAAAGTGCAGAAATTGAATAGATAAACTTGGAACTTGACTCGCTTTGTTTTAACTAAGAAGCTTTTGATTAGGTATAGATATTAACAAATCAAAACTTTTTATGTCCCTCAAACTACACAAGTTTGCGTTTTTGTCTCATGAGTTCACTAGGACAGTGAAGCCATAAATATACTATAACACATTGGCTTAACTAAACCTTAAAGTTCGCTTCACATTATCCCACATAACATTAGTACTTGATGTATGTGATAACTCCAAGTAGAGTATAACAATGAAGCTTGTTAATGGTCACTAAAGTACCAATATTAGTTGTGTACTAAAGCAAACTGAAGAACCACAAAATTTAGTATTTGGAAAAATCATTAAAGTGTGGAGCAACTAACCTTCTTCATTTGCATAGTTGTGATGACAACTTGCATTTTCCTAACAAAAGTAAAAAAAAATCTTTTTGGTATTTTATTTTGTTTAAAGTAAAGACAAAATACAAAAAATAAAATCTTTTTGTTGTTTTCTCTTGTGTAAAGTAAAAATGAAACTAAATCTTTTTGTAGTTTTCTTTTGTGTAAAATAAAGAAAAAAATAAAAATAAAATATTTTTGGAGTTTTCTTTAAAAAACATTTTAAAAAAACTTCATATGCCTAGAGAATCTGGATTAAGCATGCCAATTCGTCCTAGAAAGTGTAAGAACTTGGGTTCATTCAGAGCTTTTGTGAACTCATCTGCAGTCGCTTCATCTGTAGGAACAAAATGAAGCTCAATATGACCTTTCTGAATATTATCTTTTAGAAAGTGATACCCGATATCAATGTGCTTGGTCATTGAGTGGTTTACTGGATTGTGAGAGATTGCAATTTCACTCTTAGAGTCACAATATATGGGGATCTGTTGCATTTTGAATCCATAATCTCTCAGTTGTGTTTGCATACAGAGCGCTTGATAACAACAACTGGCAGAACGTATTCAACTTCAGTAGTAGAGGTTGAAACACATGTTTGTTTCTTTGAAGTCCAACTGACCAATATGCCTTCTAAGAATTGACAACTACCAGAAGTGCTCTTTCTGTCGAGCTTGCATCCTCCATAATCTGAGTCAGTAAAGGTTTGGAGGTAGAAGTTTCCTTTTGCAGGATAGAATAGACCCAGAGATGCAATTCCTTTTAGATATTTGAAAATTCTTTTGACTGCCATGAGGTGTGATTCCTTGGGAGTGGCTTGAAAGCGTGCACACGGACATATTGAAAACATAATGTCTGGTTGACTATCTGTTATATACAATAATGAGCCAATCATTCCTCTGTAGTGCTTTTGATCTACATATTTTTCATCAAGGTCTGAATCAAGCTTGTAAGATGTAGACATTGGTGTCTTTGCAGTTGATGTGTTCTCGATGGAGTATCTCTTCAATAGGTTTTTGATATACTTCTATTGACCAATAAATATTCCCTTAGGAGATTGAAGAACTTGTAGACCTAGGAAGTAGTTGAGCTCACCCATCATACTCATCCTAAACTTGCTTTTCATCAACTCAGCAAACTCATCACTAAGGTCCTTGCTAGTTGAACCGAATATGATGTCGTTGATATAGATTTGCACAATGATCATATGGTTATTGTGGATTTTCCTAAAGAGAGTGGGATCGATAGAACCTCTTTGAAATTTGGAGTCTTCCAAGAATTTGGACAGTGTTCCATACCATGCTCTTGGAGCTTGCTTCAATCCATAGACAGCCTTTTGAAGCTTATAGCAATGGTTGGGGAACTTTGGATCTTCGAATCCAAGAGGTTGTTGAACATAGACATACCTATCAATATCATCGATTAAGAATGCACACTGCACATCCATTTGGTAAACCTTAAAGTTCTTTTGTGCAGCAAATGCCAAGAAAATCCTAATGGCTTCTATTCTTGCAACGGGTGCAAAGGTTTCATCATAGTCTATGCCCTCTTGTTGCGAGTAGCCTTTGACAACCAGTCTTGATTTGTTCATGATGATGACTCCATCTTCATCACTTTTGTTCCTGTAAACCCATCTTGAACCAACAACTAATAATCCTTCTAGTGTTTGCACTAGGTCCCACACGTTGTTGCGTTCAAATTCAACTGACTCTTCTTGCATTGATTTTACCCAGTCTGCATCTTGTAGAGCCTCTTGGATTCCTTTAGGCACTATCATGGATAGAAATCTTACATATAAGCATTCATTCTTGGTTGCTGAACGAGACACTACTCCAGAATCTAGATCACCTATGATTTGTTTTCCTGGATGATCCTTTGTCCATTTTGTGAGACGAGATTCCTTAAGGTTTGAGGAGTGAAAACTACATCATATTGTTCTTTTGGACGAGGAGGGTAGTCGGAAGTGAATGTTCCTTCAAAAAGATCGTCTTGAAAGAGTCCAGAACTATCTGAAACACGTGGTTCCCCCTCAACTGTTGCATGTTGAATTCAACAGATGGAGTAGATGTGAAGGAACTTGAAGGACTGGAATCAGTCGAGTGGGGTTCCCCCTGAAACCATGGACTGGATGGAACCATCCAAAGGTGGTTCCCCCTCAAAAGATGCAATGACCTGTGTTATGACTGGTCCATATTGACAATGGGAGGTTGGGGAAGATGGTTCCGAAGATTCCAAAGGACTTTTAGAAATAGAATCATTCGAAGATGGTTCCCCCTCAACCTGATCTTTGGTGGAATTGGAGTCTTTTGATGGTTGATAATGTTGAGAGACATCAGGAGAAGCTGATTTAGTGATCATTTTAGATTCTAGGGCAAAAGGTTGAGTTGGAAAGAGGAATCTGAAATCTACTTCAATAGCATGGACTGGAGTAGAAGCATTAGCAGGTGATGATTGGTTCATTTTAATACAAAGAAGGCCAAAAACGGAGTCCATGCGAGATAGATACGATTTTTGCAAAAATAATTAAAAATATAAAAATAATGCTTATAAATAAAGTCAGAATTAGCCAATGCAACCAAAAGGAAAGTTGTAGTACTCAATGATAGCTACACATATACATAAAGAACTCCGAAAAGAAAGTTTATATGAAACATATATGAATTTCGGAATAAAGGTGACACATGCCTAACATTGAGTGGAGCCAACGTGCACGTGCGCGCCGTGCACACAAAATTCGGGCACTATACATACGGACCCTCGCTCACTATCTTTTCACACCTCAAACCACTCTCTATTCTCTCTTAATCGATCCATATAATTTCCTTTCTTTTGAATGGATCGAGTCTCTCGATTCGAAGTTCCGGAGCAGCCGAATCACGCTACTAGGGTGAGTTTACGACCCCACTTTTATGATTTTTTAAATGTTTGTATTGGGGGGGGATGGGGAATACATGTTATAAAACTACATTATCAATTTTACAAAATATTATTATTTTTAATATGCTAGTAGTTTACAAAATGCATGAAACGTTAGGATAATATTATGTTTGGTAGTTACTCTGCCAAAATTTTAGGAATAATATTATGCCTAGTCGTTATACTACACAAAACCATAAGATAATATTATACATTGTAGAAACTCTGCCAAAAAACTATATGATAATATTATACCAAATCATTATACTAGCAAATGCTCTAGGGAAATATAGTATCTAGTCGTTATTCTGACCAAACCTTAAGGATAAACATAGTACTTAGTTGTTACTCGGCACTAATATCCTATCAAGAACATCAAAAACTATGATAATTATATAATATATAATACGTAAATATATAATAGTATAATTAATAACTAATAAAAGGAAAAATAAAAATATCAAGATCAATAAACATACGATAAGGTTAAACAAAGCAGTTGTTAAATAAGGAACGACAATTCATCCTTTAGCTGATTAGTTTTCAGCTAACCTCGGCCTATAATCGTTAAATCTTAAGTGAGCGGGAAAGATATGTATAGATCTATATGAGATTGACACTCCTATATGTGGTTGCTAGCTACAACCCCTGGCAGTAAAGTTACAGCAGATATTACTTTCTAAACTATATTACAATGTCCGATGAAGCGTTGTGCGGGGCAAAATATATAGTCAAAAGTTCAATTATAGGAACTCATTGTAACAAATGCGCAACCAACCTTAATAAAATAAAACTACCAAGCGAGGAACTCCTTAAGGTAGTACTAGTATGTATCAAAAAAGTAAAATACGTGAAAAGCCCTAAGATAAACGATACATAATAATTTATCATAAAAGAAATTATATATATATATATATATATATATATATATATATATATATCCAAAAAAACGAATACAAAAGTAAATGATAGATACTACCCTAAGTATCCTATCAAACACCTACTCGAAACTAATCGAGTGTAAAAATCCAAATCTTTCTGAAGAAAGGAAGAGGCTAAATTAAGAGAGAAAGTCAAAATAAAGATAAATCGAAGATACGAAAAGTAGCACGCCTTGGAGTCTTAGAGTATAAAAAGGAAATCACGAATACTATATTCATAAACAAATATTTTATAATTTTGCAATCGAGTATTTTGAAGAATACTATAAAACATGTGCAATCACCAACATTATGTTGACCATTTTCACATCACATGTAATCCTAGGAAGCCGAAGAAGAGAAAGATCATTCCAAAGGGAGTACAAGATGCAAGAAAGTAGCTAGTAGATAGTTCAGGACATGTAAAACATCCCATGTAATCCATGGTTAAATAAATATCACATACTATTGGCGTTGTCTCTTATGGTTTCGATGATTAATCAAACGTCGCACTACTCATCGTTTCCGCCGCTGACCGAGGGTGTGATAGACTGGTATCAGAGCCATAGGTTATAGCGAACTAGTATTTTCTGAGGAAAATTATGACTATAGACCATGACATATACTCCAATAAGGCTTGTTCTCAAGTCTATAAATAAATTATTATCAGTAATTACACTACTAATAGACTATGTACGTGAAAGGTGACTACGATGGAATTGTCGCTTTCGGTTCCTGGATTTCAGAACGGCTATACGCTAAAATGGGCTTGCCCACCGAAACTTCCTACCTAGTCGATCCTTATTTCATAGTCTATAAGTACAAAACAATAATTTAAAGACGCCAATCCAAAACATACAAAAAGAATAAAGCCAATTACTTAACGTATGATGTATGGCTCAAGCCACAACTAGACATAGATTGATCACCTTTGTCCATGTTTTAGGTTAGCTCAATGCACAACTAAAAACAAAAAGTATCAAATTAACAAAGATAAAAGTTACAAATACATAAACCATAATAATATCCCAAAAGTGGAAACAAGTATCAAAGAAACAAAAGACCACCAAGTGTATCCAAAAATATACAAACACAAATACATCATCTACAAACATCCCATAATATCATCATCATCTTCGTCACCCTCCTCCTCATCACTCTCCTCCTCGTCTCCTTCCTTATCCTCATCATTATCATCATCATTGTTATCACCATGTTGTATCCCAGATGTACCAGCACCACCACCTAACTCTGGAAAGGGTGGATTACCGATCCGTAAATGATCCATCACACTGGTAAGGGGCGCCATGATCCACTGTTGTCCCCACAAGATAACCTGGTGCTCCCTACTCAATGCATCCATACATTGAGCCAAGTAACGAATATCAATCTTAGGCTCAGGTCCCTGGTGGGTAGCCGGTGGTAAACACCTAGCATTCTGTTGTCTAGGAAGTGGAGGATTAGGCTTAGGCTCAACCTGGTAAAGAGGTGCCATGGTATCGTCAGGAGGAATGCTCGAAATCCCATCAAGTCGGCGTATGACCACTCGTATATTTATCAGAGCACTCTCATCGAGATCCCTGATAAGATAAAGAACCATCCCACTAGTATCTACCTCGTAAGAACTAGTAAGGAGACTGACCCAATGACTTTCACAAACCTTGCTCTTTGGAAAGGGACCCACAAATAGGCTAGATAGATAAAAAAAAACAAGGATAAAAGGGAGTTTCAGGCGAACCTCAATGTGAATCGGGCACTACATCAAAAATAAATCGTTGCAGGTGCCTTGTCACACTCCCCGCACTCATAAATGGCTGAGGAAATGAATCGATGAATCAGTCTCATGGTAGGAGAGCGAAAAAGCACTCTCCTTGGCTAGCCTAGCCATGTAAATTCCCTTAGCTGTTGGATTAAGGTGTCTAATCCAGTAAGTAAATTGATATATTATTGTTATTAGAAACAAAGTCCTTTTTCGGTTGCCCTCATAACTAGAATTTGATTAGAATGACATTTATAGAGAGAGGATGATTTATTAGATTATTATATGATTAATAAAATAATTATATATTATGAGGAAATGAATTATTAATATATTATATGATTAATATATTAATTGGAAATACAAAAATGATTTTTTAATTTATATGATTAATAAATAAATATGAATCAATTAAAATTAATTAATTATTAATTAGAATTAATCTGGAGTTAATTCAGGATTAATTGGAATTAACTAAAGGTCCAATGATTGAATTGGTAATTTCGAATTACACTAGGGTTATACTAGTCTTAGTTGTTCATTGTATCTTGCTATCAAGGTGTTTGACATAAAACTTTTATAGAATGCAGTACCCTATTAATTTTTAATTGTTTTCCGCATTGTATAATTTTTTTCTATAAAACCCATCACTAGCATGAGCCTAAACCTGCATCTGAGTGTACTCCTGAGGTGGTGAAGTAATGCATCTATCAAGATTAGATAAGAAGTGAGGATTGGCAACCTCCTCAACAGTATAGATACCCAAGCGTTTTCCCGACTCCATGGCGTTGCAAGAGCGGGATACCACTCCCAATCGGAAGGTAAGAATAGATGGATCAACCCAGAGCTGCGACTCCGTGTCGAAATGAATAGTGGAAAAGAACTCCCTGTAGAGCTCCTGATAAATGACCTCTTTCATCTCAAAGACACGGCGCCATCCCTGGCAGGTGAAAAGCTCGAGACCGTCATCATCACGTAGTACCCTAGTGAGGTACGAATCAAGGAGAGCTATCAACCCCAGCCCGTCTGTAGTCCTCCATTGGAAAGACTGGGGTATACAATCTTCTTGGACAGAAGATTCAACATCTAGAAGGATGTCCTGGAACTGTGAAAATGGGTGTGACGACAATTACGAGGTAACTGGCGTTGTCTCCCTCCACGAGCCATCATAAACCTGAGAAAAAAATAAAAAAATTAAATAAGTAAATAAATAAAAACAGTTAGTACTAATGGTAAAATAAATAACAGGCTTCCAATGGTCAAAAAGAGCAAACACGCGCCAAGAATTGGGTTGCGCGTAGATTGCAGATGCGCCTCGCGCACCTCCATTTGTGCGGTGTGCACCAAGAACGCGACGGACAGTCGACTCCAAATTTTCGAAATTGTCCAATTTTCAACTTAAAAACCACATGGGTTCGATAATCTATGTTTAGATAAGCAAAATACACTATCAGTTCGTTCCAAAACACAACAAATTGATGGATTTGGGTGTAACCTTAAAATTGTGCCCAAAAACCGAAAACTTCAAATTAAGGGTAAAGACTGTTGGGCTAAATTTACTACTTGTACATTTTGGGGTGTGACTCTTATCTGGTGGAATACTTAGGTTAGAACCCTAGATGTAGATGCAGCCTATGCAATTTCATGGGAAGAACTGAAAAAGCAGTTATAATGAGATTATGTTCTAGAATGGAGAATGACCTCAGTTATCTGACTGCTAAGAAATCAAATGTAACAAGATATACAATGCGCTTTGAGGATATAGTTGTCGTATGTCCATCATTGATTGGCACAGATAGCAAGAAGATCGAGGCATATGAAAAAGGGATAGCCCAAAAGATTCAAGAGATGATAATCGAAGCCAAGCCCAACAACTACAAAAGTGCCAAGCAACTAGCCTTCAGACTAACATAACATGCAGCCGGAAAAGAGTCATCAAGCACAAAAACTCATGAAAAGAACACTGAAGGTTATAGGAGGAAAGGGGAAGGAGATTCCAAGGAAAGGTCTAGTCACTCCTCATGGGAGAAGAGAGAGATCAAGAAATCACGAGGCAAATCAATCTCTCCACCAAGAGGATACTTAGTAAGTCTTCCCAGTTGTAATCATTGCAATTATCACCATCAAGGAAACTGTTGAGAAAGGGTTTGTTGCCACTGTAACCGAACAGTACAAAAGGATCACGAATGTCAAAGATGTGCAAACACTAGGATAAGAATATATAAGGATGAAAAGCAAGAAAAAGACTACCCAAAGGCGAGTAAGGCAGGCAAGGGAATACTTGAAGAAAAAAATTCATGAATGGATACATATGTGTAACCCAGAAGGTCCTATGAAGATTAGAATATTCCATGAAAAACATCCATGTATTAACCATATCATTAAATAAAAGGACTTGTAATCCTTGGAGTTGAATACTCATAGAATGGTAGGATGCTTAATGTACCCATCTATCTTCATCATTAAACATATATCTACAAGAATTTTCTCCATGAGATGAAAGTGCTCAAAATGGAGGCAACAATAAAGAACTAATGCTTGAAATCAAAGATCAAATCATAAGAAACTTACCAGAAAAACGACTTAAATGAAAATGAAATAAAAACAAAGCCTAAGTTTCTTCTTGGTGTAAAATAGGAGCAAAGAGGAAAACTATAATAGTTCGACTCGACCAACGCAACACAAAGAAATAAAAAAGGCTAATATCACATACTTCCTATCTCCTGATGAAGTTGAAGAATTCGAAGTAGAACTAATGAAATCAAGCATCAAAATGGAATGCGACCAGTGAAGAATTAGTTGGTTTAACCTAGAGTAAATAGTACAAGAGAATCAAGCACGGGTCAAGAATCACATTTCCCTAGCCAACATCATAGTGATAAGCAATACGATCTGAATTTCGGGACGAAATTCCTTAAACGAGGGGGGAGAGAGAATGTGAGAATCGCAAAAAAAGACCCCAAATCATTAATCACATCAAGTATAAAAGACATAGAAAATGATAGTTAGAAAAACACAAGATTTTGAGCTCAAAAATGTAAGAAAAACCAATGCAAACACACGCAAAGTCTGAAAATAAGTGCGTAAAAAGTTACGTCAATTAGTATAAAGAATAATATATCCCGAGAGTACGCGTCAAGACGTTTCAAAAAATATAAACTTTGTAAAAATCTGACTCAATATGAATTAAATATGATTATGCTATAAAATAAAACTGAGCAACATGTAAGAAGAAACGACACTAAAAAGATACGAAAAGAATGGTTGCCCTTTGGATATAGTAACCAAAAGGAAAATCATAGTACTTCTCGAGATAAGAATTTTAAGACAAAGAAGGCTAAAAACGGAGTCCACGCAGATATATACGATTTTTTCAAAAATAATTAAAAATATAAAAATAAGGGCAAAAAATAAAGTCAAAATTTAGCCAATGCAGCCTAAAGAAAAGTTGTAGTACTCAATGATAGCTATGCATATACATAAAGAACGCCGAAAACAAAATTCATATGAAAGTGATATGAATTTTTGAAGAAAGTTTCTGTGCGCATGTAATGCGCGCCATGCGCAACACGCACTCTGACAACTAGATTCGTAGAGATTCGAGAAGACGTGGATAAACAAGAAAGTGACACGTGTCCAACGATGGGTGGAACTAACGTGTACGTGTGCTTCTCGCACATAAAGGCGCACCACGCACACACCAAAATCGTACACTATAAATAGATACCATCACTCACTCTCTTTTCGAACCTCACACTACTCTCTATTCTCTTTCAACCAATCCATATAATTTCCTTTCTTTCAAATGGCTCGAGTCTCTTGATGCGAAGTTTCGGAGCAGCCGAATCACGCTATTAGGGTGAGTTTACGTCCCCACTTTTATGATTTTTCAAATGTTTTACGGGGGAATACATGTTATAAAACTACATTATCGATTTTACAAAATATTGTTATATGTAATATGCTAGTAGTTTACAAAATGCAAGAAATTCTAGGATAATATTATGCCTGGTAGTTACCCTGCCAAAATTTTAGGAATAATATTATGCCTAGTCGTTATACTGCACAAAATCAAAAGATAATATTATACGTGGTAGAAAATCTGCCCAAAAACTATATGATAATATTATACCAAATTGTTATACTGGCAAATGCTCTAAGGGAAATATAGGACCTAGTTGTTATTCTGGCCAAACCTTCAAGATAAATTTAATACTTAGTTGTTACTTTGCCCTAATATCATATGAAGAACATCAAAGACTATGATAATTATATAATATATAATAACAAATTATATATTAGAATAATTATGAAAGAAACAAAGGAAAACTAAAGATAACAAGATCAATAAACATACGATAAGGATAAACAAAGCAGTTGTTAAATGAGGAATAACAATTCATCATTTAGCTTATTAGTTTTCAGCTAACCCCGACCTATAATCATTAAATCTAAAGTGAGCGGGAAATATATATATATATATATATATATATATATATATATATATATATATATATATATATATATATATATATATATATATATATATAGATCTTAACGTGATTGACACTCCCACATTTGGTTGCTAGGTCAAACCCCTGAAGGTAAAGTCACAGCATACATAACTTTCTAAACTGTATTACAACATCCGATGAAGCGTTATGCAGGGAAAATATCTAGTCAAAAGCTCGATTATAGGAACTCAATTTAACAAATGCTCAGCCAACCTTATTGAAATAAAACTACCGAAAGGGGAACGCCTTAAGATAGTAATAATATGTATTAACAAAGTAAAATGGGTGAAAAGCCATAAGATAAACGAAATAGAATAATTTAAGTTAAAAGATATTATATATATATATATATATATATATATATATATATATATATATATATATATATCCAATTAAACGAATACAAAAGTAAATGATAGATACTTTCGTGAGTATCCTATCAAATATCTACTCGAAACTAATCAAGTGTACAAATCCAAATCTTTTTGAAGAAAGGAAGAGGCGAGATAAAGAGAGAATGTCAAATTAAAGATAATTCCAAGATACAAAAAATAGCACTCCTTGGAGTCTTAGAGTATAAAAAGGAAATCATGAAAGCCTATATTCATAAACAAAGATTCTATACTTTTGCAATCGAGTATTTTCAAGCATACTATAAAAACTTATGAACTCACCAACATTATGTTGAGCGTTTTAAAATCACATGTATTCCTACGAAGTCGAAGAAGAGAAGATCATTCCAAAGGGAGTACAAGACGCAAGAAAGTAGATAGTAGATAGTACAGGACATGTAAATCATCCAATATAATCCATGTTTAAACAAATATCACATACTATTGGCTTTATGTCTTATGGTTTCGATGATTACTCAAACATCTCATAACTTGGCATTTTCGTCGCCGGCTGAGGGTGTGACACCTTTTCCTTAATCTTGATGTTTATGGTGATATCGGCAAAAACTTGCAAAGGTGGAAAAAATTATTAATTTGTCTTTTAGGGTTGTAGAGGCCATTCTGAGCCAAATTAGACAAAATGACCACAATAACAAAGTTGTTGGAAATCGAATTTAGTTTCCAAAAAGCATGGTATCATTTCATTTGGAGATATATTCTTTTTTATGCTAAAAACACTAAACATGGGTCGGACTGGAAAATTATAAAAAATATATAAAAAGTTAATATTAAAGTTGTATTTTTGAAACATGTACTTCATTGGTTAATTTCTTGTTATGTGTGGTTTTCAGGTGAGGCCTTAAGAACTTCAAGTAAGTTTAAGACTTGGAGTAGAAGGATAGTTTCATCAAGGCTAGAGGTGAGTTTCTAGTTTTAAATCACTAAGGTTGCATAATTGAAACATGCAATCCATAGATGGTAATTTGATTCAATTTAAGATGACTATGTCATTACTTGTGATTGATGATGATATGATACGTGTGATTCTGTTATATGCTTTGTGATATTTCCATGTTATGAGTTAATTGCTATGTTGCTTTCACTTTGATGGACTTGATGTGTATGACATGCTAGCTTATGTTACTTGAAAGAATTACAAATGGCTATGCTTTGATTTGTTGGTTAGGAATATACTGCATGCTTTAATACATAATGAGATGGTATGAATTGCATGCTTTACTTAATGTAAAAATGACATTGCGGGGTTATGTGTAGAGGATTTGGGTAGTTGATGATCTTTGCCTAAAACGTTATCCGGATCATTGAGGATGCATACCAGGTTGAAAGAGTACCTATAGGAAAAGCTATAGCCATAGAGGTTATTATTTTCCGGTCTTTCTAGATTACCGTTCGACACATGGTTTGCGGGCACTTTGGTGTTCGTGGGCTGGAGTGATGTTGGTCCCTCAACTGTGGCTGATACAGGCATCACGTGAGAGTCGGGAGGTTTTACGGTGGATTTGGCACCGTTTATACCGATTATTTAATGACACCGCAAAGTACTTTTACTTTTCAAAGTCGGAGTAGCGAAATTGGAGTCTTGGGGTTGGTGTTTCGGGTGGAACTCATGAGTTACTTAGAGAATTCATTTGTACGTGCATACAAGTAGTGAACAATGTGTTTCTCTTGGGTTAGGTAGCACTAAGCGATATATGTCTGTCAATCGGTGGATAGATATAATAGAAGGCAAAATGAATAACTAAAGGTTGGTTGCATATTAAAAGGTTGAATATATAACTAAAGGTTGGTTGAATATAAAGGTTGAATATGTAAGAAAAGGTTGGTTATTAATAAAAGGTTGATTATATATAAAATGTGATTATTTATATGCTATGTGGTTTTTTATATGGTATTCAGTTGATCATATATGTTATGTGGTAGAATTGTGGTTGAACATATATGCATGTATGCGGTTGATTTTGTGATTGAATTATTATGATATGCGGTTTTTTTCTAAGTGGCATTTGTCTATCATTTTTATTCTTCATCGTAAAATGAATGATTGACCCATTTGGGGTTTGAATATTTTATGTGTAACCTTTATTAACTCACTCAGCAGTGGGTGATACTAGTGTCTTTTCTCTTTTGTGCCTTATGATTGGTGCAATCAGCTTAGAAGTTTGGACTTTAGGGGTTGCTTATGGGTAGTTATGCTAATTAGATGATACCATTTAGACACGTTTGATGTTTTTATCCAAATTGAACATTTACTTTTGTTATGTTTTAAATGGTCTGAATTTTTGATTTCGATTTCGAAGTAGCGTGGTGATTTTAAAATGTTTTGAAAAAAATGACCAAGTCTTCGCTAACGTATTCTGTTAAAAAAATTAAAAATTATGGTAAAAATCACAATGTTACACTAGCAAAGTATAGAATCATGTCATAGTATTACAAGTTTACCAAGTCTAAAGTTTGTTTTGTGTTTTGGGCCGAAACCCGAATTCGATGAAAAGTTGGAACCGAAACCCAGACCGATTATACTAATACGAGACCGGTTCGATTCGGGTATTATGCATTTCAATTCTATTATTAACTTGAAAGGACCGAAATAACATGTACAATATGATTTGGAACTGAAATGACCCAAATAACCCAAATAAACTGAAATGACCCGAATAACCAAAATAAGGAAATGTTATATCTAGTTCAAGAAAAAAAAGATTAAACATTGGCATTTTTTTTCTTCTTGTTTGTTGTTTGACCTTTTCCTTCTTTATTATCATTTTGAGTGTTATCAACCAAAACATCTTCATCGTCAATCTAAAGCACAACACATTTAAGTGGTACATTAACATAACACACTTAATAACAAAAAAATCGTAACAAAGCTGAAAAAACAGCCACATCGAACAAACTACATTAACATGCATGTATGATAGTTCCAATCCACTAACAAAGAGAGAAAATGGCACTCAATAGCAATGTACTTTTATACATCAACATAACACATTCAAAAGTTAAATACACTGAATTTAAATAGTAGATTAAAATAATGATACTTACTTGAGTCTCTTGACTTGGAACCCAATTATCCATTACTTGAAAAAATATGAATTCGTGAATCCTTAGAGACAAGAAGGAAGGGACGATTTTTGCAAACAAGATGGAGGATCAACACTAGAAAAGGGATCGAGATTGGAGAATGATCGATTTTGAAGTAGAGAAGTGAGGTCGACATCGGCTAGTAGGGTTTTCTTTCTCGTTGTGAATCGTCGATAACAGAAGGAGGGGTTGAAGATGTCGTTCGGTAGCTTAGGGCGTAGAGTTGGAGTGCGAGGGAAAATAGGATTGGAAAATATGACCTTTCAAGTTCGGTTCGGGTTTCTAGAACCGAATTAGATGTTATTTGGGTAAACCGACCCGAAAGACCCAAAACTCAAATTGCACTAAAATAGATACCCGAGAACCCACCCAAATAACTTATTCGGTGCTAATTCAGGTTGGTCTGGTTCAGATATTCGGTCCAAATGCACATCCCTTCTTCATATAAAGAGATAGACAAACCAAGACTTATATATATATATATATATATATATATATATATATATATATATATATATATATATATATATATATATATATATATATATATATATGTTCTAATTAGATTATATATAAACAAAATTTTATATTAAATACAAATCAATAACTTTGTATTACTAATTAAATTCAAACTATCATGTTAATATTTGTAACTATAAATAATGAAGATATATGTTTGTTAGAAAAATAAAAAGTATTTGTTGATGTAGGAGTGAAGTCTAATTTGCAAGATTGTTGGTATTGCATGGATGTGTGGATTAATTGTAAAGCTCATGTGTCAAAATTGGAAAAAGGTACATTTTGAAAGATTGTTGGTATTGCATAGGTGTAGAGTTAATTGCAAAAGTTGATGTGTTTTGGAATAATGATCAAAAGACTAATAACATCTCTAAGGCTATACGGTGTGGGAGACTTTTATGGATGGTAAAAGCCTATGTGGCACTTTTACTGGTGGTGAACATCATACCCTAACCTTTTTTTTTGCCAATGGTAAATCTCACAGGTGAATTTCCACCGATGACAAATCTTAATGGTAAACCTTTTCTTATTTCCTGATTGGTCATTGCAATTTTTGTAACATAAATACCACTATATATATCATTGGTAAAAAAAACCGTCACACTGCATTCATAGGTAAAGTGTGGCAAATTTTGTAAAAACTTATGTGCCGCCAATGTGGCACCCTTTTACCATTGGCAAAAAAACTACCCACTCCCGTTATGATGACATAACACCCGAAAAACGCAATGGTAACGGCTGGAGCACCGCCCTAGCCTTGTGTTATTAGATGCGGTGTTATTGAGATGTGGTAACGGGAACAGGAGATAACACCCAATGAAACTCTCTCTCTCTCTCTCAGGCTATACGGTGTGGGAGACTTTTATGGATGGTAAAAGCCTATGTGGCACTTTTACTGGTGGTGAACATCATACCCTAACCTTTTTTTTTGCCAATGGTAAATCTCACAGGTGAATTTCCACCGATGACAAATCTTAATGGTAAACCTTTTCTTATTTCCTGATTGGTCATTGCAATTTTTGTAACATAAATACCACTATATATATCATTGGTAAAAAAAACCGTCACACTCCATTCATAGGTAAAGTGTGGCAAATTTTGTAAAAACTTATGTGCCGCCAATGTGGCACCCTTTTACCATTGGCAAAAAAACTACCCACTCCCGTTATGATGACATAGCACCCGAAAAACGCAATGGTAACGGCTGGAGCACCGCCCTAGCCTTGTGTTATTAGATGCGGTGTTATTGAGATGCGGTAACGGGAATAGGAGATAACACCCAATGAAACTCTCTCTCTCTCTCTCTCTCTCTCTCTCTCTCTCTCTCTCTCTCTCTCTCTCTCTCTCTCTCTCTCTCTCTCTCTCTCTCTCTCTCTCTCTCTCTCTCTCTCTAACATGTAATAACATGAGAAAAATGTGGCAAAATTTGTAAAAACTTATGTACCGCCAATGTGGCACCCTTTTACCATTGGCAAAAAAACTACCCACTCCCATTATGATGACATAGCACCCTTCATGTTATAACATATTAAAATGTGACGAAATGTGAGATGACAATACTTGACTTCATAACACCGTTGTCCATACCGAATAGACCGAATAGGCTAAATGGAAATATCACATCCATGTGCTAACTTTGCTTCAATGGTTGGCACAAAAAGTAAAAAGGTCACATCGTTGGCACAAAAAGTAAATAAGCCGCGGAGAAATAATTATGTTTACTTGGGTATAAATTGTTCAACTGAAATAATTAATTGTGATAATTAAAAAACAGAAGGATTATATAATTGCATTAATTCATCATCATCTAAACAAATGGCGTCCCATGATTTTAAATCAGCATTGCAACTTTTCCAATTCAAATTCTACATTTGCACAGACGTACAACCTCATGCAGATGTGTATTCATTTATTGGATAAAGGCTAAATCAAACTTGTGTTCATCATGATTGGTCTGAGGTACTTGTTTCTGTTGTTTGTTGCTCACCCTGCCATGTCCAAACTATGTCTTTTAATTTGGGCTTCAATCCTTGATCCCGGAATCTTTCATATTCTATGGTGTCGCCGGCCAATTTCTTTACCTCCACCACGTGAATGGAGGGTGTTACTTGAAATATCTCAGCATCAATGGCCAATTGCCCTTTTCTCCCTTCTTTGCACCCTTGCATCCTTACTGTTCCATCTGCCATTGTCGTAATCTGAAACTGCTCCACTGAAGCCACTTCTTCCAGTTTAGACACAATCGCTGATGCTGATTCTTTGGTCGTGAAACGGGCCTCAGATTTCTTACTTGGAACATTGTTCTCAAATAAACCAGAGAGATTGAACTCTTGAGAAAGCGTAATGATATCAAAAGCATTCATACTCGTAGGCTTCAAAGAACTCAAATTAGAGGAACTTTTTGTGAGTGATCTCTCTTCGAGTCCTTTAAGATCAGTACAACTACACTTTGGACTATCTATATATTTGAACACCTCTTCGGAATCAAGAAAACCTTTTGGAATATAGTGGGTCTCAATCTTTTTGAATCCCTTTTGAAACCAAGGATTTTCCATGATTTTGTCTAACGTCATCCTTGTGTTTGGATTAGGGTCAAGAATTCTTGAAAGCAATTTCTTGACCTCAGGAGGGAACCAAGATGGACATTTGAATTCCCCTTTACTTATTTTCCTGTACATTCCCATTAAATTAGGATCATTAAATGGAAGATAACCTGCAAGCAAAACAAATAAGATCACCCCACATGACCAAATATCTGCCTTTTCGCCATCATAACCTTTCTTGTGAATAACCTCAGGTGCAACATAAGCAGGTGTTCCACATGTTGTATGCAAAAGACCATCATTCCTTTTACTATCAACCAAAGCGCTTAATCCAAAATCTGTAACTTTAAGGTTGCCAGATTCATCTAGAAGGAGGTTTTCTGGCTTTAGGTCACGATGATAGACACCTCGGCTATGGCAATAATCAACAGCTGCGATTAATTGTTGGAAATATTTTCTAGCGGCTTCCTCTTTCAACCTCCCTTTTGCAATCTTATTGAAAAGCTCACCACCTTTAACATATTCCATGGCAAAATAAATCTTAGTCTTGCTAGCCATGACCTCATAAAGTTGAACAACATTTGGATGCCTAACAAGCCTCATTGTAGAGATTTCTCGTTTGATTTGGTCAATCAAGTTGTTTTCCATAACCTTACCTTTCTCAATCACCTTCACTGCAACACTTTTTTTGGTTTTCAGTTTTCGGGCATGATAGACCTTTGCAAATGTGCCCTGTCCGAGCAATTTTCCTATTTCGTATCGTTGCATCAAAATCTTCTTGTTCTCCATGTTTAAGCTGATTTTAATTCCTTCCTTTCAGATTTATCAAAATCCAAAAGATTAGAAACAAAGAAGATATATCAAGACTCACAAGACATTCATGGTTTGATCAACCATGAATGGATGAGTCAAGGGGCTACAAGGAATTAGGACCTTGCCTCCATAGGAAGAGGTGCTAAAGAAGATATTTCCCCTTGAGAGAAGCACAACGAAAGAAAAAGAATTAGTGAGATATAACAAATAGTGGAACACAAGGTATAGCCTCATCAATCTATCGGAATTGGGTGGCTAAATTACAAATGATTGGTTGAGATTGTGTCATTACGAGTGATTATTGAATTATGCTTACTATTTATAGAAAGATACATTTTTAGTGGAATAGTTTTAAGTTTTTTTTTTTCGTTGTGGATGATTGTTACCTGTTAGATTAATTAATGTGTAGAAACAAACAACTAATGTAGAGATTATTGTAGCCAGGAGAAAATGAGGAGTATGTGGTTGTGAAAATTAGGGCTTCATATACAAACTATATAAATAATGTATTTGCACAACGTATTATAAATCTAACTAATTTGATTAATATATTTCTGTTCTTCACGATTTTGATATTTTTTGTCGAAAATGTAATGTGTTAAACAGTACTCAACTTTCTAACATAACAAATAAGTAATTCCTCAGTAAAAATTTTCTTGTAGTAAATTTCAAAAAATATAGATTTATCGAATAGGTTAACCTTAACCCTAAAAATTGATTCTCAAATTGGTATATGAGTTCTCATACATTCATATATTTCTGGACAGCACTTCTCATACGTTTGTGTCTTTAGTACGTAATTAATCTGAAGGAATAATACCAAGTAACTTTCGGTATAAAATAAATTATCGTCCCGATTGAATAATGGCTTGTTAATTTTAAGAAATAAATTGTAAAGTTTTAATTAAATTTAGATATGTTAATAATATCAACTTCAGTGATTTAGTTAGAGCTACATTGGCCAAAAAAAATTCAAAAAAGAAACCCATTAATCATATCATATACTTAATAAAATACTGAATAAAATATAAGCGCAAAGTTTGAATTTCTTTGAGTTATACTAGACAAAACTTCAATCAGTTAAGAGAGTCCTGATTGGCCGACGCACAACATCTTAAAAGAACATCAACTTAGATCTCATTTATTTAGTGTACGTTTCAACCAATTAGATTTTGATTGTTTATGGCAAAAATATCTGCCAACGGACAGCAGTTTGTAAACCAGTCATTTGTTGAGCAGTTAATGCTGAAAACGATGCAAGGATCATCATTGACCAAAACAAAGAAGGGCAAGTTGAGAACCAGGTGGAGCCAACGTTACGTGTGGGACAACTACGGGGTCCCAAAGAGGAAGGAAGATAGGTTGTGGTAGTTTCATATCAGTTGGATAATGAGCATCATATCCGTGGATTGGATCATAATATTATCCACTTATCTAATTTTGAGTTTTACCCCTATGTGATTGGCTCTGACGGTTTCCGGAATAGTGGTGGCGGAGGTATGTTTGTCAATTGTTTTCCGATTGGATGTATGCTAGAATACAAATAATTAATTATTAGTATTTTATTAGGGTTTAATGGGAACCATAATTCACTATGTACTCATGGTGAGGGTTCCCAGTTATATACCAACACATAATACGACTCTCTTCCTAGCGAACCCCTAATTGATCAAAAGCCATTAGGACGTGTTGGAAGAAGACTTGGCACTACTAGAAAATCTGATTATACCTACGGGCTACGGCACAATCCATAGGTATTCCGTAGGTATAGGGCGATACATACGGAATTGCGACGGAAAATGGGCCGTAGCATAAACGCTCGTGGGTAAATATTTCTGACGGAATAGCTACAAAATAGCTATGGAATACCGACAAAATTATTCGTCGGTAAATTACCGACGAAATAGCTACGGATTACCGACGGGCCCCACTTTGACTAACATTGACTTTATCACCTATGGATTTCCGACGGCCCACATAACCGATGGAATTCCGTCAGTAAATGTCTTTTTTTTTTAAAATAGTATTTAAAAAAAACAATTAATTATGGCCAAAATGAAGTAAAAGTTCATTATATTAAACTACAAATGTCAAATACATTACTAAATGTTTAATATATTACTAAAAACAACATTTTCCAAAAATAAATATTACAATAAACATCATCTATACATTCAAAGTGTCAATAACATTACTAAGTGTTTAAAACATAAAAACTAAGAATCACTTGGTGGTTAATGAATTCTCACATAAAAACCGTCAATTGCTTTTCAAGTTGTGTTTGTCTTCGTTGCATTTCTACTTGTAATGTCTTTGAACTCATTCCTGCAACTCCTACACCTGGAAAATGGTAAGATAAACATATATAATTAGTAAATGTACTTTATTTTTAAACCACGATAGCAACGTACTTTACTTTTAGATAATAATAGCAATGTATGTTACTTTTAATCCATTATAGGATAATAAAAATCAAAACACATTGCCCACATTGGTAAAAAAGAGAAAGTATGTTGTTATTTCCTGCAGTTTACTGAAAATAAATAACTTTCAATTAAAAGTACAATGCTATTTCTTACATTTTACAAGTATGTTGTTTCTAAAATATAGAAAATAACATTATACAAGCATGTGGTAGACAAACAAAAAGATAAGAAGGAAAAAGAAAACACGAAGAACAGGCACCAAGAAGATAAGAAAATGATTGGAGAAAGAAAAAAGGATTCTTTAATCTGTGCAATTTGATTACTTAAAACTTGAGCGGACAAACAAAAAGATGAGCTTAGAATCATGAAAACAAAAAGAGCAAATTTATTTATGGGGAAACATCGAAATGGTGAAAAAAATTGAGTGTTAAATGACAAATAAACCTACAATCATATTTATACAGTTAAATACATCAAAGAACTTCTATTTTTTTGTTTATTACAACATTATACTTTCATCTCTTCATCTTCCAACATTGTTTTATGTAAGACATACCTTGTTGGATTGATTTCCAAAGTATAATACTAGTGATGGATAAGCAATGTTGTCAATGTATGCACAAAAAACATAAACAAGCTTGGTTATCACAGAAATGAACTCATAAACAACTATGTGGATGTATGAATCATAATTATAGCTAAAAACAACCTCATAAAACCATAATTTACATAAGACATGCATATAAATCATAATTTACACAATCATCTTTCAACCAAAACTCCAAAAATGAAAAAATAATAAAAAGAAATTATAGAAAAAATGGAACCATATCATGTCATAGAGCAAAAACAAGAAGAAGACATGTTAGAATCATACAAAAAAACGTAAATTACACAAGACAACCTCAGAAATCATAACTAAAAATCTGATATCAAAGAATGTTAAAAAGAGGAGGATTCAAGAGTTCTTACTTGTGTCTTCTTTGTGTGACGAAGGAGTCTACAGTGGGTGTCGTCGGCTTCAGCTGTTTATTTTGCCAGAGTCCTGTGTCGTGCCGCCGGTGGTAGATGTTGAATCGATTATGGCAATGGCAGATGAGAAAGCCGAAGAAGAAAGAGGGGCGACGTAAGAGATGGGGAAAAGGAAGCGAAGGGGATGGCTGTAATCGAGAGAGATACCGAGAGAAAAACCTAGGAATGATGAAGATTTCTGGCCCAGCTTCGGTGGTGGAGCAGTAACAGAGACGTTTTCCTCAATCGATGGCGGCGGAGAGTTGGACCGACGAGGGTTACAAGCGACGGCAAAACGAAGGTGAAGCGCTTCCATCGATTTGGGGAGATCATGAAAGATCAATTTAGGGCTAATTGTGATTTATTTTCCGGGGAAACGAAAAATTAAAACCTAGCGAATGTTTGAGGGCGGGTAATTTGTCTTTTTCAATCGTAGGAAACTACCTACGGATTTCCGACGGAAACAAAATAATCAAAATATTATTTTTAAAATTATTATTATTATTATTATTATTATTATTATTATTATTATTATTATTTCGTATTTTTCCTATTTAGAAAATGTCTTTTTTCTTCAAATTTATGTTAAAAATATATATATGTATATATAGGCGTGTATATGAATGTTTATGTATGTGTATGTATATATGTATGTGTATGTATATATGTATGTGTGTATGTATATAGTGCATACAACCGTATACACCATCAAGATGTGTACTTGTATGCATATGTGTATGTGTATGTGTATGTATATGAATGTGTATGTGTATTTGTATGTGTATGTGTGTATGAACATGTATGTGTATACGTATGTGAATCTCTATGTTTATTTGAATGAGTGTATGTGTGTATGTGAATATATGTATGTGTACAGGTGTATGTGTTTGTATATGAATATGTATGTATATAAATTGGCACTAGAATGTTTGTAACATCCAAAAATCGAGACCAAAAATTTTTGTTTTAATTATAATGCTTATAAAATTTGGTTGACGAAAATATTGTTGATATCACATTAGTTCATAAACCATAGTCACATGTCTCAAAACCCATAGTGTCAAATAGTAATAATGTCAGAGTACAATCCCAGAATTCTAAAATGCGGAATCATGTGTTTGCGATGCGTTGCTACCCTGCCGGCTCCTTCCCCTTAGACGAAGAGGTACCTGAAACCAAAACTGAAAACTGTAAGCACAAAGCTTAGTGAGTTCCCCCATCATACCACATACCGAACAACATACATACTGTCGGGCAATTCTGGGGAGCCCGACCAACCCATGTCAAGCAGTTCTGGGGTGCTGACCAACCCGTGTCAAGCAGTTCTGGGGTGCTGACCAACCCATGTCAAGAAGTTCTGGGGTGCTGACCTACCCTCCGGTCTATCTCAACCGGCAACGGGGACTATTTCACCCCCTACTACTAGCAACTCATAATCATACTATCATAATCATGCTGTCATAATCATACTGTCAAGCATTCTTGGGGTACTGACCTACCCTTCGGTCCTAACGACCGAGGCGGGGGACTATTCCCTCCTACTACCGCTATCACATACAACATATCATACTGGCACATAAAGCACATCTAATAATAGCAACCTAGATAATTATCACACGGACAATCATCTAACGACAATCCCTGCTGGTGGGCCGGCATTGTGGTCGTAGACCCACCTCTACTGGAAGGTAACTCACCTCGAAAACTGTGTGCTGAATCTCGCGGAAAGTAGTCTCTAACAGCTGCTCTGATGACTCCCGGCTAACATAAACACATTAACACCCGATCAGAGTCTATAACACAACTTAGGGTAAAATGACCATTTTACCCCTTGGTCCAATTGGGACATTCAGGAGTCCCAATTCTAATCTATTAAGCCCAGCCCTCCATTGGCCTATTAAAGACCCCTTAAGGCCCACTAATGGTCCAGTTCCTGAATTGGGCCCCATCCCCCTAATTGGGCCCAAAAGCTCCAAGTCCAAAGGTAACAACTCCAAGGGTCCAATCTTGGCCCAATGCTCTAGTTCCAGATTTCTAAGTCCAAACTTTCACTTCTCAGTGGCCACAGGGCCCCAAGCCCAGGCCCAGATCCTTAAGGCCCAAAAGCCCATGGTTTCCATTTTGCACACTTACGCGCGGCGTACCTGGCAAGTACGCCCAGCGTACTCTTGGCCACAAACGGAGGTTACCGTAAACGGTAACGGACCGTGAACGGTAACGGACCGTGAACCAACCCAGTACGCTTAGTGTACTACCCAGTTTCCTTAGGACTTCACTTCTGACTTAATCCATTAAGTCTTTACGTCCAAAATGTAGATCCAGGTCCTTTAAGGCCTCCGAAGCCATAAAGTTACAAACTTTAGGTGCTTGCATGGATGGTTGGGGTCAAAACATGATTTTGGTCCATTACACAAACTTTAAGAGCATCTAACCCTTGCATGGTTTTGGCTTAACCACCAAGATCTGATTTTTATGACCCTAGGTGCTTCTAAGAGTCCAAAAGGACAGCTCTTATGCTCTGGAACCAACAATACTCAAACACTCCCAACAATGGGGTCAAAAAGGACATAAAAACCCCCCAAATAAACAAATCTAAACATACAATGATCAAGTATGGAGCTTGATACCTCAAAAGAGTCAGAAATGGTGTCAATCCTCCGGATCTACAAGCTCTTGGTGGATCCTTGCTTCTTCTTCAAGCTCCTTTCTTCTTTTCTCACTAAAACAACACACAAACACTCTCAAATGGCTTCTAGAACACAAAGGCACACAAAGGGAGCTAGGGTTTTCGTGGTGGCTGGGTAAGAGTGAAGGGATGCTGAACCAACAGGGGTTATGTTCTTTATATAGGGAGCAAACTCTAATTTTAGGGTTTAAGGATCCGTACACGTACGTTGGGCGTACGTGCATGGCTTCCGCGTTTCCTTTTCCTGAGTACCCTGAGCGTACATAGCAATGTACGCCCCGCGTACGAGGTTCCTCAGCCCACTCTTAAGGGCCTAAAGTCAAAGTCCTACAAACAACCCGTAAATTTATTAAGGCAAATACTCATAATACCTGGAAAAAAATCTCGGATGTTACAAATCTCCCTCACTTGAATTAGACTTCATCCTCGAAGTCCATTGCTGCTGCTGAAAATAGCTCAGGGTAGTGCTCCCTCATCTCATCTTCCGGCTCCCATGTCCATTCCGAGCCCTTGCGGTGCTGCCATTGCACTTTTAACAGCTCCACCCTCTTGTTCCTCAAGTCTTTCGAATTCTTGTCGAGGATCGCCACTAGCCGCTCAATGTAGTTCAGACTGTCATCCACCTGAATATCCTCCAAAGGCACCACTACCGAGTCGTCCACCAGGCACTTCCGTAACCGGGAGACGTGAAAAGTATTGTGAATCTGACTGAGTTCGGCTGGCAGGTCCAGCTGATATGCCACCTTGCCCACCCGGGCTATAACCCTGAAAGGTCCAATGTACCTGGGGCCCACTTGCCCTGCTTCCTGAATCGAATGACACTTTTCCAAGGCGACACCTTCAGGAGCACCATGTCCCCGACCTGGAACTCCAGGTCCGAGCGACGCTTGTCGGCATAGCTTTTCTGCCGACTCTGAGCAGTTTGAAGCCTGCTCCGAACCTGTTGGATCCTTTCTGTGGTCTTGAGTACCACCTCGGTACTCCCCATGACCCTCTGTCCAAACTCACCCCAGCATATCGGGGTCCTGCACTTCCTCCCATACAACATCTCGAAGGGAGGACGGTCGATACTCGCATGATAGCTGTTATTATAGGAGAATTATGCCAAAGGAAGGTAAGTATCCCAACTACATCCGAAGTCCAGAACACACGCCTGCAGCATATCCTCCAGAGTTTGGATGGTCCGCTCACTCTGACCATCCGTCTGCGGGTGAAAAGCGGTGCTAAAGTGTAGACGAGTACCCAGCTCGTCGTGAAATTTCTTCCAGAACCTGTAAGTGAACCGCACATCCCTGTCGGAAGTCACCGAGACTGGCACCCCGTGCCGAGCTACTACCTCTCTGATATAGATGTCGGCCAACCTTTCAGCCGAAATTCTCTCCTGAATCGGGATGAAATGGGCGCTCTTGGTCAACCGATCCACGATGACCCAAATCGAGTCCACTCCCCGCGCGGTCCTAGGAAGCTTTGTGATAAAATCCATGGTGATATCTTCCCATTTCCACAGCGGGATATCCAACGGCTGCATCTTGCCGTGAGGCCTCTGGTGCTCGGCCTTGACCTTCCTACAGGTCAGGCATCTCTCGACATACCAGGCTACATCCCGCTTCATGCAGGGCCACCAATAATCAGGTCGAAGATCTCTGTACATCTTCGTCGCCCCGGGATGAATGGAAAATCGGGATTTGTGCGCCTCCTCCATCAGAACCTGGTGCACACCCCCGTGGTATGGAACCCACACCCTGCGGTGTAGAGTCAATAACCCTCGGCTGTCGTAGTCGAAGGAGGAAACCTGACCCACAATACGCTCGCTCTTCTGATGTCCCTCCTTCATAGCCTCCTGCTGGGCCTCTCGGACCTGCTCCAATAGTGGAGTCACTACAATCATCCGCAAGCAAATATCTCTGATCGGCGCTGCCTTGCGGCTAAGCGCATCGGCCACAACATTGGCCTTCCCTGGGTGGTAAAGGATCTCACAATCGTAATCCTTCACCACGTCTAACCACTGACGCTGCCTCATGTTCAGATTCGGCTGATCCATAAGGTACCTCAAACTCTTGTGGTCCATGTAAATGGTATATCGGACCCTATAGAGGTAGTGTCGCCAAATCTTGAGGGCGAAGACGACCGCCCCCAATTCCAAATTATGCGTCGGGTAATTCGCCTCGTGAGGCTTCAGCTGCCTCGGAGCGTAGGCGATAACATGCCCCCTCAGCATCAACACCGCGCCCAAACCCGATATGGACGCATCGCAATATACCACAAAATCATCCACGCCCTTAGGCAGGGCTAAGATTGGCGCCTCGCACAATCTCTGTCTCAGTGTCTCAAATGCGGCCTGCTGCTTAGGCCCCCAACGAAATACAACGGCCTTCTTCGTCAGCCGGGTCAAGGGTACGGCTATCTTTGAGAAATCATGGATGAACCTCCGATAATAACCTGCCAATCCCAGGAAGCTCCGAATCTCATATGGAGACCTCGAGACTTCCCACCTCATCACGGCCTCCACTTTGGCCGTCTCTTTCTGGTTGACAAGGTGCCTAAGAAACTACACCTCGTGCAACCAAAACTCACACTTGGAGAACTTGGCATACAAGCTCTCCCTCCTCAGGGTATCCAACACCTCCCGTAAGTGCTATGCATGTTGCTCCCGTGTCTTGGAATAGACCAAGATGTCATCAATGAAAACTATCACAGACCGATCCAACATTGGTCTGCACGCGCGGTTCATGAGATCCATGAACGCGGCAGGAGCATTGGTGAGCCCGAAAGGCATCACCACAAACTCATAGTGACCATATCGTGTCCAAAAGGTAATATTCTGCACATCCTCCTCTCTGACCCTCATCTGATGATAACCTGAACGCAAATCAATCTTGGAGAACCAAGATGACCCCTGAAGCTGGTCAAAGAGATCATCAATCCTCGGGAGTGGGTAACGGTTCTTCACCGTTACCTTATTCAACTCCCGATAATCTATACACATCCAATGCGACCCGTCCTTCTTCTTCACAAATAGAATCGGGGCTCCCCAGGGTGAACTGCTCGGCCTGATAAATCCCTTGTCTAACAGCTCCTGCAACTGTGTAGACAACTCATGCATCTCTGGAGGAGCCAACCGATACGGTGCTTTGGCTATCGGAGCCGCACCAGGAACTAGGTCGATCCTGAACTCTACTTGCCTCTCCGGAGGTATCCCAGGCAACTCTTCTGGAAATACATCCGCGTACTCTCGCACCACTGGCACATCGATCATCGTCGCCTTACCCGTCTCCCGGGTATCCATAACATAGGCGACATACCCTACGCAACCCTGCTAGAGGTAGCGTCTAGCCCTCGTTGCTGAACACAAAGCTGGTCCGCGTTGTGGCCCCTCGCCTTGATTCACCAGCTCTCCCCCACTTGGGGTCCTGATCCGAACCAACTACTGCGCGCAGTCGATTACTGCCCCATTGGGGCTCAACCAATCCATGCATATAATAACCTTGTTCCCCTGCAATGGTATGGGAACCAAATCTACCAGGTAGCGCTCCTCGTACAACCTCAAAACGCAATCTCTGAAGACCTCAGATGCTCGCACTGATCGGTCGTCCGCAATCTCGACCTCTAGAGGGCAATCCAACATGTCCGAGGACTCAGGGAACCTCTTGTTAAGCGTAAGAGAAACAAAAGATCGGGTAGCACCCGAGTCAAACAACACCTGAACTGGGATACCGTTCACATGGAACGATCCTAAGCATAGCATGCAATATGGCATATCAATATCACAAGCGACATACAATAAAAGATTAGGGAGAAGAAATCATGCCCGTCATCAAATCAGGTGCAGTGTGTGCCTCCTCGGCTGTCAGCTGAAAAGCTCGGCTCCTCACCACTGGAGCCTCTGGCTTGACCTTCCGGCCATCTGCAACTCGTGTAATCGCTAGAGTCGGCGCCACCACTGGCGCTGCTGCTGCTACTGAAAATCTAGGGAGTTGGCCTTTTTGTGGCCCCTCTGATGGCAATGGAAGCAAATCAGGTCTGATGTCTGAACAGTGGGGGCGGGGCAGTATAATCCCTGCCAAAGTGCCCCGTCTTTCCGCACTTGTAGGAGCCCGACGATCCCGCTCTACAAGCTCCCTCATGCGGCCTGCCGCATTTCTTACAGCGGCCGTCCGGCTGGCCCTTCGACCTAGTGTCGGATCCCTTGGGTTTCTTCCCCAAAACCCCAGTAACTGAAGGGTTTTGAGCATTCTAACACTCCTAAGGTGTACATGCAACCCTAGAAACCTTGGATCTATGTTTTACTAAGATACATGCAAATTTGATTTTCCAAGGTTCTTAACCTAAGTAGCATGGCATGGGGAACTTTGAAACATAAAGCTAGTATGAGAACATACCTTTCTTGTTGCTTGGATTCCTTGAGAACCTTGTGAGCCTAGCACCTCAAGTGTGATGCCTCAAATGTTTCACACAACACCACGACTCTTGGAATAACTCGGAGAGAAGTCCACACTTACTCAAAATCGGCTAGCCCTCTTGTTCTTTCTTAGTGTCCGATTTTGCTAGCCATGGAGCTTCTTATATAGTGTGCCACATGTAGGGTTACTCCATATAAACCCTAATGTGCATGGCTTTTCATATTCCATGATCCATGGGTTTATAACCTCCATGGACTATCCATGGAGCACCTTATGGGTTTTAGCCCAACTTAATAAACCATGGATCATTAGCCCACTATAAAAGAATGGATGATTTACACAATCAACCCCATATATTTAATTAGTCTCCTTTTTTATCACCAAATTAATTCTAATTTAATTCTTGATCAATACTAATTAAATAATATTATTATTAATATATTAGAACTTATAATATATTAATAAACCATAAGTGTCCTTTCTCTCATTTAGTATATCCAAGTGTTGCAATGTCATGCAACCCAAATGGACCATGCCAACCAGGTCAAGTACATTCCAAAAATAGTTATGAACTTAACTGCAAGAATGACTTCAGGAATCGATCAGCAATCATACCTCTTTCAAAGTCTCGCGGAACTGAGATGATGATGATACGCCATTTAAGATAAGTGATCATATAATCCTCTGTTCTAGATATCAGCCGGACAAATACATGGAACAATGTCGTACTTATTGTCCAGCAGTTTGTTTCTCGATTTCCGATTTGTTTGACATAGAACTTAATCGAACACATCAATTTAGTTCTGACCGGGCCTGGTACATAGGTCACAACAAAATCCTCTGGCCCAAATATCGCTTCTAATCCAAGAAGGAACAGATACTCTTCGACTCATATGCTTGTTCTACTACTTGTTGAATTATACACAAAGGCACGTTTTATAACATCGAGTTACCAATGCGTTTTCGTACAATCAATGTATAACCAACTCATAGTCAACAACTCATATCTCTAGGTTTGAAGACTTATATGATATTACCGTCTCACGATCACTCGATATAAATTCCATGAAGTGATACAAGTGAGCATGGGTTGAATCCAATAGTCAGAACTTATGAGCACTCATGAATGTTGTAGCAACCCTTGCTATGTCCAACACTTTAGACATCTACAAGCCAGCTTCATGACAGTCTTGATTCATATCTACTTCCAACATATGACCGACTGTGGAGAATTTGAATAATATGATATACCAAAACATAATTATTCTGGAAGTCAAAACATGCAAAATGAAATGATAGTAAACGACTGACAGAAGATAGCAACACTTTACTTATAAATAAACAACAACTTTTATTTATCATCAAAAGTCAATTACACTTTACAAATTTCAAAGCTATCTAATTTCTAAAACTAATATCATCCTTTAGCCCTATGCGCCTCGCATGCTGAAGATGCTTAACCCTACCCAGTCCCTTCGTGAGGGGATCTGTTGGGTTCTCATCTGATGATACCCTCTTTTCCACGGGGAGTCCTTCTTCTATTCGATGTCTGATGAAATGATATTTTCTGTCGATGTGTCTGGATCTTCCGTGATCCCTTGGTTCCTTGGCTAAGCCAACTGCACTTTCACTATCACATAAAATCTACATAGGCTCCTTTATAGCTGGTACAACTCCAAGGTCTCCAATGAACTTCTTTAGCCATATAGCCTCCTTTGTTGCCTCGCTTGCTGCTATATACTCTGATTCGCAAGTTGAATCAGCCACTGTCTCCTGCTTGGAACTTTTCCAAGTAAATGCTCCTCCGTTTAAGGTAAAGACCCAGCCTGACTGAGAGCGGAAATTATCCCTATCAGTCTAGAAGCTAGCATCACTATACCCTACTACTCTCAATTCATCACTCCCACCGAGGGTAAGGACCCAGTCCTTAGTCCTCCGCATGTACTTGAGAATGTTCTTTACCGCAGTCCAGTGAGCCTTGCCAGGGTTCCCCTGATATCTGCTGACCATGCTCAAAGCAAAGGCCACATCAGGACGAGTACAAGTCATAGCATACATGATCGAGCCTACAGCGGAAGCATACGGTACTCGACTCATCTCAGCTATCTCAGCCTCTGTACTCGGGCTCTGAGTCTTACTCAATCTGGCGTTACTCTGGATCTGTAACTCTCCTTTCTTGGAATTCTACATGTTGAACCTATTCAGCACCTTATCCAAGTAGGTACTCTGACTAAGTCCAATTAGTCTCTTACTCATGTCTCTCAAAATCCTTATCCCTAGGATATAGGCAGCTTCACCAAGGTCCTTCATAGCGAAACACTTCCCAAGACAGGACTTCACTTCCTGCAGAGTTGGGATGTCATTTCCTATGAGTAGTATGTCATCCACATACAATACCAAAAAGCTAACTATACTCCCACTAGCCTTGACATATACACAGGACTCATCTTCGCTCCTCGAAAAGCCAAACTCTTTGACTTTCTCATCAAAACAAAGATTCCATCTGCGAGGTGCTTGTTTCAATCCATAGATGGATTTCTCAAGCTTACACACTCTATTAGGGTACTCTGTACTGACAAAACCCTCTGGATGACTCATATAAACATCCTCAGCCAACTTTCCATTAAGGAAAGCGGTTTTGACATCCATTTGCCATATTTCATAATCATGAAATGCAGCAATGGCTAGCATAACCCTAATAGACTTAATCTTCGCTACTGGTGAAAATGTCTCATCATAATCAACTCCCAGAGTTTGAGAAAAGCCCTTTGCAACCATTCGCGCCTTATAAGTGTGTACATTACCATCCATGTCGGTCTTCTTCTTGAAGATCCATTTGCACCCGACTGTCTTACGACCTGGTACATTGTCAACCAAGTTCCAAACTTGATTGTCATACATGGACTGTATCTCGCTGTCCATTGCCTCTTTCCATTTAGTAGACTCGGGTCCTGCCATGGATTCCGTGTAGCTATTAGGTTCATCCAAACTTACCATTGTGTTATCACTGATAAGTGTATCACCTTCTGCAGTAATATGGAAACCATAGTAATGCTCAGGTGCATTCCTAACTCTCGTGGAACGCCTCAGAGGTACAGACTCGTCAGTCGAATCAACAGGAGTTTCCTCCTCAGGTTGATTGCTAGGGTTTGAGGTTCCTTCACCACTTGACTCTTGAATTTCTTCAAGGTCAATTTGCCTCCCACTATTTCCTTGGCTTATGAACTCTCTCTTGCGAAAGACTCCTTTCCTTGTTACAAAGACCACATTATCACTGAGTCTGTAGAAGAGGTAACCAAAGGATTTCTATGGGTAGCCGATGAAAATACACCGCTCACTCCGAGGTTCGAGCTTATCGTGAGTCTCGCGCCTCACGAAAGCCTCGCAACCCCAAATCTTGATGTGATCTAGATTGGGAACTTTTCCAGTCCACATCTCGTGAGGTGTTTTGGCAACCTTTTTGGTAGGGACTAGATTAAGAATATGGGCGGCAGTCTCTAAGGCATACCCCCAGAATGATATTGGTAGCGAAGCTCGACTCATCATGGAACGAACCATGTCCAACAAGGTTCGATTACGCCTATCAGCCACACCATTAAGCTGTGGTGTTTTGGGAGGTGTCAATTGTGAGACAATCCCACATTCCTTAAGATAGTCAAGGAACTCTGTACTAAGATACTCACCACCTCGATCGGATCGAAGCATCTTAATGTTCCTGTCCAGCTGATTCTCCACTTCCTGTTTAAACTCTTTGAACTTTTCAAAGGTTTCTGACTTATGCTTGATTAAGTAGACATAATCATATCTACTGTAATCATCAGTAAAAGTCACATAGAAGCGGTTAGCATCCCTTGTGGCGGTTCTGAAGGGTCCACACACATCTATGTGTACAAGATCCAACAAACCTTCACCCCTAGCACAAGAACCAGTGAAGGGTGACTTTGTCATTTTTCCAAGTAAACAAGATTCACAACTATCATCTGACTTTTGGTCAAATGACTCCAAGACTCCATCCTTTTGGAGTTGGCCTATGTGTTTCTTGCTCACATGTCTAAGACGACAATGCCATAATGATGCTTTATCCAAGCTAGTGGAAGAATCAATACACAACACATTATTTCCTAGGTTATCTACAACCGAAACAGTTTCATATACACCATCACAAGGTAATGCTTTAAAATAAAGAACATTATTAAAGAAAGCATTAATACCACCACATTCATTATCAAACGAAAAGGTAAACCCTTGTTTCTACAGACCATGAAAGGAAATAATATTTCTCGCCATTTCAGACGAGTAACAACATTTATTCAAATCTAATACTAACCCACTACTTAGCAACAAAGAGTAAACTCCAATCTTGGTGACAGGTGTAACTTTCCTATTCCCCATGATCAAGTTTATCTTCCCATGCTCCACATTCTCACTTCTTCTTAGTCCCTGCAAATCAGAACTTATGTGAATACCACAACCTGTATCAAGGACCCAAGAATTAGAATATACTGAGTTATTAGAAAATATAGTGTAAATACCTGCATGGTTGGGTTTCACTTTCCCATCCTTAACATCTTGCAAGTACTTTGGGCAGTTTCGCTTCCAGTGCGCCTTTTCATGGAAATAGAAGCATTCAGCCTCTTTAGGGTTGGTAGAAGGAGTGACAGAACCACCTTTGGTTGTACTTGAAGAGGAGCCATCAAGGTACTTTCCCTTGGTACCCTTCGAAGGGCTCTTCTTCTTCTTCCCTTTACCTTGCCCGATAGCCAGAACAGGGGCGGCGGTAGGAGTAGGAGTAGTAACAACCGGTTTACCTTTAAGACCACTTTCCGCGGTCTTCAAAAGTCCTTGAAGCTTGCTGAGTGTAACTTCCTCCTTGTTCATGTGGTAGGTCATTCGAAATTGATCATAACAAGAAGGTAAGGAGTGCAAAATGATATCAATCGCCAACTCCTCGGGGAAGTTCACATTCAACTTCATCAAACGGTCCACGAATCTTTGCAGTTTCTGCATGTGGCCCGTGATGGGTTCACCATCTTTCATTCGGGTTGTTACATGGAGGAGATTATTCCATATCGCTCTTGATGAGCACTCTGATGGTATCTTTCCATCAGATCCTGGTGCATCTCAAAAGGATTAAAGTTCTCATAGGACTTTTGGAGCTCGGCTGACATAGTGGCCAACATGATACATGCCACTTTGGTAGCATCTCTCTCATGTGCCCCAAAGTCAGCGATCTCCTCGGGAGTAGCAGTAGACTCATCAAGATCCTTCAGCTCCTTGTCTAGGACATATTCCTTGTCCTCATAGCGAGTGACCATCCTTATGTTCCTAATCCAATCATTGAAATTAGTACCATCAAAGATGACTCTCCCACAAAGGTTCATGAGAGAGAAGGATTCGGTAGGGTTTGAGCCAGAAGCAGCATTGTTGGAAGACATCTAAAAAAGAAGAAAGACAAGTTTAGATTAGATATAAAGATAGTCCTTAATAAGACACCCAAATGTAATATTAAGGTTAGGACCCAACACAATATTTTATAACTTAGAAGAGGGATGCCGTAATCCATGCTATAAAATATTTGAACGTAGGTGAATGACGATTCACCAATTCGATGAGTAGGATTAATATAAGCATGGACTCGTCGAGTCCCCCTATGGACTCGGCGAGTTCACTCAGCAGAATGCAAAATTTTGAGTTTCTAAAACAATTTGCATAAAGTATCAAGAAAACAAGCCTAGGCTCTGATACCACTAAAGGGTTTTGAGCATTCTAACACTCCTAAGGTGTACATGCAACCCTATAAACCTTGGATCTATGTTTTACTAAGATACATGCAAATTTGATTTTCCAAGGTTCTTAACCTAACTAGCATGGCATGGGGAACTTTGAAACATAAAGCTAGTAGGAGAACATACCTTTCTTGTTGCTTGGATTCCTTGAGAACCTTGTAAGCCTAGCACCTCAAGTGTGATGCCTCAAATGCTTCACACAACACCACAACTCTTGGAATAACTTTGAGAGAAGTCCACACTCACTCAAAATCGGCTAGCCCTCTTGTTCTTTCTTAGTGGTCGATTTTGCTAGCCATGGAGCTTCTTATATAGTGTGCCACATGTAGGGTTACTCCATGTAAACCCTAATGTGCATGGCTTTTCATATTCCATGATCCATGGGTTTATAACCTCCATGGACTATCCATGGAGCACCTTATGGGTTTTAGCCCAACTTAATAAACCATGGATCATTAGCCCACTACAAAAGAATGGATGATTTACACAATCAACCCCATATATTTAATTAGTCTCCTTTTGATCATCAAATTAATTCTAAATTAATTCTTGATCAATACTAATTAAATAATATTATTAATATATTAGAACTTATAATATATTAATAAACCATAAGTGTCCTTTCTCTCATTTAGTCTATCCAAGTGTTGCAATGCCATGCAACCCAAATGGACCATGCCAACCGGGTCAAGTACATTCCAGAAATAGTTATGAACTTAAAAAAACCTAATCCAACAGTAACCTGCTCTATCTCATCCTTCCTCTTCCTGAGGTGCTCCAAATCTATCTCCCTCTCCCTCGCCCTGGCAATCATGGACTCCAGGGTCGGGCAGGCTGAATAGCTGACATGCTCCCGGATATCATCCCTCAACATGTCATGATAGCGGGTCTTCCGCATCTCCTCATCCCCTGCATACTGAGGTACCAACAAGGCCCTCTCTCGAAACTTGGCGGTGATCTCCGCCACTGTCTCAGTAGTCTGCCTCATATTAAGAAACTCCCTGGCCAGCTGCTGAAGCTCCACAACTGGCGCAAACTCAGCCCTGAACCTGGTCACTAAATCCAACCAAGTCATAGCCTCGATGGTTGGGGCTCCCAGTGAGTCACCGACTGACTCCCACCAATCCCTCGCTCTGTCTCTAAGACATCCTGCAGCAAAGCGGACCTTCGACCCCTCTGGGCAGAAGCTCGTCAACTGCGCAGACTCAATGTCTACGATCCATCTCCTGGCAGCAATGGGGTCCTTCGCCCCATGAAAATCTGGCGCACCACTCCCCCTGAAGTCCTTGAAGGACATTGTGCACGTCCCTGACTGGCTAGACGCCAAGTCGCTCCTGAATGCCCAGAGGCGATCCTCCATCATCTCGATAATCCCCTCCTTGATCGATCCGAAAATAATCGGGGTCGAGTCAAGGATACCCCTCGTGATCTCATACGCGATGAACTCGCGTAGCCCGTCATCAACCTGCTCAGATCCCGCACCCGAGCCTGATCCTGATCCCGATCCAGACCCTTAACCTCTGGCTCCATGATGTGTAACCACCATTCTGAAATAAGACACATAAACGTCAGGGTGGTACATACTCTCGAGAGGTCTCACACACTCTCCAAGTTCCCTGGTTCCATCTTATCCCTCCTTGATTCGAGTACGGATCCTATGATTCCAGTAGTACGGGCCCATACTACCTTCCACATCTATCTGTACTTTCCTCAAGAATTTCCTTGACTTCACCAAATTCCTTCTACCAATTCTGATCTCCAAGCTAATCTCATCCTAGGCTTGACCTAGGGCCCTCTCCGACCTACTCTCCGCCATCAGCTGCACAAGGAGTCCCTACCATCCTTCCCTAGCTAGTTTGTGAATACTTTTACATATCCACTTACTAGTTAGTTAAGGCTAGCTCGAACCCCTATAAGCATAAGGCAAGCAACATTCGTGCATTGAGTAACTAAAACCAAGCATAACCTAATCAGGCTATCATACTGCTGACTGACCAGCCCTAGCATATAGCTCCATAAGCTCATACAATAGGCATATAAGGCATCCTTCCTAGATCCTTAGCCCTAATCTAGCATGTAGTTCTCATAATCATATAATATAACATAACATATCATGTATGGGTATCTTGGGGAAAACTTACTTGAGCTCGGCCGGTTGCATGCATCACACACCTTGTTCTTTCTCAAAACTCCTTATTTTAAAAAATTTAGAAAACTATTTTCTTGTAAAAACCCTTCAAGCCCTCGATTTGATTCCAGACACCCCCAAAGGTGTGCCCGAATCCCTCAAACCAAGGCTCTGATACCAACTTGTAACATCCCAAAAATAGAGACAAAAAATTTTTGTTTTAATTATAATGCTTAAAAAATTTGGTTGAGGAAAACATTGCTAATATCACATTAGTTCATAAACCATAGTTACATGTCTCAAAACCCATAGTGTCAAATAGTAATAATGTCAGAGTACAATCCCAGAATTCTAAAATGCGGAATCATGTGTCTGCGATGCGCTGCTACCCTGCCGGCTCCTTCCCCTTACATGAAGAGGTACCTGAAACCAAAACTGAAAACTGTAAGCACAAAGCTTAGTGAGTTCCCCCATCATACCACATACGGAATAACATACATACTATCAGGCAATTTTGGGGAGCCCGACCCACCCATGTCAAGCAGTTCTGGGGTGCTGACCAACCCGTGTCAAGCAGTTCTGGGGTGCTGACCAACCCATGTCAAGCAGTTCTGGGGTGCTGACCTACCCTCCGGTCTATCTCAACCGGCAACGGGGACTATTTCACCCCCTACTACTAGCAACTCATAATCATACTATCATAATCATGCTGTCATAATCATATTGTCAAGCATTCCTGGGGTACTAACCTACCCTTCGGTCCTAACGACTGAGAAGTGCAAGTTTGGACTTAGAAATTTGTAAGTGGATGTGACATTCCCCTCCTGATGGTAAAGAGATTGACATTCTACATGGTAGATGCGAGTTCGAACCCTCCCCCGGTATTCTGTAGATATTCCGTCACAATCACATCACTAGTTTAGGGCATCGCTTTCCGTCGGAATTCCGTAGGTATTCCGTCTGTATTTTCCGACGGAATATTTTCGGAGGTGATTTTTCATAGGTATTTGAGATTTTCTAGTAGTGTGGACACACGAAGCACATTCCTCGTTTGACCAAAATAGTGTATTGTGATAATCAACTTGGATATCAAAATAAGATCGTGAAAGATTTTTGTTAAGTAATATATCCACCCTAACTTTCTCAGGTATCATGAAATTTACTAGAGGATAACCAAACTGAAATGACAATTTGTGTTTTGGAAATAGACTTGAAGTCCTTAACTACTTATGTGTTAAGGTTTGTTGTCCGACTATTTGAGATAGCAAAAATACTTATTACAATTCATATATATATACCGATATTAGATGGATAAACATGACAGATGACACTTATCGTGGTTAGACTATTGGGTGTGGGCAACAGGGTTATGAGGCCAATATTGTCACATCACATTTTTACATGTTATAACATGAAGTGGGGGTGGTGTTCCTATGCTATAACATTGTGTTACAAGAGAGAGAGAGAGAGAGAGAAAGAAAGAGAAATGATTTGATTGGGTGTTGTCTCTCGTGCTTGTTACTACATTTCATAGCACCACATCTCATAATGGAAGGTTGGGTCGGTGTTCCAGCCATTACCACGACGTTGAGATGTCTCCACGTAGGCAAAAACACCCATCCACGGGCCCGTACCGAGTAGTCTTAAGGCATTTTTGGGAAAGAGAATTCAACTTTCAGATCCAAGTTTCTATGTAAAGCTTTTAGGTCCAAGTTTCAGTATCAAACTTCCAGCACCAAAAAGATCCAAGTTTCAATGCAAAACTTTTAGGACCAAGTTTCAGTATCAAACTTCCAGCACCAATTTTTAGTGTTGGAAGTTTATTGTGTTTGGGATCTAATACACTCCATAACTATTGACTTATACATAAGTATAATGTATAGCTTTAAACCCCATCCGGTACTCATAAATTTCATTTACATAAATGATTGATGACATTAAAACCACAAATAGTACTTCCCATCCACTATAATCCTTGAATTACATACAATAAAACAAGCAAGAATCTTACTGTTAATCCCTGTTAAGTGAGTGTTTATGATAACTTGTAATAATTGTCCTCGTGTAAAGAAATTATGCTAATAAAATATTTTGAAACATCCAGTTTTACAATTTACCTTAAAAATTTTCTAACTGGTTTGCTAGAAGTTTAGATAGCTTGTCCATAAGAACTATGACAGCTCCTGTTCCTAAAATCTGGTAATGTGTTGAAAATTTAAATTCATAATCTATGTTGATGAAGAAGAAGCAGAATCAACGACCTTGCCATAGGATTTTGGATAGTTCTTTATAGGGAAAATGACACATATAGCCTACGAATTTTTTAAGGTTAATCCTTTTAGTCTCTAAACTATTTCCGTAGCTTTATGAGGGAACAAAGTCTTTTTTGCTGGGTCGATTACGTCCTTCTTGACACAATGAAGGGGTCACCCGGTACCCCTTTGCCACATAGACATTTGGTTGACCAATTTTCCTTTTCCACATAGAATTTGACCAATTTTCCTTTGCCACATAGACTTTGACCAATAATACTTGAATCATTCATTTATCCATGATTACATAATGACAGTTGGTTCCAATTCCATACATGGGACACACACACAATGTCGAGTTCATCACGATTTTAGATCTACATCTTCTGATTCACCACATTCAACTTCGGAATCCAAATGATGCTTCCCTTTTTCCACTCCAAGAACATTCTTCTTCTTTTCTTTTTCAGTTAAACCAGAACTACCTCCTCAGCCTGCAGCAACTTCTGATTCTCTTTCTCCAACTCACCGGATTCATCATCATTTTCATTTGGAGTATAAGTTCTAGGTGATTCATGAACAATGCCTCATTGTTGCAATTGGTAAAAAAACTGGTAAATTGAGTGAAAAGAAAATGATGACAACATGGAGAAGTACCATACTCTGATTTCACAAACAAAGAAATTCATATATAATCTAATTTCACACATATATACATACTCTGATTTCACAAACAAAGAAATTCATCAAAATTTTCACCTGATTTTTACCAACTTAAATACCAGATTTTCTGATTTTTTTTACCTACATAGAGAAAAAACAAATAAATTACTTGAATGGTTGGCACTGGCTTAAGAGAGGCGGAGGTCGGCTACTTCAGACGGTGGCGGCGAACGTGGACAGTAGGAGGAATGATTGAACGAGGAACAGCTGAAGGCGCTGTGTGGAAGGTTATGTGTTGAAGGCATAACTAGGAGAAGATGGTAGTGAGATGGGAGGGACTGGCGTCGGTGAAGGAAGGAAATAGCAAGGAGCGACGATTTTGGATAGGTGTTCCGTCAGTGGAAATGATTGTTCATACCCCTGTGATTTTCATATGTGGTGGTATTGGGAAAAAGGGAAATATGGTGACTTAACAATCTAGGACCGAGTACTAACATTTTACGAAGGACTGAGTCAGATCAAACCGATGGTCTGGTGTGACTTTAAAGGGGCGGAGATACGGAAACTAGAATGCAGGTTCGGTTTATGTTAGGCTGGAGAAGATGTTGATGGATTTTGAGCATAACTACAACCTATGTGTTCATGCAACCCTAATTGCTTTGGATCTAAGTTTTTCACTAGTTGAACATGCAAATTGAATACCAAAGCAAAACCCTAGATCTAGCATATATAAATCGAAATCTACATATAGCTAGGGTATTGAAGTTTACCTCACTTGTTATGTAGCAATAATAAGAAACCTTGTAGATCCTTGACTCTTGAAAGCTTAGTGCCTCAAATGTGACACCTCTAATGGCTTACAAACACCACTAGAAAGAGGATGAGAGGAGAGAGGAGCGAATAGCACCAAATTTCGGCTAGGGTTTTCCAAAAGCAAGCATTGGCCGAAAATCATAGGTGGTGGGTCTTTATATAGTTGTGGGTTGCTAGGGTTTTCTGGAGGAAACCCTAATTTGCTGCTTAAGGCTTAAGCAGCCCATGGATTCCACATCTAGAGGCCAAGGACGAAACCTATAGGGTCTCCCTATAGTTTTCGTCCACTCCCATCTAAGGAGTCCAATAGCCCAATTTCACAACTATCAATGATTTGCAAAACAGCCCTTGTTCCTTTAATCAGTTCCTTTAATCCCAAAATTAATTTCTTATTAAATACAAATTAAATAACATGATTTCTAATTAATATATTATTTTGATAATATATTAATAAATCAATTTATTATTCCAAATAATAAATTCAAACTCTCCCTCAAAAGTCATCCTGTCAAGTTGCTAGAGTGAAGGCAACCCAAAAGGACCATGCTACTATCAAATCAAGTACATACCAATTATAGTTATGGTCTTAGACACTTAATCCAACAGTCTCCCACTTGGATAAGTCTAATAACTATGATTGCAAGTATGACCTCAAAATTTGACCAGCAACCGTAGCTTTCAAAAGCCGTTGTCGAACTCTGACCTAGATAATTACGTGTCCTTAGATAAAGGATCAAATATTCCTCCATTCTACAAGATATCATATGGGCATGAGACATGGATTATAATCAATCTCTCTGTCCAAAGTATGTTTCCCGATTTCTAATTTATGCCGACTAATATCAGACTACTAATTGAACACATCAATTTAGTCCAGGCTTAGTCAAGCGCTTTAGATGTCATCATCAAATCATCGAGGGGACCACATATATCGCTTTTCCCCATTAGGGCAAAAGGAACGGATAAACTTTGACTCATATGTTTGTACTATTCACTCATCAAATCACGCACAACAATACGTTTTATAACATCAAGTTACTGATGCGTTTACATATTATCAATGCACAACTGACTTGTAAACAACAACTCATATGTTTCCGTTTCAAGAATATAAGATATTATCGTCTCAAAATTACTCGTGTTAAAATCCATAAAGCAATTATTTGAGCGTGGGTTAATCCAATACTCAAATCCCCATTTCAAAAGTACTCGTGAATGTTGCAGCAAACCATTGCTACGTCTAAACCCTTATACAATCTACAATCCAATTCACGACAGTCTTAATTTACTACTTACTTCCAAAGTATGATGTTTTGAATAATCCAATTATTCGGGAAGTAAAACATGCGGAGTGAAACACAATAATAACCTAATTAACTATGGTCTCAAAACTATTGAATATAAATAAAACACTTGTTATTTAATCACCATATTAATCAGACTTTATTAATCGTATAATGTTTCGATTAATCAACCAAACACTTGAATTAAACATCAGTCATGCCATGTTATAAACATGCATACTATGTCTCTCTGTGGTCCTTCCTTTGTGTATACATCAATTGGATATAATTCCAATGATACTCATATCACAATTCCAAATCCATATTACAAGCGTAAGAATTTCCAAAATTCTTGTCACCACTAAATGTGTTAGAATCTAACCTTTCATGCAATGATCCTTTTGTGATGACGTGGCCTAAAACTCACAAAGACTTTGTCGACGATGTCACAAAATGATCCATTGAAACTTTGTTGCTTAAAACAATTTCATGGTAATGAAGTATCAAATTCAAGATACAATTCTTGAACACCTTCCTTGCATTAAGGTTTCTAACTCATATGTAGATAATAACCAACTCCCATTATGGAAACATTTCCAAATTCCCATATGACTGTCAATTCTGAACAAGAATTATCCCAATATGAAACATGGTAGTATGATCTGTCCAAATGCTATACTTCCAACTGTTCATAAGCAACCAATCTTCAGCGAACTTCAGATTATCCTTTAACAGTTGTTCAGCAACTCTAGTGATATCCAGTTCCAGTCCTTTTCTCTTTTTAATGCCCTAGGCATTTCGAAAATTTAGAACAAGCGAATACTATAGAATATGTGATCAATCCTATATATTAAGCATATGGGATTCGATACATAATGTCTTACATAAAGACATGATACTTGATCAGTCTCATGCTATAATATTTCCATATACAGAATTTCCTATGTTGAATCATTTCAACACGATACTCATATATGTTCATGACTAAGCTCCATTAAAATCCTTCAATCTAAACTTTTAGAGTTGTAATGAACTATAAGTGCTCTCTCCACTATAACTTTCTACAGCGAAACAATTTTCAAATATAGCAATTTGCAAATTAAAAACTTTGTTTCCTATAAATAGCATTGCCAACTTGCAATACTTAGCACAACAATCATGCTCCCACTAGCATAACAATTATACTCATTCCTGCATACAATTATGCTCCCACTAGCTTTGACATGTACCCAGAAATCAACTGGACTTCTAGAAATCAATACTCTTGACTTCTCACTAAAGTTCAGATTTCTGATACGTGATGCTTTGATAAGTCTGCATCTAGACTTCTCAACCCCATACACCTTCATTAGATAGCATACGTGTGTGTTTAAACCTTTTCAGAACTTACGAAAATAATTCTTGAACGTTCAAACTATTTCTTGCCCTTTCTCACAATTTGAACTATGAAAAGGGATGTCGTAATCATATATGAAATTGAGAACGCAATTATCACAATTGCTAACCATAATGATATCAATTCTGATTTAAAAACTACTAGCGAAAGTGTTTCCTCATAATCATTTTCATGAATTAGAGCGAAAACTTTTGCCACCTAGATTTTATGGTGTATGTGTTCCTATCCATGCGAATTTATCATTTCCAACCTACAATCATAATATAAGGTTGATGACAAAACCAAAATCAAATTTAGCTTACATGGACTGAACTTTGCTTATTCTTAATTTCCCGCCTTCTGGTAGCACAAGGGCCTACCAATGCTACTAAGTTGTCAAGCATATCACTTCCATTAACCAATGTACTCTCACTGACCGATGTGCTCTGCCTACTGCAATCAAATGAGAACCATAAAACTCATAAGAATTGCGAACTCAACAGGAAGGTGCACAGAAATAAGAGTATGTCAACTTAACATGTTAGGTTATCAACCTCAGGTCATGTGCTAGTGATAACTGAAAGGTTTATTCTTGATTGACTTTTGAAACTCTTCAAGACAAATAAGACACCCACTGACTTCTTGACATATAAATTCATTTCTTCAAGGAACATTCCTTGACAAGCCAAAAACAAATACTTATAAGTTAATGGGGACTCTTATCAAGACAACACTTCATTTAATTGGTATTAGTTTATCTTTGTTTTAACCAAAATATCACAACTACCAATTTCAAATGTACTAGTGCGAGAAAACATTTCTACTCCACATTTCATGAGGTGTCATAAACCGACTTAGTTTGAGATGGGATTAGTAGTTAATAGAGTATGAATCTAAAACTTGATTCTGAAATGAAGTATGACTCATCTATTGATTAAACTATTTCAACAATATCTGATTCCTCTTCTTAGTTAAAAACAATTTCACTAAGATGTACTAAGAGGATCAATTGTGACATAGTTCAATAATCATTAAGATGATCATAAAACATGATACTAAGGTAATCTCCTTTTTTTTCAGGTTGGAGAAACCTTTATCTTTCTGTCTAATAGATTCTTCTTATTCGTTCTGCCACTCTTTGAAACTTTTCAAAGAATCATAATTACACTTAATCTTATAAGTATAACCATATTTGTTGAACCATCAGCAAATCATGACGAATAGACTTATCATCTTTTGTGGTGGATCCAAATAGTCCACATCAATGTGTACTAGATCCATTAGTCATTTACTTTGACTCACATAAACATGTGATCAACGAATTAGACTTAATCTTCCAAAGATCATGATTCTCATACATCACACAATTCGAATTGTATGACTCCAAGTTTCTATCCAACTGAAACTTGGGTGATGAGAATTCCTTTTTCACTTGGTCAATTATGACATTACCACAAATGATATAACAAAGAATCAAATCCATATTTAATATTGCTAATAATAGAAATATAACCACCAATTTTCATAAATGTCATTACTGATGGGTTTTGAGCATTCTAACACTCCTATGGTGTACATGCAACCCTAAATGCTTTGGATCTATGTTTTCTCTAATATACATGCAAACTTTCAAAATTCCAAAGCATCATCCTAACTAGCATACAATGAAGTATCTATACTACAAAATTCTAGTTAGATGACATACCTTTTAGTGTAGTTGGAAACCTTGAAGCTTTAAGAGCCTAGCACCAATAATGGCAATGCCTCAAATGGAACCACAAATCACCACCAACAAATGGATGAACTTGAGAGAGTATTACTTGCACTCAATTTTGGCTAGCACTCTTGTGTATATGCTTAGGTGCCGATTTTGCTAGCTAGAGGGGTTCTTATATAGTGTGGCTTAATTAGGGTTACACCATGAAAACCCTAATGTGCATGACTTTCCACATTCCTCATGCTCCATGGGTTTTAACCCTCCATGGAGTATCCATGGGTTACCACATGGGTTTAGCCCAACATAAGGAACTATGGATCATAAGCCCACTTTATAAGAATGAATGATTTACCAAATCAACCCCTTATATTTAATTAGTCTCTTTTGATCAAAAAATTAATTCCAAATTAATTCTTGATCAATACTAATTAAATAATATGATTTCATATTAATATATTAGAACTTATAATATATTAATAAATCATAATTATCCTCTTCTCAAAAGTCCATCCTTCAGATTGTTCTGGTGAAGTGCAGGCCAAATGGACCATGCTACTCTCGGGTCAAGTACATACCAAATATATTTATGGACTTAGACACTTTATCCAACAGTCTCCCACTTGGATAAGTCTAATAACTATAGTATAACTTCAGGATCCGACTAGCAATCGTGGCTCTTAAAAACCTTTGCCGAACTTAGACGTACCATTTTAGATAAGTGATCATAGAATCCTCTGTTCTCAAGATATCAGCCGAACAAACACATGGAACACAGTCAGTCTTATTGTCCAGCAGTTTGTTTCCCGATTTCTGATTCGTTTGACATAGAACTTAATCGAACACATCAATCTAGTTATGACCGGGCCCGGCACATGTCAAAACAAAATCATCGAGGGGCCCAAGATATCGCTTTTAATCCTCCAAGGACTAAAAGGAACAGATAAACATTGACAGTATATGCTTGTACTTACTATTCACTGAACCATACACAACAGCATGTTTTATAACATCGAGTTACCGATGCGTTTTCGTACTATCAATGTACGACCAACTCATAGTCAACAACTCATATATCTAGGTTTGAAGATTATATGATATTATCGTCTCACAATCACTCGAGATAAATTCCATGAAGTGATACAAGTGAGCGTGGGTTAAATCCAATACTCAGACCTTATGAGCACTCATGAATGTCATAGCAAAGTCTGACCATTTCTGACAATCTACAAGCTAAATTCATGACAGTCTTGCTTCAATACCTACTTCCAAAGTATGATCGACTGTGGATGGTTTGAATAATCCAATTATTCTGGAAGTCAAAACATGCAAAAATGAAACAATAGTAAAACAATTGACATGAGACAGTACCATACTAGTAAATAAAAAACACCTTTTATTTAAGCATCAAATGTCAATTACAGCTTATCTATTCCAAGTTTCGAAATAGCTATCTAATCATTAAAACTAATATCATCCCTCAGCCCAATACGCCTCGCATGCTGTAAATGCTTAACCCTACTCAGTCCCTTCGTGACGGGATCTGTCGGGTTTGCCACGAGGAGTCCTTCTTCTATCTTGTGTCTTAGTGATATTTCATGTCGATGTTTCTGGACCTACCATGATCCCTTGGTTCCTTGGCTAAGGCAACCGCACTATCGCTGTCACAAAAAATCTCCACAGGCTCCTTTATAGTTGGTACAACTCCAAAGTCTCCGATGAAGTTCTTCAACCATATCGCCTTCTTCATCGCTTCGCTTGCTGCTATGTACTCTGATTTGCACGTTGAATGAGCTACAGTCTCCTGCTTGGAACTTTTCCAAGTAATTGCCCCTCCATTCAGGGTAAACACCCAGCCCGACTAAGAGCGGAAATTATCTCTATCGGTTTGAAAGTTGGCGTCACTATACCCCACCACTCTCAAGTCATCACTCCCACCAAGTGTAAGGACCCAGTCCTTAGTCCTTCGCAGGTACTTGAGAATGTTGATTACCGCAGTCCAGTGAGCCTTGCCCGAATTCCCTTGATATCTGCTGACCATGCTCAAAGCAAAGGCCACATCAGAGCGAGTACAAGTCATTGCATACATGATCGAGCCAACAGCGGAAGCATATGGTAATCGACTCATATCAACTATCTCAACTTCTATACTCGGACTCTGAGTTTTACTCAGTTTGGCATTGCTCTGGATCGGTAAGTCACCTTTCTTGGAATTATGCATGTTGAACCTCTTCAACACTTTGTCCATGTAGGTACTTTGACTAAGTCCAATTAGTCTCTTACTCCTGTCTCTCAATATCCTTATCCCTAGGATATAGGCAGCTTATCCAAGGTCCTTCATAGCGAAACACTTCCTAAGCCAGGCTTTCACCTCCTGCAAGGTTTGATGGGTTTTAGTATACTACAACACCCTATGGTACACATACAACCCTAAATGCTTTGGATCTATGTTTTCTCTAATTATACATGAAATATTGTTTCCAAAGCATTAATCCTACAACTAGCATACAAATGACATAATCAACATAAAAGAGAGTTATAGAATTACCTCTATGTTGTAGCTTGTAGAACTTATTGAGTTTGACCTTTAAGAGCTTAATGCCCCAAGTGTTTCACCTCAAATGGAATCACAACACACCTAGAACAAAGGAGACTTTTGAGAGAGTATTTCTTGCACCAAAATCGACTCATGGAACTCCAAGGATCACTAGTGTCATTTTGGATGCTAAGTGACTGCTTATATAGTGTGGCATGATTAGGGTTACACCATGTAAACCCTAATGGGCATGAATTTCCATATTCCTTAGGCTCCATGGGTTTAAACCTCCATGGATCGTCACATGGGTTTAGCTCAACCTAAGGAATCATGGATCATTGGCCCACACCATAAGAATGAAGGATTTACCAAATCAACCCCTTATATTTAATTAGTCTCTTTTAATCACAAAATTAATTCCAGACTAATTCTTGATCAATACTAATTAAATAATACGATTTCATATTAATATATTAGAACTTATAATATATTAATAAATCATAAATAACCTCTTCTCAAAAGTCCATCCTATCAAATTGTCCTGGTGATATGCAACCCAAATGGACCATGCTACTCTCGGGTCAAGTACATACCAATTATAGTTATGGGCTTAGACACCTAATCCAGCAGTCTCCCACTTGGATAAGTCTAATAACTATTATTGCAAGTACGACTCCACAACCCGACTAGCAATCGTAGCTCTTAAAAGTTGTTGTCGAACTTTGACCTAGTCAATAACGCGTCCATTAGATAAGGGATCATATATTCCTCCATTCTATATATCATATGGACTGAGACATGGATTTTAGTCATTCTCTCTGTCCATCTGTTGTTTCCCGATTTCCGATTTATGACGACTGACTAATTGAACAAATCGAATCAGTCCAGGCTTGGCCAAGCACTTAGGGTGTCATCACTAAATCATCGAGGGGCTCACAGATATCGCTTTTAACCACATGGGGTAAAAGGAACGGATAAACTTTGACTCAAATGCTTGCTTGTATTTACTCATCAAATCACACACAATAATATATTTTATAACACCAAGTTACTATTGCGTTTACATACGTCAATGTGCAACCGACTTGCAACTACAACTCACACGTCTTGGTTTCAAGAATATAATATATTATCGTCTCACAATCACTCGTGATAAAATCCATGAAGTGATTCAGATGAGCATGGTTTGAATCCAATACTCGAATCTTATTCCAGGAGTACTCATGAACACTACAGCAAACTTGTGTTATGTCTAAAACACCTAGACAAACTACAGACCCATTCATGACAGTCTTGCCTCAATACCTACTTGCAAAGTATGATCGACTGTGGATGGTTTGAATAACCTAGTTATTCGGGAAGTCAAAACATGCAAAGTGAAACACAAGAATAATACTAATCCTATATGGCCCCAAAACTTTTGAGTGCCATATTGATTACTCATTACTTATTGTATAATGTTTCGTTTTATCAACTTAATACTTGAATTAAAACAATAGATATGCCATGCTCCAAGCATGAACACTATGTTTGTCTATGGTCCTGAATTTGTGAAATAGATCAATTGAAAAACATTTCAATTATGCTCATTTCATAATTCCAAATCTTTATTGCAAGTGTAAGAATTCCAAATTCTTGTCACTGCTAAACTATCATGTAATGCAGCCTTTGTAATGTCATGGTATCAAAAGTCACAGAGACTTGACCAATGATATTATAAAATTTTTCACTGGAGATTGTTGACAAAGAAATTCCATGGAAGTGAAGTCTCAAATTCAAAGTACATTCCTTTGAGCATCCTTCTTGCATTAAGTTTCCTAATCTTTCACAGATTTAAAGAATAACTTCCACTTATGGAAACATTTCCATATTCCCATTTTGACTATCATTTCTGAACAAGAGTTACCTCTTCTCAGAGTATGTCAATATGGTCATTTCAAAAATTTTAAATATACTTCCAATTGTCCATGAGCAACCAATCTTTCGTAAACCTCAGATTGTCCATGACAACTTCTTAACCATTTTAGTCATATCCGGTTCTATTCCTTTTTCCCTCTTAATGCCCTAGGCATTTGGAAAAATTAGAACACGAGAATATTATAGCATATGCAATCGATCCTATACCCGAAGCATATGGGATGCGATTCATAATGTCTAACATAAAGACCTGATACTTGATCAGTCTTTTTCTATAATATTTCTATTTGCCATGTTCTCGTAATTCGAATTATGAAGAGGGACGCCGTAATGATAATCAAATTTTGAGAACGCAATTAACATTTCTATATATAGAATTTCCTTATGTTGAACCATTCCAACATAAAATTCATATATATTTGACTAAATTTGATTAAAACTCAATCTAAGCTTTTAGATTTGAAATGAAGTATAAATTCCTCTCCCTTAATTATAGCAAAACAACTTTTCAAATCCACAACTTTGCAAATTGAAACTTTTGTTTTCTATAATTAACATTGCTAACTTGCATCATCGTCCATAATAATTATGCTTCCACTAGCATCATAATTATTATCTTACTTGCATAACACTTATGCTCCCACTAGCTTTGACATGTACCAAGAAATAAGTTGGACTTTTAGAAATCAACACTTATTGACTTTCATTACCAAAGTTCAGATTTCTGATACGAGATGCTTTGATAAAACTTTATCTAGCCTTCTCAAAATCATACACCTTTCCTTAGATAGCTCACATGTGTGTCTAACACAATTTTAGAACTTATAGCAATAAGTCTCAAATGTTTATACCTTTGCCAATTCTCACAATTCGAACTATGAAGAGGGATGCCGTAATCATAATCGAATTTGAGAATGCAAATATCACAATTTCTAACTATTTAAAATCTACTTAGTGAAAGCATTTCCTCACAATCATTTTCATGAATTGGAGAGGAACATTACGACACTTAGATTTTATGGTATATGTGTTCCTATCTATGTGAATTTGTCATAACCATAATCACAAGACAAGGTTTGTGACAAATCCAAACTCATATGGACTGAACTTGTTCAATCTTAATTTCTTGCCACCTGGCAGCACAAGGGCCTACCATTGCTTCCTAGGTTGTTATGCAAACAACTGAGAACTCATAGAACTCACATGCATAGTCAACTTAACTGGATTGGGCACAGAAACAAGAATATGTCAACATGATAGGTTACAAACCTCAAGTCGTGTGCTAGTGATTAACAATAGGTTTACTCTTGATTAGTTCTTGAAACTTTCAAGATCTTTAAGACTCCCACTGACCTCTTGACATATAAAATTCACTTTGTCAAGGAACATTACTTGACAAACAAATATTCAAGAGTTAGTGCGGATTCTAATCAAGCCTAACACTTCAAACAATTGGTCTTAGTTGGTATTTGTTTTACCCAAAACATCACAACTTACCAATTTCAAATGTACAAGAGTAGAAAACATTTTACTCTACATTTGATAAGTGTTATAAACCTTCTTAATTTAATGTCACTCATGGCACAAGCTTGGAGTATGACTCTAAGACTTGTTTTTGGAACGAAGTATGACTCATCTTTTAGATTTAACCATATCAACAATTCACGAATCCTCTTCTTAGCCATAGAAATGCACTAAGATGGCTTTAGAGGATCAATTGTGATATGGTTGTCATAGTCATTAAGATGATCATAAAACACGATACTAAAGTACTCTCCTATCTTTTTAGATTGGAGAAACTTTTATCTTTCTGCCTAATTTGATTCTTCTCATTCGTTCTGCCATACATTGAAACTTTTCCAATGATTCAGAATTATACTTAAACTTGTAAGCATAACCATATTTACTAAACTTTAGTAAATCATGATGAATAGTCTTACTGTTCTTTGTGGTGGATCTGACCAGCGCACACCCAGTGTACCCGATCCCCTAGTCCTTCACTTGACTCACATATACATGTGAACAAAGAAGTAGTCTTAATTTCCCAAAGATGAAGGTTCTCATTCATCACATAATACAAGTTGCATGATTCCAAGTTTATATCCAACTGAAACTTGGGTGATGAGAATCTTTCCTTATTTGGTAAATTTTGACACTACCACAGAATCAAATCCATTTTCCAATATTGCTATCAATGGAAACATATAAGCATCAACTTTTCACAAATGCCATTGTAAGGAAATTCTAAAAATAAGATAAATTTCAAAATTTTCTTTATTTATAAAAATTGCGGAAAAACTTATCCTTACGATGCAAATGCATATGAAAACTATGTTGTTATCTATTCCAAAGCAATCTATCATAACTCTTAAGCAGCAGCTCAAAAAATCCGATCATCAAACCATGCGATCGAAATCCATCTTTGCGACCAGATTCAACATACTCTTCCTTTAAGCTTCCTTTATCTTCTTCGATCCTTCAAAACATCAAAATGTAATTACATTACATCATGTATTAAGGATCTCCAAATAGGAACTTAATAGAGTTAGATATTGGACTTACCTGAAGCAGAGTCATACTCTGACTTTACCATCCTTGTGGTCCTTCAGGTAGATACGGCAGCTTCACAACCAATGCCCCTTCTCTTGGCAATAGCAACATATGAACTCTTTGGAATGGTACACGGGACTATCTCAGACTTAGCCTTTCTCTTTACCATTTGGTCAAATGACTTGACCATGGTCGATCCCTTTCCATTAGGAAGAGAAAGCTTTTCTGGACTTCCAATGTTACCATTGTCAATATCCATGGAAGTTTGGAGAGTAGATCTTCCAATCAAATTTGCTTTACCAGTGCGCCAAATCATTGTTGATTCAGCAGCAACAAGCAAATAGGCAAGATCGATAAGGGTCATGTCGTGATTTATCATATAGTAGTCCTCAATGAACTCACTATACGACTCAAGAAGTGATTGAAGAACCCATTCAACAGCCAACTTCCTCAAGACAACGACACCCAATACTCTCAGCCTATCAATATGTGACTTCATCTCCAAGACGTGGGTACACACAGACTTTCCTTCCTGCCAATAGGGATTTGAGTGACCTTGAACTTGTGGGTTAGGGATAATTATTGGAGGAGGTGGAGTAAGTGAAGTTCCACTACAACACGAAGAAGGGATTAATCTTTCACCTTGATCGTCTTGTGGAATATCATCTTTATGAAGAAATCTTTTTCCAAAAGATTCGGGAAGACCATGGTTGTCTGAACTTAGACATTTATGAGGGAGAAATTCAAGTTTAGTTGATTTTAGTCCTTAATATAACACCCAACATGAAATATTAAGGCTAGGACCCAACACAATACTTTACAATTCGGAAGAGGGATGCCGTAATCCAATCGTAAAATATTTGAAGGTAGGTAAATGACGATTTACCAATTTCCACCATGAAAAACGAAATTGATTATTGAGTTTTAAATGGACTGAAACTCCTAGATCCTTTGAGATTCATTGAATTTTTCAATGGCATGTTTAAATCTCGATTGTGCCCTTCAAGTTTGTGACTGGGATGCCGAGAATCACAAACAAGGTGTGAATAACCATGCAAATTAGCTTGGTACACCCAATGTTACAACCACTTAATCAATGTGTCGGTTAACCACACACGCTCCATTGATCTATGATTAACATCAAGCTACCCTTTGCCACACACTGTCAGTCCCAAGTAAGTGTGCTGGTTAACCACACACGCTCCACTAACGACTTAACAAGGTGCAAAGTGCAATTTCATGGGTTAGCACCAAATTCACATTTTCCTAAGTAACTAAGATTGGGAATTTATAAGTGTTTAGTTACTTAGTATTTCATTATACTTTTAATGAGAATTTAAATGTCCTGTCAAACCCGTTCGGCTAACGACCCTCCACCAGTCAAGGAAACGGTGGGTGAGAGTGGACACCCATTAAACTGCCATTTTATAGGCAGTAACCTTATACCCCCCTTATAGACCGGCTTCATGAATGAGGTCTACTAACGGTAAAACTGCCTTTACTTTTATACATATATATATATATATATATATATATATATATATATATATATATAAATATTAAACCTATAATATTATAATAGTATAAGGGTTGAATTTTACACTTTTAAAATTCTAGGGTTTGGAACTAAATGTTTCAAAGTGAGACTTTGCATTTACAAATTCCAAAACTTGAGGGCAAGTTTTGAACTATTCAAAAAACTTTTGGTATCCATAACTTATGAGTTTAATATAGGTTTTATGAAAAGACTCTTGACATTCCATAACTTGAGGACAAGTTATGGAGTTCATAGAAACATTTATGTAAAAGACTATTCAAGTTCCATAACTTGAGGACAAGTTATGGATGACATAAAACCATTTAAGATGACATTTAAAAATGAGACTCTTCACTTTCCATAACTTGAGGACAAGTTATGGAATTCTTAAAAAAAACATTTAGATCAACTATTGTAACTTACAAAATAATTTGTCTATGATCTAAATTAAACTCATAAGAACAAGACAATTCATATCAAACAAGTTTCAAGAAAGTAGCCTAAACATATAAACTAATACAAATCATGAAACTTTGACAATTATCTTTTATTTGGATGAGAATCATCATTACCATAACAACAAAATCAAATTTTATGAACTAAAACATTTTGTGGTAATGATTCTAATCCAAAACATGCCAAAAAAACTCGAAAATCTGCCCACTTGAGCCCCAACTCGTCGAGTACATGAACTAGACTCGCCGAGTTGGGTTGTTTCTGAGTGGACTCGGCGAGTCAGCCAGTGGACTCGGTGAGTCCATCAGTCAGATGTAAAAAATTCGATTTTTTTCAACTTTAAAAACCAATAAGCATCAAGTATAATAGAAAACAACCCTAGGCTCTGATACCACTGATGGGTTTTAGTATACTACAACATCCTATGGTGCACATACAACCCTAAATGATTTGGATCTATGTTTTCTCTAATTATACATGCAATATTGTTTCCAAAGCATTAAGCCCACAACTAGCATACAAATGACATAATCAACATAAAAGAGAGTTATAGAATTACCTCTATGTTGTAGCTCGTAGAACTTCTTGAGTTTGACCTTTAAGAACTTAGTGCCCCAAGTGTTGCACCTCAAATGGAATCACAACACACCTAGAACAAAAGAAGACTTTTGAGAGAGTATTTCTTGCACCAAAATCGGCTCATGGAACCCCAAGGATCACTAGTGTCATTTTGGATGCTAAGTGACTTCTTATATAGTGTGGCATGATTAGGGTTACACCATGTAAACCCTAATGGGCATGAATTTCCATATTCCTTAGGCTCCATGGGTTTAAACCTCCATGGACCGTCACATGGGTTTAGCCCAACCTAAGGAATCATGGATCATTGGCCCACACCATAAGAATGGATGATTTACCAAATCAACCCCTTATATTTAATTAGTCTCTTTTGATCACAAAATTAATTCCAGACTAATTCTTGATCAATACTAATTAAATAATATGATTTCATATTAATATATTAGAACTTATAATATATAAATAAATCATAAATAACCTCTTCTCAAAAGTCCATCCTATCAAATTGTCCTGGTGATATGCAACCCAAATGGATCATGCTACTCTCGGGTTAAGTACATACCAATTATAGTTATGGGCTTAGACACCTAATCCAACAAGGTTGGGATGTCATTTCCTATGAGTAGTATGTCATCCACATACAGTACCAAGAAGCTAACTATACTCCCACTAGATCTGACATATACACAGGACTCATCCTCACTTCTCAAAAAGCCAAATTCTTTGACTTTCTCATCAAAACAAAGATTCCATCTGCGGGATGTTTGTTTCAATCCATAAATGGATTTCTCAAGCTTACACACTATATTAGGGTATTTAGCATCGACAAAACCCTCTGGCTGACTCATGTAAACATCCTCAACCAACTTCCCATTAAGGAAAGCGGTTTCGACATCCATTTGCCATATTTCATAGTCATGAAACGCAGCAATGGATAGCATAACCCTAATAGACTTAATCTTCGCTACTGGTGAGAAGGTCTCATCATAGTCAACTCCCGGAGTTTGAGTAAAGCCCTTCGCAACCAGTCGCGCCTTATAAGTGTGTACCTTCCCATCCATGTCGGTCTTCTTCTTGAAGATCCATTTTCACCCGACTATCTTACGACCCGGTACATTGTCAACCAAGTTCCAAAATTGATTGTCATACATGGACTGAATCTCGCTGTCCATAGCCTCTTTCCATTTAGCAGACTCGGGGCCTGCCATGGCTTCCTTGTAGTTATTAGTTTCATCCAAATTTATCAGTATGCTATTACTGATAAATGTATCACCCTCAGATGTTATATGAAAACCATATAACACAGGTGGAACACTAACTCTAATGGAATGTCTTAGAGGTACGGACTCGTCAATCGGATCAACAGGAGTTTCCTCCTTAGGTTGACCGCCAGTGTTTGAGGTTCCTTCATCGGTTAACTCTTGAAGTCCTTCAAGGTCAATTTGCCTTCGACTGTCCCCTTGGAATATAAGTTCCCTCTCTCGGAAGACCCTTCTCCTTACAACGAAGACAACATGGTCACTCGGTCTGTAGAAGAGATAACCAAACGACTTTTACAGGTAGCCGATGAAAATACACCGCTCACTCCGAGGTTCGAGCTTGTCGTGAGTCTCGCGCCTCACGAAAGCCTCGCAACCTCAAACCTTGATGTGTGTTATTGAGGGACCCTTCCCTGTCTACATCTCCTGAGGTGTTTTGGCAACCTTTTTAGTTGGGACTCGATTAAGGATATGAGCGGCAGTCTCTAAGGCATACCCCCAAAATGATATTGGTAACGAAGCTTGACTCATCATGGAACGAACCATGTCTAACAAGGTCCAGTTGCGCCTCTCAGCCACACCATTAAGTTGTGGTGTCCTAGGTGGCGTCAACTGTGAAACAATTCCACACTCCTTAAGATAGTCCATGAATTCGATACTAAGATACTCACCACACCGATCGGATTGGAGCATCTTTATCTTCCTGTCCAGCTGATTCTCCACTTCTTGCTTAAACTATTTGAATTTCTCAAAGGTTTCTGACTTATGCTTGATTAAGTAGATATAGCCATATCTGCTGTAATCATCAGTAAAAGTCACATAGAAGCGATTAGCATCCCTTGTGGCGGTTCTGAAGTGCCCACACACATCTCTGTGTATGAGATCCAACAAACCCTCACCCATTTCACAAGAACCAGTGAAGGGTGAGTTAGTCATTTTTCCAAGCAAACAAGATTCGTAAGTGTCATCCGACCTTAAGTCGAATGACTCCAAAACTCCAGCCTTCTGGAGTTGGCCTATGCACTTCTTGTTGACATGTCCAAGACGACAATGCCACAAGGATGCATTATCCAAATCATTAGAAGAATCGATATGCAACACATTATTTCCTAAGTTGTCTACAACCATCACAGTTTCATATACACCATTACAAGGTAATGCTCTAAAATAAATAACACCATTATAATAAGCATTTATTGCACCAATTTCATTATCAAACGAAAATGTGAAACCTTGTTTGTACAAGCCATGAAAGGAAATAACATTTCTCGCCATTTCGGACGAGTAGCAACAATTATTCAAATCTATTTCTAACCCACTACTAAGAAATAAAGAGTAAACTCCAATCTTGGTGACAGGTGAAACCTTCTTATTCCCCATGATCAAGTTTATCTTCCCGTGCTCCACATCCTTACTTCTTTTTAGGCCCTGCACATCAGAACAAATGTGAATTCCACAACCTGTGTCAAGCACCCCAAGAGTTAGTATGTGATGAGTTTTTAGATAGAATAGTGTAAATATCTGCATGGGTGGGTTTGACCTTCCCATCCTTAACATCCTGCAAGTACTTGGGGCAGCTTCGCTTCCAGTGCCCCTTTTCATGGCAATTGAAACACTTTGCTTCTTTTGGGATGGCCGAGGGAGCACCAGAACCTCCTTTGGTTCCACTTGAAGAGGATCCATCAAGAGACTTTCTCTTGCGGCTCTTGGGAGGAGCCTTCCTCTTCTTCCCATTACCTTTCCCAATTGCCAGAACAGGGGCATTAACAGTAGGAGTGGTTACAACAGATTTACCTTTGAGACCACTTTCGACAGTCCTTAAAAGGCCCTGAAGCTTGCTCAGAGTGACTTCTTCCTTGTTCATATGATAAGTAATGCGGAACTTATCATAACATGGAGGTAAGGAGTGTAGAATAATATCTATAACCAGCTCCTCATCAAAGTTCACATTCAATTTGAGCAGACGGTCCACAAACCTTTGCATTTTCTGCAAGTGGCCCGTGATGGGTTCACCATCCTTCATCTTTGTTGTAATCATGGAGCAGATGATTTCATACCACTCTTGACGAGCACTCTGGTGGTATCTTTCCATCAGGTCCTGGTGCATCTCAAAAGGGTAGAAGTCCTCATAGGACTTTTGGAGTTTAGGAGACATGGTGGCAAGCATGATACAAGCTACCTTGGTGGCATCTTTCTCATGTGCCCTAAAATCAACAATCTCCTGAGGAGTAGCAGCAGACTCATCGATTTCCTTAAGCTCCTTGTCGATGACATATTCCTTGTCCTCGTAGCGAGTGACCATCCTGATATTCCTAATCCCATCATTGAAATTAGTCCCATCAAAGATGACTCTCCCACAAAGGTTCATGAGAGAGAAGGAGCCGGTAGGGTTTGAGCCAGAAGCAGTGTTAGAAGACATCTGAAAAGAAAGAAAAACAAAGTTTAGACTAGATAAAGAGTCCTTTATATAACACCCAAAATGAAATATTAAGGCTAGGACCCAACACAATATTTTACAATTTGGAAGAGGGATGCCGTAATCCAAGTTGCAAAATATTTGAAGGTAGGTAAATGACGATTTACCAATTTCCACCATGAAAACAAAATTCGTTAATTAAGTTTTAATTGGATTTGAAATTCCTAGATCCTTTGAGATTCATTGAACAATTCAATGGCATGTTTAAATCTCGATTATGCCCTTCATGTTTGTGACTGGGATACCGAGGATCACAAACAAGGTATGAATAACCATGCAAATGTACTTGGTACTCTCAATGTCAATTATCACCTTAATCAATGTGTCGGTTAAACACACACGCTCCATTGACCTTATGATAGACATTAAGCTACCCTTTGCCACCCTTACTAGTCCAAGTTAATGTGTTGGTTAACCACACACACTCCATCAACGACTTGGTAAGGTGCAAAGTGTAATTTCATGGATTAGCATCAATTTCACATTTTCGTAAAGTAACTAAGATTGGTAATTTATAAAAGGTTTAGTTACTTTATAGTTATCATTATACTTTTAATGAGAATTGTAGTCTTTGTCCTACCTGTTCGGCTAACGACCCTCCACCAGTCAAGGAAGCCGTGGGTGAGAGTGGACACCCATTAAACCACCATTTTATAAGCAGTAACCTTATACCTCCCTTATAGACCGGCTTCGTGAATGAGGCCTACTAATGGTAAGACTGACTTGATCTTATACAAATATATATATATTATTAACTTATAATACTATAAAGTATAAGGGTTGAATTTTAAACTTTTAAAATTCTAGGGTTTGGAATTAAAGTATTCTAAAGTGACTTTACAAATTCCAAAACTTGAGGGCAAGTTTTGAAACTATTCAAAACCTTTCATTACTATAACTTATGAGTTTTAATGATTTTTAAGGAAAAGACTTTTGGAATTCCATAACTTGAGGACAAGTTATGGAGTCCATTAAAAGGAATTTAGATCAATAATTAAACTAACAAGAAATGTCAAATAATATCAATGATCTAGCAAAACTCATAAGCAAGAATAATTCACATCAACAATTTTCAAGAAACATATAAACTAATATAAAACTTGAAACTTTGACAATTATCTTTGAAATTGGATAAGCACAATCATTACCACATCAAAAAACAGGTTTTATAAGTTCAAAACAGTTTAGTGTAATGATCCTAGTCCAATTCCAGCCTTAAAACTCGAAATTCTACATCCAGGAGCACCAACTCGTCGAGTGCATGAACTGACTCGGCGAGTTGGTTCGATTTGTGAGGGGACTCGGCGAGTTCCCCAGTGGACTCGGCGAGTCCACTGTCCAGACAGCAAAAAATTGATTTTTTAAGCATTAAACAACAAGTAGCATCAAGTATATTTGAAAACAAACCTAGGCTCTGATACCACTGATGGGTTTTGAGCATTCTAACACTCCTATGGTGTACATGCAACCCTAAATGCTTTGGATCTATGTTTTCTCTAATATACATGCAAACTTTCAAAATTCCAAAGCATCATCCTAACTAGCATACGATGAAGTATCTATACTACAAAATTCTAGTTAGATGACATACCTTTTAGTGTAGTTGGAAACCTTGAAGCTTTAAGAGCGTAGCACCAATAATGTGAATGCCTCAAATGGAACCACAAATCACCACCAACAAATGGATGAACTTGAGAGAGTATTACTTGCACTCAATTTTGGCTAGCACTCTTGTGTATATGCTTAGGTGCCGATTTTGCTAGCTAGAGGGATTCTTATATAGTGTGGCTTAATTAGGGTTACACCATGCAAACCCTAATGTGCATGACTTTCCACATTCCTCATGCTCCATGGGTTTTAACCCTCCATGGAGTATCCATGGGTTACCACATAAGTTTAGCCCAATATAAGGAACTATGGATCATAAGCCCACTTTATAAGAATGAATGATTTACCAAATCAACCCCTTACATTTAATTAGTCTCTTTTGATCACAAAATTAATTCCAAATTAATTCTTGATCAATACTAATTAAATAATATGATTTCATATTAATATATTAGAACTTATAATACATTAATAATTCATAATTATCCTCTTCTCAAAAGTCCATCCTTCAGATTGTTCTGGTGAAGTGCAACCCAAATGGACCATGCTACTCTTGGGTCAAGTACATACCAAATATAGTTATGGACTTAGACACCTTATCCAACAGTTACAAGGAAATGTAAACTAAATAAGATAAAACCAAAAATTTACTTTATTGATGAAATGTGGAAAAATTATCCTTACAATGCAAATATATGAAAACTATGTATCTAGACATATTTCCTAAGCAATCTATTAAACTATCATAACTTCTAAGCAGCAGCTCCAAATTATGATCATCGAACCATGTGACCGAAATCCATCTCTTACGATCAGAATTAGCTTTCTCTTCTTAAGCTTCCTTCTTTCTCTTAGATCCTGCAAAAACATCAAAATGTGACTATCACATCATGTAATAAAAATATATGAATAGGAACTTAATAGAGTTAGATAATGGATGTACCTGAAGTAGAGTCATACAACTTGACTTTACTACCTCTGCGATCCTTCAAGTAGTCAGGGCAGCTTTGCATCCAATGTCCCTTCAATTGGCAATAGAAACATATGGACTCTTCAGGAATGGCACATGGGACTATCTCAGAATTAGCCTTTCTCTTTACCATATGGTCAAACAGTTTGACCTTGGCCGATCCATTTCCATTGGGAAGAGAAACCTTTTCTGGACTACCAATGTTGCCATTGTTAAGGTCCATGGAAATTTAGGAGATTGGTCCTTCAAACACATTTGCTTGACCAGTGGACTTTAGCATTTCTATTTCAACAACAATTAGAAAATATGTTAGATCAATAAGGGTCACGTCGTTGTTAGTTAAATAGTAGTCCTTAACAAACTGACTATATGACTCATGAAGTGAGTGAAGAACCAAGTCAACAGCCAGCTCCTTTGGAAAAATAACACCCAACATCCCCAATCTGTCAATGTGCGACTTCATTTTCAGAACACGCACACACACAGAATCTCCATCTTGGTGTTTGCATGCCAAAAGGGATTGAGTAACCTTGAACTTTTCAATTTTACGAAAACGTGGGTCGGGGAGAATAACTGGAGGATGTGGAGGAAGAGTTGGAGAAGTATGATTTCCAGTTCCACCATTTCTCGAAGAAGGGAACGTTCTTTCACCTTGATCGATAAGTAGAAGATCATCTTCAGATTGAGAAGGAAAACCATTTCCAGGAAGTTCATAGTTGTCTGAACTTGACATCTATAAAGGGAGACAAGAATTCAAGTTGGTTGATTTATTTAATCCTTAATTATTAACCCAAAATTTTAAATTAAGGCTAGAATCCATATTTTTGATTTGAATTCTGAAGAGGGATGTCGTAATCAAATTCAAATCTATTCTAGGTAGGTAAGCAATAACCAGTTTCAACCAAATGAAACTCCTAGATCTTTTGAGATTCATTGAACTATTCTATGGCATGTTTAATCTCGATTATGCTCTCACTTTGTGACTGGGATGCATGCAAATTAGCATGGTACTCTCGATGTCATTTATCACCCAATCGATGTGTCGGTTAACCACACACGCTCCATCGATCAATGATAATTTACGAGACACCCATTTCCAACACTATTAGTCACATATTAGTGTGTCGGTTAACCACACATGCTCCATTAATGAACAATAAGGTGCAATGTGCAATTTCATGGGTTAGCATCAAATTCAAATTTTTTCTGAAGTAACTAAGAATGAGATTTTATAAAAAGTTTAGTTACTTTATGTCATTATACTTTTAATGAGAGTTTAGTGTCCTATCCTACCCGTTCGGCTAACGACCCTCCACTAGTCAAGGGTGCGGTGGGTAAGAATGGATACCCAAGTCGGTCATTTTACAGGCTTCTTCCTTAAACACCCCTTATAGACCAACTTTGTGAATGAGGCCTACTAACGGTAAGACTGACTTTTCTTATATATATATATATATATATATATATATATATATATATATATATATATATATATATATATATATTAAACTTTTAATTCTATAATAGTATGAGGGTGTATTTTAACCCTTTTAAAATACTAGGCGTTTAATCTTTTAGTAAATTTAAACTTTTAATTTGATTAAATTTAAACCTTTTTATGGATTTATTAATTATATTTTAATTAAACATTTAATTAAATTATTAACAACATCCATAAGGGTGTACTTTAAACCTTTTAAAATAGTAGGATTCTTAAATTTAATATTTCAAAATTAAACTATTTAATTAAATTTTAAATTGTAAAACCATAGGTTGTATTTTTAAAACTATTCAAAAATACCAGATCAAATTGTAAATAATTGAATTAATAAATTAATTTTGTCTTTATCAGAAAATTTGACCAAATCAATTATTTTGATAAGGATATACCATTACCTTTTCAGAAAATTCAATTTTAAGCAATAAAAACGAATTAAGGTAATTATCCTAATCAAATCAAGATATGAAAATCGAAAAATCAGGGATCTGACGAGTCAACTCATCGAGTCCCATGAGGAACTCGTCGAGTTCTATGAACAAATTGATGATTCTGTTCCCTCCTCCTTTGGACAATTCACAATTGCATCAAATTCAACTGAAAAACATCCTAGGCTCTGATACCACTGATGGATTTTGAGCATAACTACAACCTATGTGTTCATGCAACCTTAATTGCTTTGGATCTAAGTTTTTCACTAGTTAAACATGCAAATTGAATACCAAAGCAAAACTTTAGATCTAGCATATATAAATCGAAATCTACATATAATTAGGGTTTAGAAGTTTACCTCACTTGTTATGTAGCAATAATTAGAAACCTTGTAGATCGTTGACTCTTGAAAGCTTAGTGCCTCAAATGTGACACCTCTAATGGCTTACAAACACCACTAGCAAGAGGATGAGAGGAAAGAGGAGCGAATAGCACCAAATTTCGGTTAGGGTTTTCCAAAAGCAAGCATTGGCCGAAAATCATAGGTAGTGGGTCTTTATATAGTTGTGGGTTGCTAGGGTTTTCTGGAGGAAACCCTAATTTGCTGCTTAAGGCTTAAGCAGCCCATGGACTCCACATCTAGAGGCCTTGGATGAAACCTATAGGGCCTCCCTATAGTTTTCATCCACTCCCATCTAAGGAGTCCAATAGCCCAGTTTCACAATTATCAATGATTTGCAAAACAGCCCCTGTTCCTTTAATCCCAAAATTAATTCCAAATTAATTTCTGATTAAATACTAATTAAATAACATGATTTCTAATTAATATATTATTTTCATAATATATTAATAAATCAGTTTATTATTCTAAATAATAAATTCAACCTCTCTCTCCAAAAGTCATCATGTCAAGTTGCTAGAGTGAATGCAACCCAAAAGGACCATGCTACTACCAAATCAAGTATATACCAATTATAGTTATAGGCGTTGACACTTAATCTAACAGATGTAGCCCAGAAATTGATTTTTTTCAAAAATAGGAAGGTTATTGGTGGGTTTGAGTTGCCGCGAGGAAGAAGAAAGGGAAGGGGATATTTGTTCTTAAATGATTATAGAGAGAGAGAGAGAGAGAGCGAGAGAGAAGGGTGAAGCCCCGATTTTTGTCCATGTTTCACCCAATCCGACTAAAATAAGTAAAGATGACTAAAAGACAGGTTGCCTACAACTTGATTCCCTCATAAAGCCACAAAAAAAAACTTAAGTGACCAAACGGGTTAATCCTACAAAGTTTGTGGGCTATATGTGTCATTTTCCATTCTTTATAAGTCAAAAACTAGAACAAAATCTATGTATTGAATATTTGAAGCCACAAGCTTTGCTGATCAAATTAAGCAGTGTTGTTGTATAAAAGAAGACAAGGTATGCCCATCATAAAAAGAAGACAATACTTATTAGTTTTTATAAGCAAAAACTAATATATATATATATATATATATATATATATATATATATATATATATATACAAAGCAACATTGTTGTTCGATTATGCATTAAAACATAACATTTCTAAATTAGTATAATGTGCTATCGACAAAGAACATTGATAAACCATGTTATTTTGAAACTAAACATACAGTCATAATTATATTATTTTTTACATATGCTTATTTATGTATTCATTTTATATGAAAATAATTGTTTATTTATGTGATGATGAATCCCAAGTTTTTCAGCCTATATCACGGACTATGGTTGAGCTTCCTGATAAAAGCATACATGACATACCTGAAATGCAACACAACCAGTCAGCCGTTCACCAGGGAAGGAGACCGGGCAGAACGCTCTGATTGTTAAGTTAGATATCTGTTTAGATCATTTCTATGTAATTTGTGAGATGTAATCGATATTGCATACATGTCTCCTTCGTATTCATTTCGTCATTAATGATCTCATTGTTGAAGGTATAAAAGGTTGTACTTATGTAGATTCATTATTCATTTCTAATAGAACTCGTCCACTGTTACAGTCTTCCTTAGTCGATTACAACTTATATGTTGGAGACATCGACATTAAATGGTCTTAATCTTATCAGCTCACATCTGCGACCGATTCCTGTTATTTAACGGTTCAACTATTTGTCCTTCATCTTCGGCATGATATTTGCTTGAGGATCGGTTTGGTCGCTCAGAAAGCATTCACATGGTTCGGTTCGGCTAACCAAAGTAGATGTGAGGTGACCGATCTGATATACACCGCTTAACTTCCTAGTTTGGATTGTTATTTATAAGGATTCGAATTAATGTTGTTGTCACCGATCCTTCTAGAAATGGACAAGACTAAACTTGACTTAAATGTTGACATGAACGTTATGCAAACCTATCTCTCATCACCACCCTAGTGCATTGTAACAATAAATTCAAAATCCAACTTTGCTCTATTTAAATGATAGTTTATGATAGTAACTGCTTACTCGTTTCAACCCATGATTTCCTCTCTCGATTTATTTATTCTGTCTTTGAATTTCTTCATTGTTCTTGTAATGACGAAAGAAAATCAACGTGTTCACAACAAATTGTCTTCCATTTCCCTAAAAATTGTGGACAACATGGTTAAGCTATACAAAATCGACTCCTAGTTCAAACCATAACTTTAGTCATCAACTTAATCGATTACTAATCCTCTTTTAGGTTTTACACGAGTGTATCAGTAGTTCTTCAAGGCTGGCTTGAGGTTGTCTGCCTTTGAATTCTTGAGGGTGATTACTGATCGTTACAAATTTCATGTCGCCCAAATTAGTAACGCTCGCGTTTCTCGCTATGCATTAATAAAATAATGTAATTGTAATGGTAAAAAATTGTAACCTTTCTAAGAATACATAAAGACAATTATTTGAGTATTATGTTATTTATGTGTAGTATATGTGCTTAAATCGATATAATAAAATAGGAATAAGATACATGTCCAAAATAGAATAATAATTAGGACGAATAGCCTTGATGAAAGATGAAGTGGTCGTAACGAGGATTCCAAAGATATAAGAAATGCTCTAATCCGACTTATAACGAAGAAGTTATGATGACTTAAGATTTCGCGTTCGACCCGGTACGTCATCGAGTGTCGTAAATAGTTATCAGAGATAGATTGCTTATTAGCCTAAGTGATCTAAATGAAAGTCGTAGTAATCGTAAAACCGAGAGCGTGCATATATAGAGCGCCGAAATCTAACTTTGTATGAGGAAGTTATGATTTTTCGAAGTTTCAGCATAACTGTGTTAACACAGAAATTGAATTTTAGATCGGTTATTTTATAGCTGAAACAATCTAAATGAGAAATGAAGATCTTGTTAATAGGATTTCGTCGATATAAAGACAGTTGAGAACGGACGTCGGACGAGAGAGTTATGAATTTTGGATGGACTTTAACAGTCTAAGCTTGTTAAATATATAACTTTAAAAATAAATTCAAAAGTAGCCGATGAATTCTAAATGAAAGTTGTAGATCTCGTTGATAGCTACGTGTGGATATATAACCCACCGAAAACGGAGCTCGTATGAAGAAGATATGAGTTTTCTAAGATTTTATAAAAACCCACACACAGTCACGCACACAGACAGGTGGCACGGCGCGCCTCTAACAACCCCTAAGATTTTGCCATGTGTCACCATTAGATGACTGCCACATCATCCCCCTGACCATTTGCGTGGCGTGTATCTTCTTTTTCGGGTATAAATAGCCTTCGAAGCTCTACACATTCCCCATACCTTTAACTCATTTCCATCTCAAAATTCTTCGCGTATTAGCCCAAAACTCTCTCAGTTCTTAGTATTTCAGCGAAGCCCTGTGACCCCTGAGTGCCTCGCAGGTAGTTTCCATCAAGTAGGAGCTCTGTCAGTACAATTTCTAGACTTTTTTCTAAGGAATTTCTATAAGTTAAATTACACTCTATTATATTTTAGCATAATTAATTTATATGTAAATTCATAGTTGTTGTTATGGATTTATAAATAAGATTTTTCATTGAGTCGAACGTCATATTACTGATTGATCTACTTATGGGAATGATGTCTAGGTTGGATTTAGTAAGGTGTTTAAAGTGGGGTTTCCAAATAGTATACTCTATATACCAAACGGACTCTACCTACGATATGATCATACTTGGTTATCCTTTATCAATTATAGATAAGTATACATTAGGATTATTAGGGAATCTATACTATCATTACTCATAAGGTGTAACATCCGTGTCCTTGGATGAATTGAGTTAGGGTTTTGGAGGGTCAAAATATTGGATTTTTGTGAGAAAGGGGTCCTCATGACGTGAGACATGGAGGCTCACGACGTGAGTAGGGGCACATGAAGATTTCATCCAGGACTGAGCTCACGACATGAGCAATAAGAGCTCACGACGTGAGGAGCGTTGCAGCCCAAGCCCACAAAGTTTTAGGGTTTCCCACATATTTAAGCCCCCTTATCTCGGTTTTAGGGTTCATTTATCAGCCTCTACCTTCCCCTAACTCAAAAAACCCTAACCCTAATCCATATTGATGAATTTGGATCCATTTTAGTGTTTTAGTGCCTAAAAGAAGAAGAAGAAGAGGTTCTAGCGTGTTGGTTCAACAAGGAGGCTTCATCATCATCATATTGTGCACATTTTGGACCATTGTAAGTATCCAAGATCAAATCTTTATGAGCTCAAATTGCTAGATCTAAGTTCTAAGCTCCTTTTTGCATGTTTATGTTGGATTGCATGTTTGGGATCCATAGAGTTGGCAACTTTATGGATCAATGAGTTATTCTCTATGATTTAGTCTTATGGATCTAGAGTGTGGTTGTAATTTATGAATCTTGGTTGAGTTTGGGGCCATTTCTTGTCATTTTGACCTTAGATGGGTATAGGACATGCTTGGGGCATGCATGTCCATCAAGTAATCGTTTTTATTGGCCCTTTGAGTCCTTGATAGATTCTAGAAGAAGTAGGATTAAAGGCTTAATGGATTAAGGACTTAAAAACTGGGTTTTTAGCCTCAGACTGTTCTCACGACGTGAGACACAAGGTCTCATGATGTGAGAAGCGTTTGGTCCCGTTTCTGATCATCTGCTTGGGGCTCATAACGTAAGAAAGGGTTCTCACGACGTGAGGGCAACCCCGTTGACTTTTCCTTGGCAGAGTTGACTATGTCGAGTCGTGATGAGTTGGGATTTGATTGAGTAAGCTCTCACGACGTGACTAAGGATGGTCACGACATGAGATGTGGTTTTTGGTCATTTGGGCCTTGTTGGGATCTATTTTTCTGTATGTGGGTCTTTTTGGTGCTTGGGGTCATTTGGAGCTTTGGGTATCTTTTAGGAAGTTGGGACTTAGTAGGCTTTTGATGCTATTGGTGAGCCTCGGATTTTGGGCCAAGCTAGGAAAGGGTAAAATGGACTTTTACCCTGAGTGTTGATCAATCGGACTTGAACCCTAGCTTTAGGTTATGGACCAATTATTAATTTGGTATTATTTGTTGGTGCTAGCGCACAGAATTTTCCGAATCGGCAGTCCGAGCTTTTATCTAAGATATTCGACAGTTTGAGGTGAGTTTTCCTCACTGTACTTTCGGGTCGAAGGCGCCAAGGCCAGCCCATTGGATTGTTATCTTGGTTTATCACATGATGGTATGTTGTAGTCATCTATTATATCTGTATCCTAGTATATAGGATGATGTTATGCTTAGTGATTTGTAAGATCCGTTTGATTATCTGTTGACTGGTTATATGCTAGTTGGTGGTTGAGGTCTTACTGCTATGTGCATGATCCAACAAACCAGGGGCATTCCAACCCGATGATTGATTGGTCCCGAGGGTATTCCATCCCGAGGATGACTGGACCCGTTGTATATTGGCATTCCAACTTGATGGTTGATTGGACTTGGGGTACTCCAACCCGATGGTTGATTGGACCCCATATGATAGTATGGTATGTGGTGAGACTGGACTGCTTTCTGCGTCAGTCAATTAACCCGATGGTTGATTGGACCCGACATGTTTGGTATTCCAACTCGATGGTTGATTCCCATCGCAGACATGCCTGGTATGCCAGCCCGAGGCTGATTGGGCCAGGCATGAGTGTTTGATCATGTTAGTTTGTTGTTATCAGTTTGTGTGGTGGTATTTTAGGGGAACTCATTAAGCTTCGTGCTTACAGTTTTGGTTTATGGGTTCAGGTACCTCAGTGGACAGTGGCAAGGCGAAGGCATGACCGTACACATCCTTGGTTTTACAACTAATTGGATCTTGGGAGACTCTGATTTTAAATAATGTTTTGGAAATAATATTTTGTAAACACTTTTATTAATAAAATGGGTCGCTTTTGAAAGGTTTAAATTTGTTGAAATTTTTGGGATGTTACATAAGGAATATTAGACTAAATACTTCATGATGATTATACTAGGTCACATCAAAGGAAAGGCTAAGTGCTGAAGTGAAACACTGCCTAACGTCGCAGTCATCCACTTTAACAAGTGAATGCATAGTTACTTTCAACTTACACATAGATATAAAGTAGCTAGATGATTAAATGATATGCATGTAACACCCTAGTTTTCAAGTAATTTCAAATCCATCCCTTGAGTTTTAATTATGTCACTTTTGGTCCTTGGATTGGAATGAAGTGGCCATGGGAAGCCCTAGTGGCAAAATGGTAGTTTATGGAGCAAGAGTTGTACGTTGGGCGTACATGTGAGTATGCTAAGCGTACTAGGGCGTGCCTAGTATGCTTGGTGTACGCATATGTACACAGGGCGTACGTGTGTCTGGGTGAAAACCCTAATTCTTAGGGTTTGTAGAGTATTTAAGCATCTTATGGACCATTTCTCCCATCTTTTTCCAGCCTCCAAGTCAATGGGTCATTTTGGCAAAATCCTAACCTCCATAAGTGTGTGTTGTGAGCTAAGAGGTGATCCTTGTGTGTTTGAAGAGGAAGAATTTGCATCAAGAAGCTTGGGAACGTGAAGCAATGGTTAGATCTGGAGTTTTGGCTTCCTTTTCTATCATCCAAATGTATAAAGTTCATACATTTATGATTGTTTTGCTAGATCTCTTATTGGGTTCTTTTATGCTTCCTTTTGGTCCCAAATGCTCCATTTTGAACATGACATGTTCTGGATGAATTGAGCTGTCCTTTCAGACCCTTGGAGGGGTCCTTAATCATTAAAATGAGGTTCCAATGGCTAGAAGTGTCCCATGCAGTTGGTAGAAAGGTCTTAATGGATTAAGACCTTGTATTAAGAACTTTTGGACGTCTACAGTCATAAAGTTGGAGACTTTATGACTCTATTGTGCATTTGGACCATGGATCTATAATTTGGGCTTAAGTACTTAAGCCATTAAGCACATATTGGACTTTTGGATCTGCGAGGGTACGCCCTGCGTAGGGAGGAGTACGCCTCGCGTACTTGGTCAGCCTCCCCATAACTTGGTCAATGTGATGTCTCGTGTACGCTGAGCGTACCTCCGGCATACGCCCCGCGTACACGACTGTTTTGGGCTCCTTTGCTTTAGGCTTTGGGTATTGGGCCATCTGTTGGGCTTTGATACTTGGGCCCTAATGGACTATCTGGATAAGTGTGTTTTGGGCTAATTAGAGGATCAGACTTTGGATAAGGCCCAATAAGGAGTTGGGCCCAATTTGGAAAATTGAGCCAAGTATGGGCCTTGAAGTAATTTGAGACTTTTTGGATCAAGATTCAGGTTTGGTTTGCATTGGGTTGTGTTGGGCCGTCTGGGATTTTATGCTTTGGGCCTTTGACTTGCTGGATCTTCTTGAGTGAAGGCCATGAAAGGAATTAGGCCCAATGTGGAAAATTGGGCCATAATCGGACTTAAGGAGTTTATTTTGATGTTGGGCCTTTTGTCATTAGTTGGGTCTTGGCTTTGGGCCATGCTTGAGGAAGGGTAAAAAGGTCTTTTACCCTGAATTGGACTCTTAGTATGAGTCAGTGGCTAGATGTTGATGGATTGACATTTTGGTAACTGTTAGCGCGTGTGTGATAGTGGATTTGCAGTCAGAGATTGTTCATGGAATCAGTTGCTGATGGGGTGTTGTCTTGATGTTGGCGGTTCGGGGATCTGGCAGCCAGCAGCCATAGATCGTCTGTGTATTCGGTAGTACGAGGGAGTTTTCCTTATTGTACTTATGGGTCGACGGCACCAATGCCGGCCCTGTTGGATTGCTATCCTGGTTTATCTTATGATTGAGTGTTGTTATGATTTGTTAGATCGGTATCCTGGTAGATAGGATGTTGCTATGTCATTATGATCTATTAGATCTGTATCCTGATAGATAGGATGATGCCATGCTTAGTGATCTATAAGATCTTCATGTTTTTCTGTTGATTGGTTATGTGTTCAATTGCTATATATATGTCGACATGTGTGTGTGTGTGTGTATGTGTGGTTGGGTTGAGGCGGTCCTGCTCCGTGCTGAAGGACAACAGACCCAGGGCGGTCCAGATAGACTGAAGGCATGTGAGGCGGTCCAGTCATGCTGAAGGCCCGACGAGCGGTCCGGATAGACTGTAGGCCCTACGAGGCGGTCCAGTCATGCCGAAGGCTCGGGAGCGGTCCGGATAGGCTGTAGGCCCTGCGAGGCGGTCTAGTCATGCCGAAGGCTCGGGAGCGGTCCAGACAAGCTGTAGGCCCGGTGAGGCGGTCCAGACATGCTGAAGGCTCTATATACATGTTGTTATTTGTATATGTTATCTGTTGGGTGTTGGTACTTTGGGGGAACTCACTAAGCTTCATGCTTACAGTTTTGGTTTATGGTTTCAGGTTCTTCAGTGGATCGTGGCAAGTTGAAGGCATGACCGTACACATCCTCGCGTTTTGGACTTATGATTTATGGGAAACTCTGATAATGTGAACGTTTTGAAAACTATGTTGAGAAAGGTTCTGATTTTAAAATAATGTTTTGGAATTAATGGGTTTGTAAACACTTCTATAGAAAAAGGGTTGTTTTGAAAAGTTTAAATTTTATGAAAATTTTATGGATGTTACAATGTAGGCCCATTATCTGCATTAATTGATATCTGTGTTAAATGATATATATGATTTTTCTTGATTTAGTCATATATGTATTTTCATTTATTTACATAAAATATATTGGGTAGTGATGGGCGATGAAAATGATGAGATGATGATGAGAGGACTTGACTTTTGATGAACCAGTCATCTAGCAAAGTATAGATGACGACCACAGATTATTTTAGACATTCTAGTGGAAACGCTAGCATGCTCATAACCTGTAAGTATTAGTGAACTATATATTCATTGATGTACTCTATCCCCCCATGGTTGCCTTATTGACACATATTGCTATAGGAATCCCCGAAGCAGTACTGTCTACCTATTGATGATGATGACGATGATCCTTAGAATAGGTCCCTTGAGATCAATATTTTAGGATCAATATGTGAGAATAGCGGGAATAGATAATCGGGTAAAATATTTGATGTGAATTATATAATTAAAAGAAATTAATTATTATGGGATGAAAACCCTATGTGTTCACCAGGCCCCAAGCCTGACCCATTCAGTTTCTTTGTATCACAGGTAGCGGCACGAAGGCCCAAGGATGTTGAGTGATTTATGGATAATTGTAGGCCATAGTCTAATAAACTATTGTAAGGCCTGTAATATTTTCGTTATGCTTACATTTCTATATTGAAGATGACATCCCAAAGTTATTAATGAAACACATTTCTTCGTTAATGCTTGCTAATAATATTATCACATTATGGGGAACAAATTCTGCATTATAATTCTTTTAAAAATGATACTCTGAAATGAAATAAGCATAATTAAATCAGTCTTTTCTAGCCGAGAAAATGGGGATGTCACAAAATTACTCCAAACAGATTTCATAAGATTATGTGTTCTATAATGCTCTGTAAGGCTTTAAATGTTACCCCTACTCTTTCCATGTTCCACTACTTTTATGTGACCATGGTGAGCAATGATTGGATATCCTTCTCCTTTCGGCATGGTCTGATTAATATTTATGATGGACTAGCCTCTTATATCAAAAAGTGGAAACAAGAATTTTTCTTTGTGGATGCTTCTGCTTTCGGTGGTCCTATGTGCTTTGGAGATATTGCAGATCGAGATTGTAATCATGACCCTAAACTTACACCTGAAGAGCATTTCGTTGTTGATAGGTTGACTGTAAACTTCATGAAATGGGTTGATCCCGGTGAGGAGATGCTTGAGATAGCCTTATTGTCTAGTGCTTGGGGTAAGAGTGAAAAACGAGATGGTCCAATTCTTCAGGGTAAGGATTCCACTCTCCTAAATCGACTTCACCGGAGGCGGCTTACGGGAATCTCAAAGTCTTCCGATGGACCTGCCACTCGGTCTCTTGGATCCTCAAGAGGGGATACCCATCTCGAGGTTGAGTCAAGTATTGATTCTCATCCTTTTATTGATTTTGGCCATTCCCCTTTGCTGAATTCATTAAAGAGTGGAAAGAAGGGGTCATGATCGAGTGCTTAGGTAAGAAACCTCCTAAGTCCTTATCGAAGTAGAACATGAAGGTTAAAGTATTACAAAATAGGAAATGTGGCTCTCTTTGTGATATCGTAGAAGTAGGTGATTCCAAAATTGAGAATATTGCCTCGTTGGAGACAGTGATGGAGCGTTCTGATGATCTCTATAACCTTCCTCGAGATATTTGTTCCTTATGTTTATATCACTATTGAGAAAACTACCGCCGAAGATATTGTACTCCACGATTGTCCCATGCAGTTTGACCCTATTTTAGTTGTTAAATATGACTTGAGCATTTGGAACATTCTTATGGAGCATTTGAGTTCAATGGATCACTTAGAACTCAATAGAGCAGTTGGGGTTCAGGAAGCATGTAACAAAGGAATCGATCATATGAGAATGGAATGAATCATCTGATAATGGAACGGATCAAGTGTCAAAGGAACGTATAGTCTAAAATGGGGTGTAGAGCATCTGGAAGAGGTTTGGAGCACTTGAGAGTGGAATGAAGCAACTTAATACATTGTTGCACCATTTGATTAAGTGTTGGGCCAAGTGGCAAGCATGTTACACCATTATGAAAACATGTTGCACCATTGGCATACTTGTTGTGCCACTTTGGACCATGCTGCTCTACTCTGGTAGATCTTGCGCCAAAGTGGAAGAAGTTGTGCCAATTTAGAAGATCGTGTGCCACCTTGGAAGGAATTTGCACCACTTTGAAGGAAGTTACACCATGCTTGAAGGATGTTGCACCATCCTTGCACAAGATGGGCCATCATTATGCAAGATGCGCCATCTTGGTGCAGGATTCACCATTTTGGTTCCTTGATGAGCTATGACATCCCTGATGAGCCACACATACTATGAAGTCCTCTATGATGCTCAATATTGTTCAAGGATACTTAGAAGTTGGTGATGACCAGGGAATACACCACATTGTGCCACTATGATGGATGTTAGGCCACTACTGTTCATGATGCGCCACCTGTGCATCATGATGCTCCACTATGGCTCATGGTGCTCCATCATGCGCGTTGCTAATACTAATGTGTTGTATGCTCCACTATGGCTCATGACATCCTACGTGTTATAATTATTAATAAGGTGTTCATAGCCGTTGATGCTTATGGACACCATGACCTCGACTGCTTAGTTGCTTATGTCTTGTGTTCTGAACATCGTACTTCTTCACATGATCTCAAATTCTAACTATCTTTATATCTATACGTTCGTATTTAAGTTTACTACAACTTTCGTTCAAAACACAAGACCTAAGCTAAATCACAAGACCTAAGCAACCAAGCAGCCGAGGCCGCGGTGGACATAAACATCAACAGCTCTGAACACCTTATTAATGATGTAGCACGTAGGATGCATGAGAAAAAACTAAAGAAACTGTTCATATGTACTGAATGTGTATAAAAACAACAAGAATTTATTTTGCAACAAAAAAATATTAAAGACTAAATATACAAAAGAATATTAAGGACAAAATGTGTACAAAGTGAGAGATAGATTACCCTATGAAGTTATTTTTTCCGGTTTATCCGGATTAATCGGTCATAAATACTAAATATGTATAGATAAACAAGCTGAAGGGATAAATATAGACGAAAAAAACTCAGTAATTAAATGTATATAATTTTTTTTTTTTTTAGTTTTTATAAAAAGTGATTATCTCTTTAAAAAAAGGTGAAGAATGTTCGTCGTTCGTTGTTCGTTGTTCGTGGGGGGTAGGTTGTGACCATGGTGTTGGGGTAATAGAGACATGTCCTACGAGTTTTGGAGACGCAAACAACAAACAAGGGGGATCAGGATTCTTTCCCCCTTCCTTCAGATGGTCGGAAAGAGGGTCCTCCTCTGAGATCATCCTGAAAAGGGCGGTTAAGAACTATTCATACTTCTTAAATCCTTTTGTTTTCAAGGAAATTCTTCATTTATGTTTCTATCTTCTCATCTCAATCGTGCCACCAATCATCATCATCTTCTTCTCACATACCTAGGTGTATTATATTTTCACCAACATTTCCTTTGTTTAGTATATACATTGTACACGAGAGACAGAAATCAACTGAAAAAAAACCAGACGATTGATATAAGCTTTGATTGCCCTTCGTGCCCTCATTTCTGGTGCGATCGGAAACCCTAGGAAAATGAAAAACCCCCATTTGATCATTAACTTGATAAGGGCTACCAGTGATTTGTAGGAAAAGAAAGCTGGCGCATTCAGACAGGTGTGTGGTGGCAGAAACAGCTGCTGCCTCCACAATCACAACATATGGTTTTGAGTACAATGGGGGGTAGATGGACAACAAATGAAATCCAGTATTCTTATTTCCCGCTTTTAATTCTTGTTCTAGCTCATGGGTGTTCTTCCCTGAATCCCGAAGGTATTCTTATTTTTACTTTTTAATCAGTTTAAATATATCAAGGTATGTGTTTCAACTGTTTGTATCATTTATCAACAAAAATGCAGGATTGGCATTGTTGGATTTTAAGGCAAGAGTATCTCATGATCCATATGGAGCCTTTGCAAGTTGGAATGTGGATGACAATGATCCATGCTCATGGTCTTATGTTCAGTGTGTCTTTGGCAATGTGCATACTCTGTAAGTAAATGGAAGTATGTGTTTTAAAGGTTCTTCATTTGTGAAGTTACAAGCCTACTTTTTCATCCAATATGATCATAAATGGTTATTGATTTTATGAATTTGATCCACAAGACCACAAGACCACAAGATTCTCTTTATTCTGTGATTCTAAATTGGTTATTCTATAGACATTTGACTAACAATCGATTTTTGATGTAATTATATCCTTTTCTTGAAGTGATCTCAAAGGGCTATCTTTGGAAGGAGTACTCACACCTGAGTTAGGGAATCTCACTCACTTGAGACGTCTGTAAGTGTCAAGTTCTAATTCTTACCCACTATTTTTTTTCCAATTATGAAGGGGTATAAAAGACATTTGATTAAAGATAAACGATTATGTTAGTATGCGTTTTGAATTTTTTAACAGAGGGAGAATTGATTTGAGAGACTTGAAACATTTTCTAACTTTTTGTTTTTCCAGTGTTCTCTCACATAACCATTTTTCTGGAGTTATTCCCAAAGAGATTAGCAAACTCAAAATGTTGGAGGTACTGGATTTAAGGGATAATAAATTGATTGGAAATATTCCACCAGAGGTTGAAACGATGCAATCACTAAAATATTTGTAAGTGATATAATCCTATTCACTTTGTTCTTTATAGATTGCTATATTCCTACTTTCAAGACTCTGAATATATTTATTTATAAAAGTACAAGAAGTTCTATGGAAATGTATACAGTTTCTTGTCAATCCTGACATTGAGAAACGAATACATTTGACTCAACATTCACATGTCTAACAATTGGATTATGGATTTTGAGTAGTACACATTTCACTTCCCTTTTTACAAAATAAGGTTAAGTTTTGACTTTTAAAGTCAAATCTATTACTTTCAAGAATAAAAAATCACATGGATTTCATGACAAACTTAGCCACAAGATTTCTCTTAGTTTCTATTTGAAATCATTTTCAAAATGGGTGATCAAATATTACGTGAAATTGTATACAATTCTTTATAATCTTGATGTAGAGAAATGAGTACATTTGACTCCATTTTTCAAGCATTCACATATATAACAATCAAATTATGGTTTTTCAAGCATTCAAGCATTCCATTTTTGAAGAAAAATCATTTTCAAGAATCAAAATTGACATGGATTTTCTAAAAAACATAGCAACAAGAGTTCTTTTAATTTGTGCTTGAGATATTTTCTGAAGTGAGTCATCAAATATTTTTCGAAAACATATCAATTTCTTTAAAATCTTAAATGTTGAAAAATGAGTATATCTGACTCATTAAAAAACCTCCCAACAGGTTGCTTCATAACAACAATCTTGAAGGAAGCATTCCACATGAATTTGAGAGCCTGAATTTGCTCTACAAGTTGCAATTTGATGATAACCTTACATTCAGTGTTACAGATGCAATTGGATTTCTAAACAGGAAACTTGGACGTTGGTAAGAGTTTTCAAAAAAAAAAATCAAATTTATTTAAAATATTTAATTATGATACTTATTTCTTTTAAAAAATGATGGTGTCACATTGTGACAGCATATGGCAGGGTGGTTTTAACCATCTAAGGAATGCAGATTCTGTTATATCCCCATTCAAAGAAACTGTTATTAATTGCCTCAAACCGTTTCAACTGTAAGAAAGAAGCATAATTATATGCACCCCTTTTTTTTTAAACAAAAAAATTGAAATGTATAAATTCTTTTATTGGTTTTTATGCAGAAAAGTCACATTAACCTTTCTTTATCGTGTTTCTTGTGTGTTTTCTCGAGTTTCAGATTCAGCAAGGGCATTTCAGACAATTCTTGTGTCAATGAAGAAAGTACGTGACTTTCTTTTTGACTTAATGGACTTGATATAAATCGGATACATATATTTATATAGATATGTTTCTTTTTTGACTTAATACAAAAAGACTCTAATTAACAAGAAAAGTGAGGATATGGAGGCTTTATGCATTCAGACATCTTTCTACCTATTTGCCCTTATTTTATTTCCTATCTAGACACAAGGGTAAAATGGTAATTTACTCTTATTGTGTAAATTATCAGGTCCATTAACGCCCAAAATAGTTGAAAACACAAAAATTGATGGATGCATAACAAGTCGAAAGCTAATAGAAGAACCTACAAATGTAGCATCCGAATCTTCATATAATGATGCTGACATGTCAGCACGAGGTGACATCATAGGACTTGTTCCTAGTACCAAAAGCACCGGATGTTTCCGGAAAATAACAAAAAGATTTGATGATACTCCATCTTCATCATCCGAAACATCTGATGATGATGAAGAGTCAACGGAAAGTCAAACTAATTCAGACATGTGGAAGATCATGATAGGAATGTGTTGTGGATGTTTTCTTCTAATCACTTCCATGACTCTATCATTCATGTGTCATAATCAAGCTGTCAAAACCATTGGCCCATGGAGGCCCAAGCTTAGTAGACAACTGCAAAAAGCATTTGTTACGGGTAAATAATATTATGACTTACTATTATTATTAATTAAAATAAAAAGAGTTTATTCAAAAAGGTTATTCTTACAGCAACCTGTCCGTTGGCCCACACTGTCCTGTCAGCTGGCCCACACTGTCCTGTCACATCAACATCATCATGTGTGAAATGTGAATCAAGTACATAGTGGCCCACACTCTACTATTGGGATACATGACTTATTTTGCTTTTTGTATCGAAGACTTGTTGTTTATTAAGTGCTTATTTTGATTTTTTGTTTTCTACATTAATCCCCATCATTCAATAATAGGGTTTTATGTAGAAAAGTTTCATTATTTAGGGAAATTTTTTGATAAAGTTATAATTTTTTTTTTGAACAGAAAAGTCCCGATTATTTAACATTTTGCACAAATTAACGAAAAAAAATCTTTTTTTTGATTTTAACAGGAAATGACAGATTATATGATTTTCCCAAAATAATGGGACTGTTTTGTTCAAAAAAAAACATTTAGGACTTTATCAAAAAATTTCCCAAAATAATGAGACTTTTCGGCATAAAACTCTTCAATAATATTTCATTATACCCCCTTAATTGTATTCGAATTCCAAACCATTATTCTTTTTCACTAATTAATCTATTTTTCTTAAACATCCGATAATATTTCATTTTGTTTCCCAATATCAAATAATAAAATGCATAGGGGTTATGTTATATTTTCATCGTTTTATTCTAATTTTTATAACATATGTAATGATTTTCACTTTTTTTGAAACTTATTTTCATCGATTATACAATATCAGCTAATTTCCTTTTCATTTTAATCCAAAAATATTAAATACAAATATGATCTGTGCTTAAAAAGAAATAAAATTTTACAAGTGGGCTTCATAAAACATTATAGATACACGACGATAAATTAGTTAATTTTACCAAAAAAAAAAAAGCTTTTAAAAAGGGTTTATGATAATTGTTTTTTGTTAAATTAAGTTAAGCAGAAAGATGACATGGCAAATATAATCAGTCATGGATACTCTAAGAACGACTTTTGGTTGTTAATGTCCTTCAAATTACTATTTTTGAATCTTTATTAAAATACCATTATCATTTTTTAGTGGAATTAGGGTATTAATTATCCTCTTAATCATGATTTAACAACACAGGTGTTCAAAAACTAGATCATTCAGAACTAGAAACAGCATGTGAGGATTTTAGCAACATCATTGAAACAATGGAAGGTTGTACTTTATATAAAGGAACATTATCAAGTGGAGTTGAGATTTGTGTTGCTTCAACTACCATTACAAGACTCAAAGATTGGTCAAAACATGCACAGCTATTGTTCCACAACAAGGTTTTCTTTTTTCTTTTTTCATTTTTTAGTTTTATTTTTTTCAAACATATTATATAGATTTCATCACTAAATAACTAAAATTTTGTTGAGTTATTGTAGATTGAGATGCTTTCACGTGTCAACCACAAAAACTTTGTCAATCTTATTGGTTATTGTGAAGAGGACAAACCTTTTGTTAGAATGATGGTGTTTGAGTATGCTCCAAGTGGCTCACTCTCAGAGCATTTACATGGTAATTCTATAAGTAAATGACCATTTTACCCTTCTGTTTAAAGTCATGTCTCCATTAACTTTTTTGTTCTAATTACACCTCTTATTAAATGATGTTTATCTGAAATAAGTGGTGTATGCATAAATTCTGTTTCTTTTTTGGACTCAATGAACTGTCTGAATGTGAGTAAATGACTATTTTACCCTTATGTTTAAAATACAGTTCAAGAAGTTGAGCATCTAGACTGGAGTGCAAGGATGAGAATAATACTAGGAGTAGCATATTGTCTCCAATGCATGCATGACTTAAGTCCTCCAGTGGTGCACATGGATCTGAATTCAAAAATGATCTATCTAACCGATGATAATGCTGCCAAAGTAAGCTTCTGTGCAAAAAGACGTAAATGCCCTTCTCATCCTCATCGTTATAAATATAGACCTAGTGTTGAGAAGTTTTCTGATTTCCCAGGTTGCAGACTTGAGTTTCTGGAAAGAGTTTTCCCAGAAAGAAAAGATATCAGGGGCAAATAAGTCAAAGTGTGTTGTGATGCCTGATAAGGAGTCAAACATATACAGTTTTGGTGTTTTATTGCTTGAAATTATATCTGGGAAACATCCTTCTTCAGACCAACAAGAGCATCTTGTAACTTGGGTAAGTCCATTAAACCACTATATTTCATATCAAAGGTTTATAGAAAAAATCACAAAAAATATGACTTTTAGAACTTGCATTTAACAAAATGACCAACTTTTTAACTTTTTGCACAAATGATCACATATTCCGCAATGGACCTACTACAAAATGACTTCATGCTGTATAATGACTTTTTGAATGGTCCCCACTACAAAAGAACATGAAAACTCATGAAATTTGCAATATATGTTTCTTTTAATAATTTTAAAAAAATAATGTAAGATTTTTTTATGGTGGGTAAAGTTTGTATAATTGCTTGATCTTTTCATTATACAAAGCCACCAATAAATACAATGCAAGCCCTATAAATAAGGAAAGGATATATAGAATAACACATAAATACAAATAATAATATATCGTCTAAGAGTCCCCCGCAGTTTGAGCGGGAAGAGGCTGAATTCTCAAGTTGTCTCTAAAGTCAAGAAAAAGTTGGCGTGGTAGTCCTTTGGTGAATATATCTTCATATTGGTAGGTTGAGGGGACGTGCAAGACCTGGATTTGACCAATAGTGGCCTTTTCTCGAACAAAATGTATATCCATTTCGATGTGTTTCATGCGCTGATGTTGAACTAGATTGCCAGATAAATATACTGCAAATATACTGTAGAGATGTCATAATAAACAAAGGTTGCATGTCGAAGAGGAATGTGAAGCTCAAGGAGATTTCACAACCAACAAGCTTCAACAACAACATTTGCAACACCTTTATATTCTGCTTCAGCAATCAAGCGCATGATCGGGATATTGTGGCTTGTCGTTTAGCGGACCAGGATATAAGATTGTTTTCGAGAAAGTTGCAGTATCCGAAGGTTGGCCGTCATGTATCCGGACAGCCTCCTTAATCGACGTCAGAATAAAAACAAGTTGCGTGGAGGCTGAGGGGTATAAAATCAAACCGAGGTATTGAATACAGGCTTTCAAGGCATTAAAGTGTGGTATTCGCGGTGCATGCATAAAAAGACAAATTTGTTGCAATGCGTAGGCAATGTCCGGGCAAGTGAATGTTAAGTATTGAAGTGCACCAACTAAACTCTAATACATAGATCATAGATGGATCCAACACCGGTTCACCGACATGTATGTCCCAGTTTTGGCCTAATGCTAGGTTGAGGACATACGTATTGTGACGAGTTTGACAACAGGACTGAAGGTTTCATTGCAATCAATCCGACCTCCTGTGTTTTGCTATCGACAACTAATCGTGCTTTGTATCATTCGAGAGTACCATCGACTTTGAATTTATGTCGAAATAGCCAACGACAAAGGATAATATTTTGGTCCGTTGGTCTTTGGACAAGATCCCATGTATACTGTTCAATAAAGCATTATATTCTATGGTCATAGCATCGAGCCAATTTTTATCATGGAGAGCAACTTTTGGATTTGGTGGGATGGGAGATATGGTTTGGGTGTAAAGTGAGAAGCGGTGTTTTGGTTTGGTGATCCCGCTTTTTATGTGAGTAAGCATGGGATGAGATGTGGTGGAGGCGGATTGGGTGGTGCATGTGTGCTTTGGGATGTGTGTGAGGGGTTGGCGGTTGGTGATTCTCGGTTGAAAGTCGAGGGTGAGGAGGGGGGGGGGGGGGTTCGGTGTTGGTGGGATGAGGGTTGAGTGGGATGCGGTAAGGACGGGTTAGGTATGCAGAGGAATCCACTTCATTTAGAAAGTCATATGAAGTTGCTCGGTATTTGTTTGGAAGGTGACATGACATGACGAGATATGATGGGATTGGAGTTGGAGAGAGGAATGCATAGGTATCCATGGTGGTTGCTGGGATAGCCTAGAAACACACAAGGGGTGGAGCGTGGGGCAATTTGTTTGGTATGGTGGAAGATATGTCAGGGTAACATAGACAACCGAAGGTGAGAATATTTGGGGATACAGTGGTATAAGATTTTGGTGGGTGTAGTATTTGTTATACATCGAGAAGGAAGTATATTTGTGAGGTATGTTGATGTGTTTGATGCATAATTCCAAAAGGATGGTGGAAGGGAGGCATGTATGATAGTAGTACAGTACGAATAATTGTTTTGGCTTTACCATTTTCGGAGGATGTGTACGAACATGTGAATCACATATGGATATCGTTAGAGTTGCAAAATTGATCGAAGGAAACATTGTTAAATTCTCGACCATTGTCACATTGGAATGATTTGATTTTTCTTGAGAATTTGATTTGGATGAATTTGTGAAAGTAAAGTATTGTTTGAAATGTTTTGGATTTGGTTTTGAGTGGGAAAGTCCAGAGGTAGTGTGAGAAATCATCAAGAAGGACAAGGTAGTATTTATGGCCAAGTTTGCTAGGTAAAGCTGAAATCTAAAATATAAGTATGAATAACGTCAAATGGAGAATAGGTAATAGAAAATCATAAAAAGGTAATCGACAATGTTTTCCCGAAAAACAAGCATTACATGAAAAATTCAAAAAATTGGTCATTTTGTAAAAGTCCACCTCTAAAAGTGGTAATTTTTGCTATTTGTTTTAGTTTTTATGTTATTATTAAATAACTACCGACTCTAATTTTGCTATTTTCACAGGTGGAAGAATTTTTGAAGGACAATAAAAACATTAGTCATATGATTGATCCAACCTTAAAGTCATTCAAGCATAAAGAACTTGAAGTTGTTTGTGAAGTTATTCAAGAATGTATTGAAAAAGATGGAAGCGAGAAACCAACGATAAATAAAATAATTCGAAAACTTAGGGACGAAAGTGGTATTTCACCAGAGCAAGCAATCCCTAGATTGTCTCCCCTTTGGTGGGCTGAACTTGAGATTTTATCTGAAGATGAAACATAAAAAAAAAAGAATAACATTAAAGATACATGGAAAAAGTATACATTTTTCATTGTTAACTTGTACATGCGATAGTTTTTGTTGGATTTTATTTGATTGATTCTTGACACTTGATATATAGGTTGTATGTAAATCATTTGATGAAAATGAGGTGTCGAGATTTATGGGGTTGGGTTTTTCACCGAAGGAGTTGTTTTGTATAGTTTTTGAAAGTGTAAAAGATAATGTAATGATTATTATTATTGGGGTGATCATTGTTAGTATGTATGTACTTAAACTTAGCCCATTAGTTTGTTTTTAGCTTAGCCCATCTCGACCCAAGGCCTTGATGCAATTCATGCGCCAAGACAAGTGGAAAATTGAGGTTTTTACAATGCTGCATATTGAGTTTTGACAACTTATTGGTGCTATTTTGGTAAATTCATATATTTTTGGGAGAAATTTGCTTTTTTATGATTTTAGCGACATTGGAAATATGTGAATGTCTAGTTTATTTCATATTTGTACCTCATAATCTAATTCATGCAACAAGATAGGTTAAAATTGAGGTTTTTAAAGTGATGTCAAATTGAGTTTTGACATGTTAACGTTATTATTTTGTAAAATATTTATAAAATCTCTCGTAACTCAGTTTTTTTTTTGTTTTTTTGTGATTCATGTGGCTTTGAAAAGATATAAAATTTTGTTTATTTCACCTCTGTACCTCATAATCTATTTAGTTAATGCTCCAAGATAGGTGAAAATGACAATTTTTTATGGTGCTATCAAATTGGATTTGAGCTTAGAAACATCCATTCAAAATTAATTTAGAAATTAATTTCGGGTTGTCCTTGTTGTGGGACGTGTCCTTGTTGTGGGACTGTTTTTTGAATAATATTACATGATTTTTTGTCTAAAAAATATTCGATTGTCATTTTCTTTTTGCTTATCGGCTATATATTTCTATATATATTTAGGAGCTAATGTGAAATACTTCCAATTTTTTTTAAATGACCAATCATGTAATACACATTCATATATGAGGTAAGGTATTAAAAAATAGGTTTAAAATCCTACCCTCGTGAATACTCTATCAGTTGTCCGATTTTTTCTCTCCATTTTGGGGATACTCTATCCGTTATTTGATACTATATCTGTTATTCGATACTCTATCCAATTTTTGTTTCTCGTAGAATAAACCTTAAAACTTAAATTATGTTCAAGTTGCATCTACCTATTTCAACAATGAAACGTCATATACATATATAAGATTTCATTCGTTTGTACGAAAAGTGGACCAATCACGATGAAAGTTCAATTCCTCTCGTTGTAGATGATGTTACACCAAGTAACGAGACGACTTATTATCGACGACATTAGTTGTCTCGTTAAATAAGACAATTAATCAAGAAATCAAAACCTTGAGGAAGGGAAACGAAATCGTAACTGTCACAATCAAATAAGACAATTAATCAAGAAATCAAAACCGAAATCTATGATTAATAGCACTTAATTTATTTTTGTAACTGTTAACTAAAAAGAAATAATTGCAAAAAGGTCCATCAACACAAGTTGAGTGCCCCGAAGTTGAATTGACTCGCATTTACACCCCTGTGCACGCAAGAGAGAGCCTTGATTCTAATAAGTCTTAAAAAGGTAGCTAGTCTTTGTAATTATATACCCATTTCCTTTTCATACTCCCATCAATGTGGGATGAGTTAAAACCATTTAACCCACTTATTTTCCTCTTCCAACTACCACACTTTGATAAGTAATTTCTCATTTATTTCTAATCCGTTTTGGACGTGTGATATATCAAAACGAATGTATCACAGAAGAGAACACGAACACATAATCATTTGTCCTTTTTGATTACATTAAAATTTCGAAATTCGTGCTCAAAAATGGAGAAAATCCATTTTTGGAAATTAATTTTCCAAAAGATTTGTCCGTGTTAGTCTTTTAGGATTTTGAGAAATGTTCGTCGTTGATACCTCTGTTTCTAATATAAGGATCAATGAATAAATGGCAGTTTTGTAATTTTGGTTTATATTGATTATTTGTTATAAACTTTGGTAATTGGTAGTTTGTTTTATGTTAATACTTTGGTAGCTTAGTTTATGTTATTACTTTGTTAGTTTGATACTTTGTTAATTTGTAGTTTGGTTTATGTTAGAATTTTTGTAGTTTGGTGTTTAGTTTATGTTGATACTTTGTTAGTTTACAGTTTGGTACTTTATAGTTTGGTAATGTTAGTTTATTATTTTAGTTTATGTTGATATTTTGATAGTTTGGTATGTTGGTAATTTATATTTGGATTTATATTGATATTTTGGTGGTTTGGTTTTTATTAACGGACATATTTATTTTGTACACGGAGGATCCTCCTGATGCTATGTAACTCGACATCTAAAGTAAGACTTATTGTTGTCGACATAACATTATACTGGGGAACAAGGGGGATGAAGATGAAGTACCCGAGTACTTTTATGTTTTAGTTTATGTTTCATAAATATTTTAAGTTTATAGTAACTGTTTTATATAATATATTGTTTTTCTGTATTTATTGAATTTGATACTGTTTTTCTATATTTTAGTAGTAGTTTTTATGTATTTTAGTAGGTGTTGTTATAAAAGAAAAGCATTAGGTTCCACATTAGCATTAGCAACCACATCAACAGTGGCGACGTATAACAATGGTCGCATTATCAGCAATGACATATGAGCAACAACAACGTTATGATCGCATCGACTTTTTAGTGGCGACATGTCGCCCCTACCGGCTGATTTCTTATATTATACTAACAAACTGACAAGTTTCGTAACTTTCGTTGAATGAAAAATAAAAATAAAAATAATTATTTCCAATATAGCAAACCTTTTCAACATATATGGTAGTTAAGGATTAAAATCACCTTATTTAATAAGTATGCGAGTGCGTTGAGAAATTGAAAAGCATTTATTATATTTGAATTATTTTTGGCCTTCTCTACCAATCAGACAACTTATTTAGATCGCAGAGTTCCACTGACACTTTAATGTAGAATTAAGGGAAGAAATTTCACTTCCTTAGAGCTTTACCTATGTGAATAAGGGAAGACAGTAAAACTGTAAAGGGAAGGAGCATCGCCTGCCAATATTTTTTGGATCAATCATTTGTCTCGTGTTCGGCAGGGCAAGCCTGTGCAGGTGTCCTATAATATCATTGACGAATGTTTTTGCGGTCAAATAGTGAATCACGTTAGACAAAATGATTGTCATTTATTGTTGTGATTCCTCAATAATATATTCCTTTTATATTTTAATATATTTTGTCGTGGCTTTGAAAAACGAATATATCGTATGTATGAAGTTTATGAAATGAAAGTTAGGAATTTGACAAAGCTCCTCGTTTCACACTATACAGAAAAAATCAAAAAACAATTGAAGAGCTTTATTTTATTTTGGTTTCATATGTATGAGTAAAATATATGCAACAAAGAAGATACTTGAAGCATAGAGAAAGTCTAAAATAACATGGCAAAATTATTATGGTAATTAATGGGCTTTGTTATCCATACCGAATAAGATTGTACCATGTAATTTCTTATTTTGTAATTCTGTTGTGCCCCCACAACTACCACTCGGTAATGTAATATATGTTACATTTATGGTATAAGAAATAATCCTTGGAATTCTGAAAATCGTTATTATCATTTTCAAATTGAGGTATTTTGTTGGTACATAGACATAGGGATCACCAATTTAGCCACGATCCGCATTCCAAATGTGGCGTTCCCAAACACAGTACAACTGTGTACCAATTGCCGACGAAAATGCTCTTTGGTACGTCCTGTAAACAGAAGGGTATCCGATAAGAATAGATAACTATTTAGATAAATTGTATTTATCTTCTATCTGTTGTACAGCTTACATATCCTATATTTTAGGATCTCAATTGTAATCATCTTTAATATAAATATATTATCGTTCTCATGTTGGAGACTTTTAAGCCAAAATACTCCGTCTTTTAACTTGGTATCAGAGCGCAGGATCTCGAGATCCTTCATACCCTTCCTGTTAAATCGACCATCCTTTGATCAATTACCATGACTACCCCCACTCTCATAAATTCCTCAAAAATAGTCACAACAATAACCTGCAAATTGACTTGTACAAATTTTCTACTCTGGAAGGCACAGGTAGTTCCAATCCTGCGAGGGGTCAAACATTTTGGCTACCTTGATGGAATCATAGTCATGCCAACAACAAAAATCATTGTTGGTACAGGAGATGCAGCAAAACAAGAAGACAATCCTGAGTATGAGTCCTGGGTCACTCAAGATCAAGCAATACTTGGCGGCTTACTATCCTCCATGATTGAAGAAGTGCTATCTCAACTCACTCGCTCTACAGATACGTCCAACCAACTATGAACTTCTCTCCAAACTATGTTTGCTGCTCAACATAAAGGAAACTCTATTCAGATTCGTACACAACTCTCAAATACAAAGAAAGCTGACATGACAGCCTCCGAATACTATCAGAAGATGACTTCTCTTGCTGACACCATGGCCAATATTGGTCACCCGATGACTGATGAGGAAGTTATTGGCTATATTTTAGCCAGGTTAGGTCCAGGCCATGGAGACCTGTTTACAGCCATCACAGTTTTAAGTAACACCCAAGAAGTCAAGCTGTCAGAATTCTACTCATATCTCATCGCTCATGAAGCCCAGACAACAACGATGAATGGATCAACAGATTTTGTAACCTCTTCCAACTCTGTTGCAAAGCAGGAGACTAGCAACCCTCTAAAGGCTCAAGGCAATAATAGGTATAATAATTTAAACCATAGCAGTAACTAGAGAAACAATTATCGCAACAATGGCAACCGTGGTCGAGGACGTGGCAGAGGAAGACAATATGGTGGAGGCCCAAGGTGTCAAGTTTGTGGCATACCAGGACACACAACTTTGAACTGCAGGAATCAATCCAATCACGCATATCAAGCCGATGAGTATCATGGCGGGAATAGCGCCACATATGGAAGTTACACCCATGATCCAAATTGGTATCTTGACACCGGAGCAACGGATCACCTTACAAGCGACCTTGATCGTTTGTCTATTAATCCTGAACGCTACCAAGGAAAAGATCAAGTTCAAGTAGCTAATGACACAGGTTTGCATATCTCTTATGTTGGTCATTCTAAAATTCAAAGTTTAGGTCGGCCACTTGTGCTTAAAAATATCCTGTATGTTCCTTACATTAACAAACATCTTCTGTCAGTCAATAAACTTGTTACTAATAATCATGTGTTTATTGAAATTTACCCCAATGTTTTCTTTGTTAAGGACATACATACGAAGAAAACGCTTCTAATCGGTAAAAGCAAATGTGGTCTCTTCCCGGTGCCCATTCGTCATACTCCTCGCTATGTTGGATCAAGCACCAAAGTTTCGTCAGTTTCGTCATCCCAGTGGCATCAACGCCTTGGTCATCCTACTTTAACAATTGTCAAGTCTATCTTGAAATCTAATAATTTAGGTTTTTCCTTTAGTAACGAGTCATCTGTTTGTGATGCATGTCAACGTGCAAAGAGTCATCAACTTCCTTATAATAATTATTTTCATGTCACTTCATCACCACTTGAGCTTATTCACACTGATGTTTGGGGACCGGCTCAAGTGTCTAGTGGTGGTTTTCGATATTATGTTAGTTTTTTGGATGATTTTAGTCGTTACACTTGGATTTATTGCATTAAACAAAAATATGATGTTGAACAAGTTTTCTACAGTTTTCAAAACCATGTTGAACGTTTACTGAACACTGAAATTCATACCATACAATCTGATTGGGGGGGGGGGGGGTTGAATACCATAAACTTCACAAATACTTTCAACAATGTGGCATATCTCACCGAGTGTCATGTCCGCATACATCTCAACAAAAAGGTATAGCTGAACGAAAACATCTCCATATCGTTGAAACAGGCTTGACCTTTCTTGCTCACTCGTCCCTTCCTTTTCGATATTGGGATGAAGCTTTTATCACAGCCTGTTACCTAATAAATCGTATGCCAAATCGTACTATCCAAAACTCTACCCCTATTACACGTCTCATGAACATCATACCTGACTACACCTTCTTACGCACTTTTGGGTGTGCTTGTTGGCCAAGTATTCGTAAATATAACACACATAAGCTCTCTTTTCGATCTACCTTATGTGTTTTCTTGGGTTATAGTTCTTTGCACAAAGGGTACAAGTGTCTCGATAAACGAACAGGTAGAATTTACATTTCTCGAGATGTGGTTTTTGATGAGTCTCGTTTTCCATTCTCTACTGCTGTATCGTCTATACCACCATCATCATCTCCCAATGTGTCGTTCCCTCAAAACGAGCCAAATGTTATGAATGACCACATGAGAAAATATGATATATCTTTGTTATTAGCTAACTCTTTTGATGCAGCTGCAGTTCCTGTGATGATTAATACCAGGTCTCACCCACCAACTAACACACTTATGATGCCTTTTCCAAGAATCTCACCATCGGTACCCTCAAACGATGTACCTATCCACTTACCAGATGCAACGACTTCCACTGGTACAACTACAGTAGCCGACGGTACCACCCACGAAGAATCTACACCAGCGTCACCTGCTCCATCTAGTCCACCTGTTCCATCTAGTCCATATGTCCCTCCAGCCAACTCATCTGTCGCTCCTTCTGGTAGAGTTACACAAAGTCAAGTCGGAAATTTTTTCCCAAAACAGTTTTATGATGGAACAATCCTTTATAATCCGAACAGACGTGCCTTTCTTGCTGAACCTACATCATATCAACATGCTCTTGCTGATTCTAAATGGCGTAGTGCTATGGAAGTTAATTTTACTGCATTAAAGAAAAATAACACCTGGTCTCTAGTACCTAAACCACATGGGGCAAACATAGTTGGGTGTAAGTGGATTTTTAAAACCAAACTTAATCCCGATGGCTCTCTTGATAAACACAAGGTGCGTTTAGTTGCTTGTGGGTTCAATCAACAATATGGTATTGATTATCATGATTCATTCACTCCGTTGGTCAAATCTGCTATTGTTCGTTTAGTTCTTGCCCTTGCCGTCTCCAAAAGTTGGCACTTATGACAAATTGATCTTTGCAATGCCTTCTTGCATGGGTTCTTAAACGAGGATGTTTATATGAAACAACCCCCCAGTTTCGAAGATTCTCGTCATCCTCATTATGTATGCAAACTTCAGAAGGCTATCTATGGGCTCAAACAGTCACCTCGTGCTTGGTTCTCTCACTTGAGTGAAAAATTGTATCATCTTGGCTTCCGTTCATCTAAGGCTGATACTTCCTTGTTTGTGATTCATCATGGCAAGCATATTATCTACATGTTAGTCTATGTAGATGACATCGTTATTGCTGGATCTTCCAAATCGCTTGTGGATCAGCTTGTGAGGAATCTTTCCTTGTCTTTTCCTATTAAAGATCTTGTCCGCCTCCATCATTTTCTTGGGATTGAAGTCACTCACAATTCAGGGGGAATTACATTATTTCAACACAAGTATGCCTCTGATCTTATTCATCGAGCTCATATGGAGAATTGTAAGAGTGTATCAACCCCCATGTCTATCACAGATAAACTTGCAAAGGATTGTGGTAAAGTTTTAAGTGATGAGGATGCTTTCAAGTATAGGAGCATGGTTGGAGGTTTACAACATCTTACCTTAACACGACCTGATATTTCGTTTGCAGTCAACAAGGTTTGTCAGTATCTCTCCAAACCTATCAATATGCATTGGGAGGCGGTAAAACGTATACTTAGGTATATAAAAGGCACAGTTAACATTGGACTTAATATTCAGAAGTCTAATTCTACACTACTTAGTGTCTTTACAGATGCAGATTGGGCTGGTTGCTTAGATTATCGTAGATCCACCGGAGGTTTTGCGGTGTTCTTAGGGCCAAATTTGATCTCATGGAGTTCTCGTAAGCAACCTACAATATCTCGTTCAAGTACAGAGGCAGAATACAAGGCGTTGGCAAATGGTACTGCTGAAGTAATATGGGTACAATCATTACTCAAGGAACTTGGAGTGTGCCAACCAAGACCACCAGTTTTGTGGTGTGATAATCTAGGTGCCACCTATCTAACAACAAATCCTGTGTTTCATGCAAGAACAAAACCCATTAAGTTGATTTTCACTTTGTTAGAGAAAAGGTGGCAATGGGGGCTCTTGATGTTAGATTTATTTCTACTAATGATCAGATAGCCAATGGATTTACCAAACCAGTTACTCGTGACATGCTGGATCGTATGAAGTACAATATTAACCTTGTGACGGTTAAGATTGAGGGGGAATGTAAACATAAGGGTATCCGATAAGAATAGATAACTATTTAGATAAATTGTATTTATCTTCTAGCTGTTGTACAAGTTACATATCCTATATTTTAGGATCTCAATTGTAATCATCTTTAATATAAATATATCATCGTTCTCCCGTTGGAGACTTTTAAGCCAAAATACTCCGTTTTTTAACTCGTCCTCCTTGTGATCCCGTTGATTCTCCGATATGCTCCTGGAAACATGATTTTGGCGAATTGGATTGCACATAAATGCGATTGGGATCGCCAATTTTGCGTATGGAACGTTGATTTTTGTTTAGGCAGGAAAATTATTTTCCTCTGAAAAAAAAAATTGACGCTTGGAAAAAGTTCATTGATTCTTGATGCTTTGCCTCCTAGGGTTTAATTGCCGAATTGTAAACTCTTATGGCCTGAATTGAGGCTCGAATCCAAAGAATTACAAAGGAATTTTGACATTCCAGACTCTCCCAGTTGTCACAGGAACTATCGACAACCCCAATAATCCAAACTGCCTGCTATTTATTATAGCTATGCACCGACTTAACTAGAGAAAAGACCTAAGTGCCACTAATAAACCCTTTTATTACAAAGATACAGAAAACATGTAGTCAACATATTAAAGCCGTATTTGAATTGGATACACCGTATCAGATTCTATGGTACACTGTACCAGGACGTACCAAAATAAACCTACCCCACTGTACCCGATACATCCAACCTAGCGAACTGCATTCCCGATACTCATTCCCGTACCAGAGCGGTCCGCGAAGTATGTGACTATGGGTTGGTACTCCCAAACCTTCAATTTGATAAGACTCAGAAGATTAGAGAAAATAGAAGAAGAGAATGAGAAGTTATGAATTCGTATCTTTTACCAGAATATGATGACCAAAATTGGTTATAAACCATATATGCCAAAAACTGCCACCTTAGCAACCAACAAAACTGTTATAAATTCGAGTTTTCCAAGGAGGGTCAAAATCAGGTCAATTTTTAGAAAAACAAATTTCTGATGGATTTATAATAAAACAATACAACCCAAATAATTTTTTTTCCAAGTTCGAACCTAGCCAGGGGCTCTACATCTTGGACCCCGCTCCCATGGGAACTGCCTCGGAGTCGCGTTTGTTCAAGGGCTTCGCCCCTAAATGATCTACTTAGAATCTTGAATAAACTCAAACAAGTGTGCACTCCACACATTCCTTACTTGTTTAATATTCATCAAGATTGATTTTGGTCAACAAGTTAATCCATTACACTTAAATATATTTAGTGAAACAATTCATCAACAATATGTTCATAAAGCATAAACTAAACATGTTATACGTAGAAGCCATAAAGGCCTGATGGCCTCTTTTCGAGAAGAAAACCTGGCGGTAATGGGTGACAGAAGGGTTTGTCACCAGATAATAGGGGTGAGCATATTAACCAAAAAACTGAACCATAACCAAATTAACCAATATAACCGAACCATTTTAACTGAACCATTACTAAAAGATATGGTGCGATTTCTAATTTTGATTAACCGAATACATATGGTTCGGTTATGGTTTTCATCTAAAACCGGACCACTATTAACCGAACCAAACCAATAATATTAATAAATATTTTTAATATAATATAATATTAAATACTTCTCCGTTTTATATTTATTTCCACTTTTGACTTTTGAAGCTTTTTATCTTCAATTTTGACCTTAAATATTTTTGTTTTTGATATATAATACTTGATGCAAAATATATGAATAGATTGTGTTTTAAATGTCTTTTCATTGTTACAATGTAATTAAGTAATGTATAACACAAATAAAAATATTTAAGGTCAAAGTTGAAAAATCAAGACTTCAAAAGTCAAAAGTAGACAATAAATATGAGGCGAAGTGAGTATATTATTTGTAATTATATTAAGAATTGAAAATTTAAAGAGAAATTATCTAGAAATTAGATATGATAAGTAATCTTCTATCAATACAATTATATACACTATCATTCACTTTTTACAACAATAGACTTTATGTTTTTCAGTTTTTATAGAAAACTATATTATTTTTATGTCATTTTGGACCATTATGGTTAACCGATATTAACCATTAGCCATAATCATTAACCAACTAAAACCGTTAACCAAAACCAATATTAACCGCTACCTAATGGTTATTGAAATACATTAACCAATTGTAACGGTTATGGTTCGGTTTTGACCAATAACCGAACCAAACCGTCCCATACACACCCCTACCAAATAAAACTCCCCCGTGGGTAATTTTTACTGATGATTTCATGAAAATTGAGCTTCTTATGTCACAAACTTCTATTTTTCAGAAATAATTTTCGAGTGATATTGGTTATTAATTACATATTGACAAATTATACCTTTTGTATAATGGATTGTTTGTATCTATAATATATACTTTTTGATTATAAAACATTAAATTTGATTTAGTTTGAATACTAGTACAATTTAAAAAGAAATATGTATTTTTATAAAATCATAAAATCATGACATAGAAATATATATCGTATCATACATGTATTTTGTAGATGTCTATCATAAATTTAAGACATACACATGTTTATCAACTATTGTTGATGACTAAACTTCCTTGATAGACAAATGTTTGTCATCTGTGACCCTTTTCGATAGACAATGCATGCCGTAAAAACGACTTCTTTTCTAGTAATATATGTATAGAGGCAAAGTTCAATTGAGAAAAAAGGTTAAGAATGGGGGAATCAATCTCAACCATTCATTTATATCTTGTCGCAAAACTTCCATTGTACCGGCACGACGGGGCAACAATTATATTCATATGCGAATATAAATTTACGTTTATTCATATATGAATCAACCACCACCCCTCTCATTAGTTACCTCCTCATGGATACTTCCACCACCTCTATAACCACCACTACCTGCATCACCGCCACCGCCACCCCTGCTACTGTTGCCACCACTACCACTACTACCTCTGCGACCACTATCACTACTACCATTGACACCACTACCACTACCACCACTGGGATCATTGTCACCATCTCCACCACCCCTGATACCTCCTCCTTAACTACCTCCACCACCATGTATGCCATCGCTGCCACCACAACCACAACCACTACTAGCGCCGCCGCTACCTCTGCCACCACCACCAGCTCCGCCACCAACAACCTTATTCATATATGAATAATCATTTGTGAACAAACACATATTTATTCACACACACACACACACACACATATATATATATATATATATATATATATATATATATATATATATATATATATACACACACACACATACACACACTTGTAACGACGTAAATTTTCAAACCAAAATTTTCTTTTTCAAACACCATAAAACACATGTCACATTTTCTAAAAAACCTCAGGTATCAAACATCAATACATATTTCAAAAATTATTTATCACCAATCCAGGATCCACCAAAAATATAACTCCAGCTCTGATGTGTGTGTGTACAATCAATCCGGTGCCTTCCCGCGATCCTCGGAAGTACCTGAAACACATAACACAGAACACGGTAACCACGAAGCTTAGTGAGTTCCCCAAAATACCACATGCACAAATAATAAGCCACTCGAGGCTATAACTCGGCATGGATCCTCCAGTCTCATGCGTCTCGGTGAGGACCCTCCGGTCTCACGGCTCGGTATGGACCCTCTGGTCCTGTGTCTCAGGGGGACCCTCCAGTCCCATAGCTCGGGTGGACCCTCTGGTGCTAACTCGGGTGGACCCTCCGGTCCTACTCAGTAACTCATAATAATACACAGTATAAATCACATAAAAATAATGCAAGATATCACAGTACTCAAATAACACATAAGACTCCCTGGTCACACTACTCAGATTACCACTCTAGGTATGTATAATGAGAAGACTCACCTCGTAAGTAAGCTAAGTGAATGAATACTCCTCGCACACGGATCACCAAATCTAGCCTCCGCCTAATCACATAAGATAATTATATCTAATTAACTCTTTAAATTACACAATAACTAGGTTATATATATATATATATATATATATATATATATATATATATATATATATATATATATATATATATATATATATATATATATCTCAATGGGAAAAAGACCATTTTACCCCTCCATGATTTCCCAAGACATAGTTGACCAATCCCTAAAGTCAACAGAAGTCGAACTCGAGTCAACAGTCCATGTTGACCCTACTCGTCGAGTGCACTTATGGGACTCGACGAGTCTGCTCGCCATCCTCAGAATCACTCAAAAGTCCGACTTAACTCGCCGAGTTGACCCGCCAACTCGCCGAGTTGCTGCACGATCCAAAACCATCGGGACAACCCTATCCGACTCGTCAAGTCGGCTCCTCGACTCGGTGAGTCCATTCAGATTCTTATCTCATTCAGTCGATTTCAAGGCAGAGAACCTTCCCAAAGTCCAGATCTACACTCTTAAGGCTCGTTTATCACGTAAAGTCACAGGCTTTACGTTCATGCAAGGCACTTAGAGCTTAAAATGCCAAAACATATCTTAAAAAGGGTTTTTCACTCAAGATCACAATCATGGTTGAATAAAGCAGGGACTTTCGGACTCAAGGGACCTCACATGGTCCAGATCTAAAGTCCAAGCCTCTCAATGAACATAAAGCACCCTAGGTCCCCATTTTAAGTAGAAAAGCCCTAATTCCCAAATCATGTGTAACGCCTGTGTTTCTAGGTTAGGCATTAATGTTGATGTAATAGTCTAGGTTAACCTTTGTAACCCGTTTTGAAACAATAAAGAGGAATTATGTGAATATTATGTGAATTATGTGTTTATTTGCTTAATTATTATAATTTAATGAATTAAGGATAAAAACAAGCGTCAAAATAAATGTTAGATAAAACCGATATCTATGAAGGAAGTTGTAGTGGTCGTGACAAGGATTCCAGATATATGAAGAATGCCGAAATCCGAGCTATAACGAAGTAGTTATGACCTGTCGAAGTTTCACGGCAGAACCGACACAACACTAAATGACGTAAAAATGTGAATTTACGATAGAGTGATTTTTAGCCTTAGTGATCTAAACGAAAGTCATAGAATACGTTAAACCGAGAGCGTGCATAAAAAGAAAGTCTAAATCTGACTTCGTATGAGGAAGTTATGATTTTTCTAAGTTTCAGCTTAGCAGTATGCAGCCCAAAACTCGAATCTGAGATCGAGTGGTTTCCAGCCGAAACAATCTAAACGAGAATCGAAGATCTCGTCGATAGTAGTTCAACGGTAAAAAGACAGACGAAAACGAACGTCAGATAAAAGAGTTATGAATTTCTAACAGAGTTTTCCTGTCCCGGCCTACTAAAAATAATATAATAAAAATAAATTCAAAATTAGCCGACGGAGTCTAAATGAAAGTTGTAGAGCATAGTCTCACCTACACGTGGATATAAAGAACATAAAAAACGGAGCTCGTATGTGAAAGATACGAATTTTAGAAGTTTGGAAATGCGGAGTACGCCCAACGTACTCGGTTACTTGGCCACGGATGAGCCACGTCGCAGCCTCGAAAGCCTCCGGTCTTATCCACCCAGTACGCCCAACGTATATGTCGACAAAGGAGTACACCCAGCCTACTCTGAGGTTACGGCCAATGTAATCAAGGGTTCAGCACCCTATAAATAGAAGTCGAGCGCAACCATATTTGGTTGCTAATTTTCATTCCCTCTCCCTTCTACTTTCTTTCTTCTGGCAATTTACGCCCCCGAAGCCACAGTTTCAATCCCGACACCCGAAGCAAACCCCGACGCTCCGAAGTTCCCGAGAAAATTATATTTTCAAGCCGAAACTCTGTCCACATGAAACCCGGTTTTTGGGAAAACATCTCGGTTTTATCGGAAACGATTATTTTAAGAGACGAGGTGCTGTACGATCATCGTCTTATCAGGTGAGTGTATATTCGTTTTCTTCTAACACATATATATGAAGTATTCTTTATAAAATACGTGTTATTTGTTTATATATTATTTGTTTATTCGAACTAGTTGTTGAATGGATGTTTTGTACATGTTTTAAACTGTATATAAATGCATATATTTTATCTACTAATATGTTGGGTAGAACATGGGTAGACAGTTGGTATGTGATGAAATAAAATGATGAGAGGCCTCGATGTTGTTGGTGATCTAGTCATCTAGCGGAGTATGGATGACGACCACAGACTCTTTCTAGACAGTCCAGTGGAACGCTAGCAGGCTCATAACCTGTAGGTGTTTGTGAACGATGTGTTCACCGGTGTACTCTATCCCCCCTCATGGTTGCCTTTAGGACATTTATTGTGGAGGAAACCCCTTCGCAGTAATGTCCATCCCGATGAAAATCCTTAGACTAGGTCCCCTGTGATAGTTGTTTTAGGGACATAAAGTGAGGATAACGGGAATGGGTAATCGGGTTATTGTTGGTTAATGAACTAAATATAATTATTTATTGTGGGTTGAAAACCCTATATGCTCACCAGGCTCCCAAGCCTGACCCACTCAGTTTTTCTTTGTATTACAGGTAGTGGCACGAGAGCATAAGTTGGATGACATTGTCAATATATTTTTGGATTATAGACCAGTAGTTATGTATAACTGTTGTAAGGTCTATTTTGTATTGTTTATGCTTTTGGTCTGTATCGGAACATGACATCCCGAGATTTTGTTATATAATGAAAATACATTTCTTTATGAAATGCTTTGATAAATTCTTATCATATTTTGTTTTGAGAACAAATTCCACAACTCTTTTAATCAAAGGATTACTCTGATTTTATTTAAAAGCATAAATTAAATCGGTCTTTTCTGGCCATGAAAATGGGGGTGTCACAGTTGGTATCAGAGCATTAGTTTAAGCGAACTAGGAATTTGTAGGATTTCTAGACTTAAACTTAGAATGCTAAGTAAAGATTGTGAGATGAGTGTCTGTTATATTTTAGACACGAGCACTAGTATATTTTAGGAAAGATGCCTAAAATGTTTTTATGTGCTAAATGTTATATGTGTGCCATGTATGATGTTATTTGTTCGGATCTACGGTCTGTTGCCGACCGGATCTGGAAACCTTATGTGTTTAGGATTCTAAGCGTACGACTACGGTATTAGAGCTAGCATGTAAACGTTTTGGAGTGATATAGATGATTTAAATAGCTATCGTAAATGAGGATCTAAATTCACCTTATTCGGTGTATAGATAAAAAATGGTAAGAACCAGAAGTGGAGTTGGAAACGCAAACGGAAGCAGGAATCAACAGCCTCAACCACCATTGATTGAGCAAGCACCTGTTGTAGCTGCTACACTAGAGCCAATGACAATGGTGGGAGTACAAATGATGATCCAGACGATGTTGGATCGTCATATGGAGGATACAAGACATTTGCTTCGACAGGACCGAGAGGAACTCAGTATACCTGTTGAACAACCCGAATTAAATGAAGGGTCGTAGAAGGAGGGAACTACAGTGGAACTGTTGGTCAAGCCAACCCACTGATAGTTAGACGAAACAATCATGATTGAGAAAATGATGGACGTGGGTGTAAATACAAGGATTTTATGGCATCCAAGCCACCGTGTCTATCTGGGAGCCCGATATCGGTGCAAGTTATGGACTGGATCTCCGAAATGGAGACAATGTTTGAAAGTTGTGAATGCAGCAACAGACAAAAGACCGCACTAGTGATTCCTCTGTTAAAATCTGGAGTATTGAGTTGGTGGAAGTTAATAGCCGATTCGATGCCCAAGGGAGAAGCTAACAAGATGTCTTGGGAAGACTTTGTGGTGCAACTGAAATTGCAATACTGCTCTAAGCAGGACCTTCTGGAAATCAATAACGAGTATCAGAATTTGAAGAAGGGAAGAATGAGCGTTACTGAATACGCTGTTAGTTTTACAGAAGAGATGAAGCTTATTCCATATCTAGTTCCAACTGAACTCTGTAAGGTTAATAAGTTTGCCCTCGGATTACCAGCGGATTTTGGTCCAATGGTTAAGCAAGCACCCACATTGAAAGCCGCCATCTGGGCTGCTAAGAATGTTGAGACCTAGATCAGGGAGAAGGGTCTGGAGAGGACCGATGTTGGTGAGAAAAGGAAATTTGATGGATCTTCGAGGTCCAGCAACAAAAAAAAGTAAATTCTCGAAGTCTAGTTCGAGAGGATGAGGAGGCAAGGCCAAATTGTGCGACAAATGTAAGAAGAAGCATCATGGGAAATGTGACGGAGAAGTCACATGTTTTAAATGTGGAAAGCCAGGGCACTATGCCAATGAATGCGCCCTCATCAAGAAAGTTTGTTACTGATGTGGTGAGGAGGGGCACGTCTCGAGGGATTGTCCGAAAAAGAAGGAGGCAGCAAAACCCAACATTCCACCAAAGCCGAAGGCGAGAGCCTTCCAGATGACACTCGAAGCTTCCAAGGAAGAAGTTGATGTCGCTTCAGGTACCTTTCTCGTAAACGAATTTCCTGCCCAAATTTTGTTTGATTCTGGAGCCAACTACTCCTTTATTTCGCATGAATTTGGTAGAAAACTAGCTTTGCCTGTTGATAGACTAGATAATGCTTTAGTAGTCGAAGTTGCTAGTGGCAAGTTTATACATGTTAGCCATCGTATGAAAAACATCTTCATTGACTTGAATGGGAATAAGTTCCACGAGGAATTATTGCCTATAGAACTAAATGGTTTCGACATCGTGCTGGGAATGGATTGGCTTAGCGCCAATGATGCCGAAATATTGTGCAGAAAGAAGATAGTAAAGGTAAACCTGCCAGGGAAAGATTCGTTTATGGTGTATGGAGACAAACGCAGAGTGAACTCTGGAATCATTTCCCTGATGAAAGCCAGAAAGTGTTTGGCCAAGGGTTGTACATCATATCTAGCATTCGTGATCGATGCTAAGAAATAAAAGAAGGAGGTACAGAATATTCTGGTGGTGTGTGATTATCCGGAAGTATTTCCCGAAGATCTTCCTGGATTACCGCCTGATAGAAAAGCGGAGTTCAGAATTGACTTGTTACCCGAAACCACACCAATAGCGAAAGCACCGTATCGATTAGCACCAACGGAGATGAAGGAGCTGATGATGCAACTTCAGGAATTATTGGATAAAGGTTTCATTAGACCTAGTTCATCACCCTGGGGAGCTCCGATGTTATTCGTCAAGAAAAAGGACGAGAGTATGAGGATGTGCATTGATTACAGAGAGCTGAATAAGGCAACGATAAAGAATAGATATCCATTGCCAAGGATTGATGACCTGTTCGATCAGCTGCAAGGTTCAAGTTATTTTTCAAAGATCGATCTAAGGTCAGGATATCATCAGCTGAAAGTAAGAGAGCAGGATATCGAGAAGACTGCATTCAAAACACGATATGGACACTACGAGTTATTGGTTATGTCGTTTGGACTAACCAATGTTCCCGCAACATTCATGGATTTACCTTTGGTAGAATTTTCCTACATTAATAGTTTCCACTCGAGCATAAAGATGGCACCTTATCAAGCTTTTGTTGGATTAATGTCTAAGTCCATAACTATAATTGGTAAGACTTGACCCGACCCGGCATGGTCCATTTGGGTTGCATGGCATCATGCATTTGGATAGACTATAATGAGAGAAATAACACTTAAGGTTGGTTAATATATTATAAGTTCTAATATATTAATAAGGTTATTTAATTAGTATTGATCAAGAATTAATTTGGAATTAATTAAGTGATCAAAAGGAGACTAATTAAATATATGGGTTGATTGTGTAAATCATTCATTCTTATATATGTGGGCTTGTGATCCAAGATTCCTTATGTTGGACTAAGTCCATGGGGTGACCCATGGATACTCCATGGAGGTTAAAATCCATGGAGCATAAGGAATGGGTAAAGTTATGAGTTACATGGTGTAACCCTAATATCCACCATATAAAAGAATCCCATGGCTCAAGAAATCGTGCACTAATGTGTGAGTGTGAGGGCTAGACGATTTCAAGGAGTGTTCAAGTTTCTCTCAAGTTATTCCAAGTGTATTTGGTGTTGTGTGAACCATTTGAGGTGTCACACTTGGGGCACTAGGCACTCAAGCTTCATGAAGACATTCTACATCAAAGAGGTATGTATTCTATCTTGTTATATTTATTATTTTGTATGCTAGATTAGGATAATACCTTGGATGTTCATAATTGTATGTATAATAGAGAAAACATAGATCCAAGGTATTTACGGTTGCATGTACACTTAGGAGTGTTAGAATGCTCATAACCCAACAGTGGTATCAGAGCCTAGGCTTGTTTTCTTGTTATACTTGCAAAAGTAGCTGAAAAATCGAGTTGGATGCATATATTCGATTGTTTTGGCTGGAATTGGACTAGGAACATTACCCTAAGATGTTTTTGGACTTATAAACTTGTTTTTGATGTGGTAATGTTCAGGCTAATCCAATTTCTAAGATATTGTCATAATTTCAAGATTTGTATTAGTTTGTATGTTTATGCTAATTTCTTGAAGATTGATGATTTGAATTATCTTGTTCTTATGAGGTTCTTAGATTAATAGAAAAGTTGTGTGAAATAGTTGTTTTCAATCCATTTTAATCTAAGAGTTGATTCCAAAGTGTGTTTTTGTAACTTGTCCTCAAGTTATATGAAAAGTCACATTTAAGAATCATAAAACTCATAAAAGTTGGCAAAGGTTACAAAATGAAGAGTCTAGTTCTAATTAAATGGTTTTATGACTCCATAACTTGTCCTCAAGTTATGGAGGTTCAAAAGTCTCTTCATTAAATTAAAAAAAAAGTGTAACCTTAATTAGTTCCATAAGTTACAATAAAAAAAAAGTTATTTTTTTTATTATTTAGTTTAAAGTCTTCCATAACTTGTCCTCAAGTTATGGAACTTGAAGAATTTTTTTTTAATTAAAACTACTTTAAACTCATAAGTTATGGAATTAATTAGTTTTGAATAGTTTCAAAACTTGCCCTCAAGTTTTGGAATTTGAAAAGTTTTCACTTATGAATACTTTAATTCCAAGTTAGCCCTTAGAATTTTAAAAGTTAAAATTCAACCCTTATACTTTATAATATTATAAGTTAATAATATTTATATATATGTATAAGAGTAAAGTCAGTCTTACCGTTAGTAGGCCTCATTCACGAAGCCGGTCTATAAGGGGGGTATAAGGTTACTGCCTATAAAATGGCAGTTTAATGGGTGTCCACTCTCACCCACCGCTTCCTTGACTGGTGGAGGGTCGTTAGCCGAACGGGTAGGACAAGGACTATAATTCTCCTTTCATTAAAAGTATTAATGATAAATACTAAGTAACTAAACTCTTATTAATACCCAATCTTAGTTACTTAGGAAAATGTGAATTTGGTGCTAACCCATGAAATTACACTTTGCACTTTGCTTAAGTCGTTAGTGGAGCGTGTGTGGTTAACCGGCACACTAACCTGGACTTAACAAGGTAGGCAAAGGGTAACTTAATATTTATCATAGTATCGGTGGAGCGTGTGTGGTTAACCGACACACTGATTAAGGGGTAAATATTAAGGGTACCAAGTATATTTGCATGGTTATTCACACCTTGTTTTGTGATCCTCGGCATCCCAGTCACAAAACCTGAAGGGCACACTCGAGATTGAAACATGCCTTTGAACAGTTCAATGAATCTCAAAGATCTAGGACTTTCAAATCCAATTAAAACCTAATAAATTATTTCGTTTTTCATGGTGGAAATTGGCGAATCGTTGTTCACCTACCTTCAAATATTTTATAGCTTGGATTACGGCATCCCTCTTCTAAGTTATAAAATAGTTTGTTGGGTCCTAGCCTTAATATTTCATATTGGGTGTCATATTAAGGACTTTAAATCAACTATCTTGAATATCTCCCAAAAAGATGTCTGGTCTAGACATTTATGATCTTCCCAAATCTCTTGAAACAAGCTTTCCTAAATGAAGATGATGTCCCATGGATATCATACTTCTTTCACCTCCTCCAATTATTCTCCCTAACCCACAAGTTCCTAAAAAGTTTAAGGTCACTCAAGCCCTATTGGCAAGGCAAGGTCTAGGTGTGATCACATCTTGGAGATGTAGTCACATATTGACAAGCCGGGAGAGTTGGGTGTCAAAGTCTTGAGAAAGTTGGTGGCTCAACTACTTTCTAAGTCACATAGTGAGTTCTTTTGGGAATCCTATGAAACAGACTAAGACAAGACCCTTAATGATCTTATCTATTTGCTAAGATCAACTTCCTAAAACGCTATGGACATTGACAATGATGACATTGGATATCCAGTAAAGCTCTCTCTTCCCAATGGAAAGGGATCGGCCATAGTCAACTCGGTTGACCCAATGGTAAAGAGAGAGGCGAAGTCTGAGATAGTCCCATTATCAAGGGTCCATAGGTAACTATTGCCAAAGGAAGGGGCATTGGTTACGAAGCTGCCAAATTTACCTAAGGATGTTAAAGTCAATAAGTTTGGCTCTACTTCAGGTAAAGTCCGTTGTCTAACTCTATTAAGTACATGCTGATTCTGATCGCGAAGATGGATTTCAATCGCATGGTTCGGTGATAAGAATTTTGGGCTATTACTTAAGAGTTATGATATTTATATTGCTTAGGAATAGATAACAACAAGGTTTTCATATGGATTGTAAGGATAAGTTTTTCCGCAAAGTTTTAAAATAAAAGAAAAAGGTTTTGATTTTATTTATTTTAAGTATCCTTACAATGGCATTTGTGAAAAGTTGTTGCTTATAAGATTTCATTGATAGCAATATTGGAAAAATGGATTTGATTCTTTCGGTTGTGGTAGTGTCTAATATTACCAAATAAGGAAAGATTCTCATCACCCAAGGTTCAATTGGACTGAAACTTGGAATCATGCAAGTTGTATAGTATGATGAATGAGAACTTTCAGCTTGGAAAATTAAGACTAATTCCTTATGTGAATAAGGAAAGGACTAAGGGATCGAGTACACATTCTTGTGCACTGGTCAAGTCCACCACAAAAGATCAAGAAGACTATTCGTCATGATTTACTTAAGTTCAGTAAATATGGTTATACTTATAAGTTTAAGTATAAGTCTGTAGCATTGGAGAAGTTTCAATGTGAGACAGAACGAATAAGAAGAATCAAAGTATGGCAGAAAGATAAAAGTTTCTCAAATCTGAAAAGATGGGAGAGTACTTTAGTATCATGTTTATGATCATCTTAATGATTAAGATACCATATCACAATTGGTCCTCTAAAGTCATCTTAGTGCATTCTTATGACTAAGAAGAGGAGTCATGAATTGTTGAAATGGTTAAATCAAAAAGATGAGTCATACTTCGTTCCAAAACAATTCTTAGAGTCATACTCCAAGATTGTAACTTGAGTGACATATCTTAAAGAGGGTTTGTTAACACTAGTCAAATGTAAGAGTAAAAGGTTATCTACTCTTGTACATTTGAAATTGGTAAGTTGTGATGTTTTGGATAAAACAGAGACCAACTTAGGCCAATTGTGTAAAGTGTTAGTCTTGATAAAGAATCCGCACTATCTCTTGAATATTTGACAAGGGAGTCTTATATGTCAAGAGGACAGTGGGAGTCTTAAAGCTCTTGAAAGTTTCAAGACTTAATCAAGAATAAAACCTAAAGTCCTTCACTAGCACACGACTTGAGGTTTATAACCTATCGTGTTGAAATTTTTGTGCCTATTCAAGTTGGCTTTGCATAGGAGTTCTGAGAGTTCTCAATTGGTTGCACAACTACTTGGAAGCAATGGCAGGCACCTGAGCTGCCAAATGGCAAGAATTTAAGATTGCACAAGTTTAATCAATATGAGTTTGGATTTGTCACTAACCTTGTCTTGTGATTATGGTTTTGACAAATTCACATGGATAAGAACACATACACTATTAAATCTAAGTGTCATAAGGTTTCTCTCCGATTCATGAAAATGATGGTGAGGAAACACTTTCACTAAGTAGATTTTAGCTAGATAGCAATTGTGATATTTGCATTCTCAAAGTCGTTAGTGGAGCGTGTGTGGTTTACCGGCACACTAACATGGACTTGTGAGAAGTGACAAAGGTCTAAACAATTGAGACTATGATTACGACATCCCTTTTCATAGTTCTAAAATTGTTTAGACACACATGTGAGCTATCTAAGAGAGGTGTATGATTTTGATAAAGTTTTATCAAAACAATCTAGTATCAAAAATCTGAACTTTGGTAAGAAAGTCAGCTGATTTTTGAGTACATGTCAAAGCTAGTGGGAGCATGATAATTATGACAAAGGTTGCAAGTTAGCAATGTTAATTATAGAAAACAAAAGTTTCAATTCGTGAGGTTGCAGGGGTTGAAAAAGTTGTTTTGCTATAATTAAGGGAGAGGAAATTATACTTCATTTCAATTCTAAAAGCTTAGATTGAGATTTTAATCGTATTTAATCAAGGATATATATATGAATTTCATGTTGGAATGGCTCAACATAAGGAAATTCTATATATGGGTCCATTATTTGCGTTCTAAAATTCGATTATGATTACGGCATCCCTTTTCATAATCTGAATTTTGAGAACTTGGCAAATTGAAATGGAAATATTATAGCAAAAGACTGGTTTAGTCTTTATGTGAGACATCATGAATCGTGTCCCATATGCTTCAGATATAGGATCGATTACATGTGCTATATTCATCCTTTCTAAAATTTTCCAAATGCCTGGGGCATTATGAAGGGAAAAGGTCTAGAATTGGATATGACTAAAATGATTAAGCAATTGTCGAGGACAATCTATGGTTTACCAAAGATTGGTTGCTCAAGGACAGTTGGAAGTATAATGTTAATTCTGGAAGGACCATATTGACATAATCTGTAAGGAGGCAACTCTTGTTCAGAAGTGATAGTCAAAATGGAATATGGAAATGTTTCAAAGTTAGAAATTATTCAATCTGTGTAAGATTAGGAAACTTAATGAAAGAAGGATGTTTCCAAGGAGCTGATCTCCTTTGGAATGCTCTGTAATGATTGTTGTCAAGTCTTTCTGACTTTGTGCATAATCATTAAGAGGATCAATGCATATAAGTTTAGAATCTAACAGATTTCAGTAAATGGCATGAATTTGGAATTCTTGCATTTGCAGTAAGGATTTGGGACTGTGAAAAGAGGATCATTGGAGTGATGTTCAATTGATCTATTTTACAAAGTAAAGATCATAGACAAACATAGTATGCATACTTGGTGTATGGCATGACTAGTGTTTAGAAAACATAGTGTACATGCTTGGAGCATGGGACAACTATTGTTTTAAATTCAAGTATAAAGTTGATAAAACCGAAACAATGAATAATGAGTAATCAGTATGGTGATAAATAAAAGTGTTTATTTATATTCATAGGGTTTGATACCATATTTGATTCATTTATTCTTGTGTTTCACTTTGCATGTTTTGACTTCCAGAATAACTAAGTCGCTCTTCCTAAATGATTAAGTTATTCAAACCATCCACAGTCGGTCATATGTTGGAAGTAGATATGAATCAAGACTATCATGGGTTGGTTTGTAGAGGTCCAAGTTGGTGGACAAAGTGGTGCTACAACACTCATGAGTGCTCATAAGTTCTGAGTATTGGATTCAACCCGCGCTCATTTGAATCACTTCACGGATTTTATCACGAGTGATCATGAGACGATAATATCTTATATTCTTCAAACCTAGAGATATGAGTTGTTACTATGAGTTGGTTATACATTGATTGCACGAAAACGCATTGGTAACTCGATGTTATAAAATGTGCCTTTGTGTATGATTCAACAAGTAGTAGAACAAGCCATATGAATCGAAATTTATCCATTCCTTTTACCTTCGGGATAAAAGCGATATCTGTGGGCCCCTCGATGATTTAAAGATGATACATGTGAGTGCTTGGCCAAGCCAGGACTGATTTGATTTGTTCAATCAGTCAGTCATCATGAATCGGAAATCGGGAAACAACAAATGGACAGAGAGAATGATTGATAATCCATGTCTCAGTCCATATGATATCTAGAATGGAGGAATATATGATCCCTTATCTAATGGACAAGTCATTGATAAAGGTCAGAGTTCATCGACAAGGTCAGAGTTCGACAGAAGCTTTTGAGAGCTACGATTGCTGATCGGTTCCTGAAGTCATACGCAATAATAGTTTTAGACTTATCCAAGTGGGAGACTGTTGGATTAATGTCTAAGTCCATAACTATAATTGGTAAGACTTGACCCGACCCAGCATGGTCCATTTGGGTTGCATGGCATCATGCATTTGGATAGACTATAATGAGAGAAATAACACTTAAGGTTGGTTAATATATTATAAGTTCTAATATATTAATAAGGTTATTTAATTAGTATTGATCAAGAATTAATTTGGAATTAATTAAGTGATCAAAAGGTGACTAATTAAATATATGGGTTGATTGTGTAAATCATTCATTCTTATATATGTGGGCTTGTGATCCAAGATTCCTTATGTTGGACTAAGTCCATGGGGTGACCCATGGATACTCCATGGAGGTTAAAATCCATGGAGCATAAGGAATGGGTAAAGTTATGAGTTACATGGTGTAACCCTAATATCCACCATATAAAAGAATCCCATGGCTCAAGAAATCGTGCACTAATGTGTGAGTGTGAGGGCTAGACGATTTCAAGGAGTGTTCAAGTTTCTCTCAAGTTATTCCAAGTGTATTTGGTGTTGTGTGAACCATTTGAGGTGTCACACTTGGGGCACTAGGCACTCAAGCTTCATGAAGACATTCTACATCAAAGAGGTATGTATTCTATCTTGTTATATTTATTATTTTGTATGCTAGATTAGGATAATACCTTGGATGTTCATAATTGTATGTATAATAGAGAAAACATAGATCCAAGGTATTTAGGGTTGCATGTACACTTAGGAGTGTTAGAATGCTCATAACCCAACAGCTTTGTACGGACAGAAGTGTCGTACGCCGTCTTGTTGGCTTGAGGCTGGGTAAAAGCAGTTTATAGGACCGGAGATAGTCCATCAAACTGCTGAAAAGCTGAAAATAATCAGGGAAAGAATGTTAGTAGCTCAGGATCGTCAAAAGAGCTATGCTGACAAGAAAAGAAGACCGATGACTTTTGAAGTTGGAGATTCGGTTTTGCTTAAAGTCTCGCCGTGGAAGGGACTTATAAGATTTGGTAAAAGGGGAAAGTTAAGTCTAAGGTTTATTGGACCGTTTAAAGGTCTTCCGAGGATTGGGAACCAAGCTTACAAGCTTGAATTACCCGAAGAACTGAATAACATTCATAACACTTTCCATGTGTGTTATTTGAGGAAGTTCACGGGAGAAGTTCCCGACATAATTCCAATTTCTGAGTTGAGGATTGATGAGAACAAAAGGTTGATTGAAGAACCAGAAGCAATCGTTGACCGAAAGACTAAGAAGTTGCGAAACAAGATGGTCGAATTAGTGATTGTCCGTTGGAAACATACGAATGGGCCAAATCTCACCTGGGAAACGGAGAGTGACATGATGAGTCGCTATCCGCATTTGTTTGTTGATGTGTGATTCTGGGGACGGAATCATCCTAAGGTGGAGAGAATTGTAACGCCCGTGTTTCTAGGCTAGGCATTGATGTTGATGTAATAGTCTAGGTTAACCTTTGTAACCCGTTTTGAAATAATAAAGAGGAATTATGCGAATATTATGTGAATTATGTGTTTATTTGCTTAATTATTATAATTTAATAAATTAAGGATAAAAATAAGCGTTAAAATAAAATGTTAGATAAACCCGATATCTATGAAGGAAGTTGTAGTGGTCGTGACAAGGATTCCGGATATATGAAGAATGCCGAAATCCGAGCTATAACGAAGTAGCTATGACTTGTCGAAGTTTCGCGACAGAACCGACACAACGCTGAATGATGTAAAAATGTGAATTTACGATAGAGCGATTTTTAGCCTTAGTGATCTAAACGAAAGTCGTAGAATACGTTAAACCGAGAGTGTGCATAAAAAGAACGTCTAAATCTGACTTCGTATGAGGAAGTTATGATTTTTCTAAATTTCAGCTTAGCAGTATGCAGCCCAAAACTCGAATATGAGATCGAGTGGTTTCTAGCCGAAACAATCTAAACGAGAATCGAAGATCTCGTCGATAGTAGTTCAATGGTAAAAAGACAGACGAAAACGGACGTCAGATAAAGGAGTTATGAATTTCTAACGGAGTTTTCCTGTCCCGGCCTACTAAAAATAATATAATAAAAATAAATTCAAAGTTAGCCGACGGAGTCTAAATGAAAGTTGTAGAGCATAGTCTCACCTACGTGCGGATATAAAGAACATAAAAAACGGAGCTCGTATGTGAAAGATACGAATTTTAGAAGTTTGGAAATGCGGATTACGCCCAGCGTAATCGGGGTACTTGGCCACGGATGAGCCACGTCGCAGCCTCGAAAGCCTCCGGTCTTATCCACCCAGTACTCCCAGCGTACTAGGCATACGCCCAGCATACATGTCGACAAGGGAGTACGCCCAGCGTACTCTGAGGTTACACCCAGCGTAATCAAAGGTTCAGCACCCTATAAATAGAACTTGAGGGCAGCCATATTTGGTTGCTAATTTTCATTCCCTCTCCCTTCTACTTTCTTTCTTCTGGCAATTTATGCCCCCGAAGCCCCGGTATCAATCCCGACACCTGAATTAAGCCCCGACGCTCCGAAGTTCCCGAGAAAATTATATTTTCAAGCCGAAACTCTGTCCGCGTGAAACCTGGTTTTTGGGAAAACATCCCGGTTTTATCGGAAACGATTATTTTAAGAGACGAGGTGTTGTCCGATCATCGTCTTATCAGGTGAGTGTATATTCGTTTTCTTCTAACACATAGATATGAAATATTCTTTATAAAATACGTGCTATGTGTTTATATATTATTTGTTTATTCGAACTAGTTGTTGAATGGATGTTTTGTACAGGTTTTAAGTTGTATATAAATGTATATATTTTATCTACTAATATGTTGGGTAGAACATGGGTAGACAGTTGTTGTGTGATGAAATAAAATGATGAGAGGCCTCGATGTTTTTGTTGATCTAGTCATCTAGCGGAGTATGGATGACGACCACGGACTCTTTCTAGACAGTCCAGTGGAACGCTAGCAAGCTCATAACCTGTAGGTGTTTGTGAACGATGTGTTCACCGGTTTACTCTATCCCCCCTCATGGTTGCCTTTAGGAAATTTATTGTGGAGGAAACCCCTTCGTAGTAATGTCCATCCCAATAAAAATCTTTAGACTACGTCCCTTGTGATAGTTGTTTTAGGGACATAAAGTGAGGATAACGGGAATGGGTAATCGGGTTATTGTTGGTTGATGAACTAAATATAATTATTTATTGTGGGTTGAAAACCATATATGCTCACCAGGCTCCCAAGCCTGACCCACTCAGTTTTTCTTTGTATTACAGGTAGTGACACGAGAGCATAAGTTGGATGACATTGTCAAGATATTTTTGGATTATAGACCAGTAGTTATGTATAACTGTTGTAAGGTCTATTTTGTATTGTTTATGCTTTTGATCTGTATCGGAACATGACATCTCGAGATTTTGTTATATAATGAAAATACATTTCTTTATGAAATGCTTTGATAATTTCTTATCATATTTTGTTTTGGGAACAAATTCCGCAACTCTTTTAATCAAAGGATTACTTTGATTTTATTTAAAAGTATAAATTAAATCGGTCTTTTCTGGCCGTGAAAATGGGGATGTCACATCATGAGATCTATAAAACAAAATGAGAAAGGTGCAAGCTTTTTACCTTTCCCAGAAGCTCTGAGATGAAATAGCCATGAATCTAGCAACTCCTTCTTGTCCCTTGGCTTGAAATCCTTATCTTCTCTTCGAAAGGTGAACCAAACACTCAAGATTAGCTCAAATTCTCTCTCTCTAGGCTCACAGGTCGATTAGGGTTTGCTTATAGGGAAGTGTTGCCGCAAATGAGGCTATAAGTGCCCTTAAATAAGTCCCAAACCCGGGGATTTAGGATTTCTCATTACAACATCTACTCGGCGAGTCGGCTCTTGGACTCGTCGAGTAGGTTATTAATCCCACGTGGCACATCGCGACTCTACTCGACGAGTTGTTGCACCGACTTGTCGAGTAGCTCAATAATTCTCAAAAGTAATTATATAAATAAACACTATACCTGGAAGTATGGATGTTACAATTCTCCCCCACTAGAATTAGACTTCGCCCTCGAAGTCATGCCTTGGAAATAACTCTGGATATTGCTCTCGCATCTCGGACTCCGGCTCCCAAGTCAACTCAGACCCTCTCCGATGTTGCCACTGTACCTGAACCAAGGGTACCTCTTTGTTCCTCAGAACCTTCACCTTTCGGTCCATAATCGCAATCGGTCTCTCAATGTAATTCAGGCTCGCATCCACCTGAATGTCCTCTAACAACACCACTACCGTCTCATCGGCCACACGCTTCCTTAACTGAGATACGTGAAAGGTGTTATGAATCTGACTCAACTCCATAGGTAGCTCCAAACGGTACGCTACCTTACCCACTCTGGCGGTCACTCTGAAAGGACCGATGTATCGGGGCCCCAGCTTGCCCCTCTTCCTAAACCGGATCACCCCTTTCCACGGGGATACCCTCAGGAGGACAAAATCTCCAACTTGAAACTCAAGCTCGGATTGTCGCCTGTCTGCGTAACTCTTCTGGCGACTTTGAGCCGTCAGTAACCTCTGCCTAACCTGCTGAATCTGCTCAGTCGTCTTGAGCACTATCTCAATGCTACCCATCACTCGCTGCCCCACCTTTCCCCAACAGATAGGAGTCCGACACCTCCTCCCATAAATAAGCTCAAAAGGAGGCATACCAATACTGGAATGGTGGCTGTTGTTGTAAGAAAACTCAGCCAAGGGCAGATATGTGTCCCAACTTCCACCGAAGTCCATAACACATGCTCGAAGCATTTCCTCGAGTGTCTGAATCGTCCGCTCACTCTGCCCGTCTGTCTGTGGGTGGTAGGCTGTACTGAAGTGCAATCGCATACCCAACTCCTCATGAAACTTCTTCCAGAACCTGGAAGTAAAGCGCACATCCCGATCTGACACTATCGATTTCGACACTCCATGTCGAGCTACCACCTCTCTCACATATATCTCGGACAACCTCTCTACAGAAGAACTCTCACTAATAGCAAGAAAACGGGCGCTCTTCATCAACCGGTCTACAATCACCCAAATCGCGTCGACACCTCGCGCGGTCCTCGGCAATTTGGTGATAAAATCCATCGAAATTTGTTCCCACTTCCATTGGGGAACCTATAGTGGCTGTAACTTGCCATGAGGACGCTGGTGCTCGGCCTTAACCCGATGACAGGTCAAACACCTCTCGACTACCCAAGCAACATCCCTCTTCATACAGGGCCACCAGTAGTCTCTCTTCAGGTCCAAATACATCTTAGTGGCCTCGGGATGGATCGACAATCTCGATCTATGCGCCTCCTCCATCAGTATACGTCGAGCTCTGCCCGTATAGGGCACCCAAATCCGCCCTCGGAAAGTCATAAGCCCTCGGCTGTCCGTCACAAACTTGGACACCTGCCCAATCACCCGCTCCCTCTTGCGGTTCTCCGGTCTCACGGCCTCCTCCTGGGCCTCTCGAATGGTATCTAAGATAGGAGTCATCACCATCATCCTCATACACACATCTCGGATCGGGGCACTCTCTGCTATGCGTCTCAGGGCGTCGGCTACCACGTTCGCCTTGCCCGGATGATACAGGATCTCACAGTAATAGTCTTTCACCACATCCAACCATCTCCTCTATCGCATATTTAGGTTGGGCTGGTCCATGAGATACTTCAGGCTTTTGTGGTTTGTGTATATGGTACACCGAACCCCGTACAAATAGTGGTGCCAGATCTTGAGGGCGAACACCACCGCCCCCAGCTCTAGATCATGGGTGGGATATCTCGTCTCATGAGGCTTCAATTGCCTCGATGCGTATGCTATCACGTACCCTCTCTGAATTAGCACCGCACCCAACCCAAATATAGATGCATCACAGAAAACCACAAAGTCCTCTACTCCCTCGGGAAGAGCTAACACCAGGGCTTCGCACAACCTCTGGCGAAGAGTCTCAAATGAGGTCTGCTGCTCGACACCCGAAGTAAAAGTAACGCCCTTCCGGGTCAATCTGGTGAGGGGGACGAAAATCTTGGAGAAATCTCTGATAAATCTCCAATAGTAGCCGGCCAATCCCAGAAAACTCCTGATCTCGGTGGGGGATCTCGGCACCTCCCATCTCATAACTGCCTCAATCTTGGCCGGATCGACGAAAATCTCATTCTGATTAACGAGGTGTCCCGGGAACTGGACCTCTCGCAACCAGAAATCACACTTGGAGAATTTGGCATAGAGCCTCTCCGATCTCAATACACCAAGAATCTCTCTAAGATGATCCTCATGCTGCTCTCTGGATCTCGAATACACCAAGATTGTTGGATATAGTGTCTAAGTCCATAACTATATTTGGTATGTACTTCACCCGGACAATTTATGGATAATCATTTGAGAATAGTATAAGTTATGATTTATTAATATATTATAAGTCCTAATATATTAATATAAAATCATATTATTTAATTAGTATTGATCTATAATTAATCTAGAATTAATTTAGAGATCAAAAGTATGACTAATTAAATATGGGCTCTTGTATTTATATAGTGTGGGCTAATGCTTATTTGGAATGGGCTAGGCTTGCATGGAAAGTCCATGGATACTCCATGGAGCTTTAACCCATGGATCTCATGGAAATGAAAAGACATGGGTATCAGGGTTTACATGAATGTAACCCTAATCCACCACACTATATAAAGGAGGCTTTGGTTCTTGAAATCACACGAGTTGTGGTGAGTAAAGTAAGAGGGCCGATTTCAAGAAGGTGATTACTATTCTCTCAAAGTTCCAAGTTTGTGGTGATTTGTGATTTCCATTTGAGGCATCCACACTATTGGTGCTAGGCTCTAAAACTCCAAGAAATCAACTATAACTACAAGGTAAGTAATTCTACTAGCTTTATTTGATTCAAGTTCCCCATGCCATGCTAGATAGGATAAGAACCTTGGAAAAATAATTATTTGCATGTATCATAGTCAAACATAGATCCAAGGTTTCTAGGGTTGCATGTACACCATAGGAGTGTTAGAATGCTCAAAAACCCATCAGTGGTATCAGAGCCAGGTTTGTTTATTTGATACTTGATGCAAAAAAAAAAACGCTTGAAAATCGAAGTTTTGTTCAAAAGCTCGTATCAAAATTTCAAGTTTTGTATATGTACTTACGATTCTTGAAATTTTTGATATGAACATTCATAAACATATGAGTTTAGAAGATCATAGAAATTATGTGCTAATAATTGATTAGATTAATTTTTGATCTTTATGTGTTTTAATGGAGTCCATAACTAGTTCTTAAGTTATGGATAACCAAAAGTCACATTTATAAATAACCATTAAAAGAACACATAGGTTACAAAAAATGAAGAATCTTCATTTTTAATAACCATTAACTCATAAGTTATGAGAAATGAAAAGTTTTGAAAGTTTACAAAACTTGCCCTCAAGTTTTGGAACATGTAAAGTCATATTAAAAACTTTAGTTCCAACCCCTAGAATTTTAAAAGTTAAAATTCAACCCTTATACTTTATAATATTATAAGTTTAATAATATTTATATATGTATAAGATCAAGTTGTCTTACCGCTAGTACGCCTCATTCACGAAGCCGGTCTATAAGGGGGGTATAAGGTTGTTGCCTATAAAATAGCAACTTAATGGGTGTCCACTCTCACCCACCGCTTCCTTGATCGGTGGAGGGTCGTTAGCCGAACGGGTAGGACAAGGACTTATAAATTCTCATTAAAAGTATAATGATAATACTAAAGTAACTAAACTTTATTGAATTCCCAATCTTAGTTATTTTAGGAAAATGTGAATAAGGTGCTAATCCATGAAATTACACTTTACACTTTGTTTAAGTCGTTAGTGGAGCGTGTGTGGTTAACCGGCACACTAACTTGAACTTAACAAGGTAGGTAAAGGGTGACTTAATATTTATCATAGTATCGATGGAGCGTGTGTGGTTAACCGGCACATCGATTGAGGGGTAATACATTAAGGGTACCAAGTAATTTGCATGGTTACTTCACACCTTGTTTTGTGATCCTCAGCATCCCAGTCACAAAACTTGAAGGGCACACTCGAGATTGAAACATGCCATTGAAGAAAGTTCAATGAATCTCAAAGAATCTAGGAGTTTCTAAACCAATTAAAACCTAATTAAATATTTCGTTTTTCATGGTGGAAATTGGTGAATCGTCATTCACCTACCTTCAAATATCTTATAGCTTAGATTACGGCATCCCTCTTCTAAGTTATAAAATATTGTGTTGGGTCCTAGCCTTAATATTACATTTGGGTGTTTTGTTAAGGACTATCTCTATATCTAATCTAATCTATTCCCTCTTCTTTTCAGATGTCTTCCAATAACAATGCTTCTGGCTCAAACCCTACTAGCTCCTTCTCTCTCATGAATCTTTGTGGGGGAGTCATCTTTGATGGGTCCAACGTTACAGATTGGATTAGAAACATCAGGATGGTCACTCGGTATGAGAACAAAGAATATGTTCTCGACAAGGAGCTGAAGGTACCCGAGCCAACTGCTACTCCTGAAGAGCTTGCTGAATGTGAGGTACATGAAAGAGATGCTACAAAAGTGGCATGCATCATGATGGCCACCATGACAGCCGAGCTCCAAAAGTCCTATGAGGACTATTATCCTTTTGAGATGCACCAGGACTTGATGGACCGCTACCATCAAAGTGCTCGTCAAGAGCGATATGAAATAATCTCCTCCATGATAACAAACCGAATGAAGGATGGTGAACCCATCACGGGCCACATGCAGAAAATGCAAAGGTATGTGGACCGTTTACTGAAGCTGAATGTGAACTTCCCTGAGGAGTTAGAAATAGACATCATTTTGCACTCCTTGCCATCGTGTTATGATCAATTCCGCATGACATATCACATGAACAAGGAAGAAGTCACCTTCAGCAAACTTCAAGGACTCTTGAAGACCGCCGAAAGTGGTCTAAAGGGTAAGTCGGTTGTTACTACTCCTACTCCTACTCCAACTGCGGCCAATGTCTTGGCAATCGGGCATGGCAAAGGGAAGAAGAGAAAGAACCCTTCTAAGGGTACCAAGGGTAAGACCCTTGAAGACTCCTCTTCAAGCAAAACCAAGAAAGGTTTTGTCACTCCTTCTGCTAACCCTAATGAGGCTGAATGCTTCTATTGCCATGAAAAGTCGCACTGGAAGCGAAACTGCCCAAAGTACCAACAAGATTTGAAGGATGGGAAAGTAAAACCCAACCATGCAGGTATATACACTATATTGTCTAATAACTCACCTCATTCTAAGTCTTGGGTCCTTGATACAGGTTGTGGTATTCACATATGTTGTGATTTGCAGGGACTAAAAAGAAGTGAGAATGTGGAGCAGGGAAATATAAACTTGATCATGGGAAACAGGAAAGCTTCACCTGTCACCAAGATAGGAGTTTATTCCTTAGTGCTAAATAGTGGGTTTACATTAGATTTGAATAAATGTTATTATTCGCCAGAAATGGCAAGAAATGTTATTTCCTTTCATGCATTGTATAAACAAGGTTTTACCTTTTATTTTGATAATAATAATGGTAGTATTGATGCTTTCTTTACTAATGTTCTTTATTTTAAAGCATTACCTTGTGATGGCATGTATGAAACTGTATCTGTTGTAGATACTCTAGGAAATAATGTATTGTGTATTAACTCTTCCACTAGCTTAGATAAAGCATCCTTATGGCATTGTCGTCTTGGACATGTAAGCAAGAAACGCATAGGCCAACTCCAAAAAGGATGGAGTCTTGGAGTCATTTGACCTAAAGTCAGATGATAGTTGTGAATCTTGTTTGCTTGGTAAAATGACAAAGTCACCTTTTACTGGCACTTGTGCTAGGGGTGTAGGTTTGTTGGACCGCATACACACGGATGTGTGTGGACCCTTCAGAACCGCCACAAGAGATGCTAATCGGTTCTATGTGACTTTTACTGATGATTTTAGTAGATATGGATATGTCTACCTAATCAAGCATAAGTCAGAAACCTTTAAGAAATTCAAAGAGTTTAAGCTAGAAGTGGAGAATCAGTTGGACAGGAACATTAAGATGCTTCGATCCGATCGTGGTGGTGAGTATCTTAGTACTGAGTTCCTTGACTATCTTAAGGAATGTGGGATTGTCTCACAATTGACACCTCCTAGGACACCACAGTTGAATGGTGTAGCTGAGAGGCACAATCGGACCTTTTGGACATGGTTCGTTCCATGATGAGTCGAGCTTCGCTACCAATCTCATTTTGGGGGTATGCCTTAGAGACTGCCGCCTATATCCTTAATCTAGTCCCTACAAAGAAGGTTGCCAAAACACCTCACGAGGTGTGGACTGGAAAAGTTCCCAATCTAGACCACATCAAGATTTGGGGTTGCGAGGCTTTCATGAGACGCGAGACTCACGATAAGCTCGAACCCCGAAGCGAAAGGTACATTTTCATCGGCTACCCACAGAAATCCTTTGGTTACATCTTCTACAGACCCAGTGATAATGTGGTCTTTGTAGCAAGAAGAGGATTCTTTCGAGAGAGAGAATTCATGAGCCAAGGAGACAGTGGGAGGCAAATTGACCTTGAGGAAATTCAAGAGTTAAGTGGTGAAGGAACCTCAAAACCTAGCCCTCAACCTGAGGAGGAAACTCCTGTTGAGCCGACTGAAGAATCTATACCTCTGAGGCGTTCCACCAGAGTTAGGAATGCACTTGAGCGTTGTTATGGTTTTCATATTACTGCAGAAGGTGAGACACTTATCAGTGATAACACACTGGTAAATCTGGATAAGCCTAACAGCTACACGGAAGCCATGGCAGGCCCTGAGGTTGCTAAATGGAAAGAGGCTATGGATAGCGAGATACAGTCCATGTATGACAATCAAGTTTGGAACTTGGTTGACAATGTACCTGATCGTAAGATAGTTGGGTGCAAATGGATCTTCAAGAAGAAGACCGACATGGATGGTAATGTACACACTTATAAGGCACGACTGGTTACAAAGGGTTATTCTCATACTCCGGGAGTTGATTATGATGAGACCTTTTCACCAGTGGCCAAGATTAAGTCTATTAGGGTTCTGTTAGCCATTGCTGCATTTCATGATTATGAAATATGGCAAATGGATGTCAAAACCGCTTTCCTTAATGGAAAGTTGGCTGAAGATGTTTACATGGTTTAGCCAGAGGGTTTTGTCAGTACAGAGTACCCCAGTAGAGTGTGTAAGCTCGAGAAATCCATTTATGGATTAAAACAGGCACCTCGTAGATGGAATCTTTGCTTTGATGAGAAAATCAAAGAATTTGGCTTTTCAAGGAGTGAAGATGAATCTTGTGTCTATATAAAGGCTAGTGGGAGTATAGTCAGCTTTTTGGTACTGTATGTGGATGACATACTACTCATAGGAAATGACATCCCAACCCTGCAGGAAGTAAAGTCCTGGCTTGGGAAGTGTTTCGCTATGAAGGACCTTGGAGAAGCTGCCTATATCCTAGGGAAAAGGATTTTGAGAAACATGAGTAAAAGACTAATTGGACTTAATCAAAGCACCTATGTGGACAAAGTGTTGAAAAGGTTCAACATGCATAACTCCAAGAAAGGAGAGTTACCCATCCAGAGTAACGCCAAATTGAGTAAGACACAAAGCCCTAGTACTGAGGCTGAGATAGCAGAAATGAGTCGAATACCTTATGCTTCAGTTGTAGGATCGATCATGTATGCTATGACGTGTACTCGACCTGATGTAGCCTTTGCTTTGAGCATGGTTAGCAGGTATCAGGGGAACCCTGGCAAGGCACACTGGACTGCGGTAAAGAATATCCTCAAGTACCTACGGAGGACTAAGGACTGGGTCCTTACCCTCGATGGCACTGAGGACTTGAGAGTTGTAGGGTACAGTGATGCTAGCTTTCAGACTGACAGGGATAATTTCCGCTCTCAGTCGGGCTGGGTCTTTACTCTAAACGGAGGGGCAATTACTTGGAAAAGTTCCAAGCAGGAGACAGTGGCTGATTCCACTTGTGAATCAGAGTATATAGCAGCAAGCGAGGCAGCAAAGGAGGCTATATGGCTAAAGAACTTCATCGGAGACCTTGGAGTTGTACCAGCTATAAAGGAGCCAATGGAGATTTTCTGTGACAGCAATAGTGCGGTTGCCTTAGCCAAGGAACCAAGAGATCATGGGAGATCCAGACACATTGACAGAAAATATCACTTCATTAGACATCGAATAGAAGAAGGAATCCTCGTGGCAAAGAGGGTATCATCGGATGAGAACCCAACAGATCCCCTCACGAAGGGACTGACTCGGGCTAAGCATCTCCAGTATGCTCGGAACATAGGGCTGAAGGATGATATTAGTTTTAGTAGTTAGATAATCTTGAAATTTGTAAAATGTAATTGACATTTGATGATAAATAAAAGCTGTTATTTATGAGTAAAGTGTTGCTATCTCTTGTCAATCGTTTACTATTATTTCTTTTTGCATGTTTTGACTTCCAGAATAATTATGTTATGGTTTATATCATATTATTCAAACTCTCCACAGTCGGTCATATGTTGGAAGTAGATATGAATCAAGACTGTCATGGGTTGGCTTGTAGAGGTCTAAGATGTTAGACAAAGCGGGGCTACAACACTCATGAGTGCTCATAAGTTCTGAGTATTGGATTCAACCCACGTTCACTTGTATCACTTCATGGAATTTATCTCGAGTGATCGTGAGACGGTAATATCATATAAGTCTTCAAACCTAGAGATATGATTTGTTGCCTATTAGTTGGTTATGCATTGATTGCATGAAAACGCATTGGTAACTCGATGTTATAAACCGTGCTTTTGTGTGTAATTCAACAAGTAGTAGAGCAAACATATGAGTCGAAGTTTATCTGTTCCTTCTAGGATTAGAAGCGATATCTGGGCCCCTCGATGATTTTGTTTTGACCTATGTACCGGGCCCGGTTAGAACTAAATTGATGTGTTCAGTTAAGTTCTATGTCAAACAAATCGGAAATCGGGAAACAAATGCTGGACAATAAGCAAGACCATGTTCCATGTATTTGTCCGGCTGATATCTAGAACAGAGGATTATATGATCACTTATCTAAAATGGCGCTTCATAGTTCAACAGAGTTTAAAGAGCTACGATTGCTGATCGGTTCCTGAAGTCATACTTGCAACTATAGTTATTAGACTTATCCAAGTGGGAGACTGTTGGATATAGTGTCTAAGTCCATAACTATATTTGGTATGTACTTGACCTGACCCGGCATGGTCCATTTGGGTTGCACTTCACCCGAACAATTTATGGATAATCATTTGAGAATAGTATAAGTTATGATTTATTAATATATTATAAGTACTAATATATTAATATAAAATCATATTATTTAATTAGTATTGATCTATAATTAATCTAGAATTAATTTAGAGATCAAAAGTATGACTAATTAAATATGGGCTCTTGTATTTATATAGTGTGGGCTAATGCTTATTTGGAATGGGCTAGGCTTGCATGGAAAGTCCATGGATACTCCATGGAGCTTTAACCCATGGATCTCATGGAAATGAAAAGACATAGGTATTAGGGTTTACATGAATGTAACCCTAATCCACCACACTATATAAAGGAGGCTTTGGTTCTTGAAATCACACGAGTTGTGGTGAGTAAAGTAAGAGGGCCGATTTCAAGAAGGTGATTACTATTCTCTCAAAGTTCCAAGTTTGTGGTGATTTGTGATTTCCATTTGAGGCATCCACACTATTGGTGCTAGGCTCTAAAACTCCAAGCAATCAACTACAACTACAAGGTAAGTAATTATACTAGCTTTATTTGATTCAAGTTCCCCATGCCATGCTAGATAGGATAAGAACCTTGGAAAAATAATTATTTGCATGTATCATAGTCAAACATAGATCCAAGGTTTCTAGGGTTGCATGTACACCATAGGAGTGTTAGAATGCTCAAAAACCCATCAAAGATATCGTCGATGAACACGATCACCGATCGATCCAACATAGGCCTGCACACCCGGTTCATGAGGTCCATGAACGCTGCCGGTGCGTTGGTGAGCCCGAAAGGCATCACCACGAACTCATAGTGCCCATAACGCGTCCTAAAGGCCGTCTTCTGGATATACTCCTCGCGGACTCTCATATGATGATACCCAGACCTCAAATCGATCTTGGAAAACTAAGAGGCCCCCTGCAACTTATCGAACAAATCGTCGATCCTCGGAAGTGGATAACGGTTCTTGACCGTCAGTTTGTTCAACTCCCGGTAATCAATGCACATCCGGTGTGAACCGTCCTTTTTCTTGACAAAAAGGATCGGCGCTCCCCACGACGAACTACTCGGCCTGATAAAGCCCTTCCCCAGCAGTCCTGGAGCTGTGAGGATAACTCCTACATCTCAGGTGGCGCAAGGCGATACGGTGCCTTGGCGATAGGCGTCGCTCCCAGAACCAGATCAATCTGGAACTCCACCTGCCTCTCGGGAGGCATACCCGGTAACTCCTCGGGGAAAACATCCGAAAACTCACTCACTATCGGAACCTCAGCGATAGAACTCGGTCTCTCAGCAGCAACCTGCGTATCCATCACATATCCTACAAAACCCCTGCAACCCTGCTGTAGACTCTGTCTCGCTCTGGCAGCCGAGCAGAATGCTGACCCAGATCGGGTACCCTCGCCATACACTATAAGCACTCCCCCACTAGGATCTCGTATGGTCACCAACTGCCGCTCGCAGTCGATCACAGCTCCAAATTGACTCAACCAGTCCATAGCCACAATGACACATACATCACCCATCGCGATCGGTACTAGATCTATCGGAAACTCAACACCAAAAATCTCAAGCACACATCCCCGGATCACATCAGTAGCAAGCACCGCATGCTCATCTGCTATAGAAACTCTCAGAGGTCGACTCAAAGCCTCACGTCGGATACTGATGTGGTGAATAAACGCTAATGACACGAAGGATCGACTCGCACCCGAGTCAAATAACACCAAGGCAGGTACAGAATTCACAAGAAAAGTACCTATATATATCGCAATATAAGCACAATATAACTAAAAAATAGAATAAGTAAAAGAACCCATACCAGCCACAACATCAGGTGCTGTGTGGACCTCCTCCGCTGTCAGCTGAAAGGCTCTCCCACGAACCCTCGGTACCTCGGCCTTAGATGGCCGGCTCTTTGTAGCTCATATAGCAGTAGGGGCAGATCCCTGTGCTGATCCCTGTAACAGCTGTGGGCACTTGGCCTTCCGATGGCCGGTCTGGTTGCAGTGAAAGCAGACTGCAAACCCCTTGGGGTAATCCCTCGCGATATGCCCCTCCTTGCCAAACTTGTAGCAAATACCCGCTCGACACACCCCCTCATGACTCTTGCCGCACTTCCCATAAGTGCGGCCCTTCTGGCCTCCAGATCTCGAATCAGCGGGCGTAGCCCGCTTGGCTGCCGGCTGAGACTATGTCGATCGCCGGTCCCTCCCCTGAGACTCCGCCTCCTCCCTGGCCTGAGTATCCAGCTCAATCTCCCTCTTTCGGGCATTTTCCTAAAGCTCAACAAATGACCGATAAGTCGAGTTCGCCACGAACTCGCGAATATCCCTCCTCAGAATGCTCAAATACCGACTCATACGTGCCTGCTCGGTAGATACGTGCTCAGGGAAGAACAACACCCTCGTAAATGTCACTGACTCTGTCCTCTGCTTGAAGGACAGAAACTCCTGGGCCAACCGTTCCTTCTCCACCGGGGGAACATACTTATCTCGAAACATCGCAGTAAACCTCACCCATGTCACTGCAGTGTGCTCTGTAGGAGTGTAACTGGTTGTCACAAACTTTCACCAGTCCTTCGCTCCAAGCGAAGCTGGTTCAGCGCGAACCGTACCCTCAAATGCTTCAGACATGAACAAGTGTAGAAACACCCCTCGATATTAGAGATCCATCTCATCGCAACAATCAGATCCTGAGTCCCATCAAACTCTGGTGGCTTCGTGTTGCTGAACTCCCGGTACAGCAACGAGTCACCTCCCTGTGGCCTAGCAGCGACGACAACTGCAGTGGCGGCAGCAGCACCAGCCTCAGTGATAGCCGTGTATCGCTCATCAAACGTCTCAATCAGGGTGTTCTTGATAGACCCAAACATCTCGGGAATCTCTGCTCGGATAGCTGTGGCCACTTCCTCGTGAATCATCCTCCGAATCTCATCATCACTAGTCCCACTGCCTCCTGGGTTGTGGCATGTACCCACCATGATGTCTCTGAAACACAACACAAAATAATCAGAGACTCGTTGGAGTATAATCACACTCGATCACTCGCCCCTACTTGTTCCTTAGCATCCTAAGGACTCCTACTTGGACTGCTCACCGATCCGGTGCTTTCAGTAGTACGGGCCCAATACTACCTTCCACACCGCATCTGTATTCACCCCAAGTCCTCCTCCTAGGATCCCAATTGCAAGTACTCAATATCCACCAACACAGACTACTCTCTCATTAGACCTCTCATAAGCTCATCTCTCCTAAATACTCATACTTATCTCGTACTCAAAGCAAATCACAGATAGCAGAAACCCCTAGGCTAAGGCATCACAAATCAGGCCACTCTAGTCCTAAAATATGAAATACCTAGCCTATTCTCTAGCATGCATAATATCTCATAAAATATCTCATGTAAATCTCATAACAAAAAAATAAGGGTATATTGGGAAATCACCGTTCGGGCTTTGGCTGATTGTACACACTGCTCTAACTCATTTTCACTTAAACTCTTTCTTATTAAAAAAAATCTATCTCTTTTGAAATTTTTTCTCAAATCCTCAGTTTGAGTCCGAACACGCCCAAAGGTGCATCCGAATCCCTCAAACCAAGGCTCTAATACCAACTTGTAACGACATATATTTTCAAACCAAAATTTTCTTTTTTCAAACACCATAAAACACATGTCACATTTTCTCAAAAACCTCATGTATCAATCATCAATACATATTTCAAAAATTGTTTATCACCAATCCAGGATCCTCCAAAAATATAACTCCACCTCTGGTGTGTGTGTGTACAATCAAGCCGGTGCCTTCCCGTGATCCTCAGAAGTACCTGAAACACATAACACATAACACGGTAAGCACGAAGCTTAGTGAGTTCCCCAAAATACCACATGCACAAAGACCATTTTACCCCTCCATGATTTCCCAAGACATGGTTGACCAATCCCTAAAGTCAACAGAAGTCGAACTCGAGTCAATAGTCCATGTTGATCCTACTCGTCGAGTGCACCTATGGGACTCGACAAGTCTGCTCGGCATCCTCAGAATCACTCAAAAGTCTGACTCAACTCGCCGAGTTTACCCGTCAACTCCCCGCGTTGCTGCACGATCCAAAACCATCGGGACAACCCTATCCGACTCGTCGAGTCGGCTCCTCGACTCGGCGAGTCCATTCATACTCTTATCTCATTCAGTCGATTTCAAGGCAGAGAACCTTCCCAAAATCCAGATCTACACTCTTAAGGCTCGTTTATCATGTAAAGTCATAGGCTTTACGTTCATGCATGGTACTTAGAGCTTAAAATGCCAAAACATATCTTAAAAAGGGTTTTTTCACTCAAGATCACTATCATGGTTGAATAAAGCAGGGACTTTCGGACTCTAGGGACCTCACATCGTCCAGATCTGAAGTCCAAGCCTCTCAATGAACATAAAACACCCTAGGTCCCCATTTCAAGTAGAAAAATCCCTAATTCCCAAATCATGAGATCTATACAACAAAATGAGAAAGGTGCAAGCTTTTTACCTTTCCCAGAAGCTTTGAGATGAAATAGCCATGAATCTAGAAACTCCTTCTTGTCCCTTGGCTTGAAATCCTTCTCTTCTCTTCAAAAGGTGCACCAAACAATCAAGATTAGCTCAAACTCTCTCTCTCTAGGCCCACAGGTCGATTAGGGTTTGCTCACAGGGAAGTGTAGCCGCAAATGAGGCTATAAGTGCCCTTAAATAGGTCCCAAACCCGGGGATTTAGGGGTTCTCATTACAGCGTCTACTCGGCGAGTCGGCTCTTGGACTCGTCGAGTAGGTCTTTAATCCCACGTGGTACATCGCGACTCTACTCGATGAGTTGTTGCACCGACTCGTCGAGTAGCTCAATAATTCTCAAAAGTAATTATTTAAATAAACACTATACCTGGAAGTCCGGATGTTACACACACTTATTCATATATGAATGGGTATATACTTATTCATATATGAATACCAATTCATATATGAATAAAATATTTTATGTGTCTACATTGCAGCGCTTAAGCGACAGATTCGAAAAGAGTGGCCCAGATTCATTCTTGCTTTCTCAACCTTTCTTTTCTCAATTGGACCTTCCTCTCTCTCTCTCTCTCTCTCTCTTTTTCTCTCTCTCTCTCTCTCTGTCTCTCTCTCTCTCTCTCTCTCTCTCTCTATATATATATATATATATATATATATATATATATATATATATATATATATATATATATTCATGTTTGTGTACATGTATGTATGTGTTTATTTTATTGTGTAAACGCTACAAAAAAAACATAAATACATAACTATATTTCAAATGGTGATTTGGAATAGTGCATATTCACGTAGAAGGATCTTTATGCCCAAAAGTCATTATTGAATGATATTTGTTAGTGACATATGATCCTATAGGTCACACCTTATAGAAAGTTACTACTAATTGATTATTTATTAAAGTAATTTGATTATTAAAAAAATTATCTACACTTGTATTTAATTGGAAAATTATTATTTTATGAAAATAATATTTTACTAACATAATGAGGATTATTGTTTCTATGAAATAATAATAAAAGATAATAAAACTAGTTATATTCACAATGTATGACATCTTCTTTCAATTATTACATTCTTACAAAGTATGGTTTCACATTAAATAAGGTATGGTCCTTCCTTGAGGAATTAGACTATATAAAGGATGCATGCGGTGATGAAAAAGACTAATTTTGTCATCTCATTTTCTCTCTGAAAGGGATGCCAATTTTGTGGTTATCAAGCCCTCATTCCCTGTCTTCTTTCTTGCAATTTGGTACATGAACTAAGTGCTTACAATTTGTTTCTCCTTAAGGCTAATTTGGTATAAGTATTAGTGACTTAAGAACAACTTAATACAAGTGAAGTCTAACATGTTTTAGTGGTCGATCCTTGCTTTGGTGGGTACATTATAGAGAGCTTCTCCTTTGGAGTTTAATGTATCACTTCATCAACTTCCATCTTCTATGAGAATTAAATTCTTCAAAATTGTAACACTTTACTTTCCGTGGTTGATTTTATCTCTCCTTGATGGAAAAAGATTCTTTGTGGGTTAATTTTTTTTTCTAATTTTAAAACTTTCGTTGCCATTATTAGCGTTTTTGGGAAAACGATTCTGAATAAAACTCAACAATTGGTATCAGGGACATTTTTGTAAGCTTGGTTAGATTATTAGATTATTTGGTATAATATTTGTTTTTGGAAAACATAGATGATTTTTTTTTGTAAGAAAATCCATACATATTTTCTATAACAACTTTATAGTTGTTATTTTTTAGTGAAAAAAGTTTGCAAGCATTTTTTTGTCACCAAAAATTATCTTAGAAAAAACAAAGTGTTGTTTTATATATTTTGAGTATATATATGTATCATGTATATAAACTTGCTATGGACCTCTTGTGAATGTTTTTTTTGTTGATTTGTTAAAATAGTTTTAATATTATTCATATGATATGTAATAAATAAGTAGATAGTTTTCATTTTGTTTATTTTTGTAAGTAATAGATTAGTTTTAGAAATAGTTTATTGTCATAAAATGTAACAAGAATGAAGATGGTGGTCATTTTGAAGATCAAAAGTTTATAAACTTAATTTTATTAAAGTTTCACAAACTTTATAAAATTATTTTTATAAACTTGCTAGAAGGCATTGAAGTAAGTGGGAGCATAAAGACATTACAAAATTTTTGGTCCCTTATGTCCCTTAATAATGGACTTGGTATTTTTGTGATGACTCATAAACTGTTAATAGAAGGTTGGTTTATGCACATATATTATAACATGCTTGTGTTGTTAATTTTATGTTGATATTATGTTTTATTTGTTAAATTATATTTCAAATTCAAATTAATATTTTAAACATAAATAACATTATAAGGAGTTTGATTTTTATAAAATTTATCTTTTAACATAAGATGGTAAAATAGTTTAAAAATAAAATAGGTAACAGTAAATTTCGTGATTAAAAATATAGATTTTAGAAGACTTATCAAACTCCAAACATTATTTTATACAAGAAAGTCTTATGAAAAGATTTATAAATGTTCTTTAGAGCTCAAACTCCAAACTTAATATTAATTATTAAATTTAGAGTAAATTACACGAATGGTCCCTATGGTTTAGGGTAATTTGTGTATTTGGTCCCTAACTTATTTTTTTTTTAACTCAGAAGGTCGCTACTGTTTGTTTTTGTTATGCGCTTGGTCCCTGTCTTACCTAAAAAGACTATTTTGTCCTTGATTTTTTTAATTTATTTAAATAAACACACCCCAACCCCAACCCCACCCACCCCTCACCTTACCTTACCTACCCCATCATTTTCCTTATTTTAATAATAGTCTTTTTAGGTAAGACATGGATCAAGCACGTAACAAAAACAAATAGTAGGGACGAAGCGCGTAACAAAAGCAAACAATAGCGACCTTCCAAGTTAAAAATATAAGTTAGGGACCAAGCGCACAAATTACCCCAAACCATAGGGACCATTCATGTAATTTACTCTTAAATTTAAAATTTGATCACGTCGATATATAAAATTTGGATTTTATAAGAGAACATTGTTAAAATGTGATTTTAAATATAAGTATAACATGTATTATTGGATGCATGCAATAACCATGATGCAATATGTTTTTTTTGAATAACACTAACTCGTCACTTGTATACGCTAGTGGGATTAAGGTCACCTAACCACTATGTGTTATCGTTTGATGGTCGGGATGTATTCGTGATTTCTATAACTTAATTTTAGGCCAATTTCACAAGTTCTTCAAACCGGATGATTTGATCGGAAATCTGTTGTGATAAAAGTCACCTAAACAATAGAGATTCGAGGAATAGATGGGATCAAACATGTCTATTAAATTTTATTATTAGCGATCCCATAATGCTAGAAATTATATAGCTGAATATAATTGATACTCGATCTCTACCTAGTTAAATTCAAATGAATGGGATAAATGTCACCTAACCATTAATTTGTTTTGCAACTTGGATCCTAGACTTCAATAATTAATGTATTTAGAAACTAAAAGGGTATTTATTTTTGAAGATTTAAATATTGAAAATACTAAATGAATTTCGTTAAAATTTTATAGATGACCCAAAGTGCAACAACACCCCCCCCCCCCAATTTTCAAAACTTTTCGCGGCTTTTTTTAAGTAAAGAGGACTATTCATTAACAACTTCAACCCTTGGTATAAAACGTTGAGAATTGTTTTTAGGCATGAAGGAAGGTTGTATATTCTTATGCACCCTCTTCCCATCGAGCTCCGTCTCACATCAATTGAAGCTCATGCTAGATGGTTGAGATATTTTAATAATTCAACTGATGTGTCACATCTTATGCTTGAATCGATGCATCCATATCATATTAGAGGACTGGAACATCTTTTAGCACACGGCATGCTAGTTTACTTGAAAGTATCAATATCAGGATAAACATGATGAATGAGAGAAGAATATCCTATTAGGGAAATGCCTACGGTGGGCAACTCAGGAATATACTAGATAGACCTTATACTTTTCATAGAACACTCAAGTACTTGGTACTTAATGTTAATAAAATATTTGTAAATGGATTGCAGATATTTCAAGAGGAATAACCGGTTGAGCACAAGCAAGTTGGAACTGCACTCTCGGAGTTTAGTTTATTAATTATGCTTAAAACATAATGTAATTGTATTGTAAAACAGTATTTGTTTTGGAACAATGTATGCTTTAATTTAGCTTGTCTAAATATATATTTCTCAGTTAATTTATTAAATGACTGATTATATACTTAATCTTTTTTCATAATGATCAACTTCAAATTCTATAATTATTAAATTATGTCTTAGAGGACTAGATCTCTTAATATATATATATAAAGTAAATATCAATGTTTTCTAAATAAATAAGATCTATATGAAAACACTTTTTGAATCAAACTTGATTTTAATCAAACTTATGTACAACATTGTTATATTTATTATATAAATGATATACACATATTGCAACTTCAAGAAATGGATTTTTGAAGAAAAATAATGTAGTTTATTTAACATATTCGAATCTTATTTGTAACATCCCAAAAATTTCAACAAATTTAAACCTTTAAAAACAATCCATTTACTAATAAATTTGTTTACAAAATTAGTATTTCCAAAACATTATTTAAAATCAGAGTCTGCCAAGATCCATTCAGCTGTAAAACCAAGGATGTGTACGGTCACGCCATCGCCTTGCCACGGTCCTCCGAGATACCTAAAACCATAAAGCAAACTGTAAGCATGAAGCTTAGTGAGTTTCCCCCAAAATACCACCACACAACAGATAACAACAACTAGCATGCTCAAACACTCATACCTAGCCCAATCAGCCTCGGGTTGGAATACCAAGCATGTCTACGATGGGCCCACTCATCGTCGGGATGGAATACCCTCGCATCCTAAGAATTTTGGTCCAATCAACCATCGGGTATGAATACCAAACATGTCGGGTCCAATCAACCATCAGATTGGAATACCCTAGGCCTATTGACTGATGCACAAAGCAACCTAGTCTCCCCACATACTATATTGGGTCCAATCAACCTTCGAGTTAGGATGCCAATATACAACGGGTCTAGTCATCCTCGGGATGTAATACCCTCGGGCCCAATCAACCATCTGGTAGGAATACCCTCGGTCTTTTGGCTCACGCAAATAGCAGTAAAACCTTAACGACTAACAATATGTTCCCATATATAATAGATAAACATATAAATAGTCTACACGCAGACAGGCAGATCTACAAATCACTCAACATAGCATCATCCTATATACCAGGATACTGATCTAAAAGATCACTACAGCACGATAACATACTATCACATAATAGGATATCCAATCCAATGGGCCAGTCTTGGTGCCTTCGACCCGCAAGTATAGTGAGGAAGACTCACCTCGCACTGCCGAATCTCACAGAAAGAATCTCTGGCTGCTGGCCCTCAAGAATCCCCACACTATCAATCATAAGTTAATCATACATCAATAATCGGATCCGACCCACACTAAGTGTCCAAACTAGGGTAAAAGACCTTTTTACCTTTTTCATAACTTGGCCCAAAGCCAAGGCCCAATCCAACAATCCGAAAGCCCAAATTCCAAACAACACCCAAGGCCTAAGCATGGCCCAATTTTCCAAATTGGACCCAAACCCCTTCCATGGGCCTTAACCCAAAGCCCAATAATATTCCCATCCCAAAACACTAGAAATCAGATGGCCCAACAAATCCCCAAACATCTAAGCCCAACACATGGCCCAAACCGAAGACCAAAACATCTGAGGCCCATTCTGCTGAGTACGCGGGGTGTACTCAGCTGTACGCTAAGTGTACATGCTTAATGGCTTGTACGCTGCGCGTACTTGCTTGTACGCCCAACGTACTCCTACTGTTAAACCACATTTCACATTCATCCCTTAATCCCTTAAGACATTGCTCCAAAACGTAGATCTGACTTCCTTGAGCAGAATTATCGCGTAAAGTTGCCAACTTTACGTTCATGCATGGCTAAATGAAGCTCTTAAGCTTAAATAGGACTTAACAAGTGACTTAATGCATGCATGTGACCAAAAATCCCATAAAGCTTGCATCTTTATGCCATAGGAGTCCACCACAAGCCTATATATAAAAGAAAAAGCCCTTAAAACGTTTTAACTCTTCAATCAACCCAAGATGGGACCAAAAGAATAACAAAACAAACTATGAGGAGATCTAAACATCTACAAGCCAAGGTATGAACTTGATACGTCATAGAGATTGAAACAAGTGAGATGATTATGGATCTATGACCTTCCTTCCAAGCAAAGCACCTTCAATCTTCAAAGCTTCCTTCACAAAGAGAAGAACAACCACTAAAATCCTCTCAGGGGCTCAAGAACACCACCAAGGAAGCTTAAGGGACGATTTAGGGTTTTAAGAGGTTTGGGGGCTGGTAAAGAGGCCAACCCTAAAGACTTAAGGTGCTTAAATAGGGTACAACACCCTTAAATTAGGGTTTCTTGAATCCCTTGTACGCCCAGCGTACGAGGCCGAAGCTTCGTGACCAAACTATTGACTATGCTCAGTGTACGTCAAGGTATGCCTTGTGTAAAGGTCCTCGCACAAGTACGCCCTGTGTACTCCCCAGGTATGCCCCCGCATACTAGGGTTTTTCCCCAAAACCCTAAATTCTTCCGAAGGCCATAACTTCTTCATTATAAATCCGATTCTGACGATCCTCATATCCATGAAAAGGTAACGAGAAGCTACGCTTTTACAATCTCATAATTGCCTTAAAATTTCCCAAATAAAAATCTAATTTCCATCCAAGCCGAGCTGACACTTTACCAAAACACCCCTGGGTTCCAAAACACAAACCGTACCCCCAGATCATCTAAATTTACATCACCCACCTCCAAAAGGTCCATATATTATTTCCTCAATGGTCCTAAGCCTGATAATTCCCAATCTTTGGTCACCACCCCGAAATAAGAAATGATTCGGAATAGGGTGTTACAACTCTCCCTCACTTAAATTAGATTCCTTCCTCGAAATCAGTCCTTACCATCCCCGACATGCCAGAAAACCTGAGCAACACGACCATAACCCTGAGCATACCACAACCTTCCCAAGGCAACCGAAACCAACCCTAGCAGGGTTCTCCAACCCGAAGATGGAAGAATCCTTCCCAGACTCAAACAATCCCATGAATACAATGAGCTTCAAGATACTGATTTCCTTAACTGCTGGATCGATACGCTGCTGCTATATTTGTTAAGCCCTATAACTTGCCCGACCTTTATACACGTAGAACCATTCCAAAGCACAGTCACAAGAGCCTTTTCTACCATCCATACTGAAAACATCTATTTTTACCCTGAACCCTCCAACTGATGCCCTTAACATACATATTTCTTAACCCACATCTCACTGAAATACAGGCCTTACACGAGTCCACTCGCAATTCCCAATGCGAGTTTCCACCAAAAGCCAACTCGAAAATGGCAACTCATGAAATTTTCTCATAAACCCTTCCCTAAGACTGATGAGCATCCATTCATGAATCTACCCCTAGTCCCTGACTAGAGACACCACCAAAAACATGCAGAAATGATCCTCAAAACATATCGATCGCGAACTTCTCCCAAATCGAAATCCATATGATGTACCACAACCTTAAATAACCCTTGATTTTCTGACATGCCATTACCAACCACTGCTCCGACGAGAAAAGACGATCAATCCAAGAATTTCCGCATTTCATCCAACCTCTATCAGCTCAGGTGTACCCTTACCTGGAAAAACCCCTCGAGATCTTCATGAAGAGATTTATGATTTGCAACCTCCTAACCGATTCCCAACTTGTTAATCAAACCCCTAACAATAATTTGCGAACCAACGGAATTGTAATGCATACATTCCACAGAGAATTTCTGATACCTGACTGATACTCCCAACAACCCTTAACTATTCCCTTTATCCAAAACAACTGATTTGAGAGTTTTCCCGAATTCCATCAACATGCCAATACTAAAGGTACGACAAGCAGGAGAAATGAGCAATTATTATTTGTGGGCCCACAGCCCATAAACACCCCTCTTGGTAACATATCATGAACTTTCTATAATGCACATCCTTAGAAAACCCATAACCTTACTCAAACAAGGAAGAAATACCAGAGTTCCAACAAAACAACAACTCTCAACATAATCAGAGGACATTCTCATGCACTATCGGAATAAGACCTCATACTTGATTGAGACTGAACATATTCCACCAATACGCATCTAGCCCACGAAGGCTTACCGAATGCTACCCAAAACCTAAGCCTGCTATAAACTAAAATTTTCACACCACCATTGAGGGTAAACATACCACGAGGCCAAAGGAGCATAAAACATACTAAACGTGATGATAGGTTGACACATTTCTTGAACTTTAACTATCATCACTTGAGTCTTTCGGAGAATCTCCGATGAATGATGAACTCAATGACCAATGTTCGAGAACACATTGACACTTAATTCAGAGAATCAAAACCCACACGGAACATAACATACTCATCTCTGGAAATGTTTTGCCGATGAACACCTACACAAACTAATCTAAAAACAGCATTCCAAACAACGAACTGCAAATCCCCCAATGTCTGATACCCAACTTGAGAATCCCAGAGGCCACTCCTTTACATTGACATACCGAAAGGAAACAACGATTACACGGGCTTCTTGACCAAGTACTTTCTGCCTAGAGACAATCCATGTACCTTCTGGACACATACATCTGATTGCCACTCACTACATACCCCCGTCCTGACCAAAACCTGAATCGTGATCCATCATACTCACACCGCAGATCCTAAAAGACCTTTTTCCCATTCCGCAAACCCAAACAGATCGATGCTCCTCCAAGCAGAATCCCCAGTTCTCCCCCACTTAGGGCTCGAACCACCACTCACTGGTGTTGAAACTAAATCATAACTCAAACTGGCTTAAGCAGGTACCACCATTCCTAACCCTGGAATGAATAACACACGCAGGATAACCTTCCAGAGAGGGATCATTCAATCCTAAGAGAATCCCGAGTTCAGGTGAAGACCTCTAAAAATTTTCCAATCATGACCTCTTATCATTAAGGATTTCACACAAAAGCATAAGCAACTCCCGAATTACGATCCAAAACGTACCCTCCTTTCCTGTAATCCCAACCGATGATTCGATACCTGTTCTGCTATAACCCAAGAATACGTACCCTTAAACACATCACAAAGCTACCATAACACACCAATCTACCTGCGCACTCCTGCACTGACACACTGTCGCCAAACCATACGACCAACAGACCCCAAGCTGGGCTTACATCCCGACACTGAGGGTTACAAGCCTGCTCACTCCTTCCCCAAACTCGGAAAACAGAAAGGACAGAATCCCCACCATAGATAGCGACATACCAAACCATCACTCAATCATTCTACTACCAACTGCAATACCCAAGCCAATCATAATGGTCATTCCATTCTTGAGTCTCGCGACTCGAATACATGGCCTCGAGCGAAACCTTCGAGACCTCAAACCAACAAGTTGATCTCGGTCTGCACCAAACAACCCAAATCGATTTTGCCACTGGGCCCCAAAACAATTTCCAGACCCGACTTCATGCCCGATCAACCATAACCAAAGATTGACAGATGCAGAGCCACTGGTACAAATCATGGTATCCAACCATGCTATCACCACGGTCAACCCTTAGAATCCCTAAACCTCTCCTTGATTCGAGTATGGATCCTGTGCTTTCAGTAGTACGGGCCCAATACTACCTTCCACACCTATCCATACTTTCCTCAAGAATCATCTCAGGTCCTCTAAGACCTACTCAAAAATATCCTCTCGATACCTGCTCAACAGCAAAACAACCACACTAAAATACTTCCTAGGTTCTCCTAGGATTTCCCTACCTCCCCTGCCATCAGATGCTGAAGGGCTCCAGTCAATGTCAGCCGACCACTTCATGAATACAATTACATGCAACAAAACTTAAATAATCGTTCGACTAAAGGACCCAACCCTACAACGAATAGACTCAAACGAGAGCTGCGCAATAGGGCCAAATCGTTCACTCTAAGATTACTAAACTCCATTACATGTAACATAATGTATTGATTTGATAGTTGGCTCACATCAATGCGAGCCCCACAAAGCACAAAGCAAGCAACATTTGAGCAACGGAGACGACTGGCGCTAAGATACTATAAAATTAGGCAGATCCTCATACGAAATTCTCGATCGCTATCTCCCAGCATCTCGAATGCACCTTCACCCTGCCCTTACTCTATCAAGAGTGGCTAATCATTCCACGCGCTATCCGGCCATGAACTGCACCCACTCATGAAACTTCCACCAACCCTGCAGCACTCGTGTATGCTAATCATACATAACACTGGATCCTATAGACAATCAAATACTTGATTCTACCATAAGCCCTTAATCAAAAAAGAACAGGAAATAAGGCCAGACCAAACATTTTCAGCCTATAGAATCTTAGTTATGTACAACTATGATGCATACACCAAGCAACTACAACAATGATGTCAATTTCATATCAGAAAGAAACCTAGGCTATTAGGCATCATATAATCAGACAATTCTATCATGCAATTCTTGAAGATCCTTAGCCTATCACTAGCATGTTGTTCTTGTTGGGTTTTGAGCAAACTAACACTCCTAAGGTGTTCATGCAACCCTAGAAACCTTGGATCTATGTTTGTCTAAAATACATGCAAAATAATTTTCCAAGGTTCATAACCTATCTAGCATACATGGGGTACTTTTAAACATAAAAAATACTAGAAGAATTACATACCTTTGTTAGTGAGTTGATTCCTTGGGAGTTTGAGAGCCAAGCACCAATAATGTGAATGCCTCAAATGGAAATCACAAATCACCACAAACTTGGAAAACTTATGAGAGAGCACTCTAATACTCTAGAAATCGGCCACACCTTATGCACACACACATATAGTCCTTTTTCAAGCAGTATAAGCCTCTTTATATAGTGTAGATGATTAGGGTTATGAACCATGCAAACCCTAATAACCCATGTATTTTCCTATTCCAAGGATCCATGGGTTAAAAGCTCTATGGATCATCCATGGACTCCCATTCAAGCTTAGCCCATTTCCTTATGAGTGTTAGCCCACACTATATAAGTACAATAGCCCATTATTTAATTAGTCACCTTATGATCACTAAATTAATTCATAATTAATTTAAGATCAATACTAATTAAATAATACAATTTCATATTAATATATTATAACTTATAATATATTAGTAGGCCGCAAATATACTCTTCTCATAATGTTATCCATATAAATAGTTCGGGTGAAGTGCAACCCAAATGGACCATGCCGGGTCGGGTCAAGTATATACCAAATAAGTTATGGACTTAGACACCTTATCCAACAGTCTCCCACTTGGATAAGTCTGATAACTGTATTTGCCTATATAGCTTCAGGAACCAACCGACAATCGTAGCTCTCGAAAAATCTGTTGAACTATGAAGCGCCATTTTAGATAAGTGATCACATAATCCTCTGCTCTCATGATATCAGCCGGACAAATACATGGAACAATGTCTTACTTATTGTCCAGCAGTTTGTTTCCCGATTTCCGATTTGTTTGACAAGGAACTTAATCGAACACATCAATTTAGTTCTGACCGGGCCCGGTACATAGGTCAAAACAAAATCATCGAGGGGCCCAGATATCGCTTCTATTTCTAGAAGGAACAAATAAACTTCGACTCATATGCTTGTTCTAATACTCATTGAATTGCACACAAAGGCACGTTTTATAACATCAAGTTACTGATGCGTTTACGTGCAATCAATGCACAACCAACTCATAGGTAACAACTCATATCTCTAGGTTTGAAGACTTATATGATATTACCGTCTCATGATCACTCGAGATAAATTCCATGAAGTGATACAAGTGAGCGTGGGTTTATTCCAATACTCATAACTTATGAGTACTCATGAATGTTGTAGCAACCATTGCTATGGCTAAACACCTTTAGTCATCTACAATCCCTATTCATGACAGTCTTGATTCATACCTACTTCCGACATATGACCGACTGTGGAGAGTTTGAATAAACTTATTATTCTGGAAGTCAAAACATGCAAAGCTGAAACAATAGTAAATAATTGACAATGATGGCAACACCTTACTCATAAATAAATCACAACTTTTATTCATCATCAAACGTCGATTACATTTTACAAGTTTCAGTAATAACTATCTAATCTGTAAAACTAATATCGTCCCTCAGCCCGATGCGTCTCGCATACTGCAAATGCTTCACCCTCGTCAGTCCCTTCGTAAGGGGATCCGCAGGGTTCTCATCTGACGATACCCTCTTTGCCACGAGGAGTCCCTCTTCTATCTTGTGTCTTATGAAGTGATATTTTCTGTCAATGTGTCGGGATCTGCCATGATCTCTTGGTTCCTTGGCTAAGGCAACCGCACTATTGCTGTCACAGAAAATCTCCATAGGCTCCTTAATAGCTGGTACAACTCCAAGGTCTTCGATGAAGTTCCTCAGCCATATCGCCTCCTTTGCCGCTTCACTCGCTGCTATGTACTCTGATTCACAAGTCGAATCAGCTACAGCCTCCTGTTTGGAACTCTTCCAAGTGATTGCCCCTCTATTTAAGGTAAAGACCCAGCCCGACTGAGAGCGGAAGTTATCCCTATCAGTCTGAAAGCTAGCATCACTATACCCTACTACTCTCAAGTCATCACTCCCACCAAGGGTAAGGATCCAATCCTTAGTCCTCCGCAGGTACTTGAGAATATTCTTTACCGCAGTCCAATGATCCTTGCCAGGGTTCCCCTGATATCTGCTGACCATGCTCAAAGCGAAGGCCACATCAGGACGGGTACAAGTCATAGCATACATGATTGAGCCAACAGCGGAAGCATAAGGTAATCGACTCATCTCAGCTATCTCATCTTCTGTACTCGGGCTCTGAGCCTTGCTCAGTTTGGCATTGCTTTGGATCGGTAATTCTCCTTTCTTGGAATTCTGCATGTTGAACCTTTTCAACACCTTATCCAAGTAGATACTCTGACTAAGTCCAATTAGTCTTTTACTCCTTTCTCTTAATATCCTTATCCCTAGGATATAGGCAGCTTCTCCAAGGTCCTTCATAGCAAAGCACTTCCCAAGCCAGGACTTAACCTCCTGCAAGGTTGGGATGTCATTTCCTATGAGTAGTATGTCATCCACATACAGTACCAAAAAGCTAACTATACTCCCACTAGCTCTGACATACACGCAGGACTCATCTTCACTTCTTGAGAAACCAAACTCTTTGACCTTCTCATCGAAACAAAGATTCCAACTTCGAGATGCTTGTTTCAATCCATAAATGGATTTCTCAAGCTTGCACACTCTATTGGGGTACTCTGCACTGACAAAACCCTCTGGCTGATTCATGTAAACATCCTCAGCCAACTTTCCGTTAAGGAAAGCGGTTTTGACATCCATTTGCCATATTTCATAATCATGAAATGCAGCAATGGCTAGCATAACCCTAATAGACTTAATCTTTGCTACTGGTGAAAAGGTTTCATCATAATCAATACCCTGAGTCTGAGTAAAACCCTTCGCGACCAGTCGAGCCTTATAAGTGTGCACTTTCCCATCCATGTCGGTCTTCTTCTTAAAGATCCATTTGCACCCGACTGTCTTACGGCCTGGTACATTGTCAACCACGTTCCAAACTTGATTGTCATACATGGACTGTATCTCGCTGTCCATAGCCTCCTTCCATTTAGCAGACTCTGGGCCTGCCATGGCTTCCTTAACACTGTTAGGTTCATCCGGATTTACCAGTGTACTGTCACTGATAAATGTATCACCTTCCGTAGTAATATGAAATCCATAATAAAACTCAGGTGTGTTCCTAACCCTTATGGAATGCCTCGGAAGTATAGACTCGTCAGCTGGATCAACAGGAATTTCCTCCTCAAGTTGATTGCTAGTGTCTGAGGTTCCTTCACCAATTGAGTCTTGAATTTCTTCAAGGTCAATTTGCCTCCCACTGCCTTCTTGGTTTATAAATTCTCTCTCTCGAAAGACCCCTCTCCTTGCCACAAAGACCACATTCTCACTGGGTCTGTAGAAGAGGTAACCAAAGGATTTTTGTGGGTAGCCGATGAAAATACACCTTTCACTTCGAGGTTCGAGCTTGTCATGAGTCTCGCGCCTCACGAAAGCCTCGCAACCCCAAATCTTGATATGGTCCAAATTGGGAACTTTCCCAGTCCACATTTCATGAGGTGTTTTGGCAACCTTCTTTGTAGGGACTAGATTAAGGATGTGGGCGGCATTATCTAAGGCATACCCCCAAAAAGAGATTGGTAGCGAAGCTCGACTCATCATAGAGCGAAACATGTCCAAAAAAGTTCGATTACGCCTCTCAGCTACACCATTCAACTGTGGTGTCCTGGGAGGTGTCAATTGTGAGACAATCCCACACTCCTTAAGATAGTCGAGGAACTCAGTACTAAGATACTCACCACCTCGATCGGATCGAAGCATCTTAATGTTCCCGCCCAATTGATTTTCTACTTCCTGTTTAAACTCTTTAAACCTTTCAAAAGTTTCTGACTTATGTTTGATTAAGTAGACATAACCATATCTACTAAAATCATCAATAAAAGTCACATAATAGCGATTAGCATCCCTTGTGGCGGTTTTGAATGGTCCACATACATCAGTATGTATAAGGTCCAACAAACCCTCATCCCTTGCACAAGTACCAGTGAAGGGTGATTTTGTCATTTTTCCAAGTAGACAAGACTCACAACTATCATCCGACTTGAGGTCGAACGACTCCAAGACTCCATCCTTTTGGAGCTGGCCTATGCGTTTCTTGCTTACATGTCCAAGACGACAATGCCACAAAGATGCTTTATCCAAGCTAGTAGAAGAATCAATACATAATACATTATTTCCTAAATTATCTACAACCGATACAGCTTCATACACACCATCACAAGGTAATGCTTTAAAATAAAGAACATTATTAAAGAAAGCATTAATACTACCAACTTCATTATCAAAAGAAAAGGTAAAACCTTGTTTGTAGAAAGCATGAAAGGAAATAATATTCCTCGCCATTTCAGACGAGTACACACATTTATTCAAATCTAACTTTAACCCACTATCTAGCAACAAAGTATAAACTCCAATCTTGGCAACAGGTGTAACCTTCTTGTTCCCCATGATTAAGTTTATCATTCCGTGCTCCACATCCTCACTTCTTCTTAGGCCCTGCAAGTCACAACAGATGTGAATACCACAACCTGTATCAAGAACCCAAGAATTAGAATATGGTGAGTTATTAGACAATATAGTATAAATACCTGCATGGGATGGTTTCACTTTCCCATCCTTGACATCCTGCAAGTACTTTGGGCAGTTTCGCTTCCAGTGCCCCTTATTTTGACAGTAGAAGCATTCAGCATCCTTAGGGATGGCAGAAAGAGTGATATAACCACCTTTGGTTCCAGATGAGGAGCCTTCAAGGGACTTTCCCTTGGTACCCTTCGAAGGGTGCTTCCTCTTCTTCCCTTTGCCTTGCCCGATAACCAAAACAGGGGTAGTAGTAGGAGTAGGAGTAGTAACCGACTTACTCTTAAGACCACTTTCGGCAGTCTTCAGAAGTCCTTGAAGCTTACTGAGTGTGACTTCCTCCTTGTTCATGTGGTATGTCATACGAAATTGATCATAACACGAGGGCAAGGAGTGCAAAATGATATCAATTGCCAACTCCTCAGGGAAGTTCACATTTAGTTTCATTAGACGGTCCACATACCTTTGCATTTTCTGCATGTGGCTCGTGATTGGTTCGCTAACCTTCATACGAGTAGTGATCATGGAGGAGATTATTTCATACCGTTCTTGACGAGCACTCTGATGGTACCTTTCCATCAGATCCTGATGCATCTCAAAAGGGTAATAGTCCTCATAGGACTTTTGGAGTTCAGCTGTCATGGTGGCCATCATGATGCATGCCACCTTGGTGGCATCTCTTTCATGTGCCTGATACTCAGCGACCTCCTCAGGAGTAGCAGTGGACTCATCAAGCTCCTTTAGCTCCTTATCGAGGACATATTCCTTGTCCTCGTAACGAGTGACCATCCTGATGTTCCGGATCCAATCCATGAAGTTGGAACCATCAAAGATGACCCTCCCACAAAAGGTTCATGAGGGAAAATGAGCCAGTAGGGTTAGAGCCCGAAGCATTGTTGTTGGAAGACATCTAAATGAGCCAGAAGAAAACAAGTTTAGATTAGATATATCGAATCCTTAGAAATACACCCAAATGTAATATTAAGGCTAGGATCCAACACACTATATTATAACTTAGAAGAGGGATGCCGTAATCTAAGCTATAACATATTTGAAGGTAGGTGAATGACGATTCACCAATTTCCACCATGAAAACGAAATGAATTATTAGGTTTAATTGGTTTTGAAATTCCTAGATTCTTTTGAGATTCATTGAACTTTTCAATGGCATGTTTCAATCTCGATTGTGCCCTTCAAGTTTTGTGACTGGGATGCCGAGGATCACAAAACAAGGTGTGAATAACCATGCAAATTCACTTGGTACCCTTAATATTATCACCTAATCAGTGTGTCGGTTAACCACACACGCTCCACCAATCTATGATAAACATTAAGTCACTCTTCGTGATCCTTACTAGTCCAAGTTAGTGTGTCGGTTAACCACACACGCTCCACCAACGACTTGGTAAGGTACAAAGTGTGAATTTCATGGGTTAGCACCATATTCACATTTTCCTAAAGTAACTAAGATCGGGAATTTATTAAAGGTTTAGTTACTTTATAATATTCATTATACTTTTAATGAGAATTTAAAGTCACTGTCCTACCCGTTCGGCTAACGACCCTCCACCGATCAAGGAAGCGGGGGGTGAGAATGGACACCCATTAAGTTGCCATTTTATAGGCAACAACCTTATACCCCCCTTATAGACCGGCTTCGTGAATGAGACCTACTAACGGTAAAACAACTTAATCTTATACATATATATAATAATTAACCATTACTGTTATAAATAGTATAAGGGTTGAATTTTAACTTTTAAAACTCTAAGGGTTTGGAATTAAAGTATATTAAAGTATGTGCAACTTTACAAATTCCAAAACTTGAGGACAAGTTTTGAAACTATTCAAAACTTTTCATTTCATAACTTATGAATTAAAGGTTCATAAAATGAAGACTCTTCATTTTCATGTAACTTATGTGTTTTAAGTGTGCATAAATGAAAGTGACCTTTGGAAATCCATAACTTGAGGACAAATTATGGACTCCATTAAAACACATAAATGATCAAGAATTATCAATAAACAATTTAGCAAATAATGCTATGATCTAACAATAATTCATAAGAACATGAACATCATATCAAAAATTCCAAGAACATATGAAGACATATTATCATGTAATTTTGATATAAGCCATTGTAAATGGATTAGCATAAACATTACACCATCTAAAACAGGTTTTATAACACCAAAACAGTTTAGGGTAATGTTTCTAGTCCATTTCCAGCAGCAAAACTCGAAAATCTGCATTCTGAGGCTTCTACTCGTCGAGTGCACGAACCTACTCGACGAGTAGGATGAATTTACTCATGGACTCGGCGAGTTCATGCTGCAGAATGCAGAAAACTTAAGTTTTTCAACAAGTTTGCATCAAGTATCAAACAAACAAGCCTAGGCTCTGATACCACTGTTGGGTTTTGAGCAAACTAACACTCCTAAGGTGTTCATGCAACCCTAGAAACCTTGGATCTATGTTTGTCTAAAATACATGCAAAATAATTTTCCAAGGTTCATAACCTATCTAGCATACATGGGGTACTTTTAAACATAAAAGATACTAGAAGAATTACATACCTTTGTTAGTGAGTTGATTCCTTGGGAGTTTGAGAGCCAAGCACCAATAATGTGAATGCCTCAAATGGAAATCACAAATCACCACAAACTTGGAAAACTTATGAGAGAGCACTCTAATACTCTAGAAATCGGCCACACCTTATGCACACACACATATAGTCCTTTTTCAAGCACTATAAGCCTCTTTATATAGTATAGATAATTAGGGTTATGAACCATGCAAACCCTAATAACCCATGTCTTTTCCTATTCCAAGGATCCATGTGTTAAAAGCTCCATGGATCATCCATGGACTCCCATTCAAGCTTAGCCCATTTCCTTACGAGTGTTAGCCCACACTATATAAGTACAATAGCCCATTATTTAATTAGTCACCTTATGATTACTAAATTAATTCATAATTAATTTAAGATCAATAATAATTAAATAATACAATTTCATATTAATATATTATAACTTATAATTTATTAGTAGGCCGCAAATATACTCTTCTCATAATGTTATCCATATAAATAGTTCAGGTGAAGTGCAACCCAAATTGACCATGCCGGGTCGGGTCAAGTATATACCAAATAAGTTATGGACTTAGACACCTTATCCAACAGTTCTAACATATCGTAGTATCAAATAATAGTGTGGTAATTTGGGGTCTACTTAATGGCTCCGGCTGATCGTACACATCATATCATTTCTTGATTATTTTCAAAACAATTTTGAAAAATCAATTTTAAAACCTTTTTATTTCCTTAGTTTGAGACTGGATTCACACGAGTGTTCCTCCAATTCACTCAAACCAAGGCTATAATACCAACTTGTAACATCCCAAATATTTCAACAAATTTAAACCTTTCAAAACAACCCATTTACTAATAAAAGTGTTTACAACATTAGTATTTCCAAAATATTATTTAAAATCAGAGTCTCCCAAGATCAATTCAGCTGTAAAACCAAGGATGTGTATGGTCAAGCCATCGCCTTGCCACGGTCCTCTAAGATACCTGAAACCATAAACCAAACTGTAAGCACGAAGCTTAGTGAGTTTCCCCCAAAATACCACCACAGAACAGATAACAACAACTAGCATGCTCAAACACTCATGCCTGGCCCAATCAGCTCGGGCTGGAATGCCAGGCATGTCTACGATGGGCCCACTCGTCCTCGGGATGGAATACCCTCGTATACTAAGCAATTTGGTCCAATCAACCTTCGGGTTGGAATACCAAACATGTCGGGTCCAATCAACCATCAGGTTGGAATACCATTGGCCTATTGACTGACGCACAAAGCAGCCCAGTCTCACCACATACCATATTGGGTCTAATCAACCATCGGGCTAGGTGTACTTTGTCTGGGCGTAATCTTGAGGGTTTGGACCCTATATATTAATCATTAAGTCCCATTTCCTCACCCTATTTCCAGCCTCTATCCTTAGAAACATCTTCTCTTGAAAACCCTAGCCCCATTGTTGCATTTTGAAGCTTTAGTGTGTCTTTTTGTTTGTTCTAAAGGAAGACGAAGGTGGTGGTGAAGCTTGGAAGCTAAAAGCAAGCTTGGATATGGAAGTCTTGCATTATTCTTCATCTCCAGAAGGTATAAAGTTCCCACCTTGATGATTAAGTTGCTAGATCTAGTTTGCATGGTGATAATATGAGCTTTTGTCCCCAAATATGACCTTTATTGGGCATGGCATGCTAGAAAACATTTGGGCTGTCCTTTTGGACGTGTTTCCATGTTTTGAGTCATAAAAATATGATATTGGCCCATGAGATACTTCCATGCAAGTCATTAAGAGCTTTAGTGGTTAAGAAGAGTTCGAGTTTTGATGTTGGGCTTGTTCTAGGCATGTAAAACCATAAAGTTGGAAATTTTATGGTTTGGGATATGTTTTAGGACTAGATCTGAGACTTGGATGAAATGACTTAAAGGATTAAGTCCTTAAAAGTTTGAATTTTAAGCCCTCAGGTACGCTGGGCGTACCTGGACGTACGCTGAGCGTACGCTATTAGAAACCCGATCAGGATCGCGAGTACACAGGGCGTACGTGCTGAGTATGCTGGGCGTACTCAGTCTGAGTTGACTTCTTGGCCATTGACTTTGACCATGGTTGACCAAGTTTGACTTAAGGGTATTTTGGGTATTTTAAGCTATAGTTGAGCCTTGGTCTCTATCTGTTGAATAGGTGACCTGCAGAGCCGATAATTGGAGAGGTTTATTGTTAAGCTTTTTGTCACACCATGAGGTGAGTTTTCCTCACTGTACATGTGCGTTGAAAGCACCAAGGCCGACCCAATTGGATTGTTGTCTTGTTATACCTTGATTAATGATATACTGAGTATGGGGTAGATCTATATGATTATATGATAGCTGCTCATATGCATAGATCAGTAGATCTGTAGGAGTACTTGTGATTTCTGTGTGCATGACTACCTATCTGTTGGATATGTTTGTTATTCATTATATGTCGACATATTGTGGTGGGTTGAGACTTTACTACTATGTGCGTGAGTCAACAGACCGGGGGTATTCCAGTCCGATGACTGAGTGGACCCGAGGGTATTCCCGTCCGATAACTGAGTGAGCCTGCTGTATTTTAATATTCTAGTCCATTGACTGAGTGGACCTGTGGTATATTGGCATTCCGGTCTGATGACTGATTGGACCAGGGGTAATCCAACCCAATGGCTGTGAACCTGTGGGTATTCCAGTCTGATGACTGATTGGACCCAACATGCTTGTTTGTATATGATATGTGTATTGTGTGGTGGTACTTTGGGGGAACTCACTAAGTGTTGGCTTACAGTTTTAGTTTTGTTTTAGGTATTTTTGAGGACCGTGGCAAGGCGAAGGTGTGAACGTACACATCCTTGGATTTTATGTTGCTGATCTTGGAAGACTCTGATTTTAAATAATGTTTTGGAAACAATGGTTTTGTAATCACTTTTATTAGTAAATGTGTTGTTTTGAAAAGTTTAAATTGGTTGTGATTTTTGAGATGTAAAAAGTTGGTATCAGAGCCTTGGTTTGAGCGATTTGGAGGAACATCCGCATGAATCCAGTCTCAAACTAAGGAACTACAAAAGTTTTAAAAATCATTTTCAATATTAATAAAGAAAGGATGTTGATGACGTGTCCTCAGCACGAGTCAGGTGTCGCACTCATACGCGCCGGAGAACTCCCCAAGGTAGATAACGCCTAACAGAGCAATCCCGACGGAACTTCGCGCATGCGGACGCCCCTAAGCGTAGTGCGCCCGCAGAGAAGGCCCAACCCTGCCAGGGGTGCCTTCTACTCCGCGAGAAAGCATAACGGCTCCAGACGAAAAGGAGGATGCTCAACGCATTACCACCTGAACCAATCATTAACTTTGATAAAATAAGGAGCATCGTTTCCCAATCAAAACGCCTAATCCTGTCGGGTCTGACGCCCATGTCTCGTACGGACTAGTAGGAGGCCTCAGTATAAAAGGCCTCCTCCGATACCTAGAAAGGTAATCATTCTATCCCAGTTTACACAGAAAACCACCCAAGTCCGTCTATTGACTTGACCGTCAGAGCGTTTTCCTTGGATCACCTCCCGGAGAATGGTTGACGGTTCCACCCTGTTGTGACCTTGCGGGTTTACCGAAACGATTACAAGCAGTGGAGTTCTATGCGTGGTGACCAGGTCGCATCATTTGGTGCCATCCGGTGTATGGCGAGCAAAGAATCAAAATCACACCTCTCAACACCTGAAGATGACAACCGGCAGCACCGTGGAGCTAGTAGGACATCGACGAGCCCCATCAGGCCTATGATGTCATTGGAACCAATCACCACTCCCATCTTCGCACCAATTACCAGAGAAGCACCAAAACAAGATGGCTAAATAATATCTACTGCTGCAATAAGCGAACTATGGAGTCTAATTGCTAAAGGATCGACGTCCTCTAACGTCGTGTTGACACAAAACGCCTCCGTACAAACCCAACAACTGACGACGTTCTCAAGTAGCACGACACCACCAACGGTGGACAACGTCAGCGGTGTGCCGGTTCTCCCACAAGCACCGCCGCTAAACCAGATGACAAGAGAACAAACGGTGGTTTTCCAAACACCCCTGTTTGTAACAAACATACCCCTCAACACAACAATCCCACAACATTCGTCATTCACGTCAAACCACTTGTTCGCACCTAACCCGCCACTCCTCGCAACCCAACCACTGACCTTCCTATTCCAGCCACAAAGCTTTTATGGCCCAACTCCAGGGTACCTTGCAGCATACAACAACATGCTAGTGCAACCATACCTCACCGCTCAACAGTTCAACCCCCAGAGCGTTTTCTCCATCCCAAACCAAGATTGTTTATCGCGAAGCGTGACATCTCCGTTCGCTAAGGAACTCCTAGAATACGAAATCCCAAATACAGAAAAACTGCCACACCTTAAATCCTACAATGGAACCACAAACTCAAATAGTCACATCGACACTTACGAATGGAAAATGACCACTTTAAAATTGGACGAGCGGTTCTGGTGTATATATTCATCAACAACCTTAGACGGCAACGCAAAAACGTGGTTCAAAATGTTATGCCCTGGGAGCATTTACAATTTCGGCCAGTTAAAGTATATTTTCCTGACAAATTTCATGCAACTGCGCAAGTACAAAGGAGATTCACACTCAATCATTGGTTGCAAGCAGAAGGAAGGGAGACAGTGTGAAAGTACTTCACCAGGTTTATTAATGCTCCATTAGACGTTCCAGGGCACGATGAAGGATTAATAGCAGGCGCCTTAACGTGGTGCCTTCTCCCGGGACTGCTGTCCTAGAACCTCATGGGGAAGAAACCTTAGACATGGGCTGAACTCAAGGAGAAGGTGGAGCACTACCTAAGACAAGAAGAAGGGGAGGTAATCAAGCAAGCATACTAGAGTGCCATGACCGCCACAACCACAAAGAATCACAGCCCACCGTCGCACTACCTAGAAACTCCGGGTGGTAGCAGGCACTTCGTACACAGGAAATGCCCACAAGGACGTTTTAGGCCATTCCAAAGAGATGATAGGAGAGGCAGACAACCACACATTTACGCAGTCTCCGACAGACAACCAGTGAAAGGAGCAAAAGGACGGTACTGCGAGTACCACAAAACTGAAACACACGACACTATCAACTGTTCATTATTAAAGGGAAATGGAGGAGAAAACAAGGGGAACCTAATAGAAGTAGCACGGAGCCTCCACACCAAGTTCGATGCCAAAAATTCTAAGGACGCGGCAAAAGAGCGTGACCAACCCCACGAGATCCTGACGATCAGATCCAAAAGAAGGAGGCAGGAAGAATGCAATGGGGTAGACAGCCTCGTGAAATACATGTAGAGCTTAACGTTCTCAGCAAAACACCCCCGACCTACAGGCTAGCAAGGAGATGACCCACTCATAATTCATCAAAGACATCACTATCCACCGGGTATACATCGATACCGAAAGTTCAGCAGACATTATCTACGAACATTGTTTGCGTCTCCTCACATATAGCTAAAAGGAGAGCCTCAAACATGTAATGGGATAATTGACGGACTTCAAAGGACACAACTTGTGGCCCCTAGGCATGATCCACCTACCATTCATGCTGACTAGCTACGACAAGGCAAAGAAGAAGATAACGCTTATAGATTTCGTTGTAATCTGACACCCAACGAAACACAACATCATTATCAGACGAACGACCCTACTCAAATTCCGAGCGATTCCATCAACAATGCATGGAATAGTAAAATTCAGCACAACGGAAGGACCGAGTACGGTCCTGGTAACACCACCAAAAGAACTAAGATGTTACGAGATCATGTAACCAAGAGAGATCACAAAGGAAAATAAAAGGTCACGAGCAAAGCCAATAAGCGGGAATGAGATCATCAACATAGAGCACCCAGATCAACCGGTCGGCATAGGGGGCAACCTTCTCCCGACCACAAGACAAGCGCTAATCAATCTCATAAAGAAATACAAGCATGTCTTTGCCTGGACCCCCACTGATATGGTGGGAGTAGACAGAGAAGTCATAGAACACAAACTCATGATTAAACCAGGCGCTAAGGAAGTCAAGCAGAAAAGCGAGTTCAGGGACCAAGCTAACCAAAGCAGAAATACTCCGAAAGGTAATCTTACCGACTTGGATTACGAACCCCGTCAGGATCAGAAAACATGACGACACATGATGTATGTTTATTGACTATTCGATTTAAACAAAGCCTACCCCAAAGACTGTTACCCCCTACCAGAGATTGATCAAAAGGTAGAATGCCTACAAGGATTCAAACTAAAATGTTTTCTAGACACATACAAAGGGTACCACTAGATTTTGATGAACAAGGAAGATGAAGAAAATATATCCTTTTATATAGATCATGGTGCGTTTTGCTACACCAAGATGTCGTTCGGCCTGAAGAACGCAGGTGCAACCTACCAACGTCTCGTTGACTCCATCTTCGTCAAACAGATCGGAAGAAACATCGAGGTATACGTCGATGACATGGTCATAAAAAGCCCGAACGAGAAAAGATTACTGAAAGACGTGGATGAAACACTCACAACATTAGAGAATGTCAAGATGAAGTTGAACCCATGGAAATGCCCCTTTGGTGTCGAAGAAGAGCAATTCCTGGGATACTATGTCACTAAATAAGGAATCCAACCCAGTCCGGGTAAAGTGGACGAGTTGATGGACGTGCCATCCCCGCACACCCTAAGAGACGCTCAAGGGCTAAATGGTAAACTAACCACTCTGATCCGTTTCATTTCCAAGTCGGGAGAAAAAGCCATGCCACTCTTACATACTCGCAAAGGATTCATTGAGAAGAGCAATTTCCAATGGACATCAACAATAGAAGCAACACCCCAACAAGTCAAGGAATCCCTACACAAATTACCCATGCTAGCCAGCCCCATCACAGGTGAAACATTGCAAGTATACCTCTCAGCGTTGAACAAAGCCATATCTTCGGTGCTGGAAGTGGAAAGGGAAGGAACACAAGTGCCGATCTATTTTGCCAGTCGAGCACTACAAGGACAAGATACCAACTACCCTATCTTGGAAAGACTGGTGCTCGCACTCATTTATGAAGCATGATGCTTGGGACGATATTTCCAAGAATACCAGATAGAAGTATTGACGAACTGGCCAACAAAACGAATGTTAATCAAGCCAGAAACGTTCAGGCGCTTGGCAAAATGGGAGATCGAATTAGGGGAACATGACATCAGCTATAATCCGTGTACCAGCATCAAAGGGAAAGCTCTAGCAAGTTTCCTTCTTGAGATCCCAGGGGAAGTAAAAACAACCACTTGCGGGAAAGAATTATCGAGTTCCGGCTAACCAAAGGGCAGCCAGGAATGGACCCTATACACTGACGGGGCATCTAGCAAAGAGGGATCGGGGACAGGCTTGATCCTAACAAGCCTAGCTGGGGAAGAAATCACCTACTCCCTCCGCTTCGATTTCCATACCTCTAACAACGAGGTTGAATACGAAGCCTTTCTAGTTGGCCTGCGATTTGCAAGACAGATGGGCGCGGATATAGTGACAGCCCTGACGGATTGAGGCTAGAAGAAAATCAGATAAATGGAGAGTTTGAAGCAAAAGACAAACGAATGGAGAAATATGTAAAGGATGTTCATAGACTCGTCGAACCTCTCAAGAAGTTTACAATCAAGCAAATCCGAAGAAGGGAAAATAGGAGAGCAGATGCCCTCAGCAAACTGGCATCAACATGCTTCGACCACTTATCTAAGAAGGTTTTGGTGGAGGTACTTAAGGAAAGAAGCATAGAAGAATGACATGTGCACACCCTGACACCAGCACAACGCACCTAGATGACACCAATCATTGAATACCTGCAACACGACGTCTTACCCGTAGCCACGAAGAGGCTAGGAAAGTAAGAATCAAAGCATCACTATACACAATCATAGAAGGGGTGATATATCGAAAAGGGTTCATGACGCCATGGTTAAAGTGCATAGATGAAGTCAAGTGTAAGGAAGTACTTTGGGAGGCACATGTCGGCCCAGTGGGCACACATGAAGGAGCAAGAGCTCTCACGGGGAAGATACGTCGAATGGGCATTTACTGGCCAAACATACACCAAGACGCGATGAAGGTGACTCGAACATGCGTGGAATGCCAATCTTACTCCCCAGTGCAAGGGGTTCCCTCAGTACCCCTAACGAGTATCTCCAGCCCATGTCCCTTCTACTAGTGGGGAATCGACACTGTCGGGTCGTTCCCGCAAGAGTAAAGTTCTTAGTAGTCGCAGTTGACCACTTTACCAAGTGGATAGAGGCTGAACCGCTAGTGTGCATACCTGGAAGGAAAATGATCAAATTTCTATTGAAAAACATGATGACAAGGTTTGGAACGTCCGTGGTACTGATCAGCGATAACGAACTATAGTTCGCAGAAAACCCATTCCGGAGCTGGTGTGTAACGCCCGTGTTTCTAGGCTAGGCATTAATATTGACATAATGGTCTAGGTTAACCTTTGTAACTCATTTAGAAGAAATGAAAAGGAATTATGTGAATATTATGTGTTTTATGCTTAATTATTAGGGTTTAATTAATTAAGAATAAAAAATGAGCGTCAAAAATAAATATTAGATAAAGCCGATATCTATTAAGAAAGTTGTAGTGGTCGTGACAAGGATTACGGATATATAAAGAATGCCGAAATCCGAGTTATAACGAAGAAGTTATGACCTGTCGAAGTTTCGCGACAAAACCGGCACGGTGCCGAATGATGTAAAAAGTGAGTTTTTGATAAACTACTTTTTAGCCTTGGTGATCTAAATGAAAGTCGTAGTGTTTGTTAAACCGAGAGTATGTATAAAAAGAACGCCCAAATCTGACTTCGTATGAGGAAGTTATGATTTTTCTAAGTTTCGGCTTAGCAGTAGACAGCTAAAAACTCGAATTTTAGATCGAGTGATTTTTAGCTGACACAACCTAAATGAGAATCGAAGGTCTCATCAATAGTAGCATAACGGTAAAAAGATAGACAAAAACGGACGTCGGATGAAGAAGTTATGAATTTTTAACGGATTTCCTGTCCCGGTCTGTTAAAAATAATAATATAAAAATTAAATCAAAATTAGCCGACGAAGTCTAAACGAAAGCTGTAGAGTGTAATTTTACCTACGCGTGCATATAAAGAACGTCAAAAACGGAGCTCGTATGCGAAAGTTGTGGATTTTAGAAGTTTTTACACAAAAATCAAGAAATTTCGCATAGGTGGCTTCGGCCACGTCACCCTCGCCCAAAATGTGCCACGTGTCCGAGATGGTTGAGTCATCCGAGCAGCTGGCAGTCGCGTGTCGCTTCTGGATTCGACCGAAGTCTCAGCCCTCGCGCATCCGACGTGTTTCGCACAGGTGTTCGAGCCGGACACCCAGCCGATGACGCATCCGAAGCCGATGACTCCTCGCGTCCGAAGCGTGCCAGCTGCCGCGTCCGAGCCTCCCTGCTGCTGCCACGTGCTCGCTTCCCAGCCTCCAGAGTCCGAACCTCGGCCCTATAAATAGAAGGGCTGCGAGATCTTCCGGGTAGAATTCCAAAATTGTCATTTTTCACCCATTTTTCAATATTTTAGCTATTTTCAACTTCCCCAAAGCCCCGAGATCATTTCCAATGCCCGGAACACGTTCCGGAGTGCCCGAGAAGCCCAGGAAATTTATTTTTTCGGTTTCGAAGCCCGACCCTCGCAGAGCCCGGTTTCTCAATAAAACTCCCGGTTTTATTAGAAACGATCGTTTTAGGAAACGAAATGTTGCCCGGTTATCGTTAAATCAAGTGAGTGTATAGTCACTTTCACCTTACACATATATATGAAGTATTTTCTTTAAAATACGTGCTATGTGTAATTATATTAATTGTTTAATTAAGGTGACTGTTGAATAGATGTTTTATACAAGTTTTAAACTGTATATGTATTTTTATCTACAAATATGTTGGGTAAAACATGGGTAGATGAATTAGATGATGTGTGATGAAATAAAAGTGATGAGAGGTATCGATGTTTAAGATGATCTAGTCATCTAGTAGAGTATAGACAACGGCCACAGACTATTTTAGATAGTCCAGTGGAACGTTAGCAGACTTGTAATCGGTAGGTATGTTTGAACTATATGTTCATAAGGTGTTCTTGAACTATATGTTCATTAGGTGTTTTTGAACTATGTGTTCATCCGTTTGTTCTTCTTTTTGACACTATTACGTGTCGGGGTACGGGAGCGTACGGGAGTACTTTATTAGTATTTTCCCTATACTTTTATTTTGAAGAGCTTTGGAGTCTTTGTTTCTTTTATGAAGTGATCGGACGAGCTTCATGAGTCAGTGTTTCCATCCTCGATGCCGGATAGGGGTGAGTCTGGGGGTTACACACCTCATGATATTCAGACCACAGCCTAGGCATTAGTCAGTGTTTCCATTCTCGATGCCGGATAGGGGTGAGTCTGGGGGTTATATACCTCACGATATTCAGACCACAGCCTAGGCATTAGTCAGCGTTTCCAATGCCGGATAGGGTGCGTCTGGGGGTTATATACCTCACGATATTCAGACCACAGCCTAGGCATTAGTCAGCGTTTCCATTGCCGGATAGGGTGCGTCTGGGGGTTATATACCTCACGATATTCAGACCACAGCCTAGGCATTAGTCAGTGTTTCCATTGCCGGATAGGGTGCGTCTGGGGGTTATATACCTCACGATATTCAGACCACAGCCTAGGCATGAGTTAGCGTTTCCATTGCTGGATAGGGTACGTCTGGGGGTTATATACCTCACGATATTCAGACCACAGCCTAGGCAAAGTTCGATGCTGGATAGGGTGCGTCTCGGGGTTACATACCTCACGATATTCAGACCACAACCTAGGCATTGATAACTACCCCTGACTTAATTGTCTTGTGGTTCTTTCTTTTACGAACAAAGGTTCGTGGTTAAACTTATTCCATTCATTTGATGTCTTTATCGATCCTTGTTTGCTGCTAGGGGATTTCCGAAGCAGTTTCGTTAGTTGGTTGTTCATATCGATCCTTTAGGCTAGATGTAGTAAGATCATTGTATTGGATCAGTATGTGGGGATCGACGTTGTTAGTGCTTGTAGTATAAACCTTGGGCAGCGATGGACTTCGTGCCTATTCCTTAGGATGAATCCTTAGGAATGAGTGATAGTTGATTCTTAGGGTAAATCCTTAAGAAATAAATAAGATAATGAGGATTGGGTAATTGGGTTGATTGTTTGATGTTTAAGCATAATAATTTTATTTATTGTGGGGTGAAAACCCTATATGTTCACCAGGCTCCCAAGCCTGACCCACTCAGTTTAATTATACCACAGGTATCGATACGAAGTTGCTTTACACTGAGAGATTAAAAGAGAAGTAGATCACTAGTGTAAATAAATGTAAGTTTTGTTTATGCTTATGTTTTTGTATTGACAATGACATCCCAATGGTTAAAGTGGATAAAATACATTTCTTCGGAAATGATTTGATAACATATTTATCATGTTTTTCTGGGAACAAATTCCGCAACACTTTTAATCAAATGATTACTCTGAAATTATTTTAAAAGCATAAATTAAACCGGTCTTTTCTGGCCGTGAAATTGGGGATGTCACATGGTGCGCTGAAAAAGGGATTGAACAGAGGTTCACATCAGTGACACACCCCCAGGCCAAAGGCCAAACTGAAGTTTTCAACAGAATGTTGGTAAATGGAATCAAAAAGAGTTTGGGGAGGGCCAAAGGTAACTCAGTTGAATAATTACCGGGAGTACTCTGGTCATACATAAACACACCAAGAACGAGTACAAAGGAAACATGTTTTAGTCTAACCTACGGTACAAAAGCATTGTTGCCGGTGGAGCTAGCAATCGGCTCACCTCGCACGACCTACTTCAAAGAAGCAAACAATGATAGATACTTGAGGTTAAGTATGAACCTCATCGAGGAAAGGCGTGAGCAATCGAACATTTTTCAGGCGGCTTACAAAAATGTCGTGAAAGATACTATACTACAGCCAAAGAGTCAAAGAAAAAGCTTTCAAGATAGGAGATTACGTCCTAAGAAGAAATGAGGCAAGCTATACCCAACCGGATGGAAAACTAGGCCCTACATGGGAAGGACCGTACAAGGTCATCGAAGCTCACTGCAACGGATCCTATACACTTGAGATGATGGAGGGGAGGAAAGTCCCTAGAACATGGAATGCCAAGAATCAAAGGAAATTTCACTTTTAGAAAGAAGTTCGTCGCCCGGACTGATCACCCGGGAAGACAACTAACACTCAAGGCTTAGAGTACTCTTCCGCAAAGTATAATGTACTCACTGTATTACTTGCATGATGAATACTTAGTGTATTTGAGGCTCAAAACAACCATTTTATTAAAATACTCAATGTATTTGTGAGGCTCAAAAAAGCCATTTTATTATAATACTTAGTGTATTAGTTGGGCTCAGCAACTATTTTTAATACTCAGCGTATTTTTTGGGCTCAGAATAGCCATTCTATTAAAATACTTAGCGTATTTGTTGGGCAGAATAGCCATCCTATTAAAATACTTAGCACATTTGTGGGGGCAGAATAACCATTCTAATACTTAGTGTATTCTTTTGGCCCAAAATAACTATTTCATGACTAGCTATTTAATGCATACAATCTCATTATGAAAACTTAACAATTGGTTCAAAGTAACCGCCTAGTGCTATACAATCGCCCTGCACTCGAAGGGCGGAAGGCAAAAATGGAAGAGGTTCAGATCCAAACCATAAACAGAATGAAATGTATCACAAAAAATAAGCACATGCAAGAATATCTTACATTACCAAACATAGAACAGTCATTACAATCAAATCCAAAAGGCCACCAACACTTGAGGCCACCAGGAGCCATACACAAAGAACATAATCAAACAGCAAAGAAAGAAAGGCAACAAGCTTTACAATTTTTTCACACCCCGAAGGGAAGAACATGGTATAAAGTACCCTAAGAACAAAAGATACCATCACCACCACCACTAGCGCCTACATCACCACTACCAGTCATCACATCATCACCACCGCCACTAGTGTCTGCACCGTCACCACCAACCTCAGCATCACCATCACCATCAGCACCTGCGCCACCACTGCCAACCATATCAATCAGAATGTCATCTGGAACTTCACCTACATCCTCCAAAACACAGAGCTACTGCATCCTAGCCATATCAAGATGCCCCAAGCCCAGGAGAGCAGCATGGTCCATCGTGGCAAAAGCAAGTAATGCATCATTAAGGCTGGTAGTATGGTTGGACCAGGAATTGCTGCCATTAGGATCGTGAACACCATAATCTATATCTGCTTTCAATCCTTCCCGACTTGACTCTTCGCCAGAAAAAAAGGCAGCATGCCGGATCCGTCTAATCTCACAGGTAAATTTCGGGTGCTCGATATGGTTATCCATGGTACGAATGAACCCTACATGCAAGAGGCAGTCTAGGTCACGACGCAAGGCCTTTGCTTCAGATCGAATTTCCTCGATGAGTTTATCACGGTCACCAACATTCCACTCCAGAATTTCATTTAAAATCATTAATCCCTCATTGGCTTGTATCAGGGATTCCACCTTAACTTCCAGGGTGGACAAAACTTCTTCAGCAGCAACTTTCTTCGATGCCAACAAAGCATACCTCTGATCGAAACCACGAGCATATTTCTCAAGCTTAAGGATCTGGTGCTTAAATTCAGCTTCTCGAACAATACAACCACCATGAAAAGCCTCTATCTCATGCAACAGCTAGACACGGCGAGAGCCGACGACCAAATAGAACATCACTTGGGTAGCGGCGACGGGTGGAAAGGCATGATGGGCAAACTCCATGACATTAGTGCGAATAGGTAACTGAGAATCATTTCGCAGATTCCAAGCGGGAACAAAGAGACCAGAGCTAGGGTCATTAAGAACTGGAGACCCCCCACTCATAGGAGTCTAATGAAGTGGAGCCGCACTGGGCCCCTAGGGAAAGAAAGACTAGGATTGGATTGTGAAGCAACTTGAACTGGAACAATGGGCTGCTTAGACGCCCTATGATCCCCCTCAGACTGTTGTGAGTCATCATCAGGGATCACTACAATGGCTCCAGCGTGGAGGTGATCGAACTCAGCAGATGAGTAAAATTACATCTTGACTGAAAGTGCCTCCCGATGCTGAAAAACATCAGAGGAGATCTCCTCCATCTCCAGGACGACGTTCCTCTTGGCTATGGCTCACCGGACATCCGAAATAATGATGTTCTTGCTATCCTTTACCATCTCAGCATGACCAGGATCATCGGTCGGAGGTAGGGAAACCGTTGTAATGGGTTGAGCGATCAAAGGTTGCTCCCCAACGGTCCTAGAAGAACCTTCCAATGCCAGTGTAACCAGAGGAAGATTCACGGCAAGCTGATCAGCGCGACATGACGGAGGAAGAGTTTTGAAAAGATTGGTCTCACGATGTTCCAACTTCCCTCGATACCGTTTCCGCAAGACGTCGTCCATGGACAAAAGGGACTCGACACCTTTCAAAGAATAACTTATGAGCAAAGCAGTGATCATCCCCAGACCCAACTCCCTCTCCTTTATCAGAAATAGGGGGAGAAGAGTAAAAGGGAAATAAATGCAAATTCACTTACCATTGATGATGGTGTAAAAGATGGGCATTTTTACCCGACGTCTCCAAGAAGGGCTCATCCTAACGCCGACAAGAAAACCCCCCCGAGTACTCCTCAGGTACAACTTGGATTGTCATCAGAAGATGAACGATAGCCTTATTATGAGGAACAGTTTGGGAGTAACATCAGAGAAGTTATTCGCTCGGTAGTGCCCGCGACCAACTCGGTCTTGGTTGACCCATAGCCACTCATCCTGCCAGTTATTTGGTGTCTTGCCATCAGGACTAAGACGTGACCACCACATCGAGCAGAGAACATGTACTTGTTACTAGTAGCGCTAAATCGGAATAAGAACTTGAAAACAAAGGAATCAGGAAGCACTCCATTGGCCCGGAAAATCATCTCGAACTCTACCACCTTGTTGACAACATTTGGGGTACGCATTTGAATGCTACAACCATTTTTTTGAAGAAGCTCCTCTTGGAAATCAGTGAGAGGAAGACGCAGGACAGCGTTAAAAGTCTTCAAGTAGATGCTGACCTTGCCGACAGGAGGGGAGATAATCATCTATTCAGTAGTTGGAAATTCCACACCATCGATCAAAGAAAATCCATACACATCACTGAGAATCTTGAATTTAGCATCAGAAGGAACAATGCCAGGCTGAGCAACCATTAAAATAGGAGGGAAGCAGAGAAAACCCTAGATGAAGAAGAAGGAGAAATAAGAGGAAAAGGTTATGCCAATAGGGAGGATCCTCACCTTTATAAAGAATAAGGAAAGGGAGGATATTCAAAATACTTGACCTAATGATGTAACCAACTATCATAATAGGCAGTCGCGTTGCCAGAAAAATTGAAGCGATGATTGAATCAGAACTCAACACGTGTACAAAGCAGTTACGTCCCGAACATCATAGCTAGTCTAGCAATGCTACGACTACTGGACTAGGGGACTTGATGACGTTCCTTCAGTACAATTCAGGGTCCGCGCTCAGACATGCCAGAGAACTCCCCAAGGTAGGTCACGCCTAACAGAGCAAGCCCGACGAAACCTCGCACCTGCGGATGTCCCTAAGCGTAGGGAGCCCACGGAGAAGGCCCGGCCCCACCAGGGGCGCCTTCTACTCCGTGACAAAGCATAACGACTCCATACAACAAGGAGGATGCTCAGCGTATTAACACCTGAACCAATCGTTAGCTCTGACAGAATAAGGAGCATCATTTCCCAATCAGTTCTCCCGATCCTGTCGGGTCTGGCGCCCTTGTCTTGTACGGACTAGCAGGAGGCCTTAATATAAAAGGCCTCCTCCGGTATCTAGAGTGTTAAGTCATTCTCTCCCAGTTTACACAGAAAGCAACGCAAGTCCGTCTACTGACTTGACCGCCGGAGTGTTCCCGGGATCACCTCCCGGAGAATGGCTGACGGTTCCACCCTAATTTGACCTTGCAGGTTCATCGAAACACTTACAAGCAACAAAGATCTACGCCCGGTGACCAGGTCGCATCAGATGTGATGTGTACGATCAACCGAAGCCAGTAAGTAGACCCCAAGTTACCACATTGTTATTTGATACTATGCAAGGTTGCAGAACTCCCTACTCAGTACCTGCTCGGCCGACTACCGAGTAGCGAGTACTCGGGAGTACCCGGGGAGTACTCGGATTCGGTAATTCGTGTATAAATATTTTTAAGAAAATTGTATATGTCAAAATAATAAGTTAAAATCATAATTTGATTGAAATATATAACAAAATTAGATACATGTGAATACATAAAACCTGAAATACACATAATTGTCTCAATGCGTGAATAATTACTGAAAATTTAAGATATATATAGTAATAATCACATGTGTGTGTTAAATAATAAATCATTAAGTGTATTATACATATTAATCTTGAAATTCTTGATTTTTTTTCTCTTTTTATGACAATTTTGACCATTTGACCAAGTTTGACCGAGTTGACCGAGTTGGCTGAGTTTGACCGAGTAGGCCCGAGTAAGACCGAGTAGGCCCGAGTTAGAGAGATATTGACCGAGTTTTGACTGAGGTTGACCAATTTTTTACCGAGTTTGACTTAATCCGAGTTTTTTTGCCGAGTTCACAAAACTCGCCTCGGTGGAGGGCCGATTCCGAGTACTCGATCGAGTACTCAGCCGAGTAGGCTGATTTTTACAACACTGATACTATGTTATGATAGAACAACATGTTAGTGATAGGGTAGGGATCTTCATGAATTGCATGATAGAATTGCCTAACTATATGATGCCTGATAGCCAAGGGTTTCTTCCTTATATGAAATTGACATCATTACCGTAGTTGCTTAATGTATGCATCTAAATTATACATAAGTAAGATTTTATTGCCTGAGAATGTTTGATTTGGCCTTATTTCCTGTTCCTTTTTTGGTTGTGGGCTTAGGGTAGAATCAAGTATTCGACTGTCTATATGATCCTATGTTATGTATGATTAGCATACACGAGTGTTGAAGGGTTGGTGGAGTTTCGTGGATGAGTTATGTGGGATCGGTCGGCCAGTTGGGGAATGTCTAGCCTTTCTCCAGGAAGTGAGAATAGGGTGTATGCGTATTCTAGTGTCTATTGTTAGGGTTGTTGTGATGATCTTCTGAGACAAATACGGGTAGGTGCGGAAGGTAGTATGGCCCCATACTACTAGAAGCACAGGACCCGTACGCGTAACAAGGAAGTCACAAACCCTAGGGTCTTGATGTGGATTGGCTCCTATGGTGTGATATGCATTTTATTTGATATCTCTCTGGTTTATTTTTAGTATGGTGTTCACGAGGGGATCCACATGAGGAGCGATTGGCCATTATAGGCCAGGGTTAACCGAGGACCAGGTCAGAGAGATGATTCATGCTGAGGTTGTTTCTATTGTCCGGGGGAAAATACCAGAGTTGTTTGGGTCTATCAAGACCACCATGATGGAGTTCTTATATGACCGATACGCTGCACTTTCTGAGACTACCAGTGTTGTAGCTATCACGACCGTCGTTGCGACAAGGATTAACGTTGGGAGAGCTTTCCAGTACCACAACTTCGACAATACGAAGTCGCCAGTGTTAGTCGCCATTGTTAGATGAGGTTCAGGTTCAAGATCTGATCATTGCCATGAGTTTCTGTACTTGTTCCTGCCCAGTTGACCAGAAGGTCAAGTACGCTCTGAACCTTCTTCGGTCTGGAGCAAAGGATTGGTGGAGACGGGTTACTAGTTCATACACTCCAGAACAAAGAGTTGTAGTATTATGGGAGCATTTCTCTGGTATGTTTTGTTCGAGATATGTTCCATTGGTGGAGCGGGAGAGGCTAGCTTAGGAGTATTTGGATCTAATGCAGGGGACCGAGTAGGTGCGGAGATCACCAAAACGTTTACAAAGAGAGCTATGTTTCGCCCTGATTTTGTTGCTTTGGAGCAAGCTCAGATGACCCGGTACTTGAGCATGCTCAAGATGGAAATCCATCAGTTTGTTTCTACACAACACTAGTGTAAGTCCCAAATTTCGCCTGATGTATCAATCCGATCCACTTGATGGTGCGGAATCCCAATCAAGTTGATGATGCAAGATCAAATGGAGAAGAAGAAGAAGAATAACTAGATGAATCTTCAATGTATTGAAGATATGAATAATAATCCTTACACAAGATTCACACACATTAGTTCTCTCTCTAACGTGCTCTCTCTAGCATATGCTTCACTCAACAATGGCTTCCCTCCTCCCACACTCCCAACCAAAAACGCCCCTCCCTTCTAATAATGGCCTCTCCCTTGCTTGACACACACTAAAAACTCCCCTAATGACTATTGATACATATGGACCGAAAACCCAAGCCCATAACTCAAAGGCTAGACCGAAAACACATGATTTTTTGGTCCAAGCTACAAATAAACCCAAGGTTGTTTTCGGCCCAAGACCGAAAACTACATATACTTAGAAAAGCAAAGTATAAACCATATTTTAGACCCAACAATCTCCCCCTTGGTTTATAGCTTTCTTTTCTTTTGATCTAAGAAACTCCCCTTAGGTTTGTAGCTTGCTTTGCTCTTCAGTCTTTACTTTGTGCTTGGCTTCAACGTTTATCTTCGATTTCAGCTTGAGAATCTTCAGAGAGAATAATAGAGAACAAATCTTCTGGATCACTTCAGCAGGTTCATAGATAACAGCAAATTGATTTAGGAGGCTTCAATGCAATCTGTCATATAATCTTCAAATACAGCTTCACCATGCTTCCGGGGTTGAAAGATTGTATGTTGAAAAAATAATCTTCATTTCTTGATTTTTCTAATGAGCGTTCTTCAAAGATCACCGTTGCTCCATGAAAAGTAACCATCGACTAGAAAGTCTCTGTGGATCACAGAATCAACCCTTCTCACCACAGTTGTTCAAGGACCCAGCCTTGGCTCAGATGGATACTTCTATGTGAAAGTACAGCCTCCTTGAGTCTCTTCTGTTGATACAGTCTTATCTTCCTTTGAATTCGCTTTTTAAGACAAACGAAACCTCAAAACAAAACTAAAAAGAAACTTAGCACATAATATTTTTGGATTTTTCATATTTTCTAAAAAAGAAATAAAACAGAAATAAAATTATTTTTAAATTTTTGAATTTTTTGTTTTTTTTATTTTTGTTTGATTTTTGAATTTTCTGATTTTTGTTTGATTTTTGAATTTTTTTTAATTCTCCGCCTAAATTTGTGCATAGAGGAAAACTATGAACAAATTTAACAAAAACAAAAATAATAACTAAATTTAAGACTGATTTGGGATCAAAATTGTCAGGGAATTCAATATCGTTTATCAGCACACGCCTGCATGTTTAGCTCTTGTTAATCACCGGTATTGTTGTCCACTTAAACACAAAGGATATTGACAAACTTTTCTAAATATACCATCTAGCCGACGACGACCACGGGTATTGTTGTCCACTTAAATTCAGTAGCGAGATCTACAGACAACCGTTTCAATGGTTCAATTTTAAGTGCAGTAGAACGTGTTCCCCATTTCCCGATATACCCTGGTAATCAAGAACTTACAAAGAAATCCTTGCTTTAGGTGAATAGACAATTATTAAGGGGGAAGTCAGATTTAGAGATATGTGCATATGTTGTGTCCCAGGTCAGATCTCTTTCAATCACGCAGAGGGGACAACATATGGCTAACTAGGATAGAGGGATTGAGAGGTAGAATGTTGCATATGTTGTGTTCCAGGTCAGATCTTTTCAATCACGCAGAGGAGACAGTATATGGCTAACAGATAGGAAGAATTGCATAGATAAGGAGGTGCATAGAAATAGAGTTGCATATGTTACATTTCAGGTCGGATCTCTTCCATTCACGCAGAGGAAGCAATATATGACTGACAGATGGAAAGCAAGAAAAGAATTTCCTATAAACCTACTTTATCAGAAACCCCTAGTCGCCCTATCAATACCAGAATTAAGGACACAAAACCATAAATCGAGGAAATGTTGAGCCACAGTTCTAGATGCATATGATTTTAATGTATCCCGTGGGTTCCCATGTTTATCTCATTGCTCAATCTACCCGAGCGTCGTTGTAACGCCCTGATTTTCAGGTATTGAATTAATATAAGAATTTTCTTGATTTCAAGGGCTACTCGACGAGTTGGTTGCCCTACTCGTCGAGTAGCAGCGGGTTAGTCCACGTGTGTTAATGACCTACTCGTCGAGTCCAAGAAGGGACTCGACGAGTAGGAGCTGGCAGATGAAACCCTAAATTTCGGGGTATTGCACCCTATTTAAAGGATCATTGGCCTCCCCCAGCCTCCCCATTACTGCTTCTTGTCCCTCTCAAACCCTAATCGAGTGTGTGTGCTCCATTTGTGTATTCTTAAGCTTGGAAGAGGATTTTTGGAGGAAAGAGCTTGGAGATCAAGTATCCAGAAGCAAGGAACTTGTGGGATCCGAAATTTATCTTAGTTGGCATCTTCTGGAAGGTATCAAATCGCTATCCTGACCTCCTTTCATTTCTAGATCCCTTTTGGGCAAATTTTAGGGCTTTCCTAGTGTGTTTGGAAGCTTTTCTTGTGTATAAGCTAAGATCTGAAGTTGTAACTTCAGATATGAACTCTCTTGGGCTTCTAAGTCCATAAAGCTTCCAGATCTTGCAAGGATGAGACTCTCCTAAGGTGTAAAGCTCCATTAGAAGCTTAAATTGGTCATTTAGAGCCTCTAGGGCCTTGCATGCACGTAAAGTTTGCAACTTTACATGATAAACATGCCTTACAAGCTTGGATCTATAATCTGGAACCTTAGCATGGATTTAAAAGTGTCTGTATGGATGAAGGTCTGAAGGGACTCGGCGAGTTGCATAGTCAACTCGGCGAGCCACATGAAGATGGCCATGTACTCGATGAGTTGGATGAACAACTCGGTGAGTCCGTTGAAGATTGCCTTGAACTCGGCGAGTCAGTCGAAGACTCGGCGAGTCGGCTAGGGTTTCTCTCAACCTTTCGACACGTATGAACTCGACGAGTTATAGGGAACTCGACGAGTCGACCTAGGAATTCACGACTTCTCGAGTCCAGGAAGAACTCGACGAGTCGGTGAACTGCACTCGACGAGTTGGGTCAACATGGACTGTTGACTTTGACTGTGGACGTAGACTTTGACCAAGGGTTGACCAGTTGACCTCTGGTATTTTGGTAATTTGGAAATTTATGAAAAAGGGTTTTATGGTGACTATAGGTGGTGGAGTTCATGTTCGCGATTTGAGAGTTGATCCTATCACTTCAGTGCGACATTTGGGAGGTGAGTTATCCTCACTATACTCAAGGGTCTAAGGCACCAAGGCCGGCCCTTTGGATTGTTATCTGGTTATGTATTGTGGTATGATCTGTTAGATCGGCATCCTAGAGGGTAGGATAATATTATATGGTATGTCGTATGGCCTGTTAGAACGGTATCCTAGAGGGTAGGATAATATTATGTGCTATGTGTCATGATTCGCCAGATCAGTAGTTGTTTATAGACTGTTATGTGGTTATCTGTTATGTATGTGCACATGTTTGTTTGGCGGTTGAGGCTGATCTGCTTTGTGCGGAAGCCAATAGACCTGGGCATTCCAACCTGTTGGTTGTGGGCTGCGAGTATTCCATCCCGAGGATGATTGGACTCATAGTACGTGGGCATTCCAACCCGTTGGTTGTGGGCCTGGGGTATTCCATCCCGAGGATGATTAGACCCATAGTATGTTGGCATTCCAACCGGATGGTTGAGGGCTTGGGGTATTCCAACCCGATGGTTGACTGGACCCATAATATGCTGTTTATGATTATATGTGTATTGTTGTGGGTATGGGTATTTTGGGGGAACTCACTAAGCTCTCGGGCTTACAATTTTAGTTTATTGTTTCAGGTACATCAGGGGACCGCGGCAAGGCGAAGGCGTGATCGTACAGCTCCTCATGTTTTGTTTATGCTTCTGGGAAAACTGTGATATGATACATTTTGAAAACAAGTTTGTAATAGTTAATGGATTTGTAATGTTTTAAAAAAAAAGGTTTAAATTGGCTTGAATTTTTGGGTATTACAGTCGTATGGTCAGACCAAATGATTCTATTTAAATCCACATTGTCAAGTCCTTCGTGCCTACCAGCACATTGAGCATAGAGTCTAAACAGTTCAGCTTTAGTGCACTACACGAATTTCAGATGGCCCTTTAACACTAAGCTTCATATCACTTCCCAAATAAGCACCTACAAACTAACAATGATGAGAACATATTTTTGTGTTTTTGATTTTTCTTAATTTTTTTTATTTTGATTTCTCCCCCTTAATTTGGGCATGGGGAAGAAAGAAAATAAATGCGCAAAATTAAAAGAAAATCTATCTTTGAAACGAATCATTTTAAGAAAGACTGAGGAGCATTGAGAAGAAAACTCAAACCGAAAGTCATAAAAAACATATTTGTAATGGTGAAGAGCAATTAGTGTTATTTTATTTTTATTTTTATTTTTCTTTTCATTTTCTAAAAAATTAAAAATTTTAGTTTGAATTTAAATTTTTAGATTTAAAACTTTGATTTAAATTTTAGTTTATATATGTTTATTTTTAGCACATTGGGCTTTTCTTCAAGTTTTGACTCTGATACCAACTATAAGTCTCAAATTTCGCCTGATGTATCAATCCGATCCACTTGATGGTGCGGAATCCCAATCAAGTGGATGATCCACTTGAATAGTTTTGTACAAAATATTAGGGGTTTGTTCTTCGTGTTTTTCATAAAAATGAGTTTTTGACCGAGTTTTGGTGCTTAAAAGTTGAAAAAACGCGAGTTCCGGCGGCCATTTTCGCACAAACAGCAAGCTTTTGCGAGGGGTGGCGGCGATTTGCGGTCAGCAGCTAGGGTTTGCGAGGGTTTGCATCCAAAATCACATTTGCAGTTCAGCAGTTCGCAGCCGAAAACGAGGGTTCGAAGCGAGTTTGCGGTATGAAGTGTTTACAGCCGAAAGCCGTTTGCGGTGCGAGGTCGTGCACTTGTTCGGCCTCGGAAGGTTTTCGGTGCGAGGTCAGCAACACGTGTTCGGTCAGCACCCATTCTCGGTCCAAGCGAGTTCTTGGTCAGCGGGTGCGAGGTTCTCGACCATCAGGTGTTCGACCCACGATTTCGGTTAGAAGCGAATTTATAAAAAATTGCGTGGTGCAAGGATCGAACTCGCGCCTCTCGCACACTCGAACCACAATCTTATCAAACAGGCTAGTATGCCACATGGTTAACATTTTCCCGATCCGGATCAAATATCGCATTTTCGGTCCAAGTTTCGTAATTTTGACATTTTTGGCCCAAAATTCATTTTTTCGAATTTTAACGTTTTGTTTTCAAACCAAAGTTTTGACTTTCAATTTTAGACTTTCTAATTTGACTTTTGACCCTAAAAATTGACTTTGACTTTAAACTTTGACTTACTCTTTTAACTTTTAAGTTTTCACGTTTAGCTTTTCGGTTTGACCTTTAAGTTTGACTTTTTAAACTTGACTTTTAAGGGTGAATTTCTTGGTTTCAAGTCAAAAGGCACTTTTGATATACAATGAGTTCTTCAAAAATCCCGATCAATGAAGTTTCATGTTCTCAATCTAGTGAAGCTACAATTAAACTTCTTCGTGAACAAAATGATTTGCTAAAAAGGGAAAATGAGGACTTGAAATATGAAGGATATACTCTTAGGAAGGCCCAAAAACCTTTGAAAACACAACTAGAGGCCAAAACTGAAGATTTTAGAAAACTACAAGAGGAATATAACAACAAATGTGAAAATTATGACTATATTAAGAGACAGCTTGCTAGCTTAACTGTCGAACTTGATGCGTTGAAAGCTAAATATAATGATGCTGAATTCACCTTTAAGAAATTCGATGTCTCAAGTGAGGTAGTTGCATCCATGATAGGAAAACAATTAAAATTTAAAGATAATCAAAATAAGGGTCTTGGGTATAATAGTGTTCCACCTCCCTTCAATGACAACTATAATCCACCCCTTGAGACCAACGAGCAAGAAATTCCTGCTCAGTTTGGCCAAACCCCTGAACCAGCTTCAGTTAAGACTGAACAATCTGGGCCAACTGAGAATATTAAGGTGAACGTTTTTGATGATTCTACTTCTTGTGCAGGTAAAGTAGCGGAAGATGAGAACAATGAGAACACTATTGAACAAACCAATGACTCATTGAACTCTGAATTTGTTGCTTCTAACTCAGTTACTTCTAACAAACCTGCTATTGGCAAGTACATGCCACCAAAACAAGTGAAACAGACGGCCTGCTGCAAGTGTGCTTGTGCGAACAATCAAAGACAAGGCATGGGTACGCCACCAGAGGTAGGAAGAAACAACTCCTACGTGAAGAAACAAACATGTTTTCACTTTGGAACACCTGGACACATTGCTAGAAATTGTCCAAATCGCGCATACGTTCCCTACTACGCACAAGGATGACAGAATGCGCCAAGAGGGAGATTCTCCAAAAGGAACACTTCAAGGTCACAATCGCGCAATGGTGACTGGAACGCGCAGAAGGCCAAGAATCCAACTCCGAAGGCCAAGAATCAAAATCGCAAGGACAAGATGGGAATGCTGGCGAAGAAGCCAAACTTAAGAGATGCTCCGGTGAAATCAAGACTGGTTAGGTCAAAGCCATCTCGACAACCAACTTCAAGTCCAAAAGCAAGTGATAAGGCACCCAACCGATCGAAAAAGAAATGGGTTAAACCCGACTACAGATGGGTTCCGAAGGTTCACTCTCCAAAATCTTCTAATGACTCTAACATTTCTTCGCTTTCTGTATGTGATAGGCAGGATATGTCATGGGAAAGAGTAGCCTGCATGGATGAAAAAGGTCAACCCAGTTTCAAAATGGACTGGGTTCCAAAGACCAACTAATCCCGCACTCTGTGCTGGAGCAACTATGGCGGAATATCATCAGACTTCGGTTTGTTGATAGTGGCTGTTCCAAGCACATGGTAGGGGACATCTCTCAACTGTACAACACTCAGAACTTTAAGTGAGAGTATGTGTCCTTTGCGGGAAAGGAAGAAAATGAGAGGATCACAAATGGGGTTTGTGCTTAATGATGTGAAGAATTTTTGGATCTGTTCCGAGATTGAAACACAACTAAGGCTGAATTCGTTGCTGCTTGCGTTTTCAATTGCTGACTTTCGGTTTGAATTCTTTCGATACTCCTCAGTTTTTCTTAAAATGATTCGCTTCAAAGACAAATTTCTTTTAATTTTGCGCATTTATTTTATTTCTTCCCTATGCTCAAATTAAGGGGGAGAAATCCAAATCCAAAAAAAAAAATTAAAAAACAATTAGTTAATTAAAAAAAATAAAAAATATGTGTCTGTCCTTGGTAGGTATTATTTGGGAAATGATATGAGATTTAGTGATAAAGGGCAAGTTAAATTGCTTGACAACTTTGATCCCAAAAGCATTTTGTATTTTTCTTTTGTTTTTTATTAAATTTGTTCATATTTTCTTATATGCACAAATTTAGGGGGAGAATTAAAAAAATCAAACAAAAATCAGAAAATTTCAAAAATATAACACACACTAAACACTCCCCTAATGACTATTTATACATAAGGACAAAATCCCATGGCCCAAACCCAAAGGCTAGACCGAAAACACATGAGTTTTTGGTTCAAGCTACAAATAAACCCAAGGTTGTTTTCGGCCCAAGACCAAAAACTACATATACTTAGAAAAGCAAAGTATAAACCATATTTTAGACCCAACAACTAGGGTTCACTGGTGGAGTTGCAAGAGACCACTAGGCGGCGACAGATCAAGATGGAGCTCCAGATGAGGAAGCAAAGGTAGGCCCCGATGCAGTCGCAGCCTGCAGTGAAGAGTTTCAATGGCGCTGATGTGAGATTTGGGAGTCAGAGGGGCCACACTTGTGGGAAGTACGACAAGGTTCATGATGGTGGACCATGTGAAGGCCAACTATCCCTTGCTTGATGCTAGACCGGCACAGGCTCCAACGCCGACTAATCTAAGGATGATTGATGGGTGCTAGGGCAGGGCGGAGCCCCCGAAGGCTCGAGGTCGCGATTTTCAGCTCACGTCATAGGAGGCCAGGACGACGCCATACGCCGTGATTAGCATTTTCTATTTATTGTTCTATCGATTATTTTATGGTATGCTTATGTTTATGTTTCTAATAAGTACATTCTTAGTGAACTCTTTGCCTGCTCTTATGTTATTTGACTCAGGCGCAAGTCGTTCCTTTGTGTCTCGCTCTTTTAGTAGGGATTTTGGTATGCCCCTTAGCGAGTTGGAGTGTCCGTTGCGGGTTTCTATCACGAAAGAACACGGGGTGTCTGCATCCAGAGTGTATCAGGGTTGTATATTGGAGATCTTCGGGGTGCCTTATCCGATTGATTTGATCCCTATCCCCATGGGGGATGTATGCATGATAGTAGGGATGGATTGGCTGAGCAGGTTTGGTGCTATGATTGATTGCGAGGGTCAGCAAGTGATAGTTCGAACCTCAAGTGGGGCAGAAATGCTCATCTACGGAGAGGGTACCAAGGTTAGATCAGAGTTTTGTTCAGTAGCTAGGGCTTAGCAGTATATTCAACATGGGTGTATGGGTTATCTTGCCTATGTGGTTTATACTCGGGTAGGGGAGTAGACTTCGATTTCTGAGGTGCCAGTTGTCAAGGAGTTTGCTGATGTGTTTCCGGAAGAGTTTGTTAATGTGCCTCCTGAGAGGCAGGTTGAGTTTAGGATTAATCTAGTGCCAGATATGGCTCTGATTGCCAAGTTGCCATATCGCTTGGCACCACTCGAGATGTAGGAGTTGTCCTCTCAACTTCAGGAGCTGTTGGCAAGCAGTTCATCAGGCCGAACAGTTCGCCGTGGGGTGCGTCGATACTGTTCGTCAAGAAGAAGGATGGTTCACACTGGATGTGCATTGATTACCGGTAGTTGAAAAAGTTGACGGTGAAGAACCGTTATCCTCTTCCACGGATTGACAACCTCTTTGACCAGTTGTAGGGTCCATCTTGGTTCTCCAAGATCGATGTGAGGTCGGGATATCATCAGGTGAGGGTGAGAGAGGAGGATGTGGAGAAGACCACATTTCGTACTCGTTATGGGCATTACGAGTTCGTGGTGATGCCATTTGGGCTCACCAATGCACCTGAAATGTTTATGGAATTGATGAATCCGGTATGCAGGACGATTCTCGATCGATCATTTATTGTGTTCATTGATGATATCTTGGTGTATTCCAAGACTAGAGAGTATTGATGTGGGAACGGCTGTATGCCAAGTTCTCGAAGCGTAAGTTTTGGTTAAAAGAGGTCCAGTTTCTGCGACATATCGTTAACCAAGATGGGATTTTGGTCGATCCGGCCAAGATCGAGATCGTGATGCAGGGGGAGGTTTCGAAATATTCCTCAGAGATCAGGAGTTTATTGGGTTTGGTAGGATATTATCAGAGATTTATTCAGGACTTCTCCAAGATCGCAGTACCCCTCACTCGTCTAACGAGTAAGGGAGTGGATTTATGATGGGGACCTGAGCAGCATGTTGCTTTTGAGACGCTGCGACATAGGTTATGCGAGGCCCAGATGTTGACACTTCCAAAGGGTGTCGAGGATTTCGTAGTATTTTGTGATGCATCCATGACTAGTTTGGGGGTGGTCCTTATGCGAAAGGGACGATTGCTTACGCTTCATGGCAGCTGAAGCCGCATGAGGCGCGATATCCTACTCATGATCTGGAGTTGGGGGAAATGGCATTTGCCCTCAAGATTTGGAGACATTATTTATATGGGGTCCATTGTACTGTTTACGCATATCACACGAGATTTTGATATCTTATGGACCAGCTGAACCTGAACATGAGGCAACGCAGGTGGCTGGACGTGGTCAAGGATTATGACCGCCATATCCTTTACCATCCTGGTAAAGCGAATGTGGTAGAGGATGCCTTGAGGCGTAAGTCGACTGGACCTTCAGCGGGAGAGATGTATATGAGGATATCAGTTGATTATGTACTTTTGGATTTGATCAGAGAGGCATAGGCAGACGGAGTTAGGAATGAGAACTGGAAGCAGGAGAGGATCATTGGCGATATTGACAGCTTTGTCACCGATAGTCGGGGGTTGTTGACCCAGTGTGGTCGGGTTTGGGTTCCAGTTTCTGGTGGGATCAAGCAGATAGTGTTGGAGGAGGCTCACAAGTCTCGTTTTTCCATACACCCGTGAGCCACCAAGATATATCGGGATTTGAGATTGAGTTACTGGTGGATGTGTATGAAGAAGGAGGTATCCTGGTATGTTAAGAGGTGCTTGACCTGCAGGATGCTCAAGGCCGAGCATCAGAGGCCGCATGACAAACTACAGCCTTTAGAGGTTGCCATGTGGATGTGGGAACATATCAACATTGATTTTATTACCAATTTATCGAAGACTGCCAAGGGTTTTAATGCTATATGGTTCATCGTAGATCGATTGACCAAGAGTGCCCACTTTTTGGCCTTCCGGGAGAGGTCTACAACCGAAAAGTTGGCCGATGTGTATGTTCGAGAGATTGTTGCTCGTCATGGGTTTCCGGTCTCCATTATATCAGAACGATATGTTCGGTTCACTTCCTGATTCTGGCAGATGTTCCATGAGGAACTAGGTACGAGACTACATTTCAACACTGCTTATCATCCGCAGACCAACGGCCAGAGTGAGCGAACCATCCAGAAACTTGAGGATATGTTGCGGGCTTGTGTCATAGTTTTTGGTGGGTTTTGGGATTCCTACCTACCTCTTGTGGAGTTATCCTACAACAACAACCATCACTCCAGCATTGGTGCCTCGCCTTTTGAGCTCCTGTATGGTCAGAGGTGTCGTACCCCAGTTTGTTGGGGGGAGGTTGGCCACAGAGTGTGATACGCTTCAGGAAGATGGGGAAACTAGGCCTCCGATATATTGGACCGTTCCATGTGATCTTCAGGGTAGGAAGGTGGCCTATCGATTGGATTTATTGAGTGAGCTCAGCCATATCCACAACACTTTCCATGTTTCGCAGTTGTGGAAGTGCGTGTTGGACGATGAGGCAGTGGTCCCCTTTGATGATATTCAGGTCGATGAGCGCCTGAATTATGTTAAGAGGCCGGTAGCGAGAGTAGAAAGGAAGATGTAGATTCTACCCAACAAGGAGATACCTTTAGTAAAGGTTCAGTGGTAGCATAGGAAAGGCTCTGAGTGGACCTGGGAGCTGGAGGCGGAGATTCGGGAGCATTATCCTGAGTTGTTCGAGACGTCCGAATTCGAGGACGAAGTATAGTTCAAGAGGTGGAGAGTTGTAACATGCTGATGTTGAGGTATTTTCAGTTGTAACCCTTTGTATGATTAAATATTACAGTTTGGTCCCTGAGCATAAGAAAGAGTACAAAATGGCCCATAGTGGCATTGTTGTAATTTTGGACAGAACATGCGTACGTTGGGCATACTGTGTGGTACGCGGGGCATATGGATTATTTAAGAGAACAACGTCGTTTTGGGAGTATGTTGCGCGTACAATGAGTACGCTGGGTGTACTCCGTCTCGGCGAAAACCCTAATCTTGGGGTTTGAACCCTATATATTGATCATTAAGTCCCATTTCCTCACCCTATTTCCAGCCTCTATCCTCATAAACATCTTCTCTTGCAAACCCTAGCCCCATTGTTGCATTTTGAATCTTGAGCGTGTGTTTTTGTATGTCCCAAGGGAAGAAGAAGGTGGTGGTGAAGCTTGGAAGCTAGAAGCAAGCTTGGATTTGGAAGTCTTGCATTATTATCTATCTCCAGAAGATGGAGAATAATGCAAGACTTCCAAATCCAAGCTTGCTTCTAGCTTCCAAGCTTCACCACCACCTTCTTCTTCCCTTGGGACATACAAAAACACACAAAATGCAACAATGGGGCTAGGGTTTTCAAGAGAAGATGTTTCTGAGGATAGAGGCTGGAAATAGCGTGAGGAAATGGGACTTAATGATCAATATATAGGGTTCAAACCCCCAAGATTAGGGTTTTCGCCGAGACGGAGTACACCCAGAACTGAACCGACCATTTTTGTATAATTTGTGCAATCATGCATTTATGTTTGATGTCGTTATTTTCTTGGATTTATTTTTCTACAAGAATTATCTGGATGAGTATTGAATAGTCATTGCCCATTAGTCACTTCCATCTTGAACCATTATATCTAGCTTGCATGGTGATAATATGAGCTTTTGTCACCAAATATGACCTTTTTTGTGCATGGCATGCTATAGAACATTTGGGTAGTCCTTTTGGATGTTTTTCCATGTTTTAAGTCATAAATATATGATCTTGGCCCCTGAGATTCCTCCATGCAAGTCATTAAGAGATTTAGTGGTTAAGAAGAGTTAGGGTTTGATGTTTGGCTTGTTCTAGGCATGTAAAACCATAAAGTTGGAAACTTTATGGTTTGGTATATGTTTTAAGACTATATCTAAGACTTGGACGAAATGACTTAAAGGATTAAGTCCTTAAAAGTTCGAATTTTAAGCCCTCGCGTATGTTGTTAGAGGCCCGACCAGGATTGCGAGTACGCGGGGCATACGTGCCGAGTATGCTGGGCATACTCAGCTAAGTTGACTTCTTGGCTGTTAAATTTGACTTTGACTTTGACCAAGGTTGACCAAGTTTGACTTAAGGGTATTTTCAGTATTTTGAGCTATAATTGAGCCTTGGTCTCTATTTGTTGAATAGGTAACCTGTAGAGCTGGTATTTGGAGCAGTTTATCATTCAACTTTTCGTCAAACGGTGAGGTGAGTTTTCCTCACTGTACTTGTGGGTCGAAGGTACCAAGGCCGGCCAAATTGGATTGTTATCCTGTTATACCTTGATTAATGATATGATGCGCATGGGGTAGATCTATATGATTATATGATAGCTGCTGATATACGTAGACCGGTAGATCTGTAGGACTACCTCTGATTTCTGTATGCATGATTATTTGTCAGCATGATTATCTATCTGTTGAATATGTTTTTTATCCGTTATATGTCCGCATATTGTGTTGGGTTGAGACTTTACTGCTATGTGCGTGAGTCAACAGACCGGGGGTATTCCAGTCTGATGACTAAGTGGACCTGAGGGTATTCCAGTCCGATGACTGAGTGAGCCATCTGTATATTGGTATTCCAGTCCAATAACTGAGTGAACCTATAGTATATTGGCATTCCAGTCCGATGACTGATTGGGCCAGGGGTAATCCAACCCGATGGTTGTGGACCCGTGGGTATTCCATTTTGATGACTGATTGGACCCAACATGCTTTTTTGTATATGATATGTGTAGTGTGTGGTGGTACTTTAGGGGAAATCACTAAGCGTTGGCTTACAATTTTAGTTTTGTTTCAGGTACTTCTAAGAACTATGGCAAGGCGATGGTGTGACCGTTCACATCCTTGATTTTATTTTCCTGATCTTGGGAGACTCTGATTTTAAATGATGTTTTGGAAACAATGGTTTTGTAAACACTTTTATTAGTAAATGTGTTGTTTTGAAAGTTTAAATTGGTTGTGATTTTTGAGATGTAACACCTTGGGTGGAGATTTAAATATACCAAACATAATGTGTCACACATAAACACATAATCATAAGCATAATAATAAAAGCATGAAGGAAGCGAATGCGATACATACGTGCAACTGCATCTGATGGAACTCGGGTCTCCTCGGTCTGTAACTGGAAAGTTTGGCTCCTCACCACCGGAATATCCACTTCGTCCTTACGGCCATTTGTAATCCTCAATGTAGCTGGAGTCGGGGCCATCACTACTCCACTTGTCAACCTTGGAAAATCAGCCTTCTTGTAGCCCACATGGTTGTAATGGAAACAAATCGAATTCAAACCCCGAGGACAATCCATACTAAAATGTCCAACCTGGCCACAACTGAAGCAAACCATCCGTTTCTCACGAAAGCTCCGCTCGTGAGTCCTCCTGTACTTGGCACAATAGACCCAACCCTGATGGCCTCCTGTTCGCCAATCCTGGGTTTTAAGCCTATTTGCCTGGCCCACAATGGTCTAATCCTAAACCGACTTCCGCTTCTTTAGAAGCTCCAAATGAATCTACCGTTACCGGGCTCTAGCAATCATGTCCTCAAAGGTCCTATAGTTGGACATGCTCAGAAACTCTCGAATGTCATCCCAGAGAATATCATGGTACCTCACCATTTTCATCTCCCCATCTGCAGCATACTAAGGAACTAACAAGGCCCTCTCCCTGAACTTGGCGGTAATCTCTGCCACAGTCTCTGTCATTTGGAAAAGGTCCTAAAACTCCCTCGCCAACTGCTTCACCTTAATGGTCGGTGCAAACTCTTCCCAGAATGTCGAGATGAAGTTTGTCCAAAACATGGCCGCCATGCCCTCTGCTCCCAAGGATTGATCAACCTCCTATCACCATTCACAGGCTCCATCCCTAAGAAGGCAAGATGTAAATCCTACCTTCAATCCATCAGGGCAAAAACTAGTCCACTAAGCATTCTCCATGTCAGCAATCCACCGCCTACTAGCAATAGGGCCCTTCTTCCCGAAGAAATATGGGGCTCTACAAGCCTTAAACTCCCGAAAAGAGAGAGTTTTTTCCCCCAACTGTCCTGCCACAATCTCAACTCAGAACTCCCCTAGCCGCTCATCCAGCTGCTCCATGATCCCCTCCTTGATGGTACTAAAACATCACAGGAGTCGCAAACAAAATACTGCGAGTAATCTAAGACGAAACGAACTCGTGAATCCTTTCATCAATTAACTCAGCACCAGAGCCTGGGCCTGAATCATAACCAAATCCTTCTCCTCAAGTGCTCATCACCATACTGAGAAACAACCATACAAATGATCATAACATGCCCGACGAATTCCTCATTCCACAGGCTTCCTCGAATCTCCATGACTTTCTTCTGTTCGAGTACAAATCCTATGCTTTCAGTAGTACATGCTCATTACTATATTCCACACCTATCCATACTTTCCTTGAGAATCATCCTGAGTTCTCTAAGTTACCTTCTCAAACTAGCATTTCCAAAACCCACTAAATAGAGCACCATACCCACTAAAGCACTTCCTATGTTCTCCTAGGATCCCCACCTTACCCTACGATCAGCTGCTGACAGACCCCTACCAATGTCAGTTATCTACTTCATGAATACAACTACATGAAACAAAACTTAAATAATCATTCGACTAAAAGACTCAAACCTACAATGGTTGGACTCAAACATGAGATGTGCAATAGGGCCAAATCAATCACTCTAAGACTATTTAACCTTCGCAACATGTCACTTAATATATTCATTTAATAGTTAACCCACATCAGTATGAGTCCTTTAAAGCACACAGTAAGCAACATTCGAGCAGTAAAACTCTATAGGCCACAAAAAATCAATATGCATCCTTCCTAGTAGGCAACTCTCCTAATAGGCATTCTAGCATGCAACCCTTAACATATCCTTATGCTAACTTCTAGCATACAAAACATATAACATAACAACATGTATAGGTATTCTGGGAATCAATTAAAAGATTAAAAATTCTTTAGTTTGAGTTCAGACACACCCGAGAGTGTGCCTGAATCCCTCAAACGAAGGCTCTGAGACCAACTTGTAACGTCCCAAAAATAACGAGGAAAAATTTCATTTTTAATCAATCAACCATTCATTCATTTGTTCCAAAAGATAATAAAAGTATTAGTATTCTCAAAACATCAACCGTCGTAAAACAAATGTATCAAAACATCAGAATAAGTTGATCAACGATGCAAAAATCATAATAGGATGCAGTGCGATCACGTCGGGCCCTTCTTTATGGAAATGGAAGTACCGAAAAAGTGTTTAAACCATAAAACATAAGCATAAAGCTTAGTGAGTTCCCCAAAATACCACATACCATACATATCAACGGGCCGAGCTCGCACACTGGGCCCAACCCATAATAACGAGCCCAACCCTCCACAATAATGGGCCCAACCCAACATAACAACGAGCCCAGCCCAACACGTAATACAATAGTTATGGAGATAGCTAGCATCCTACATAGTGTAGTGAGAAGACTCACCTGACTCACAAATTAGCTAAACAACAGCTCATGGCCCCGCAACATATGCTACCACACCCCTATCGAAACATACAAGGTCCAACCTTAGTCTACACACTAAATCCAGCCATCAAGACCAAAGTCAACCCAAGTTAAAAGTCAACGGTCAAAGAAAATTTAAAATTGCCAATAGTGCCCCCATGTCGTGGCCTTACTTGTCCACGTCGTGGGCATGAAATTCCAAAACATACAATGATCCCCCAGTCGCCATGCCGTGGCAGGCTAAGCTCAATCAAGCTTAATCTGTTTTCTTCCGATTTTAAGAGCTCCAAAGCTCAGATCTACTCCTTTCCAAAGTCTTAATGGATAAAGGTTCTAACTTTATCCCTTAAAACACCCCTTTAAGTGTAGTTCTAAATTCTAAAGTCCAAAAACGTAACTTTAAGCATGGGACTAGACCATTAAGCACTTAATCCAAGATATCTTTAACCTAAAACTTCCAGAAGCATCTTAGGGATCCTAATGAATCCTAAAAATGTAAACTTTGTGGAAATGCATACCCATACATATCCTTTCCCAAATTTAGGGCAAAAGATGCAATATGACTTAGATTTCATGCAAGGCTCCCAAATCACCACCATTTCCTAGATCTATAAGATATAATACTCTTGGGACTTAGAAAAACCATAAAGTTGCAACCGATATCTCTTCCAACCATACAAATCATATGAAAGGGACCACAATATGACATAAAACTTAGATCTAGAGAGAAAGAAACCAAAAGATGGAAAGTTCATCACTTACAAGAGCCCAAAGAATCCTTAAGAGGTTAATGATGATGTTTGTTTTCTGAATCAACCCACTAGACACCTTCTTCTTATTATTATTTTAGCTACCAAAATGAACCAAGAATCACCAAGAGGGTTTAGGGTTAGGGTTTTCTGGGTTTGAGGGTGGTGTAGGTTGATAAGGAACCGTAGATTCAATAAAATGATGTAACATCCCGAATCCCAGGTATAATTTTCGAAAGCTTTATATTCATTTTATTGAGGGAACTCGACGAGTTGGAGGCCCCAACTTGTCGTGTCGAACCTAGTTAGCCCGCGTGGTTTATGACTCCTACTCGATGAGTCGGAGGACCCCGACTCGACGAGTAGAGAATGTGCATGGAAACCCTAAATTTTAGGGTTTGCACCCTATTTAAAGGACCTTAAGTCCTTTCCTCCAGCTCCTTACCACCTTTTGACGGCCAGAAGAAACCCTAATCAGTTTAAACCCTATTCCTTAGTGTGTGAGAGGCTAAAGTGTGTTTTTGGTATATTTGTTTAAAAAGCTTGGATTTTAGAAGCTTGGAACGAGAAGAATCTTGTAGATCCAGTGTCTACATTGTCTTGACTTGCATTTGAAGGTAAAAAGCCTTTACCTTGGCCTTCCATTTGTTAGATCACTTCTTATGTGAGAAAATGGGCATTTTGGTGCAAAAATGGAGCCACTTTTGGATTTGAGCTTGTCATAAGGGCATAGTTTCAGATCTGGACTCCTCTAGGCCCTTATGGACATAAAGCCTCAAGCTTTATGAAGATTTGGCCCTCATTCATGTCCAAAACCTCCTTCTAATGCTAGTTATAAGTGTTTTAGCTTCATGGAGCCTTGCATGCACATAAAGTTAGCAACTTTACGTGATAACAACACCCTAGGAGCCTAGATCTATAGTTTGGAGTTTTGGTTTCACGTAAAAGCATCTGAATGAGAAATGGACTGAAGGAAGTCGACGAGTTGCATGGTCAACTCGATGAGTCGGATGAAGATTGGCCGTTTTTTGTTTCTACATGGACACGACGAGTCAGTGAGATGACTCGACGAGTTAGTTAGGGCTTTCCCGACATTTAGACACCACATGGACTCGACGAGTTATCTGGAAACTCGGCGAGTCGACTAGGATTTTCACGACTTGTTGAGTTCTAAAGGAACTCGACGAGTCAGTTAGCTACACTCGACGAGTTGGGTCAACATGGACTGTTGACCTTGACCGTTGACTTTGACATTGACCAAGGGTTGACCAGTATGACTTCTGGGGGTATTTTAGTAAATTGGAAATTTATGGAAGTGGATTATTGGTGGATGTAGGTGTTTGAGTTTGGAGCTGTATTTGGGGAGTTTGACATTATCATCCTGAGCTACTTGTGAGGTGAGTTGTCCTCACTATACTAACAGGGCCGAAGGCACCAACGCCGTGACACTCATTAAAAACACACATTCCTTTTAACCATTGCCACGTTGTGGGGATCCATGCACCACGTCGTGGCACAAATTTTTTCTCAAAGCTCCATATTTGGTCCTTGATAAACGCAAGCTTAACCAATATGGAACATGGATGTTACAAGGACACTAAGGAATATACTTGCTTTTGATTAATTGATTCTCACCGAGTTGATCTGATCCGACGTGTCATGATCAAGGTATACAAGTAATTAAATCTTGTATATGTCATGGCACACTTGATCGATCCCATAAGCAGAAGCATGTGGGATACAAATCATTTCTTCTAGCTTAATACTAGTACATTAATGACACTTAATTTCATGCAATACATTATGAACTATTTCGAGTTTCTTTGAGATTTCATGTACTTAATTTCATGCAATACATTATGAACTATTTCTCCCATGTAATTCATATTGAAACAAAATTTCCCAAACAAATACAAGCTTTTATACTTGCTACGTTAGAACGTTGTTTCCTATGAATTGTATATTACCCAAATACATTACAAGACTTAGAACAATACTCCCACTAGCATTGACATATATGGATAATCTTCTTTTCTTGAAATTCAAACTCCTTGAACTTTGTCAATGAAACAAAGATCCCAATTGCTCCCACTGGCTTTGACATACTTATGGTCCATCTACTTTTCTCAGAATTCAAATTCATTGAATTCTATCATTAATACAAAGACTCCATCTCGCGGGATGTTTGTTTCAGTTCATAAATGAACTTAATAACCTTACACATTTCCCAACCTATATTGGTTTGACTACGTGTCAGTTCCATCCATATTTGTTGTCTTCTTGAAGATCCATTAACAATTACATTATTAAGGTCAAGTTTTTGATTAATCAAGTCTTCAAACATCTATAGACTGAATCTTGTTCTCCATGTCCTCCCATTTTGCAACCTTATATGGCCTACCATAACTTCTAATAGCTGAAATACTTTGATTTTTATCTATAGTGACTCATTTACCTTTGTAATATAAAATCTATACAACTAGGTTTATAACGTCCTCTATCAATTCTACCAGGAAGAGTTTGAGATATGTCAGTTTCATCAACATATCTTTCAATCCCGAATTAAATTCTAGTACCAACTTTAGGTCCTTCGTTGGTTGACTCTTGAATCTTATCAAGACTAGTGTAGCTCCCACTAGCTCTTTTGGATATCCGCCCTCTTTCTTTGAAGACTGCCCATCGAGCAACAAACATGTTCTTCTCAAAAAGTTTGTTAAACAATTACCCAAAAGTCTTTTTGACATGTCCAACGAGACAAAACATCTCTATGCTAAGTCCTATATTGTCGAGCTCTTCATGAAGAGGTAATACTCATAATCATAGACTTCCATATGTACTAGTGAGGGATGAACCCTTACTTCATATCTCAAAGAGTGTTTCATAAGCTTCTTAGTTGCTTCAAGGCCAAGGACTATAGTAACACTTATTCATGATACAACTCATGAATTGTTTTTAAATCATAATTCGACTCATCAAGTGCCAAATAAAAAATGATTTGTTTCTCTTTCCAACTACACTCCTCCTAACAATGTTCCGGGCGGGTACAACTTATGAAACCTTTTCATAATTCCTTAGATGATCGACATTGTTTTGACTAAGAAGCTCACTATCCCTATTCCCCACTAATTCTTAACTTTGTTTTATGAAAGCTCTGACAACTTGAAAGGTTCCAAACTTAAAGTTTATTCGGATAGCCATGTTTAAATGAAGTTGGTCTTACTATGTATTTTGGTTTATCTTAACAGCCCATTAGTGTGAACTAATTCCAACATATATTTATATTACCAAGTAATGTATGCATCATCTATCTCGATAAAAAGTGATTTTTATATATCATAAGGCTTCCAGTCAATTGATATCCAAAATCTTATCCAACTAGATACTTGATAATGCATTTCACGTTCAAGACAACAATTCCACAAATACATTTTATCCAAACTTTTGGACATATTTGAATTAGTATGTATTTTGGACAATTTGAATGGACCATCAGCTAAAACTAATTCCAACAAATATTCATACTATCAAATAGTGCTTTTATCATATGTCTTGACAAATAGGAGTCACATTTATCGCAAGACTTGTGGTCAAATGAATTCCAAAATCCTATCGAACTGGATCTTTAGCAATGTAGTTCTCATTTTCAAGAAAATGATTCCACAATATTACATCTTATTCAAATATTTGAATCAACCTTTTGAATTGTTGTTACTATACTATTTTCATAGATTTTTGTGACTTTCTTTTAAACACGTTAAAACGTTCTAAATAAGTCATAAATTTTTTTATTAAATCTTGTACAAACAATTTTGTATCATAAGACCATAGACTAAACCTGTGGGAGAACGAGATGTCTTTTTGATCCCATGAATAGTAACAAGGGCACTGTATTCATGATCAATTTTCTTCTCCTTGTTTCACTCCTCTTATTCCCTTTAAGCTGCTGCACATTTTTCTCAAATACTAGTACTTTATTCCTAGTAAAATACTCAAGGATTGGAAGTAATGTCTCAATGGTATTATGGATATTCATATCTGGTTTTTAGACTAAACATTCATGAGTATGAGTTTTCATTTGATCCTATGGATAGTGGCATAGGCTCGCAATCCATGATGAAATTATATTCTCTATGTTTTCACTCTTATCTATCAGACATATTAGGCATGAATGCTTTCTAAGGTTGTGTTTGGCGCGCCATAGCTAACTGAAAAACTTGCTTATTTTTTGAGCTTTTTTAAATTGTCATGTTTGGCAAACCAAAAAGTAGTTAATAAGTTCGCTTATAAGCTAGCTTTTTAAAAAGCTTCTTTGAGTAGCTTTTCAATAGTTTTTTTTAAGATTTCTGGAATATACCCTTAATTAATTATAAAAAAATATTATTCTAAATGTTCTTTTATATCATTTTATATATTTCAGCTAGCTTATCAGCTGGTTTTTAACAAACACTATTTTTTTCAGCTAGCTTTTCAGCTACCAACTAGCTTTTTAGCTATCAACTAACTTTTTAGGTACATGGTAGCTTTTCAGTTAGCCTGCTAAACATAACCTAAGTCATTTTCTTATTTTGGAAAACAATCAATTTATCAAAATAAGTCTTAAAATGAGCCTTCCTATTGTCCTTGGTGTTTGGGGGTTAGATTAGGTATATCACCAATAATCGCCTTTTACACATGAGTAATTGACTATCTTCTTTTGGACACTTCTATTCATAATAGTGAATTCTATTCATAATAGTGAATATGGGATTATTTGAAGTTTAGAGTTTCTATGTTTGGCCATGTTTGTCCCAAAGGGTCTCAAAATGTTATGCAACTCCTTTATGGACATTTCCAAGTTATTCATATCAAAATCAGAGTGAACTGATTATATGTACATGTCAGTAAGTTGAGTATGGTAATACCATTCCGCTCCTAGCTTACTAAAACTCCATTTCACTCCAATGGTACGATTGATAATTGTTTCTAACAACTTTAGAATGCAGTGGTTAAAGAACTTTAAGAAGAGCGTTATTTAAGGCATGATCTTTCTATTCGTAAGTGAGAACTATTCCCAAACAACAAATATATACTAGATTGATCATCCTACCAACTTGAGATGTCTTATAGTAATAGATTTTAATGGATTATCTTATTGACGTCATTCAATGTTAGTTCCGTTCTTGTTTGTTTTATTAATCCTTTAATTAAATTTTTCAACACTAACTAATTATTTACTAAGGCTAGGATCCATATTTGGCTTTCTGATGGGTAAAGGAATGCCTTAAACACACCACAAAGTTATTTAGGTAGGCAAAACTCTTTTCTAGTTTCAATCTCCGTCAAATTCATAGATCTTTTGATATTCATTAAAACTATTTAATGGAATGTTGATCATGGATTTTCACATCTTCTATTTGTGCCAGAGATCCTGAGGTCTTACAAATAAGATGGTAAACCAACCACGCAAAACGCATGAACCATTGATTTTGTTATGTTTCTCTAATTGACGTCCTAATTAACCACACACGCTCCACCAACAAACCACAACCACAAGTGCCACATCATCTTCGTCTTACATCTCAAATTTATATGTCGATTAACCACACACGCTCCAAAAATAGATAATAAAGAATAATGTGCATTTTTCATGGGTTCACAACTATTCACATTTCCTAATATAACTAAGATGAGTATTTTGTTTTAGTACTTTATACGTTATACTTATAACGAGACATATTCCTATTGAACCCTTTCGGCTAACGACAATCAACCACACAAAGAAGCGGTGAGTGAGAAAGGTAACTCATTTAACAATCATTTTATACGTCATTTCCTTGTACCTATCTTATAGCATGATTTCATAAATGAGGCCTACTTTTGATTCGACCAATGATCTATTTAATCTTTTATTTTTACATATACTATATATAATCTATTATAATTATATGTAGGGTGTATTTTAAACAGTTTAAAAATACATTATTGAAACATATAATCTTTAATTAACTTTTAATTAATTAATTTTAAATCAATTATTTATAATTTCAAATTTATTAGGCACATTTAATCTCCTAGTTTAATTATTATGTTTTAACAAATTAAAAATATTTAAACCAGAGATAAATCCTAAAATTCAAAATTATAAGACAAAACCTGAAAACCCTAAATCTGACTATGGCGCGCCGCGTCTTGCGACAAACAAGTTTTTCCCGGTTTTTTCAGTTTTTTCAAGTAGTGCTCATAACTAAAACCTAATAACTTTGATACAAATTATAGGTTTTCTATTCATCTATACACTAATATTTAGCAACAAAAGCAATTTAAAATAACCATAAGTATAAACGCAACCTAGGATCTAGGTTTTACTAGTTATAGCAACCTACTTTCAAACTATTAAATAATACTACAAAGAGAGATAAGATTACTAACCTTTAACAAAAATTGAATTTTATTCTTGAATCCTTGTAGATCATGAATTCCTTGATGCTCTTGAAATATCTAGCACCCAAAGCAGAATGCTCTAAAGATTCACACACAAAAGACTAAATACCAAAAAATTAGGTGAGATGCGAAGAGGCTTGCAAAAATCGAAATATTAGAGTGCAATGGAGTAATGGACGAAATTAATGAAGGCCAGAATGGTCTATTTGTAGCTGAACAAACTTGTTGAGAATTTTTTTTTGAATTAATTGAATAATTAGATTTAATCGTAATTCAAATCTCTACCTTAACAGTGGCAATGAACGAAAATCCTAAAGGAAATAATCCCTTAAATTCGCCCAACCCTTCTAAAAACATTCCAATTATTCAATTATTGAACAATTAATAGTCAGTCCCTATACCTTTAAATAATTTCCTAATTAACTCCAAATTAATTAAAATTAATTCTAAATTAATTTCAACTAGTTTCTAATTAATTTATCAAGCTATGATAAATTAATAAACTATTTATCTCACTCTCTTAAATCCTTTTCTATCTATTTTAGCTCTTGAGGGAAACCTTGTAAGGACTTTCTTATTATTGCCAAAGGTATACCAATTATTTATGACATTAGACACCCATTTCCAAAAATTCATTTCAGATGTTAAATCATGGTTAAGTGAAGAAATTTTATTTGAAGTCGCTACAAGGGCTTGGAACACTAATCAAAGTGGTGTTCGTGTGTTCTCCAATACTAAGAAAATTTGTTCAAAACTCATCTACAAAAGATTACATTTGAAAGGGGTGCTTAGTTCTTGATGAAGAAAAGACAAAATAGTGAAGATGCTTAATAAAAGTGTGGTGGTGATTGATATTATCTATATTGATCAAGAAGCTTAAAATGAGAGCATTATTCATATTGAAGATACAAAATTTTGAAGTCAACCTCCTCTTATGTATAAAATAAAGGGACCAATTTTACTTTCACTTATTAGTTAATGTGAGACTGAATAACTCTAAAATCCACAAATTTAATATCTATGGATCTTGTAGCTTGGGCCACTTTTCCAGTTACCACTAAAATGAAGTGTACACTTTTTTAAAACTCAAATTTTATGAGTCACTTAAATCAAGGTTGAGATTCAATAACTAAAATGTCAAGAAAATTATAGTCTCTTAAAACAACTTTCGGGAGGCACTCTTCACTCTTGATCAAGTCAAATAAGTGGTTTAGGGGTGAGGTAATGATAAGACCCATATAGCAGACCACTTTAACCTTCGTATTTATTAAAAAGTCTTAGTACAGAATTGGTTTGGTTATATTTGGCAGCAATGTTTCATTCATCAATCTAGTGCCACATGTAAATGACCCAATTACTTGTAATGTTTTTCGTCATATTTATGTTATAGTCTGCATTAGTAAGATAATGTTCAAAGCTCTAGCATAAGGCTTAAACAAGTTATGGGGACCATTGGTAGCAATGAACAAACCAGGTATGTCTCCGCAAGAAACAACTTAGATGGTCCCATCATCGTCAATGGAGTCATTACTTGGGCTAAAAGAAATGCTTATTTTCAAAGTGGATTTTGGTAAGGAATTTGATAGTCTTAGTTGGTATAACTTGGAGAACATGATGTTGAGGATGATATTTGGTGACAACTAGATTAATTAGACAATGGGTTTAATAAAATTGGAAAATGTCTTTGTTCTTTCTAATGGGAAATCCAACAAAGCATATTAATATTAAAACAAGTTTCCATAAAGGATACCCTTTTTCCTTTTCATCATTTCCACGAAGCCATGGATGAAGTGATCAGTAAAAGGGTTTACAAAGGAGTATTTATGAAGCATAACAATCCAACTCTTTCCTCACTTCAATAAACTAATGACACCATCTTCATGGAGGAATGGTACAAGGAAATTTCCCTAAATATTATATGGATTCTTCATCCTTTTTAGGCATAAAAGTGAATCTTCATAGGACAAGATGATGGGGATCAATGTCAAAAATTTAGAGGTGACATAAATAGCTTGTATGATGAATTGAAGCAACGACTAAATCCCGTTTGACTATCTTGGCTGTGTTGTTGGTTTCTATTCCTAGAATGTCACATTAGACTCCATCTGTAGAGAAATTCCATGAAAATATCCAAGTGTAAGGCAAGAAACCTTTTAATTGGGGGAGTCTTACAATGCTTAAATATTGTTTAAATACCTATCAATGCAACAACAACCTCAATGATTGTTTAACGAATATCAACGAGAGTTGGAACCGAAAGTGCAAGGCTAATGACACATTTATTCTTTCTTCATTGAGAAATCTAAATGACATTAACTATGTATAAAAAAATATGGTTAGAACCATGTGAACTGTTCGTCCCCCCACGAGCTAAGCATGCTTCTTGGCCGACGAGAATTGAGAGGTTGTCTACACTATTGAACCTTGCTTGTAGAATGGGGGTGGCAGTCTGTCCAATGTGCAGTATTCAACAAGACAAATGAAATTACATGTTTTTGGAATGTTCTCTGGCAAAGGAGGTTATAAGTCAATTTCTCTTACGGGGGTCATTTATCCTAGCGCCCTGAAAGCTAATTAGCAAGTTGATTGGTGTTAGATATAGTTTAGTGTTAGATATAGTTCATTGTGAATTAACTATGTATAAAAAATATGGTTAGAACCATGTGAACTGTTTGTCCCCCCACAAGCTAAGCATGCTTCTTGGCCGACCACACTTGAGAGGTTGTGTACACTATTGAACCTTGCTTGTAGAATGGGGGTGGCAGTATGTCCAATGTGCAGTATTCAACAAGAAAAATGAAGTTACATGTTTTTGGAATGTTCTCTGGCAAAGGAGGTTATAACTCAAATTCTCTTACGGGGGTCATTTATCTTGGCGCCCTGAAAGTTAATTAGCAAGTTGATTGGTGTTAGATATAGTTCATTGTGAAATAACAAGGTCAGGTAAGTTGAAAGGGCTCTCACTTTTGTTTTTCTATTGGTTTTATGGAATTACAGGAATGTTTCTTTAACAAATAAATCAAGAACAGTAAAGACCTAGCCATCGAGGTGCAAGCTAATTTTTTTTCCAATTAGGGGATAAAATTAAGCTAGTAAAGGTGAATTTGCAATTGGAATGATTGGTGTAATTACCCTTCTCGGGTATGCTTGTATTGATTTCCTAGCTAGATGCTAGCGTGTTGCCAATAATATATCATTTCTTGCTATTAAAAAAAGTAATTAAATCAAGATATAGGGTGTGTTCGGCACATAACTTTAGAGAGCTTCTAGTTTTTAGACTTTAAAAAAAATCGGGAAAAAAAACTTAGTTCGGCAGAAAGAGCTTCTAACTTTTAGCTAAAACAAAAATCTTCAAACCCCAAAACCGTTTGAAGTAACTTTAATAAAAAAAATGTTTTATAACTTTGCATATTAACCTAATTATGCCTTTTAAAAATCAACCATGTGTTTTAAATAAGTTACTTTATAGAATTTTATTTATTTTAAAAGCTTTCATCTATTTTGTCTGAACACTTATAAAAAAAGAAAAATTATAATTTTCAACTGTTAGTTATATATCGGTTAGTTTTGCCAAACATGAGAGCTGTCATAAGATATTTAATGTTAAAGGGGAACCTAATATCCTATATATATTTGGGAGATAAACATCAATATTGGTTCCCATGTACTGTGTTGGTATATAATAAAAGACTACCAATAAACTGCAAAAGTAGGAAGATGTACAATTAATACAATCCTTGACGTCAAAAGGCAACCATTTAGGCTTTGTTCAATCTGAGACTTGTGGTAGATTCACACACTAGAAAGTTGGGGTAGGGTCATCGATCCTTATTTTTACAGAAGGAAAAGATCAATGTGATACCTTAAATATGTACAACAAAGAAATTAGATTTAGCAAGTAAGGAATGCAGAAGACAAACCGACACAGTCGAACGAGGTACGTATTTAAGTTTTTCTTAATAGAGATATTTAAATTATTTTCATTTTTAAAATTTTATTATATTTGTTATTTGACAAGGTAATATACAACTAATTAATTTCCATGTAAAAAATTCCTTGTCATGTCATTATCGCTAATTCACTGCCATAATTCTCACTTCAATTATAGGTCAAATTAAGACACTGGAATGAAGAATGAAGTGAAATATAATTCCATAAAGAAATGTTATCCTGGTCATAACCTGTCATACAATTATCCATTATTTAGTGTTAGGTCATGAAGAAAGCCTAAATGAGTTGGAATACACATATTAATAATTTTTATCTACTAAAGAATGACTTATAGCCCACGACCTTAACACAGAATTGCCTGCATTTTACTTTATTGACCAACTCTTTTAATTAAAAGCTAAACCAGCACCAACAATTTGAAAGTCGCCAAATGTCAACTTTGGACAGAAATTTAAGATCCTATGAATGGATTATTGTTTCCATTCTGCCATGGTTATCCAATTAACTTCGAGCCTTATTTCAAAATGAACTCGCAGGTCAAAGTAACATTTTTATATGCATCCTTTGATGTTAAAATTTGTATACAAAGATGAAAGATCATCATTTCATATTGATAAATTCTGGTTTTTTTTTTCATTACTTGATATGATGTTATTTATTCTTTTGTATCATAAACTTAATTAAATGAAGGATGAACAGTAGTAAGCTGCAGCATGGTAGCATGCAAAGTAATTATATACACGATATAAACCATTATTGAAGCTTCTTGATTGAATATTGTTTACAACAAAAAATGTATAACCACAATAAATATGATTTTTTTTGATCCATATAGGTGTTAATTAGCAAATGACATAATCCATGGGTTTTCTTTATGACCATATATAAATCGTAATAACATCTTGCGTCCTTGGCTTACATTCTTTTGAAATATAAGAAGCTTAAAGCAGAAAGAAAATAGTACCGAAACGGGGTTATAAAAAAAGATGAAAATTAGGACACTACTAGAAAACTACCCATTTACCTATAGCAGTTTTCGTAGGTAATATGTAGATAAAACGGATTACCGACGGATTGCCTACGGAAACAGCTCCGTAGGAATATAGCTCGTGGGTAATTGGTTGTCACGCTTTGCCTACGGAATTTCCTACAGATTGCCTACGGAAATTTTCGTTGGTAATTTGCCTACAGATTGCCTACAGCTACATTTACTTACAGATTACCTACAAAAACCTATTAACATTATTACCTACTGATTCCCTACATAATCATTTCCTACGAATCGCCTACAGAATATTTTACTACATATTGCCTACGACATTTTCCAATCTGGTGACAGATATGTTTCCGTCGATATCCGTCAAAATGATTTTATTTAAAAAGAGAAACTGAAATTTAATTGTAATAAAATACAGATTTTTTCAGCCTAAAATACAGAAAAACCCAATACATTGACCTAAAATTACATTCATATTCAACTGCAAAACAAATATTCATTATAAGAAAATGTATCAAATACATTACAAATGTTTAACAAAAACATAATGCTAAAAACTATTCGGCACATTACCAAGTTAATTGTTCAAATGTCTCAAAATGGCCGCCGCACATTAATTTCATGTTGTCTTATTTGCAATCACACGTCCATTTTAGCTTGCCTTTCTTGCAGTTGCAAACCAAATTGAATGGTTCCATCAACATCTTTTTGTGAGATGGTTCAACCTGAAGGATCCAAATTTCATCATATGTTGGAGTACCGTTGTCATGCATGAAAGTATAGCATTTCTTACTTCCTCTCTTGATGAATATATTCCACCTAGCAAGGCCTAAGTCAATATGACATACATTTAGAAACATGTAACAAGTCAATGAAAATTGAATAAAGGGTAAAATAACCTACAAAGGAATATTATCGGTAAGTATTTGAAATATGTGATAATATTACTAAGGGTAGTGTAGATATCTACCATATAGTTGGAACACAAAATAGGACGTTTGACATTTTTATTAACGATGTTTAACACAAACTCACACATACATACACATTAAATGCAAAATAGAACGTTTGACACATATACGTGTCTCACTATGTGTATAGTAATAATAATAATAATAATAATAATAATAATAAGTAAAAGAAGAAGAACAACAACAACAACAATCATAAATGATGGGAGGCAACAGAGGAATTTGTCACATACATGAAATAGGAGATAGAAACGTAAGATATGTATAAGATGAACTTGTATATATGTATATGTGTATGTATACAAAAAAATGATTAAACTTTAAAATGAGTAATGGCTTTCGATGATGCACATTGATGTATATATGTTTATATTATGTATAACATGGTGAAAACAAAGTAATCAATGTATTTTAATATTGTGAAAAAAATAGAAGCGAAAAAAACGACATTTAACCCTTTGAAAATGAAAAATACAAAAATATTCGTAGGTAATCCGTAGGAAATTACCTACATATTACCTACAGATTTTGTATTTTGTAGACAATCTGTAGGTATTTAACTACAGATACAAATTACCTACGAAATACAAATTTCGTAGGTAATCTGTAGGTAATTACCTACAACTTACCTACGGATGATTTTGTATTTTTCATTTTTGAAGCATCAAATGTCGTTTTTTTTGCTTCATTTTTTCCACAACATAATTATACATTGATTACTTTGTTTTCACCAAGTTATAAATCATATAAACATACATAAATCTATGTCCACCATTGTATACATACACATACACAAAAATGATTAAACTTGAAATTAGTATCGGGGTTTGATTGTGTACATGGATGTATGTATGTTTATATGATGTATAACTTGGTGAAAACAAAGTAATCAATGTATAATAATGCTGTGAAAAAAATAAAGCGAAAAAAAAACGACATTTAACCCTTCGAAAATGAAAAATACAAAAACAATTGTAGGTAATCCGTAGGCATTTACCTACGGATTACCTACGGAATACAAATTTCGTAGGTAATCCGTAGGTAATTACCTACAGTTTACCTACGTGTGATTTTGTACTTTTCTTTTTCGAATGATCAAATGTCGTTTTTTCGCTTCATTTTTTTCACAACATTGTTATACATTGATTACCTTGTTTTCATCAATTTATAAATCATATAAACATACATACATCCATGTGCACCATTGTATACATACACATACAAAAAAATGAGTAAACTTGAAATGAGTATCGGGGTTTAATTGTGTACATGAATGTATGTATGTTTATATGATGTATAACTTGATGAAAACAAATTAATCAAAGTATAATAATGTTGTGAAAAAAATAAAACGAAAAAAACGACATTTAACCCTTCGAAAATGAAAAATACAAAAAAAAAATTGTAGGTAATCCGTAGGCAATTACCTACGGATTACCTACAGATTTTGTATTTTGTAGGTAATATGTAGGCATTTAACTACAGATTACCTACGGAATACAAATTCAGTTGGTAATCCGTAGATAATTATCTACAGCTTACCTACAGATGATTTTGTATTTTTCATTTTCCAATGATCAAATGTCGTTTTTTTTTTGCTTTTTTTTTCAAAACATTGTTATACATTGATTACCTTTTTTTCACCAAGTTATAAATCATATAAACATACATACGTCCATGTGCATCATTGTATACATACACATACACAAAAATGATTGAACTTGAAATGAGTAATGAGTTTCGACTGTGTACATGGATGTATATATGTTAATATGATGTATAACTTGGAGAAAACAAAGTAATCAATGTATAATAATGTTGTGAAAAAATTGAAGCACAAAAACGACATTTGATCCTTCGAAAATGAAAAATACAAAAAAAAATTTGTAGATAATCTATAGGTAATTACCTACTGCTTACCTGCATATGTTTTTGTATTTTTTATTTTCGAAGGATTGAATGTCGTTTTTTTTTTGCTTCATTTTTTCACAATGTTGTTATACATTGATTATTTTGTTTTCACCAAGTTATATATCATATAAACATACATACATCAACGTGCATCATCGAAACCCATTAATCATTTTAAGTTTTATTGTTTTTTTTTATCATTTTTTTGTATATGCACACATACATATACAGATACATACACATACATAAACACATATATATATATATATATATATATATATATATATATATATATATATAAATATATATATATATATATATGTGTGTGTGTTTATGTATATTATATATGTTTATTTCTCATATTTCTCATTATAATAATGAATTAATTAATAATAATAATAATAATAAAATGAAAATAGTTTACTACGAATTACCTACGACTAATTAAAAAAGTTCCCACTTTTTTTCACGTCCGTAGGTAATATGTAGTTAATTGCCTACAAAATTCCTACAACATTTTTAACCCGATTAAAGAATTTGGGTTTTTCAATTTTCCGTCTATATGCTGTAGGTAAATTCCTACGGAATACCTACAGATTACTAATTTGGAATATAATATTATTATTCGTAGGTAAGGTGTAGGTGATTAGCAACAGATCACCTACATAATAAATTTTGGTCGCTAATATGTAGGTAGTTTGTAGGTGATTTAGGGCAAATATTTTAGTGGCTATTCCGTTGACATTTCGTATGTAATTACCAACAGATTTTATTCCTTAGGTGATTTTTGAAGGTAAATAAGAATTTTCTAGTAGTGGGAAAATGGTGCCGCCCAAACAACTTTCATTTTTCGTTCCATCTAGATAAAGTCAAAAACAATGACAGGGAAGATAACTCTAATAAAGCATCCCAACCAGGCATAAGCTTTAGTTTCTGTTCTAATTTCTGTTCAACTAATTATATATCAGTCTTTCTACGGTTACATTCCAGCACATGGAAAGAGTTAGATGCCTGATTCCTATTAAACTTCAACCTAAAAGCCCCATATATTGGCCCTAAGCTACCTCTTGTGGAAATATTAAAATTTTCATTTTAATTTTTTTATTACCAAAAGTCCCTACAAATATTAGGTAGACTGATAAGATAAATAAATAAATTACGTAGTAGGAAAATTTTATTTTAGTTGACAGTAGTATATTTAACGATGGCAAACTACTAATTAATTTTTTATGGTATGTACATGGAAAAATAACTATTTCTCTATCCACGGTATGTACATGGGAAATTGGTTGAACATTAAGGAACAAAGTATTATCATATAGTGGTCTCATAATTTGCAAAACTCAAAGATTCCTTTTCTAACTATATATATTTTGATAGTATATTGAAGTCAAAGTTATTAATCAAATAGTAATGATGCTTTCAATGATAAGTATTATATTCTCAAATTGTGCATGCATTAGGCGATATTCCTTTTCAATCAGTAGAAAAATAATGCATGTCCATTACATATATATATCTTTCCAAAAAAACATATATGTTTGAAAAGGCTTGTTTTAAATTTAGAAGACCCACCAAAATTGACCGGCATCTGGAGTGAAATATTATCATTGTGCAACAAGCATACGCAACACTGACACATCGTTAATGTAATCTACAAGAGAATGGAAGCATAGGGACATAAGTTTTAGGGTTTATTGAAATGGGAAGAAAGTCTATGTTTTAGGTAGGGAAAAATTGAAATTATGGGTCCTTGACATTGAATAGAAATGGTCCCCTTTTCTGAATTGAAACACTTACAAACATTTCTTTGAAGTACTTATTTAATTACTGGAAAATTGAATGTAATTAGAATGGCCATTGCTCAATTTCTTGACCTATGTACCACAAGCAATCAACAATATTGGATTGCTCGTCGGTTTGTATTACAAGCTGAATGGTGCATTGGTGCAGGTGCACACTCTCAATTTTATTTATTTATTTATTTTTTGAAAAGGGCACACTCTCAATTTGGATTCCATTTATTGATAAGCTTAAGTTTATACACGCAAAAATTCTTTGGATCCCTTAAATTTCATATAATCTGAATATTTGCAATCTTTGCGTAGAAAAAGAATAAATATAATATATATGCAGCTGTAATGGACAGGGCCTACACAAAACGAATTATTTCTTCCATCTTTAGCATATTTTGAGATTACTCATCAATGATAATAAACTATTTTGTACCTTCTATTATTATTGTTTTTCCTTGCCTTCCATTGACTTAAGAGCAGCAAAGAATAATAATTTAGATTGTTAATAGTATTAATCACACAAGAGTCTCTAACAAAGGTCAAACAATTAAGAGAGAGAGAGAGAGAGAGAGAGAGAGAGAGAGAGAGAGAGATTTATTTGAGGCACATGATGATTTATTACAATAAAAAGAGCCTCATCACTTAGCAGTACATTAAAAATGAAATTTAAACTTAATTAGAAATTTTACCATATACCCATTATTCATGTATTATGTGCAAGTGGAGCGTCCGACCGACTTCTGATTGATACGTATACAAGAATAAAAGTTCCCAATAAACAAGTCATATATATATATATATATATATATATATATATATATATATATATATATATATATATATAAAGAGAGAGAGAGAGCTTGAAAATAATAAAGAAAATATGTTGCTTGATAATATAAATACGTTCAATCTTACATAACTATTTTAATTATCACACAATCTCACTAATTAAATCGTCTATAAGGTTATTATAGATTTTTTTTCAAATTATTCTAATTCTGTCATAATGTTATTGAGTCGTATTCTGTAAGAATGAAAATGAGTGAAAAACGATGCGTGAGAACAAAAACGAATAATAATTAGTGAGAATGTATGAAAATGACAATATTTATGTGAGGTTGAATGTATTCAGATTACTAAACAACCTATTCTCTTAGTAATTCTCATAGAATAACACTGTCCACACGTCCGCACAATAGTTGTTCATCCATATTATAACCTAGCTATATATATATATATATATATATATATATATATATATATATATATATATATATATATATATATATATTTGTAATTAGTTTAAGCATTCGATGCAAACATGCACAATCTAAAAATCCACGAGGGTGGAATCGTAAATATCGAAATTTTCCATCCAAATGCTAAATCGTGTGCATACATCACGTCTCCTCGATAATAAGAATTCAAAACCCTCTTTCTCTCAACGCAAAAACCTCATTTCTCTCTCAAAATTCGACAGATTTTCAGCGAAAAACACAAACATTTTCATCGATTTTCGTTGAATCAAACATGAAAACACTTCAAATGGTATCAAAACTCATACTGATGTGTTTTTCATCAATGTAACTCGATTTTCATGATTATCGAGTTTTTCTACTGTAATTTTGGTCAATAAACACCAAATCTGTACTATTCTAAAGTTTTTTTGAACGGAAACCCTAGTTTTTTATGTCCATCAAGTTAGTGAGGACTTTCTGTTTGATAACAGTCGATTTTACAACTATATCGAGTTTTCTACTGTTTATTATATTAATATACACAAAATCTGCATTTATTCAAAAGTTTGTGTACTGAAAAACTAGTTTTCGATGTTGAACAATTTATCGAAGGTTTTTTGTTTAATAACACTCGATTTTACGACTATCAAGGATTATCTTCTTGATTTAGTATTCTGTTATTCATGTATTAAGTAAATAAAGTATGTTTGAACTTGCAGAAGTTACTAAAACGTTTGAAAAAAAATATTCCAGAAAGAAGATAGATACAACAAACGTGCATGAAGGTGACAAATCATATGTTGTAAATGACTGTGTTCAATCATATATGATTTGCGAATGAATTCTTACATATAATGATCGTGTGCAATCATATATGATTTGTTGATGTTATAATCTCCAAAAGGATTGAATCACATGTGATTACATTCATATATATAACAAAGATTGAATCACATGTGATCACAATCTATATAAAGAATATATTATTTATTAGTCATGATTTGAAATAATCATATATGATTTTCTTATAATACATGTATTTGTACTTCTCTGAAACCAATAAAGAGACTAGTACTAAAAACTTTACAAAAGCAACAGTCAGAATACAAAATCAAAATGATAACACTTAAATCATTCAATAATCAATTGTGATTCAGTTTTATGTGTATAATCAAATATGATTTTCTAATTATATTTGTATTTTTTTTTCAGAACAAAACAAGGAAAAACCTACATAGTAAAAAACTACTGAAAGAAAAACAACAAAAAATAGCAACAAAGATAGTTGAAAAATGTATATTTCAATCACAAATGATTATAAAACAAAAAACAAACACTCTATTATTAATCACATATGATTCATATCTTTTATGTACCAAAAGCAGATTCAATAACATGTGATTATTATCTGTTATAAAAATTATATGTACACAAAAGATATTTAATCAAATGTGATTAAAATTGACTTTGTGATTTTTTGATTATATATGTATTTTTATATCTCAGAAAATCCAAAACAAAAGGACAAAAAGGGAAAAAAAATGAGAGTGTAATAGAAAAAATACGGAGAAAAACAGAAGAAACGAATGAGAAAGGTATAACTAAATCAAATATGATTTATACACATAAACATAAAACACTCTTTTTTTAATCAAATGTGATTACAATCTTTTATATATACAAAATATATACAATCATTTGTGCTTAACATCTATCAAATAACAATGTATGTTTTATTATAATAGGGAAATTTACAGAAAAGTCCCAAACTTTTGGGAAAAGTTTCAATAAAGTCCTAAAGTTTTTTTTAATAGAAAAATCCCAATTATTTAACATTTTGCCCAAATTAACGAAAAAGTCCTTTTTTTATATTTGAACAACAAATGACAGATTATATGATTTTTTCAAAATAACGGGACTTTTTCTGTTAAAAAAAATTTAGGACTTTCTTGAAACTTTTTCCGAAAGTTTGGAACTTTTCTGTAGATTTCCCATTATAATAACATTATTTTATTCTTTGTGATTTATATCTATATTTATATGTCTCATAAAAATCTAAAGGAAAAGGAAAAAGAATAATTGAAGAAGAGACAATAGAAAAGAGGTCTAAATAAAAGAGAAAAATAGATTGATGATGGAATTAAAGATTCTGACTCCGAAAAAAAAGATAAAAAGAGAAGAAAGAAGAAGATAGTGAAAAAGCATTTTGACACAATGAGAAGCATGTATATTTTTTGTAATTACCATCTTTAATATATTCTGTTTTAAATCACATATGATTAACATATGTTATGATAAAAAAATGCATTTATATATACAAAAGACAAAAATCACATGTGATTATATTTACTGTATTTTTCAGTTAAATCTCATTTCATTTAAAATATCAGACATATATAATAACATATGATTCTGATAATCTTATATGTATACAGACAACCAAAAATCACTTGTGATTATATTTCATGTGTTTTTCAGTTAAGTCACATGTGATTTAAATATTATAAACACATAATCACATCTGTTTTCGATAATCTTCTATATATACAAAACACACAAATCACAAGTGATTATATTTCCTGTGTTTTTCTGTTGAATATCACACATATATACAAAGTCCATTAATTCTTATAATTACATATGAATTTAAATCATCATTTATTGTATTTGATTATATGTGTTCCCCTGGAGCATTGTTGTCTGTAATGCAAAATTTTAATAATATTCAGAAAGAATGTGTAAAAAGGATGGGATTTGGGGGTTGACAGAGGTATCGGGGGCATTAAGTTGTTTCGTTCTTCAGAAGTTTGATTCCACCACAAAAAAATGATCTTGGAAAAGTAAAAATTGATGTGACTAGAGAATCAGTCCATCAAATGCTTGGATTTCCATTGGGAAACATTGAGTTTTCAAAACTTCCATTTAGAACAAAAAACGATAAAACCTATGAAGAATGGACATACCAATTTGAAAACAAGACCATGATTCGTTTACAAGAGATAAAGATGAAGATAGTTTCCTCAAACAAAGCAGATATGAACTTCAAGATGAATTTTATAGTTTTGTTGATCAACTCTTTGATAGAATCAAGCTCTTCAGGAAAACCGAACATGCACCCGTTGACTACATAACCAAGAAGACAAAAATAAACAAAATTGATTGGTGCTCCTATTTGATAGAATTTTTGGTTAAAACTAAAAAATCCTTTAATCCATCAAGTGCCACAAGCAATTTTAATGGACCATCTGCTTATTTGGTGGTACATGTAATAAATTCTCTTCTATTTTAATATATTTATAATAATCACATGCGATTGAATAGATATAATCACATGTGATTGAAAAGTAAATTTTTTTAAATACATATCACTTTCATTATATATAACAAATTTTATAACATGAATAGTTATAATCACATGTGATTAGAAAAAGTAAATTTATTTATTCACATATGATTTTCAGTATTTATAATAGATATTAAAATCTAAAACAAATAGCTATTATCACATGTGATTTTTAGTGTTTAATACAAATGAAGAAGTTGGAAAAAAAAAGTATTGATGATAAGGGAAAAGAGAATGTTCAAAAAATAGGTAAAACCAATATATATTAGTAAATAATATTTGAATATTAACTACATATATTATAATCAGATGTGATTATATTCACATATGATTATATATGATTACATATGTTATAATGAAATATAATTATTTTTATAATCACATATGATTATATATGTTATAATCAGATGTGATTGTACATGATTGCATATGTTATAATCACATATAAACATTTTTATAATCACATAAGATTACATGTGTTATAATCAGATGTGATTAACAATTTTTATTAATTATATGCAGGCGTGGAGGGTAAGAATCTGGATGGGAACAATGGTGAAACATAAGAAGGAAAAAATGTCGAACAACCACAAAATGTTCAAGGAGCAGGTAAGCAACAATATACATTTATACAATATATATGATTACATATGTTATAATCACATGTGACTACATATTCTTTATAAATGTTGATATGTTTTTTTGTATAAACACATATGATCATTAAAAAAATATTGATATTTATATATAATAACATATGATATAATCACATGTGATTATATTCACATATGCTTATATATCATTACATATGTTATAATGATATATGACTATATTCAGATATGAGTCTACATCATTACATATGTTATAATCACATATTATTATATTTTCTATAATCATGTGGATAATAATCACATATGATTGTATATATTATAATCGCATGTGATTAACAATTTTTTTTAGTTATATTCATGTGTGGAGGGTAAAAATCTGGATGAGAAGAATGTTGAAAGAGGAGGTAAGCAACAATATACATTTTTATACATTTATACAATAGATATGCTTACATACCTTATAATCACATACGACTACATATGTTATAATCACATGTGATTATATTCACATATCAATATAATATCTTTGTTAAAGTTACAAATAATTAATAAACTTTTCTAATTGTATTAAGCAGTAGAGGGGAAGAATCTGGAAGATAAGAAAGTTGTGGAGGGGAAGAATTTGGAAGGTAAGAATACCGATAAAGAAAAACGAAAAACTATATATGTACATTGTTTTAGAGGAGTTAAATATGAGTATATATTTATGAATTATATATGATTATTAAAAATATATTTATACAATCATATATGATTATTAACATTATATTTCTTATATATAGAATTGATGGTAAAAATGTTGGTGAAGAAGAAGGTACTGAATATTATTATATGCTGAAAATATTGTATTAATTATCAGATAATAATATTCAGTTGTAAATAGGAAGAATATGTTAGAATCATGTGTTATAAATCACTAAATAACAATATTCAGTTCTGAAGGGGAAGAATATGTTACAAATTAATGAATACATTCGTAATTTATGTATTAAATATTTCAAATTTTCTTGTTGTATGTAATTTGTACAATTTAAAAGTCTTTTGGATGTAATTTGATAATCACATATAATATGTTTTTATATAATAACATATAATTATTTAAATGACCAAATGATTATGATATCCTATGATTATAAAAATAAACAACCCTTAATCTGTTTTAATAATATGTGATTACAATTCTTAAAAATACACGAAAGAGCTTCAATCACATATGATTATATATAATTACAAATGTTATAATCACATATGATTATCTTTGTTATAAATCACGTGTTATTATAATCACATGTGATTATATTCACATATGATTATATATGATTACATATGTTATAATCAGATATGATTGTATTTGTTATAGATAACATGTGATTATAATCACATATAATTGTAACAACCTATGTTATACTCACATGTCATTATAATCACTCACATGTGATTATATTCACATATAATTATAACAACATATGTTATAATCACATGTCGTTATAACCAATCACATGTGATTATAATCACATATAACTGTAACAACCTATGTTATAATCACATGTGATTATAATCATATATATTTGTAACAACCTATGTTATAATCACATGTGATTATAATCATATATATTTTTAACAACCTATGTTATAATCACATATAATTGTAACAACCTATGAATACTACTTTTTTTTCATTTGTGTGATTTTTATAGAAAATATGAACACAAATATTGTTCACAAAATAATACAAAATGTTGTGACAAGTATTCTTGCCAACAAACAACAAATCCAAGATGCCCAAATGCTAAACGATGATGAGGTTAATTCTATTTACGAAAAGACAATGGTAGAATACATAGGAAAAAAGGAGAGAAGTTTCATGCCATCATATGATCTGAACATAACCCAGCTCCCACCACCAGAGGTAACATTTCTTCTTTTTTTGTACACTATCATATGTTTATAACTGTAAACACATATGATTTCAATATTTCTTAAACGCTAAATCAAATGTGATTACAAGTAATTATCTTTTTTTTTAATTTAATTTCATTTCATGTTATGTATATAATCACATATCATTATAATATTTCTGACAATAATAATCACATATAAATAACAGAAATATACCCAACTAGAAAACCTTAATACTAAGGAAGCTCTAGTGCAAGAAATTCAACCTAAAAAGCAATCAAAATTAAAATCATTTCAAAAAAAGAAACTGTCCTAGAGTTTCAAAAGAATGAAAATCTCATGGAGGAGCCTCGCAAAAAGAGAAAAACGAATCCTGCAGAAAAAAAAGGAGGTCTCCATATAAAGAATGAGCCATTTCATTGAAGACAAAGTTAACATCTAATGAAGAAATTCTCGGTGAATGGCTCTTCAACTTACAAGGAAGCGAATAGTAAGTTATTCATATGTGATTAACACTTATAGAAAACCACATTAATTAATCACATGTTCAAAATTTATTAAGCAAATGTGATTATCTAACATAATCACATATGATTAAAGTTCTGTTAAGTATACTTTTTCAATAGTGATCAATCACATGTGATTACAATTATGAATATAATAATCACATCAAAAACATACTTGTTAAACATGGATTAGTCACATATGATTACTAAACATAATCACATATGATTAAAATTTCTGTTAAGTATAATTTTTCAACATTAATCAATCGCATGTGATTAAAGTTATGAATCTAGTAATCACATCAAACATACTTGTTAAACATTGATTAATAAATGTGATTACCAAACATAATCACATATGATTAAAAAGTTTTGTTAAGTATGCTTTTTCAACATGGATCAATCACATGCGATTACACTTATGAATATAACAATATAAACTAACAAAATGATTTTTTATATTTACAGTGATCAAGTGTTGTTTACAGAAAACAAACGAGAAGTGTTCCGATATGTGTTTGAAAGCTTGTATCCAGGAGAATATATGTTTTCTGATGTTATAGACTCATGGACTGAATTTCTAAATTACAACAAGAAGGATAGAGACTTAAAAAATTCTCCATATAGAGTATTCTTTTGTGTCCAAGTCACAGTAAGTTAAACATATGTGATTCTAACACTAAATTAATAAAAGTTGGTTAAATACATATATTATTATACACTGAATAACACATGATTCACCATTTAGACAAAGTGTTGAGAGAAAAAGTTTTTGAAGAAAACTTGAACAAACATTAGTACAAGATAATAAGTTGCAGAATAAGTTAATCCCGAGGATCAAGTTAGATCCACAATAATAAGTTAGAAGTGTTAGATAATTAGTTGCGGAAATATAAAGGAAGCATAAATGACAACAAGTTATATCAAGTAGACACCAAGCTGATTCATAACAAGGTTTGCAGTCAAACACAAGTTAGTAAATGCGAACAACTTAAGATGAAGAGGAACTCGGTTTATCAGAAGATAATAGATAAAGATGAAATATCTTTGTATTGCAATGATAGTTTAAAAAGATCGTGAAGGTGTGTAAATTACATAAAGTTGGATACTCTATTTATAGAGTCCTTAAAAGTTACATATTGAAATAAACAACTATTAAACTACTGACTTTAGTGACCATCAAAGGTTCACTGGATAATATAAAGTGTGTACGCTAAGTCAGTTATAAAACAAACAGATCTTCATGCAATCTTCAATTCTGCGGTAGTTGTTGCGGTTGTGGTTGCGGTTCAAAAAAACTTCTCCAATTGCGGTAGACAACTTCTCCTACGGTATCGACTCCCACTGCGGTATCAACTACAATCCAGATTGCGGTTCCTTAGCTAAAGAGGGTCACTTTTTGTATCAATAATTTTCCCCAAAGTAACCTCTTAGCTATCTTCTGCACTTGTTTAATTTTAGGAACCGGATGAGAATCCACCAGAATTTCCTAACTTCGAGCAACTACTGGATTCTACTTGTGATTTCAAACTTGACTTCATCTGTAGTGTGTTTCGATCGCTGCACTGAAGCCAAAGTGGTGTCGAGTTGATTCTTGGTGGTTCTGTGGATTGCAATCACTCGAATGAAGTATTTTGGACTGTCATCAACCCTTTTATAAACAATTCCCATCTCTGGAAAGTTGGTTACACCAAGTGTCATTTCTTGAAACCCGTTAGTTTATGCTGGAACAGGTTCGAGTTCAGGAAATTCAAATTTCTTGGCAAGGACTGGGTGAATTGCTGCATCGATTTTACCAAAGTCACATACCAAAACTTTGAGAAATTCACAGCCTCTTTCACAAACAATCTTCATCTTAGGATGATTTTCAGATTTGACTTGAAACACTCGATCTATGAAGAAAATTTCTTCAGGATTCATGTTCACAAAATCTTCCTGAGTCCGAATGACCTCATCTCCTCTCCGGGTCAAGTTATATTGATAGAAATCAGCCTTCATGAATTTTCCTACCTTGCAGTTTTTGACCGCATCTGGTCTATCATTAGACCAGATTTCATCAAATTCGGTACCGTGCTTGGCATGGAAGAGGTTTAGGCGTTCAAACTCCATTGGAAGTCTCTTCACATCCGGAAGCTTTGGATCAAAGGATTCGAAGACTGGAAAGTATTTGAAGTTTGGGGAGATGGGAATGCCCTAGTAGCCATCTGAGGAAGGTTCGTCGTAAGTGAGAATGGGCTTGTAGTCATCATCCAATAGCCTGCGGGTAGGATTTACCAATGGGTCGACTAAGGATTCATCCATTATTGTATCGAACCCATGTTCTCTCCATATTTTTTCGGCAAACTTTGCAGCCCTCCAGTCATGTTTATTTTTATGAGTGGTTGGGAGTCACTGGACTGATCAGAAGACATTGCGGGTGCTAAGTTTTTGAATTGTGGAGGAGTCTGTTGTTGATAATTTTGTGGATGATCTTGTTGAAGTGGAGTTTGTTGTGGAGATGGTTGCGGTGAAGGCCGTGGAGTTGGTGGTTTGTTGTGTTCTTCGGTAGGAGGAGGTTGAACTTGTGGGGGAGTTTGTTGTTGATGAACCGAAGGAGCTTTTGATCATGAGGGATCTTGTTCTTGATGAATTCTAGGAGGGCTTTCACTTCCTCCTTTTGAGGAAGAAACCTCCTGTTGCTCCTCAAATCATTTCTTGAGACCATCAATATTTGAAAAGGTCTCATTGAATTGAGACTTCATCTGCTCACATATTTGAAGATTGTTCGGAATGTCTTTGTTGAAGAGTAGTTGATAGATTTCCTTTGTCAGACGAAGGATTTCATCAACACTCGAATTTGCGGTGAGTGATCTCCTTAATCCGTTAATGGTGGATTGAAGGACCGCAAGGATGGATTCATAAGTGTTATGAGTTTCTTCGAACAGCTTTTTGGAGTGAGTTGCTTGTTTTTCAAGAGTGAGTTTGAACTCATCCTTTAGTGTAGTTACTTCCTTGATGAGTCTTTCAGCTGTTGAGATGAGCTCCTTGTGATCTGCGGTTCTGCTATTGTCCAGTTCCCTTATACCCATTTCAACCCTGATAATCATACGCTCTGCGGCCATTCGCTCCCTTGTTTCCAATCGTTCAACGAGTGACTATGGGGTTGCAAAGTCAGTGTTCTGCGGTTGATTGGTAGCAACTGCGGCCAAGATTTGGTCAATTTTGGTTTACAGACTAAGGAACTCCTTCCTGGACACCGCAATATTTTTCTTCTACTTTTGTTTAGGTTTATAGGTGGAGTGTTGGGATCCACTCGATTCTTCATGATCTAGAACTATTATGAAATCATCTGAGGACAGGGGTTGCTGAACACCATCAAAGTTGTCTTCATCAAAACCAAACATCGAAGCTGAGCTTATTTCAGTGGCAGTTTCTTTTTTATTTGAATCATGATCTTCTGCATTTGGAGGGGGTTTTGAGGGACCAACATCATTCTCCAATTGATGATCGTTTTGAACAGTTGCATCCATGGTAGACATCCATTGTTGAATGGAAAGGATGCCGTGAACTGTTTTGACATTGTTGATGGAGTCGGCCCAATACTTTGCTACGGTCTGAATGCCTTCCTCCTTCTATTGTTGATGTTGTACTTGTTGCGCCTTTCTTGCTTGCACTGCTCTCTTTAAAGATTTGAATTTTCTGATTCCGGACTCGGTATTTGGACGATATCGAGTCCAAGAATCATCAGAGTTGTAACCGTCAAATCCTTGTCTCACCGAGGTGTCCCTCGGGTTCGTGGTTCCTTGCACATTTGTGCTCCCCACGCCCAGACCACTTGATCGTAATTTCGATGGAATAGGATTTCCTGAGCTTCCTCGGTCTCCTTGACCTAACGTCAAGTCTGGCCTCAGCTCAGTTCAGGCAAGGGCTAAGAAAGAAGTGCCCTGTAGTGCAACTGGTGTATCTAGTGTTTGTGTGACAGGAAGTAAGATGGAGTTCAACTCCTCAAGTTTAAATACATGCAAGTGTGATGCCCTGGAGACCTTAGGGCGACTCGTCACAATTGGGTCCACTTAGGATCCAATTGAGGGTGTGTCTCCATGATGAGATGAAATAGATACACTTATTGTATTTGAGTGGTGAGATGGGGTGTGAGAGGGTGAGTCTGTGGTGACTCCAATGACTATCGGAGTCTTTTGAGAGACTGCGATATGAGTCGTGATTCGCATATGGCTTTGATTGGGGGTGAGTTTGAGTTTCTTCCTTCTAAATACATCTCCTCAATCCAAAGACTCATGATGAGTGTCATCAAAGACATTCACAGGTGGATTTAGAGTCTTGGATAGAGATTGATGAACTGCAACAGAAGACGCTGCGGTCTTAGCTTTTCATTTCTTAGAAACACCGGCTCCTTTTGTGACTATGTTGACTGGAGTTTTCTTGGAGATGCCCAGAGACTTGACTCGTCGTGGTTTGGGCTGAGTAAATTGGTATGTGATAGTTTGGGGGTCCTGTGTTGTGTTTGGCTGACTGGGTCTAGGTGGGGAAGAGTGATATGGGGCAATATCACTCGTAGCCTGTATGTGGTCAGCCACCTCTACCGTAGTGAATCCAATGGACTCCAATATATACATTGGTTAATGTCTAAGAGGTCCAAACATAGTTTGATCTTTAGAAGCAGTGTACCTTTTGAGATCATGAGTTGAAAATAGGTGTCGTTGCCCATATCAAGCTTGGCTTCCTTGTGAAGATCAAAGATGCAAAGTGACCACAATCGAGCAAAAGTAAGCTCTGTAGCACCCTCTTTTGGAGCATCCTTGGGGATGTATTGCAAGAAATCATCCCACAATATTTGCCCATAATTCACAACATTCCCTATGTAGATACTCCAGACGATCTCCAAGAGCTTGATTCCCATGTTATCAGTACCACTAGTTCTTCTTGAAAGACACCTGATGATGAAATGGCACACGAACTGCCAAACCGCTGGAAGCTGGTTCTTCTTGAATTCACCAATACCCTTGCACTTCTTGTAGTAACCCATTTGATAAAAAGTAGAGAACACATCGTTTGGGCTTGGGAAGTAAAAGTTTGTCGATTGAAGAACCCTAAGATTGATTGCACTCAGAAAATTTTCTTTTGTTAGCACCATCAGAGAATCATCCACAAGGTTTAGATGAACTTCTTGCAAATTGTGGCTAGGTCGAAAAGCTGAGAAGGTACACTTGAATAAAATCACCATTGGAAATGTTTCGGTGAAGGAATCAAAAGCGCCATACAATGAGTATTTTGGGAGAAACTTGATCATCAACTTTATCACTTCATTTTAAGAAGAATGATCTTCAAAGATGGCTCTGAAATTGATTGAAGCAATGGATGAAGTTTGATCCTTGATGGTGGATTCAGAACCAGTGGGACGAGCAAAACCTGAAGCTTTTGATTGCTTCCTTGAAATACCAGACTTCACCATTTTTACGAAAAATATTTTTGACAACTTGTAGAAAAAGGGTTTTAGCAAGAAGATTGCAAAGATGGAGTTCGTCGAGAGAGAGTTCAAATAACGTGAAAGCTATCTTGGCAAGAATTGGGGATTTTATACTTCTGAATTTCAAAAATTATTGTTATTACTTTAATTACAACTGTTAAAGTTAAAAACCCTTGGGTTTTTGCCATTATCAGCAACAATTAAAATAAATCGAAATTAAAATGTTTCCGGGGAAGGATGAGCATTTAATGCATTTACATTACCATGATCCCACGTCGTCTGAACGTGGGGTGAGAGTCGTTTTATCTGTTGTGAAAAATGGTGAAGTGGAAATGGATTTGACATCCAATGGCTAAGTGACATGACTAGTTGAGGAAAAAGATTTCTTAAAAGATTTCGTTTATGGAAAAACGATTCACTTGTTTTTTATCCGAAAAAGGAACCTGACAGAGGAAAGTTATTTGAAAAGGACTGAAAACTTCATGCGCGACAAAATGAATGTTTTTTGAAAAATGTTTTATTAAAGTCCATTAAATAGAACACAACATTATTCAAAGCGTTTATGAATTGATGACTGCAGGTTCATTCTTTGCAACTGCGGTAGGAGGATGCAAGTGACTGCGGTAGCATGTAGTATGACTGCGGTAGTATTAGCTGAAAGAACACTTGACCATGAAGATTAGAAATAAAATAAATAAAAGACCCAAAGAATATATTGATCATATGTGATTGCGGTATACTAGGTATACTGAAAATAATATGAGGAATATATTATTCTAGAACCGCAGTGAAGAATGTGCTTCAAGATTTTTTTTTGAAAAGAAAAGAAACAATTCCTTCACCCTTGGAGACCAGACGTGGTCTGGGGTACTTATGAATTCAGAAAGAATTGTGGGTCTGGGTTCATCATTCATAGCATTTCCAAAAATCCATTTAGTTTTGTAGCATCGAGTGCCTTAGTAAAAACATCATCTATTTCTTTGTGAGTGGGCACAAGAATGAGTTCGATGTTACCTTTGAGGATATGGTCTTTAATGAAATGGTACCATACTTCAATGTGCTTCGTCTTCCAGTGATGAATAGGATTATGGGAAATCGCTATTGCACCCTCTGAGTCACAGTAAATTGGCACCCGCAGCATCCTGTAACCGTAGCCCATAAGCTGAGTTTTCATACAAAGGACTTGGGAGCAACAGCTGGCTGCGGCCCCATATTCCACCTCTGCGGTAGACAAAGAAACACAATTTTGTTTCCTTTAAGACCAACTAACTAATCTTCCTCCTAAGAACTGGCATCCACCCGAATTACTTTTATGATCTAGTCTGCATCCTGCATGATCCGCATCTGCGAACGCTTGAAGACTGAAGTTGTTGCCCGCAGGATACCAGAGGCCTAAGGCTTTACTTCCCTTTAGATATCTAAGGATTTGCTTGACTGCTTTCAAGTGAGATAATTTAGGGTTAGCTTGGTACCGAGCACATAAACCTGTTGCAAAGACAATATCTGGTCGGCTGGCAGTGAGGTACATCAACGATCCAATCATTCCTCGGTAGGTTTTGTGGTCAACTCACTCTCCGGTAGGGTCAGCTGAGATCTTGTATCCAAAGGCCATTGGGACCTTGGCTGAGGAGTAATTGTCCATTGAAAATTTCTTCAGCAACTCATTGGTATATTTTTCTTGATGAATGAATATCCCTTGAGGGACTTGTTTAACCTGAAGTCCTAGAAAGAAGTTGATATCTCTATTCATGCTCATTTGAAATTTACTTATCATGAGCCTTGCAAAGTCATTCACCATACCCTGATCTGTTGATCCAAAAATGATATCATCCACATATATATGAACGAGCATCACGTGATTATCATTTGCTCGTCTGAATAACGTGGGATCAATCACACCTCTTTTGTATCCCAACGTGACAAGAAACTCAGAGAGAGTCTCATACCACGCCCTCGGTGCCTGCTTGAGACCGTATACTGCTTTCTCCATCTTGTAGCAGTGGTTTGGAAATTCTAGACTCTCAAAGCTTGGAGATTGTTGTAGATAAACTTCTTCCTTCGGTTCTCCATTCTGAAAGGCACTTTTTTCATCCATTTGATGTACTTTGATGTTTTTGTGTGCTGCATACGCTAAGAAAATGCGTATTGCTTCCATTCTGACTACGGGGGCATATGTTTCATCATAGTCAACACCTTCAAGTTGACGTTACCCCTTAGCAACTAACCAGGCTTTGTTTCTCACCCCACCAGATTCATCTAGCTTGTTTTTATATACCCATCTTGTACCAACGATTGTGTGGCCTTTTGGATTCGGTACCAGTTTCCACACTTTATTCCTTTCAAACTCAGCAAGTTCTTCTTGCATAACAACAATCCAGTCGGGCTCCAAGAGTGCTTTTTTTGTAACTCTGAGCTCGACTGATGACATGAAAGCTGCGTAGTGACAATGGTTAGTTAAATCACTAGAGGATCGAGTTTGGACACCTGAGGATGGGTTACCGATGATTTGGCCCGGTAGGTGATCCTTCATCCAAATGTGAAGACGAGTTTGTTGATGATCTATAGATTCGGTTGAGGGAATATCTTCAACGTCAGAGGACTCTGTGGTGGGAGAAGGTAGCTCCCCCTTGATTTGAGAGCAGCCCGCATATGTATCTTGGACTGTAGGAATTTGAATTGCAGCTGTTGAAGGAGGTTCCCCCTGAATTGAAGATAGGAGTTCCCCCTGAACCGAAGATGGTTCTCCATGAACCAGTGACATCGGTTCCCTGTGGATTGATGAGTGAGTGATAACCCTTGAATCTGATCTTGTGTCAATGTTCTCAATTTCTTCATCCTCAGAGTCTTCAGAAACATTTGATTGGATAGTGACTCTGCGGGTAGAAACCGGAGCGACATCTTCTAGTACTGGAACCTTGATGGTTGTCACTTCCACTGGAGTTGAACTTTCCCCCTCAACCAGCGAGGTGAAAGTATTAAGTGACAAATCTTCAGACAAGGTCGGTCCAAATACCTCAGCATGTTGTTGTTGGGCTACCAGAGACACCAGGATTTTAGAGAGATGAGCTGTCTCTGTCGGGTCAAAAAGATCATCATAGTTGATTTCAACTATGTTTAGTGGACTCGAAGAGGCTGGGATATCACTTTCCAGAATGGCTTTTGTTTCCGTTGAAGGAGCAGTGTTGCGGACATAATAGTCATCAAATTTGACATCAAAGCTTTCGACTATCAGTCTTGTACGTCTAATGAGAACCCTGTAGGACACTTTGTTGGCTGAGTAGCCAAGAAAAATGCTTTCATCTAATTTCGGTGCAAATTTGTTAAGGTGATTCCTTTTGTTGATCACAAAACACCTGCAACCAAAAATATGGAAGAATCAGACTTGGGTTTGCGGTTGTTGAGACCCTTATAAGGAGTCTTGTTAAGACGTTTGCAAATGATACTTCGGTTTTGAACAAAGCATGCAGTTGCCACTGCTTCTGCCCAGAAGTAGAGAGGAAGGTTGGTAAACTTCAACATCGATCTAGCTACTTCGAACAATGTGCGATTTCTTCGCTCTACTACTCCATTTGGTTGTGGTGTGTAGGGTGCTGAAAAGTTGTGACTGATGCCCTTGGAAACTAAAAACTATTCAAGAGTTGATTAGTAAATTCGGTTCTGTTGTCACTTCTTATCCTTCTGACTGGTAACTTGATTTCGAGCTCTATTTCTTTTATGAAGTTGATCATGGTCTGCGGAATGTCAGATTTTAGTCTCAACAAGAAGACCCAAGTGAAGCGGGTAAAGTCATCAACTATAAACAAAATATATCTCTTGTGATGAAGACTGGCTACAGTAGATGGATCGTAGAGATCAATGTGAAGTAGCTCTAAAGGTTCAATGATTGAAGAATCGATAATCATAGGATGACTTCCCTTTGTTTGTTTTCCACACTCACAGGTTGGGCACAACGTATCGTTACTGTACTTTAAGATTGGGAGACCACGGACTAGTTCTTCGGTGACCAGGTTGTTGATGTATCTGAAGTTGAGATGAACTAGTTTGCGGTGCCATAACCAACTTACTTCGGATACTGCTTTTGACAGAAAACACAATTGCGATTTTCCAGTGATTAATGAGACATCCAAAGGATACATTGTCCCTTCGGCTTTGGACTTGATCAAGCAGGTGTTTCTATCATTTGTCATTATGTAGCAATATTCACTATCAAATTCAACCCGATGACCAGTTTTGCATAGTTGGCCCACACTGATCAAGTTATGCTTATGACCTTCTACGTAAGCAACTCTTTGAATTGAGAAACTTCCCGTGGTCAGTACACCGTAACCCCTGATGATTCCATTTGCATTGTTTCCAAATGTGATGTGTCCACCATTATAGATTGGCCTGAAGTCGCAAAGGTATTCTAACCTTCCGGTCATGTGCAAGAAGTAGGCACTATCGACTAACCACTCCTCTTCTTGTTCCTCCTTGCACATTGCCTGAAAATTAATTCGTTAGTTTGGGCACCCAAACAAGTTTGGAGCCCGGGGACACATGAAAAATTTTCTTAATGGATGCATGCACATGGGATTTAGGAACATGTTGCTTTTCAGTATTAGAACCTAGTTAAGGGTGTTTCATAACTTTTGGGATGTTATGAGGTTGGATTGGACGTGACGTTTTTAGCAGATAAAATACAAAGGAGAGATTTTTCTTGTTTATCCATACACCGTACTTTGTCAACGGTCCGTAGGATGTGGTTGGAGACTTGTGACCAGTCCTTGGGTGAAATTTGGATGCAGTGCCCTTGGGACTTGAAAAAGTTTTGTCACGTGAATTAGGCTTAGGTTTTGACCTGATGACTGACTAATGGAATTTTGAACATTCAGGAGTTGGTAGAATACCTTTCCACTTTGCATTGTTTAAGGAATATTGTTGAAATGACGTGACTTTCTTTTGGGATTTTGTAGGAGTGTTTTGAAAAGATTTTTGTTACAGCACATTCATTTTTGCTTGATCCATTGACTGCTGTATATTTTGAATGATTTTTGGCAGTAATGGGTTTTTCAAAATTCTTTTGATTTGAAAGCTTGACTTGTTTGAAAGTTTTATTTTTTAGATCAGTTTCTTGCTTTTTACCTCGGGATCTGAGTTCCTCTTTGAAAGACAATTTTGCTTGAGTCTTTGGAGAAACACAATCAGTTACATTTAACTGCGGTTTCTTGAAAACCTTTGAACGAGTTGAAAATTGGGGACTTGAGTCATCAGAACTAGAAAGTTCAGGACTTTGAGAACATTGGCCAAATTCAAAATTTTCAATTGGCAATTCATGAAGAATGGGCTGAAGAATCGTTGTGCTTTTGACCGGGGTCTGCGGTACAGATGACTGGACTACCGCAAAGTATGTCAATGTTGGCTTTTTGTTGGGACATTTGATGGAAGGCAAGGATGGACAATTTACAGCAAGTTCTGGTCCTTCCACAATGATTTCTTCATCTACATCTGAAGTGGACTGAGAATCGGGAAAAATTGTGCCAATGATGGGTAATTGATCACTTGGATTACTCGAGGATTCGGGAAGAATTTCCTCAATGACACAGTTGTTACTTCGTTCGTGAAGTCTATCGAAGTGACATTTTATGTCTTCGGGAAATGTTTTATCATTGACTGGGAAATGAAAGTCACGATCCGGTGGGACATATGGACGATCAACATTAAACCGGGGAGTAGAGTTCTCTTCTGTTGAGTAACCATTGGACCATCCCTAGTTATAAGTGTTGTCTACGGTCCCATTGTTAACCAAATATTCAATTGCTTCAGACTCATTAAAAAGCTTTTCAATTAATTGACTTAAACGTACAATTTCTCTCCTGAAAAGATCCCGTTGATTTAAAGCAATATCTAATTGAGTTTCATTCAACATCCTAGCATCCTTTTCTAGTAACAAATCCTTATCTAACATGGCAATCTTAAGTCTCTTATCCTCAAATCTTCCTCTCACGTGATATAACTCTTGGGACGCTATATTCTTTTAATCCAGGGCATTGTTGTTGTCTGAAATAACGACAACACACGTGTCATTAAGTATTTCTAAATAAGGTTCACAATCATGCATGTTGTAATTATTAGAAAGGATCATAATTTTTACCTTTTCGACGATGCTGAGAATTCCATCTTTGGCCATGTAGCAATAATTACTCTACAAATTCGTCGATCTGTCCTCTTCAGTAGTTGCAACCATGCATATTTTCCCTTTTTGCTTGTTGTTGTCAACCTCTTCATCTTTATCTCTGGATGACCACACTTGATGATCCCTCTTCGCTTGAGCAACATAAGCTCTTGCCTTTTTATTTTTCCTCCATTGCTTGGGCCATTCTAAGGTAGAATTCCTTGTCCTTAACCACATTTGCTTTGCAATATTTGGCAAAATGATTCTCTTTATGACACTTATGGCAAATAATGACTTCATTTTTATCTTCAGTCGAGGTACCGGAGTCTGATGGTTTGTTGGACTGCAGTGCCTCTTTGGTATGATGTGTATTCTGTGGCTGGGCTGGATGGTGAGGGTTTCTGGGATATCTTGAGTGGTTATTATGTGGATTGAAGTTGCGGTTAAAAGGTGGTTTGGTAAACTGCTGATTTTTACGAAATGATGGTGGTGGTAGCCTGTTGAATTGTTGGCTGACCAAGGCGATGGCATTTTGAAATTCTTCTTCGTCATCGATTTCAGCATCAGCCTCATATGACTACGGTGGGTTGTCATATGAAAGTGGGTAGGATGAATCTGTGGGATATGAATACTATGGTGCTTTGACTTGTGGAGTCTGAGCCATCAGGGTGAGTGGTCCACCCAGGTCTGCATAATCTTTTAGCATAGTCGATTCTTGTGCTTGAAGTTCTCCGTATAACTTGAACAAGGACAACGTATGAATCTTTCTATCCCCTTGCAAAATCATCTTTGCGGTAGACCAATATCTTCCCAAACCGTTCAGAAATTATAGGTTTGTTTCATGATTACTTTGAATTGTACCAGCATTTGATAATTTCGTGATGATGAGATTGAATCATTTGAAGGAATCGTCAAGACTTTCACCGAGAAGAGCTTTAAAGTTGTTAAACTCATTGAGAGTTGTGGTGAGTTTCTTATCCTAAGCTTGTCCTGACCCCTAATAGAGATTCTTGAGCAGATCCCAAATCTCCTTAGCAGATTTACAATTGATGATGATATCAAAATTATCTGGAGCAACACCGCAAGAGATTTCATAAAAGGCTATGGCATCATTCTCCATTTTGTTAAGATCATATTTAGTTGGTCGATTCATTAATGCCTGACCTCCACCTAGTCGTGCTTGAGCACCATCTGCTTGAACGGTAGTGAGAACATTGACATCTTTCCACATACCTCCATACATCTCTACCGAGCCTATTGAGATATATTTCCATTCTCTGATACCAATGGTGGTATTCATTTGAAACCAGTATTGGAGTTCTGTTCGAGCCTCCAATACTGTTGGAAACGTTCAATGATAAAGCTTGTGCCATATTTCCTTTGTTTTGATTTATTTATTTGTTTGTTTTTTTTTGTTTTGATTTTCAAGAATGAGCTTCAGTGGTATAAAAGGCCTTTTAAAATCAGAGTTTTGTTTAAAAAGCATCCATTTTGGCTCTGATACCAATTGTTGAGAGAAAAACTTTTTGAAGAACACTTGAACAAACGTTAGTACTAGATAATAAGTTGTAGAATAAGTTAATCTCAAGGATCAAGTTAGCTCAACAATAATAAGTTAGAAATGTTAGATAGTTAGTTGCGGAAATATAAAGGAAACATAAATGACAACAAGTTATATCAAGTAGACACCAACCTGATTCATAACAAGGTTTGCAGTCAAACACAAGTTAGTAAATGAGAACAGCTTAAGGTGAAGAGGAACTCGGTTTATCGGAAGATAATAGATAGAGATGAAAGATCTTTGTATTACAATGATAGTTCAGAAAGATCGTGAAGGTGTGTAAATTACATAAAGTAGGATACTCTATTTATAGAGTCCCAAAAAGTTACATATTGAAATAAACAACTACTGAACTACTGACTTTAGTGACCATCAAAGGTTCATTGGATAATACAAAGTGTGTACGCTAAGTCAGTAATAAAACAAACAGATTATCATGCAATATTCATTTATGCGGTAGCTGTTGCGGTTGCGGTTCACAGCGGTTGCGGTTCAGGTTCAACAAAACTTCTCCAATTGTGGTAGACAACTTCTACTACGGTATCAACTCCCACTGTGGTATCAACTACAATCCAGACTGCGGTTCCTTAGCTAAAGAGGGTCACTTTTTGTATCAACACAAAGTACATTGAGGATGAGCCAATTCCAAAACATATCAAAGATCAGAAGAAGAAAAAGATAGATAAAGAAATGAAGGAAAAATGGAACGGGAAGCAAAGAAAAAAGACGATAACTGATACAATCTATTCAGGAAATACCTTATAGATTGGTTAAATGGAGACGAAGAAAAAACACAAATGAAAATTTTTGATCTTGTAAGTTTTTTTTTTTTTAAAAAAATCTTATTAGTCTTATTATAGTGTATATCATTTCTAAATATGACAATACATATTTAAATGCATATATTTTTCCCTATTTTCCATCAAGAACACATGTTTGTATTTGTTTTTAACATTAAAGATGCAAACATTGTGATATTAGACAACAGCATCTCAGCGGCAACAATCAAAGATTAGTAAACGCGTTTACTCAAAAACCTGGTAAGTAATTACATGTGACTATGTAAAAGAATCACATGTGATTGAATAAAATACTTATAATAGAATGTGATTACATAAAAAAAATCAAATGTCATTATAGAAAACAATCACATGTAATTTATAAAAAATATGAATAAACAATTGTGAATCACATGTGATTATACGTTTGAATTCAAGCATAAAATATTATTTCACGCATGTAATCACACGTGATTATGTAAATTATTTTCAATCGTATCTGATTATATAAATATAAATAATATTTTTTTATATGTTTAATTGTATGTGACTAACTTTATATATATTTTTTTAATTTTCAGAAAAAATACTTCTTGAGATATCTGCATGAGATCAATCATCCTAGATGTCATGCCCTTCAAGACCCAAATATCAAACCACAAATACCACATATGATATGTAAAACTAAAAATAACAAAAGAGATTGTGGAGTATTTGTGATGAGATATATGGAAACATATATAGGTCCAACAGATTACAAAACTGGATTCCCAAAAGAAGGAGCTGAAGATGAATTGCTCGATTGGGTGAGAACCAGATATGCTTATGCATTGATAAATTCTAAAATTAATTTCTTGAAGGATGATATCATGGAGCTTGCTCATGAGTACAACAAACAAGCTAAAGAGAAGAGAGAAAGCGATCAAAGAAAAGCTTGTGCAGAAATCCATAAAAGGTTGAAGGACTGCCAATGAGGATGATTGAAGGCAAAATGTTGAAGGGTAAGATGAAGATGGAAGTTCTGAAGGTGAAGGGGTAAAGGTGAAGGTGAATATGGAAGTGGAGAATGCTGAAGGTGAACATGGAAATGCTGAAGTTTGAAGGACTGTGTCAATGGATAATTTGATTGTTGGTTTATTTAGACAATGTTTACTTTTTAATTAGATGAATGCTTGCTACTTTATTAAGACAATGATTAGGTTTTAATTAGATAAATGTTTGAACATATATATGATATCATGGATATGTGAAGCTTAATATGGATAAGTATTTTATTACTTTACAAAACAATCTCTATTTTTTTTGTTTTACTATAAATTAATGTTTAAACAATGTTTCATTTTAAATCATATATGATTTTGATATTTCTAATAGTTATAAAATGCCTTGTTCTTTGTACAATACGATGTGATATCGACAATCACATGTGATTATTAAAATAATCACATATGATTATAAAAAAATTTTATAATACATTTATATTGAATAACTTAAACATAATTTATATATCAATCGATTATGTGATTAAACATGTAAACATTAATGTAAATAGATGTGATTAGAAAAATTATACAAATACATAAACTCTTATATAATGATTTATTTACACAATGGCATGTGATTATGAATGTAAACACATATTATTTGGAAAATCATGTGTGATTATATTCATAATCATTTACGAAAGAATTAACATATGATTTCAACAAACACATGTGATTAAAAGATTTTAGATCAGAAATATTAAATCAGAAAGAATCACATATGATTAGTTTGCATCGATTATGAACAATGTATGATTTATACATCAATCACATGTGATTACAAACATAAACATAGTTTGAATACTAAATCACATATGATTACCATATGTAATATAGACAAACTTATTAAATCAAACACACTCATATATAATTATTACTTGTAATGAAAATTAAAAACAAACTCAAATATGATTATTATCAATTGTTATGAACATATAATGCTTAAAAAATATAAAACTAAAAATCAAAAAATAAATCTCATAAAAATAAAATATGATTATGACTTAAAAAATCATATATGATTATCAATTCTTATGAACATTGTATGCTATACATCATTTCTAAGCAACAAATCTGCTTGGACAAGTACGGCTATTGTGCGGTTCTCTTTTACCACACACTGATCATTTTTTGGTCTTCTTTTGAACTTTCATAATTGATTTTTCAACTTCACCAATAAGCATTTTCTTTCTACATCCTTTATTGTGTTGAGCATCTAGAACAAAAATCTCAACCTCTTCTGGTATAGTAACCTTATAAAGTCTCTCAACGGCATCAAAATTTGTAATAGGCACATCATTTGAAGAATTACTCTTCATATCATTCAACAAAAGCTGTGTTTTTTCAGCCAAAGATGCTAGCTTCTACTTATCAACTCTCACAATATCTAAAGCATACTCAGTATTGAAAAATACTTCATTGACCAATTTTGTAACATCTGCATCCTCTTCATCAAAACGATCTCTTGATAGTTGATAATTTGAAGATATTACATCCTTTCTCCATTGCCTAGGAATATATTTATCCGTAATTTCATCAAAAATTTTGTTCATCAATATTCCGAAAGCATGTCTACACAGTATACCAAAATGATTAAAATATACACAACTGCAGTTCACTTCCTTTTCAACATATTTTAGTTCCACCTATAACAATACAAAATCACATATGATTATACATTAGCCATCTGATTATACATGTACTTATAATCATATATGATTGTACATGTACTTGTAATAACATGTACTTATAATCACATGTACCTATAATCACATCTGGAGGGGCATGTATGATCACATGTGATTTTAATCACATGTACCCATAATAAAATCTGATTATAATCAGATGTGATTTAAAAAATTAAAATTTCCATTAATCACATCTAATTATAATTGCATGTGATTATAACATTATGATGATATAAAAAATAAGGTATAATTAAAAACTAAAATACCTTATACGTTGCTTTTACTTCATGTTTATGGTACATGTGCCTAACTTTAAAAAGTTCCCATCCATCTCCCTCGCTTAAATCTTTAACATCACAATACCATCTTCCTTTATAAATCTCTTTTTGAACTTCAAAAAATAACTTGCTCGTGTAGACGTTTGTTGCATGTCCTTCTATCATACGTGGAAACTTCAAAGAATAATGTGCTCCCTTAGTTTTATGATCAAGTTCACGTTGATTATATCTTGTTTTTGAATGGCATTTTCGTATTCTTCATAAAATTTAGAAGAAAATTTTCCGTTTGAGAGTATGAATTGGAAAAGGAGTTGATACTCTCAGACCTTGATGTTGTCTTCATCAACCTGCATATTGGAAAATCACTGAAATATGCAGGTAACCATGCTTCCTTATTTTTCAAAAATATATTTAAACCACCTCTCATCTTCAAGATTAAATTCTTTCATCATAAGTTCCTGATTCCACTCAAAAACATCACACTCAATATACATGTCCCAAACAAGCTTATTGAATCTTTTCTTGAAATCGGTGCTTTTAAGAAATTCCACAGATAGATGTAATAATCACATGTAATTCACATATTAATATTCAAATATAAAGGTAATAATAAGATCTCATAACTTAAAATGATTCAATCACATGTTATTATAAACATAAAATAACAAATAATGTGCTTTAATCATATGTGATTAGAATCTGTTACAACAAATTAAAATTTAGTAATAATCTTAAATATATTAACCTTTAATGAATATATGACTAAAATCATATGTGATTAACATTTAATAACAATCTTAAATGTATTAACCTTTAATTGAATATATGACTAAAATCATATGTGATTATAAATCTTTTATATATCCAAATATGTTCAATCATATATAATTAACAGAAGCAAACATATAAAAAAAAATAATACCTTTTTTGGCAGTTTCTACATGATATGCCACATGCACAATCTATACCCTGACAGATAAAAAACCGAATCAACAACTTGAGTTAGTGTTGGATCTTGATTCGTTAAAACCAATAATGGTTGTTTATTTAAATGAGCCTTCAAAAATTGTTCAAGTAGCCACTTGTACGAATCCTCGTCCTCGGTGCTTAACAACCTAGCTCCAACAGCAACAGATGATTTATGATGATCAATAACAGTGAATGGAACAAAAACCAATGCATACCTGTTTCATATATAACGATATCCAAAATAAATTAAAAATAATGATATTAATCACATATGATTAAACAAAAAATCAAATCAGAATGCTTGTTAACAATTAATAAATCATATATGATTAGAAAAATAATTACATCAGCATAATTGTTGATTTTTGAGATTTAATCAATCAACAATCACATGTGATTATAACACATAATAACATTAGTATGCTTGTTGATAAGTAATCATTCATATTTAATTATAATAATAATCACATTACAATACATGTTGATCATTCATCAATCGCATATGATTACAATCATAATCACATCAGTATACTTGTTGACAATCGATAAATCACAAGTGATTTAAAAATAACTACATGAGCATACTTATTGTGTATTCATCAATCACATATAATTAAAAACATAAATATAGAAGAAAAACTTACTTGTTTGCACGAAATGTTGCATCAAAAGACATGACATCTCCGAATTCACTATAATATGCTTTCTCCGTTTCATCGGCCCAAAACATTCAAAACCTTATTTTCATCGCATTTAAAATAAAAAGAATAATTCGGATAGTTGTTTTTCCGATCATTCATCTTATTAACGATAAGTTGTGCATCTCTGATTCCAATAATAGATCCCATACCCCTCTTGAAATTTCTGTAATCTACAACATTACCCTTACATGCTGAAAACCGCCTTTCAAGGTTGATTTCAGCTTGTAAGCTTTTGTAGCACCCATTTTCACTATAGAAGCCCGAACAATGAACTCCTTGTCAGAATATGAAAGAGCCCTTGTACTTTTCAAGTGAAATTTATCTTTAAGGTCATGGTTGTGATTTTCTTGAAACTTGTCAAACCTATACTCATCTGTTCCTTTGACACGTTTCACAATAATATTAGCTTTACAGTTTGTCACCCTGTAGATTGTATTACGTTCCATTGAATTCATTTTTTGTTTACCCATCCTTTTGCAAACCACAAAGCTATGCTTTATTATATCACCATTTTTACTTAATATGTATATATGAACATCAAAACCAACCTTCTTTGCATATCTTTTATAAAAATTAACTCCCTCATCAACATCTTTGAACCTCATTGACTTAGTGGGTTTAAACTCTTCAGGAACATCTGGTCTAATATCATGCAAAGGCTCTGACATATAAAAATATGATACACAACTTGTACTCATCATACTGCTTGAATTTGCATCATTGGAAGAAGTACAACATTCACCTGTAGAATCAATGATAATCACATGTGATTTAAAATGAGATCCTTATATAATCATATGTGATTATACCAGATAATTGAACATAGATAAATTGACAATCACATAAGATTAACAATATAATAAACAGACAATCATATATGATTAACACAATAATAAACAGATTTAATAAAGAACTATTGAATAATCACATGACAGAAAATTGAATATACATCATTAAGGATAAATTTATTAACAAAATAAAATGACTAATCACATGTGATTAATATAGAATTCATTTTATAATCATATGTGATTATAATAAAAATTGAACATAGATAAAATAAACAGATATAAATATATATTAAAATATGAAAAAAATGAATAATCACATATGATTAACAAAATTTTAATCACATTTACTAAAAAAATTACTGAATAATCAAGTAATATTATAAAAACAGATTCAATTCTGAATACATCAATAATTAAAATTTACCTGAAAAACTGCAAATTTGGTTTTGATGACTTGATTGTTCAACATCTTCATCAACACCTTCAACACTCTCAACACAAGTACTAATTTGATCTTCATTTGAAAATTAATTCACATTATCGCTTGTAAAAGACATTGTCAAACAAAAGAACCTGTCATTAACAACATAAAAATTTATTATTAAAACATATATTAATAATATATGATTTAAGACATTATAATATAAACTCTAAACGTTCATAACATATATGAATCACGTATGATTTTAAACACATATGAATCAAACATTTATGATTATAACTTATATTAATCATGTATGATTTAAAACATTGTATTATAGTTTATAACAGATATCAATCACATATGATTATCTGAATGTTAATAAAACGATTATAGCTTATAACATATATCATCAATATCAATCACAAGTGATTTTCTCAATGCTTTAAATCATATATGATTTAAAGCATTATATTATAGTTTATAATATATATCAATCACATATTTCTTTAATAGCTAATCATAAACTGTTAGTAAAAATATCTTAATCACATGTGATTGAAATAATACAATTTTAAGCATAAACTAATCACAAATGTTTTAGGTTTTTCTACATGTATAAATCACGATTATTAGCTTCATATTCAATAATTTCGATTTACACTACATAAATGCAGCAACAACGCAAGAATCGGCGTTTAATGATTAACATAAGTTCTGCAAATTGAAGATTTTTACTTTTTAAATAAATATATTAAACCTAACTCCTTTGAAACTCAAAACTTTCGATATATACTTCATAAATCCAGTTACAATGCAAGAATCGACAATCAATGATCAAAATAATGTTTGCAAAGTGATGATTTTTAACAATATGTTAAACTTAACTCCTTTCGAATCAAAACATTAAATAACTGAATTGATTACTAAAATACATAAAATAAATACAAATGCGATAGTTTAATCATCGAAAAAAATAATAATAAGTGAATATTTTGTACCTTTTGATGGAACGAACTGTTAGACCTAACTTCTTCGACGATGACGATGCAATTACTTCTCTATAAGAATTGAAGAAGAAAACACAACGAATTTTGTAAGAAGAATATTAGAAATCGTTGTTTAGAAGCAATTCCATAAAATTCGATGATAATCACTCAGTTCTCAATGCACACTCTCGACTAAAATTCCGTAAAAAACGGAAACAAAATCAGATGAGAATACGGTCATAAGAGCAAAGTTACCGAAATACCCCTGAAGAAAATTAAAAAAAACGCGCGTGTTTTTTGAACTCATAGGCTAAAAAATGTTCTCATTTGAACACACACACACACACACACACACACACACACACACACACACACACACACACACACACACACACACACACATATATATATATATATATATATATATATATATATATATATATATATATATATATATATATATATATATATATATATATATATATATATATATATATATATATATATATGAGGGTTCAATTGAAAAAAATGTTGTGAATTGGGGAATCAATCTCAGCCACATGTTTATTTTGTCCTAAAACGCTTGGGTGTACCGACGAAAATGAGCAAGGGATACATGTGTGTTTTCAAACCAAACATGTTTCTTTAAACTATGCTAATCATTACCTTAATATATACAAAGTCATAGGTTTTTTTGTTTTTTTTTTTATTTTTAAGGATCTATTTTTATCGAAAACTTATTTTAAATATATTAAAATTCATAATTTTTTTATTCTTTATAAATATACATCCATATTGATATAGTTTTAAGAAAAAATAAAAAATTTATTCATAAACAAATAAAAACGCATCAGATTTTTATTATACTATATTTGTTATTCACTTATGAATAAAAAGTATGCTTAATTTTTTTATAGTTAAATATCATTTATATATGAATATAACACGTAATAAAGTTTTCTTAACTAAAATAAAATCTTTACATCATATTTCATCAGATGTTATATTCATATATAAATAAAACATGTATTAACTATCATCATATGTTATATTCATATATGAATAAAACATTTATCATATTTTTGTTACAATTCATTTGTTATTCATATATGAATAAGTAGTATGTTAATAAAAGACGAAATGTTTTGAAAATTTGAACTCATTATTCATATATAACTAACAACTTAACTGTGACAAAATTCTGATAAATGTGTTATTCATATATGAATATAACTTGTAAGAAGAGCTAATACATGTTTCATTCATATATGAATGTCAGTTAAACTGTAAAAAAATTAAGCATATTTTTTTATTCATAAGTGATTAACGAACGTATTATAATAAAATCTGATGCATTTTTATTCACTTATAAATAACGAAAGTTGAAGCTATAAAAAATAAAAATTTTATTTTATCTTAAAACTATATCGTTATGGATGTCTATTTATAGAAAATAAAAAATTGTGAATTTTCATATATTTAAAATAGTTTTTCGAATAAAATAGCTCCCTAAAAATTAAAAAAAAAAACAAAAGAACCATGTTTTTGTATATATTAAGGTAAGGATTAGCATAGTTTAAGAAAACATGTTTGGTTGGAAAACACATGTGTACTCATTTCCCTTTTACGTTGTTACAATTGAGGGTTTTGCGGCAAAAATAAATGATCGGCTGAAAATGATTCCCCCATTCTCAACCTTTTTTATTTTCTCAATTGAAATTATATATATATATATATATATATATATATATATATATATATATATATATATATATATATATATATATATATATATATCAAAATCTATGACACAAGCTCGTAACATATCCTCAAGTGTCTGTATGGTATGCTTACTCTGGTCGTCGGTGAGCGGATGATAAGCAGTGTTAAAATGTTGCCTCGTACCCAGTTCCTCGTGGAACTTCTGCTAGAATCAGAAAGTCAACTGAACATCTCAGTCCGATACAATGGAAACTGAAACCCCATGATGAGCAACAATCTCCCGAACATACACATCGACTAATTTCTCGGCCGATGAGCTCTCCCTGATGGCCAAAAAATGGTCACTCTTGGTCAATCGATCCATAATGACCCAGATAGCATCAAAACCCTTGGCAGTCTTCGGTAGCTCGGGCACAAAATCCATGGTGATATGTTCCCACTTCTGCATGGGAACCTCCAAATGCTACAGCTTGCCATGCGGCCTCTGATGCTCAGCCTCGACCATCCTATAGGTTAAGCACCTCTCAACATACCAAGCTATCTCCCTCTTCATACACGGCCATCAGTAACTTAGTCTCAAATCCAGATACATCTTGGTGGCTCCCAGGTGTATCAAAAAACAAGACTTATGAGCCTCCTCAAAAATTATCTGTCTGATCCAACCAAAAACCGGAACCCATACCCGGTCACATTGGGTCAACAATCCCCGACTATCGGTGATAAATATGTCGATCTTGCCTCTAATCCTCTCCTGTATCCAGTTTTCCTTCTTAAATCCTTCTGCTTGCGCCCCCTAAATCAATCCAAAAGTGGAGAGTCAATGGATATCCTCATATACATATCCCCAACTGAAGATGCAGCCGACTTGCGGCTCAAAGCTTCCGCAACCAAATTCTCTTTACCCGGATGGTAAAGGATCTCGTAGTCATAATCCTTGATCACGGTAAGCAACCTACGATGGCTCATGCTCAGGTTCGGCTGGTCCATAAGATATCGCAAACTCTTGTGATTCGTGTAAACGGTAACATACCGCATATAGATAATGTCTCCAAATCTTGAGGGCAAACACCACTTCCCTACTCCAAGTCATGAGTAGGATATCGTGCCTCATGCGGCTTCAGTTGTCAAGAAGCATACACAATCACTCACCCCCTCTATATAAGAACTGCCCCTAAACCAGTGATGGATGGATGCATCACAGAATACAACGAAATCCTCAACACCCTCCGGAAGGGTCAATACTGGGGCCTCACATAATCTCTGTCACAGTGTATCAAATGTTGTCTGCTGCTCCGGGCTCCATCAGAAATCCACGCCCTTCATCGTCTTCGAGTGAGGGGTACAATAATATTAGATAAATCCTAGATAAATCTCCGATAATATCCTACTAAACCAGAGAAACTCCTGATATCTGATGGAAACTTCAGAACCTTCCACTACATCACGGCCTCAATCTTGGCCGGATCAACCAAAATCTCATTTTGTTTAATAAGATGCCCCAGGAACTGGACCTCTCGTAACCAAAACTCACACTTTGAGAACTTGGCATACATCCGTCCTCGCCTCAACACTCCGAAAAGCTCTCGAACGTGCTCCTCATGCTGTTCTCTGGTCTTGGAATACACCAAGATATCATCAATAAAAACAATAACTAATCGATCGAGCATCGACCTTCATACATGATTCATCAAGTCCATAAACACCGCAGGCGTATTGGTGAGCCCAAATGGCATCACCACGAACTTGTAATGCCCATAACGCGTCTGAAATGCAGTCTTCTCCATGTCCTCCTCTCTAACCCTCACCTGATGATACCCCGACCTCATATCGATCTTGGAGAACCTAGATGCACCCTGCAACTGATCAAATAGGTCGTCAATCCACGGAAGGGGATAACAGTTCTTCACCGTCAACTTGTTCAACTCCCGGTAATCAATGCACGTCTGGTGTGATCCATCATCCTTCTTGATGAACAATATTGGCGCTCCCCACGACGAACTATTCGGTTTGATGAACTGCTTTTCTAACAGCTCCTGAAGCTGAGAGGACAACTCCTGCATCTCGGGAAGTGCCAAACTGTACGACGCCTTGGGAATCAGAGCCACACCTGGCACTAGATCAATCCCGAGCTCCACCTGCCTCTCGGGAGGCACACCGGGTAACTCCTGCGGAAACACATCCGCAAACTCCCTAACACCTGACACATCTAAAATCGAAACCTGCTCCCCAACACAAGTATCCACCACGTAGGCAAGATAGCCCATACAACCATCCTGAATGTATTGACGAGCCCTGGCCGCCGAACAAAAGCATGATCCTATCCTGCTACCCTCTCCATAGATGACCAGTTCTCCCCACCTGGGGTTCGAACTACTACTCGCAGACCCTCGCAGTCAGTCATAGCAACAAACCTGCTCAGCCAATCCATCCCTACTATCACGCGTATATCCCCCATGGGAATAGGAATAAAATCAATCAAATAAGGCACTCCGAAAATCACCAAGACACAATCCTGATACACTCTGGATGTAGAAATCCCATGTTTGTTGGTGATAAAAACCAACAACGGACACTCTAACTCGCAAAGGGCATATCACAATCCCTACTGAAAGATCGAGATACAAAGGATCAACTCGCTCCCGAGTTGAATAACACAAGAGCAAGCAACGAAGTCACTAAGAAGGTACTAGTAACGACGTCGCCGTGAGCTGAAAAGCACGAAATCGAGCCCTCGGGGGCTCCGCCCTACCCAGTCGCCCATTGATGATCCTCAAGGTATCTGGCGCTGGAGTGTGCGCCAGTTCCGCAGTGAGCAAAGGACAGTTGGCCTTAATATGGCCAACCTACTCACAGTGATAACAAATCCTGGTGGTCGGTGCGGGGACCTGCTGGAGGAAATCCTTGGAATAACGCCCCTCATTGCCATATTTGTGGCAACCAAATGAAGATCTACAAACACCCTCTTGAACCTTGCAGCACTTACCACAAATGCAACCCCTCTGCCCTCTAGACCTCGAATCAGCGGGCTTGAGCCGCTTCGCCACAGGTTGTGTCCTAGCGGCCTCCTGCAACTTCTCTCTCTCATCTGGAGCCTGAATTCGCTCTCTCACCTGGAGCTCCATCTCAAGCTCCCACCTCCTAGCGGCCTCCTGCAACTTCATAAGTGTACCATAGTGATGAGTTGGCACAAACCATAGTGATGAGTTGACACAAACTGACGGATGTCCGTCTTGAACATCCTCAAGTACCAGATCATATGAGCTTGCTCAGAAGCAACAACCTTTGGGCAAAACAGTGCTCTCTCAGTGAACATCTTGGTGATCTCAGTCACCGAATCCGTCCCCTGCCTCAGGTCCAGATACTCCTAGGCTAACCCCCCCCCCCCCTCTCTCTCTCTTTCTCTCTCTCTCTCTCTCTCTCTCTCTCTCTCTCTCTCTCTCTCTCTCTCTCTCTCCCAAACACACACACACACACACACAACCAAAGGGATGTATCTCGAGCAGAACATATCAGAAAACTGCTCCAATGATACAACAATTCTCTGCTCTAGAGTATACGAGCTACTCACCAATCTCCACCAATCTTTCACTTTAGACCGAAGAAGGTTCAGAGCGCACTTGACCTTCTGGTCGGCTGGGCAGGAGCAAGTAAAAAAACATCCCTCAACATATAACAACCACCTAGTAGCAATAATCAGATCCCGAACCCCATCAAACATCGGGGGCTTCATATTGTAAAAGTCTCGGTACTGGAAGGTTCTCCCTGCGCCAATCGCTGCAGCAGTGACGACCGTGGTAGCCTCAGCAGCAGCCTCAGAAAGTGCAGCGTATCTGTCATCAAAGAACTCCATCATGGCAGTCTTGATAGACCTGAACAACTCCAGTATCTGCCCCCGAACAATAGAAACAACCTCATCATGAATGATCTCCCTAACCTGGTCCTCAGTCAACCCTGGCCTATCCTGGCCACTTGCTCCAGCTCCTGATTGAGATCCCCTTGTGAACACCATGCTGAAAATAAACCAGAAAATATCATATGAGGCGCATATTATACCATGTGAGCTATTCCAAACAACAAAACCCTAGGGGTTGTGACTTCCCTGCTATGCGTACGGGTCCTGTGCTTCCAGTAGTACATGCCCATACTACCTTCCGCACCTACCCGTATTTGTCTCAAGAGATAATCACAACGGCCCTAACAGCACACACTAGAATACACATACATCCTATTCTCACTTCCTAGAGAAAGGCTAGACATTCCTCAACTAGTTGGCTACTTACATATAACCCCTTCATGGAACATCCAACAAAAGCGTATCATGAGCACCACATACTCCCTAGGCTATCCTAGGATCCACATCTCACCTTACAATCAACTACCAAACGACCCCCAATGGTGCCAATTAACTAGTGCATGAATATAATCGCATGCAACATAACTTAAATAATCTTAGATTAAAAGATTCAACCCTACAACGGTTGGACTCAGACAAGAGTTGCGAAGTAGAACCAAATCCTTTACACTAAAATTATTTAACCCATGCATCATGTGACTTAATGTATTCAATTAATAGTTAGTTCACACGTGAAAGAATCATACAACAATGAGCAAGAAGACTCTATAGGAAATAAGGTATCATGTATCAGACAATTCTATCATGCAATTCCTGAAGATCCCTACCTTACAACTAGCATGTTGTTCTAACATAACCACAATATCAAATAGCGGTGTGGGTAACTTGGGGTATACTTTCTTGTTCCGACTGATCATACATATCACATCCTTCCATGGTTGTTTTTCAAAAGAATTTTAAAAATCAGTTTAAAAACTTTTGCAGTTCCCTAGTTTTAGTCTGGATTCGCACGAATGTTCATCAAATTCTCTCAAACCAAGGCTCTGATACCAACTTGTAACACTCCAAAAATCACAATAATTATAATAAAATTTTCAAAATCAACCATTCATCATCATTTTTTACAAAAATAGTCATTGTTTCAAAAGTATTATTTCAATTCAGAGTTTTTCCCAAGATCCAGTGACATAAACAGGAAGCTGTGTACGATCACGTCTTTGCTTTTCCACTATCCTATGAAGTAAAGGAAACCATAAACTAAAACTGTAAGCCAAAACATAGTGAGTTCCCCCAAAGTAACAACACACCACATAACAAATAAGCATACAAGATGAATAGCCAGCCTGACTGGACTGCCTCACAAGGCTTACAACCTATCTGGACCGCTCTACATGCCTTCAGCATGACTGGACCGCCTCACAGGGCCTACAACCTATCCAGACCGCTCAACGAGTCGTCGTCCTGATTGGACCAGCTCGCAGCACAAAGCAGGACTATCTCAAAGCAGGACCGCCTCAACCCAACACAATATGTCAACATTTGAACATATAATCATAACACAAAATCAGTGACTACAGATAATTATGCAGATCTACTAACTAGTTACATACTAGCATAACCATATCCTATCCAGGATAAATAATCTAGGGAGTCGACATTGGTTCCATCGACCCACGGGTACAGTGAGGAAAATTCACCTCTCAGTCTGAATACGGGCTGAATAAATCTCGATCCAAAAAATCGGCTCAGCGATCACCTCACAAAAACCAAGGACCTAATCTCAATTAACAACTCAAAATACCCATAGGTCAAACTTGGTCACACTCTGGTCAAAGGTCCAAGTCATCGAGTCAACCCAGCTGAGTCAACTCAGTCGAGACAGCTCAAAGCTCGTACGCAGGGCGTGCTCGTGGTGTGAGACATTGGGGCCAAATATGCATATGCAAATCGTACCATTTGGTACACCCAGTATACGCAACAGTCTTCCTTCTTAACCTGTTAAGAGTTTATTACTTCGACTTATTACGTCCAAATGTAGATCCAAGGCTAAAATATCATTAAGAGTCATAAAGTTTCGAACTTTATGACTTTGCATGCCAAATAAGTGCTTAATACACAAAATCCCAACTTCTTAACACCTTAAGACCTTCTAGAGTATACATGGGGAAAAACTAAGCATCAAGACTACATTTTTATGACTCAAGACCCCTCATTAGGCCTGAAAGGATGACTTATTGAATTAAGAGAATGCCATGCTCAAGAATCATCATAATTGGGACCAAAAATGCCCTAAATGAAAAATGGCTAGATCTGCAAGATAAGATGATCAAGCAAGGAGCTTTATACCTCCTGGAGGTTGTTAGCAAGGAAATAATCCCAGATCTAAGTTGCTTCCAAGCTTCAAGGTCTTCCCGCCACCTTCTTTTTCTTCAATAATATCACAAAAACACAAAGATGAGCTCAAGATACGCACTTCTCACTTAGGGTTAGCTAGAGGTATGTTTTATCAGGTGGAGGCTGATTAGGGAATGAAAAATGAGGTGATAATGATGCTTACATATGGATCAAACGTTAAAAATTAGGGTTTGAGGTTTCTTTACGTACGCCCTCTGTACGCGGTGTACGCTTAGCGTACTAAGGTTTGCCCTAGTACGCTCGGCATATACAACGCACGCCAAACGTACTAGGACTTTGGCCTAGGGATGAGCAACGGAACTGGGTACCTGCTTTCGGAACCGGAACCACCTCGGAACTGCCGGTTCGGGAATCGGAACTGCCTTAAATGGTTCCAGTTCCGGTTTTCATTTTTACGAAACCACTACCCGCCGGAACCGCTATATATATATATATATATATATATATATATATATATATATATATATATATATATATATATATATATATATATATCACAATCACATACATTATACAATATCCTCCAGAATAACATCATCTTTGGATCAATAACGTTCATTCTGTTAATTGAATTTTAATTAAACTAGGCCCAATCTTCTAGAATTTTAAATAGTTTTTTTTGAACCTTTAAATGTCCTTATATAATTTTCACTTTGAAAATAAACTTTCAATTTTTATCATGAATTTATAGATAATAGACGTAAGTTACTATTAGTTTCAAGTTAAATTCTAACTCATAGATATATTTGTTTAGCAATGGACTTCAATTATTTGAATGCTAACTCATAGATATAGTTTTAAATGTTTTAAAATTCAAAAAAGTTAAGGAACCGGGTACCCGCTAGTGGAACTGCTACCCGTCGGTTCCGGTTCCGGTTCCAGTTCTAGATAATTATGGCGGGCCCGCCTACGCTCATCCCTACTTTGGCCAAAATCACCAAAATGCCACTATGGGCCATTCTTACAAACTTTCTCAAGCCTAAGGGTCAAAATGCAATATTCTTTCATACATAGGGTTAAAAATGAAAATACATCATCATCGGGATGTTACAAGAAAGGATGCCAACGGACCCTTGAGATTGTAATGAGAATACTTCCTAACCATGGGCTCTCCAATGGTAGCCTTACCTTCTTCCCCTTTATCAACAATAAACATGCACCATTACCATGCACAGTCGAATTGTAGGTCCCCTCGTACGACTACGTTGACCCCACAAAATTTGGGCAGACCAATAATCTTCCCAAGAAGAATACCTAGTTCTCCCCGTCAAAGGATCCAAACTTCTATTGAGTCGACGTATGAAATCTCAAAGCCTCACGCCAACTCATTCAGGCATGCGTCATCACTGACTCTCGGTATGTAATATGGCATATGACAATCCTTCGAATAATAATCCAACAATCGCAAAGAAATCTGAAGCTTTAGATGGAGACACGAAAAACTTTCCCAACATTATAGCTTTCAACCCTATAAGAACGATCCATACACCTTTTTGACTTACGAGCATCCCAAAAACCGAACCCTTGATCCATTAAAACCTACAGATGATAAAATAAAAGTTCTACCATACTAACTATATGATGACTATCCATTACCGACCCACACTAACTAGGTACATACTCATTCTAGATAGTACTAAAGATAAAAATTCATACCTGTGATTTCTTGCAACTCGAACTTGACCTCATGTCGGACGATGGGTGTATGGGCATTCATTTTCTCTGCTACCCATGCAGGACAGTCGGGTTTGAGATGACTCGATTGGTGAAAGTGAAAACACATTTGATCCTTCTTGCAATCACAGACGACATGCTCTTTCTCTCCACACTTGTAGCATTTCAACTTGTGGCAAGAAGACCCGTCGGTTCCCATACACCTGCCGTAAAGGTTGAGGTCCCCCTGACTTCCAGTAATCAGGTTAGTAATATCGATTTTTTCGCCCATTACTAAAAATGCTGAATCGTTTGCCCGTTTTCTTTTCCACTGTCGCGTTCCCAGATCAAGATATCTTTCCCTAGTCTGAATGTTTGCAGTCCGCTCCTCTAACTTGACAATAAGCCTGCCAGTGATTCGACCAATGATACCAGACAACTCTTCCAATAGAATCTATGAAAGCTCGGTGGTGACCCAATCGTGTAGTCCTATGTTACCCGCATCAATCTCAAGGGACTCTACTTCTCGTCTAGGCATTAACATCCTATTAAAAAAGAGAAAACTATCATCTCATAATAAAAGTTTCATCATTAATCTTTCACATTTTACACGCTAGTCAGGAACCCGCACATCAATCCTCTTCTGTCACACCCCCAAATAGGAACGACGGAAACGTTCAGGGGCGGATGACGTCATGTATAGTATCACAACAATTGCATAATAGTAATAAAAGTACAACAACCACGTATTAATAAAGTACTAGTGGGGTACCCACGCGATGCGGCGACGGCGATTTGTTTCCGACCGGAAATTAGTTTCGTTTCGATAGTCATCAAATTGTTTCTTTTCGGTGTATAGTTTGTTTTCGACAGATGTTATTTGGGTTAAAAATTGAAGTATGATGCTATTTTGTTTTAAAAGTACGTTGCTATTTTGTATATTGTTTTTGTGATTAAAAATAAATGCACTAACTAATTAGGTTATACAAAAATAAACACATTAAGATGAATCATGCCCTTCCTTTTTCCATGCAAGACAAATAGGATGATGTAAGAGTTAACATTCGGATTTTATTTCCTTTTAGTTGTAGCCAATTTTTAGAAAATATAAAGTTAGAGTTCTCATAATTTGAACACAATATGTAATATCGGTTTACTTGATCAATTTAATCTTTATTAGCTACAATTGTTTTCATGTTAACCTAATTTCAAGTCGATCGCACTAAATTCAATATTTTAATCATTTTTTTTCTATTACTTTTGTTAAAAAATTTCATTATAATTAATATTGTCATTTAATAAACCTTACATCTATCCTTAAAAATTGAGTTTACATTTCACATGTATTATTCTATAGAACGTGGTAGTAACAATATGAATTTGAGGGTTTAACTAGTATAAAAAGATAAATTTAATAATTTCAAAACAATGAAAATAAATAAATAAATAATATGAAGGGTAAATAATAAAACAAAAACAAGTTGGGGCTAGCCCATCTGGCTAATAAGGTGGCTAATAACCTTTGTAAATCGGTTCACTTTCATCAGCACTCGAGCTACCAACAACATTTTTTGTAAAGGTATAAATGTTTCATCATGATGATATTATGGTAATAAAGGTTTTTTTCAAGATAATAATAGGTTTTTTTTCCATGGTATAAATTTTTTTTTTTGTTATGGCATAGAATTTCAATTGAAATAGATTTAAAAGTTTTTTTTTATGATAATAATAAACGTATTTTATGACGATATAAAACTAAATAAATTAAATATAAAATCTTATTGTATGGTAGTTATTTTTAAACTTTTTGGTAGTAAAAGTTTTTAATTTAAAATTGTTGACTCATCCACCTCACATATTCAACTATTCGTCCATTTTCTTCTTAAACCAATTTATGTTAATTTAAAAAGACAAGCTTTGACGGTTACAAATCATTTATTCATATTTCATTAAAAAGACATGCTAGCATAAATATGCATTCAAGTCATAAAATAGTTTTTAACTCTTTTATATTCGAGTCTAAGCTATAAAGAGTAGATTACAAAATTTACATATAATTTTTTTTCATTTAAATTGTCTTTAGTAAATTTGAATTTAAGTAGATGTATGTTTATTCTTTTTTTATTTTTTTATATATAAATAATTTTGGTTGTCATAAAGTTCTATTATTTTCTAAATCTATTTGAAATGTAGTTTTAGTTATTTATATTATAATTTTCTCCACACAAATCAGAAATCAATATTAAATTTTCAATTTAAAAATAATAGATAATACCTCATGGTAGATGCGGTTATCATTTCTTATTGTTATCCTCCGTACATAAGCTATGTAAAATTACTTTTTTTCAAACTTGCTTTAGGTAACCAACGTATTAGGTTTGATTTAGGTACCATCTATTCACAGCCTTATCACTTACAACATAAAAACTTTACCAAATTAAAAAAAATGAATTTTGAAAAGTATCTAGAAATTTATGCCAGTCTCAATAGTCCTCATATACCAATATTTACGTCTTATCTCCTCTAACTTATATTTGACTTTTAAAAACATAACATATAAAAAAAGATTAAAAAAAAACCAAATCAAAAGTTCTATGAAAATTTCATCAACAAAATTCCTACTTGAATCAAATATGTTGAATCATAAAAAGTGACCATCTTGAACTTCAGCTACCGCAGCCAGCTCTCACCCGCAGTCAAGCTCCTTCATCAACAACCGCATCCGGAGTCTCCCCTACCACAGTCTGTTTACTAGATTACTTTACTTGTCCTTTATTGTAACACTCTCTATTGTCCGGTATGCCTTGCATGGCTACTCTTAGAGATGTAATCTAGTGTACTTCGTGAGTATCTATAAATAGAGCTCATTCTCTTGTATTCAAATACGCATCTATTTATTTCTGAATACACATCTCTGAAGTTATATTTTCTATCTCTCTATCTGAGCATCACTTCTTACTCCTACTTCTTACTAGAACATAACCGATTATAACCTCTCTCCGGAGCAAGTCTTCTATGACTTTATCACTAAGCTTGATCTTCCTTATTAACTCGGTTTGAATGCATTCCTTGTTATGAATCAGCTTAAGTGTATACTTGGTATAACAATTGTTGACATTTCTATTTCTTTACTTTTTCCGCAACTAACTCTCTAACTATCTAACTTATTAATATTATTGTTGAGCTTTTAGATCCTTCGAGATTAACTATTCCGCAATACTACTTGTTCTAACGTTTGTTCAAGTGTGTCTCAAAGTTTTTCTCTCAACAATTGGTATCAGAGCCATAGTGGTTGCTTTTTGAAAAACAGAACTCTGATTTTTCAAAGGGCCTTCTATACCACTGAAGCTCATTTCTTAAAACAAAAAAACTTCAAAAAATGGCACAATCATTATCTCTGAATGTTTCCAACAGTGTTGGTGGTTCTAATCGAGCCCCAATACTGGTAGCAAATGAATATCATCACTGGTCACAAAGAATGGAAAGATACTTAAGGAGACTTGGTAGAGATGTATGACGATTCGTAGAAGAAGGACCACATGTCCAAGTTCTTACACCAGTTCAAACCGACGGCGCTACAACCAGACTAGGAGGAGGTCAACCAGTCATGAACCGTCCCACCAAGGATGATCTCGATAAAATGGAAAATGATGCTGTTGCTTTTTATGAAATCTCCTGTGGAGTTGCTCCTGACAACTTCGATATTATCATAAATTGCAAATCAGCAAAAGAGATCTGGGAAGTTCTCAAGAATCTGTACGAAGGCTCAGAACAAGCACAAGACAAGAAGCTTACTACCGCACTCAATGAGTTCAACAACTTCAAAGCTCATACTGGCGAAAGTTTGGAAGACTCCTTCAAAAGGTTCAACCTGATAGTCACCAAGTTATCCAATGCGGGCACCATCCGCAGTAACCATGAAACAAATCTTCAATTTCTCAATGGTTTGGGAAGACATTGGACTATGGCCAAAATGATAGTCCAAGGTGACAGAAAGATTCACTCTTTGTCACTCTACAAGCTCTATGGAGAACTGCAAGAACAAGAATCCACCGTACTCAAAGATTGTGCTGACTTCGGAGGAGCACTTGCTCTCATAGCACAAGCCCCACTCAATCAATCCTACTCTCCCTCGTATGAAACTCCACCGCAGTCATACGAAGCTGATTCAGAGTATGATGATGAAGAAGAATTTCAGAAGGCCATTGCTCTGGTTAGCCAACAGTTCAACCGTCTACCACCTCCTTCCTTCCGCAAGAATCAACATTTCAACAAACCTCCATTCAACCGTAACTTCAGTCCACAGAATAATCATTCTCGTTATCCAAAAAATTCTCATCCACCACCACAATCTCAAAATACTCAACCAAAGGAAGTACCGCAGTCTAATCTAACCACTGACTCGAGTACTACCTCTGAAGACAAGACTGATGTTGTAATTTGTCACAAATGCAACAAAGAGAATCACTTTGCAAGAGATTGTAAGGCCAATGTAGTAAAAGACAGAGCATTCTACCTTAGCCCATGTCAAGGGCATACGTAGCCCATGTCAAAAGAGACATCAAGTTTGGTCATCCGGAGACGAAGATGAAGCCATCAGTAGTGTCAAAGGAAAAGGGAAAATCTGCATGCTGGCAACTGCGGATGATAATGAGTCTACAAAGTCGGAAAAGAACTATTGCTACATGGCAAAGGATGGAACTCTAAGCATCGTCGAACAGGTAAAACTCATGATCCAAACACTAAACTATAGCATGCATGACTGTCAACCCTACATAGATGATCTTAATGACACTTGTGCTGCCGTCCTTACAGACTATAACAAAGCCTTAGATGAGAAGAACATTGCGTCCCAAGAGATGTTTCATGTGAGAGGACGACTGGATAACAAAAGACTCAAAATGGCTATGTTAGAAAAGGACCTAGAGTTAGAGAAATATGCAAGAAGGTTAAGTGAAACACAATTAGAGATAGCTTTGAACTAGAGAGATTTAGCTCAGAGTGAAATTGTACGCTTAAATCTTTTAATCGAAAAATTGTTCAATGAAAGTGAAGCTATTGAAAATTTAGTAAATAATGGAACCATGGACAATACATACAATTGGGGTTGGTCGAATGGATATCCTACCGCAATGGATTCCTCACCCCGGTTCAACAAAGACAGACTGTATGTCCCTCCAGACCGAGAATTTTATTTCCCAGTCAATGACAAGACCTTTCCCGAAGACATCAAAACTCACTTCGGTAGACTCCATAATCTAAGCAATAATTGTGTCATTGAGGAAATCATGCCTGAGGTTTCAGGTCACACATGTGATCAAATTCCTGTCTGTGGCACCATTTACCCAAATTCTCAAACCTCATTCGTAGCTGATGAAGAAATTGTCATTGAGGGCCCCGAAGTCTCAAAAGACTTTCCATCTCTACTCTCAGACCGCAATGTCTCACACTGTAGTCAAAAGTCCCACAAAAGTCCCACTAAAGTCCCAACTCAGACTTACTCTGCAATAGTCCAAAAGTCACTACCGCAGTCCTCAGTAAAAGGAACTGTGACTCTTCAGGCAATTCATCATGAATTACCTATAGAGAACTTTGAAGTAGGGCAATACTCACAGACCCCAGAATCTTCAAGTTCGGATGACTCAAGCCCACGTTTTCAAAATCATTGTAAGAATTCCAAGAAACCGCAGTTGAACAACAATGACTGCGGTTCACCAAAATCCTTGGCCAAAAAGGCCTTCAAAGAGGAAATTAGATCTCGAGGCACAAATAGACAAACTTTTTCAAAAAATAAGAAGCATGTCAGATTTCCAAAGTCCAAGAGTCCAGAAAAATTTGTTTTCTCACACTACTTTTCAAAAAACTCTCCCATCAAGAAAACCTACAAAAAGGAATGTCCAGCTTCAAAAGTCATTCCTACTTCATCTGACACAACCCAAAAGGGTGTTCAGTCTTTTCAAAATAATGTTTTTCAGGTCTATTACTCAAATGATCCTAAATGGAAAGGTATTTTACCCACTCCAACACTTTTAAAGTCACATCAAAATTTCAACAAATGGAAGGGTATTCTACCAAATCCACCAAAAAGGACTCAAAGATTTGCACGTGCTAAACCTTTTCAAAAACCCACTTTTTCAAAACCCAACACCACTCATGTCAGGGATTACCAACCTCGGACCGATAACAAGTCCAATTCATCCTATAGACCGCTGACCAAGCATAGTGTCAGATCAAAAGACAAAATCTCTTTTTGTAAATGTCAGTGTAGTTGTCAAAAAGATTCATCCTATGTCAAATCTAGTTGGAGTCAGAAACCTCGTACTTTTTCAAAAACTCGCCACACTCCAATTCTGCACAAACACCCAGGACTAGGTGTAAAAGTTGACAAGAGACCCGTCCCTGCAACCTCGGTCCATGCATCATTCAGTAATTCACCCATTGCCCCAGGCTCCAAACTAGTTTGGATGCCTAAACTAACCGTGTAATTCTCAGGCTTTGTGCAAGGAGGAACAAGAAGATGAATGGTTAATTGACAGTGCTTACTCCTTGCACAAGACCGGAAGGTTAGAATACCTTCGGGATTTCAGGCCAATATGCAATGGTGGAAATGTCACATTCGGCAACAATGCGAATGGGATCATCCGAGGTTACGGTGTTCTCACTACGGGGAATTTCTCTATTCAGAAGGTTGCCTATGTAGAAAGCCTTAAACACAATCTCATCAGTGTTGGCCAACTATGTAAGGCAGGACATCGAGTTGAGTTTGATGATCAATTTTGCTACGTAATGACAAGTGATAGGAACACGTGTCTGATCAAATCCAGATCCGAAGGTACCATGTATCCTTTGGATGTCTCTCTGATCATTGGCAGACCGCATTTGTGTTTCCTCTCCAAAGCCGTATCCGAAGATAGCTGGCTATGGCACCGCAAGCTAGCTCATCTCAACTTCGGGTACATCAACAACTTGGTCACAGGGGAACTAGTCAGAGGTCTCCCTATTCTCAAATTCAGCAATGATACTCTCTGTCCGGCTTGTGAATGAGGTAAGCAGTCCAAAGCAAGTCACCCTAGGGTAATGGACTCTTCAATTTCTGAACCACTGGAGCTCTTGCACATTGATCTCTGCGGTCCATCTACCGTAGCCAGTCTCCATCATAAAAAATACATACTGGTTATTGTAGATGACTTTACACGCTTCACGTGGGTCTTCTTCCTTAGACTCAAGTCAGAAACACCGCAGATCTTCATCAATTTCATCAAAGAGATCGAACTTCAGATCAAGCTTCCAGTCAGGCGTATCCGCAGTGATAATGGAACCGAGTTTACTAATCATCTTTTCAATAGTTTCTTGGTTTCCAAAGGCATCTCTCACAACTTCTCAGCTCCCTACACACCGCAACAAAATGGGGTAGTAGAGAGAAGGAACTGCACTCTAGTAGAAGCAGCCAGATCCATGCTCAACTTCGCACACCTTCCTCTCTACTTATGGGCTGAAGCTGTAGCAACCGCTTGCTTTGTACAGAACCGAAGCATTGTGTGCAAACGCCTCAATAAAACACCGTATGAGGGCCTCAACAACCGCAAGCCAAATGTTCGCTTCTTTCATATCTTTGGGTGTCGATGTTTCGTGATCAACAACCGAGATCAGCTTAACAAGTTTGCACCGAAGTCTGATGAAGGCATCTTCCTTGGCTACTCCACCAACAAGGTTGCTTATCGAGTTCTCATTATACGCACAAGGTTAATCATTGAAAGCTTCGATGTGAAATTTGATGATTCTTACATCCGCAACGCCCCTCAATCCACTGAAACCACAACAATCATGGAAAGCGATATTCCTGCCTCTTCGGGTCCATTAAATCTTGTTGAAGTCAATTATGACGATCTTTTCGACCTAGTAGAAAAAGCCAAGTTATTCGAAGTTCTTGTGTCTGAAGAAGCTCAACAGCAGCACGCTGATGTATCTGGTCCTTCTCTATCCGAAGTAGCATCTCTCAATACTTCCACCTCTCCGGTTGAGGGGGAAAGCTCTACTCCGGATCAAGCAACAACTGTCGAGGTTCCAGTACTTGATGTCGCTCAAGTTCCCATCCGCAGAGAAGCATTACTATCAAACGTCTCTTCTGATTCGGATGATGAACACATAGAGAACATTGACACAAGAACAGACCCAAGGATCATCACTCTCCCATCCGCAGTCCAAGGGGAACCTTCGCAGGTTCCAGAGGAACTCCCATCAGCAATCCAGGGGGAACCTCATCCAACTACTAAAGAAAATTCCATTCTCGTTCCAATAAACCAAGATGATTCCGCAGGATGTTCTCAAGTCCAGGGGGAACTGCCATCTCCAACCGCAGAATCTTCTGATATTGAAGACATTCCCTCTACCGCAGCTGCTGATCATCTGCAACCCCGTCTTCACGTATGGACGAAGGACCACCCACCAGGTCAAATCATTGGCAATCCATCCGCAGTTATCCAGACTCGATCTTCCAAGGACTTATCTGATCACTGTCACTACGCAACATTTATGTCCTCAGTTGAGCCTCAAACTATCAAAGAAGCATTACTAGAACCTGATTGGATATCCGCAATGCAAGAAGAGCTAGAAGAATTCAAAAGAAACAAGGTGTGGCAACTCATTCCGAAGCCACGTGGTCACACCATTGTTGGCACTAGATGGGTATTCAAAAACAAGCTGGATGAATCTGGTGCGGTAGTCAGAAATAAGGCAAGGCTAGTTGCAAAGGGCTACAGTCAACTTGAAGGTGTTGACTATGATGAAACGTATGCTCCGGTGGCACGAATGGAAGCCATCTGAATCTTCTTAGCATACACGGCCCACAAAAACGTCAAGGTACACCAAATGGACGTTAAGAGTGCATTTCTCAATGGGGAATTAAAAGAAGAGGTTTATCTTTAGCAACCTCCAGGTTTTGAAAGTATTGAATTCCCAGACCACTGCTACAAACTTGAAAAAGCAGTATACGGTCTGAAGCAAGCCCCAAGAGCATGGTATGAGACTCTTTCTGAATTCCTTGTCTCATCCAGGTACAAAAGAGGAGTGATTGACCCCACATTATTTAGAAAAGCAAATGGTGACCACCTTATGCTTGTACAAATATATATGGATGATATCATCTTCGGATCAACTGATCAAGGAATGGTGGATGAATTTGCTAAGCTCATGACCAACAAGTTCAAAATGAGCATGAATAGAGAGATTAACTTCTTTTTAGGACTTCAAGTAAAACAAGTTCCGCAAGGGATATTCATTCATCAAGAGAAATACACCACTAAACTGTTAAAGAAATATTCTATGGACAATTGTTCTTCGGCTAAGGTCCCCATGGCCTTCGGATATAAGATCTCTGCTGATCCCTCAGGCGAATCTGTAGATCACAAAACTTATAGAGGCATCATAGGCTCTTTGATGTATCTCACCGCAAGCAGGCCAGACATTGTCTTTGCAACAGGTGTATGTGCAAGGTATCAGGCTGACCCAAAAGTGTCACATATGACTGCAGCCAAACAGATACTACGGTACCTGAAAGGAAGCAAATCTCTTGGTCTATGGTACCCGGCAGGCAATGACTTCAGCCTTCAAGCATTCACAGATGCGGATCACGCCGGATGCAGATTAGACCGCAAAAGTACCTCAGGAGGATGTCAATTTTTGGGTGGAAGACTCGCCAACTGGTCCTCAAGGAAACAAAGTTGTGTATCTCTGTCTACCGCAGAAGCTGAATATGTGGCTGCAACCAGCTGTTGTTCTCAAGTCGTTTGGATGAAAACTCAACTCATGGACTACGGATACAGAATGTTCCGGATACCGATCTATTGTGACTCTGAAAGTGCCATAGCGATTTCTCATAATCCTATTCAGCACTCTAAGACTAAGCATATTGAACTACGGTATCATTTCATCAAAGACCACATCTTGAAAGGTAACATTGAACTCATCTTTGTCCATACTCATGAAGATATTGCTGATGTGTTCACAAAAGCGCTCGACTCCACAAAAGTTAACACCTTCCTACAAATGTTAGGAATGATGAATCCAGACCCGCAATTCTTTTTGAATTAATAGATACCGCATACCATCCTTGGTCTCCGTTGCGGTTCTAACTGAACGTTACTTATGATAGATAGTTTTGGTACCGCAGTCTATGTACCGCAACCATATATCATACTTATCTTTCAAGGGTCCTTATCGTTTGTTATTACCAACTTTGTGTACAAGTGCTCTCCTCAGTTCCTATACTCCAAACATTCATCTGTCCATCCGCAATGACATTTGTCCATCCGCAATGAAGTTTCCATCCGCAATGACATTTGTCCATCCGCACTGACATTTGTCCATCCGCAATGACATCTGTCCATCCGCAATGAAGTTTCCATCCGCGATCACATTAATAAATTCTCAACTGTTTCATCAAAATCATGGTGTGCTATTTAATGATCCTTTATTAAATAAAACATTAAATAAAAAAAACATTCTTTGAGAAACTGTCTGTCTCTTTCTGAATAAACCTTGTGTCAGACCTATTTTAGGAATGATGACAAAAAGAACGATTTTCCATATACAAATCCTTAATCTGTCTTTTCCTCTTACCCAGCACGTCCCATCCGTTACAACTTCTTTCCCCATCCACACGATCACCTGACGTGATGATGTACGTCAGACTTTTCATTAAATGCAAACCCCCTTTTGGCAAATCTCAAAAATCTTTTTAAAACCGTTTCATCTTATGTGGCTGAGATTTAATCTCCAAAATCGATTTCCCCCCAAACATCTTTTTACCTTATCCTTTCTTTTACCTAGGGTAAAAACAGTTACTGCTCAAACTCATCCCTATATAAACCTTTCTTCTTCCCCAAGAACACTTTACGCTCTCAGAACATTGAATCTTCTCTCCATTTTCGCATTTTGCTTTCTACTCATTCTCTTAATCTTCAACAATGGTGAAATCTGGCATCTCCAAGAAACCATCAAAGGCATCTGGGTCAGTGAACCCCACTGGTTCAGAATCTGCTTCACGACAACTCACACCCACGATCGCTTCAAGCAACTTCAGAGCAATATTAGAAGATCATTCATCCTACAATGCTCTAATCAAGCTAATGATCAAGTTTCTGAAGAATCATCCCTTGTTTGGCCCCTTCGATGCTTTCACAGATGTTGTACCTCTCTCAACCCTATTTAAATGTGCCTTCTCAGCCTATCGCCCATCGAAAACCTACAAGAAGTTCATCTTAACCTGATTGACGATTCCTTGGTCATTTTGTCCAAAGAAAAGTTTCTTTCTGCCATTAACCTCCTTGTTCATCCCTCCATCAAAATTTTCAGCCCATCCATGGCGGACGTCACTACTGCTCTATACAAAATGGGATATCAGAAGAAGATTAGAGGAATTGGGGAATTCAAGAAAAACCAATTGCCTGCGGTCTGACAATTTGTTTGCCACTTCATCATCCGCAGTCTATCCGGCAGAACCGGAGGCACAAACAACATGGGATTAAAGCTTCTCGAGCTGGTGTGGAGCATATTTATAGGTCATGACGTAAACTACGGGCAGATCCTATGGGACGACTTTCTTCAATGCATTCCCAAGGAGAACCCAAACGAACTCACATTTGCTAGGTTTTGGTCCCTCTGCATTTCAGACCTTCATGCGGATGCAGGGATTGACATGGGCAGTGACATCAATTTCTTTGTCACCAAGGATTTAAAAAGGTACAATCCCTCTTCTGATCAATCTCTTTTTAGACCAATTCGAAGACTCCCTACCCATATTCTTTCTACTCTTGGTCTTGAGACTGCTGATGTCTCATATCACATTGAGGCTACGGAAGGTATTGTCCCATACCCTCCTACCCCGCCTCTTCAAAACCCCTCTGCAATTGTTAACCCATAAGGTACTATAGTCCCTTCTTCCACTACCCTCTCCAATCTTTCTCAAAGAAGAAAGCAATTGGCCACCAAGAAGAAACAAAGAACACCAAAGAAGGATGCACCCAAACCAACCGCACCCACAAAGAAACGTAAAGTCACGCCAACCGCACCCACCCAAGTCAGTGATTCTGATGACGATGCGCAACCAATTGCCATCCTCAAGAAAAGAAAAACCGTTACCTCTGACCATATGCGTGACCGGACCGATACTGAAGCCTCTCAAAAGGCTCCGGTAGTCCTTGGGGTGGCCACAGATCCATTCGCAACCACTATCATTTTCCAATCAGACTCAGAAAGTGAGTCTGATTCACCACATCGTGGAGACTCCCCCCTCCCCAGTTCACTCCCAAGAGGATGACACTGGTTCACGCCCTAAGGTCTCCAGGGCTTCCCGACTGCATTTCTTTTCCCCTAAGGAGTTGAACTCCATCCTTTTGAACGTCACCCATACACTTCAAACACCTCCCCAACAGCAGGGCACTTCTTCCGCCCTAGCCAGAACTGAGCCGAGGCCAAACTTGACTACGGTTCAAGGAGACCAAGGAAGCTCAGGAAATCCTACTCTGCTTACATCCGCAGCAGGTGGTTTAGGCACGGTCAGCACAAATGTGCCAGGATCCGTGGACCCGAAGGACACTTCGGTGCGTTTTCAAGGATTTGACGGCGATGAATCAAACGACTCATGGTTACATTACACTCCTGTAACTGAGTCAAACAGAAAGAAATATGCCGCTTTCAGAAGGGCATTCCAAGCACGCAAGGAACAACAGATCAAGCAACAACAACAAAAGGAGCAAGAAATCCAGTCAGTGGCAAAGTATTGGGTAGATGCAATCAATAATGCCAATACCGTAGCCACCATTCAGAAGGTTCAAGACTGGATGACCGAGATGGCTGAGACAATTCTCAAAGCTCAAGCAACTGGTGAAGGTGCAGGCACATCCAAAGCAACTCTAACTCCAACTCCAACTCCAAATCCAATTCCCACTCCAACAGTTCATGAATCACAAGACGAAGGAACCGCAATAGAAGTCAGTTCTGCTCCCACCTTCGGTCTTGATGATGTTGAACTACAAGAGGTAAACAAACCCTCTCCCTCTGATGATGACTTTATGATGTTTGATGAAGAAGAGGAATCCAGTGGCTCTCACCATTCAACTTCAAAACCCAAAGAGAAGAAGAAAAAGAAGAAGAATGCCGTCACAAGAAAGGAGTTTTTGAGCCTCCAAGCTAAAGTTGACCAAATCCTTGCTGCGGTCAAGCCAACCCAACCGCAACCAGAAGACACCCCCGGACCGCAGTCACTGATAGAACGGATAGAGCGCTTGGAAACGCGAGAGCGCTTGGCTGCTGAGAGAATCTCTCTCAAAGTCGAAATGGGAATCCGGTCCCTCGACAATAATCGAAAGGCAGATCACAAGGACTTTATGGCTGCTGCGGAACGCCTCATCTCTGAGGTGACCGCAATCAAGAAAGATCTTCAAGCGGCCATTGCGGATCAAGCCACATAGTCTCAATAACTGATAGATGAGACTCACACTGCGTATGAGTCCACTATCTCAGTTCTTCAAGCCACAATCAATAGACTGCAACGATCTCTGTCCTCCAAGTTCCACGGTCCTGAAATCCTTCAACTTACCAAGGAGATTCACAGGCTGCTCTTTGACTCCTCCATCCCCAACAATCAACAACTGGCAGAAGCCCTCAAAGCTCAATTTCAAGAAGTCTATGCCAAGGTTGATGGCCTTAAAAAATGGCTTGAGGAATCCCCTGCGTTAAATTCCTCAAGAGGGGGAAGTGAAGAAGAAGAAGAAGTCCATCACTCCAATCACTCCATCTCACAACATCAGAGTCCCCCCATCATTACAGACAAAACTCCTACACTGCAACCCTCACCGCAACCATCTCATCATACCCCACCTCTCAACACTCCAACCCAAGAGGAGATCACTCCTAAGAAACCAGAGACTCCCCCTCACTTCAAAAACCTGGTAGAGCACATGTCCTCTCCAAGCTCGAATGACTCCCCTGCCACCACCCAAAGGAAAAAAGACTGGAAGGCAGCCAAACTTGCAGAGCTTATTTGGAGAGAATGCGGTTTCGATACTATCATGGACGAATCCTTGATAAATTCTTGGATCAATCCTCACCGCAGATTACTGGATGAAGATTACAGACCTCACCTCACATATACTGAACCCCCTTCGAATGGCTACTGGGATGTTCCAATCTCCCCAAATGCCAAGTACTTCACAGTTTTTGAGCCATTCGACCGCAGCCTTCCAGACCACAAAAGACTGCCAATGGAATTTGAGAGACTTAGTCATTTCTATGCTAAGCATGCCTCTCCCATTGAGAAAATATGGTCTAACGACAGACCATCCACAGTCAAGAACTACAAGATTAGGAAGTTCATGAAGGCTGACTTCATCCAGTACACCCACACTAGAAGGGAACACGACTATGTCCGCACCCAAGCTGACTTCCCTTGCATGAATCCAGAAGAAGTCTTCCTCATAGCTAGGGTGTTTCAGAACAAGTCGGAGAAGCACTCGAAGATGAAGATTGCGCTTGAAAGAGCTAATACCTTTTTGAAGGAAACTGTTTGCGATTTTGCTAAAATCGACGCAGACATCTACCCCACCATTGCCAAGAAATTTGATCTACCACCACTCGATCCCGCACCAATGCTTACCGAAGGCTATCAAGAAAGATGCTTAGGTGCAACCAATTTTCCTGAGCTCGGAGTCATCTTCAAAAGGAAAACCGATAAAGTCAAATACTTTATTCCTATGACTTCCATGAATCGCCTCACCAGGAAGCAACTTGAAATCTGTCGAACCGGAGTCGAAAGATCGAAGAATACAACTGCCGAAGTCAAGTTTGAGATTTTAAGGAGAATCACTTGGTTGGAAAACGTTAGGAAGTTTTGGTGGATCCTGATCAAATTTCTTAAACTTGATAGCTGAACAAAAGTTAAAGAGGTCACTTAGGGGGAAATTGTTGAATCATAAAAAGTGACCCTCTTGAACTTCAGCTACCGCAGCTAGCTCTCACCCGCAGTCAAGCTCCTTCATCAGCAATCGCATCCGGAGTCTCCCCTACCACAGTCTGTTTACTAGATTACTTTACTTGTCCTTTATTGTAACACTCTCTATTGTCCAGTATGCCTTGCATGGCTACTCTTATAGATGTAATCTAGTGTACTTCGTGAGTATCTATAAATAGAGCTCATTCTCTTGTATTCAAATACGCATCTATTTATTTCTGAATACACATCTCTGAAGTTATCTTTTCTATCTCTCTATCTGAGCATCACTTCTTACTCCTACTTCTTACTAGAACATAACTGATTATAACCTCTCTCCGAAGCAAGTCTTCTATGACTTTATCACTAAGCTTGATCTTCCTTATTAACTCGGTTTGAATGCATTCCTTGTTATGAATCAACTTAAGTGTATACTTGATATAACAATTGTTGTCATTTCTATTTCTTTACTTTTTCCGCAACTAACTCTCTAACTATCTAACTTATTAATATTATTATTGAGCTTTTAGATCCTTCGAGATTAACTATTCCGCAATACTACTTGTTCTAACGTTTGTTCAAGTGTGTCTCAAAGTTTTTTCTCTCAACGAAATAAATATATGCAATAACTACATAAATATATTGAAAATATATATACATTGATAAAGTAAATAATACAAACAAATCTAGGATATAAGCTTCAAAAGATAATAAAAAATATCATTTAATCTATTTAATATATCCACTTCTGAATTACATTCAACCTTGTTAACTAATGTCCATATCAAATCCTCTTTCTGTAATGTCCATTTCAAATCTTCAAAATATCCTCGATACGCTTTCCATCTCCAAATTTTCATCCTTACAAACAGAACATTAAAAAATCAGATTTGAAACATATAACAATATATAAGCATATTGTTATTAAACATGAAGATTAAGTTCATTTCTTTTAAATGCTTACTACAAATATGAACAAAAACATATATTAATGAAAACATACCCTTATGGCTCATTTGTTTCTGAGTTTCCCTGAAAGTAACATGAGCAATGGTAAAAATAAAATGAAAACATGAGCAATGGTAAAAATAAACCTTCATTAAGTATTTCCATGATATTTAATCACATCCCATCTTCAGCTCTAAAACAATAAACCATGATTTGAAGTTAATCCTGAAGCAAATAGTTATTACAATACATAAGTTAAATAAACACTAATAATTATACCTAAATAACATAAACATTCGTTCCTTTTAAAAATGATATCAGCCCTTCCAGATCTGTTATCATTCAGATATACAACAAAAGAAAAAAATCACTAAATCAATCATTTTCATGTGAATAATCCAACCTGATTCAAACCTATTATAAACATAAAAACAAAAAAAGGAAGCATGACCTGTTAAAAATTTAAAGCACCAAGAATAAACACAAATGATAGATCGTTCAACATTCTTGGGAAGGTTTGTTGCAGATTTTCTGCAACTGTTAGTAAAGCAAACATGTTATAAAGATTTCTATAGAAAAAAAACCCATAAATCACACCTATTGGAAGCCTACGAAATCGGAACACAAAACATGTTAACATACACGAAAAAATAAGAGAGATGTTGACTCCAGGTCAACCGATGGTGAAGCAGAATGATCGAAGGACACGCCGATATAATCCTAAGTGAGTAATAGCTATGAGGAAGGGTTTTAACCGGTGGCTTCTGTGGTGGCGTAGAGCGACAATGTCTTCGCTTGTGGTGTAGATGATGACTGGCGATGGGAGGCGGGGTTGGGGAAAATGGAATCGTCGATGCGGCTGGAATGAGATAGCGGCTGCATCAAATGAAAATTTTAGGGTATTAAAAATTAGGGCACAATTATATGTATGGTAGTGTTTATCCGTGTGTAGAATTGAATACTAAATACTCTATTTTGATTGGTTGTAAGCAATTCACATGGATCACCAATAGTCTAATCTTCACCCTCGGATGTAAAATCAAAGGTCAAGATTTTGTTTCCTTGAGTTTTAAGACAAATGTCTTAAATTTTAATGGGGCCACACTTATAAACTATTTATAAGATGGTATAGATAAGTTTTTACATATGTGTTCAAGTCATTGTATATATGACACCAAAAATGTATATCAAAAGTTAAAAGACATGAGTCTATAATGCTCCGTCTTCTCAAAAACTCATGGATGTATCTGTCTACTGATTTCCTGAGAATACAAGTAGTTTTGAAAAGAGTGTCAACATTTAAGTTGGTGAGATCATAAACATGTTTGTAATTGAAATCTACCGTTGTTCTTTGAAACTGTAAACATGTTTTTCCCCGAAAATCCTATATTTTCTGCTGTAATATGTTGTACTCAAAACGTATAAATGTTATCGTACTCTGATATATAGTATGCTATAGTTTTAGTCCATATGAAACCATGAAAAGTATGTTTTCTCTGTACTGACTTAGTATTCTGTATGTGTACTTGTAAATATTATATTATAGTTTTATTATTTAATAAAACTATATGAAAATGTTTACTTATTCTTACACTAACTGTATTGTTAAATACCAAATTGTGAGTTATCATAACCATGTTTGATGACCTAAGATGGCCTGAACACGACGTTTTTCAGGCGTCGCAATCGGTACGGCATTTGTCACCTCAGGCCTACCGGCCTAGCTGTTGCAAGCAGCTCAGGTGCGGGATTGTCAGTCCCATATAGATCTATATACAAGTGTCACGCTCTCCCTCTAGGAGACTCTAGTTATAATTTCAGGACTTGGTTCGTACTTAGATAAGTACGAGAAGTGTGTCTCACAAATGCTATATTGACGGTTACGTGTAGAATAATAAAAAGTTATTTTGTAATAGATAAGTTGTAAGTATATCTCATAAACTATATTTAATATGGTTTATATAATTTTTTTCCGTAAGTTATTTTGAATATATAAAGCAACATAAAATATGAAAAGTTACATCATATGAAAAGTTATGTTTGTTTTCTATATTGTAATCTGAACTTTGAAAAGCAACATGTAAGTTCCATAAACTATACCTATTATAATTTATATATTTGTGTTTTACTGAAACGAAAATCTTTGTATTGTTAACAATTCGGTAAGTTTAAATCGAAAAATCTGTAATATGGTTGTCCTGTGAAATTCAATATTTATACCCGAATGGTATTAAAAAAGTTTGCAAAAATTATATTTTTGTTTAACAAGTTTAAAAATGATTTTATACTTATATAAACATAATATTTATATAATTATGATTAAATACACAGTAGAATAAATAATTCTACCCCAAGCCCACAACCAAACAAGGAACAGGAAATGGAGTCAAATTATCAATTTTAAGCCTGTTCAACCCTAATTATATAATTTATATATATATATATATATATATATATATATATATATATATATATATATATATATATATAATTTTAATAACGGCAACAATTAATAAATATTGAAAACATTTAGATATTAACACAATTTTCTTGTGTTACACTTGTATTCCCCCCCCCCCCTCTAAAAGAGTGAAAAATCATGAAAACATAGGGGTATGAACTCACCTCGTGTACGTGTTTCTGGTTAGATTCGATGTTGTTGCGATGATTCCCGGTATAGAATACGTGTAATTAACCGTATCCTAATTATACTTTACACATAATTATATCTATAAATTAGATAGCTAATAATTTAACATGATAATTAACACTAGATTGTATAGATTACTTACAAATTGTGAAGAAGTTCTTATGAAAGTTTGAAGGTTTCTGGGTAACTGCTTGCAGATGCGAAGGATTTGATATGTGTTTTGAGAGCATATTAGTGAAATGAGTTTACTGTATGTGTCAAATGAATTCATTTGTATCTTAAGTATGAAGGAAACTCATGAGGCGGTGAATGTGAGGTTTATGGTGGTAATCACAATGGGAAGCTAACTATGGTTAAGATATGAAGATATTTGAATAGTTTACGGTCCTACACTACCAAAAATGAAGTGTTTACGTTTTTAGATAAAAAGGAAATGAGTTTTCGGATCTATAGTTAAAGGGAAAAGAGTTTTTGCTTATGGTCTTCTAGAAAGGTGGTGTTTCCGGATCTACCTTATTGGGTTTTCGCCCCAAATGGACTTCACAATGAGTTTTCGCCCTTAAAGGGCTTTTTCTTGAGTTTTCGACCAAAATGCAAACCGTAAACCCCTTCATGAATTGATTTAAATCCGTAAACACCATCTTGTATTAATGTCCAAACCGTAAACCATGTTGGAATTGATGACATTGGGCGAAAACTCATTTATGAGGGTTATTTATGTTTTAAACCCATAGTCTTTTAACTTATGTTCATTTATACTACTGTAATTTAGCTTAGGTTTCAATCCCTACTTCTTTGTTAGCTCTTTAAACAAGCCCTAAGGCTATAGATAATACAATGCAACAAGGATTGAAATGTAGTTTTCACTAGTACTTGGCTAGGGTTTAGACTTTTATTTTAATAAGTTTGATTTACATTGACTTGAAATAACGGGTTGTTACATTATCCCCCCGTTAGAGGGAATTTCATCCCGAAATTGTTTTTAAAGTGGTACTCATGATCTAGGGAAAAGGTGTGGATACTTTTGTTTCATTTGATCTTCCCGTTCCCAAGTGAATTCAGTCCCCGCTTGGCATTCCAACGCACCTTTACTATTGGTATACGACTTTGTTTTGTTCTTTTGACTTCCCTATCCATGATTTTCACTGGTTCTTCTACGAATTGTAGACTCTCGTTTAACTCGATTTCATCGAGTGGGATTACAAGAGTCTCGTCAGACAGACACTTCTTAAAATTAGAGACGTGAAAAGTGGGATGTATGTTACTGAGTTCATGCGGTAGTTTGAGTTTATAAGAAACCGGATCAATTCTAGAAAGAATCTTGAATGGTCCGATATACCTTGGATTTAGTTTTCCACATTTACCGAAACGTATCATTCCTTTCCAGGGTGAGACCTTTAACAGAACACGATCTCCAACCTGGAATTCCAAGGGTTTCGTTGTTTGTCCGCATAAATCTTTTGTCTGTCTCTAGAATCTTTCATTCGTTCCCGGATTTGGACGATCTTTTCTGTTGTTTCTCAAATGATCTCGGGACCGGTTAGATTACTGTCGGGTACTTGGTTCTTGGCTAGTTGCGTATCACCCACTTCAGCCCAGTACAGAGGGGATCTGCACTTACGGCCATAAAGAGATTCAAAGGGAACAACTTTGATGCTAGTGTGATAAATGTTGTTGTACGAGAATTCAATGAGTGGTAAATAGGTATCCCAAGCTTTACCAAAATATATCACACAAACTCTTAACATGTCTTCCAGCGTTTGTATGGTTCTCTCGCTTTGTCCATCAGTCTGAGGATGGTACGCTGTACTCATGTCAAGATTTGTTCCCAAGGACTTTTGCAGTGATTGCCAAAACTGCGAGGTAAATCTACTATCTCGGTCAGAGATAATAGATATTAGCACACCATGCAATCGTACTATGTCTTTAACGTACGTCCTTGTTAACTTCTCCATTTTATCAGTTTCTTTTATTGGCAGGAAGTGTGCGGATTTGGTTAATCTGTCGACAATTACCCATGTGGTGTCATGACCACCCGTTGTCCTGGGTAACTTGGTTATGAAATCCATTGTAATCCGTTCCCACTTCCACTCAGGTATTTCTGGTTGTTGTAGTAAACCTGAGGGCTTTTGATATTCCACCTTGACTTTGGCTCTAGTCAAACACTTTCCCACATAGGTAGCAATCTCAGCTTTCATGTTCGGCCACCAATGGAGTTTCTTAAGGTACAGATACATCTTGTCTGAACCTGGATGAATGGAGTATCGAGTTTTATGGGCTTCGTTCATGACAACGTCTCTGTAACCACCAAACTTCGGTGTCCAGATCCGATTCATGAGATAACAAACTCCGTCACCCATGATTTCCAGGTTCTTTTCCATTCCTCTTAAGGCTTCACCTGCATATTCTCTGGTTTCAAGCCTTCCAGTTGAGCCTCCTTGATCTGTGTAGCCAGGTGGGAATGGATAGTCATAGTTAGAGACTTTACTCGGCGGCCCGAGTACACTTTACGACTAAGGGCATCCGTAACATCCCAAAATTTAAGGCCAAAAATTTCATTTTTAAATAAGTTATTATAAAACCAACAGTATAAGAAAACATCCATAATATCATGTCATGTCAAAACCAAAGTAGAAATAATCAAGACATGTTATCATAAAACAATATCAGAGTGTAATCCCAAAGATCTCATGTGCAGAAAACCATAGTGTGATGCGCTGCGATCGAACCGGCTCATTTCCTTTAAAAACGAGTACCTGAAACCAAAACTGTAAATCGTAAGCACGAAGCTTAGTTACTTCCCCCATCATACCATATACCATACAATCATATAAAATACATACTGCCAGGCATATCTGGGTGCCCATCCTACCCCTTCGGTCCTCTCGACCGGTGACCTTGCCTAGCATATCTGGGTGCTGGCCTACCCCTTCGGTCCTCTCGACCGGTGACCGGGAGTTGGCCTCCCCTTCGGTATCTTTCAACCAGTAACCAGGGACTATTTCACCCCTACCACTACCACATAAAACCCTAGCATATAACCATAAATCACATACTGCCTAGCATATCTGGGTGTTGGCCTACCCCTTCGGTCCTGTCGACCGGTAACCGAGGACTATTTCACCCCCTATTACTACCACATAATATCATATCACATATATCATAATCTGGCTAGCATGGCTGGGTACTAAACTACCCCTTCGGTCCTATCGACCGGTAACCGGGGACTATTTCACCCCCTACTATCACTCTCACATAAAATCATATCATATTAGCACATAAACATACCAAGTAGTAGCAAACATAGACAATGATCACAAAGACAATCATCTAACAACTCCTACTGGTGGGTCGGCATTGTGGCCGTAGACCCACCCCTACTGGAAGGTAACTCACCTCACAATGCTGAAGTCTCGTAGACACAATCCCAGCTGCTGGATGACAGATTCTCGAACTGTCAATATCAAACATCACCCAATTAATAATTGGGTCCCAACACATAACCAAAAATACATACTCGGATAATTACTACATTACCCCAAGGTTGGCTTTATTCAAGCCCAAGGCCCAATCCATAGGCCCAAAGTCAACTAGGAATCAACACCCCACATATGGCCCAATTTTCCAAATTGAGCCCAAGCCTATATATGGTCTTATTCTAAGACCCAACATCATATAATCATTAAGGCCCAAACTATGGCCCATATATGGCCCAATTTTCCAAATTGGGCCCAACTCCTCATACGGGCCTTACCTCAAAGCCCATTAATTATTCTAGTCCATTTGCTTAATCTTGGATGGTCCATTAATAACCCAATCATCAAGGCCCACTAGAAAGGCCCAACAATAAACCCAACTGAAATTAGGGTTTCTCATAAAATGATGATTAGGGTTAAGTTTCCTACTTAACCCATTAAGGACTTAATCCACTAAGGACTTAATCCATTAAGTCCAATATTGCTTAGATTAATTTTTGCCAACGATTATTATTTAATATTTCAAGTTATCAAATAATTCCCGTGTGTGTGTCCCGATTAATTCTCAAAATTAGGGTTTTATTGGCATTAGGGTTTTCCAAACCCTAATTAGGGTTTCCAACCCAAATACTAGCTCATTTATCAATTTGTTGGGCTTTTAGGAAAATTAGGCCTTTATTGGGCCTATTAGGCCCACTAGAATATCATTAAGCCCATTAGTCACATGCTTGGGCTTTTAGGTCCATTAAGCTTCATTGGGCCTATTGGGGCTCACAAGGCCCATTAGGGTTTCAAGCACCCCAAACGAATCAAACTCGACGAGGCAAGCACACCGCCACCCGACACGGCGGCCGGTGGCGGCAGCCACCACCTAACGGTGGTGGTTTGACTTTCCTTTCATTATTCCAATTTTTACAATTACAATGAACTCACGAAATAAACACACACACACGATACTAAATAAACACACACCCGCAACCACCCTTGTGGTGGTCGGTGGTGGTACATGGTGGCAGCCACCACCTCACGGCGGTGGTGATGCCTTTTCCGACCAAATAAACACCCACACACATACTTCTGATCTGCGAGATGCACCTCAGGCACCCTCCCGGTGGCTCACAGTGACGACAACAATAGATTTTGGGACGTCAGCCACCACCTCATAGTGGTGGCGGTGGTCTCTTTTTGGTTCTCAGTCAAGCAGTAGCAGCTCAAGCAGCCACGACGGTGGCTATCAGTGGCAGAACGGAAAGGAAGAAGGAAGAAAGTGGTGGCAGTGAACGGCGGCCTTAGTCGTGCCTATAGCCGGCGGCAGCAACTCGAACAGCGACAATCCCGACTATGCTGACGACCCACGTCGGTTTTTGGTTTGATGAAGATGGTGGCGACTGGTTGCTGATGGCGATTGGTGAAGGAACGAGAGGGGTGGTGGAACCGTGAGCGACAGAAGCGGCAGTAGGAGGCACTCCGTCCCCGTCTTCAGCAGCGAAGGCTATCGGCGACTCATCTTCTCGTCGGAATAGACCACAGCGGCAGTAGCGAGGCGGTCTTCGATAATGCCGACAGCAAGAGCCATCGGTGGTTGTTCGGTGGTGCTAGTGGCCGGAGCTAATAACGGCAGTTGGGGGTAAAGAAAGGAAGTGGCGGCTGTATGGTGGGGGCATAAGGATGGAGCGGCGGCTGTTCCCTCTTAGGGTTAGGGTTACACACCCTTTAAATACCCGCCTCCATCTATAAGTTTGCCATAATGACAATAATAGTCCCTCCCCATAACATTTTCTTCAAACTTAATCCCATATTTACCATTTAAAGCCTACCCCTGAAAACCCTTACTAATTAAGTCCTAATTTTTACAAAACAGCCCCCATCTTCTAAAATCTTTACAAGACTAATCCAAAATTTACCTTTTTAACCTAGTCTCCAAAAATCTTTTACAAATTAAGTCTAATACTTACCAAATAGCCCCTTAGCCTCCAAAATCTTTTCAATGAAGTCCCAATAGTTACCATTTAGTCCCCGCCTTCCATAATACTTTATAACTAATCCGGAAATTATATTTTTAACCCCCAATCTCTAAAATTGTGACAATTAGCTCTTCGAGACCATCCTTTTATATATAATTATTTACTTTAGGGCTATTATTCATTCATTAATTTGTTTATTTATTTAATAAATAAACAGGGTGTTACAACTCTCCCCCACTTAAATTAGATTTCGTCCTCGAAATCATTCCTTAACATTTCTTATACGCCAAGCCACTCAAGTAACATAGTCATCATCCTGGGCACACCCTAGCCTTCCCAGGGTAGCCGTGACCAATCTTCGGAAAGCCCTACAATCCGCAGGTGAACGAATTACTTGCAACAAGACCACATGTACTCTGTCCGAAATCTGCTGTCTCGAGATGGTCTGAATCCCTGACAGACCCCTCATACTAAATCATTATCGTTGAATCTAGTCTGTTTATCCCTCAACTGACTACTCAACTTCTGATAACCTGTGGTTCCCACTAGAAAACTGAAATCACAAACCCAATTATCCCTGTAGGTCATTTAGCATAACCCAAGCAATCTGGTATTCCGTCCGAACTTGCAACCTAGAACACAAATACTAATGCTGCACAGACGCTGAAACTGCCCGAACACTAAACTGCCTGAAGCAGTATGTTGCCACATGGATGCTTTCCAAAATCTAACGAGACCTCCCTGGTCTTTATTTGTTCACCAATCATCTGAAATACCGGGTTTCTGCTCGGCTGCGGAGCCAAAAGGGCTCCCACTTAGTCGTCTCACACGACTTCTGAACGAGATCCTTCTCTGGAACTAGTTGCGACTAGTTATCATGCCACTGTGTTTCTAACAACCTCCCGATCCAACCGATCGGGTCCATGAGTCGAATCCTGACATTACCGAATTCAAGGCTAAATGTGATTGCTACCCGACCAATGGTAGCCTAATATACCAAATGACCTTACGCAGTCCATTCTTCCTTGATCACATAACTGTAGTGGCGTTCGTAAAGTCTTATCACTGGATCAAACAGATCTAATCCGTCTGGGTAACTCCGAAATCCAATCCGTGGATTTCCATATCCTTACTGCTACACCCGAACGGGTGGGTACTATTGTTCCTTCCGCGTTCTAACAACACGCTCATGCCATCTACCAACCTAGTGATTGCTACGGCTACACCCGTAGTCTCACGACATTCTATCACTATCTGCCCGCTAGCGAATGCTACGGCTACCCCGCAGTCTTACAACACTTTCCATGCTAACTGACTGCTAGTGAATGCTACGGCTACCCCCGCAGTCTTACAACACTTTCCATGCTAACTGACCGCTAGTGAATGCTACGGCTACCCCGTAGTCTTACAACACTTTCCATACTAACTGACTGCTAGTGAATGCTACAACTAACCCCATAGTCTTACAACACTTTCCATACTAACTGACTGCTAGTGAATGCTACGTCTACCCCCGTAGTCTTACAACACTTTCCAAACCGGGTCGATCACGCACTCGACCTAACCCTCAACTGAACTTGAGTCCTAACTGGAGCTCTACCCTGGTTCCCGAAATCTATTGTCTGAGAGTCTCAAAGGCTGACTGCTACTCAGGCCCCCAATGAAAGGCCACCGACTTCTTGGTCAGTCGGGTCAAAGGAACCGCAATCTCGGAGGAGTCCCGTATAAATCTCCGTTAATAACCCGCTAGACCCAGGAAACTCCGAATCTCAGCTGGAGACCTCGGAATCTCCCACTGCATCACAACCTCTATCTTGGCCGGATCGACCAGAATACCCTTCTGGTTGACAAGGTGCCCAAGAGATTGCACCTTGCGCAACCAGAACTCACATTTGGAGAACTTTACAAAAGTCTCTCCCCCACTTAGATTCGACTAAGTTTTCACCGTACGTGAAAATTGAAGGATTCCCAATCCTTCCTACTTCCTAATAGTCCACTGCCGACCATCTGAGCTTACCAATGCTAACGATCAATTACCCGTCCGACCTTACGATCACCCATCCTCTGAAATCTTGATGAGTACTCTTGAAATCTGGTACAGTCTGACGCCTCAGTCCATCTCACATGCTGTTAATTGAAGACCTCAATCTTCACTCTGGCTGACGAATCCTCGTTCCCACTCCCAATCTTGCAGTACCACTGAACTCTAACCGAACACAGCCCATGCGAAAATACAATTCTCCTGAACATCCTATGACCAACAACTTATACATCTAACACCTGCGACTGACACTACCATCTTCATGTCACCAGCTCTGTCCTAGCAACGGTAGTGCCTTCAACTCCAAAGTTCATTCAAAGACAATTGTCGACCATACCTGAACCATGATAGAATCACTGCACACTGACTTCACTGGAGAACTATCGCTCTAACCCTGACCAAATATCCTCTACATAATACCCCGCATAGATCCTGGCGAAGATCTGGAATGATAATGGTACACGCGGAACCCGCTCCACAAGGTACGTCCCTCTGTGGGTTCATCAAGGACCTTTCGGCATGTAGGATGGCATATATGATCCTTGATAACCCAAATACTAGTGGGAAAACCGACCCGAGGTCTGACTTATCCAAACTCACTCACAATTCCAAAGAGATACATATTCCCAACGTCCATCTAGAAGCAGTAGAAGACGACATACCCGCAACATCTGGAGGAATACTGATCACCTTCAACTGTCATGATCAACCTTGCCACACCTGTAGCAGCCTAAACCCTTGGAGTGACAAACTCCCTCGTGCACTTTCTCGTACGCGTTGTACTGAATCCGACCCTGCTGGCCTTTCACCCGATGATCAAAAGTCATGGGTCTCTTCCCGGGACCCTCTACTATACGCACCTAGCACGAACCTTGCTTCTCAAAGTGCTCCACATCGATCTCGCATCTGCAAACTCTTGGGAGTCATATCCTTCAGGGTCTGACACCCTGCCACGCTCACTAGCTCACTTGCCAATGGCTAAGCTGCAATAACTGGAACATCCTCTGTCCCCAAACCGGGTCACAAACTTCTCCCCGAAGCTTTTCAGATTCTCCAGGACTCTCCCCGATTCGAGTATGGATCTTGTGCTTTCAGTAGTACGGGCCCAATACTACCTTCCACACCTATCCATACTTTCCTCAGCAATCCTCCTGGATCCTCCAAGTCACTTCCTCAACTGGTACACCCAAGTCTCACTAAGCCTCACTACTAACCCACAAAAACATATCCTAGGCTTTCTTAGGTTCCCGTACCCACCCAGTCCTCAGCTGCTGAAAGATTCCCAATAATGTCAACTAGCTACCTCATGAATATAGCCACATGCAACAGAGATCAGATAATCGTTCGAGTAAAAGACTCATCCCTAGAACGGTTGGACTCAAACAAGAGCTGCGCAATAGGGTCAAATCCATCACTCTGAGATTATCTAGCCTGTGCCACATGTGACTTAGCATATTCACTTAATAGCTAGCTCACATTACTAAGAGTCCCAAAAAGCACAAAGCAAGCAGCATTCAGACAATGGAAACTCTAACCATAATATTCCAATCAAATCATTATATCCTCTAATCAGGAATCTGTACATGCAATTCAAAGGCTCATACAATCAGGCATAACCTAAACAGGCTATCCTATCACTGACTGATCAGTACTAGCATGCAAGTCTACAAGCACATACAATAGGCATATAAGGCATCCTCCTAGATCCTTAGCCCTAATCTAGCATGCAATTCTCATAATCATATCATAACATAACATATCATAACATGTATGGGTATCTTGGGGAAAACTTACTTGAGCTCGGCTGATTGCACGCATCACACACCTTGTTCTTTTCAAATTTCCTTTCTCTCTTTTCAAATCATTTTCAAAGTTCTTTTTATAAAATGATTTTACTTTTGAAAATTTTCATACCAATTCCTTAGTTTGAGTTCAGACACACCCGAGAGTGTGCCCGAATCCCTCAAACCAAGGCTCTGATACCAACTTGTAACATCCCAAAATTCAAGGCCAAAAATTTCATTTTTAAATAAGTTATTATAAAACCAACTGTAATATCCGGTTTTCCAGGTATATTAATTTAAGCATTTATTTTAAGAATCTTGGGCGGACTCGACGAGTTAGTGCCCCAACTCGTCGAGTGGGATCGTGACTTGGTGACGTGTTTAATGAATGGACTCGACGAGTCGGGTATCTGTCTCACCGAGTCAGCACTGCTGAGGAAAACCCTAATTGTCCGGGTTTGTGGCCTATTTAAAGGCTCTTATGGCCTTCATTTGCGGCCACACTCACCCTTGAGAGACCCTAATCGATCCAGAGAGCTTAGAGAAAGAAAGGGAGCTAACTTCTTCATTTTTGTGCATTCTTGCAAGGAAGAAGGAGAGGGTTCAAGCTTGGCTGTCTAGAAGGGGCTCAGATCTTTCACTATTTCATTCAAGGCTACTGTTGGAGGTATGAGCTCATACCCATTTTTGTTTGATTAGTAGATCTCATTAATTTAGGGTTTCTTTACCCTCTTTTAAGTTGGGTTATGAAATATGTGAAGCCCCCTTGAGGTTTAGACCTCAGATCTGGACCTTGAGAGGTCCAGAGAGTCCCAAGAACCCCGCTTTATGCAGTCACATAAGAATATTGAGCTTAAGACACCATTATGAGGGTTATTTTGTCAAATAGAGCTAGATGTGTGATGCATGATCATAAAGGTCGAACCTTTACATGATTAATGAGCCTTTAGTGCATGGATCTGAAGTTTGGGAAAGTGTCTTGCACTAAATCGTCTGAATGCAAAAGAGTCTTAATAGACTCGCCGAGTCGAGCCGATGACTTGGCGAGTAGCCTAGGGTTTTGTCCCGACGAACTGAGTCAAATGGTGACCCGTCGAGTTAGGGGTTAGCTCGTCGAGTCGGAGCTTGTTGGGGTTTCCATGATCGACTGGACTCAATGAGTCTCCCGAATGCACTCGACGAGTCTGGTCAGAGTTGGAGTTGACTTCTGTTGTCTTTAGGGTTTAGTCAAGATGAGTAAAAGAGGTCAGGAAGGGTAGAATAGTCTTTTACCCATCCGAGAGAGCATAGGAAGGGAATAGTCTAGCCTTTGAGAGCCATTGTTAATTAGAGGTAATTTCTGTATGTGATTAGGCGGAGAATAGATCAGTGTTTCGAGTTTGAGATCATCCGAGTTTACCCGAGGTGAGTCTTCTCACTATACTTTACCTAGAGTGGTAATTATGTGTGACCAGAGGGTCTTATGTGCTTGCTTGAGTTATGCATGATTGTGTGATATATATTGTATGCTATTATATTTGTTGCTTAGACCGGACCGGAGGGTCCAACGAACTATGAGGCCAGATGTTCCTCAATCATTCCGGACTCGAGGGTCCAATGAGCTAGACCGGACCAGAGGGTCCAACGAGCTACGGGACTGGAGGGTCCCGCTAAGACACATAGACCGGAGGGTCTTACAGAGTATAGCCTCAAGTGGTGAATTGTTGTATGTGGTATTTTGGGGAACTCACTAATCATTCGTGCTTACCGTGTTATGTGTTATGTGTTTCAGGTACCTCAGAGGATCCCGGGAAGGCACCGACGTGATTGTACACACACTCTTGTTATGGAGCTATGTTTGTGGATCATGGATTTGAATAATTGTTTTGAAAACTTGTTGGTTGATTTTGAGAACTTATGATGAGACATATGTTTTTATGTGTATTAAAAATGAAAATTTTGGTTTGAAAATCATGTCGTTACACCAACAGTATAAGAAAACATCCATAATATCATGTCATGTCAAAACCAAAGTAGAAATAATCAAGACTTGTTATCAAAAAACAATATCAGAGTGTAATCCCAAAGATCTCATGTGTGGAAAACGATAGTGTGATGCGCTGCGATCGAACCGACTCCTTTCCTTTAAAAACGAGTACCTGAAACCAAAACTGTAAACCGTAAGCACGAAGCTTAGTGAGTTCCCCCATCATACCACATACCGTACAATCATATAACATACATACTACCAGGCATATCTGGGTGCCCGACCTACCCCTTCGGTCCTCTCGACCGATGACCTTGCCTAGCATATCTGGGTGCTGGCCTACCCCTTCGGTCCTCTCGACCGGTGACCAGGAGCTGACCTCCCCTTCGGTATCTTTCAACCGGTAACCGGGGACTATTTCACCCCTACCACTACCACATAAAACTATAGCATATAAACATAAATCACATACTGCCAAGCATATCTGGGTGCTGGCCTACCTCTTCGGTCCTGTCGACCGGTAACCGGGGACTATTTCACCCCCTATTACTACCACATAATATCATATCACATATATCATAATCTGGCTAGCATGGCTGGGTACTAAACTACCCCTTCGGTCCTATCGACCGGTAACCGGGGACTATTTCACCCCCTACTATCACTCTCACATAAAATCATATCATACTAGCACATAAACATTACAGGTAGTAGCAAACATAGACAATTATCACAAAGACAATCATCTAACAACTCCTACTGGTGGGCCGGCATTGTGGCCATAGACCCACCCCTACTAGAAGGTAACTCACCTCACAATGTTGAAGTCTCGTAGACACAATCCCAGTTGCTGGATGATAGATTCTCGAACTGTCAATATCAAACATCACCCAATTAATAATTGGGTCCCAACACATTACCATAAATATATACTTGGATAATTACTACATTACCCCAAGGTTGGCTTTATTCAAGCCCAAGGCCCAATCCATAGGCCCAAAGTCAAGTAGGAATCAACACCCCACATATGGGTCTTACCTCAAAGCCCATTAATTATTCTAGTCCATATGCTTGATCTTGGATGGTCCATTAATAACCCAATCATCAAGGCCCACTAGAAAGGCCCAACAATAAACCCAACTGAAATTAGGGTTTCTCATAAAATGATGATTAGGGTTAAGTTTCCTACTTAACCCATTAAGGACTTAATCCACTAAGGACTTAATCCATTAAGTCCAATATTGCTTAGATTAATTTTTGCCAACGATTATTATTTAATATTTCAAGTTATCAAATAATTCCCGTGTGTGTGTCCCGATTAATTCTCAAAATTAGGGTTTTATTGGCATTAGGGTTTTCCAAACCCTAATTAGGGTTTCCAACCCAAATACTAGCTCATTTATGAATTTGTTGGGCTTTTAGGAAAATCAGGCCTTTATTGGGCCTATTAGGCCCACTAGAATATCATTAAGCCTATTAGTCACATGCTTGGGCTTTTAGGTCCATTAAGCTTCATTGGGCCTATTAGGGCTCACAAGGCCCATTAGGGTTTCAAGCACCCCAAACGAATCAAACTCGACGAGGCAAGCACACCGCCACCCGACACGGCGGCCGGTGGTGGTTTGACTTTCCTTTCATTATTCCAATTTTTACAATTACAATGAACTCACGAAATAAACACACACACACACGATACTAAATAAACACACACCCGCAACCACCCTTGTGGTGGTCGGTGGTGGTACACGGTGGTAGCCACCACCTCACGGTGGTGGTGATGCCTTTTCCGACCAAATAAACACCCACACACATACTTCTGATCTACGAGATGCACCTCAGCCACCCTCCCGGTGGCTCACAGTGACAACAGCAATAGATTTGGGGACGTCAGCCACCACCTTACAGTGGTGGCGGTGGTCTCTTTTTGGTTCTCAGTCAAGCAGCAGCAGCTCAAGCATCCACGACGGTGGCTATCGGTGGTAGAACGGAAAGGAAGAAGGAAGAGAGTGGTGGCAGTAAACGACGGCCCTAGTCGCGCCTATAGCCGGCGGCAGCAACTCGAACAGCAACAATCTCGGCTATGTTGACGCGTCACGGCGGTTTTTGTTTTGACGAAGATGGCGGCGACTGGTTGCTGATGGCGATCGGTGAAGGAACGAGAGGGGTGGTGGAACCGTGAGCGACAGAAGCAGCAGCAGGAGGCGCTCCGTCCCCGTCTTCAGCAGCGACGGCTATCGGCGACTCGTCTTCTCGTCGGAATAGACCACAGCGGCAGTAGCGAGGCGGTCTTCGATAATGCCGACAGCAAGAGCCATCGGTGGTTGTTCGGTGGTGCTAGTGGCCGGAGCTAATAGCGGCGGTTGGGGTAAAGAAAGGAAGTGGCGGCTGTATGGTGGGGGCATAAGGATGGAGCGGCGGCTGTTCCCTCTTAGGGTTAGGGTTACACACCCTTTAAATACCCGCCTCCATCTACAACTTTGCCATAATGACAATAATAGTCCCTCCCCATAACATTTTCCTCAAACTTAATCCCATATTTACCATTTAAACCCTACCCCTGAAAACCCTTACTAATTAAGTCCTAATTTTTACAAAACAGCCCCCATCTTCTAAAATCTTTACAAGACTAATCCAAGATTTACCTTTTTAACCCAGTCTCCAGAAATCTTTTACAAATTAAGTCTAATACTTGCCAAATAGCCCCTTAGCCTCCAAAATCTTTTCAATGAACTCCCAATAATTACCATTTAGTCTCTGACTTCCGTAATACTTTATAACTAATCTGGAAATTATATTTTTAACCCCCAATCTCTAAAATTGTGACAATTAGCTCTTCGAGACCATCCTTTTATATATAATTATTTACTTTAGGGCTATTATTCATTCATTAATTTGTTTATTTATTTAATAAATAAATAGGGTGTTACAGCATCTGCGACTACATTGGCCTTGTCGGAATGATAGCGAATTTCGCACTCGTAATCATTGAGTAGTTCTACCCATCGTTGTTGTCTCATGTTTAGTTTTTTTATCGAAGATGTGCTGAAGGCTTTTGTGATCTGTGAAGACTGTGCATTTCATACCATAAAGGTAATGTCTCCAGATCTTCAGAGCAAAAACCACTCCTACCAGTTCAAGGTCGTGTGTGGTATAGTTGACTTCTTGGTTCTTAAGTTGTCTTTAGGAATAGGATATGATCTTTCCTCACTGCATAAGAACGCAGCCTTGCCCTTGCTTGGACGCATCGTAGTAGACTACGAAATCTTCTGTCCCTTCTGGGAGGGACAAGATCGGTGCGCTGAAGAGGGCTCACTTTAGTGTCTGGAAAGCAATTTCTTGTTTCTCTTCCCAACTGAAGGTCACACCCTTCTGGGTCAAGGTGGTGAGTGGCTTTGCGATCTTTGAGAAGTTTTGGATGAACCTCCTGTAGTAGCCAGCGAGACCTAGAAACTGATGAATCTCTTTTGGAGTTCGTGGGGTCGTCCATTTTTCGATAGCCTTGATCTTGGAGGGATCAATATGCATCCCTTCCTTGCTGACTACATGACCTAGGAATTCCACCTTTCGAATCCAAAACTCGCACTTCGAGAACTTCGCATACAATTTCTCTGCATATCGACTCGGGGTTGCTGGAGTAGTAGAAACAGTGGTAGGAGTAGAAGTAGGAACAGTAGCAGGAACAATAGCAGTGTGTACTGCCACAGTTTGTTGCTTCTTAGAAGGCTCTTGTGATGATTGCCCCTTTCGTTTATTCCAGAACTTCTTTTTGCTGCCTCCTTCTTCGGGCTTTTCAGGAACAGCTGGCATGGAGCCTTGACGAACTCCATGATCTACAAGTGTCCGCACCAGACGCTTGGCACTATCGAATGTAAGTGGATTGGAGGCAATAATGTTTCCTTGAGTTGGGGGAGTTAACCCCCAGATGTATCTCTCCACCTTCTTACTCTCCGGGGTGACCATCCTGGGACACAGTAGAGCCACGTCACTGAATCTGGCAGTATATGCATCAATATCAGAGTCCTTCATCGTCAGACTCCAAAGTTCCTACTCTAACTTTTGTATTTCGCTGCGAGGGCAATATTCTACCAACATTAAAACTTTCAAATCTTCCCAGCTCATGGCATTAGCTACTGGGAGAGATAATGACTTAGCATAACTGTTCCACCAAGAGAGAGCTCTATTCAAGAAAGTGTATACTGCAAACTTCACCTTGTTAGGTTCAGAGCACGCACATATTTCAAACACCGATTTGGTTTTCTCGAACCAGCGAGTCAGAGCAATAACACCTCCGGTGCCATCATAGGATTTGGGTTTAGCATTCAGAAAATATTTATAAGAACACTCCCTTGGGTGTCCAAGACTTTCCCCGTGATTAGAGTTGTGAGAACTGCTACCGGCTCCACTAGTACCACTGGCGTTAATTTGCATCATGGCAGCAGCCACGGCGGCGGTTACTGCTGTTTGGAAGACAGCAGGATTATACTATGGAAGTGGTGGCGGTGGTGGATTTGGTGGATTGTTGTTGAAACGCCTATTTGATTTACGTGGCGGCCTCTTTTTCTATAAGATTTAGAGAGGAAACAATGATAAGTCCTCTATAGGAGTTATGAGTCAGGTGATATTGAACAAGATATATCTTAGTTCTAAACATATCATATAATATCCTGATTTTCATAGTGTTCTGCGATTTACAATAGAACTTTACTAAAATAAGTAAGCAATCCCAATTTCAGTTTATGGAATTTTTACTAACACTTCTAAGGAATTTGTATTGTATAACTCATACTGGGTCCCCCTATAATCACATAGTGCATAAAAATTATATATAAATAAAACCAAATAGACCTTTGAATAAGTGATTCTACTCTAAGTCCACAACCAAACAAGGAACAAGAAGTAAAGCTAAATCACAAATTCTAAGTCTATACAATCTTAATTATACATAACTCTTGTATACACTTTGTAATTATTGATCTACCAGTATGAGTCGTTTGTTTTCACATGATTGATTTTAGTAAGAAAGACCTTCTTGAATATTGTTGTTTCAATGTTATAGTGCTATAAAATACACCTATAGTATTTTAACTTTATGTTTGGTTCTAGAGTTCTTCTGGTATATATAGATTTGGTAAGTTTTAGACTTGTTGCAACATTACGATCACTCCCAAACAAATGTTAGTCGTATCTCAAATAAATATAGTTGATCAGACTATATTTATCCCAGATATGATTACATAACTGTCTAGGTTTGACTGTAGTGTCCAACATCTAAATACTTCTGTTTTGTTCTTCTTGTGATACTTGTTCTAGTATGTATGCTTGTTCGTATACTTCTCGTAAAATACTTATATGTTAAAAGTATACTTTTAGCCAGAGCACTTCGGCCCCATTGTATTTATAGTTGTATATGTTTTTATGGGTTGATATACTGAGTTCACTATAGACAATGCTCTGATACCAATCTGTCACACCCCCAAACCGGAACGGCGGAAACGTTCAGGGGCGGATGATGTCATGTACAGTATCACAACAATTGCATAATAGTAATCAAACTACAACAACCATGTATTAATAAAGTATAAGTTTTTACATATATGTTCAATTCATTGTATAAAAGTTTAAAGACATGAGTCTATAATGCTCCGTCTTCTCAAAAACTCGTGGATGTACCTGTCTACTGATTTGCTGAGAATACAAGTAGTTTTGAAAAGAGTGTCAACATTTAAGTTAGTGAGTTCATAAGCGTATTTGTAATTGAAATTTGTCGTTCTTCTTTGAAAATGTAAACATGTTTTTCCCAGAAAATCCTATATTTTCTGTTGTAATATGTTGTACTCAAAACGTGTAAATGTTATTGTACTCTGATATAGTATGTTATAGTTTTAGTCCATATGAAACCATGAAAAGTATGTTTTCTCTGTACTGACTTAGTATTTAGTATTTGTACTTGTAAATACTGTATTATAGTTTTATTATTTAATAAAACTATATGAAAATATTTACTTATTCTTACACTAATCGTATTGTTGAATACCAAATTTTGAGTTATCATAACCATGCTTGATGACCTAAGATGGCCTGAACACAACGTTCTTCAGGCATCGCAATCGGTATGACATTTGTCACCTTAGGCCTACCGGTCTAGCTGTTGCAAGCAGCTCAGGTGCGGGATTGTCAGTCTCGTATAGATCTATACACAAGTGTCACGCTCTCCCTCCAGGAGACTCTAGTTATAATTTCAGGACTTGGTACTTAGATAAGTACGTGAAGTGTGTCTCACAAATGCTATATTGACGGTTATGTGTAGAATAATAAAAAGTTATTTTGTAATAGATAAGTTGTAAGTATATCTCATAAACTACATTTAATATGGTTTATATAATTGTTTTCCGTAAGTTATTCTTAATATATAAAGCAACATAAAATATGAAAAGTTACATCATATGAAAAGTTATGTTTGTTTTCTATATTGTAATCTGAACTTTGAAAAGCAACATGTAAGTTCCATAAACTATACCTATTATAGTTTATATATTTGTGTTTTACTGAAACGAAAATCTTTGTATTGTTAACAATTCGGTAAGTTTAAATTGAAAAATCTGTAATACGGTTGTCCTGTGAAATTCAATATTTATACCCGAATGGTACTAAAATAGTTTGCAAAAATTATATTTTTTTTAACAAGTTTAAAAATTATATTTTTTTTAACAAGTTTAAAAATTATATTATACTTATATAAATATAATATTTATATAATTATGATTAAATAGACAGTAGAATAAATAATTCTATCCCAAGCCCACAACCAAACAAGGAACAGGAAATGGAGTCAAATTATCAATTCTAAGCCTGTTGAACCCTAATTATATAATTTATATATATAAATATATAATTTTAAAAACGGCAACAATTAATAAATATTGAAAACATTTAGATATTAACATAATTTTCTTGTGTTACACTTGTATTCCCCCCTAAAACAGTGAAATATCATGAAAACGTAGGGGTATGAACTCACCTCGTGTACGTGTTTCTGGTTAGAGTCGATGTGGTTGCGATGATTCCCAGTATAGAATACGTGTAATTAACCGTATCCTAATTATATTTTACACATAATTGTATCCATAAATTAGAATGCTAATAATTTAACATGATATATAACACTAGATTGTATAGATTACTTACAAATTGTGAAGAAGTTCTTATGAAAGTTTGAAGGTTTCTGGGTAACTGCTTGCAGATGCGAATGATTTGATATGTGTTTTGAGAGCATATAAGTGAAATAATTTTACTGTATGTGTCAAATGAATTTATTTGTATCTTAAGTATGAAGGAAACCCATGAGGCAGTGAATGTGAGGCTTACGGTGGTAAGCACATTGGGAAGCTAACTATGGATAAGATATGAAGATATTTGAAGACTTTACGGTCCTACACTCCCAAAAATGAAGTGTTTACGGTTTTAGATCAAAAGGAAATGAGTTTTAGGATATATAGTCAAAGGGAAAAGAGTTTTCACTCATGGTCTTCTAGAAATGAGGTGTTTTTGGATCTACCTTATTGGGTTTTCGCCCCAAATGGGCTTCACGATGAGTTTTCACCCTTAAAGGGATTTTGCTTGAGTTTTCGCCCAAAATGCAAACCGTAAACCCCTTCATGAATTGATTTAAATACGTAAACACCATCTTGTATTAATGTCCAAACTGTAAACCATGTTGGAATTGATTACATTGGGCGAAAACTCATTTATAAGGGTTATTTATGTTTTAAACCCTTAGTCTTTTAACTTATGTTCATTTATACTACTCTAATTTAGCTTAGGTTTCAATCCCTACTTCTTTGTTAGCTATTTAAACAAGCCCTAAGGCTATATATAATACAATGCAACAAGGATTGAAATGTAGTTTTCACTAGTACTTGGCTAGGGTTTAGACTTTTATTTTAATAAGTTTGATTTACATTGACTTGAAATAACGGGTTATTATATCTTCCAGCTTTATAGATTCCCTGTGATTTTCCTTGATTCGAGTATGGATCCCATGCTTTCAATAGTACGGGACCAATACTACCTTCCACACCTATCCATACTTTCCTCAAGAATCATCCTGAGTTCTGTAAGTCACATACTTATAATAATACTCCTAATACCCATTACACATTGTACTACCCACACTAAATCACTTCCTAGGCTCTCCTAGGATTCCCATCTCATCCTGCCATCAGCTGCTGAAGGACTCCAACTAATCTCAGGTAACTACTTCATGAATACAACTACATGCAACAATACTTAAATAATCTTTTGACTAGAAGATCCTTCCCTATAACGGTTGGACTCAGACAAGTGTTGCGAAATAGATTCGAATCAGTTATTCTAGAACTATTTAACCTTTGTAGCATATAACTTAACGTATTTATCTACTAGTTAACCCACGTCTATATAACCCCTGCAAAGCACAAACAAGCAACTTTCGAGCAGTAGAACTCTACAGGCAACAAGGCGTCAAAAGGCATCTTCCGTATTAGGCGTCTCTCCTAATAGGTATTCTAGCATGTATTTCTAATATATCACTAATACACATAAAACAAGTGTGGGTATCTTAGGGAAAAACTTTCATTGGGCTCTGGCTGATTGTACACATCGCATCCCCTCTGTTGAACATTTTAAAATTAATTATGAAAAAATATTTTGCAGATCCATGCTTTGAGTCTGGAATCACACAAGTGTTCATTTAGTTCTCTCAACCCAGGGCTTTAATACCAACTTGTTGCATCCTAAAAACCGTGACAAAAATTTTTATTATTATAAAAATATTGCCATAAGAATCTATTGATAAATAACCATTTTTTTTCAAATCATACCCAAGAAAATCAGAGTATCAAGTCAATCTCTCAAAACATAAAACCATAGGAGGATGTGTACGATCACGCCTTAATCTTGCCCCGATCATCAGAAGTACCCGAAAACATTGAAATCAACAACTGTAAGCCAAAGTTCTGTGAGTCTCCACCAAAATATCCCACACAACAAAACATAAACAATGAATGCACACTGTGCCCACAGAACAAAACTTGATTGCCCCTAGGACCACAGTCTCCCGACTGGATTACCCCTCGTCCACAGTCTCCCGACCGGATTGCCCCTGGCCTATAGTCTCCCGACTAGATTTCCCCTGGGTTTTTTGGCCTATAGCATAAATTTGTATCGCCTAAACCCAACCGCACTATGTCGACATATGCAACAGATAAACAATAACTAGAAATACAGGTAATCATACAGATCTACCAAATCTAAAAAACCATTGTAGCATAATAACATCCTATACACAAGGATACATAACACAATCTAGTGGGAGAAGATTGGTGCTTTTGACCTACAAGTATAGTGAGAAAACTCAGCTCGAAGTCTAGAAGATAGCCGAACTGATCAGAGATCAAAATACTGGCTCTAAGGGTCACCTATACAACAAACAAGGATTGAGTCTAAGGTGTTGTTTGTTTTTTCTGAGGCAAAATGTCTGCAGTCTGCGGACCACATCTGTAGACATTTGCAGTAGAAGAGGTGGACCAAACGTCTGCAGTCTGAAAAAAGAAGACTGTTTGTTTTTTTAACATCTGCGGGCTACTAAAATAAACTGAAATCTAAATAAACTGATTTTTTTAAACTTCAAAGTGATTTTTTAATATTTTTATGACTTTGTTATAAATAATTAACGAATCTAGATCAACTTTTATGTATTTTTGTATAAAAAATAAAAATAAAAATTGTATGAATTAATGTATATATTTGATAAAAACCTACAACTTTGGTTGCAAAGTTATAACTAAACATTATAATTAGTGATCAAAGAATTTGATACATAAATGGATGGAAATAAACTTCGATTTTTTCAATTAAATCCATTAAAAACATACCATAAATATTTTCTCGAGAAATTGACGATACTGTATTAAATAATGTTTTACAAAATTTGGCAAAAAAATATAAGAATATATTATGATTTTTTTTTCATATTTATATAAACAACTTCAACGACTATTATTTTAATAAATCTTTATTAATAAATTTGTCAAAAATATCATGTTTGTATCGTCGAACGTTTTTTTTTAAGTTTTGTAATTTTTTTTTTTTTCAAATTGTTTATCATTAATAAAGTTGGAAAAAATATAAATTAAAAAAAACTTAAAAAAAATAAAGATATATATGTTTTTTAGGCTTGAAGATGTCTGAAGATGTTAGAAGACTCTGATCCATATCTGCACCAAGAAGAGGGCGCGCAGACATTTTTAGGTCTGCAGTCTTCAAAAAAATAAACAGTCTGCGGAGACTAATGTCTGCGCGTGGTCTGCGCGGCGCAGACAGAAGAGGCCACGCAGATCTGCTGACAAAAAACAAACACTACCTAAAACTACACCCTAAAACCCTCAATTTGACCTAAAGTCAAATATTGTCAAAGTCAACGGTCAATAGTCAAAAGTCAATAGCCATTCGCCACGATATGGGCAACTTTATGCCACACCTTGCGAATAATAGGGCAAAATACCAAACGTCACGGGGTTGGAGATCAAACCTCCACGCCGTGGGAACTGTCCAGACCAGCTTAATCTATTAAGAGTTTAAACCTTTACCCCACCCATCTATACTTTCCAGAAGGCTTTCATACTCCTCAAAGGACATAAAAATCGTAGCTTTATAGACATGCATGTACAATGCATGTCTTGAACTAAAGCTAGGTCAAAAAGGTGAAAAATTAGGGCAAGATCGCATGCAAGAGTTCAAAGCTCGACCAAACTGCAGATCCATCACGTCTAACTACAAATGGACTATGGGGATCCGTAAAGTTGGCAACTTTACGGAACCCCAACCTTGCAAATAGCCTAAACATGAAGAAAATCACAAGAAAACCAAGATCTAAGAACAAGGCGTCATTGAGTTTAGAACTTGAGGAATTACAAGAGTCCAAAAAATGTGTGCAAAGTGGATAGGGAGAGTTGCTTGCTGAAACAAAGCTTCAAGGGTGACCGTCTACTTCTGCAAGACACCATCAAACACCTCAAAAGCTTAAAAGTTAACCATAGAAGCTAAAGTTTGCTTTGGAGGCTGGGGAGAGAGAGTTAGAGGCTGAGGGTGGGCAACCCTAGCTGTCACATCCCTTAAATAGGGTACAAACCTTGAAATTAGGGTTTGTAAATAAGTAGTTCCCACACTGTGTCCACTACACTGCCACGTCGTGGCACTTCACCAAAGATGCACATTTTTCATGGCCCTTGCTACGTCGTGGAGACTACATCCCCACGTCGTGACCTAGAAATGAAACTACAGATTGTAGGAAGAATTGAAGTAGAAAACTGATTGTTGTGATGGATGTGACAAATAAGATGTTAATATTGATACTTGTTTGCGTCATTATTAGCCCAATGTTATGTTCCTGTTTGGCCCATCAAATTTAAATAATGTTTTGACCTAAACACCCTTAATGAACACGATTGGACGAGAATTATTATCGCAGTCCTTACCGAAATTCAAGTCCTCGTCGGGTCTGAAGTTATATATATATATATATATATATATATATATATATATATATATATATATATATATATATATATATATATATATATATATATATATATATATATATTCAAATTAGAACAATTATCAGTTATATAATTTAGAACGCGAGAAAATATCCGGGCCACATATATTTTTTTTCCACAAAACCCTCTGCATACAAACGCGACAAAGGAACTTAATATGCATACGTGAATATAAACTGCCACCACTGCAACTACCAATGGACCATATATTTCTTTTTGCCGCAAAACTCTCCCGCGTACTGGCACGAGTATATGTGTATTCTCAAGTGATTATTCATATATGAATATTATATGTTCTGTGATCCCTGTACGCTGGAGCGCTTAAGCGGCAAATTTGTGATATGTGATATTATATTTACCTTTATATATATATATATATATATATATATATATATATATATATATATATATATAGGCTTAGGTTATTATATTCAAAGTAATTATTGTGTTATTGTATGCATAAATGTGGGCCAATCATTTTACTTATTTTAATAAAGTGATTAATACATATTATTGAATTAAATATAATTGAAAAATACCATCTAATTTAACTAGAAGGGTATTTTAGTCAATTAACATAGATTTAATAAAGAAAATTTGCATATTTTAAGGGATCATAGATTCTATTAATTTTAGAAATCCGATTTTAGAAATTATAAGGTTTTTAATTCGGACATTCTAACAGAATATGTTTAAGTATGTTCAAAAATAAAAATATTCTTGAACCACAAAATAATAAAAATATTCTTGAACATATTTCTTGATCATGACTTTAAAAATTTCTTGTAGAATAACAAAATTTCTCGAACCATCAATTGAATAATTAAAACAAAAATTAAATTAATTCTTATAGAATACATGTAACAATTGCTAAAAATTATATTTATTGTTAAAGAATAAAACTAAAAAAACTTTCAAATCTGGAAAAAAAAAACATCAAAATCTAACAAAGACACTAATACATTCTAAAAGAATAATGTTGCTAAGAGGCGTCTTTCAAATTTCGTGGTCCGTTCTTCAAGCATCAGCTTCTGTAGAAACAAATCCAATGAATAAATTAGTGAGAAAATATCTATATTCCATTCCAACATAATTGGAATTCGTGATTCCATTCTGATAGAATTGGAATTCATTTACCAATAATTATATTAATTCGGAGAATTCTAACAGAATATGTTCATGATTAACATAAAAAACATTATTTTCTGATAAAATACTATAAACGAAGAAATACCATTCAGTTCAAGCATTTTAGCGAGCGCTTGGTGTGCATCAAAACAACTTTCAATTTCGGATGAGAGGGTCATTCCAGGTTTGTTCCAAGGCCGTCGATTATACCCCAAACCCAAGCATAGGTTCTCTTGTGAATCACAGTCAATGAATGTTCGTGGGTCAGAGTGCGAGCCTAGTTTCGTTCGTTCGCAGTTTGGCATCCACAAATCATCAATTTTGACTTTTCTTTTGACATGCAAGAACAACTGCTCAATCTGTAACGCCCCATTCCTGGTATGTAATTTAAATATTGAATTTCCTTTCTTAAGGGTTACTCGACGAGTCAGTAGCCCCGACTCGTCGAGTAGAAGCGGGAATGCACGTGGATTTAGTGGGGCGACTCGACGAGTCCATTCCCGACTCGGCGAGTCTGCCAGTCTGGATGTAACCCTAATTCTTAGGGTGTGTACCCTATTTAAACGTCCTTATAGCCCCCATCCCAGCCTCCAGCACCTCTAGAGCGTTCCCCCTCAAAACCCTAGCCCTCCATTGGTGAGTTGAGTGATTCCTTCTTGATTTTGAGTGTTTTGGTGTATTCTTGGAAGTGTAGAAGAGAAGGAAGGAGAGAAGGTGCAAAGGAGAAGAAGGAGATCCAGAAACTATCTTCCATTTGCTACTTCATCTGGTAATAAAGCCTCTACCTTGTTTATTTTCCTACTAGATCTTCATATATGCTTGTTTTTCCACTTTTGGGACATTTCAAGGTCAAAACTTGAGATTGGACCTCCATTTAGGGTAGTGAACTATAGATCTGGACATCATTGAGCTCCAGGAGCTCAAAGTAGCTACCTTTATGCAAAGCAAGGCCTTGTTCCAAACCCTAGGTTCCCCTTTCTAGCTTATTTTGGTGTTTTAGCTTCATACCTCTATGCATGTACGTAAAGTTGGCAACTTTACGTGTTATATCGGCCCTAGAAGCTCAGATCTATGAATTTGATGCACTGGAATCGATTAGAATCAACTGTATAGTGAAGACATGCATAGGACTCGACGAGTCGTTCATTGGACTCGGCGAGTAGGAGTGCAAACTCCCGATTTCTCCGATTTAAGAGTTGCGAGTTGAATCATGAGTGGAAGAGGACTCAGTGAGTTAGAACAAGGATCTGAAAGTAGAAGGACTCGACGAGTCTACGCCCCGACTCGGCGAGTCGAGTCGCGAGTTAGAGAATTGTGAGTTAGGGAACTCGGCGGGTCCATAGTAGGAATTGGCGAGTAGAGCCAACCTAGAAGTTGACTCTGACCAGGACTTTGACTTTGACCACGGGGTAAATTGGTCATTTACTCCATGAGGAATCATCAGTTGATTCAGAATGTTATGTGATTGTAGCCGGGGAGTCGCCGGAGCAGCGGGCAGGGATTTCTCACTCGGGATATCAGCAGCCACTTATACGAGGTGAGTTCTCCTTCAGTAGAAACGGGTCTACGACACCAAGGCCAGCCCGTAGTGTGATATGATGGTAGCTGAGTGTGGGCGGGGCCCGTATCCTATCCTAGCAGAGTGTGGAAGACGCCCGTATCTCATAGTAGTAGTTAAATAGGATGTATGAGCAGTAGATTAGCTTTACATGTTGTCTGTGTGATACTTGTATGTTGGGTTTAGTAGTTGAGTGTGGGCGAGGCCCGTACCTCATCATAGTCGAGTGTAGGCGAGGCCCGTATCTCGAAGTAGCTGAGCATGGGCGAAGCCCGTACCTCAGAGATAGTGGAGTGTGGACGAGGCCCGTATCTCCTAGACAGTGGAGTGTGGGCGAGGCCCGTATCTCCTAGATAGCGGAGTGTGGGCGGGACTTGTATCTCCCAATTAGCGGAGTGTGGGCGAGGCCCGTATCTCCTAGTTGCATGCTATGTGTAGATGGTATGTGGTAGATTGGGAGACTCACTAAGCTTTGTGCTTACTGTTTTCAGTTTTGGTTTCAGGTACTTCCACTAGCACTGGGAAGGGCTTGGGATGATCGCATGGCACACACCACAGTCTTCAGCCTGGGAGCTAGACTCTGATATTTGGATATGAGATTTGATTTGAGACAGATACTATGATGTTTATGATACATGATTATGATTTTACTTATGATTTTGGATGGTTGATGGCTTTAATAATGTTTTGAAAATGAAATTTTTGGGTTGTATTTTTGGGATGTTACAAGTTGGTATCAGAGCCTTGGTTTGAGGGATTCGGGCACGCTTTCGGGTGTGTCTGAACTCAAACTAAGGAAATGGTATAAGGTTTTCAAAATGAAATCATTTTCGAAAAGAATTTTTGAAAAAGAAACTTAAAAAGAGAAAAGAGTTTTGAAAAAGAGAAAAGGATGTGGTGCATGCAATCAGCCGAGCTCAAGTAAGTACTCCCAATTTACCCATACAAGTTTATGTTATGATTATCAGTTTTAGTAGAACAGCATGTTAGATTAGGGCTAACGATCTAGGAGGATGCCTTATGTGCCTGCTATATGTGTTTCAACTTTATGAGAACTGCATGCTAGTACAGATTAGACAGGAGGATAGCCTGAGTAGTATATGCTTGATTATGTGCACTGGATGTCTGAATGCTGCTTGCTTTGTGCTTTTAGGATTTCTAGTTGTCTTTCACTAGCTAGAAAACAAATATTTTAAGTTACATATTGCAAGGACTAAAGAATTCCAGATGGTTAGGTCTAGCCCTATTTCGCAGCTCTTATTTGAGTCCAACCGTTGTAGGGTAGGATCTCTCATTCGAAGAATTATCTAGTCTGAGTGATATGTAATAGTATTTGCGAGCTAGTTAAGGGAAGAAAGCAGGGACTTCTTACGCAGCTGATGGCGGAGAGTGGGTTGGTGATTTCCCTAGGGCAAGCCTAGGAAGAGCGTAGCAGAGATCAATAGCAGTAGAAGGGACTTGGTGGAGTCAAGGCAGTTCTTGAGGAAAGTACGGATAGATGTGGAAGGTAGTATGGGCCCGTACTGCTGAAAGCAGAGGATCCATACTCGAATCGAGGAAGGGTGAGGCAAAACCAGGAAACTTGTGGTAGATGTGATCCCTCTAGTTATATGTTTCAGAATGGTGGTTTTACGCCCTAGTCCAGCAGTCGGCAGTTCAGGTGCCGGAGAGGGATCAGGTTCAGGCTCGGGAGCCGAGCATTTGGATGAGCAGACCAGAGAGTTCATCTCTTCAGAGGTCACGCGTAGCATACTTGAGCAGACTCCTGTGATCTTTGGATCGGTCAAGGAGGGTATTCTTGAGCTGTTGGATGAGAGGTTGAGTGCGTTCCGCACTATGATGGTGACTATGATGGGGGTCACGTACTTTGACCTTCAGGGAGTTCCGGGCTTGTGGAGCTCCAGATTACCAGGGGGCCCGGGACCCCATTGTGAGTACCAAATGGTTGGCTGATGTGGCCAATGCCTTCCGCACTAGCAGATGTCCCGAGGGGGACAAGGTCCGACTTGCATCCTGTCTTCTGAAGGGCAGGGCACGTGATTGGTGGGAGGAGGTCGGACATGTCATTGGGGATGATGCAACCTTTGATGCTATGACCTGGACGTTTTGTGGCCCGGTTCAGGGCCGAGTTTGCACCTGTCATAGAGGTGCAGCAGCTTGCTAGGGAGTTCCAGGATCTCCAGCAGACGACGGAGACAGTGGCGGAGATTACCACCAAGTTTAGGGAGAGGGCTCTTCTCGTTCCTCAGTACGCGGCAGATGAGGAGATGAAGAAGGCCTCGTACCATGAGATGTTGAGGAGTGATATCAGACAGTTTGTGAGCCGGTCCAGCTGTAAAACGTTGGATGACATGATTGCGAGGGCTCGTGAGAGGGAGATTGATCTTGAGATGGAGAGAAAGAGGAAACCAGAGGTAGTGTCTAGTTCAGATAGCTCGGGCAAAAGGCCCAAGACAGATTCCCGAGGGAAGGGCCAGCAGGGCCGAGGCCGCTGCGGCAAGTGTGGTAGGTCACACGATGGGGTGTGCAGGGCAGGGAGTTCGGGCTGCTTCAAATGCGGCCGAACAGGTCATATAAGCAGGGATTGTACTGCTACTTCTACCGTTACTACCATGTCACTTTCTGATCTGATTTGCTTTCAGTGCAATCAGAGGGGCCATAAGAGGTCCCAGTGTCCGAGCTTAGCAGCAGTAGGGAAGGTGGCGGCACCCGCCCCTGCTACATTAAGGATTACAGACGGCCGTCAGGGTCGGACCGAGGCGCCAGTGGCGAAGAGTAGAGCCTTTCAGCTGACAGCAGAGGAGGCGCGAGCGACTCCTGATGTGGTGACGGGTATGTATTTTCCTCTTATCTCTGTTTTTGATATAGTTTGTTTCTCATGATTATGTGTTTGTGTATAGTGTCGTTCTTAGTGAACGGCATTTCAGCTACGGTATTGTTTGATTCGGGGGCTACCCGATCATTCGTTTCGCTCGCATTTAGCAAGAGATTTAGCAGAGCTCCATGGGAGCTGGATTGTCCACTTGATGTTGAGATAGCCGACGACATGACCGTCAGGGTCGCGAAAGTCCATAGGGGATGTACATTACGGCTGTATGACGAGCAGTTCATGGTGGATTTGGTTCCTATTCCCTTACGAGGGAATAAAGTTATAGTAGGTATGGATTGGTTGAGCCCGAACGAGGCAGTGATCGACTGTGAGCGCCAGTTGGTGAGGGTTCACACTCCTAGCATGGGAGAGTTAGTGATTCAGGACGAGAGGTCGTAGCGCGGATCGATTCTTTGCTCAGCAGCGAGAGCGAGGCGCTATTTCCAGCAGGGATGCACATGATACGTCGCCTATGTTATGGATACCCGGGAAAAGGGTAAGGCGACAGTTGATGATGTACCAGTAGTGCGAGAGTACCCGGACGTATTCCCAGAGGATTTACCTGGGATACCCCCGGAGAGACAGGTTGAGTTTAGGATTGATCTAGTTCCTGGTGCGGCTCCGATAGCCAAGGCGTCGTATCGGTTGGCTCCTCCTGAGATGCAGGAGTTGTCTACGCAGCTGCAGGAGCTACTAGACAAGGGTTTTATCAGACCGAGCAGTTCGCCATGGGGATCCCCGATCCTGTTTGTGAAGAAGAAGGACGGGTCGCACCGTATGTGCATTGATTACCAGGAGCTGAATAAGGTAACGGTGAAGAACCGTTACCCACTCCCGAGGATAGATGATTTGTTCGATCAGCTGCAGGGAGCATCTTGGTTTTCCAAGATTGATCTACGGTCCGAATATCACCAGATGCGGGTCAGAGATGATGATGTGCAGAAGACTGCTTTTAGGACCCGCTGTGGTTATTATGAGTTTGTGGTGATGCCGTTTGGGCTCACCAATGCTCCAGCCGCGTTCATGGATCTCATGAACCGCGTATGCAGGTCGATGCTGGATCGGTCTGTGATAGTGTTCATTGACGACATCTTGGTTTACTCCAAGACTCAGGAGCAACACGAGGAGTACCTGAGAGAGGTGCTAGAGACACTTAGGAGGGAGAGACTTTTCGCAAAGTTCTCCAAGTGTGAGTTCTGGTTGCGCGAGGTGCAGTTTCTGGGACACCTCGTCAACTAGAAGGGTATATTAGTCGATCCGGCCAAGATAGAGGCTGTGATGCAGTGGGAGGTCCCGAAGTCTCCATATGAGATTCGGAGCTTCCTGGGCTTGGCAGGGTACTACAGGAGATTCATCCAGGATTTCTTCAAGATAGTAGTACCGCTCACTCGACTGACCAAGAAGTCGGTTGCGTATCGCTGGGGTCCTGAGTAGCAAGCAGCCTTCGAGACGCTCAGGCAGCGATTGTGCGAGGCACCGATTCTCACCTTGCCAGAGGGAGTAGATGATTTTGTGGTCTACTGTGACGCTTCGTTCACAGGTGTGGGAGCAGTGTTGATGCAGCGAGGCCATGTGATAGCTTATGCCTCTAGACAGTTGAAGCCTCACGAGGCTAACTATCCGACACATGACTTAGAGTTGGGGGCCGTTGTGTTCGCCCTCAAGATTTGGCGACATTAGCTCTATGCGCTCCGATGTACTTTTTACACGGATCACAAGAGTCTGAGGTACCTCATGGAGCAGCCGAATCTGAACATGAGGCAGCGTCGATGGTTAGATGTGGTTAAGGATTACGATTGTGAGATCCTTTACCACCCGGGCAAGGCCAACGTAGTGGCCGATGCCCTGAGCCGCAAGGTGGTGGCGGCCCCGATACGAGACATCTGTTTGAGGATGACAGTGATGACTCCATTGCTGGAGCAGATTAGAGAGGCACAGGTTGAGGGCCTGAAGGAGGAGAGGCAGAAGTGTGAGAGGATCGTGGGCCGGGTGACTTCTTTTGATTATGATAGCCGAGCACTGTTGACCCTACACGGGAGGGTCTGGGTACCGTACTGGGGCGGAGTACGGCATGTATTGATGGATGAGGCCCATAAGTCTCGGTTCTCCATTCACCCAGGGGCGACGAAGATGTACAGAGATCTTCGACCCGATTACTGGTGGACCTGCATGAAGCGGGACGTAGCTTTGTATGTGAAGAGATGTCTGACCTGCAGGAAGGTCAAGGCAGAGCACCAGAGGCCCCACGGAAAGATGCAGCCGCTGGACATTCCCGTGTGGAAATAAGAGGATATCACCATGGATTTCATTACTAAGCTTCCCAGGACCGCACGTGGGGTCGCATTTCATACCGATCCAGGAGAGCATCTTAGCCGAAAAACTGGCTGAGATTTATGTGCGAGAGGTGGTGGCACGTCATGGAGTGCCTGTCTCAGTGGTATCGGACAGAGACGTCTGTTTTACTTCCAGGTTTTGGAAGCGGTTTCACGACAAGATGGGTACTCGTCTCCATTTCAGCACCGCTTTCCACCCTCAGACGGACGGACAGAGCGAGAGGACGATCCAGACTCTCGAGGACATGCTTCGGGCATGTGTGTTAGATTTCGGTGGCAGTTGGGATATGTATCTTCCGTTAGCGGAATTTTCATATAACAACAGTTATCACTCCAGTATAGACCGGCCTCCCTTCGAGATGCTCTACGGGAGGAAATGTAGGACCCCAATCTGTTGGGGTGAGGTCGGTCAGCGAGTCATGGGGAGTACAGAGGTGGTACTCAAGACTACGGAGCAGATTCAACAAGTCCGGAGCAGACTCCAAACTGCTCAGAGCCGGCAGAAGAGTTACACCGACAAGCGGCGTTCTGACTTGGAGTTTCAGGTGGGCGATATGGTCCTCCTGAAAGTGTCACCCTGGAAGGGTGTTATCAGATTTCGGAAGTGGGGCAAGCTAGGCCCTAGATTCATTGGTCCGTTTAGGGTTTTGGCCCGGGTGGGTCGGGTTGCTTATCGGTTAGACCTTCCAGCAGATCTTAGCCAGATCCACAGCAAGTTCCATGTTTCTCAATTCCGAAAGTGCTTAGTGGATGATTCAGCAGTGGTACCCCTGGAGGACATTCAGGTTGACGACAGCCTGAACTATATCGAGAGACCAGTGGCGATTCTAGATCGCAAGGTGAAAGAGTTGAGGAACAAGAGAATAGAGTTGTTGAAGGTGCAGTGGCAGCACCGCAAGGGTTCGGAGTGGACATGGGAGCCCGAGGAAGAGATGAGGGAGCACTACCCAGAGTTGTTTCCAGAGACAGCAGACTTCGAGGACGAAGTCTAAGATAAGTGGGGGAGAATTCTAACGCCCCATTCCTGGTATGTAATTTAAATATTGAATTTCCTTTTTTAAGGGTTACTCGACGAGTCAGTAGCCCCGACTCGTCGAGTAGAAGCGGGAATGCACGTGGACTTAGTGGGGCGACTCGACGAGTCCATTCCCGATTCGGCGAGTCTACCAGTCTGAATGAAACCCTAATTCTTAGGGTTTGTACCCTATTTAAACGTCCTTATAGCCCCCATCCCATCCTCCAGCACCTCTAGAGCGTTCCCCCTCAAAACCCTAGCCCTCCATTGGTGAGTTGAGTGATTCCTTCTTGATTTTGAGTGTTTTGGTGTATTCTTGGAAGTGTAGAAGAGAAGGAAGGAGAGAAGGTGCAAAGGAGAAGAAGGAGATCCAGAAACTAGCTTCCATTTGCTACTTCATCTGGTAATAAAGCCTCTACCTTGTTTATTTTCCTAGTAGATCTTCATATATGCTTGTTTTGCCACTTTTGGGACATTTCAAGGTCCAAACTCGAGATTAGAGCTCCCTTTAGGGTAGTGAACTATAGATCTTGACATCATTGAGCTCCAGGAGCTCAAAGTAGCTACCTTTATGCAAAGCAAGGCCTTGTTCCAAACCCTAGGTTCCTATTTCTAGCTTATTTTGGTGTTTTAGCTTCATACCTCTATGCATGTACGTAAAGTTGGCAACTTTACGTGTTATATCGGCCCTAGAAGCTCAGATCTATGAATTTGATGCACTAGAATCGATTAGAATCAACTGTATAGTGAAGACATGCATAACACTCGACGAGTCGTTCATGAGACTCGGCGAGTAAGAGTGCAAACTCCCGATTTCTCCGATTTGAGAGTTGCGAGTTGAATCAGTGAGTGGAAGAGGACTCAGTGAGTTAGAACAAGGATCTGAAAGTAGAAGGACTCGACGAGTCTACGCCCCGACTCAGCGAGTCGAGTCGCGAGTTAGAGAATTATGAGTTAGGGAACTCGGCGAGTCCATAGTAGGACTCGGCGAGTAGAGTCAACCTGGAAGTTGACTCTGATCAGGACTTTGACTTTGTCTAGGGGGTAAATTGGTCATTTACTCCATGAGGAATCATCAGTTGATTCAGAATGTTATGTGATTGTAGTCGGGGAGTCGCCGGAGCAGCGGACAGGGATTTCTCACTCGGGATATCAGCAGGCAGTTATACGAGGTGAGTTCTCCTTCAGTAGGAACGGGTCTACGGCACCAAGGCCGGCCCGTAGTGTGATATGATGGTAGCTGAGTGTGGGCGGGGCCCGTATCCTATCCTAGCAGAGTGTGGGCGAGGCCCGTATCTCATAGTAGTAGTTAAATATGATGTATGAGCAGTAGATTAGCTTTACGTGTTGTCTGTGTGATACTTGTATGTTGGGTTTAGTAGTTGAGTGTGGGCGAGGCACGTACCTCATCATAGTTGAGTGTGGGCGAGGCCCGTATCTCGAAGTAGCTGAGCATGGGCAAGGCCCGTACCTCAGAGATAGTGGAGTGTGGGCGAGGCCCGTATCTCCTAGACAGTAGAGTGTGGGCGAGGCCCGTATCTCCTAGATAGCGGAGTGTGGGTGGGACCCATATCTTCCAGTTAGCGGAGTGTGGGCGAGGCCCGTATCTCCACGAGTGTGGGCGAGGCCCGTATCTCCTAGTTGCATGCTATGTGTAGATGGTATGTGGTAGATTGGGGAGACTCACTAAGCTTTGTGCTTATTGTTTTCAGTTTTGGTTTCAGGTACTTGCACTAGCACTGGGAAGGGCTCGGGATGATCGCATGGCACACACCACAGTCTTCAGTCTGGGAGCTAGACTCTGATATTTGGATATGAGATTTGATTTGAGACAGATACTATGATGTTTATGATACATGATTATGATTTTACTTATGATTTTGGATGGTTGATGGCTTTAATAATGTTTTGAAAACGAAATTTTTGGGTTGTATTTTTGGGATGTTACACAATCATTCCGACCCAACCCAAATTAACCATTTGAAGTGCCCAGAATCCCAATCACGATTCCATTGCCCTGAACATCACACTTCCAAACACATGCTTGATTCCGATTACAGATATGAGTTACGAGTTCGAGACCTTTTCAATTTCTTATCTGATTCCCTTCACAATTGTGACCAACGTTCTTATACTGAAAGATGCTTCCAGTTAAAACGAGTTCCAAACAAGCCATCACAATCCCTATTGCTATGGTTTCATCTTTCATTCCAAACGATTTCATAACTTTCGTTTCCACACCGATACCCGAAATTGATTTTGAAATGGAATTTTGATTTTTGTTCCGATTGAAAGCACTTCGAGTTCAGAGATACCAACAATTCGATTTCAAAAACTCGTTTCACAAATGTTAACAAAACAACATGTGATTTAAATTGACCATTCGGAACCCATCACATCATAAACACCAAATCCCACTGCTTTAAATCGATTTCAAGATCAAACAACTCATCAGTCGAGTTCATTACCACAATTATAAGGATCGATTCCAGAACAGATGAGCAAAAGATTTAACAATCATGGATAAGAATCGTCGATTGCTGTTCACAAATACTAAGAACACGATAAAGAAACCAAATAATCACCGATGAACAGAACAGGGAAACGGGAATCGATGATTTACCATCGTCGACAAGCCATAATCTCATAGAGATCGTCGATTGTTAGATTTGACAAATATGAATTTGAGCACAAAACAAGACGATATCGGAAACTCAAATAAAATATTAGGGCCAAAGAAAAGAAACTTGGATTATCATCAAACACATGCCTTATGAACAGTGACAGACTGAACTTTTGGGCCAAAAGAAAAGTAAATACGATCGGATCCAATGGCTTAAAGCAAAGGAATAAAATTAATTGATTTGGGATTAAGCAAATGATCTGATCCAATATGAACAGAAAAAACGAATCAGATAAAAGAAATACCAGATGAACAGTGATGAACAGTAACATAATTCTCCATGAACAGTGATGAACAGTAACATATAAGAGAAGAGGGAAGAGGCGGACGTGAAGATATATACTAGAAATTGGATTTTAAAACTGATATTCCTAAATTAAAGGGATATTAATTGATTTATATATTTACCATAATTAATTAAATATATGATTACATATTTACCCTTTTGAAATGATTAGCCTACATTTATTCATACAATAACACAATAATTACTTTAAATACCTGAACCTAGCTCTATATATATATATATATATATATATATATATATATATATATATATATATATATATATAGAGAGAGAGAGAGAGAGAGAGAGGTGGTTTGGAAAAGTGATGGTTTTATTCCATTTCTAAATCAAATTAAAACATCATAAAAATCTAGATAAAACATATCTCTCTCTCTCTCTCTCTCTCTCTCTCTCTCTCTCTCTCTCTCTCTCTCTCTCTCTCTCTCTCTCTCTCATGATGTCGTTCAGTGACTTATTCGTTTGATTGGTTTCTGTAACATGGTAAGGAGTGTTCATGAAGGTCTTTAATTACAGAAGAATGGTTTGAAGCACTTACATATATATCATCCATGCTTTCTCTATACTTGTAAGAAGAAGGAAAAAGATCAAAGAACATGATCTTCATCTTTGGCTTAATTTCGTAAATATACAAGCTTAGTTAAACAATTTTGATGAGTTATAGTTTTTTTTTTTTATCTAGTTACACTTTAGACTTTTTTTTGTGCTCTTCCTGCAGTTCCTTAACCACCAACAGTGATTTGGTTGTATACAATTAACGATTTATTTATTATGTTTAATTCTCTCTCTCTCTCTCTCTCTCTCTATATATATATATATATATATATAAAGCATATGATCTTCTCACCTGCTTAAGTTCTATTATGTAGTAGCCTTTTCTTTCATAGAAAAAGAAGCTGCATAAAGGTAACTCTTTTGCGTTTAAGGTCAGTTGACTTCAATTCAATTGTTTAGGGGCTGCTAATGCAACTAGAATCTAACATCATATCGACCAGAAAATTGGAAGGGGTTGAAGAAGGAAGATTATTGTTCAAAAAAAGGAAGTAGGGTTCAAGCAACACCAAAGGACAGGCGTAAGTTGATCTGAATCATTTCGTATTTGACAACTTATCCTGGACGTGAAATACCTCTGAAAAATAAATTGTCGTATTGTTCATCCCCTTCACTTAATTCATTCTTTATCAACTTATTATTTCATTTGATCAATTCTAACATTCTTTATGCACTTATTATTTGATTTGATCAATTCTAAACACTTGCGTATAGTAGGAGACTAAATCTGACGGCTCATAATTATTATATACAAAAGTTTCAAAGAAACTATACTAAGAGATTTACTACAAAATTGATGCTTCCGTTATTAGAATTTATGCAAGTAGATGAAAGACTATAAATATTGAATTCAAATTCATAACTACTAAATTAAGTATGATACTCAGGGTAGGTGCAGTATACTATTAAGTGAAAAAGAAGACATATCGTTCTAATTCTTTATATATATAAAATGCCACTGGAATTTATATTAAAACTTAAATTTCCTACATGGCTTGTTATTGCATAAACTCTTGTTAATAAAATTAACAGTTTTGTTTTCTAAAATACCTTGATTCATGTTTTCTGCTTCTTTCTTTTCCCATCTGCTACCTTATATAATGTGTACACCACATTTTATGCCTAACTTTTTCTTAATTACATATTGCAGAAACTCGTCTTTAGAACCTGGACGTAGTTGTTCTATATAGATACAGACGTGAATAATGTCAGGAGATTTGGATACACTAGGGAGTAATGAAGAACCTAGTTTTGATCAATATGGAGGAAACACATCATCTAATTCTTCCATGAATAAGCAAGTTACATCATTTGATTTGAATGAAGAAGCAAGCAGCCAAGAAGATATTGATCCATGTTTTGAAGATGACCAGAAGTTTGAAGAAGGAAGTTCATCAAAGAACAGAAAGGGTCGGGTTAGACAATATGTGCGCTCCAAGATGCCTAGACTTCGTTGGACTCCTGAACTCCATCATGCTTTTGTTAATGCTATTGAAAGGCTTGGTGGACAAGAAAGTAAGTTATTCTCTAAGTCTTTCTTTGTCTCGATAAAATAATTATACGTTTATTATAAATTTAAACATAATTAATGATATGATCTTTTAGTGAAAACATGAAAAGTTTTTGGCTTAACTGCAGAAGCAACCCCGAAGTCTGTTCTTCATCTAATGAATGTGAGAGGACTAAGTATCGCTCATGTGAAAAGTCATTTGCAGGTAACTAAATTCAACAATATTATTAAAAAGCTTAACATTCTCCAATTGATCTCCCGATTTTGATCAATAATACCCTTTAAATGGCAGATGTATAGAAGCAAGAAGCTTGATGATTCTGGACAAGGTAAGACATGATCTTCGATATAGGAAAAAGACAACATTAAGGAAAAAATACTAGTGTATATACTTTATAATATATATGAAAGTTTAAGAGGCTACTAGAAACCATACATATATAGAACAAAGATAATTGATCCTTCTCATTAACATCTTGACATGTGACAATAAGTTTTAACAAAACGTTTTTGCAATGTGTCTAGTTTTAAATACCATTTAATTGTGACCTAAACCTGTTTGAACCAATAAATGGGTAAAATTGCTGTTAAATATAGTCAAAATTAATAGTTCATGTATAACATTAACAATAAATGGGCAAAAATGTTGTAATTATCCTACAAATTAAAGTAACAATGTGCGTGAAGCATTTAGAAAAAAATGTTGCAATTCTAATGTAATAAAATTAAATGAATAAAATCCTATTTGTTATCTACCGCAGAAATGTTGATAACAAAATGGTTCAATTAATCGCTCTAAAAAAATTAAGATATCATTTAGTTTATATGATAATATTAGAGCTTTTTTGGTAATTCTAGTAGCAAATGTTGATAACAAAAATGTTGATAACATTAAATATCGTTGTAGAGCAATTTAAAGGTCTATAGTTGCATTGTTCTAGTTTACGATTTGTGGTAGAACCAAGTAATAATGCAATTAAAGTTTTTATATTTTACTATAAAAAAACATGGCATGAAATCCTGGAATGTGGTGATCAATTACAGACTGAAGCTGAAGAATGTTTGACATCCTTCAATTTTAATAAATTATATGTTGCTTCTGCAGTATTATCTCAGAGGGCTACACAAACGATGCAAGGAAGACCACATATTTATAGCAATTTGTACTCAAGAGGTACTCCCTTCCAACATTTGAAACTAGCAAATGGTGGGATTGTTCTACCAAGCACTTTACAAGAGGGTGATGATCACTGCAGAAGTCATCTTCATGATTCTGGTTTTCGACCAACACGTGGTATCCACCATTTCTTATCGAGGTATGCCAAATGGAAACTTAATTATTTTGAGTATTTTCCACCTCAGTCAACTCAATGAAACGAAACACTTGGAATTTTTGTTCCTATGTCATGCATGTTTGCCAAACATGACTGACATATACTAGGTTAAAATCTTTTTTAGGCGATCTATTGTATCAATGCGAACAAAAGTAATACTCACTTTTTTCATCCCATGACATGTTTCATATTTCATGTGTGTTTATTTCTCTCTCTAAAGGCACCAAATATGGCTATCTAATCAAATTCAAGGGTCTTCACCGATGAGAAGAGATTTTGGAGATGGAAACAAAATGATGAAAGATATTTTGAATAATATGCCAGAAAAGCCATCTGATGCAAACAAATTCCATGGAACTATGAGATCTAGCCAATTTCTTGAGGAGAAGAAGTGGCCACAGGATCAAAGAAAAGATAAATGGTTACCTATAACAACCATTTGCACCAGCAGTTCCACCTCCGATCCTTTCGGTCTTTCTCAATGTCAACAGTATTACAGAGAGAGAGCGAGGATGCATCATTCTCAATCAGCTTTCAATGATTCTACACCATTATTGAATTCACAATCAAAAGCCGCATTTCTACTTGAGGTATCATTCTCTCTTGGCTGATGATTACTTTGTTATATGTTAGGATTCGATTAATTCTAACAAGTTTTCTCATGCGCAAATCATGTTTTCTTCAGTTAAAACAAGATAAAGGGTGGAAGGATAAGGAAAGGAAGGCAGATTTGCAGCTTAGTTTGAGCCAAAACGAAGATGTAGATGAAGAGAATAATCATCAAAGGAGTACTCCTGAAATCAACACTATGCTATCACTTTCGTTGAAGGAGACAAAAACCAACCTAGAGTGAGTTAAATAGTTTATATATAAACGTATGTTACACGAGGCTAGATTGAGACGAGTACTTAAGATCTGACCAAGCGCATGGATAGGCATAGGAGCTAGTGAGATCTTCTAAGTACTTGTTTTCAAAAGCTATTATTTACATGGTTTTTTCTATCCCATATGACCAGGAAATATTTCGGCTGTAGTTGTACGTATTGACATGTAAAATGGACAAGGTTATACTGTAGCAACTTTGGTATGAAATGGTAGATCATAATTAATCCAGTAACTGTTCTTCGCGAAGATGCATAGCATGCAGCCATGCATATTGTTTATTATCAAGTACCTAATGTTCCTTAATTAGCTTTTAATTCTTTGAATATCTATGATTTATGGATCATGGGAAATGTTAATTTTCATTTCTATCCATATTGGAGGGGTAACTCATACATGCAAACTATGCTTTAACATGAAACTTTTCATTCTACCAAATATATCAATAGTACAATTGTATACTATATATATCAATTGAAGGCATTAACAAAAACAGAATAACATGTAATACTCCACATCTACCATGCATTAGAAGGTGAACTTTAATTAACCCTTGTAGTTGAAAACACAAAATATAAAAAGACTTGAGTGAATAGTAATATACAAAAAAAAGTGGTCCACATGCATAAACTTAAAACTAAGCACAAAAACCTAGAAATCTTCCATGTAGAACTTGTACATGTTGTCATTTGTCAAACCGTTGCAGCATTGCATGTTTATGGGTTGACAGACAATGAAAGTAAGAAGATATAATTTTTTATTTCAACCAACCAAATATTATAAATAACAAATAGGGAGAAGCTAGCCCACAAAATTACAAAGTTTTAAGTTAAGTGGGGGCTCTTAAGTTTATCTTAACAACTGTTATTTTGATTTGGCTTCTTAGTAAAGAAGCAAAACCAAATTAATAATAGTTCAGATAAACTTAAAGCCCCACTTAGATGAGAAAGCAGCGTTTACCATGAATTTGAGATGGAAGAGCTAGTAATAATAGTTTTTTTAGAACACTAGCCTCCTAGTCTACTTAGAAAGGGGGATATATATGGATACTAGTATTTTCCATATGTGGCGCATATATATATATATATATATATATATATATATATATATATATATATATATATATATATATATATATATATATATATATATATATATATATATATATGGAGTTTCATGGACACTACCTTGCAAGTAGCGAACTGAAGCAGTTTAATGTTTATAACTAGATTAAACCTTAGAGATCATCAAATATCCAATGAAGTTGAAGGTCTAAAATTAAATTGTTTCCAGGCTATCTTTCCTTCTGCTTATAACCAGTGGAGGCTTTTTTTTCCTCTGTTAGTTTCTTTTTCATGAAATAAAAAAATGGTTAAACCGACCAAAATGGGATAGACATTAAATTCACATTCTGAATAATCTGTATTTACATGAGGGAATTAGAATGAAATGAATATAGAAGGCTACAAGCTACGTGTTTCTCAGAAGAATGTATTAGTCTTGCTAGTCTTTTTGAGGTGGAAGAATAATAATAATATATTGTCTGGCTAGTCTTTTTAATGTGTTTGGCTTCTGTTTACTTGTCAGACAGGTTTAGTGGTTGATAGCCTAATGCTCTTATTTCTTGTAGTGCTTGTACACTAAGTACTTATGTAAAAAACTCTCTAATTTAATTTGCTAATCGTTTTTAAATAAAAATAAGCATGGACTTAATGACAACATGATCGATCAGATAGATAGTTCGCCTTGAATGTTTTATGTATTCAACCAAGTAGTGTAAGTTTTAGCTAGGGGTGAACATATTAACCAAAAAACCAAACCATAAACCAAACTAATCGATATAACTAAACCATTTTAAACAACCCATTAATTACTAAAAAATGTGGTGTAGTTTCTAATTTTAATTAACCAAATACATGCATATGGTTCGGTTATTGTTTTCATCTAAAATCAAACTACTATAAACAAAACCAAATCAATAATACTAATAAATGTTTTTAATATAATATTATATTAAATATATGATATCTAATTATGTTAGGAATTATTTTTGTAAAAGGTAATTATTTGGAATTAGATGGGATACGTAATATTTTATCATATTTTATCGTATTAATGTAGTTATACACTCAAGCTTTCACATTTTAAAGCAATGTACTTTATGCTATTAACTTTTTATAGGGAGGTATTTTTAATTTTATATCATTTTGGATCATTTTTGTTGACCAATATTAACCGTCAACCGACTAAAACCTTTAAGCAAAACTAATATTAACAAATACTCAATGGCTATTGAAATTCATTAACCACTTATAATGGTTACGGTTTGGTTTTGGCTAATAACCGAATCAAACCGCCTCATACTCACCCCTAGTTTTATCGGATTTAATGGACTTAGCTGAAAATGCAAGTTGACAAATTCAAGTCACAAAACCCTACCCTCTCTCTGGTTATCTATACTTGTACACACCCCGCCACCTTTAGGAAATAACTTCAAGCCGAACCTTGATTTCACCCCAAATCATTTACCAAGGCGTATAAAAATAATCATTACAGAAGAACCATATCTTCATCACTAAAACTCGCAGTTTTTAACGTGGGCCACATAAAAATACCAACCAATTAAAGAAACAAATACACATTTCAATAAGTCTTTCATTTTGGGTACGTTTATCTTTAGAAAGCTCAACATGCAAGATGGTGAACAGATTTAAAAAATAATATTAAAAGAAAAGAAAAAGAAACAAAAGAGAAATATAGATGAATAAATTATTCCTAAGTTTGACAATATCAAACCGAAGTAAATTCAATTTATGACTTTAACAAATGAGCCTCCAGCTGGAATCTTGAAAATAGGTGTGAGTTTAAGATCATCACATCCTCAATTAAGAATAAGAAGGGAAAACGATTAAAAGTTAGGTTAGGCAGCTCGCAATTCGCATGTGGTGGTTGGTTCACTGTTGACAGTAACACCAAAGAGACAACCATTTTAAGTTCACATGCATTATATAATTATTTACGGCTTCAATCTTGACCGGAAGTTGCTATAGTTAAGGAATTATGGCTTTTGATATTTTAGCATTATATTGCGTACAATAAAGTCGGAACTATTTCGTGAATAGACTGAAATTGGTTTAATCCTTACTGACTTTTTTTTTAACAACTGAGCACCCTAAAATTCAAGCATGTGGGATTTGAAAAAGAAAATGTATGTTAATTATTTCCTGAAATGAATATGGTTTCACAAATTATATTATCTAAAGAACGGAACTTAAGGGGACATGTATATAGAGAAATCAAGAAAGGGCCATATTATCAAGAGAGGAACGTATCATGATTTTTCTCCTAGCTCTTCAAAAAAGATTAGGAATTATGATAACAACAATTATAAGGCCTATGTTATGATTGAATGCATGAACATGAAATGGAGAAAGTTTTCTTTTAATTGATTAACAAACTTGGAAATATATATATATATATATATATATATATATATATATATATATATATATATATATATATATATATATATAGCTGAACAAACAGAACTGTGCAAGCAAAATTACTAAAATACCCTTGATCATAAGTAACTTTAACTAACAAGATTTCTAGTGATCTATGACCTGGCTAACACCTGCCTCAAGCTCGTGGGCAATGAACCAAACCAAGCTTGGTTAGAGCTTCAAAATATCGATACCCTCGAAGTTTTTTTTTTTTTTTTTGTAAACATATCAGCTCGTTGCTCCATCGTAGAAACATTAGCAAAAATTAATCACTCTGGCTTGAATTTGTTCTCAAACAAAATGGCAATCGCGTTTGGTATGTTTAGTGCGCTCATGGAAAACAGGATTATACATTATAGGAATAGTAGCCATGTTGTCACATTTGAGAAGAATAGGAGTGATATTTGGGACATTAAGTTCAGCAAGTAATCTACTCAACCAAGATAATTTTGCGCATATGTGTCTCATAGTTCGATATTCTTCCTTAGCAGAAGATAAAGAAACAATCACTTGTTTCTTGGATTTCCATGAGATAGGTGTTCCACCAAAAATGATGTAATAGCAACTGACAGGTCTAATGTAATAGGACAAGTCGCCCAATTGTAGTCACAATAAGCTTCAAGCTTAAAATTTGGAGTATCAATGAAGTAGATAGCTTGATAAATTGTCCCTTTACACTTCAAAACATGTAATGCAACATTGTAATGAGCTTGAGAATGAGTTTTAGTAAATTGACTCAAATGTTGGACAGAAAATGCAAGATCAAGACGTGTGTGTAACAAGAAGTTGAGTTTTCCAATAAGTTGTCGATAAACTTTAGGATCTTGTAAAGGATCATCCATGATGGGTCGTAGGAGTTTTAATTGAGCAGGAAGAGGTGTAGATGTATGCTTTGAATCATTGAGATCATAAGCATGTGATAATTCCTTAATACATTTTCTTTGATGGACAACCATACCCACATTAACTTTGGTGAACTCAAACCCAAGAAAGAAATGAAGCAGCTCCAAATCTTTTATTTGAAATTGACCATAAAGAAAAGTATTGAGTTTAGAAATCTCATCATTGTTATTCCCCTTGACTAACACATCATCAATATATATAGTGACAATCATAAGACTTTTGTCTGTTTTCCTTAAGAACAAATAATGATCGTGTAGGAATGAGAGTATCCTTGAATATGTAAAGCAAAAGACAATTTGGCATACCATTGTCTAGATGTTGTTTAAACTATAAAGTGGCTTGTTAAGATGACAAACAAGGGATGGGGAAGAAAGCATATAACCCAGAGGAAGACACGTGTAAACCTCTTCATGTAAATCTCCATGTAAAATGCATTGTTCACATCAAAATGATGTATGTCCCATTTGTTCTTAACAACCAATGCAATGATGCTTCTAACAGTGGTAGATTTCACAATTTGAGAAAATGTTTCATCGTAGACTATACCCTCACGTTGAGTGAACCTCTTGGCCACCAAACGAGCTCTGTACAACTCAACAAAACCATATGCTCGATATTTGACTTTGTATTGTAACAACCACAAAAATCACACCAAATTTAAACTTTTAAAAACATTTCCAAAACCAATTGATTATTACAAAACTTGTTTTCAAAATATCCAGTGTCAGAGTATCCCAGAACCAAATCATAAAAATCGTAGGAGGTGTACGATCATGCCTTCGCCTTCCCACGATCGTCAGAAGTACCTGAAACAAAATCAACAACTGTAAGCTCGAAGCTTAGTGAGTTCCCCTAAAATACCAACGCCATACAGATATAATCATATCATATAACAATACACAGCATGCATAATGAGCCATCAGTCTGACTGGACCGCCTCGCAGGCCATCAGTCTATCTGGAGCGCTCTCCGAGCCATCGGCACGTCTGGACCGCCTCTTAGAGCCTTCAGCTTATCCGGATCGCTCGTCGGGCCTTCGGCCTGACTATTGTGCCTTAACCGGGTCTGCAGTCTATCCGGTCCGCCCTAGATGTCTTGGCATACAGCACAAAGCAGGACCTGCCTCAACCCAATCCCAAACCCAACAAACATGTGCACATAAATATCATACGCTAGCATGCAATAACAGATAGTCATACAGATCTAACATATCAATAACATAGCAACCATCCTATAACCAGGATACTGATCTAACCGATCTCTAACATAGCAACCATCCTATCACCAGGATATCAATCTAACGGATTACTAGCATAGAAAACATCCTAAAACCAGGATGCAATCTAACAGATTACTAACATAGCAACCATCCAAAAACCAGGATGCAATCTAACAGATTACTAACATAGCAACCATCCTAAAACCAGGATGCAATCATAAAGTGTCGGCCTTGGTGACGTAGACCCTGTTGATATAGTGAGGAAAACTCACCTCGCAAGTAGCTCGAAGTGATAAAATCAAACTCCTCCAAATGCAGCTCCAAGTCCAACACCTACAACCACCGGTGATCCTTTTCCATAAATTCCCAATTACCAAAATGCCCTCAGAAGTCAATTGGTCAACCCTTGGTCAATGTCAAAGTCAATGGTCAAGGTTAACAGTCCATGTTGACCCGACTCGTCGAGTACAATGTACTGACTCGTCGAGTTCCTCCAGAACTCACAGAGTCATAAAACCCTAGTTGACTCATTGAGTTTCCAGGCAACTCGTCGAGTTCAAGCGTGTCCAAAAGTCGGGAAAACCCATCTGACTCATCGAGTCGTCTCACTGACTCGTCGAGTCCATGCAGAAACCATCCTCAGGTAATCTTCATCCGACTCGTCGAGTTGACCATGCAACTCGTTGAGTCCCTTCAGTCCATTACCCATTCAGACGATTTTAAGTCACCCCAAAGCTCCAAATTGTAGATCTAGCTTCCTAAGGCACAGATTCCACGTAAACTTGCAAACTTTACGTGCATGCAAGGTCTTAAAGGCTTAGAATCACCAATACCAAGTCTAGAATGAAATTCATGATAAGATGAGATGTCCATATGAATTAAAGCTGGGAGCTTTATGCATTTGGGGCCTAGAGAAGTCCAAATCTGAAGCCTTGCTCTTGTGACAAGCTCAAACCCAAAGTGGCTCCTTTAAACCCTAAGTGTCCAAAGAAGAGATCTAAGTATGAAAGGGTCAAGGTACAAGCTTTTTACCTCAGGCTAGCTCCCAAAATGATGTAGATGGAAGATCTACTTCCTCTTCTTCAATCCAAGCTTCTAAATCTTTGAGTTCCCTTAAAGAAAGCACTAAAACACACTTTAGCTAATCACACACTCAAGAATGGGGTCTAGATCGATTAGGGTTTCCTTTTGGCCGTCAACAAGTGATAAGGGGGCTGAAGGAAGGGACTTAAGGTCCTTTAAATAGGGTGCAAACCCTGAAATTAGGGTTTTCTCATTCCAGCTCCAACTCGTCGAGTTGGGTCTTGCAACTCGTCGAGTTGGTCACTTAAATCCCATGGTCAAACCGGTCCCTACTCGACAAGTTAGGGCATCCAAATCGTCGAGTAGATCCTCCAAAATGAACATAAAACTTGTAAAGCTTATACCTGGGAGTCGGGGTGTTACAATTCTCTCCCACTTGAACTAGACTTTGTCCTTGATGTCCGCTGCAGTAAACAACTCGGGGTAGTGCTCCCGCATCTCAGCCTCCGACTCCCACGTCCACTCGGATCCCCTCCGATGCTCCTACTACACCTTTACCAAAGGTATCCCCTTGTTCCGTAGAACCTTCACCTTCCTCTCAAGAACGGCCACGGGTCTCTCCACGTAATTCAGGTGCTCATCGACCTGAATATCATCTAGTGACACTACTGCCCCCTCGTCCATAATGCACTTCCGTAAATGGGAAACATGGAAAGTACTGTGGATCTGACTAAGCTCCTATGGTAGCTCTAGTTTATATGCCATATTTCCAACCCTGGCAATGATCCTGAATAGTCCAATGTATCGGGGACCCAATTTCCCCCTCTTCCTGAAGCGGATCACACCCTTCCAGGGTGAGACCTTCAGGAGTACCATGTCACCGACCTGAAACTCCAACTCAGATCGACGCCGGTTGACGTAGCTCTTTTGCCGACTCTGTGCGGTTTGCAGTCGCTGTCTAATCTGCTAAATCATCTCGGTAGTCTGCAGGACTACCTCGGTCCGACCCATCACCCTGTGACCCACCTCACCCCAACAAAATGGGGTGCGGCATCTCCGCCCATACAACAGCTCATATGGTGGAGCACCAATGCTTGAGTGAAAGCTATTGTTGTAGGAGAACTCTGCAAGGGGTAGGTAGGAGTCCCATCTCCCACCGAAGTGAATAACACAGACTCTCAACATGTCCTCAAGATTATGTATGGTCCGCTCACTCTGCTCGTCCGTCTGCGGATGATAGGTTGTACTGAAGTGCAGTCGTGTGCCCAGTTCCTCGTGGAACTTCTGCCAAAATCGGGAGGTAAATCGAACATCATGGTCTGAGATGATAGAGACCGGAACCCCATGACGAGCGACAATCTCGGGTATATACACATCGGCCAACTTCTCGGCCGATGAGCTCTCCCGAATGGGCAGAAAATGAGCACTCTTGGTCAATCGATCCACAATGAACCAAATAGCGTCAAAACCCTTCGCCGTTCTCGGCAGCTTGGTGATGAAGTCCATCATCATCTACTCCCATTTCCACATGGGAATCTCCACATGCTGCAGCTTTCCATATGGCCACTGGTGCTCGGCCATGACCATCCTGCAGGTCAAGCACCTTTCAACATACTAAGCGATTTCTCGCTTCATGCAAGGCCACCAGTAATTCCGTCGCAAGTCCCGGTACATCTTGGTGGCCCCCGGGTGAATAGAGAAACAAGACTTATGAGCCTTCTCAAGTATAGTCTGTCTGACCCATCCAGACACCGGAACCCAGACCCTACCGCAACGGGTCAATAATCCTCGGCTATCCTGAACAAACCGGGTGTTCTCACCCTTAATCCTCTCCAGCTTCCAATTCTCCTGACGCATGCCCTCTGTCTGGGCTTCCCTGATCAAGCCCACAAGTGGAGAATCCACTGAAATCCTCATGCACGTCACTGGAGTAGAAGATCCAGCTGACTTGCGGCTAAGAGCGTCCGCAACCACGTTCGCTCTACCTGGGTGGTAAAGCATCTCACAGTCGTAGTCCTTTACTACATCCAACCATCTGCGCTGTCTCATCTTCAGGTTCGGCTTATCCATGATGTCTCTCAAGCTCTTGTGGTCCATGTAAATGGTACAACGGACCCCATATAGGTAATGTCTCAAAATATTGAGAGCGAATACCACAGCTCCCAACTCCAGATCATGAGTAGGGTAGCTTGTCTCATGCGGCTTCAACTGTCGCGATGCATAGGCTATCACTCGTCTTCTCTGCATGAGAGCCGCTCCCAGTCCTGTGATGGATGCATCACAGAAAACTACAAAGTCCTCAACTCCCTCTGGAAGAGTCAAGACTGGAGCCTCGTATAGTCGCTGTCTGAAAGTCTTAAATGCCCTCTGCTGCTCAGGTCCCCACCGGAAATCCACCCCCTTCCTCTTCAGATGAGTGAGGGGTACTGCAATCTTGGAGAAATCATGTATGAATCTCTGGTAGTACCCTGCCAATCCCAAAAAGCTCCTGATGTCTGAGGGAGATTTCAGAACCTCCCACTGCATCACCGCCTCGATTTTGGTCGGATCGTCCAAAATCCCCTCCTGGTTAACGAGATTTCCAAGGAACTGAACCTCTCGTAACCAAAACTCACACTTCGAGAACTTGGCATAAATCCGTTCTCGCCTCAGAACTCCCAATAACTCCCGTAGATGCTCATCATGTTGTTCTCGAGTCTTGGAGTACACCTAGATGTCATCTATGAACACTATGACCGAGCGGTCGAGCATCGGTTTGCAGACCCAATTCATCCGGTCCATAAATACTGTTGGCGCGTTGGTGAGCCCAAACGGCATCACCACGAACTCGTAATGTCCATAATGAGTTTGGAACGCGGTCTTCTCGACGTCCTCCTCCCTGACCCTGACCTGATGGTACCGGGACATCAGGTCTATCTAGGAGAACCAAGATGCTCCCTGCAACTGATCGAAAAGATCATCTATCCTCGGGAGTGGATAACGGTTCTTCACCGTTAACTTGTTCAACTCCCGGTAATCAATGCACATCCGGTGTGAACCGTCCTTCTTCCTAACGAAGAGTATCGGTGCTCCCCACGAGGAACTGCTCGGACGAATGAACTGCTTGCCCAGCAATTCCTACAGCTGTGATGACAGCTCCTGCATCTCTGGTGGTGCCAACCGGTACGACGCCTTGGCGATAGGGGTCGCACCTGACACTAGGTCAATCCTAAACTCAACCTACCTCTCTGGTGGCACTCCGGGCAAGTCCTCCGGAAACACGTCAGCAAACTCTCTGACCACTGGAACCTCTGATACTGAAACCTGATCCCTGACCCGCGTATCCACCACATACGCTAGATAACCCACACAACCGTGCTGAATGTACTGCCGAACCCTGGCAGCCGAACAAAACCCTAATCCTAGTCTGGTGCCCTCGCCATAAACAATCAGATCTCCCCCACTTGGGTTTTGAACTACCACTCGCTGACCCTCGCTGTCGATCATTACACCGAAGCGACTAAGCCAGTCCATGCCCACTATCACACATAGATCCCCCATAGGAATCGGAATCAGGTCTATCGGGAAAGATACTCCGAAGATCTCCAATACACAACCCCGATAGACTGAAGAAGCGGAAATCCCGTGTTCGTTGGCGATAGAGACTCGCAACGGACACTCTAGCTCTCCTACTGGCAAACCGAACTCCCTACTAAATGTTTGAGAGACAAACGAACAACTCGCCCCCGAGTCAAATAATACCAAAGCAGGTAAGGAGTTCACTAAAAACGTACCTAATCACAAGTACAAAGATATAAGCATAAAATAGATATAATCAGTAAGATAAGGGATAGAAACATACCAGCAACCACGTCTGGTGTTGCCCTGGCCTCCTCTGCTGTAAGCTGGAAGGCGCGTCCCTGGGCCCTCGGGGGCGCTGCTTGACCCTGTCTCCCGTCAAAAATCCTCAGTGTAGTCGGGCTGGAGCCTGCGCCGGCCTGGCTGCGAGCTATGGACAGTTAGTCTTCACATGACCAACCTGATGACAGTGGTAGCAGATCCTTATATCCTGAACCGGGGCTGTCTGACAATAATCCTTCGCATAATACCCCTCCCTGCCGCATTTGCAGCACGCACTGCTAAACCTGCAAACCCCCGAGCGACCCTTCCTGCACTTGCCACAAGTGCGGCCCTGCTGTCCCCCTGATCTGGGATTAGCGGTCTTAGACCACTTCGGCACCGGTTGTGACTGTGTCGGGGCCTGCCGCTGCTCCCTCAACTGCACCTCAATCTCCAACTCACACCGCCTAGCAGCCTCCTGTAGATCCAGAAGCATATCACAATGTTGGGTCGCCATAAATTGTCGAATATCAGTCTTGAGCATGCTCAGATAACGTGTCATCTGAGCCTACTCAGAAGCAAACTCCAGGAAGAACATCGCCCTCTCTGTGAACATGTGGGTGATCTCCGTCACCGTCTCACTGTCCTTTCTCAAATCCAGAAACTCCTGAGCTAACCGTTCCCACTCGACTCATGGAATGTAGCGAACGCGGAACATATCCCTGAACTACTCCCAAGTAACAACAGCTCTCTGATCATCCGTATACGACCTAGTCACCAACCTCCACCAGTCCTTTGCCCCAGTCCTCTGTAGGTTCAGGTCACACTTGACCTTCTGGTCAGTAGGATAGGAACACGTGAAGAAGCACCCTTCTACGTCATACAACCACCTCATGGCTTTGATGGGGTCCTGAGTCCCATCAAAAGTAGGGGGCTTCATGTTGTCGAAGTCCCGATGCTGAAAAGCCCAACCGGCTCCCAACCCTGCCGCTGATACAGCTGTTGTGGCTGCTGCGACAGCCGCCTTAGTGAGGGCTGCATAGCGATCATCGAAATACTCCACCATAGCGGTCTTGATACACCCAAACATCTCTGGTAACTGAGCCCGAAACATAGCAACAACCTCATCATGCAGGATCTCCTATATCCTGGCATCCATCTAGTCTGGCCCCAAATGGCCGATAGTCTCGGGCGCTGTCGGCGCCTCCTGTCCGCCGTCTCCTAATCCTGACCCGCATCCAGTCACAAATCGTCGAGTAACCACTATGCTGAAAATATACCAAAAAGATATCAGATATTCCACATAACAATCCGGGAACCAACTCCCAACAAAACCCTAGGGGTTGTGACTTCCTTGCTACGCGTATGGGTCCTATGCTTTCAGTAGTACGGGCCCATACTACCTTCCACACCTACCCATATTTGTCTCAAGTATCATCACAACGCCCTAAAACTATACATAAGCATGGCATGCGCTCAATCCTCACTTCTAGACAAAGTGAAACATCCAAAAAATACGGTCTAAAAATTTCGTTTTTAAGTTATTAATAAAACCATAAATGTCATCATCATCATATAAAATCATAAACCATGTATCTCAAAATATCGTAATATATGTCAACATATCAAAATCTCATATCAAATATCAGAGTAAATCTACCAGGCTAGAAAACTATGGTGTGTGCCATGCGATCATCCCGAGCCCTTCCCTTTGCTAGCTGAAGTACCTAAAACCAAATTAAAAACTGTAAGCACGAAGCTTAGTGAGTTCCCCCAAACTACCACATACCATACACATAACATAAAACATGTAACATACTTTGGGACACCGCACAGCTGCATTGGGACGAACCCGACATCGGCTTACTCGGCATCGGACTCCTGCCCGACATCGGGCTCACTCCGGCATCAGACCAAGTCTGGCATTGGGCTCACGCCGGCATCGGGCTTACCCTGGCTGATACACAGCATATCATATATCATAAACACATAACATAATCATATAACATACATCGGGCTTACCCCGGCATCGAACCGAAGCCCGGAGCACATAACAGATAACATATAAACTAACATGCATCAGGCTTGCCCCGGCATTAGGCTTACCCCGGAACACATAACACATAATAGATACACTAACATACATCGGGCTTTCCTCGGCATCGGGCTTTCCTCGGCATCGGGCTTGCCCCGGAACACATAACACATAACATTCATGAATCACAAAGACTCCAAGCATACATATACTCTTCTCGGGACCGCCCCGGCATCGGACCGTAGTCCGGAACTACTAACAACTAAACGGGTCGGCATTGTGACCTTAGACTCGTTCATCTGGAGGAAAACTCACCTCTCAAACTGAATGTTGAACTCGTGCGTGAGGAATCTCTGTTGGCTGCTCCCACGACTCCCCAACTAACTTTATACAAAAATACTTAGTCAGACCAACTGAGAATCCTTCTAAGGGTAAAATGACCGTTTTACCCCTGCTCTGATTTGGACCATAAATAAGGCCCAATTCCATCTAATCTTTCTAAGTCCACTAATGGCCCATTAAAGGCCCACTAATGGCCCAATTTTCTAAATTGGGCCCAACTTCTCAAATGGGCCTTCCCTAAGCCCAACCATGTCCTTAGTCCAAACTCTGACTTATGATGGCCCACTAAGGCCCAATAGCTGATAAGTCCAATAGTTGGCCCAAACCGAGGCCCAAAAGATGAAAAGCCCAACTCTGATGAGTACGCGGGGCGTACTCCTCTATACGCAGCGCATACCTGCTGTGTGTCTTGTACGTTGCGCGTATTGGCTGGTACGCCCAACGTACTACCCTGTTAAGCCACTTTTCCCATTAAGCACTTAATACTCTACTCTAGAGGCTACAATCACAAATCCAATTCCACTTCAACGTATTAATCCATAAAGTTGGTTACTTGGTGGCTTGCAACCCACCAAATGAACCCAACTTGGAAAATAGCAACAAACTTCCATGGAAATGGAAAGATCTCATGCATGGTCACAAATGGACCATAAAGATTAAAACTTTACTGCTTAGGGAACTCATATGTCACTAAGGGTGGAAACCCTAGACCTAGAAACGAATTTGAGCCATAAAGTTCCATTTTTGGGACTAAAAAGATCCAAAACATCTCTACTCTAGATCTAAGCATACATGAAGAAAGTTGGCAGCTTTATACCTCCTTTGAGTGCCAAAAGATGAGATAATCCCAGATCCTTGAGCTCAAGATACTCAAGTTCTTCTTCACCAACTTCTCTTCTCTTCTTCCAAGCTCTTCTTCACCAAACTAAGCTTCAAAATGCCAAACACACACAAGAATGGAGTAAGAGAGGATATTTAGGGTTTCTGAGGGTGAGGGGTTGGTAAGGAGGCCAGGGTTGAGCTATAATGGGGTATTTATATGTCTTAAACCCTAAAAAATAGGTTTTTGGAATCTGCTCATGTACGTTGCGCGTACTCCTGGTACGCTCCGCGTACATGCATGCATCCCCCTGCATCCAATGCACCTCTACGCCTCGCGTACACCAAGGCTACGCCCATCGTACGTCTTATGGGCGGCCCAAATCCTTGGCCCACTTGCTTAAGTCCAATCCAATAGTCCTTTTTATCTATATTTAGCCCAACAATAATTTAAGAAATATTTAATAATTAATACCTCAAATGGCGGTCGTTACAGGAAGGCTAAATATATCATAACCGGCGGACTCATCCAAACAACCCATCCATGAAACTTCCACCAACCCTGCAGCACTCGTGTATGCTAACCATACATAACGCTGGAACCTATAGACTTTCAAATACCTGATCCTACCTTAAGCCCTTCATCAAACAAGAACATGAAATAAGGCCAAACCAAACATTCTCAGACTATAAGATCTTAATTATGTACGGTCGTGATGCATACACTAAGTAACTACAGTAATGATTTCAATTTCATATGAGGAAAGACCCTAGGCTATAAGGCATCATATAATCAGGCAATTCTATCATGCAATTCCTGAAGATCCCTGGCTTAGTGTTGGATAAGGTGTCTAAGTCCGTAACTATATTTGGTATGAACTTGACCCGACCCGGCATGGTCCATTTGGGTTGCACTTCACCTAACAATTTTATGGATATACTTTTGAGAATAAGATGTTTATGATCTATTAATATATTATAATTTGTAATATATTAATATAAAATCATATTATTTAATTAGTGTTGATCAAGAATTGATTTTGGAATTAATTTAAAGATCAAAAAAGGCTAATTAAATATGGACTCTTACATATATATGGATTGGGCTAAGTTTTATTTAGGATAGGCTAAGAGTATATGGAAGTCCATGGATTGTCCATGGAGCTTTTAACCCATGGATCCTAGGTAAATGAAGAGTCATGGGTATTAGGGTGTAACCCTAATCCTCCATACTATATAAAGATGGCCTTGGTTCTATAATTGGCACTAGTGTGTGTGAGAAACAAGGGTGGGCCGATTTTAGCAAGCATCATATTCTCTCAAGTAGTTCCAAGTTGTTATGGGTGATTTGTGACACCACTTGAAGCATCCATACTATTGGTGCTAGGCTCTAAAACTCCAAGCAATCAACCATAAAAGAAAGGTATGTTATTCTACTTAAAGTTTTTTATTACAAGTACCCCATAAAATGCTAGTTAGGTTGTAAACCTTGGAAATCAAATTTGCATGTATCATAGAGAAAACATAGATCCAAGGTTTCTAGGGTTGCATGTACACCATAGGAGTGTTAGATTGCTCAAAACCCTTTAGTGGTATCAAAGCCTAGGCTTGTTTGCTTGATACTTGATGCTACATGTTTTTTCCAAAGTTGAAATTCTACATTTTTTGCATCTGACTGCTCACCACGACGTGGGAGTCTTTACCACGACGTGGTGACGCTCCTGTAGGCAGAATTTCGGGGTTTTTCTTGGTACTGGATGAGGATCATTACCCTAAATTGTTTTTTGAACCTTAAAACATGTTTTTGATGTGGTAATGATTATGCTAATCCATCTACAATGGCAAATAACAAAATTCCATGTTTTATATGTGTTAATAAGATTCTTCAAATTTTGATATGAATGTTCATGTTCTTATGAGTTTTAGAAGATCATGGGAATTATGTGTAACTTGCTTGTTAATATGATTCTTGATCTTAATGCCTAATGATGGAGTCGATAACTTGTTCTCAAGTTATGGATAACCAAAAGTCTCTTCTTTAAAAGTGTTATTAAAAAATAAGAGGTTACATAAAATGAAGAGTCTTCATTTTAATGGACCATTAAACTCATAAGTTATGAAATGAAAAGTCTTGAATAGTTTCAATACTTGCCCTCAATTTTGTAATTAGTAAAGTCTCACACATTAATACTTTAAATTCCAAATTGAACCTTAGAATTTTAAATGTTTAAAATTCAACACTTATACTTCTATAATATTAAAAGTTTAATTATTATATATATGTATAAGAATAAGTTAGTCTTACCGTTAGTAGGCCTCATTCACGAAGCCGGTCTATAAGGGGGTATAAGGTTACTGCCTATAAAATGGCGGTTAAATGGGTGTCCACTCTCACCCACCGCTTCCTTGACTAGTGGAGGTTCGTTAGCCGAACGAGTAGGATAGGACATTAATCCTCCTTAAAAGTATAATGAAATTATAAAGTAACTAAGCCTTCATTAATTCTCAATCTGAGTTACTTTAGGAAAATGTGAAATAGGTGTTAACCCATGAAATTACACTTTGTACCTTACCAAGTCGTTAGTGGAGCGTGTGTGGTTAACCGGCACACTAACAAGGACTAGTAAGAGTGGCAAAGGGTGACTTAAGTTTTATCATAGATCAGTGGAGCGCGTGTGGTTAACCGGCAAATCAATTGGGTGATAAAATTAAGGGTACCAAGTCAATTTGCATGGTTATTCACACCTTGTTTGTGATCCTCGGCATCCCAGTCACAAACTTGAGAGGGCACAATCGAGATTTAAACATGCCATTGAAAGTTCAGTGTATCTCAAAAGATCTAGGAGTTTCAAATCCAGTTAAAACTTAATAATTTGTTTTGTTTATAATGGTGGAAATTGGTAAATCGTCATTTACCTACCTTCAAATATTTTATAGCTTGGATCACGGCATCCCTCTTCCAAGTTATGAAATAGTTTGTAGGATCCTAGCCTTAATATTTCATTTGGGTGACTTATTAAGGACTCTTTATCTACTTAAAACTTGTCTTTCTTTTCTTTCAGATGTTTTCCAACACTGCTGCTGGCTCAAACCCTACATGCTCTTTTTCCCCCTTGAACTTGTGTGGGAAAGTCACTTTTGATGGTTCCAATTTCAATGAATGGATTAGGAACATCAGAATGATTACCCACTATGAGGACAAGGAATATATCCTTGACAAGGAACTTAAGGTTATCAATGAGTCCACTGCTACTCCTGAGGAGATTGCAGAGTATGTTGCACATGAGAGGGATTTCTTGAAGAGTGGAAGGTTGAAGATGAGAAGTATCAAGTCAAGAACACTTGATGAACACGTGAAGTTTTGGATGATCCTAAGAACGATTTTTGTGTTAAAATGTGTGTAGATGATTCAAGGATGTTATGAAAACATGGAATAACACTTGAGTTTAGATGAAATACTTACCAAAAAGTGAAGTAATAGCTCCAGAACACCTTCAAAAAGTGGCTGGAAGTAGAGAGAAAAAGAGGCTCTCTTGATGGTTAAGAAGAGTGTAAGTGTTTGATGGTGAAGGAAATGATCAAGGAAGTTCAAGAAATCCTCCAGGGATTTCCTTATATAGAAAGATGTTGGAGCAATTTGCAAGGTTGAGAGGATGTTTGTCTTAGCTTGTGTGATGTGGATAGGGTTGGGCTAATGAGAAGGTGACACATGGAGGAAATTGGCACACTTGACCCACTTGTGGGGTAGAATATCCTTAAATATTTCCTTTAATGAAATAATGATTTATAATTAATAAATCCTTGAGATATGAATAAAATATGAGTTTAGGGAGTTTAAAATTATAAAAATATGAATTTGGTGAAAAATCCCCGTCAAAAACGGGCTTAGCAGGCGAAAGTAGTCGAAAACCGGACAAGAAGAGGCGAACCTGCGAAGGTTCGGTTCTTGGAGTTGAGGACCGAGAGTGAGAAGAAGGAACCGAAGGAGGGCTCGGGTCCGAAGGTGATAGGAGCGAAGGTGAGTTCGAGTCCGAAGGTAAGAATGAAGCGAAATAGACCGAAGGCTCTGTTCATTTCAGTTTGAATGAGGTTTCAGTTCTGCTGACTTTGGTCCTCAGGGAGGTTCGGTTCTGAAGGGACCTTCGGTTCTTCCTTTGTGTTCGGTTCTCCTAGTTTCGGTTCCCTAGGGTTCGGTCCCTATGGGTTCGGTTCCTAGGGGTTTCGGCCCTATTTAGCTGTTTTTCAATTTAAATTCCCGGTTTAAGTGATTTTTGTCCAAGTTAAGGGTCGGGATGACCCGGATGACTATAAAAAGTTGAGAGAAATTTTGAGAGAGATTTGGGAGAGATTTGAGAGAGATTTGATTTTAGTCAATATTATTGTATAGTCTCGCAATGCAAGGTTCGTGAACCCCATTATGCTTTGTTTATGATTGATTTAAGTCCCCAAAAGGTTCCATAGTCGTGTTTTGATGCATTTAACTCCCTTCTTAGGGTTTTACATTGCTAAACACATAAAATCTCCGAGACACTTGAATTCTTGACATACAAATGCACATTTTCATAGAATAACTTTTAACATAGAAGTACTAGTTAAGTTTGACCGTTTTGACTTGTTGACTTTGACTTTGACTTGTTGACTTTGACTTGTTGACTTGAATTGACGGTTGTCATATTATCCCCCCGTTAGAAGGAATTTCGTCCCGAAATTTGCATTTTGAGTGGGACTTCAAAGGTTGGGGAATAGATGTGGATATTTTTGCTTCATTTGGTCCTCACGTTCCCAAGTAAATTCAGGTCCTCGCTTGGCGTTCCAGCGGACCTTTACGATGGGAATGCGGCTTTGTTTCGTCGATTTGACCTCTCGATCCATGATTTCAACAGGTTCCTCTACGAAGTGGAGGTTCTCATTGATCTCAATCTCTTCCAAAGGAATGACAAGGGTCTCATCCGACAAACATTTCTTTAAGTTCGACACATGAAAGGTAGGATGAATGTTGTTGAGTTCCTGTGGTAATCGTAGCTTGTATGCCACCGGGCCAATCCTGGCGAGGATTTCGAATGGTCCGATATACCTTGGATTTAGTTTCCCATGTTTTCCAAAACATATTAATCCCTTCCAAGGTGATACTTTCAGTAGTACTCGATCCCCAACTTGGAACTCCAAAGGCTTCCGCCTCTTATCCTCGTAGCTCTTTTGTCGGTCTTGCGAAGCCTTCATTCGTTCTCGAATTTGGATGATCTTCTCTGTTGTTTCCCTTATGATCTCCGGGCCAATGAGTGCGTTGTTAGGAACTTGCCCTGTTGCTAGTTGCTTATCGCCCACCTCAGCCCAGCACAGGGTGATCTGCACTTACGGCCATAGAGGGCTTCGAATGGAGCAACTTTGATGCTAGTGTGATAACTATTATTATATGAGAATTCGATAAGGGGTAAATGAGCATCCCAAGCTTTACCAAAGTCCATCACACAAGCTCTTAGCATGTCCTCTAACGTTTGAATGGTTCTTTCACTCTGCCCGTCAGTCTATGGGTGGTAGGCTGTACTCATGTCCAGTCTAGTTCCTATAGATTTCTGTAGTGACTGCCAGAACCGTGACATGAACCGACTATCTCTATCGGAGATAATGGATACCGGTACTCTGTGAGTTCGCACAACTTCTTTAATGTAGATCCTTGTTAGTTTCTCCATTTTGTCTGTTTCCTTTATTGGTAGGAAGTTTGCGGATTTGGTTAATCTGTCGACGATTACCCAAATGGTGTCAAGTCCACCCGTTGTCTTAGGTAACTTGGTAATGAAATCCATCGTAATCTGCTCCCACTTCCACTCGGGTATCTCTGTCCGCTGAAGTACTCCCGGGGGCTTCTGATACTCCACCTTAACCTTGGCGCAAGTCAGGCACTTGCCCACAAAGGTAGTTATTTCGGCTTTCATGTTCGGCCACCAATACAGCTTCTTGAGGTCTAAGTACATTTTGTCTAAACCGGGATGCACGGAGTAACGAGTTTTATGAGATTCGTTCATCACAACGTCCCTGAATCCACCAAATTTTGGTGTCCAGATCCGGTTCATGAGACAACGAACCCCGTCATCCCTGACTTCAAGATTTTTGTCCATTCCTCTCAATGCTTCACCTGCCACGTTCTCTGGTTTTCAGGCTTCATCCTGAGCCTCTTTGATTTGTGCGGACAGGTGTGAATGGATGGTCATGGTTAACGCCTTAACTCAGCGGCCCGAGTATTCCTTTCTGCTTAAAGCGTCTGCAACCACGTTGGCTTTTCCTGGGTGATAACGAATCTCGCATTCGTAATCGTTTAGTAATTCCACCCATCATCTTTGCCTCATGTTGAGTTCTTTTTTATTGAGGATATGCTGAAGGATTTTGTGATCAGTGAAGATAGTGCACTTAATGCCGTTGAGGTAATGTCTCCAGATTTTTAGGGCGAAAACTACTGCTCCCAGTTCGAGATCGTGCGTCGTGTAGTTTACCTCGTGCGTCTTCAGCTGTCTTGAGGCATAGGCAATGACTTTTCCTCGTTGCATTAACACACATCCTAGACCTTGGTTTGATGCATCGCAATAAACCATAAAGTCCTCGGTTCCATCCGGTAGGGACAAGAGCGGAGCACTGCACAGAGTTCGTTTCAGTGTTTGGAACGCAGCCTCTTGCTTATCCCCCCAGACGAAAGTCACTCCTTTTTTAGTCAAGGTGGTGAGTGGTTTCGCGATTTTGGAGAAGTTTTGAATGAATCTTCGATAGTAACCGACGAGTCCTAAAAATTGTCGGATTTCTGTGGGTGTTCCTGGTGCTGCCCAACTTTCGATTGCCTTGATCTTTGAAGGGTCCACATGTATTCCTTCCTTGCTGACTACATGTCCGAGCAAATTTACTTCTCGAATTCAGAACTCTCACTTTGAGAATTTTGCGCACAATTTCTCCGCCCTTAGTGTCTCCAGGACTTGACGTAAATGCTGGCTGTGTTCTTCCTTGCTTCGGGAGTAGACTAGTATATCATCGATGAAAACAATCACGAACTTGTCTAAGTAAGGTCGACACACCCGATTCATCAGGTCCATAAACTCCGCGGGTGCATTTGTTAAGCCGAAAGGCATCACTACAAACTCGTAGTGACCATAGCGCGTTCTAAAGGCTGTCTTGGGAATATCCTCCTCTTGAACTCGTAGTTGATGGTACCCTGATCTAAGGTCAATCTTTGAGAAGAAACTTGCTCCTTGTAGCTGGTCGAAGAGGTCATCGATTCGAGGAAAAGGGTATCGGTTTTTAATGGTGAGTTTGTTTAATTCATGGTAGTCAATGCACATACAGAACGATCCATCATTTTTCTTGACGAACAGGATTGGTGCACCCCAAGGTGAGAAGCTTGGCCTAATGAAACCTTTGCTTATCAGTTCATTCAATTGACTGGACAATTCATGCATTTCGGTTGGGGCTAGACGGTATGGCGATTTGGCTACAGGGGTAGCTCCAGGAATTAGATCGATTCGAAATTCGACTTGTCGAGCAGGGGGCACTCCTGGAAGGTCTTCCGGGAATATGTCGGAGAAATTTCAGACCTCCGGAATGTCTTTGAGGTTTTTCACTTCTTGTTTCTTGTCTACGACGTGATCTAGGAAGGCATGGTACTCCTTGCGGAGATACTTTTGAGCCTTGATACAAGAGATTATCTGAAATTTTGAGCTAGGTTTGTCGCCATAGACGACGAGGGTTTCGCCATTTGGTAGATTAAGGCGAACGGCCTTTTCGTGACATAGGATTTCAGCATGGTGAAGTAATAACCAATCCATGCCAATGATGACATCAAAACTTTTTATGGTGACCAGCATAAGGTCGATTTGGAAAGAGTGATTGTTTAAGGTGAGGGTACATCCGGTGTAAATGTCGTTAGTGCTCTCTGTTTTTCCGTTAGCCATTTCTACGGTGAATGTGTCTTTTAGTGTTTGTGGTTTTTGTTTAAGCAAGCGTTTAAATTGATGGCTCACGAATTTTTTCTCCGCGCCACTATCGAAAAGAATGCATGCGTATGTATTGTTGAGGAGAAACGTACCGGTGACCACAGTTGGATCTGCAACTGCTTCCTCATGACGTATCGCCAGAACTCTACCCACTTCACCAGAGTTGGGGTTTCTTGCCTTCGGGTAGTTCCGCTTGAAGTGTCCTGCTTCTCCACAACCATAGCAGGTTCGACTTGCTCCGGCGTTGGCAGCTTGTGCGTTTTGTTGGACTGGAGCTTTACAAAATCGAGCGGTGTGCCCCTTTTGTTGCAGTTGGTGCAATGCATTTCACGACATGCGTCGTTGTGGTGAAAGTTGCACTTGTTTCACTTGGGTAGGTTCCCGACGTATTGCCTTATTGGAGTTGGGGTGGCAGTGGTTGTGGCAGCGTGCACAACAACCACTTGTTGCTTTTTGGCAGGGTCTTGAGCAGGTTGACCCTTCTTCTTGTTCTAGAACTTCCTTTTGTTGCTTCCCCCTTTCGCTTGCTCGGGGGTGGTTGTCACAGTGCCATGGTTGGCTTTATGGTCGATGAGTTGCTGTGCCAGATGTTTTGCACTGTCAAAGGTAGTTGGTTTTGAGGCCAATACGTTTCCTTGAACTTGGGGAGATAGTCCCCATATGTATCTTTCCACCTTTTTGCTTTCCGGAGTAACCATTCTGGGACGCAGCATGGCTAGATCGCTAAACCTTGAGGTATAATACAGGATGTCAGAGCCTGTCATTTTGAGACCCCAAAGTTCTTCTTCCAACTTCTGTATCTCGCCCCTTGGGCAGTACTCGTTCATTAACATGGTTTTCAGGTCTTCCCATGTTATCGAATTAGCCACCGGAAGTGTCAATGCTTTGACGTGGCCATTCCACCAGGTAAGGGCCCTTTCAGAGAATGTGCATGCTGCAAATTTGACCTTGCTTGCTTCAGAACATGCGCATATTTCGAAGATGGATTCGGTTTTCTCGAACCATTGCAGCAATGCTATGACACCTCCGCTTCCGTTGAAGGTTTTGGGCTTGCTGTTTGTAAAGGCTTTGTAGGTACACTCTCTCGAGCGTCCCTGACTGTCCCCATGGTTAGAATTTGTGGCCCCATTACACGCACCACCCGCATTATTGGTGTTGATTTGGGACATTGTGACTGCTACTGCGGTTGTTATGGCAGCCTGGAACATTACTGGCTCGAACTGAGGGGGTGGTGGCGGTGGTGGCGCTGCAGTCCCTACGACGCTTGCACGTCTAGGATTTCTACGAGGTGGCATTTTCTGCCATATCAAGAATGAAAAGACAATAAGTCTTTGATAACCCTCACAAGTCGAGAGTTAGAACAAAAAATTATTAGTTCTTTAATATGCATCATGATTCCGACTTGTAAAGATATTGTAAGAATCCATTCATACTAGAGGTCTATAGATAATGAAATATAGACTTTATGAATTTTGATAGTTTTGATTCACATGAACTGTCTGTGATAGAATCCATACCGGGCCCATCCGACAATCGTTTGATGTATAATATTTACATATAATTAAGATTAAATAAACTTTCGAATTTAATGAGTCTGCCCTGGGCCCACAACCAAACAAGGAACAGGATCCAAGGTGGAACCACCATTTCTAGGTCGACATGGTCTTAATTATATATAACTTTGATTTATACATCAAGCAATCATAGATTGACCACCAGTAAATTTAATATGAAAATAATCCATGTAATGAATTTGATGCAATGTTCCCAATAAAACAAACGGCGTGTCAATTTCATTGATATAACTTAGTATACAATATTTGGGAAAATTTGACCCTACGAGGGGTCTATGCTACATCAATGTATGGACAAATTTTGACCGCCTAACAGATCCTGGAAGTGTAAACACTTAAATCGCGAGATCAGACATAAAATACTAGAAAATAATAGTAATATTTATCCGCAAAACTAGATTAAACTGAAGCGAGCAGTGCAAACACTACTTGCGGCGGTTGAAGCTCTGAGGATCACGAAGTGAAGACAAGAAGTTCCTTGTTTCCCTCATTTCAGCTCTGGATTCTGCCGCTTGGTGCTCTGCTTCTGCCAGACGTCCTTCTAAAGTGGCTCGGTGTTCTCGGAGCTCTTGTACTTCAGCTCGGGTCGCGGCCATTTCCCGTCGAAGAACCTCGGTGTGGTCTCGAGTCCGATCGTGGTCATCATCCAACCGGCAAAGACGAACGGAGTTGACTTGGCTGGTGGTGCCAACTTCCATGAGGTGGCAGGTGTTTATCCTTACTTGCTCCACGTGGCGTGTGACACGGTGAACTATGATAGGAAGGGCTCTGTCGGCTGATCCTCCTCTGCTGAGGTCGTAAAAACCTCGTTGCATGCCATAGGGAGGACGTTGACCTTGCCCTCGGCTCCATCTATGTTTATTTTCGGCCCATCGGGGCGTCGGGCCTTGGAAGTGTTGCGGAGGGATAGGGGCAGGGTGTGGATTGTAAACCTCGGGTTCTGAATCGGTTCCATCTGAGTCTTCTTCCTCTTCACCGTCTACCGATTCTTCCTCTTCCATGGGTTCTTCATCCTCCATGGGTTCCTCTTCGGAATCTTCCTCTGGGTCTTCCACAATCCAACCGGCATTCCCTTGGTTGGGGAAGTAAGGATCACCCGGCAAGTGAAATCTTGCCATTGCGCCTGTACGAGAATAGGGATAAGAGGAATATCGCGAGAAGTTTTGGTGTAAGGAGTTAGATATTGCAATTTAAAATGTGATTATTACGGTTTTTGTGTTAAAATACTCCGATAGTATTTTTATGTTTGATTCTCGAGGTTTTTGGTAAGTTGAAGACTTGTTGCTCATCATGATCCTTCTTCGGCATACGTTGGTCATACCTTGGCTAAATATAGTTGATCAGGCTATATTCATCCAAGATCTGACTACATACCCCGAAGCTGGATCATGGTGTCCAACTTGTCTCAATACTTTTATGTTATTGTCATTATGATACTGAATTAATGTGTGTGATTGTACATATATTTTCATAAAAATACAAATTTTTATTTTTAAAGTACTTTTGAAAAGCTACGCCAGACAATTTTTGTCACGTTGTATTTATAGTTTGTATATCTTACGTGGTTCGATATACTTAGTTCACTATAAACAAAGCTCTGATACCAATCTGTCGCACCCCCAAATCGGAACGGCGGAAACGTTCGGGGGCGGAGGACGTCATGCTCAGTATCATAACCATAGTGAAGAAAGTAAACACACCCATCATAAATATAATTTAAAAGGTTACATCGTTGCAAAAATACATGTTTCCAAATAAATTACATATGATGTCAAAATATTGCAAAATAATATGCGCCTTAGCGTCTTGCCTTCAAAACCTTGTGGTTACCTGTATTACTGAATACCTGAGAATACAAGTTATTTTTGAAAGAGTATCAGCATTAAAGGTGGTGAGTTCATAATCAATTTATGAATGAAAAAGGGATGTTGTTCCTTAAAGTTTGTTTCCAGAAAATCCAATATTTTCTAAAAGGTTTATTGTAGTCTTAACTGAACCAAGACTTAGTATATGTAAGTAAATCGTCATACTTATGTGTGGTTTTATATTTAAATAAAACTCTTTTTTGTGAGGTTTTTGAATCCCTGTGAACTGTGTGTTTTGTTAATTCCCCATGTGAGCTGTTATAACCATGTAAAACTCGAAGGCCTCGTACTCAACGTTCTTCAGGCGTCGGAATGTTATGACATTTGTCACCCCAGACCTGCCGGTGTAGCTGTTGCAAGCAGCTTAGGTGCGGGTTTGTCAGACCCAATATAAATCTATACACAACTATCACGCTCTCCCTACAAGAGATTCTGGTTATAACTACAGGACTTTTCAAAAATGTGTGTAGATGATTCAAGGATGTTATGAAAACATGGAATAACACTTGAGTTTAGATGAAATACTTACCAAAAAGTGAAGTAATAGCTCCAGAACACCTTCAAAAAGTGGCTGGAAGTAGAGAGAAAAGGAGGCTCTATTGATGGTTAAGAAGAGTGTAAGTGTTTGATGGTGAAGGAAATGATCAAGGAAGTTTAAGAAATCCTCCAGGGATTTCCTTATATAGAAAGTTGTTGGAGCAATTTGCAAGGTTGAGAGGATGTTTGTCTTGGTTTGTGTGATGTGGATAGGGTTGGGCTAATGAGAAAGTGACACATGGAGGCAAGTAGGCACACTTGACCCACTTGTGGGGTAGAATATCCTTAGATATTTCCTTCAATGAAATAATGATTTATAATTAATAAATCCTTGAGATATGAATAAAATATGAGTATAGGGATTTTAAAATGATAAAAATATGAATTTGGTGAAAAATCCCCGTCAAAAACAGGCTTAACAGGCGAAAGTAGTCGAAAACCGGACAAGAAGGGGCGAACCTGCGAAGGTTCGGTTCTTGGAGTTGAGGACCGAGAGTGAGAAGAAGTAACCGAAGGAGGGCATGGGTCCGAAGGTGATAGGAGCGAAGGTGAGTTCGGGTCCGAAGGTAAGAATGAAGCGAAATGGACCGAAGGCTCGGTTCATTTCGGTTTGAATGAGGTTTCGGTTCTGCTTGGAAGCCTGGTGAGCATATAGGGTTTTCAACCCACAATAAATAATAAACTTATTAAGTTTATCAATCAACAATAATTTTATTAATTTGATCAACCAAAAATAACCCTAATTACCCATTCCCATTATCCTCACTTTACGTCCCTAAAACAACTATCACAAGGGACCTAGCCTAAGGATTTTCATTGGGGGGGGGGGGGGACAACATTGCTTCGGAGGTTCCTCAGCAATTTATGTCAAATAAGGCAACCATCGGGGTGACAACATTGCTTTTCTCAGCAATTTATGTCAAATAAGACAACCAATGGGGTGACAACATTGTTTTTCCTCAACAATTTATGCAAACAAGACAACCAATAAGGTGACAACATTGCTTTCCTCAACAATTTATGTCAAACAAGACAACCTGACATAAAACAACCAATAAGGTGACAACATTGCTTTCCTCAGCAATTTATGTCAAATAAGACAAACAGCGGGGTGACAACATTGCTTTCCCTCAGCAATTTATGTCAAAGGGGTGACAACATTGCTTTTCCCTCAGCAATTTATGTCAAATAGGCACGAAGTCACATCGTCGCCAAGGTTTACACAACATGCACTAAGTCCATAGCTGCCAATGTACTAAATCCATAGCTACCAACGTACATCTATATTGTACTAAATTCATAGCTACTAACGTACATCTATACTGTACTATTATCCCTCATCCTTTATCTACCCATGTTTTACCCAACATATTTGAAGATAAAATATATATACATTTTAAATTATTTTAAACATGTATAAAACATCCATTCAACATCCATTTCAAATAAATAAACTACATATAGACACATAGCACGTATTTTATATAAAATACCTCATATCTATGTGTAAGATGAAAGTGACTATACCTCATAAAATACCCTCCTATTTATAGTATGCGAGCTGCTGATCGGACGGCCGAGAGGAAGCCACACGAAAGCAGATCCGAAGGGGAGGTCACGTCGTCTGCGCATGCGAGGGCCTCGCTGGAGGGTTCTGATTGGACCAAGGTCTAGTCCGAGGCTTCGGACGTGGCACCATATGTGAAGCTCAACCGCGTCATAGAGGGGTACGAGGCAGCTCCTGATTGGCCGAGCCTTCGGTCCGAGGAGAATGTGACACGCGTCGACAGGTGGCCTCGGATGACTCACCCATTTCAGACACGTGGCGCGATTTAAGCGAGGGAGACGTGGCAGAAGCCACCTATGCGAAATTTCTCGATTTTCGCGCCAAAACTTCTAAAATCCATAACTTTCGCATACGAGCTCCATTTTTGACGTTCTTTATATGCACGCATAGGTAAAATTACGCTATACAACTTTCGTTTAGACTTCGTCTGCGAATTTTGAATTTAATTTTTATATTATTATTTTTAACAGACCGGGACAGGAAATCCGTTAAAAATTCATAACTTCTTCATCCGACGTCCGTTTTCGTCTGTCTTTTTACCGTTGTGTTACTATTGACGAGACCTTAGATTCTCGTTTAGGTCGTGTCGGCTAAAAATCACTCGATCTAAAATTCGAGTTTTTAGCTGTCTACTGCTAAGCTGAAACTTCGAAAAATCATAACTTCCTCATACGAATTCAGATTTGGGCGTTCTTTTTATACATACTCTCGGTTTAACGAGCACTACGACTTTCGTTTAGATCACTAAGGCTAAAAAGTAGTTTATCAAAAACTCACTTTTTACGACATTCGGCACCATGCCGGTTTTGTCGCGAAACTTCGACAGGTCATAACTTCTTCGTTACAACTCGGATTTTGGTATTCTTTATATATCCGTAATCCTTGTCACGACCACTACAACTTTCTTAATAGATACCGGCTTTATCTAATATTTATTTTTGACGCTCATTTTTATTCTTAATTAATTAAATCCTAATAATTAAGCACAAAACACATAATTCACATAATAATCACATAATTCCTCTTCATTTCTTCAAAATGAGTTGCAAAGGTTAACCTAGACTATCACATCAATATTAATGCCTAGCCTAGAAACACGGGCATTACAATTCTCTTCCCCTTAGGATGATTCCGTCCCCGGAATCACACATCAGCAAACAAACGCGGGTAGCGACTCATCATGTCACTCTCCGTTTCCCAGGTGAGATTTGGCCCATTCGTATGTTTCCAGCGCACAAGCACTAAATTGACCATCTTGCGTCGCAACTTCTTAGTCTTACGGTCAACGATTGACCCAGGTTCTTCAATTAACCTCTTGTTTACATCCAACCTTAATTTAGGGATTGGAATTATGTCGGTCACATCTCCCGTGAACTTTCGCAAATAACACACATGAAAGGTGTTATGAATACCCTTTAGTTCTTCTGGTAATTCTAGTTTGTAAGCTTGATTCCCGATCTTCTGAAGAACTTTAAACGGTCCAATAAACCTTGGACTCAACTTTCCCGAACCACGTAACATACCTACCTTAGTCGGACTCGATTCGATATGACCTCTAGGGTCGGAATAACAATCATCTTCTTAGTCATTACCGAAACGAAGGTAATGAAATACTCGAACAAAAACAGAATCAATTACTAGCTCCTTGGTGACCTTGTGACTTTCCTTGATCCAAGTACGAGTCCTGTGCTTCCGGTAGTATAGGCCTCTACTACCATTCACACCTACTCATACTCGTCCCAAGTATTGTCTCGTAGTTCTCCAAGTCACCATACAAGAATTTCACATAGTCATTCAATTCATTAGATGACAAAACCAGGGTTTATATTATTTCTTGAAATAATTACACAGAGGTTCAAGTTTACCCTATACTACGCCTCTAATAGGCTACACCACAAGTTATTAACTGCATTACTACTTTATGTCTTAGTTTTAGGAATATATGGTCCTTACTCCTGATCCCTTGTATTTTCATCTGCTTCATTAAGGATCATTTGGAATGCCTTTGGTTTTGGTTTTGGTGGAACATTGGGCCTTGTTGCCTCATTCTTCTTTAGGCAGTCTTTCTAAATGTGCCCTTCCTCGTTACATCTATAGCACATCCTCTTGTTGGACGGACACTCGTTGGCATAATGCCCAGTCTTCCCACACTTGTAGCAGGTCACCTCTTCGCTACATTTCCCGAAGTGCTTCTTTTTGCACTTCTCGCACCATTTCGCTTCACCTCCTCCTCCTCCAGACTTCGAGATTTTTCTTTTCTCGTTGGACCCTGAAGTCCCTTCAAACTTTCTTTTCTCGCCAACTTCGATCTTGTTGGCGGCTCTTCCCTTAATCATATCTTCTACAGACTTGACAGCCCAGATAGCCGCCTCCAAAGTAAGTGCTTGACGCACTGGCACTGCATACTCCCATGGAAGTCCCTTTGCGTACTTGTCAATTTTTTTGCCAGCTCATCTGGAACAATACGCAAAGCAAACTCCATTTTGTCTGTGAAGTTATTCGTATATTCGACAACGGTCATACTCCCCTTCTTCAACGTTAGAAATTGGTTTTCTAACTCAAGCACGTTTTGGGCCGAGCAGTACTTGCGTTCGAAGTGCACCAAGAACTCTGTCCAAGTCAGTTGCAGTGGCTCATTAGGGCTTAGGGTTTTCCCCAAAGTGTTCCACCAACGAGCAGCAATACCCCTGAACTGACGTACTGCAAATGTGGTTTGTAACTTGCCTTGGCAACCACACGTCATGAAAGCCAATTCCATTTCCGAGATCCAATCCATTACTCCGACAGGATCTTCTTTTCCAGTGAAGGTTGATGGCTTGCAAGTCATAAAGTCTTTATACTTGCACCCATTTCTCTCCACTCTATCCTCGTGGTTATTTCTCCCAACCACAAGCGGTTCACTATGACCAACAGATCTACTGTTGTTTCCTTCTTCAGATTGATCGTCATTTAATTCACATTGTTCAATAGGAATTGAGGGTTCACTCCTGTTGTTCAGCAACATCTGCCTCAATTCCTCCCTCTGTTCAGCCATCATGGTCTGAATCATGGCTTGTACTCCAGCCATGGTGATGGGTTCTGGTGCAGCTCCTGCTATAGGCACCTGTTCCATCACTTAGGGTTGAGGTTGCTGATTTCTATTTATATTTCCAGCTCCACTTCGGGTTCTTGCCATTATGATCTATACGCCAAATTAGGTGAATTTAAACCTTTATCCACGACAGGTATTTAAATTCTCCTTATCACTCCGAAACGTTACATGTTAGTTCTAATATCGTAATCGTACGCTTAGAAACCTACACACATAAAGTTTCCAGATCCGGTCGGCAACAGACCATAGATCCAAACAAATAATATCATATATGGCAAACATATAGCATTTAACACTTAAAAGCATTTTAGGCATCTTTCCTAAAATATACTAGTGCTCGTGTCTAAAATATGGTAGACACTCATCTCACAATCATCACTTAGGATTCTAAGTTTAAGTCTAGAAATCCTACAAATTTCTAGTTCGCTTAAACTAATGCTCTGATACCAACTGTGACATCCCCAATTTCACGGCCAGAAAAGACCGATTTTGTTTATGCTTTTTAAAATAAAATCAGAGTAAACCCTTTTAAAAGATGTTGCGGAATTTGTTCCCAAAACAAAACATGATAAAAGATTATCAAAACCATTCTTTAAGAAATATATAATTTCCTTTTATATCAAAACCTCGGGATGTCATTTTCCGATACTGATCAAAAGCATAAACAAGACATTATAAGCCTTACAACAGTTATTTACAACTACTGGTCTATAATCCATAAATCACTCATCATCATCCAACTATGCTCGGGGTCCACTACCTGTAACATAAAAAGCTGAGTGGGTCAGGCTTGGAAGCCTGGTGAGCATATAGGGTTTTCAACCCACAATAAATAATAAACTTACTAAGTTTATCAATCAACAATAATTTTATTAATTTCATCAACCAAAAACAACTATCACAAGCGACCTAGCCTAAGGATTTTCATTAGGGGGGGGGGGACAACATTGCTTCGGAGGTTCCTCAGCAATTTATGTCAAATAAGGCAACCATCGGGGTGACAACATTGCTTTTCTCAGTAATTTATGTCAAATAAGACAACCAATGGGGTGAGAACATTGTTTTTCCTTAACAATTTATGTCAAACAAGACAACCAATAAGGTGACAACATTGCTTTCCTCAGCAATTTATGTCAAACAAGACAACCTGACATAAAACAACCAATAAGGTGACAACATTGCTTTCCTCAGCAATTTATGTCAAATAAGACAAACATCGGGGTGACAATAGTGCTTTCCCTCAGCAATTTATGTCAAAGGGGTGACAACATTGCTTTTCCCTCAGCAATTTATGTCAAATAGGCACGAAGTCACATCGTCGCCAAGGTTTATACAACAGGCACTAAGTTCATAGCTGCCAACGTACTAAATCCATAGCTACCAACGTACATCTATACTGTACTAAATTCATAGCTACTAACATACATCTATATTGTACTATTATCCCTCATACTTTATCTACCCATGTTTTACCCAACATATTTGAAGATAAAATATATATACATTTTAAATTATTTTAAACATGTATAAAACATCCATTCAACATCCATTTCAAATAAATAAACAACATATATACACATAGCACGTATTTTATATAAAATACTTCATATCTATGTGTAAGATGAAAGTGACTATACACTCACATCATTTGATGATAATCGGGCAGCAATTCGTTTCCTAAAACGTTCGCTTCTAATAAAACCGGAAGTTTTATTCAGAAACTGGGCTCTGCGAGGGTCGGGCTTCGAAACCGAAAAGATAAATTTTCCGGGCTTCTTGGGCACTTCGTGGCGTATTCCGCTGGTTATAATCGATACCGGGGCTTTGGGGGATGTGAAAATAGCCAAAATATTGAAAAAGGGGCCAAAATTGCCAATTCTTAAATTCTAGTCGGGAGGGTTCGCACCCTCCTATTTATAGTATGCGAGCTGCTGATCGGAAGGCCGAGAGGAAGCCACACGGCATCAGATCCGAAGGGGAGGGCACGTGGTCTGCGCATGCGAGGGCCTCGCTGGAGGGTTCTGATTGGACCAAGGTCTAGTCCGAGGCTTCGGACGTGGCACCATATGCGAACCTCGGACGCGTCATAGTGGGGTACGAGGCAGCTCCTGATTGGCCGAGCCTTTGGTCCGAGGAGAATGCGACACGCGTCGACAGGTGACCTCGGATGACTCACCAATTTCGGACACGTGGCGCGATTTAAGCGAGGGTGACGTGGCCGAAGCCACCTATGCGAAATTTCTCGATTTTCGCGCCAAAACTTCTAAAATCCATAACTTTCGCATACGAGTTCCGTTTTTGACGTTCTTTATATGCATGCATAGGTAAAATTACGCTCTACAACTTTCGTTTAGACTTCGTCGGCTAATTTTGAATTTAAATTTTATATTATTATTTTTAACAGACCGGGACAGGAAATCCGTTAAAAATTCATAACTTCTTCATCCGACGTCCGTTTTCGTCTGTCTTTTTACCGTTGTGTTACTATTGACGAGACATTTGATTCTCGTTTAGTTCGTGTCGGATAAAAATCACTCGATCTAAAATTCGAGTTTTTAGCTGTCTACTGCTAAGCTGAAACTTCGAAAAATCATAACTTCCTCATACGAAGTCAGATTTGGGCGTTCTTTTGATACATACTCTCAGTTTAACGAGCACTACGACTTTCGTTTAGATCACTAAGGCTAAAAAGTAGTTGATCAAAAACTCACTTTTTACGACATTCGGCACCGTGCCGGTTTTGTCGCGAAACTTCAACAGGTCATAACTTCTTCGTTATAACTCGGATTTTTGTATTCTTTATATATCCGTAATCCTTGTCACGACCACTACAACTTTCGTAATAGATATCGGCTTTAACTAATATTTATTTTTGACGCTTATTTTTATTCTTAATTAATTAAATCCTAATAATTAAGCACAAAACACATAATTCACATAATAATCACATAATTCCTCTTCATTTCTTCAAAATGAGTTGCAAAGGTTAACCTAGACTATCACATCAATATTAATGTCTAGCCTAGAAACACAGGCATTACAAAGAGTCTTCATTTTAATGGACCATTAAACTCATAAGTTATGAAATTAAAAGTCGTGAATAGTTTCAATACTTGCCCTCAAGTTTGGAATTAGTAAAGTCTCACACATTAATACTTTAACTTCCAAATTGAACCTTAGAATTTTACTAGTTTAAAATTCAACCCTTATACTTCTATAATATTAAAAGTTTAATTATATATATATATATATATATATATATATATATATATTTATGTATAAGAATAAGTCAGTCTTACCGTTAGTAGGCCTCATTCACGAAGTCGGTCTATAAGGGGGGTATAAGGTTACTGCCTATAAAATGGCGGTTTAATGGGTGTCCACTCTCACCCACCGCTTCCTTGACTGGTGAAGGTTCGTTAGCCGAACGAGTAGGATAGGACCTTAATCCTCATTAAAAGTATAATGAAATTATAAAGTAACTAAACCTTTATTAATTCCCAGTCTTAGTTACTTTAGGAAAATATGAAATAGGTGCTAACCCTTCAAATTACACTTTGTACCTTACCAAGTCGTTAGTGGAGCGTGTGTGGTTAACCGACACACTAACAAGGACTGGTAAGAGTGGCAAAGGGTGAGTTAAGTTTTATCATAGATCAGTGGAGCGCGTGTGGTTAACCGACACATCAATTGGGTGATAAAATTATGGGTACCAAGTCAATTTGCGTGGTTATTCACACCTTGTTTGTGATCCTCGGCATCCCAGTCACAAACTTGAGAGGGCACAATCGAGATTTAAACATGCCATTGAAAGTTCAATGTATCTCAAAAGATCTCGGAGTTTCAAATCCAATTAAAACTTAATAATTTATTTTGTTTATAATGGTGGAAATTGGTAAATCGTCATTTAACTACCTTCAAATATTTTATAGCTTGGATTACGGCATCCCTCTTCCAAGTTATGAAATAGTTTGTAGGATCCTAGCCTTAGTATTTCATTTGGGTGACTTATTAAGGACTCTTTATCTACTTAAAACTTGTCTTTCTTTTCTTTCAGATGTCTTCCAACACTGTTGTTGGCTCAAACCCTACAGGCTCTTTTTCCCCCTTGAACTTGTGTGGGAAAGTCACTTTTGATGGTTCCAATTTCAATGAATGGATTAGGAACATCAGAATGATTACCCGCTATGAGGACAAGGAATATGTCCTTGACAAGGAACTTAAGGTTATCAATGAGTCCACTGCTACTCCTAAGGAGATTGCGGAGTATGCTGCACATGAGAGGGATGCTACTAATGTGTCCTGCATTATGTTGGCTACTATGACTCCCGAACTCCAAAAATCCTATGAAGATTTCTATGCCTATGAGATGCACCTGGATCTGATGGAAAGTTACCATCAGAACGCGCGTCAAGAGAGGTATGAAATCATCTCCTCCATGATAACAGCCAGGATGAAGGATGGTGAACCCATCACCGGTCACTTACAGAAAATGCAAAGGTTCGTGGACCGGTTGCTGAAGCTTAATGTGGACTTCCCTGAGGACATCGCGATTGATATCATTCTCCATTCCTTACCTCCAAGTTATGATCAGTTTCGTATGACTTATCATATGAACAAGGAGGAAGTTACACTTAGCAAACTTCAAGGACTTTTAAGGACCGCTGAAAGTGGCCTTAAAAGTAAATCGGTTGTTACTTCTACTCCTACTCCTACAACAGCCTCTGTTCCAGCAATTGGGCAGGGAAAGGGGAAGAAGAGGAAGACCCCTTCGAAGGGTACCAAGGGAAAGTCTCTTGATGGCTCCTCTTCAAGTGGGACCAAGAAAGGTCCCATTCGTCCTTCTTCAAACCCAAAGGAAGCACAATGCTTCTACTGTCACGAAAAGCGGCACTGGAAGCGAAGCTGCCCTAAGTACTTGCAGGATGTAAAGGATGGGAAAGTTAAACCCATCCATGCAGGTATTTATACCATATTGTCTAATAACTCATTGCATACTAACTCTTGGGTGCTTGATACAGGTTGTGATATTCACATTTGTACTGATTTGCATGGCCTAAGAAGTAGTGAAGAAGTGGAGCACGGGAAGATAAACTTAATCATGGGCAATTGGAAAGCATCACATGTGACCAAGATTAGAGTTTATTCTTTATTTCTTAATAATGGGTTAACTTTATATTTGAATAAATGTTGTTACTCGTCAGAAATGGCGAGAAATATTATTTCCTTTCATAGTTTGTACAAGCAAGGATTCACATTTTCATTTGATAATAAAATTGGTGCTATTGATGCTTTTTATAATAATGTGTTTTATTTTAAAGCATTACCTTGTGATGGTGTATATGAAACTGTGTCGATTGTAGACAACTTATGAATAATGTATTTCATATTGATTCTTCTATTACTTTGGATAAACCATCCTTGTGGCATTTTCGTCTTGGACATGTCAACAAGAAGCGCATAGGCCAACTCCAAAAGGCTGGAGTTTTGGAATCATTTGACCTAAAATCAGATGATAGTTGCGAGTCTTGTTTACTTGGAAAAATGACAAAGTCACCCTTCACTGGTTCTTGTGAGAGGGGTGAAGGTTTGTTGGACCTCATACACACAGATGTGTGTGGACCCTTCAAAACCGCCACTCTGGATGCTAATTGCTACTATGTGACTTTTACTGATGATTATAGTAGATATGGATACATCTACTTAATCAAGCATAAGTCAGAAACCTTTGAAAAGTTCAAAGAGTTCAAGCAGGAAGTAGAGAATCAACTGGGCAGGAACATCAAGATGCTCCGATCCGATCGTGGAGGAGAGTATCTTAGTATTGAGTTCCTTGACTATCTTAAGGAATGTAGGATTGTCTCAAAATTGACAACTCCTAGGACACCACAGCTGAATGGTGTGGCTGAGAGGCGCAATCGAACCTTGTTGGACATGGTTCGTTCCATGATGAGTCAAGCTTCGTTACCAATCTCATTCTGGGGGCATGCCTTAGAGACTGCCGCGCATATCCTTAATCTAGTCCCTACCAAAAAGTTTGCCAAAACACCTCACGAGATGTGGACTGGGAAAGTTCATAATTTAAACCACATCAAGATTTGGGGTTCCGAGGCTTTCGTGAGGCGTGAGTCTCATGACAATCTCGAACCTCGAAGTGAGAGGTGTATTTTCATCGGCTACCCACAGAAATCCTTTGGTTACCCATTCTATAGACCCAGTGAGAATGTGGTATTTGTAGCTAGAAGAGGAGTCTTTCGTGAGAGAGAGTTCATAAGCCAAGGAAACAGTGGGAGGCAAATTGACCTTGAAGAAATTCAAGAGTCAAGTGGTGAAGGAACCTCAAACCCTAGTAATCAACCTGAGGAGAAAACTCCAGTTGATCCGACTGACGAGCCCATACCTCTGAGGCGTTCCACGAGAGTTAGGACTGCACCTGAGCATTACTATGGTTTCCATATTACTGCGGAAGGTGATACGCTTATCAGTGATAGTACACTGGTAAGTCTGGATGAACCTAACAGCTACACGGAAGCCATGGCAGGCCCTGAGGCTGCTAAATGGAAAGAGGTTATGGACAGAGAGATACATTCCATGTATGACAATCAAGTTTGGAACTTGGTTGACAATGTACCAGGTCGTAAGACAGTCGGGTGCAAATCAATCTTCAAGAAGAAGACCGACATGGATTGTAATGTACACACGTATAAGGCGCGACTGGTTGCAAAAAGGTTTTTCTCAAACTCTGGGAGTTGATTATGATGAGACCTTCTCACCAGTAGCAAAGATTAAGTCTATTAGGGTTATGCTAGCCATTGTTGCATTTCATGATTATGAAATATGGCAAATGGATGTCAAAACCGCTTTCCTTAATGGAAAGTTGGCTGAGGATGTTACATGAATCAGCCAGAGGGTTTTGTCGATGCTAAATACCCTAATAGGGTGTGTAAGCTTGAGAAATCCATATATGGATTGAAACAAGCACCTCGCAGATGGTAAGCTTGAGAAATCCTAAAACCAGAATGCAATCTAACAGATTACTAACATAGCAACCATCCTAAAACTAGGATGCAATCATAAAGGGTCGGCCTTGGTGTCGTAGACCCTGTTGATATAGTGAGGAAAACTCACCTCGCAAGTAGCTCGAAGTGATAAAGTCAAACTCCTCCAAATGCAGCTCCAAGTCCAACACCTACAACCATCGGCGATCCTTTTCCATAAATTCCCAATTACCAAAATGCCCTCAGAAGTCAACTGGTCAACCCTTGGTCAATGTCAAAGTCAATGGTCAAGGTTAACAGTCCATGTTGACCCGACTCGTCGAGTACAATCTACTAACTCGTTGAGTTCCTCCAAAACTCACAGAGTCATAAAACCCTAGTCCACTCGCCGAGTTTCCAGGTACCTCGTCGAGTTCAAGCGTGTCCAAAAGTCGGGAAAACCCCATCTGACTCGTCGAGTCATCTCACTGACTCGCGGAATCCATGCAAAAACCATACTCAGGCAATCTTCATCCGACTCGTCGAGTTGACCACGCAACTCATCGAGTCCCTTCAGTCCATTACCTATTCAGACGATTTTAAGCCACCCCAAAGCTCCAAATTGTAGATCTAGCTTCCTAAGGCACAAATTCCACATGAAGTTGCAAACTTTGCGTGCATGCAAGGTATTAAAGGCTTAGAATCACCAATACCAACTCTAGAATGGAATTCATGATAAGATGAGATGTCTATATGAATTAAAGTTGAGAGCATTATGTATTTGGGGCCTGGAGAAGTCCAGATCTAAAGCCTTGCTCTTGTGACAAGCTCAAACCCAAAGTGGCTCCTTTAAACCCTAAGTGTCCAAAGAAGAGATCTAAGTATGAAAGGGTCAAGGTACAAGCTTTTTACCTCAGGTTAGCTCCCGAAATGATGTAGATGGCAGATCCACTTCCTCTTCTTCAATCCAAGCTTCTAAATCGTTGGGTTCCCTTAAAGAAAGCACTAAAACACACTTTAGCTCCTCACACACTCAAGAATATGGTCTAGATCGATTAGGGTTTCCTTTTGGCCGTTAGCAAGTGATAAGGGGGCTGAAGGAAGGTACTTAAGGTCCTTTAAATTGGGTGCAAACCCTGAAATTAGGGTTTTCTCATTCTAGCTCCAACTCGTCGAGTTAGGTCTTCCAACTCGTCGAGTCGGTCACTTAAATCCTGCGGTCAAACCGGTCCCTACTCGACGAGTTAGGGAATCCAACTCGTCGAGTAGATCCTCCAAAATGAACATAAAACTTGTAAAGCTTATACCTGGGAGTCGGGGTGTTACATGTATACCCAACGACATGCAATAGGCTTTTTCTTTTTTGGAACTATTACAATATCCCATGTATGATTGTTAGTGATGGCATTCAATTTTGCATGCATGGCATGTTCCCATTCAGGAATGCCTTTTACATGATGATAAAATGTTGGATAAAAATGAACATTATAAGCATATGAAGAAGAAACATGGGCTACAAAGTTGGAAGAAGCATCATGGAACATTTCATCAATACAAAAATTAGTGATAGTATGATGGCATGAGGTATGATCATCAACAAAGACATCCAAAAGTTTTGAGTCGGTTCAAATCGGGATTTTGATTGTAAAGAAATTCAAATGGAGATTGGCCTTTGAGAATTTGTTAAGCAGTTTTGTTGATAGTATGCACAGCAGTGTTGATACATTGTCCCTAATAAAGGGATCCAGATTGAAAATAAAAGGGCTCTAATTGTTGGATTAAGGTGTCTGTTAATGGAAAGGCCTTTCACTTTCTCCCTGCAGTTCTTGTGTTCTTGCTCCAGTGAGTCGTGCTTCACTCGAGATGGATATCTATGAGGCGGCCGATAAGGTTTAACCAGTGGATATTCAGGATAGTTTCCTAGTGGCCATGTTGTGGGGTTTTGCTCGCCACGGCATGGAAAGTGGACAGAATTCGTTTTCTGTTTTGTTTCTTTTCCTTCGGGCTATTGGTCGGTGTGATTTTTGGTTGTCTTCAGGAGTACCAAAGGCTCTGACTTTTCTCCATCTTCATTTGTAATAACCAACACTTGAGCTTTTGGGTTTGTCCCGATATTATTTGAAGTTGCACCCGGTAAACGTTCGTGAATAAGCTTGGCTAGTTGCCCAACTTGCGTCTCGATGTTCACAATTGATGTTTGCTAATTTTTCAGAGTAGCATCCATATTGTCATGCCTCTTCTCACTAGCCTCCATGAATCTATTCAATACCGAATCGAGATCAGGTTTCTTCTCGACTTGCACTAGCTCTTTTTGGTAGAAACCACACCCTTGTTGTCGGTATTTTTCTTTTTTTTCTTTCCTATACTTTTCATAGGGTTTCCACTTCTTCTTCAGCTTCTCCAATCTTCATCAAATTTATCACCACTAGAATAGCACACTTTAACTTTCTTGTTTCCGTTCTCGGCCAAATTGTAATCTTTTGCAAGATGTAGCCCGCTACAATTGTCACATCCAACTTGAATCGCATGAATTGATTGTCCCATCTTTGTAATTCTCCTATCCATGGTATCGAGTTGTTCTTTGTTTTATGCAGGTTTGTAAATGTGTATTACAAAAATACATTTGATGATATACACAAGGAGTTACATTATAAAAAACCTTTATTTGTTACATAGTAAAAAGCCTTTAATAAAGGAATCAATGAAAATGAAGTCAATAATGGGTTTTTCTTGTAGGTTTAATTTGTTAATGTAAGTCATACATGTAATATTAGTCATGTTTGTTTGTTTGTTTTTTTGTTTATGTAAAAATTGTAAGGACCTTAGGTATGAAAAAAAAACAAACCTAATGATGTTGGCAAGGGGTGAGCATATTAACAGAAATATCAAACCAAAACCAAATTAACCGAAATAATTGAACCATTTTAACCGAACCATTACTAAAAAAGGTGGTGCGGTTTCTATTTATAATTAACCACATACATATGGTTCGGTTATGGTTTTCATCCAAAACCGAACCACTAAACACCAAACTGAACCACTAAAAATCAAACCGAACCAATAATATTAATAAATGTTTTTAATATAATATAATATTAAATATATGGTATATAACTACATTTGGAATTAAAATTTTAAAAGGTAATTATTTGAAATAAAATAGGATGCCCTAATCTTCTATCATATTAATAAGGTTGTAAAGACCGAAGTGTTCACTTTTTTATAACGATGTACTTTATGTTTTTCAGTTTATATAGCAAAGAATATTTTATTTTTATCTCATTTTCGATCATTATGATTAACCAATATTAACCAATATTAACCTTATCCATAACGATCAACCGAAAAAAAAACCGTTACCGAAAACCAATATTAACCAATACTCAATGGTTACCAAAATGCATTAACCACTTGTAATTATTATGGTTCGGTTTTAGCTAAAACCGCCTCATACATACCCCTATGTTGGCTCTTAAATTGTGTGTTTTAAACTGATAAATGGCTCATGGTATGAAGGGGATCAATAAATCAGTGCAAAAGTAGGGATGAGCAGCGGAACTGGGTACCCGTTTTCGGAACCAAAACCGCATTGGAACCATTCCAGAACTGGAACCGCCTTAAGCGGTTCCGGTTCCGATTTTTATTTTTTCGGAAACACTACCCGCTAGGTATCTGCCGGAACCGATATATATATATATATATATATATATATATATATATATATATATATATATATATATATATATATATATATATATATATATATATATATATCGATAAGTATTTTTTCCACTCCAGCAAGACAAATCAACTCTTCTCTTTTCCTAGAAATTCTAAAATAAATTGAAAATCCCACGAAACTTGAGTCGGTCTTGTTGTGAAGACAATAGTTTTGGTGGCGACGGCAAATAAATGATGGTTATGGGACGAAATTAGCGTTTTTGCGATAATGAAGTTGATGAACAATCGACAGAGGAGGTGGTGCTAAAATGTTTAGAAATTGTTAGTTTATGCCATAATTATAGGCTCAAAGAATATGAGTTACCATAAAAATAGGATTTTATTTTAAATTTAAATAACTAATTTACTAAATTACCCTTATATATTTAATTAATTAATAAAGTTTATTAATTAAAATGATTGGTCCATATTAATCCCTACATCCACATAATATTTGTCTATTATTAATCCTACATCACAATAATATTTGTCCATCCATATTTGAACCTACCTATATATATATATATATATATATATATATATATATATATATATATATATATAAAGGTTTAGGTTCTATGGAAAACAAAAAACCCTAAAAATGCATAAAAATGCATAAAAAAATACTTAGAGATTACAAAACGTTTTTTTGAATTTTTTTTATAAAAAATCGCAGTTTTTTATTAAAATTCGCTGAAAAAAAAATAAAAAATCAATCTTTTTTTTATAAAAAAAAATTTATTTCAAAAATTTTTTCTGCGATTTTTTCATAAAAAATGTCAAAAAAAAGTTTTGTGATCTCTAGGTATTTTTTTTATGCATTTTTATGATTTTTAGGGTTTTTTGTTTTCCAAATAACCCTTCCCTATATATATATATATATATATATATATATATATATATATATATATATATATATATATATATATATATATATATATATATATATATATATAAGTAGGTTAATGCGAAAATATAAATATTTTATGAAAATACGAAAACATATTTTATCATATAAAAATCAAAAACATGTACTATAAAATTAAATTTATTAGCAATAAATTAAATATGATAAGTTTACATTGGAGGATGTTATGGTAATATATATTTAAAGTTGGCTTTAACAACCGTTTTTTTTTCACACCCTTAACTACTTTTAAATTCAAGTTTTCATAATAAAATTGTCAAAAAACATGTTACGATAATATAAAACAATTTTTGATGTATCATTGATTATCATCATGTAGTTCAAAGTTTGGATGGATTCTTGTCTAAAATATAAGGTTCGGGTGACACAATCTCATTGGTTTTTTTTGTTTGCGCGTTTTCGCAAATATTTGCATTTTCACATGAGCCTATATATATATATATATATATATATATATATATATATATATATATATATATATATATATATATATATATATATATTGTTAACGTTACCTTATGTGACCACGTTAAATCTGACGGAAAGAACTAACGAGACGTTATCCCGCCAGGGCCTTGGTTGGGTCTCAGTCTTATCCTGGACAGGCCAGTGCTAGGATGACAATCCACTTTCCCCCCACGAAGAAGTATATTCCTCGTGATCCTCTCATTCTCTCATGACCAATCAGGTCATGACAAAGAGCCTGGTGACGCCCAAAACTGACGTCACTTGGCTGTTAGACGACCTCTTCGATCAACTCCAAGGAGCAAACTACTTTTCAAAGATCGACCCGATATCGGGGTATCACCAACTACGAGTCCAGGAGGATGATGTTCCCAAAACAACATTTCGAACTCGTTATGGTCACTACGAGTTTGTAGTGATGCCCTTCGGTCTGACAAATGCACCCGCAGTATTCACGGATTTAATGAATCGGGTATGCCGTCATTTCCAAGATAAATTCATGATAGTATTCATAGATGATATACTCATCTACTCACGAAGTCAGGAAGAACATAGCCAGCATCTGAGACAAGTTCTGGGAACATTAAGGGCAGAGAAGTTATATGCGAAGTTCTCAAAGTGCGAGTTTTGGATTAGGAAGGTGAATTTCCTTGGTCATGTGGTCAGCGAGAAAGGAATTCATGTGGATCCCTCCAAAATCAAAGTTATCGAAAGTTGGGCGACCCCTAGAACCCCAACAGAGGTCGTCAATTTCTAGGCCTCACTAGCTATTACAGAAGATTCATCCAAAACTTCTCCAGAATCGCTAAGCCACTTACCACCCCGACTCAGAAGGGTGTAACATTTAGCTGGGGAGAGAGACAGGACACTTCATTCTAAAGGCTGAATCAAGCCCTGTGCAGTGCACCTATCTTGTCCCTTCCGGAAGGAACAGAAGACTTTGTAGTATATTGTGATGCATCCAATCAGGGACTAGGATGTGTGCTTATGCAACGACGAAAGGTTATTGCCTATGCCTCGAGACAACTAAAGACACACGAAGTTAACTACACCACTCATGACCTTGAGTTGGGATCAATAGTGTTTGCTCAGAAGATCTGGAGGCACTACCTTTATGGTACAAAGTGCACCATCTTCACCGACCACAAAATCCTCCAACACATCTTTGATCAGAAAGAACTTAACATGAGGCAACGATGATGGGTAGAACTACTCAATGATTACGAATGTGAGATTCGCTATCATCCCGGCAAAGCCAATGTAGTAGCAAATGCCCTTATTCGAAGGGAGTACTCATGTCGCAGAGTAAAAGCACTAACCATGACCATCTGTTCACATTTGTCCACACAAATCAAAGAGGCTCAGCTGGAAGCCTTGAAGCCTGATAATGTGGCAGGTGAAGCCTTAAGAGGAATGGAGAAGAACTTAGAAATCAAGGGCGACGGAGTTTGTTACCTCATGAATCGGATCTGGACACCGAAGTTTGGTGGCTACAGAGATGTTGTCATGAATGAAGCCACAAAACTCGATACTCTGTTGACCCAGGTTCAGATAAGATGTATCCGAATCTCAAGAAACTCTATTGGTCGTTGAACATGAAAGCAGAAATTGCTACCTACGTGGGCAAGTGCCTAACTTGCGCCAAAGTCAAGGTAGAATATCAGAAGCCCTCAGGTTTAATACAATAACCAGAGATGCCTGAGTGGAAGTGGGATCGGATTACAATGGACTTCATAACCTAGTTACCCAAGACATCGGGTGGTCATGACACCATTTGGGTAATCGTCGATAGATTAACCAAATCCGCACACTACCTACCAATAAAGGAAACAGACAAGATGGAGAAATTGACCAGAACTTACATTAGAGAGATAGTATGACTGCATGGTGTGCCAATATCTATTATCTCTGATAGAGACAGTAGATTCACCTCGCGGTTCTGGCAGTCACTACAAAAATCTCTGGGAACTAGGCTGGACATGAGTACAGCCTACCGACGGGCAGCGTGAGAGAACTATTCAAACCTAGAAGACATGCTGAGATCCTGCGCGATCGACTTTGGTAAAGCATGGGATACCCATTTACCACTTGTCGACTTTTCATACAACAATAGCTATCACACTAGCATCAACGTTGCCCCGTTTGAAGCCCTCTATGGCCGTAAGTGCAGATCCCCTCTGTGATGGGTGAAGTGGGTGACACGCAACTAGCTAGAGGCCAATGCTCCTGACAGCACTCTTACCGGCCCCGGAGATCATTCGAGAAACCACAGAAAAGATCGTCCAAATCTGAGAACGACTAAAAGCTTCTAGAGACAGACAAAAGAGCTACGCAGACAAGAGACGAAAACCCTTGGAATTGCAGGTGGGTGACCGCGTTCTGTTGAAGGTCTCACCCTAGAAGTGTTGGATTTAGTGTCTAAGCCCATAACTATAATTGGAATGTACTTGACCCGAGAGTAGCATGGTCCATTTGGTAATTTATGATTTATTAATATACTATAAGTTCTAATATATTAATATGGAATTATATTATTTAATTAGTATTAATCAAGAATCAATTTTGAATTAATTTAGTGATCAAAAGAGACTAATGAAATATATGGGGATTGATTGTGTAAATCATTGATTCTTATAATGTGGGCCAATGATCCATAATTCTTTAGGTTGGGCTAAACCAATGTGATAACCCATGGATAATCCATGGAGGTTTAAAACCATGGAGCCTAAGGAATATGGAAGGTCATGCACATTAGGGTTTACATGGTGTAACCCTAGTTTTGCCACACTATATAAGAGGACCCTAAGCTCCTAAAATCGGCACCTAAGTAGTCTTTGGAAGATCTATAGTCGAATTTGGTGAAAAACATTCTCTCTCAAGTCTTCCATTGTTGGTGGTGTTGTGTGAAGCATTTGAGGCATTTGAGGCATCACATTTAGGGTGCTAGGCTCTTAAAGGTCTAAGGAATAAAGCTACAAGAAAAGGTATGTCATCTAACTAGTTTTTTGTTATACAAGTACCCATGATTTGTATGCTAGTTAGGATAATGCTTTGGAAAATCAAATTACAGGTATAATTAGAGAAAACATAGATCCAAAGCATTTAGGGTTATATGTGCACCTTAAGGTTGTTAGGATGCTCAAAACCCATCAGTGGTATCAGAGCCTAGGATTGTTTTCTATTATACTTGATGTTTTATTGGTTTTCAAAGTTGGAAAAATCGAATTTCTGCATTCTGTCAGGTGAAATCGCCGAGTCCACTAGGTGACTCGTCGAGTCCACTCAGAAATGGACCAACTCGACGAGTCCAGTTCATGTACTCGCCGAGTTGGTGGTCCAGTGTGCAGATTTTCGAGTTTTGGCCAGAAATTGGATTAGGATCATTACCCCAAACTATTTTTTGAACCATGAAATCTGTTTTTTCATAAGGTAATGACCATGCTTCTCCAATTAAAAGATGGATGATATTAGTTTATATGATTAGGATAATTTCTTAAAGATGGATGATATGAATTATCTTATGCTTATGAGTTTAACTAGATCATGTATGAATTTTTTATTATTGTGTTAATTAAATTAATCATCTTAATGGTTTTAATGGACTCCATAACTTGTCCTCAAGTTATGGAAAACCAAAAGTATTTTCCTTAAAAGTCATTAAACTCATAAGTTAAGAAAATGAAAAGTTTTGAATAGTGTCAAAACTTATCCTCAAGTTTTGGAATTTGTAAAGTCACACTTATGAATACTTTAATTCCAAAACCTAGAATTTTAAAAGTTAAAAATTCAACCCTTATACTATTGTAACCGTTAGTAGGCCTCATTCACGAAGCCGGTCTATAAGGGGGTATAAGGTTACTGCCTATAAAATGGCAGTTTAATGGGTGTCCACTCTCACCCACCGCTTTCTTGACTGGTGGAGGGTCGTTAGCCGAACGGGTAGGATAGGACATTAATTCTCGTTAAAAGTATAATGAAAATTATAAAGTAACTAAACCTTTATTAAATTCCCAATCTTAGTTACTTTAGGAAAATGTGAATTTGATGTTAATCCATGAAGTTGCACTTTGCACCTTGTCAAGTCATTAGTGGAGCGTGTGTGGTTAACTGGCACACTAACATGGACTGGTAAGGGTGGCAAAGGGTAGCTTGGTGTTTATCATAGATCGGTGGAGCGTGTGTGGTTAATCGGCACATTGATTAGGTGATAAATGACATCAAGTGTACCAAGTTAATATGCATGGTTATTCACACCTTGTTTGTGATCCTCGGTATCCCAGTCACAAACGTGAAGGGCATAATCGAGATTTAAACATGCCATTGAAAAGTTCAATGAATCTCAAAGGAAACTAGGAATTTCAATCCAATTAAAACTTAATAATCTATTTCGTTTTTCATGGTGGAAATTGGTAAATCGTCATTTACCTACCTTCAAATATTTTGCAAGTTGGATTACGGCATCCCTCTTCGAAATTGTAAAATATTGTGTTGGGTCCTAGCCTTAATATTTCATTTGGGTGTTATATTAAGGACTTTTATCTAATCTAAACTTTGTCCTTCTTTCTTTTCAGATGTCTTCCAACACTACTTCTGGCTCAAACCCTGCTAGCTCCTTCTCTCTCATGAACTTGTGTGGGAGAGTCATCTTTGATGGCACTAACTTCAATGACTGGATTAGGAACATGAGGATGGTCACTCGCTATGAGGACAAGGAATATGTCCTAGACAATGAGCTTAAGGAAATCGATGAGTATTCTAGTACTCCTGAGGAGATCGCTGAGTTTAGGACTCATGAGAAGGATGCCACCAAGGTGTCTTGTATCATGTTGGCCACCATGACAGCTGAACTCCAAAAGTCCTATGAGGACTTCTACCCTTTTGAGATGCACCAGGACTTGATGGAAAGATACCATTAGAGTGCTCATCAAGAGAGGTATGAAATCATCTCTTCCATGATAACAACTAAGATGAAGGATGGTGAACCCATCACGACCCACTTGCAGAAAATGCAAAGGTTTGTAGACCGTTTGCTAAAATTAAATGTGAACTTCGATGAGGAGCTAGCTATAGATATCATTCTACACTCCTTACCTCCATGTTATGATCAGTTCCGCATGACCTATCATATGAACAAGGAGGAGGTCACACTTAGCAAACTTCAAGGGCTTTTGAGGACGGCTGAAAGTAGTCTCAAAGGTAAATCGGTTGTTACTACTCGTACCACCGCCCCTGTTATGACATATGGACAAGGGAAGGGGAAGAAGAGGAAGGCTCCCTCTAAGAGCCGTAAGGTAAAGTCTTTTGATGGATCCTCTTCAAGTGGGACCAAGGCTGGTTTTGCTGCTCCATCTTCCATTCCTAAGGAAGCAGAGTTTTTCTACTGTCATGATAAAGGGCACTGGAAGCGAAGCTGCCCCAAATACTTGCAGTATGTCAAAGATGGGAAGGTTAAGGCCACCCATGCAGGTATTTATACTATTCTATCTAATAACTCATCACATTCTTGTTCTTGGGTCCTTGATACAGGTTGTGGAATTCACATTTGTTCTGATTTGCAGGGACCAAAAAGAAGTAAGGATGTGGAGCACGGGAAGATAAACTTGATCATGGGGAATAGGAAGGTTTCACCTGTCACCAAGATTGAAGTTTATTCTTTATTACTGAGTAGTGGGTTAGAATTAGATTTGAATAATTGTTGCTACTCTTCTGAAATGGCGAGAAATGTTATTTCCTTTCATGGTTTGTACAAACAAGGTTTCAGTTTTTCATTTGATAATGAAATTGGTGCTATTAATGTTTTTTATAATGGTGTCTTTTATTTTAAAGCAGTACCTTGTAATTGTGTATATAAAACTGTGATGGTTGTAGACAACTTAGGAAATAATGTGTTGCACATTGATTCTTCCAATGAATTGGATAAGGCATGCTTGTGGCATTGTCGTCTTGGACATGTCAGCAAGAAGCACATAGGCCAACTCCAAAAGACTGTAGTTTTGGAGTCATTCGACCTAAGGACGGATGACACTTGCGAATCTTTCTTACTTGGAAAGATGACCAAGTCACCATTCAATGGTACTTGTGAAAGGGGTGAAGGTTAGTTGGATCTTATACACACCGATGTGTGTGGGTCCTTCAGAACTGCCACAAGGGATGCTAACCGCTTCTATGTGACTTTTACTAATGATTACAATAGATATGGCTATGTCTACTTAATCAAGCATAAGTCAGAAACATTTGAGAAATTCAAAGAGTTTAAGCAAGAAGTGGAGAATCAGCTGGGCAGGAAGATAAAGATGCTCCGATCCGATCGGGGTGGTGAGTATCTCAGTATCGAGTTCCTAGACTATCTTAAGGAATGTGAGATTGTTTCATAATTGACGCCACCTAGGACACCACAGCTTAATGATGTGGCTGAGAGACACAATCGAACCTTTTTGGACATGGTTCGTTCAATGATGAGTCAAGCTTCGTTACCTATCTTATTTTTGGGGTATGCCTTAGAGACTGTCGCCCATATCCTTAATCTAGTCCCAAATAAGTGTTGGATTAGTGTCTAAGCCCGTAACTATATATGGTAAGTACTTGACCCGGTTGTGCATGGTCCCTTTGGGTTGCCTTCACCAAAAGCAACTTGACAGGGTGATTTATAAATAGAGAGGTTAATATGGTTTATTAATATATTATATGAATAATATATTAAAAGAGAAATCATATAATTAAATTAATATTAGACAATAATTAATTAAGAAATTAATTATGTGGCTAAAAGGCATTAATTTAATATTAGGGACTTAAACTGTCAAATGTGTGATAGTGGAGTATTGGGCTGAGGAACCTCTTGGACTAGGCATGGACGAAATTAGGATGTGTCCATCCATAATTTCGGCCATAAGGCCCTATTCCAGAATCTTCCTTGGAGAGCTTAATGCCTAAGTTGTCCATTAGGGTTTAGGCTGAAACCCTCACAGCACCGGTATAAATAAGACCCTAGGGCTTCCAAATTTCGGCCACTTGATACCTTAGGAAGATCATAGCCGAAATTGTGCCTCTCCCCTCTCTTCAATATCATCCTCTTGCTTCTTTGGTGTTTGTAAGCCATTAGAGGAGTGACACTTGTGACTCTAAGATCCAAGACAAGAAGATTCAATCTATTGTTCAAGAGGTAATTATCTAGATCTATATTATTATGTCAATTTCGAATCATGTATGCTAGATCTAGGGTTAGAAAGTCTCGGATGAATTGCGTGTACAATAGAGAAGCCTAGATCCAAGCTTTAGGGTTTGCATGAGCACATAGGATGTTCTTTTGGCTAAAACCCATCAGTGGTATCAGAGCCTTGATTGGCTTCTATTGTATTGATACTTTGTGTTTTCATTCTTTCTTTAAAATCGATTTTTTGGCCCCCTGACTGACAAACTCGGCGACTCCTAAAGTGGGTTCGACGAGTAGGATGAACTCGACAAGTCCATAAGGGGACTCGGCGAGTCGGGACGTCAGACAGAGGGATTTTCGGGATTTCTTGCTGTTTTGCTGAAGGATAATTACCAAATTCAGTTTTGACTAATAAAATCTAAATTTTATTATTGTTATATGTTTATCCTTACCAAAACAAAAGATAATCACCAATTATTTGAATGCTTAATTCCTTATATGATAATATTTGATTATTTAAATTATTTGATGAATTATCTTGTAAATAAAATTGATTAGGTCAAATTTAGATAATCATTAAATTAAATGTTTAATTTTAAATTATTTGCTATTTGATCCTATGTGTTTTGAAAAGTTCAAAATTTGCCCTCAAGTTTTGAAATTAATTTTTTTTGATTAAAAGTGTAATTTGAACTATTTAAATTTCAAACCCTATAATTTTACAAGTTTAAAATTCAACCTTATACTTTATAATATTATATATATATATATATATATATATATATATATATATATATATATATATATATATATATATAACTTAAATGCTAGTCTTACCGTTAGTAGGCCTCATTCACGAAGCCGATCTATAAGGGGGTATAAGGTTATGGCCTATAAAATGGTCGTTTAATGGTGTCCACCCTCACCCACCGCTTCCTTGATTGGTGGAGGGTCGTTAGCCGAACGGGTAGGATAGGGCAACCCTTTCCTCATTAAAAGTATAATGAAATTATAAAAGTAACTAAATGTTTTTACAAAATTCCCAATCTTAGTTACTTTAGGCAAAAGTGAATTGATGCAATTCCATGAAATTACACTTTGTACCCTTGCTAAAACGTTAGTGGAGCGTGTGTGGTTAACCGGCACACTAATTGGGTTCTAAGCATAGGTGGCAAAGTGTGACTCATTGTTTGTCATAGTTCGATGGAGCGTGTGTTGTTAACCGGCACGTCGAATAGGTAACTGTAACATTGAGGGCACCATGTACATTTGCATGGTTATTCACACCCGCTTTGTGATCCTCGGCATCCCAGTCACAAACTTGAGGGGCGTATCGAGATTTAAACATGCCATTGAAACGTTCAATGAATCTCAAAAGATCTAGGAGTTTTCAATACATTTAAAACTTAGCTTTAATTTGTTTTTCATGGTGGAAAATTAGTGAATCGTCATTCACTTACCTTCAAATTATTTACTTGTTAGATTACGGCATCCCTCTTCTAATTTGTGAATAATATTGTTGGATCCTAGCCCTAATTTCTCATTTGGGTGTTTAATTGGGGATTCATTTCTAATCAAACTTTGTTCTTTTTTCCTTTTCAGATGTCGAATGTCAACAACAACGCTTCTGGTTCAACTTCCTCTGGCTCGTTCTCACTCATGAACTTGTGTGGGAGAGTGATCTTTGACGGTTCCAATTTCAATGATTGGATCCGCAACATTTGAATGGTCACTCGTTACGAGGAAAAAGAGTATGTCCTCGATGATAAGCTGAAGGAAATCAACATCAACACTGCCTCTGTTGAAGAAATCGCGTCCTTTGAGGCCCATGAGCATGATGCCACGAAAGTCCATTGCATTATGCTAGCGACTATGACTGCAGAACTCCAGAAGTCCTATGAGGACATGTACCCCTATGAAATGCATCAGGATCTGCTGGACCGGTACCACCAAAGCGCTAGGCAAGAAAGGTACGAGATCATCACTTCGATGATCACTACCAAAATGGGTAATGGAGAGTCCCTTACTGCTCATCTGCAAAATATGCAGAGATATGTTGATCGTCTGCTTAAGCTAAATGTTAACTTTGATGAAGAGCTGGCAATTGACATCATCCTTCATTCCTTGCCTCCCTGCTATAGCCAGTTCCGCATGACCTACCACATGAACAAGGAGGAGGTCACCCTGAGCAAGCTTCAAGGATTGTTGAGGACTGTTGAGAGCAACATCAAAGATAAATATGTTGCATCATCTCCAACTCCTACTGCTGCCCCAGTCCTAGAAATTGGGCATGGGAAGGGTAAAAAGAGGAAGGCTCCCTCAAAGAGCCACCATAAGGGAAAGTCCCAAAATGGCTCCTCTTCTAGTGGAACCAAGGTTGGCTATGCTAAACCCAACTCGAACCCCAAGGAGGCAGAGTACCACCACTGCCACGAAATAGGGCATTGGAAACGAAGCTGCCCGAAATATCTGCAAGATATCAAGGATGGAAATATCAAGCCGTCCCACGCAGGTATTTACACTATTAAATCTAATGATTCATCACATGCTATTTCTTGGGTACTTGATACAGGATGTGGTTTTCACATTTGTTCTGATTTGCAGGGCCTAAGAAGAAATAGGGATGTGGAGCATGGGAAGATAAATTTGATCATAGGGAACAGAAGATCGTCGCCTGTCACCAAGATCAGAGTTTATTCTTTAATGCTTAGTAGTGGATTAGGATTAGATTTAAATAATTGTTGCTATTCGCCAGATATGACAAGAAACATCATTTCATTTCATGGTTTGTATACACAGGGTTTTATATATTCATTTGATAATGAAAAGGGTTCTATTAATGCTTATCTTAATAGTGTTTTCTATTTTGAAGCATTGCCTTGTAATGGAATATATGAAACTGTGATGGTTGTAGACAATTTAGGAAATGATGTGTTGTGTATTGATTCTTCCAATGATTTGGATAAAGCATGCTTGTGGCATTGTCGTCTTGGACATGTCAACAAGAAACGCATAGCCCAACTCCAAAAGGATGGAGTGTTGGTGTCATTCAACCTTAGGGACGATGACGTGTGCGAGTCTTGTTTACTTGGAAAGATAACCAAGTCACCCTTCACTGGCACTTGTGCGAGGGATGAGTGTTTATTGGATCTCATACGTACAGATGTATGTGGACCCTTTAGATCCACCACAAGGGATGCGAGCCGCTTCTATGTGACTTTCACTGATGATTATAGAAGATATGGGTATATCTACTTAATCAAGCACAAGTCAGAAACCTTTGAAAAGTTCAAAGAGTTCAAGAAAGAAGTGGAGAATCAGTTGGGTAGGAAAAATCAAGATGCTTCGATCTGATCGAGGTGGAGAGTACCTAAGTCTTGAATTCCACGACTACCTCAAGGAAAGTGGAATCGTTTCGCAATTAATGCCACCTAGGACACCGTAGTTGAATGGTGTTGGGGTACAAAGTTTTCCATGATTGACTTTGTAAATGTTTGACTTTTGTAAAAGCCACTTGCATGTGGTGTATTAGCCTTTAGACCCATGAGTTAGTGAGAGTGAGAAAGAGACATGTAAACACCTCTATATAAGGTGGGTTTAGTCCACTTGTAGAGGTGTGCTTGAGAGATGTAAAAGTAAGTGTGTAAGTGTGTGTTATTTATGTAGTCTAGATCTAGATCCTTTTTGTGTAACACCATATACAATCAATACATCTCTTGAACACCCAAATCGCTATGTTCATTGTGCAATCTTTAATTCTGCATGCCAAACCATGTTTTATGTCACAACAATTGGTATCAGAGCGGGTCTTCAAGATCAACGTGATTTTTGAAGAACGATTATCGGTTTGGCAAAATTTGTCACAATTGGAGCATTTTTGGTGAGTCTCTCTCTATGATCTCGTAATTTCATTGAATCATGCGTTGCGTTTTTGAATTGTGATCGTTTGACTCGTTGGATCAAATTTTTGTTGAAAAACCCCATTGATGATCCAATAATTTTTTTTAAGATCGAGCCCAATATCCAATTCATTTACTGTTCTTCTTGTAGTCAAAGTCCAAAACAATTTTTTTTTCTTAACTGGTCATCATTTATGATGAGAGTACGTCCAAAAATCCGATCTTACAATTCATTGTAGATTTGAGCCCAACATTTGAGATATTACTGTTCATGTCCGATTTCTTTGAGCCCAAAGTCAGATCATCTACTGTTCATGAAGCTCAAAATATCTTTTAATCGAAATTTTGAAACACTTCGTTCTATCCTCTTAATTCGCTTCCAGTTCTTGTATTCTCGAACAATTTTTGATTTCGATTCAATTCAAAGTTCTTCTGGATGATTTCGATTTTGACTGGTTCTTGAATTTGTAGTTTTAATATCGATTTTTGATTATTGGTCGTTCGATGTCGATAGCTGATTTGAAATAGATGTCGAGTTCAATGTTTTAGAATCGATACTCATTGTACATCGAGGTCGATTGGTAATGTTTGAAATCGAATCGTATTGTTGAGTATGCATCGAAAGTTTACTAAATTGAGTTTGGAATCACTGCTATGTTCTTCGTTCATCTATGTCAAGAGAACTGAAGTTTGTTTAAACGAAAGAATATGCGAATCGATTTTGATTTGGTATTGATTGTTTCTTGTAATTTCAAAGCGAATGGATGGGTATTTGCAAATCAAAACTCGATTTGTGGTTCTTAGTCGAAATCAGATGATCGATTCACAGGGTTTTTGATGTTCATCTTCTGTTAGCGGAGGGGTTAAAATCGATAGCTACAATGATGTTTTGAATGAGCATCAAAAAGCGAATCCATGGGTTTTGATTTTGATAATCAATTTTTGGGAAGATCCGATTGAATAAGAACGAAGAATTGCTTATTAATTTGTGATCGATATCAAGGTATTATGGCTGAAGAACAAAGAACTGGGTTAATGTACGAAGGGTCCCTGTGTTTTGATTTTGAAGAATCGATTGTTGGATGGTCAATTGTTGATGTTTGGGTTTGTACGAAGGGTATTTGAGAATTAGACGAAGGGTTGATGATTGATTTACAAGAGCAAAGACTGTATTTGGGAAGATGATTTTGATTGTTGATGCACGAAGGGTAACTGGAAACGAAATTTGAATAGTCGATTGGGTTTAGCAAAAGAACGAATTTTGACACTGTGACATAATAACGAAGATTTAGAGTCGATTTGAGGACTTGGATTCGTTGATTCGTTAGTTGGGTTTGATGACGATTCTTGAATGAAATTCGAATGGATAGATGATTTTGGAAGTCCAATTTTCGAAGAATGGTTATGTCGACAGTCAAAGGAATCGTTGGTGAATGAAAAAGCGAAGTGTATTTGTTTTGATATTGATAACAAGTGACGAAAACTTGATAAAACGAACGAAAGTTTTTGGTTTGGGAAGAACAGTAAGAACGAGATGTTGATTCAGAGGTTGGATGAATGGCTAAGAAGTTACTGTTCATTACTGTTCATTGGATAGGCTTCGAATGCTTCGTATGATAGAGGATTTTTCGTATGAATTGAAAAGAAGAAAGAAATGTTTCGAAAATGGTCCTTGAAGATTCGCATGTTTGTCACATGACAATTTCGTACAAATGGCAAAATTTTCGTATGTTTGGACGCAAAGTTTCGTATGTTTGAAATGGAAAAGTAAAATTTTCGAATGTAGTCCCTCAAGTTTCGAATGGTTGACAAATGGAAAAAGGCTTCGTATGAATGATCAATATGTCGTATGTTGTGATCAAAAAGCATAATTTTCGAATTCAACCCCTGTACCTTCGAATATTTGTCACCTCCACAATTAATTGAAGTTTCGAATGTTTGACACTTTTCACCCAAATTCGAAAATTTTCTGAATTTTCGAATGTTTGGGACAACTCTTCGTATGTTTGGAACACAAATGGCAGAATTTTCGAAAATAGTTCCTGAGGCTTTGAATGTTTGGCGGTTCATACCCATTTTCGAAAAAGGACTGTTTTTGCTGAAAATTGAAGAAAATGCATTTCAGGCCCCTGCAGTTTGTGCAAATTGACGCTTTCTACCCAGTTTTGAAAAAAGGGGGAGAGTTTTGCATATTTGGCTGTTTTAGGCGCACCAGGTCACTACAGAATTTTGAAATTGACAATTTCTACCCATTTTTGAGAAATTTTGTCAAAGGCGGTCCGTGAACGAAGCTAAAAATTGAAGATTTTTTGGGTTTTCCGGATTGAAGCACAAAGTTTATGCCACATGTTAAGGGGGAGTTTTGACATGAAAAATTCCGAATAGAGCACGTTCTTTTTCTTTGGGAGTTTTATAATCAAATTCCGATTATAAAAAGGGGGAGAAAGTTATATGGAAATTCAAACTTGAATTTTTCATATTACGCGGATTTGAAGACCGAAGTGACCTTAATTTTTGAAGCTTAAGAAATGATGAAATTGGAAGTTCGGAAGTGATGTATTCGAAATGGGTTTGGTTTTATTGAAGATTTTTGGGGTGTGCTTTATGCTCAACTTTTGGTGATCAATTTGGAGTTTGAGAAGCTCGTGATCATTCGTTGATGCTCGGTTTGTATGGTCTCACATCCTAGAGCTCAAATTGAAGAATGATGGAAGAATTGAAGATTAAAGTTCGTTTCGACATGTGTCACACTTGAGGCTCGGATCGCGTAGTTGCTCGATTTTGGAAGAATTGAAGTGGGTCATTCATTCCTAACTTTGAGGGGGAGAATGTTGGGGTACAAAGTTTTCCATGATTGACTTTGTAAATGTTTGACTTTTGTAAAACCCACTTGCATGTGGTATATTAGCCTTTAGACCCATGAGTTAGTGAGAGTGAGAGAGAGACATGTAAACACCTCTATATAAGGTGGGTTTAGTCCACTTGTAGAGGTGTGCTTGAGAGATGTAAAAGTGAGTGTGTAAGTGTGTGTTATTTATGTAGTCTAGATCTAGATCCTTTTTGTGTAACACCATATACAATCAATACATCTCTTGAACACCCAAATCACCATGTTCATTGTGCAATCTTTAATTCCGCATGCCAAACCATGTTCTATAGTCTCTACAAATGGTGTGGCTAAAAGGTGTAATCGAACCTTGCTAGACATGGTTCGTTCCATGATGAGTCGTGCTTCGCTACCTATCTCATTCTGGGGGTATGCCTTAGAGACCGCCGCCCATATCCTTAACTTAGTCCCTACGAAGAAGGTTGCCAAAACACCTCACGAGATGTGGACAGGGAAAGCTCCCTCGTTGGCACACATCAAGGTTTGGGGTTGCGAGGCTTTCATAAGACGAGAGACTCATGACAAGCTCGAACCTCGTAGTGAGCGATGTATTTTCATCGGCTACCTGCAGAAGTCCTTTGGATATCTCTTCTATAGACCGAGTGACAATGTTGTCTTCGTTGCGAGGAGAGGGGTTTTCTGAGAGCGAGAACTCATAAGCCAAGGAGACAGTGGGAGGAAAATCGATGGCAGGCAGGCCCGTGTTGTATGGTTTTCATATAACGAGTGAGGGTGATACGTTTATTAGTGATAGTACACTAGTGAATTTGGACGAACCTAACAGCTACAAGGAAGCGATGGCAGGCCCAAAGTCTGCGAAATGGAAAGAGGCTATGGATAGCGAGATTTAGTCCATGTACGATAATCAAGTTTGGAATTTGGTTGACAACGTGTCAGGTCATAAGACGGTCGGGTGTAAGTGGATCTTCAAGAAGAAGACCGACATGGATGGGAATGTGCACACTTATAAGGCGCGATTGGTTGCGAAGGGTTTCACTTAAACTCCCGGAGTTGATTATGATGAAACCTTCTCACTGGTTGCGAAGATAAAGTCTATTAGGGTAATGCTGGCCATTGCTGCATTTCATGAGAAAGTCAAAGAGTTTGGTTTTCTGCGAAGCGAGGATGAATCATGTGTATATGTCAAAGCCAGTGGGAGTATAGTTATCTTTCTCGTATTGTATGTCGATGACATACTACTCACAGGAAACGACTCCCAACCCTGAAGGAAGTTAAATCCTGGCTTGGGAAGTGCTTCACTATGAAGGACCTCGGAGAGGCTGCCTATATTCTGGGAATAAGGATAGTGAGAAACAGAAGTAAGATACTAATAGGACTTAGTCAGAATACTTACTTGGACAAGGTACTAAAACGTTTTAGTATGGAGAATTCAAATAAGGGGGAGTTACCAATCCAAAGTAATGCCAAGTTGAGTAAGACTCAAAGCCCGAGTACCGAAGTCGAGATAGCAGAAATGAGCCGAGTACCATATGTTTTCGCAGTTGGCTCGATTATGTATGCTATGGCTTGTACTCGCCCTGATGTGGCCTTCGCTTTGAGCATGGTTAGCAGATATCAAGGGAACCTTGGCAAAGCACATTGGACCACAGTCAAGAATATTCTTAAGTACCTTCGGAGGACCAAGGAATGGTTTCTAGTCCTCGGTGGGAGTGATGACTTAAGGGTGCGAGGATATAGTGACGCCAGTTTTCAGACCGACAGGGACAAATACTGTTCGCAGTCGGGTTGGGTCTTTATCCTAAATGGAGGAGCAGTGACTTGGAAAATTTCCAAGCAGGAGACCATAGCTGATTCAACATGTGAATCAGAGTATATAGCGGCGAACGAAGCGTCAAAGGAAGCGCTATGGTTGAAGAACTTCATCGGAGACCTTGGAGTTGTGCCAGCCATAAAGGAGCCCATGGAAATTTTCTGTGATAATGAAGGAGCAGTTGCCTTGACCAAGGAACCAAGGGATCATGGCAGATCTCGACATATCGACAGAAAATATCACTTTATTCGACATCGGGTGGAGGAAGGACTCCTCGTAGTGAAGAGGGTATCGTCAGAAGATAACCCGGCAGATCCCCTTACAAAGGGACTGAGTAGGGTTAAGCACTTGCAGCACGCTAGGAGCATTGGGCTGAAGGACGATATTAGTTTAGATTAGATAGTTTAGAAACGTGTAATAGATAAATGTAATTGACATTTGATGAATAAATAAAATAGTATTATTTATAAGTAAAGTATTGTCTTATGTTAATTATTTACCTATTGTTTCATTTTGCATGTGTTTGACTTCCTGAATAATAAGATTATTCGAATGTTTCACAGTCGCTCATACTTTGGGAGTAGGTATGAAAGAAGATTGTCATGAATTGGTGTGTAGATTGTCTAAAGTGTATTAGACATAGGAAAGGTTAGCTGTAACGTTCGTGAGTGCTTATGAGTTTGATTTGAGCATTGGATTAGACCCGCGCTTGCTGGTATCACTTCCTGCGATTTATCACGAGTGATCGCAAGACGATAATATCATATGGTCTTAAAACCTAGATATATGGTTTATTGTTTGCAAGTTGGTTGTGCATTGATAATGCGTAAACGCACCAGTAACTTGATGTTATAAAACGCATTGTTGTGTATGATTTGATTAGTGAATAGTAAGTGTACATAAGTCGAAGTTTATTTGTTCCTTTTATCCTAAGAGAGTAAAAGCGATATCAGGGCCGCTCGATGATTTTGTTTGACTTATGTGTCGGGCCCGGTCAGGACTGAATTGATGTGTTCAATTAAGTTCTATGTCAGAAGAATCAGAGATCGAGAAACAACAGCTGGACAATAACTATGACTATGTTCCATGTATTTGTCCGCACGATATCTAGAACGGAGGACTATACGATCCCTTATCTAGAGGGCAGGTTACTGATAAGATCAGAGTTCGACAGTGTCTTTGAGAGCTACGATTGCTAATCGGATTGTGCTTGCATTTATAGTTACTAAACTTATCCAAGTGGGAGACTGTTGGATTAGTGTCTAAGCCCGTAACTACATTTGGTAAGTACTTGACCCGGTTGTGCATGGTCCTTTTCGGTTGCCTTCACAAAAAGCAACTTGACAGGGTGATTTATGAATAGAGAGGTTAATATGGTTTATTAATATATTATATAAATAATATATTAAAAGAGAAATCATATAATTAAATTAATATTAGACAATAATTAATTAAGAAATTAATTATGTGGCTAAAAGGCATTAATTTAATATCAGGGACTTAAACTGTCAAATGTGTGATAGTGGAGTATTGGGCCGAGGAACCTCTTGGACTAGGCATGGACGAAATTAGGATGTGTCCATCCATAATTTTGGCCATAAGGCCCTATTCCAGAAGCTTCCTTGGATATCTTAAGGCCTAAGTTGTCCATTAGGGTTTAGGCTGAAACCCTAGCAGCACCAGTATAACTAAGACCCTAAGGCTTCCAAATTTCGGCCACTTGATACCCTAGGAAGATCATAGCCGAAATTGTGCCTCTCCCCTCTCTCCAATATCATCCTTTTGCTTCTTTGGTGTTTGTAAGCCATTAAAGGAGTGACGCTTGTGACTCTAAGCTCCAAGACAAGAAGATTCAAGCTATTGTTCAAGAGGTAATTATCTAGATCTATATTATTATGTAAATTTCGATTCATGTATGCTAGATCTAGGGTTAGAAAGTCTTGGATGAATTACATGTACAATAGAGAAGCCTAGATCCAAGCTTTAGGGTTTGCATGAGCACATAGGATGTTCTTTTCGCTAAAACCCATCACTAAGAAGGTTGCCAAAACACCTCACGAGATGTGGACAGGGAAGGTTCCCTTGTTAGCACACATCAAGGTTTGGGGTTGCGAGGATTTCGTTAGGCGTGAGACTCACGATAATCTTAAACCTCGAAGTGAGCGGTGTATTTTCATCGGCTACCCACAGATATCCTTTGGTTATCTCCTCTACAGACCGATTGACAATGTTGTCTTCGTTGCGCAGAGAGGAGTCTTTCGCGGGAGAGAGCTCATATGCCAAGGAGACAGTGGGAGGAAAATTGACCTTGAAGAGCTTCAAGAGTCAAGCGGTGAAGGAACCTCAAACACTAGTAGTCAACCTGAGGAGGAAGCTCCTATTTATCCAGTTGACGAGTCCTTATCTCTGAGGCGTTCCAGTGGAGTTAGAAATACACCTGAGTTTTATGGTTTCCATATTACTACTGAAGGTGATACATTTATCAGTGATAGCACACGGGTAAATTTGGATGAACCTAACAACTACAAGGAAGCCATGGCAGGCCCCGAGTCTGTTAAATGGAAAGAGGCTATGGACAGCGAGATTCAGTCCATGTATGACAATCAAGTTTGGAACTTGGTTGACAATGTATCGGGTCGTAAGACAGTCGGGTGCAAATGGATCTTCAAGAAAAAGACCGACATGGATGGGAAAGTACACACATATAAGGTGCGACTGGTTGCGAAGGGCTTTACTCAAACTCCGAGAGTTGACTATGATGAGACCTTCTCACCAGTAGCGAAAATTAAGTCTATTAGGGTTATGCTACCCATAGTTGCATTTCATGACTATTAAATATGGAAAATGGATGTCAAAACCGCTTTCCTTAATGGAAAGTTGCCTGACGCTGTTTACATGAGTCATCCAGAGGGTTTTGTCAATGCAAAGTACCCTAATAGAGTGTGTAAGCTTGAGAAATCCATTTATGGATTGAAACAAGCATCTCGCATATGGAATCTTTGTTTTCATGAGAAAGTCAAAGAGTTTGGATTTTCGAGAAGCGAGGATGAGTCCTTTGTATATGTCAAGGCTAGTGGGAGTACAATTAGCTTTTTGGTGTTGTATGTGGATGACATACTACTCATAGGAAATGACATCCCAACCTTGCAGGAAGTTAAGTCCTGGCTTGGGAAGTGTTTTGCTATGAAGGACCTTGGAGAAGCTGCTTACATCCTTGGGATAAGGATATTGAGAGACAGGAATAAGAGACTAATTGGACTTAGTCGAAGTACCTACATGGAAAAGGTGTTGAAAAGATTCAGCATGATGGATTCCAAGAAAGGTGACTTACCGATCCAAAGCAATGCCAAACTAAGTAAAACTCAGAGTCCGGGTACAGAGGCTGAGTGTAACACCCCGATTCTCAGGTATTGATTTAATATAAGAATTCTCTTGATTTCAAGGGCTACTCGTCGAGTAGCAGCGGGTTGGTCCACGTGTTTTAGTGACCTACTCGCCGAGTCCAAGAAGGGACTCGACGAGTAGGAGCTGGGGGATGAAACCCTAATTTTTGGGATTTTGCACCCTATTTAAGGATCACTTATTCCCCCTTAGCCTCTCTTACTGCTCCCCTCGAATTCAGAAGCCCTAATTTGTGCTTGTTCTCTATATTGGTGTGCTTTTTAGCTTGGAAGAGGGATTTTGGTGAGGAAAGGTTTGAAGATCAAGAAGCTTGGAGCAAGGAACATCTGGGGATCTAAAGTCTACCTCAGTCTGTCACCATTTAGAGGTATCTAGTCATCACCTTGAGCTTCTCCTAATTAGACCCCTTCTATATTTGAGTTTTAGGACCATTTTAGGCATTTGGTGTTGCATTTCGAGTGATGAACCAGGATCTGAAGTTGCAACTTCAGATCTAGGCTCATATTGGCTCTTATCATCATAAAGTATCATTCTTTGGCATGTTGGTGAAGCTCTTTTGCCTAGAACCTCTTCTTTAGCTTATTTTGGGTCATTATCATCTTGCATGCACGTAAAGTTTGCAACTTTACGTGATAAACATGCCTTGGGAAGCTGGATCAACAATATGGAGCCTTAGCATGGCCTAAAAAGCATTTGTATGGTTGAAGGATTGAAGGGACTCGGCGAGTCGCAAGGTCGACTCGGCGAGTCATATGAAGATGGTCATGTACTCGACGAGTTGGATGAACAACTCGGCGAGTCCGATGAAGATTGCCTTGGGCTCGGCTAGTCGGCTAGGGTTTTTCCCCAACCCTTGGACACGCATGAACTCGGCGAGTTGCTGGGAAACTCGACGAGTCAACCAAGGAATTCACGACTTCACGAGTTCAGGAAGGACTCGACGAGTCGGTAAAATGCACTCGACGAGTCGGGTCAACATGGACTGTTGACCTTGACTGTTGGCTTTGGCTTTGACCAAGGATTGACCAGTTGATCTCTGGGGGTATTTTGGTAATTTGGAAATTTATGAAAAAGGGTTTTATGGTAACTATAGGTGGTGGAGTTCGTGTTGGTGATTCTAGAGTTGAGCCTATCACTTCAGTGCGACATTTGGGAGGTGAGTTCTCCTCACTATATCAACAGGGTCTACGACACCAAGGTTGGCCCTTTATGATTTACATCCTGGTTTAGGATGGTTGCTATGTTATTGCTATGCTAGATTTCATCCTAGTTTAGGATGGTTGCTATGTTAGATTATATCATGGTTTAGGATGGTTGCTATGTTATTGCTATGTTAGATTTCATCCTGGTTTAGGATGGTTGCTATGTTAGATTTCATCCTGGTTTAGGATGGTTGCTATGCTAGAGATCGGTTAGATCGGTATCCTGGTTATAGGATGGTTGCCATGTTAGTGATCTGTCAGATCTGCATGTTTACTTGTTTATATGTATGTGCACATGTTTGTTGGTTTGGGGAAAGGGTTGAGGCAGGTCCTTCTGTGTGCAGTAGGCCAAGACACCCTGGGCGGACCGGGTAGACTGCAGGCCCGGGCCGGGCAAATCTAGTCAGGTCGAAGGCCCAGCGAGCGGTCCGGATAGGCTGATGGCCCCAAGGAGGGCGGTCCAGACATGCCGAGCGCTCGGAGAGCGGTCCAGGTAGACTAAGGATCGGGATTCGGTCCAGTCAGACTGATGGCTCATTATGCATGCTGTTTGCTTATATGTTATATGATATGATTAGGAGTGTATGGCGTTGGTATTTTGGGGGTAACTCACTACGCCTTCGAGCTTACATTTATCGATTATTGTTTCAGGTACTTCTGATGATCGCGGGAAGGCGAAGGCGTGATCGTACCGCTCCTCACATTTTATGATTTTATGATTTGATTCTGGGATACTCTGATAATATACTATTTTGAAAACAAGTTTGTAATAATCATGTGTTTTGAAATGATTTAAAAAGTTTTAAATTGGCTCGAATTTTATGGATGTTACACTGAGATAGCAGAAATGAGTCATATACCATATGCTTCCGCAGTTGGTTCGATGATGTATGCTATGACTTGTACTCGCCCTGATGTGGCCTTTGATTTGACCATGGTCAGCAGATATCAAGGGAATCCTGGTAAGGCTCACTGGACTGCGGTAAAGAAAATTCTCAAGTACCTGCGGAGGACTAAGGACTGGGTCCTTACCCTCGGTAGGAGTGATGACTTGAGAGTGGTGGGGTATAGTGACACCAGCTTTAAGACCGACAGAGATAATTTCCGCTCTCAGTCGGGCTGGGTCTTTACCCTGAATGGAGGAGCAATAACTGGGAAAAGTTCCAAGCATGAGACAGTAGCTGATTCAACGTGCGAATCAGAGTACATAGCAGCAAGCGAGGAGGCGAAGGAGGCGATATGGCTGAAGAACTTCATCGGAGACCTTGGAGTTGTACCAGCTATAAAGGAGCCTATGGAGATTTTCCGTGACAGCGAGAGTGCGGTTGCCTTAGCCAAGGAACCAAGGGATCATGGCAGATCCAGGCATATCGACAGAAAATATCACTTCATAAGACATCGAATAGAAGGACTTCTCGTAGCAAAGAGGGTATCGTCAGAGGAGAACCCAGCAGATCCCCTCATGAAGGGACTAAGTAGGGTTAAGCACTTACAGCATGCGAGGCGCATCGGGCTGAAGGACGATATTAGTTTTAATGATTAGATAGTTTTGAAACTTGTAATAGTTGAAATGTAATTGACATTTGATGATTAAATAAAAGGTGTTTTTATTTATAAGTAATGTTACTATCTTGTGTCAATCATTTACTATTGTTTCATTTTGCATGTTTTGACTTCCAGAATAATTATATTATTCAAACTGTCCACAGTCGATCATAGATAGGAAGTAGGTATTGAGGCAAGACTGTCATGAATTTGGCTTGTAGATTGTCTGAAGTGTATTAGACATAGCACAGTTTGCTACAACATTCATGAGTGTTCATAAGGTTTGAGTATTGGATTAAACCCACGCTCACTTGTATCACTTCATGGAATTTATCTCGAGTGATCGTGAGACGATAATATCATATAAGTCTTCAAACCAAGATACATTAGTTCTTGACTATGATTTGGTTGTACATTGATAGTGTGAAAACGCATTAGTAACTTGATGTTATAAAACGCATTGTTGTGTATGATTTAACAAGTAGGTAGTACAAGCATATACTGTCAAAGTTTATCTTTTCCTTTTAGTCCTTGGAGGATTAAAAGCGATATCTTGGGCCCCTCGATGATTTTGTTTTGACTTATGTGCCAGGCCCGGTCAGAACTCCATTGATGTGTTCGATTAAGTTCTATGTCAAACAAAATTGGAAATCAGGAAACAAACTGCTGGAAAATAAGTATGAAATTGTTCCATGTATTTGTACGGCTGATATCTTGAAAGCAGAGGATTATATGATCACTTATCTAAAATGGCGCATCACAGTTCGACAGAGGCTTTTAAGAGCTACGATTGCTAGTCGGTTTTTTTAGTCATACTTGCAGCTATAGTTATTAGACTTATCCAAGTGGGAGACTGTTGGATTTAGTGTCTAATCCCATAATTATAATTGGTATGTACTTGACCCGAGAGTAGCATGGTCCATTTGGGTTGCATGGCACCAGAACAATCTGAAGGATTGATATTTGAGAAAAGGTTATCTATGATTTATTAATATATTATAAGTTCTAATATATTAATATAAAATCATATTATTTAATTAGTATTGATCAAGAATCAATTTGGAATTAATTTAGTGATCAAAAGAGACTAGTTAAATATATGGGGATTGATTTTGTAAATCATTGATTCTTATAATGTGGGCCAATGATCCATAATTCTTTAGGTTGGGCTAAATCAATGTGATAACCCATGGATAATCCATGGATGTTTAAACCCATGGAGCCTAAGGAATATGGAAGGTCATGAACATTAGGGTTTACATGGTGTAACCCTGGTTTTTCCACACTGTATAAGAAGACCCTAACCTCCTAAAATCGGCACCTAAGTAGTCTTTGGAAGATCTATAGCCGAATTTGGTGCAAGACATTCTCTCTCAAGTCCTCTATTGTTGGTGGTGTTGTGTGAAGCATTTGAGGCATCACATTTGGGGTGATAGGGTCTTAAAGGTCCAAGGAATCAAGCTACAAGAAAAGGTATGTCATCTAACTAGTTTTTTGTTATACAACTACCCATGATTTGTATGCTAGTTAGGATAATGCTTTGGAAAATCAAATTGCATGTATAATTAGAGAAAACATAGATCCAAAGCATTTAGGGTTGTATGTGCACCTTAAGGTTGTTAGGATGATCAAAACCCATCAGGAAGGGCATGATACGCTTCGGCAAGCGTGGAAAACTAAATCCAAGGTACATTGGACCGTTCGAGATTCTCGTTAGAATCGGCCCAGTAGCTTACAAACTCCGTCTACCTCAAGAACTTAATAACATACATCCTATCTTCCACGTGTCTAATCTAAAGAAGTGTTTATCTGACCAGACTCTTGTGATTCCACTCGATGAAATCGAGATAAACGAGAGCCTACACTTTGTGGAAGAACCAGTAGAAATCATGGATAGGGAAGTCAAACGAACGCAACAAAGTCGCATACCAATAGTGAAGGTTCACTGGAATACCAACCGGGGACCTGAATTCACTGGGGAGCGAGAAGAACAGATGAAACAAAAGTACCCACATCTTTTCCCTAGTCCATGAGTACTCGCTATAGAAATAATTCTGGGACAAAATTCCCTCAAACGGGGGGATAATCCGTTATTTCAAGTCAATGTTAGTCAAACTTGTTCAAGTGAAAGTATATACCTTAACCAAGTACAAATGAATTCACATCATAACATTGATACAATAAGAAATTTAAATGCCTAGAGTGCATGTTCATTTAACTTATATACAAGTATATGGAAAACCATGTTGAAGTAGGCTAATATAAGCTTAATACTTAACTTAAAATCACAATATATCTTATATATATATATATATATATATATATATATATATATATATATATATATATATATATATATATATATGGTTTTCGGTTTAGGGAATCTAATCCCTAATCAAAACCGAAAACACATGCTTTTGAAAAGCCAAAACCGAAAGCCCTTTTCTATTGAGCTCTAAGACCGAAAACCCTTTTCCATTTTGACTTTATGACTGAAAATCAAGAGGTTTTCGACCTTATAGGACCGAAAACTCTTTGTTAAGGCCCATTAGGACCGAAAACTACATATATATATATATATATATATATATATATATATATATATATATATATATATATATATATATATATATATATATATAGAAGCATGTTCAATTGAGAACAATTTTTTATTTCGAGAACATTTGAGAACAAATTTAAACCATTCATTATTATTTATACAAATAAAAATATTAATACCCCCATCCTACCCCACACCCTACCGACTCTCTTAAACTTTATACTATCATCTCTCTCATGAAGTTGAACCACCAAATCCATCCGCGAACCGCCGGAATACCATCGGAGCGCCACCGGAGTGTCACCGGAAAACTAATGAACACCAGTGGAACGACCGGCACGCCTTCGAATCCAGATCTTCTTGGCACTTCCTTACTTCATCTCCACTGGTTCACTAGTCGGAAACCACCTCTGCTTCTCCTCTTCCAGAATCGCCGCCCTGAATCTCCAGCTTAAATTAGTCGTAAAAGCATCTCGTAGGAAACTTACTTGATGGAAACGACCTCCTTCATGTTTCCCCTCCGATTTCGTTTTCACCGGCCTACTTGTTTCACCAGATCTGGATCTGCACTTAGTTCTATATTCGCTTTAGGTTAGTTCACACAATCGAATTTGGTCTATTATCATCCTATTTACTAGCCTCCTTATCAGATTTACACTTCATTTTCGGAGCCAAAATCTCATGGATGATCTTCAACAAAGTGTGAATAAAGTAATCAGGCATCTCAACCTCGTTTTCCTTCAATTTACCATCAAATTCGTCCACCGTATCGCACTTCCTGCCTACTCAATAAAAAATTCTGCCAAAACTTTATCCTCAAACCCTAAGTTAGATTCAAGCTTAATACATACCTTAGATACCAACAAAAGCTATTCGAGGTTTTTTCCAACTCGGTTCCTTTGTCATTTTAAATACTATCTTCAGATTACATATATATGATTCAATGAGAATTTAAAAATACAATGTATGTGGAAAAATTGATTAACAGATTAAAGCAATGAAAGGATGGATTTAGGCTTCATGATTCCTGAAGCTAACCTGAGGCTATGCACAGTGACGCTGTTAAAAAAGAAATAGGATAAAAGGAAAAGGAAAAATGACCTTACAAAAGAATTTGTTTGTTGCGTGAGTCTAATTCCTACTCAATAATCTTACTTTCAAAAGGTAGCCTTTTGTTTTTAATAATTAAAAACTAGATATAATTTTTTTTAATATTTCTCTTTTATTTAACCATTATCGATGTAAGTAATTTCTTTTTGGTAATCATAAACAAAAATTAACAATGATTATGAAAATCAATTTTGTTCATTCTTATATTAAAAATGCTAAATAGTTTTTATAATTTTAAAGTAACAAAAACTTATTATATATAATAATACTTTATAATAAAGTTTTGTTTTATATTGGATTATTAATAGGTTTGAAATTTATATTTAGTTTGACTGAATGGGTGGAAGATAGAACAATTAGTTTTTTAATACATAATTGAATTTAATTTACTTGATAAAAAAATTATACACAAGAAAATTAGTGAATGGAAAATGCGTAAACTATTATTGTCCATATTAATGATATTTGATTAAATAAATATAATCACATGTGATTAAATGCATGAGAAAAAATTGGTTTCTCACGTTCTCGATTCAATAATTGTTCATTGTCAGTATTAGTCATATGTGATTAAATACAAATTATCATATATGATTAGATAATGAAAACGGTTATTGAATTGATGTGAAAATGAATATTATTCATATAAATCATATGTGATTAAATACATATAATAATAGTTATTTTTGTTTATTTACTTAAATGTGATTATATGTATCCAATCACATATGATTTATATGGACATGATTCGTTTTTGCGTTTTCGATTCAATACTTTTTCTCAATTATTTAATCACATTTGATTATATGTATTTAATCACATATGATTTATGTGCACAAAATTATTTTTTGTGTTCTCGATTCAACAGATATTCTTTGTTGGTATAAATAATATATATGATTAAATACATATATAATCACATGTTATTATATACACGAGACAACTATTGACCCAAGAACGTTAAAACAAATATTTGTCCACATTAATCATATGTGATTAAATACATATAATCACATATGATTAAATACGTGAGAAACATTAGTGAATCGAAAATGAAAAAACGAATCTTATCCATATAAATTATTTGTGATTGAATACATATAATCACATGTTAATCATATGTGATAAAGATACATATAATTAAATGTGACTAAGTACATGATCATAATAACCATATGTGATTAAATAAATATAATCATATGTATACATATAATCACATGTGGTGGTGGTTGGGGTATTGGTGTCGAGTGGCTGGTGGTGGTGGTGGTGGTGGGGGTGATGGTGGCGGGTAATGTTGGTGGATCGTTGTGATGGGTGGTGGTGGTGGTTGGTGGTGATAGGTAGTGGATGGGGTGGTAGTGTTGAGTGGTGGTGGTGGTGGTTTTGGTGGGTGATTGGTGGTGCTGGTGGTGGTGGTGGCGGCGAGTGGTGGTGATGGGTGTCGGAGGCGTTGGTGGTGATGGATGATTGTGGGTGGGTAGTGGTTGGTGGTAGCGGCGGGTGTTGGTAATGGTGGTAGGTGGTGGTGGTTGGTGGTAGAGGTGGATGGTAAGGGTGGTGGAGGCGGGTGGTAGTGATGGTGGTGGGTGGTAGTGGTGGCTTTGGTGGCTGACGGGTAGGGTGGTGGTGGCGGTTGGTGGTGAGTAGTGTATGTTAGTGGTGGGTTGTGGATGGTGGTGGTGGTGGCTAGGTTGGTGATGTTGTATGGTGGTTTTGGTAGGTGATGGGTGGGGTGGTGGAGATGGAGGTGGGTGGTGGTGGTCGTCGTCAGTGGTGATAGAGGTAGGTGGTGGTCTTGGTGGGTGGTGGGTGGGGGTGGTTTTGGCGGGTGGTGGTGATGGGTAGTGGAGGCGGGTGGTGGTGATGGGTTGGTGGGGGTAGTGGTGGTGGAGGCGAGTGGTGGTGATGGGTGGTGGTTGGGGGTAGTGGCGGGTGATAGTCATAATGATAGGTGGTGGTTGGGTGGTGGTGATCATATGTGATTAAAAACATATAAACACATGTGATTATATGCATCTAATCACATATGATTTATATGGACAAAAAATAATGATGTCTATATAAATCATATGTGATTAGATACATATAATCACATATGATTATATACACAAGAACTATTTAATCGAGAACACAAAGATAAATATTGTCCACATATATCATATGTGATTAAATGCATATAATCACATGTGATTATATGTATCTAATCACAAAGAATTTAAGTAGAAAATATTCATTTTCGCGTTCTCGATTCAATTGTTGTTCTTATGTATTTAATTACATGAGATTATATGTATCTAATCATATATGATTTCTATGCACAATATTCGTTTTCGCATTCTCGTTCAATAGTTGTTCTTGTACATTTATTCACATATGATTTCTATACACAAGATTCATTTTCACGTTTTCGATTCAATAGTTTTTCTTTTTCCACATTAATCATATGTTATTAAATACATACAATCACATATGATTAAATACATAAGAAAAAATATTGAATAAAAAAAATGTGAAAACGAATATTATCAATATAAATCATATGTGATTTGATACGTATAATCACATGTGATTAAGTACATGAGTAAAACTATTGAATTGAGAAAGAAATAATGAATCTTGTGCACATAAATCATATGTGATTGGTTACATATAATCACATGTGATTATATGTTTTTAATCACATATGATTTGTGTGGACAATATTCATTTTTGCGTTTTTAATTCAGTAGTTGGTCGCGTGTATTTAATCACATACAATTTATGCGAAAAATATTTGTTTTCACGTTCTTTATTCAATAAATCATATGTGATGAAATATATATAATCACATGTAATTATATACACGAGAACAACTATTGAATCAGGAACATTAAAACAAACTTATGTCCACATTAATCATATGTGATTAAATACTTATAATCACATGTGATTAAATATATGAGAAAAATTATTGAAACGAAAACTAAAAAATGAATATTGTTCATATAAAACATATTTGATTGGATACATATATAATCACATGTGATTATATGTATCTAATCACATATGATTAAAGTTGACACCAAATAATTATTGAATCGAGAACGTGATAATGACATATGTGATTAAATATATCTAATCACATTTGATTAAATATATCTAATCACATGTGATTATATGTATCTAATCACATGATTTATATAGACAAAAAAGAATATTGTCCATATAAATCATATGTGATTAAATACACATAATCACATTTGATTATATAAACATAATCGCGGGTGGTGGTGGTGGTGAAGGGCGGTGGGGGTGATATGTGGGGTGGTGATTATAATAGGTGGCAGGTGGTGGTGGCAATCGGTGGTGATGGGTGGTGGAGACGGGTGATGGTGATAGGTGGTGGTGGGTGGGTGGGTGGTGATGGTTTATGGTGGTTTTGGTGGGTGATGGATGGGGTGGTGGTGGCGGTGGGTTATGATGGGTGGTGAAGGTGGGTGGTGGTGATGGGTCGTGGGTGGAGGTGATGGTGGCAGGTGGTGGTGATGGATGGTAGTGGTCGGTGGTAATGAGTGGTGGTTGTGGGGTGGAGGTGGGCGGTGGTGAGGGGTGGTAGAGGCGGGTGGTGGTGATGGGAGGTGGGTGGTGGTTGTTGGTAGTGACAGGTGGTTATCATAATGGTGGGTAGTGGGTGGGTGGTAGTGATGGGTGGCGAAGGTGGGTGGGTAGTGGTTGTGGTGGGTGGTGGTGATGGTGGTGGGTGGTTGGTGGGGGTGACGGGGGTGGGAGGTGGTAGTCGGTGGTGGTGGCGGGTGGTGGTTATAGGTCGTGGTGGTAGTGATGGGTGGTGAAGGTGGGTGGGTAGTGGTTGTGGTGGGTGGTGGTGATGGTGGTAGGTGGTTGGTGGGGGTGACGGGGGTGGGAGGTGGTAGTCGGTGGTGGTGGCGGGTGGTGGTGATAGGTCGTGGTGGTCGTTGGTGATGGATGGTGGTAGTGGGTGGTGGTGATGGTGGTTGGTGGTAGTGGTGGGTGGTGGTCATAATGGTGGGTAGTGGCTAGGTGGTAGTGATGGGTGGTAGAGGTGGGTGGGTGGTGGTGATAAGTTTGTTCTCAAATGTTCTCGCAATAAGAAATGTTCTCGATTGAACGCTCCCCTATATATATATATATATATATATATATATATATATATATATATATATATATATATATATATATATATATATATATATATATATGTTAGGCCGCAAACACTTCTCATTTCTCACTTTTCACACCGAAAACCTCCTCAATTTGCTCTCAAAACTCATCCGAAAACATTCATATCTTCAAGATATATTGCCCAGATCACCATCCAATCTTCAAATCTTCAACCGAAATCCCTCAAGAACATTCATCCCATATTCAAATCTTCATAAATTCCTTCAAATCTTCAAGTTTTTCTCAAGAACACCAAGAATATCTTCAAATATTCATATTTTCCTCAAGAACACCAATAATAACTTCAAATATTCATATTTTCCCCAAGAACACTTTCATTCCTTAGGCTTTTTGTAAGTATTTCTTACAATATTTAGTGTTGTCTAAAACTTTAAATTATTATTTAAATTATTACGCTAATTTAAATATGATATCGTGTACAATTATGATTAGGATACGACTATTCACACGGGTTCTAACCCGAGGATCACCGCTACCACTTCGTATCCAAATGAGAACACGCATTCGAGGTGAGTTCATACGCTACGTTTTCACTATTTTTCAATGTTTTTAGGGGGAAATACTAGTAAAACACAAGGGATATCGGGTTAACATTCAAACGATTTCAAACGAATTTAACGATTTCAAACGTTCAAACTATTTTAAACTGTATCAAACTATTCTAATTTAGTTCAACTGTTTCAACTATTGTTTTTACCAAAACATATATATATATATATATATATATATATATATATATATATATATATATATATATATATATATATATAAGATTCAACAGACATATGACTGGTGTTTTCGCCTTAACTGTTGTTCTTTGTTTGGTTGTGGGCTTAGGGTAAAATCATTTGTCCGACTGTCTGTTTAATTTCAATTATATATGCTTTATAGATATATGAGTATAAAACTCTAACCCTTTTTGTAACTTGTCGAGCAAAGGGGTATTTTCATAAATATTTTCATTACATACAGAACTTACTAATAAACTATAATAGGTATAGTTTATGGAACACACATACTACTCTACTAGTCCAAGAAACAATACAAGAATTTACATAATAAACTATAATAGGTATAGTTTATGAAACACTTACATCATTTTTACTAAATTCAGAGATACAAAACAACACAAACATATAAACTATAATAGGTATAGTTTATGGAACATACGTGTTATTTTTACTAAGTTCAGGTTACATTACAAAGACAAATATATAAACTATAATAGGTATAGTTTATGAAACATACATAAAGTTATTCATTACAAAGTGATGTTCATTTATTCTACACGTAACCGTCAATATAGCTTTGTGAGACACACTTCAATTACTTACCTAAGTACCAACCAAGCCCTGAAATTATAACCAGAGTCTCCTGGAGGGAGAGCATGACACTTGTGTATAGATCTATACGGGACTGACAACCCCGCACCTGAACTGTTAGCTACAGTTAGGCCGGCAGGCCTGGGGTGACAAATGTCGTACAAATGGTCCTTGAAGATTCGCATGTTTTTCACATGACAATTTCGTACAAATGGCAAAATTTCCGTATGTTTGGACGCAAAGTTTCGTATGTTTGAAATGGAAAAGTAAAATTTTCGAATGTAGTCCCTCAAGTTTCGAATGGTTGACAAATGAAAAAAGGCTTCGTATGAATGATATTTCGTATGTTTTGATCAAAAAGAAAAATTTTCGAATTCAGCCCCTGTACCTTCGAATATTTGTCACCTCCACAATTAATTGAAGTTTCGAATGTTTGACACTTTTCACCCAAATTCGAAAATTTTCTGAATTTTCGAATGTTTGGGACAACTCTTCGTATGTTTGGAACACAAATGGCAGAATTTTTGAAAATAGTCCCTGAGGCTTTGAATGTTTGGCGGTTCATACCCATTTTCGAAAAAGGACTGTTTTTGCTGAAAATTGAAGAAAATGCATTTCAGGCCCCTGCAGTTTGTGCAAATTGACGCTTTCTACCCAGCTTTGAAAAAGGGGGAGAGTTTTGCATATTTGGCTGTTTTAGGCGAATCGGGTCACTGCAGAATTTTGAAATTGACAATTTCTACCCATTTTTGAGAAATTTTGTCAAAGGCGGTCCGTGAACGAAGCTAAAAATTGAAGATTTTTTGGGTTTTCCGGATTGAAGCACAAAGTTTATGCCACATGTTAAAGGGGAGTTTTGACATGAAAAATTCCGAATAGAGCACGTTCTTTTTCTTTGGGAGTTTTATAATCAAATTTTGATTATAAAACAGGGGAGAAAGTTATATGGAAATTCGAACTTGAATTTTTCATATTACGCGGATTTGAAGACCGAAGTGACCTTAATTTTTGAAGCTTACGAAATGATGAAATTGGAAGTTCGGAAGTGATGTATTAGAAATGGGTTTGGTTTTATTGAAGATTTTTGGGGTGTGCTTTATGCTCAACTTTTGGTGATCAATTTAGAGTTTGAGAAGCTCGTGATCATTCGTTGATGCTCGGTTTGTATGGTCTCACATCCTAGAGCCCAAATTGAAGAATGATGGAAGAATTGAAGATTAAAGTTCATTTCGACATGTGTCACGCTTGAGGCTCGGATCGCGTAGTTGCTCGATTTTGGAAGATTTGAAGTGGGTCATTCATTCCTAACTTTGAGGGGGAGAATGTTGGGGTACAAAGTTTTCCATGATTGACTTTGTAAATGTTTGACTTTTGTAAAACCCACTTGCATGTGGTGTATTAGCCTTTAGACCCATGAGTTACTGAGAGTGAGAGATAGACATGTAAACACCTCTATATAAGGTGGGTTTAGTCCACTTGTAGAGGTGTGCTTGAGAGATGTAAAAGTGAGTGTGTAAGTGTGTGTTATTTATGTAGTCTAGATCTAGATCCTTTTTGTGTAACACCATATACAATCAATACATCTCTTGAACACCCAAATCACCATGTTCATTGTGCAATCTTTAATTCCGCATGCCAAACCATGTTCTATAGTCTCTACAAATGGTGTGGCTAAAAGGTGTAATCAAACCTTGCTAGACATGGTTCGTTCCATGATGAGTCGTGCTTCGCTACCTATCTCATTCTGGGGGTATGCCTTAGAGACCACCGCCCATATCCTTAACTTAGTCCCTACGAAGAAGGTTGCCAAAACACCTCACGAGATGTGGACAGGGAAAGCTCCCTCGTTGGCACACATCAAGGTTTGGGGTTGCGAGGCTTTCATAAGACGAGAGACTCATGACAAGCTCGAACCTCGTAGTGAGCGATGTATTTTCATCGGCTACCTGCAGAAGTCCTTTGGATATCTCTTCTATAGACCGAGTGACAATGTTGTCTTCATTGCGAGGAGAGGGGTTTTCCGAGAGCGAGAACTCATAAGCCAAGGGGACAGTGGGAGGAAAATCGATCTTGAAGAGCTTCAAGAGTCGAGCGATGAAGGAACCTCAAACACTGGCACTTAACCTGAGGAGGAAACTCTGGTTGAACCGATTAACGGGTCCATACCTCTTAGACGTTCCAGTAGAGTTAGTGTTCCGCCCGTGTTGTATGGTTTTCATATAACGAGTGAGGGTGATACGTTTATTAGTGATAGTACACTAGTGAATTTGGACGAACCTAACAGCTACAAGGAAGCCATGGCAGGCCTGAAGTCTACGAAATGGAAAGAGGCTATGGACAGCGAGATTTAGTCCATGTACGATAATCAAGTTTGGAATATGGTTGACAACGTGTCAGGTCATAAGACGGTCTGGTGTAAGTGGATCTTCAAGAAGAAGACCGACATAGATGGGAATGTGCACACTTATAAGGCGCGATTAGTTGCGAAGGGTTTCACTCAAACTCCCGGAGTTGATTATGATGAAACCTTCTCACTGGTTGCGAAGATAAAGTCTATTAGGGTAATGCTGGCCATTGCTGCATTTCATGAGAAAGTCAAAGAGTTTGGTTTTCTGCGAAGCGAGGATGAATCATGTGTATATGTCAAAGCCAGTGGGAGTATAGTTATCTTTCTCGTATTGTATGTCGATGACATACTACTCACAGGAAACGACATCCCAACCCTGAAGGAAGTTAAATCATGACTTGGGAAGTGCTTCGCTATGAAGGACCTCGGAGAGGCTGCCTATATTCTGGGAATAAGGATAGTGAGAAACAGAAGTAAGATACTAATAGGACTTAGTCAGAATACTTACTTGGACAAGGTACTAAAACGTTTTAGTATGGAGAATTCAAAGAAGGGGGAGTTACCAATCCAAAGTAATGCCAAGTTGAGTAAGACTCAAAGCCCGAGTACCGAAGTCGAGATAGCAGAAATAAGCCGAGTACCATACGCTTTCGCAGTTGGCTCGATTATGTATGCTATGGCTTGTACTCGCCCTGATGTGGCCTTCGCTTTGAGCATGGTTAGCAGATATCAAGGGAACCTTGGCAAAGCACATTGGACCACAGTCAAGAATATTCTTAAGTACCTTCGGAGGACCAAGGAATGGTTTCTAGTCCTCGGTGGGAGTGATGACTTAAGGGTGCGAGGATATAGTGACGCCAGTTTTCAGACCGACAGGGACAAATACCGTTCGCAGTCGGGTTGGGTCTTTATCCTAAATGGAGGAGCAGTGACTTGGAAAATTTCCAAGCAGGAGACCGTAGCTGATTCAACATGTGAATCAGAGTATATAGCGGCGAGCGAAGCGTCAAAGGAAGCGCTATGGTTGAAGAATTTCATCGGAGACCTTGGAGTTGTGCCAGCCATAAAGGAGCCCATGGAAATTTTCTGTGATAATGAAGGAGCAGTTGCCTTGACCAAGGAACCAAGGGATCATGGCAGATCTCGACATATCGACAGAAAATATCACTTTATTCGACATCGGGTGGAGGAAGGACTCCTCGTAGTGAAGAGGGTATCGTCAGAAGATAACCCGGCAGATCCCCTTACAAAGGGACTGAGTAGGGTTAAGCACTTGCAGCACGCTAGGAGCATTGGGCTGAAGGACGATATTAGTTTAGATTAGATAGTTTAGAAACGTGTAATAGATAAATGTAATTGACATTTGATGAATAAATAAAATAGTATTATTTATAAGTAAAGTATTGTCTTATGTTAATTATTTACCTATTGTTTCATTTTGCATGTGTTTGACTTCCTGAATAATAAGATTATTCGAATGTTTCACAGTCGCTCATACTTTGGGAGTAGGTATGAAAGAAGATTGTCATGAATTGGTGTGTAGATTGTCTAAAGTGTATTAGACATAGGAAAGGTTAGCTGTAACGTTCGTGAGTGCTTATGAGTTTGATTTGAGCATTGGATTAGACCCGCGCTTGCTGGTATCACTTCTTGGGATTTATCACGAGTGATCGCAAGACGATAATATTATATGGTCTTAAAACCTAGATATATGGTTTATTGTTTGCAAGTTGGTTGTGCATTGATAATGCGTAAACGCACCAGTAACTTGATGTTATAAAACGCATTGTTGTGTATGATTTGATTAGTGAATAGTAAGTGTACATAAGTCGAAGTTTATTTTTTCCTTTTATCCTAAGAGAGTAAAAGCGATATCAGGGCCGCTCGATGATTTTGTTTGACTTATGTGTCGGGCCCGGTCAGGACTGAATTGATGTGTTCAATTAAGTTCTATTTCAGAAGAATCGGAGATCGAGAAACAACAGCTGGACAATAAGTATGACTATGTTCCATGTATTTGTCCGCACGATATCTAGAACGGAGGACTATACGATCCCTTATCTAGAGGGCAGGTTACTGATAAAATCAGAGTTCGACAGTGTCTTTGAGAGCTACGATTGCTAATCGGATTGTGCTTGCATTTATAGTTAATAAACTTATCCAAGTGGGAGACTGTTGGATTAGTGTCTAAGCCCGTAACTATATTTGGTAAGTACTTGACCCGGTTGTGCATGGTCCTTTTGGGTTGCCTTCACCAAAAGCAACTTGACAGGGTGATTTATGAATAGAGAGGTTAATATGGTTTATTAATATATTATATGAATAATATATTAAAAGAGAAATCATATAATTAAATTAATATTAGACAATAATTAATTAAGAAATTAATTATGTGGCTAAAAGGCATTAATTTAATATCAGGGACTTAAACTGTCAAATGTGTGATAGTGGAGTATTGGGCTGAGGAACCTCTTGGACTAGGCATGGACGAAATTAGGATGTGTCCATCCATAATTTCGGCCATAAGGCCCTATTCCAGAAGCTTCCTTGGATATCTTAAGGCCTAAGTTGTCCATTAGGGTTTAGGCTGAAACCCTAGCAGCACCAGTATAACTAAGACCCTAAGGCTTCCAAATTCCGGCCACTTGATATCCTAGGAAGATCATAGCCGAAATTGTGCCTCTCCCCTCTCTCCAATATCATCCTTTTGCTTCTTTGGTGTTTGTAAGCCATTAGAGGAGTGACGCTTGTGACTCTAAGCTCCAAGACAAGAAGATTCAAGCTATTGTTCAAGAGGTAATTATCTAGATCTATATTATTATGTAAATTTCGAATCATGTATGCTAGATCTAGGGTTGGAAAGTCTTGGATGAATTGCATGTACAATAGAGAAGCCTAGATCCAAGCTTTAGGGTTTGCATGAGCACATATGATGTTCTTTTCGCTAAAACCCATCACTAAGAAGGTTGCCAAAACACCTCACGAGATGTGGACAGGGAAGGTTCCCTTGTTAGCACACATCAAGGTTTGGGGTTGCGAGTATTTCGTGAGGCGTGAGACTCACGATAATCTCAAACCTCGAAGTGAGCGGTGTATTTTCATCGGCTACCCACAGATATCCTTTGGTTATCTCCTCTACAGACCGATTGACAATGTTGTCTTCGTTGCGCGGAGAGGAGTCTTTCGCGGGAGAGAGCTTATATGCCAAGGAGACAGTGGGAGGAAAATTGACCTTGAAGAGCTTCAAGAGTCAAGCGGTGAAGGAACCTCAAACACTAGTAGTCAACCTGAGGAGGAAGCTCCTATTTATCTAGTTGACGAGTCCTTATCTCTGAGGCGTTCCAGTGGAGTTAGAAATACACCTGAGTTTTATGGTTTCCATATTACTACTGAAGGTGATACATTTATCAGTGATAGCACACGGGTAAATTTGGATGAACCTAACAACTACAAGGAAGCCATGGCAGGCCCCGAGTCTGTTAAATGGAAAGAGGCTATGGACAGCGAGATTCAGTCCATGTATGACAATCAAGTTTGGAACTTGGTTGACAATGTATCGGGTCGTAAGACAGTCGGGTGCAAATGGATCTTCAAGAAAAAGACCGACATGGATGGGAAAGTACACACATATAAGGTGCGACTGGTTGCGAAGGGCTTTACTCAAACTCCGAGAGTTGACTATGATGAGACCTTCTCACCAGTAGCGAAAATTAAGTCTATTAGGGTTATGCTACCCATAGTTGCATTTCATGACTATTAAATATGGAAAATGGATGTCAAAACCGCTTTCCTTAATGGAAAGTTGCCTGACGCTGTTTACATGAGTCATCCAGAGGGTTTTGTCAATGCAAAGTACCCTAATAGAGTGTGTAAGCTTGAGAAATCCATTTATGGATTGAAACAAGCATCTCGCATATGGAATCTTTGTTTTCATGAGAAAGTCAAAGAGTTTGGCTTTTCGAGAAGCGAGGATAAGTCCTTTGTATATGTCAAGGCTAGTGGGAGTACAATTAGCTTTTTGGTGTTGTATGTGGATGACATACTACTCATAGGAAATGACATCCCAACCTTGCAGGAAGTTAAGTCCTGGCTTGGGAAGTGTTTCGCTATGAAGGACCTTGGAGAAGCTGCTTACATCCTTGGGATAAGGATATTGAGAGACAGGAATAAGAGACTAATTGGACTTAGTCGAAGTACCTACATGGAAAAGGTGTTGAAAAGATTCAGCATGATGGATTCCAAGAAAGGTGACTTACCGATCCAAAGCAATGCCAAACTAAGTAAAACTCAGAGTCCAGGTACAGAGGCTGAGTGTAACACCCCGATTCTTAGGTATTGATTTAATATAAGAATTCTCTTTATTTCAAGGGCTACTCGACGAGTTGGTTGCCCTACTCGTCGAGTAGCAGCGGGTTGGTCCACGTGTTTTAGTGACCTACTCGCCGAGTCCAAGAAGGGACTCGACGAGTAGGAGTTGGGGGATGAAACCCTAATTTTCGGGGTTTTGCACCCTATTTAAGGATCACTTATTCCCCCTTAGCCTCTCTTACTGCTCCCCTCGAATTCAGAAGCCCTAATTTGTGCTTGTTCTCTATATTGGTGTGCTTCTTAGCTTGGAAGAGGGATTTTGGTGAGGAAAGGTTTGAAGATCAAGAAGCTTGGAGCAAGGAACATCTGGGGATCTGAAGTCTACCTCAGTCTTTCACCATTTAGAGGTATCTAGTCATCACCTTGAGCTTCTCCTAATTAGACCCCTTCTATATTTGAGTTTTGGGACCATTTTAGGCATTTGGTGTTGCATTTCGAGTGATGAACCAAGATCTGAAGTTGCAACTTCAGATCTAGGCTCATATTGGCTCTTATCATCATAAAGTCTCATTCTTTGGCATGTTGGTGAAGCTCTTTTGCCTAGAACCTCTTCTTTAGCTTATTTTGGGTCATTATCATCTTGCATGCACGTAAAGTTTGCAACTTTACGTGATAAACATGCCTTGGGAAGCTGGATCAACAATATGGAGCCTTAGCATGGCCTAAAAAGCATTTGTATTGTTGAAGGATTGAAGGGACTCGGCGAGTCGCAAGGTCGACTCGGCGAGTCATATGAAGATGGTCATGTACTTGACGAGTTGGATGAACAACTCGGCGAGTCCGATGAAGATTGCCTTGGGCTCGGCTAGTCGGCTAGGGTTTTTCCCCAACCCTTGGACACGCATGAACTCGGCGAGTTGCTGGGAAACTCGACGAGTCAACCAAGGAATTCACGACTGTTGGATAAGATGTCTAAGTCCATAACTATTTCTAGTATGTACTTGACCCGACCCGGCATGGTCCATTTGGGTTGCATGGCATCATGCATTTGGATAGACTAAATGAGAGAAATAACACTTGTGGTTTATTAATATATTATAAGTTCTAATATATTAATAATATTATTTAATTAGTTTGATCAAGAATTAATTTAGAATTAATTAAGTGATCAAAAAGATAACTAATTAAATATATAGGTAGATTATGTAAATCTTCCATATCTTATATAGTGGGCTAAGAGGCTCCATGGATTATCAAGTTGGGTTCCACCCATAGGATGCTCCATGGATGCTCCATGGGAGTCACAAACCCATGGGTCATGGAAATGAAGAGTCATGACACATTAGGGTTTACATGGTGTAACCCTAGATGTGTCAACACTATATAAGAAACCCATTCTCCACCAAAATCGGCAACACATAAGAAACAAGAGGGCTAGGCCGATTTTAGAAGTGTGTATTCTCTCTAAAGTCATTCCAAAAGCATTTGGTGTTGTGTAAAGCATTTGAGGCATCACACTTGGGGTGCTAGGCTCACAAGGTTTCAAGGATCATAAGCAACAACAAGGTAAGTTATTCTATCTTTCATGCAAGTTAAAATTTGTTCCCCATGTATGCTAGATAGGAATATAACCTTGGAATTCAACTTTGCATGATAATTAGACAAACATAGATCCAAGGTTATTAGGGTTGCATGTACACTTAGGAAGTGTTAGAATGCTCAAAACCCATCAGTGGTATCAGAGCATGGTTCGTTTGTTGTTTTTTTTTTGTGTGCAAACAGCTTGAAAAAAAAATCGTTTTTCTGTTTTCTGCTCGTATGAAAGTTTGCACATTTGTTGCTGGAAATGGACTAGAAACATTACCCTAAACTGTTTTGATGTTTTAAAGCTTGTTTTAGATGGTGTAATGTTTATGCTAATCCATTTACAATGGCAATTATTAAAATTACAAGTTTTTTTTAAGTGTAATTTTTGATTCTTGAAAGTGTTCATATTCATGTTCTTGAAGTTATGAAGATTAGATGATCATAGGAATTGTTTGTAACCTTCATGGTAGTTTAATTCATGATCATAATGTGTTTTAATGGAGTCCATAACTTGTCCTCAAGTTATGGAAAACCAAAAGTCTCACTTTTATTAAAGCCACTAAAAGAACACAAGAGTTATAAAAATGAAGAGTCTTCATTTTTATTACTCACTTAATTCATAAGTTATAAGAAATGAAAAGTTTTGAAAGTTTACAAAACTTGCCCTCAAGTTTTGGAACATGTAAAGTCTTGATTAAAACTTTAGTTCCAACCCTTAGAATTTTAAAAGTTAAAATTCAACCCTTATACTTTATAATATTATAAGTTACTAATATATATATATATATATATATATATATATATATATATATATATATATATATATATATATATATATATATATATATATATATATATAACAACAAGTCGTCTTACCGCTAGTATGCCTCATTCACGAAGCCGGTCTATAAGGGGGTATAAGGTTGTTGCCTATAAAATGGCAACTTAATGGGTGTCCACTCTCACCCACCGCTTCCTTGATCGGTGGAGGGTCGTTAGCCGAACGGGTAAGACAAGGACTTATAAATTCTCATTAAAAGTATGATGAATATTATAAAGTAACTAAATGCTTTTATTAAATTCCCAATCTTAGTTACTTTAGGAAAATGTGAATAAGGTGCTAATCCATGAAATTACACTTTACACTTTGTTTAAGTCGTTGGTGGAGCGTGTGTGGTTAACCGGCACACTAACTTGGACTTAACAAGGTAGGTAAAGGGTGACTTAAGGTTTACCATAGCATCGGTGGAGCGTGTGTGGTTTACCGGCACATCGATTAAGTGATAAACCTTGAGGGTACCAAGTGATTTGCATGGTTACTTCACACCTCGTTTTGTGATCCTCGGTATCCCAGTCACAAAACTTGGAGGGCACACTCGAGATTGAAACATGCCTTTGAAAAGTTCATTGAATCTCAAAAGAATCTAGGAATTTCTAAGAACCAATTAAAAACCTAATATCTATATTTCGTTTTTCATGGTGGAAATTGGTGAATCGTCATTCACCTACCTTTCAAATATGTTATAGCTTGGATTACGGCATACCTCTTCTAAGTAATAATATATTGTGATTGGATTCTAGCCTTAATATTACATTTGGGTGTTTTATTAAGGACTCTCTTAATATCTAAACTAATCTTGTCCTCTTCTTTCAGATGTCTTCAAACAATGCTGCTTCTGGCTCTAATCCTAATGGCTCCTTTACCCTTATGAACTTGTGTGGGAAAGTCACTTTTGATGGATCCAACTTCAATGAATGGATCAGAAACATCAGGATGATTACCTGCTACGAGGACAAAGAATATGTCCTTGACAAGGAGCTTAAGGAGATTGATGAGACCACTGCAACTCCCCAGGAGATCGCTGACTTCCGGGCACATGAAAGGGATGCTACAAAAGTGGCATGCATCATGTTGGCCACCATGACAGCGGAACTCCAAAAGTCCTATGAGGACTTCTACCCTTTTGAAATGCACCAAGATCTGATGGAAAGATACCATCAAAGTGCACGACAAGAGAGGTATGAAATCATATGCTCTATCATAACAACCATGATGAAGGACGGGGAATCCGTCACGAGCCACATGCAGAAAATGCAAAGGTATGTGGATCGGTTGCTAAAGCTTAATGTGAACTTCCCTGAGGAGCTTGCAATAGATATCATTTTGCACTCCTTACCATCGTGCTATGATCAATTCCGCATGACATATCACATGAATAAGGAAGAGGTCACACTCAGCAAACTTCAGGGACTCCTCAAGACCGCAGAAACAGGTCTTAAGGGTAAGTCGGTTGTTAACACTCCTACTCCAAACTCCGCCCCAGTTTTGGCAATCGGGAAAGGTAGAGGGAAGAAGAGGAAGAGCTCTTCGAAGGGTACCAAGGCTAGGACCCTTGATGGCTCTTCTTCAAGTGGAACCAAGAAAGGTTTTGTCACTCCTTCTTCTGACCCTAAAGAGGCTGAATGCTTCTATTGCCATGAAAAGTCACATTGGAAGCGGAACTGCCCAAAGTACCAGCAAGATGTGAAGGATGGGAAAGTTAAACCCAACCATGCATGTATTTACACTATCTTATCTAATAACTCACCCCATTCTAACTCTTGGGTCCTTGATACCGGTTGTGGTATTCATATATGTTCTGATTTGCAGGGACTAAGAAGAAGTGAGAATGTGGAGCATGGAAGAATAAACTTAATCATGGGGAATAGGAAAGCTTTACCTGTCACCAAGATTGGAGTTTATACTTTATCGCTAAGTAGTGGGTTTAGTTTAGATTTGAATAAATGTTGTTATTCGCCAGAAATGGCAAGAAATATTATTTCCTTTCATGCATTGTATAAACAAGGTTTCACCTTTTCATTTGATAATGAAGTTGGTTCGATTAATGCTTTCTTTAATAATGTTCTTTATTTTAAAGCATTACCTTGTGATGGTGTGTATGAAACTGTATCTGTGGTTGATAACTTAGGAAATAATGTATTGTGTATTGATTCTGTTAATGATAATAACTTGGATAAAGCATCATTATGGCATTGTCGTCTTGGACATATAAGCAAGAAACGCATAGGCCAACTCCAAAAGGATGGAGTCTTGGAGTCATTTGACCTAAAGTCAGATGATAGTTGCGAATCATGCTTACTTGGAAAAATGACAAAGTCACCCTTCACAGGTTCTTGTGAGAGGGGTGAAGGTTTGTTGGATCTTATACACACGGATGTGTGTGGGCCCTTCAAACATGCCACAAGGGATGCTAATCGTTATTATTTGACTTTTACTGATGATTACAGTAGATATGGATATGTCTACTTAATCAAGCATAAGTCAGAGACTTTTGAGAGGTTTAAAGAGTTTAAACAGGAAGTCGAGAATCAATTGGGAAGGAACATTAAGATGCTTCGATCCGATCGAGGTGGTGAGTATCTTAGTTCAGAGTTCCTCGACTATCTTAGGGAATGTGGGATTGTCTCACAATTGACACCTCCCAGGACACCACAGTTGAATGGTGTAGCTGAGAGGCGTAATCGAACCTTGTTGGATATGGTTCGTTCCATGATGAGTCGAGCTTCGCTACCAATCTCATTTTGGGGGTATGCCTTAAAGACTGCCGCCCATATCCTTAATCTAGTTCCCACAAAGAAAGTTGCCAAAACTCCTCATGAGATGTGGACTGGTAAAGTACCCAAACTAGACCACATTAAGATTTGGGGTTGCGAGGCTTTCGTGAGACGCGAGACTCATGATAAGCTCGAACCTCGAAGTGAGAGGTGTATTTTCATCGGCTACCCACAGAAATCCTTTGGTTACCTCTTCTACAGACCTAGTGAGAATGTGGTCTTTGTAGCTAGGAGGGCTTTCTTTCGAGAGAGAGAGTTCATAAGCCAAGGAGACAGTGGGAGGCAAGTTGACCTTGAAGAAATTCAAGAGTCAAGTGGTGAAGGAACTTCAAACCCTAGCACTCAACTTGAGGAGGAAACTCCTGTTGAGCCAATTGACAAGTCTGTACCTCTGAGGCGTTCCACAAGGGTTAGGAATGCACCTGAGCATTACTATGGATTCCATATTACTGCGGAAGGTGATACACTTATCAGTGATGAGACACTGATAGGTCTGGATGAACCTAACAGTTACGCGGAAGCCATGGCAGGCCCTGAGTCAGCCAAGTGGAAAGAGGCAATGGACAGCGAGATACAGTCCATGTATGACAATCAAGTTTGGAACTTGGTTGAGAATGTACCAGGTCGTAAGACTGTAGGGTGCAAATGGATCTTCAAGAAGAAGACCGACATGGATGGTAATGTACACACTTATAAGGCACGACTGGTTCCAAAGGGTTTCTCACAAACTCCAGGAGTTGATTATGATGAGACCTTTTCTCCAGTGGCCAAGATTAAGTCTATTAGGGTTCTGTTAGCCATAGCCGCATTTCATGACTATGAAATATGGCAAATGGATGTCAAAACCGCTTTCCTTAATGGAAAGTTGGCTGAGGATGTTTACATGAGTCAGCCAGAGGGTTTTGTCAACACATAGTACCCTAATAGAGTGTGTAAGCTTGAGAAATCCATTTATGGGTAAAAGCAAGCACCTCGCAGATGGAATCTTTGCTTTGATGAGAAAGTCAAGGAATTTGGCTTTTCTAGGAGTAAAGATGAATCTTGTGTATATGTCAAGGCTAGTGGGAGTATAGTTAGCTTTTTGGTATTGTATGTGGATGACATACTACTCATAGGAAATGACATCCCAACTCTGCAGGAAGTTAAGTCATGGCTTGGGAAGTGTTTCTCTATGAAGGACCTAGGAGAAGCTGCCTATATTCTAGGGATAAGGATCTTGAGAGACCGAAGTAAAACAGTAATTGGACTTAGTCAGAGTACTTACTTGGATAAGGTGTTGAAGAGATTCGGCATGCAGGACTCCAAGAAAGGAGAGTTACCCATCCAGAGTAATGCCAGATTGAGTAAGACACAAAGCCCTAGTACTGAGGCTGAGATAGCAGAAATGAGTCGAATACCTTATGCTTCGGCTGTAGGATCGATCATGTATGCTATGACGTGTACTCGACCTGATGTAGCCTTTGCTTTGAGCATGGTTAGCAGGTATCAGGGGAACCCTGGCAAGGCACACTGGACTGCGGTAAAGAATATCCTCAAGTACCTATGGAGGACTAAGGACTGGGTCCTTACCCTCGGTGGGAGTGAAGACTTGAGAGTTGTAGGGTATAGTGATGCTAGCTTTCAGACTGATAGGGATAATTTCCGCTCTCAGTCAGGCTGGGTCTTTACCTTAAATGGAGGAGCAATTTCTTGGAAGAGTTCCAAGCAAGAGACAGTGGCTGATTCAACTTGCAAATCAGAGTATATAGCAGCTAGCGAGGCAGCAAAGGAGGCGATATGGCTGAAGAACTTCATTGGAGACCTTGGAGTTGTACCAGCTATTAAAGAGCCAATGGAAATTTTCTGTGATAGTGAAAGTGCAGTTGCCTTAGCCAAGGAACCAAGGGATCACGGGAGATCCAGACACATCAACAGAAAATACCATTTCATCAGACATCAAATAGAAGAAGGACTCCTCGTGGCAAAGAGGATATCATCGGATGAGAATCCAGTAGATCCCCTAACGAAGGGACTGACTCGGGTTAAGCATCTCCAGCATGCTCGGAGCATAGGGCTGAAGGATGATATTAGATTTAGTAGTTAGATAACCTTGAAATTTGTAAAGTGTAATTGACATTAGATGATGAATAAAAGGTGTTTTATTTATGAGTAAAGTGTTGCTATCTCTTGTCGATCGTTTACTATATTTCTTTTGCATGTTTTGACTTCCAGAATAATTATGTTTGGTATATCATATTATTCGAACCTCCACAGTCGGTCATATGTCGGAAGTAGGTATGAATCAAGACTGTCATGATTGGTTGCAGAGGTCTAAGTTGTTGGACATGGCTACAACACTCATGAGTGCTCATAAGTTCTGAGCATTGGACTCAACCCACGCTCACTGGAATCACTTCATGGAATTTATCTCGAGTGATCGTGAGACGGTAATATCATATAAGTCTTCAAACCTAGAGATATGATTTGTTACTTATGAGTTGGTTATGCATTGATTGTACGTTAACGCATTGGTAACTCGATGTTATAAAACGTGCTTTTTTGTATAATTCAATGAGTGGTAGAACAAACATATGAGTCGAAGTTTATCTGTTCCTTCTTGGATTAGAAGCTGATATCTGGGCCCCTCGATGATTTTGTTTTGACCTATGTACAGGGCCCGGTCAGAACTAAGTTGATGTGTTCAATTAAGTTCTTTGTCAAACAAATCGGAAATCGGGAAACAAACTGTTGGACAATAAGTAAGACATTGTTTCATGTATTTGTCCGGCTGATATCTAGAACAAAGGATTATATGATCACTTATCTGAAATGGCGTATCATCATCTTCTCAGTTCCGAGAAACCTTGAAAAGAGCTACGATTGTTGATCGGTTCCTGAAGTCATACTTGCAGTTATAGTTATTAGACTTATCCAAGTGGGAGACTGTTGGATAAGGTGTCTAAGTCCATAACTATTTCTGGTATGTACTTGACCCGACCCGGCATGGTCTATTTGGGTTGCATGGCATCATGCATTTGGATAGACTAAATGAGAGAAATAACACTTGTGGTTTATTAATATATTATAAGTTCTAATATATTAATAATATTATTTAATTAGTTTGATCAAGAATTAATTTAGAATTAATTAAGTGATCAAAAAGATAACTAATTAAATATATAGGTAGATTATGTAAATCTTCCATATCTTATATAGTGGGCTAAAAGGCTCCATGGATTATCAAGTTGGGTTCCACCCATAGGATGCTCCATGGATGCTCCATGGGAGTTACAAACCCATGGGTCATGGAAATGAAGAGTCATGACACATTAGGGTTTACATGGTGTAACCCTAGATGTGTCAACACTATATAAGAAACCCATTCTCCACCAAAATCGGCAACACATAAGAAACAAGAGGGCTAGGCCGATTTTAGAAGTGTGTATTCTCTCTAAAGTCATTCCAAAAGCATTTGGTGTTGTGTAAAGCATTTGAGGCATCACACTTGGGGTGCTAGGCTCACAAGGTTTCAAGGATCATAAGCAACAACAAGGTAAGTTATTCTATCTTTCATGCAAGTTAAAATTTGTTCCCCATGTATGCTAGATAGGAATATAACCTTGGAATTCAACTTTGCATGATAATTAGACAAACATAGATCCAAGGTTATTAGGGTTGCATGTACACTTAGGAAGTGTTAGAATGCTCAAAACCCATCAACAACTTCACGAGTTCAGGAAGGACTCGACGAGTCGGTAAAATGCACTCGACGAGTCGGGTCAACATGGACTGTTGACCTTGACTGTTGGCTTTGGCTTTGACCAAGGATTGACCAGTTGATCTCTGGGGGTATTTTGGTAATTTGGAAATTTATGAAAAAGGGTTTTATGGTAACTATAGGTGGTGGAGTTCATGTTGGTGATTCGAGAGTTGAGCCTATCACTTCAGTGCGAGATTTGGGAGGTGAGTTCTCCTCACTATATCAACAGGGTCTACGACACCAAGGCTGGCCCTTTATGATTTACATCCTGGTTTAGGATGGTTGCTATGTTATTGCTATGCTAGATTTCATCCTGGTTTAGGATGGTTGCTATGTTAGATTACATCCTGGTTTAGGATGGTTGTTATGTTATTGCTATGTTAGATTTCATCCTGGTTTAGGATGGTTGCTATGTTACATTTCATCCTGGTTTAGGATGGTTGCTATGCTAGAGATCGGTTAGATCGGTATCCTGGTTATAGGATGGTTTCCATGTTAGTGATCTGTCAGATCTGCATGTTTACTTGTTTATATGTATGTGCACATGTTTGTTGGTTTGGGGAAAGGGTTGAGGCAGGTCCTTCTGCGTGCAGTAGGCCAAGACACCCTGGGCGGACCGGGTAGACTGCAGGCCCGGGCCGGGCAAATCTAGTCAGGTCGAAGGCCCAGCGAGCGGTCCGGATAGGCTGATGGCCCCAAGGAGGGCGGTCCAGACATGCCGAGCGCTCGGAGAGCGGTCCAGGTAGACTAAGGATCGGGATTCGGTCCAGTCAGACTGATGGCTCATTATGCATGCTGTTTGCTTATATGTTATATGATATGATTAGGAGTGTATGGCGTTGGTATTTTGGGGGTAACTCACTACGCCTTCGAGCTTACATTTATCGATTATTGTTTCAGGTACTTCTGATGATCGCGGGAAGGCGAAGGCGTGATCGTACCGCTCCTCACATTTTATGATTTTATGATTTGATTCTGGGATACTCTGATAATATACTATTTTGAAAACAAGTTTGTAATAATCATGTGTTTTGAAATGATTTAAAAAGTTTTAAATTGGCTCGAATTTTATGGATGTTACACTGAGATAGCAGAAATGAGTCATATACCATATGCTTCCGCAGTTGGTTCGATGATGTATGCTATGACTTGTACTCGCCCTGATGTGGCCTTTGATTTGACCATGGTCAGCAGATATCAAGGGAATCCTGGTAAGGCTCACTGGACTGCGGTAAAGAAAATTCTCAAGTACCTGCGGAGGACTAAGGACTGGGTCCTTACCCTCGGTAGGAGTGATGACTTGAGAGTGGTGGGGTATAGTGACACCAGCTTTAAGACCGACAGAGATAATTTCCGCTCTCAGTCGGGCTGGGTCTTTACCCTGAATGGAGGAGCAATAACTGGGAAAAGTTCCAAGCATGAGACAGTAGCTGATTCAACGTGCGAATCAGAGTACATAGCAGCAAGCGAGGAGGCGAAGGAGGCGATATGGCTGAAGAACTTCATCGGAGACCTTGGAGTTGTACCAGCTATAAAGGAGCCTATGGAGATTTTCCGTGACAGCGAGAGTGCGGTTGCCTTAGCCAAGGAACCAAGGGATCATGGCAGATCCAGGCATATCGACAGAAAATATCACTTCATAAGACATCGAATAGAAGGACTTCTCGTAGCAAAGAGGGTATCGTCAGAGGAGAACCCAGCAGATCCCCTCATGAAGGGACTAAGTAGGGTTAAGCACTTACAGCATGCGAGGCGCATCGGGCTGAAGGACGATATTAGTTTTAATGATTAGATAGTTTTGAAACTTGTAATAGTTGAAATGTAATTGACATTTGATGATTAAATAAAAGGTGTTTTTATTTATAAGTAATGTTACTATCTTGTGTCAATCATTTACTATTGTTTCATTTTGCATGTTTTGACTTCCAGAATAATTATATTATTCAAACTGTCCACAGTCGATCATAGATTGGAAGTAGGTATTGAGGCAAGACTGTCATGAATTTGGCTTGTAGATTGTCTGAAGTGTATTAGACATAGCACAGTTTGCTACAACATTCATGAGTGTTCATAAGGTTTGAGTATTGGATTAAACCCACGCTCACTTGTATCACTTCATGGAATTTATCTCGAGTGATCGTGAGACGATAATATCATATAAGTCTTCAAACCAAGATACATTAGTTCTTGACTATGATTTGGTTGTACATTGATAGTGTGAAAACGCATTAGTAACTTGATGTTATAAAACGCATTGTTGTGTATGATTTAACAAGTAGGTAGTACAAGCATATACTGTCAAAGTTTATCTTTTCCTTTTAGTCCTTGGAGGATTAAAAGCGATATCTTGGGCCCCTCGATGATTTTGTTTTGACTTATGTGCCAGGCCCGGTCAGAACTCCATTGATGTGTTCGATTAAGTTCTATGTCAAACAAAATTGGAAATCAGGAAACAAACTGCTGGAAAATAAGTATGAAATTGTTCCATGTATTTGTACGGCTGATATCTTGAAAGCAGAGGATTATATGATCACTTATCTAAAATGGCGCATCACAGTTCGACAGAGGCTTTTAAGAGCTACGATTGCTAGTCGGTTTTTTTAGTCATACTTGCAGCTATAGTTATTAGACTTATCCAAGTGGGAGACTGTTGGATTTAGTGTCTAATCCCATAATTATAATTGGTATGTACTTGACCCGAGAGTAGCATGGTCCATTTGGGTTGCATGGCACCAGAACAATCTGAAGGATTGATATTTGAGAAAAGGTTATCTATGATTTATTAATATATTATAAGTTCTAATATATTAATATAAAATCATATTATTTAATTAGTATTGATCAAGAATCAATTTGGAATTAATTTAGTGATCAAAAGAGACTAGTTAAATATATGGGGATTGATTGTGTAAATCATTGATTCTTATAATGTGGGCCAATGATCCATAATTCTTTAGGTTGGGCTAAATCAATGTGATAACCCATGGATAATCCATGGATGTTTAAACCCATGGAGCCTAAGGAATATGGAAGGTCATGCACATTAGGGTTTACATGGTGTAACCCTAGTTTTTCCACACTATATAAGAAGACCCTAACCTCCTAAAATCGGCACCTAAGTAGTCTTTGGAAGATCTATAGCCGAATTTGGTGCAAGACATTCTCTCTCAAGTCCTCTATTGTTGGTGGTGTTGTGTGAAGCATTTGAGGCATCACATTTGGGGTGATAGGGTCTTAAAGGTCCAAGGAATCAAGCTACAAGAAAAGGTATGTCATCTAACTAGTGTTTTGTTATACAACTACCCATGATTTGTATGCTAGTTAGGATAATGCTTTGGAAAATCAAATTGCATGTATAATTAGAGAAAACATAGATCCAAATCATTTAGGGTTGTATGTGCACCTTAAGGTTGTTAGGATGCTCAAAACCCATCAGGAAGGGCATGATACGCTTCGGCAAGCGTGGAAAACTAAATCCAAGGTACATTGGACCGTTCGAGATTCTCGTTAGAATCGGCCCAGTAGCTTACAAACTCCGTCTACCTCAAGAACTTAATAACGTATATCCTATCTTCCACGTGTCTAATCTAAAGTAGTGTTTATCTGACGAGACTCTTGTGATTCCACTCGATGAAATCGAGATAAGCGAGAGCCTACACTTTGTGGAAGAACCAGTAGAAATCATGGATAGGGAAGTCAAACGAACGAAACAAAGTCGCATACCAATAGTGAAGGTTCGCTGGAATACCAACCGGGGACCTGAATTCACTGGGGAGCGAGAAGAACAGATGAAAAAAAAGTACCCACATCTTTTCCCTAGTCCATGAGTACTCGCTATAGAAATAATTCTGGGACAAAATTCCCTAAAACGGGGGGATAATGTAACAACCCGTTATTTCAAGTCAATGTTAGTCAAACTTGTTCAAGTGAAAGTATATACCTTAACCAAGTACAAGTGAATTCACATCATAACATTGATACAATAAGAACTTTAAATGCCTAGAGTGCATGTTCATTTAACTTATATACAAGTATATGGAAAACCATGTTGAAGTAGGCTAATATAAGCTTAATACTTAACTTAAAATCACAATATATCTTATATATATATATATATATATATATATATATATATATGGTTTTCGGTTTAGGGAATCTAATCCCTAATCAAAACCGAAAACACATGCTTTTGAAAAGCCAAAACCGAAAGCCCTTTTCTATTGAGCTCTAAGATCGAAAACCCTTTTCCATTTTGACTTTATGACCGAAAATCAAGAGGTTTTCGACCTTATAGGACCGAAAACTATATACATATATATATATATATATATATATATATATATATATATATATATATATATATATATATATATATATATATATATAGAAGCATGTTCAATTGAGAACAATTTTTTATTTCGAGAACATTTGAGAACAAATTTAAACCATTCATTATTATTTATACAAATAAAAGTATTAATACCCCCATCCTACCCCACACCCTACCGACTCTCTTAAACTTTATACTATCATCTCTCTCATGAAGTTGAACCACCAAATCCATCCGCGAACCGCCGGAATACCATCGGAGCGCCACCGGAGTGTCACCGGAAAACTAATGAACACCAGCGGAACGACCGGCACACCTTCGAATCCAGATCTTCTTGGCACTTCCTTACTTCATCTCCACTGGTTCACTAGTCGGAAACCACCTCTGCTTCTCCTCTTCCAGAATCGCCGCCCTGAATCTCCAGCTTAAATCAGTCGTAAAAGCATCTCGTAGGAAACTTCCTTGGTGGAAACGACCTCCTTCATGTTTCCCCTCCGATCTCGTTTTCACCGGCCTACTTGTTTCACCAGATCTGGATCTGCACTTAGTTCTATATTCGCTTTAGGTTAGTTCACACAATCGAATTTGGTCTATTATCATCCTATTTACTAGCCTCCTTATCAGATTTACACTTCATTTTCGGAGCCAAAATCTCATGGATGATCTTCAACAAAGTGTGAATAAAGTAATCAGGCATCTCAACCTCGTTTTCCTTCAATTTACCATCAAATTCGTCCACCGTATCGCACTTCCTGCCTACTCAATAAAAAATTCCGCCAAAACTTTATCCTCAAACCCTAAGTTAGATTCAAGCTTAATACATACCTTAGATACCAACAAAAGCTATTCGAGGTTTTTTCCAACTCGGTTCCTTTGTCATTTTAAATACTATCTTCAGATTACACATATATGATTCAATGAGAATTTAAAAATACAATGTATGTGGAAAAATTGATTAACAGATTAAAGCAATGAAAGGATGGATTTAGGCTTCATGATTCCTGAAGCTAACCTGAGGCTATGCACAGTGACGCTGTTAAAAAAGAAATAGGATAAAAAGAAAAGGAAAAATGACCTTACAAAAGAATTTGTTTGTTGCGTGAGTCTAATTCCTACTCAATAATCTTACTTTCAAAAGGTAGCCTTTTGTTTTTAATAATTAAAAACTAGATATAATTTTTTTTAATATTTCTCTTTTATTTAACCATTATCGATGTAAGTAATTTCTTTTTGGTAATCATAAACAAAAATTAACAATGATTATGAAAATCAATTTTGTTCATTCTTATATTAAAAATGCTAAATAGTTTTTATAATTTTAAAGTAACAAAAACTTATTATATATAATAATACTTTATAATAAAGTTTTGTTTTATATTGGATTATTAATAGGTTTGAAATTTATATTTAGTTTGACTGAATGGGTGGAAGATAGAACAATTAGTTTTTTAATACATAATTGAATTTAATTTACTTGATAAAAAAATTATACACAAGAAAATTAGTGAATGGAAAATGCGTAAACTATTATTGTCCATATTAATGATATTTGATTAAATACATATAATCACATGTGATTAAATGCATGAGAAAAAATTGGTTTCTCACGTTCTCGATTCAATAGTTGTTCATTGTCAGTATTAGTCATATGTGATTAAATACAAATTATCATATATGATTAGATAATGAAAACGGTTATTGAATTGATGTGAAAATGAATATTATTCATATAAATCATATGTGATTAAATACATATAATAATAGTTATTTTTGTTTATTTACTTAAATGTGATTATATGTATCCAATCACATATGATTTATATGGACATGATTCGTTTTTGCGTTATCGATTCAATACTTTTTCTCAATTATTTAATCACATTTGATTATATGTACTTAATCACATATGATTTATGTGCACAAAATTATTTTTTGTGTTCTCGATTCAACAGATATTCTTTGTTGGTATAAATAATATATATGATTAAATACATATATAATCACATGTTATTATATACACGAGACAACTATTGACCCAAGAACGTTAAAACAAATATTTGTCCACATTAATCATATGTGATTAAATACATATAATCACATATGATTAAATACGTGAGAAACATTAGTGAATCGAAAATGAAAAAACGAATCTTATCCATATAAATTATTTGTGATTGAATACATATAATCACATGTTAATCATATGTGATAAAGATACATATAATTAAATGTGACTAAGTACATGATCATAATAACCATATGTGATTAAATAAATATAATCATATGTATACATATAATCACATGTGGTGGTGGTTGGGGTATTGGTGTCGAGTGGGTGGTGGTGGTGGTGGGGGTGATGGTGGCGGGTAATGTTGGTGGATCGTTGTGATGGGTGGTGGTGGTGGGTGGTGGTGATAGGTAGTGGTTGGGGTGGTAGTGTTGAGTGGTGGTAGTGGTGGTTTTGGTGGGTGATTGGTGGTGCTGCTGGTGGTGGTGGTGGCGGCGAGTGGTGGTGATGGGTGTCGGAGGCGTTGGTGGTGATGGATGATGGTGGGTGGGTAGTGGTTGGTGGTAGTGGCGGGTGTTGGTAATGGTGGTAGGTGGTGGTGGTTGGTGGTAGAGGTGGATGGTAAGGGTGGTGGAGGCGGGTGGTAGTGATGGTGGTGGGTGGTAGTGGTGGCTTTGGTGGCTGACGGGTAGGGTGGTGGTGGCGGGTGGTGGTGAGTGGTGTATGTTAGTGGTGGGTTGTGGATGATGGTGGTGGTGGCTAGGTTGGTGATGTTGTATGGTGGTTTTGGTAGGTGATGGGTGGGGTCGTGGAGATGGAGGTGGGTGGTGGTCGTCGTCGTCAGTGGTGATAGAGGTAGGTGGTGGTGGTCTTGGTGGGTGGTGGGTGGTGGGTGGGGGTGGTTTTGGCGGGTGGTGGTGATGGGTAGTGGAGGCGGGTGGTAGTGATGGGTTGGTGGGGGTAGTGGTGGTGGAGGCGAGTGGTGGTGATGGGTGGTGGTTGGGGGTAGTGGCGGGTGATAGTCATAATGATAGGTGGTGGTTGGGTGGTGGTGATCATATGTGATTAAAAACATATAATCACATGTGATTATATGCATCTAATCACATATGATTTATATGGACAAAAAATAATGATGTCTATATAAATCATATGTGATTAGATACATATAATCACATATGATTATATACACGAGAACAACTATTGAATCGAGAACACAAAGATAAATATTGTCCACATATATCATATGTGATTAAATGCATATAATCACATGTGATTATATGTATCTAATCACAAAGAATTTAAGTAGAAAATATTTATTTTCGCGTTCTCGATTCAATTGTTGTTCTTATGTATTTAATTACATGAGATTATATGTATCTAATCATATATGATTTCTATGCACAATATTCGTTTTCACATTCTCGTTCAATAGTTGTTCTTGTACATTTATTCACATGTGATTTCTATACACAAGATTCATTTTCATGTTTTCGATTCAATAGTTTTTCTTTTTCCATATTAATCATATGTTATTAAATACATACAATCACATATGATTAAATACATAAGAAAAAATATTGAATAAAAAATGTGAAAACGAATATTATCAATATAAATCATATGTGATTTGATACGTATAATCACATGTGATTAAGTACATGAGTAAAACTATTGAATTGAGAATGAAATAATTAATCTTGTGCACATAAATCATATGTGATTGGTTACATATAATCACATGTGATTATATGTTTTTAATCACATATGATTTGTGTGTACAATATTCATTTTTGCGTTTTTAATTCAGTAGTTGGTCGCATGTATTTAATCACATACAATTTATGCGAAAATATTTGTTTTCACGTTCTTTATTCAATAAATCATATGTGATGAAATATATATAATCACATGTAATTATATACACAAGAACAACTATTGAATCAAGAACATTAAAACAAATTTATGTCCACATTAATCATATGTGATTAAATACTTATAATCACATGTGATTAAATGTATGAGAAAAAATATTGAAAAGAAAACTAAAAAATGAATATTGTTCATATAAAACATATTTGATTGGATACATATATAATCACATGTGATTATATGTATCTAATCACATATGATTAAAGTTGACACAAAATAATTATTGAATCGAGAACGTGATAATGACATATGTGATTAAATATATCTAATCACATTTGATTAAATATATCTAATCACATGTGATTATATGTATCTAATCACATGATTTATATGGACAAAAAAGAATATTGTCCATATAAATCATATGTGATTAAATACACATAATCACATTTGATTATATAAACATATTCGCGGGTGGTGGTGGTGGTGGTGAAGGGTGGTGGGGGTGACATGTGGGGTGGTGATTATAATAGGTGGCAGGTGGTGGTGGCAAGCGGTGGTGATGGGTGGTGGAGACGGGTGATGGTGATAGGTGGTGGTGGGTGGGTGGGTGGTGATGGTTTATGGTGGTTTTGGTGGGTGATGGATGGGGTGGTGGTGGCGGGTGGTTATGATGGGTGGTGAAGGTGGGTGGTGGTGATGGGTCGTGGGTGGAGGTGATGGTGGCGGGTGGTGGTGATGGATGGTAGTGGTCGGTGGTAATGAGTGGTAGTTGTGGGGTGGAGGTGGGCGGTTGTGAGGGGTGGTAGAGGCGGGTGGTGGTGATGGGAGGTGGGTGGTGGTTGTTGGTAGTGACAGGTGGTTGTCATAATGGTGGGTAGTGGATGGGTGGTAGTGATGGGTGGTGAAGGTGGGTGGGTAGTGGTTGTGGTGGGTGGTGGTGATGGTGGTGGGTGGTTGGTGGGGGTGACGGGGGTGGGAGGTGGTAGTCGGTGGTGGTGGCGGGTGGTGGTGATAGGTCGTGGTGGTAGTGATGGGTGGTGAAGGTGGGTGGGTAGTGGTTGTGGTGGGTGGTTAGTAGGGGTGACGGGGGTGGGAGGTGGTAGTCGGTGGTGGTGGCGGGTAGTGGTGATAGGTCGTGGTGGTCGTTGGTGATGGATGGTGGTAGTGGGTGGTGGTGATGGTGGTTGGTGGTAGTGGTGGGTGGTGGTCATAATGGTGGGTAGTGGCTAGGTGGTAGTGATGGGTGGTAGAGGTGGGTGGGTGGTGGTGATAATGGTGGGTAGTGGTTTTGGTGGGTGGTAGGTGGGGGTGATGGTGGCGGGTGGTGGTGATGGGTGATGGGTGGTGGTGGCAGGTGGTGGGTGGTGGTAGTGGCAGGTGGTGGTCGTAGTGGTGGGTGGGTGGTAGAGGTGGATAGTGGTGGTGGGTGGGTGGTGGTGATGGATGATGGTCGTGGTTGGCGGTGGCAGGTGGTGGTGCGTGGGGGTGGTGGTGATGGGTGGTGGAGGTGGGTGGTGGTGGTGAGTGATGTTGGTTAATGAGTTTTTCAAATTTTATTTACTTATTTCTTGGTTTATATTAATATTATATGATGATTTTAATTTAAAAAAATTATGTGGTCAAAGTTTGTTCTCAAATGTTCTCGCAATAAGAAATGTTCTCGATTGAACGCTCCCCTATATATATATATATATATATATATATATATATATATATATATATATATATATATATATATATGTTAGGCCGCAAACACTTCTCATTTCTCACTTTTCACACCGAAAACCTCCTCAATTTGCTCTCAAAACTCATCCGAAAGCATTCATATCTTCAAGATATATTGCCCAGATCACCATCCAATCTTCAAATCTTCAACCGAAATCCCTCAAGAACATTCATCCCATATTCAAATCTTCATAAATTCCTTCAAATCTTCAAGTTTTTCTCAAGAACACCAAGAATATCTTCAAATATTCATATTTTCCTCAAGAACACCAATAATAACTTCAAATATTCATATTTTCCCCAAGAACACTTTCATTCCTTAGGCTTTTTGTAAGTATTTCTTACAATATTTAGTGTTGTCTAAAACTTTAAATTATTATTTAAATTATTACGCTAATTTAAATATGATATCGTGTACAATTATGATTAGGATACGACTATTCACACGGGTTCTAACCCGAGGATCACCGCTACCACTTCGTATCCAAATGAGAACACGCATTCGAGGTGAGTTCATACCCCTACGTTTTCACTATTTTTCAATGTTTTTAGGGGGAAATACAAGTAAAACACAAGGGATATCGTGTTGACATTCAAACGATTTCAAACGAATTTAACGATTTCAAACGTTCAAACTATTTTAAACTGTATCAAACTATTCTAATTTAGTTCAACTGTTTCAACTATTGTTTTTACCAAAACACACACACACACACACACACACATATATATATATATATATATTATATATATATATATATATATAAGATTCAACAGACATATGACTGGTGTTTTCGCCTTAACTGTTGTTCTTTGTTTGGTTGTGGGCTTAGGGTAAAATCATTTGTCCGACTGTCTGTTTAATTTCAATTATATATGCTTTATAGATATATGAGTATAAAACTTTAACCCTTTTTGTAACTTGTCGAGCAAAGGGGTATTTTCATAAATATTTTCATTACATACAGAACTTACTAATAAACTATAATAGGTATAGTTTATGGAACACACATACTACTCTACTAGTCCAAGAAACAATACAAGAATTTACATAATAAACTATAATAGGTATAGTTTATGAAACACTTACATCATTTTTACTAAATTCAGAGATACAAAACAACACAAACATATAAACTATAATAGGTATAGTTTATGGAACATACGTGTTATTTTTACTAAGTTCAGGTTACATTACAAAGACAAATATATAAACTATAATAGGTATAGTTTATGAAACATACATAAAGTTATTCATTACAAAGTGATGTTCATTTATTCTACACGTAACCGTCAGTATAGCTTTGTGAGACACACTTCAATTACTTACATAAGTACCAACCAAGCCCTGAAATTATAATCAGAGTCTTCTGGAGGGAGAGCATGACACTTGTGTATAGATCTATACGAGAGTGACAACCCCGCACCTGAACTGTTAGCTACAGTTAGGCCGGCAGGCCTGGGGTGACAAATGTCGTACCATTTCCGACGCCTGAAGAACGTCGTATTCAGGCCATCTTAGGTCATCAATCATGGTTATAATAACTCACAATTTGGTATTGAACAATACGATTAGTGTAAGAATACGTAAATAACTTCAAGTAGTTTTAATTAATTTTTAGAACTACAATACAGTATTTTACATTACAGCTAGTAGAAATCCAGACACATACATTTATAGAGTTTTCACACAAGTACACATACAGTATACTATTTACAATATAGAGAAACTTACATTTCACATGGTTTTATTTAATACTAAGACTAAGATATACTATTACTGAGTACAACAACATTTACACATTTTGGTCTTATGGTATTAAGACTACAATTCATTTACAACAGAAAATATAGGATTTTCTGGAAGAACATACTTACATTTTCAAAGAACAACAGACTGATTTCAATTACAAACATGTTTATGAACTCACCAACTTAAATGTTGATACACTTTCAAAATTACTTGTATTCTCAGGGAACCAGTAGACAGGTACACTTACAGGTTTTGAGAAGATGGAGCATCATCGCGTCACGTCTTATAGTTTTTGCTATATAATTTTGGTGTCATACAAACAATGTTACGAACACAGTGTAAAACTATACTTTATCAATGTAATGGTTGTTTCTTTGAATACTATTATTCAATTGTTGTGATATTGTACATGACGTCCTCCGCCCCCGAACGTTTATGTCGTTCCGGTTTGGGGGTGTGACAATATTGTTCATTAAGTTTTAGAAAAAATGGAAGATTATAAAAAAATAGCATACTTTCATTGTTAAAGTATTGATTTTAAAACTTAACATCTTATGAAATTTTATAGATCACAATATATGTGAAAACCTGTGGAAAATCCAACTCATGATCAAACTGATCTCTGGTTTCATATTCCATGTGTAAAAGAGACTTACCCATTTTTAGCATGGTAAGAGAAACTAAAAAAAACATTAGGCAACATGAATCACGATGATAGAGATTGGGGAAACCAAATTCAACTAATAAATAGAGTTCTAGACTAAAAGTTACTTATTGGAAAAATGTTAAATACATGTTTATTATATATACTTATGGAAACCATTTTGCAAAACTGAGTAGGTGCTTCATGTTGCATATTGTAATAATTGGAAAATACTGCAACAATCACAATTGTATTTATATATAATCAAAACATGCAAGCAAAAAGAAAAAAAATAAACTCAAACTCCATGTGCACAGATATGGATATGAAAAATAACATTTGCACAAGGAAATCAAAAGAAAATTATCAAAACTGGAAATAAAAAAAAACATTTAACCTTAAATGTGATCTTGAAAAACATATAGCCCATAATATACGACTAATTAACGAAATAACATTTGGATGACACTAACGTTAAGTGTGTTGGTTACTCAAAACTTGTAACTAATAAATGATGAAATTAGAGATAACTAACAAATATAAATTGTGAAAGCAAATCACAAATAACAAAATTGTTAAGAGAAAATCAAAGATAAAAACACATAAAACGGAATCTACTATGAGCAAGTTAGAGATAACAAAAAACACAAAACAAATTAAAATCTACTATGGGCAAATCTGACAGAACAGAACGAACAACAAACCAAAGTGTACCTAAGATGCAGAGTTGACTCTCCTACAACCTGCAAAAACTACACAAAAAGGAAACCATATTCTGATGACTAAATCAAATTATGTGTGCAAAACATATTCAATTTGGTACCACTTCGTGTATAATCAATTCTCAGTTAAATTGAGTTGTATTGAACTAAACTCAATCGTCAATTGTTACTCAAAACTAATGGAGAAAGCTTGATTAATGCTCGGAAAAATAATAATTACAAGGAAACTTAAAAGTATGAACTCATTAGCATGTCAGCATACCTTGATAGCGGTGGTGACTCATTGTCTAGGGTTTTAAGAGAGAACGATGAATGATAGTAGCCAGTGACGGATCTAGGAACGAAGTTAACGGGGGTCCATTATATATAAAAAAACATATAAAAATATAATATTTAGAAATTTTAGGATATTTTTAGTTTTTTTCAGCAAAAAAAAAAGTTAAAGATGGACTTTTCTTGTAAGAGTGGGTCCCGTGGAGGGGGTTTCTTAGTAAAAAAAAGAATTGTTTAAGGGTCTTTTTGGTAATATAATAGGTAGGATCCACTTCCAAGTGGGGTGTATGGACCACACTTCTTACTAGCTACATCTGCCACTGATAGCAGCGATACCGGTGGGCAGATTAGGGTTCCGGTATAGGGAACCAGAAGCGATGGTGGGCAATTTTAAGCAGGGAAAGGAAACAGGTGATGGTCGATGACGGTGTAAGAGTACGGGGTAATGTTAAGGAGAGACGGGAACATCTGTGGTTGGTGAATAGTATAGATGGTTGAGGCAGAGCAGCGAACGGCGACGTAGTAGGAGGCCACAGGCTGGGTTTTTTTTTTTTTTTAAATGATCACTAGTAGTAAAGGTCGGTTTCTGGAGAGACCAATGCTAGATCAAGGAGTGAGGGGTTTATATGAACTATGAACAGAAACTAAACTGCCGAAATACAGGAAAATACTGAGATAAGGAAGGATCATGGTCAAAACAATAATGGCTTGGGGCTTTAAATCAATGTGTTGACTTTTCAATTGTTGACCAAAAATAAAATTCATGTTCTTTTTTAATGCATAAACTTGTTGTAAATATTGCAATAAAGTTTCTACGTCAGCATTTGACCAAATATGCTTTATAATATATATATATATATATATATATATATATATATATATATATATATATATATATATATATAATCCTTCTTATATTAATTCCTTGATACAAGCTTGAAAAACAATAAGGAAGATTCATTGTACCTAAGAAATATACGAATATAATATAGAAAAATGAAAAGAAATGTATGGAGAATTTGCATATGTTGTTTCTCGTAGTTTTCATTTTCAAATATAACATTAACATTTATTTTATTAATTTTCAATAAATAAGTTAAAAACTAATATATACAGTAACTATTGTCAAGGGGATTTATCATATTCATTATATTTATGTGTTTTATTAGTTAGTACTTATTTTATTAATTTTCAATAAATAAGAAAAAATCTAATATTTACAGTTAACGGCACGGGGATTCCTCATATCCATTAGAGTTATGTGTTTTATTAGTTAGTACTATCGGTCACTATTGATATTTAAGAGCACCAAAAGTGCTCATAATGAACATTACGATTGAATTGAGAAAACAAATTGATTATAACAGTATAGTAAAGTCAAAGTGGAGTGAAAATAGGAAACAATATTTTTTGTATACCCGGTATAGTTCCGTCAAATATAAAATTATAAAAGGATAAAAGGAAACATAATTGATACATCGTTTTTTTGTTTATGTTTTCATATATTTACTACATAGATGACACATAACTAAGGTTTATGCATATAAATTTGTAATAACATGTAAATAGATCATTCTGTCAAAAATTTGCTTTTCTAATAATTTTACTTAATCTGCATAATTTTTTCTGAAATTTCTTATAAATATGAATGACGTTTTTAGAAAAAAAAATAATAATAAAATAGTGGGCTTTTCTGTTAAAAGTATATGACTTTTATATAAAATTTTCCTATTTTATTTTACTTTCCTAATTCTATTTAAACTCCATATATTTATTATCATTTGAGTAATTAATTTATTTCTTATTAACTATAATATCAGATATAATTCGAATGATCATAAAATATTTTAATCATTTTTCAAATATATAATTAGATATGTAATATCTTTATTATTTGTATATTTTCAAAAAAAAATCCAATATGATTATCTTTAAAATTTCCGGTATCGTAGTATATTATTTCGTTAAAAAAATTTTCATTTAGTATTTATTGTTAAAAACATGGTTTTTGCCAAAATAGAAAATTAAATGAAGAAGATTTAAAAATTTTCATAAAGATGTGAAAGAATTAGCTTAAAAAAATCTTTTGAAAATAATGAATAATTTCATAATGTTTATAATAAGAAGTTCTTGTTCAATAAAATTAGTAGAAATTTCGAGAGTCAAAAACATATTATAAACGATCAATGATTAAGGATGTCACATACACACAACTATTGAACTATGTTCCTGTGAATTCATATGTGTCTTGCCACTTCTACAAAATTATATGTTGTATTGACACAAGGAAGTGATCCAAGGCCCAATTGAGTCCAAACTTAAAATCCTGCTTCTATATAGTATATGCCTTCATCTTCATGACTCATGAGTCCATCAAGGATGCTAGCTTCAAATTTCTTCTATATGGTATATGCCTTCATCTTCATGACTCATGCCTCATGGGTCCATTAAGGATGCTAGCTTCAAATTTATAATATTTTTTTATTGTGTTTTTGTTCTTATAATAACATGTCAAATGACTTATTTGCCCCCCCCCCCCCCCCCCCCCCAAGATGGTATCGTAATGTGTTTTTGTTCTTAGAGTAATTAAAAAAAGGTCCATGCGGTATACTAAAATTTACAAGTTCAGTCTATCTTTTAATTTTGTTACATGAACCGTCCTTATGGTTCAGATTGTTACAATTTTGGTCCCAACTGTTTAAAGGTAACCACTCACCTGTTAACTTTTACAAAATAGCCGATTCGCCTTTTGACCAAACCCGAAAATACAGTATACCCTTGTAATTATTTAATATTTTATGCTAAACTGTTTATTTTAGTTTAAAACATATCATTTTTTTATTTACGACCATTTATTATAACTAACTCGTGGTTTATCATTATTTCATAAAAAACTTGCATGAAATGGCTACCAACTTTTTTATAAGCTAATTAATAAATGTGTTACACTGAATGGTGGTGTATCATTACGATTATTATTGAAATCATATTTCCAACGATTAAAACAGAATGCACGATTTCCCAACATATTTTCCGGCAATGGGTTTCTCAATCCACGTTTCTCCTACATGATAAATGATAATATCATCCGAACATCCTTGAAAATTTACTTAAAAATATAAATTTTATTTTCTAGCTATTTAATATAAAATAACTTATTATTTTTGCTTTTATACAGATGTTATGTAAAACTGTAATGAAGATATGTACCTTCTCCGATTATATATTATCCAGAAGACCAGAAGCTCGCGTGTTTCTATATGCAACATGTTGACACAAACAAAGTGCCAAGAGTTATGCGGGGGTTGCCTCCTAGGTATTGTTCTTTGATGCACAAGGGAGTTAACATTGCCTCACCCCAGAAACATTCACTTAAACCTGAATAGGACAACATGAAATTAACCATTTCTTTTAAAGTCTTATTTTTCCTTTTAGCTACACCATTTTGTTATGGTGTATAAGGAGCCGTGGTTTGATGTATTATTCCAGTTGATTCAAAATAAACCGGATCATAATACTCACCACCTCTATCAGTACGTAAAAGTTTTATTAATTCATTTTTATGAAGTTCAACCTCTTGTTTATAAATCTTAAATTTATCAAGAGCTTTATCTTTGGAATGTAGCAAATAGACATAACAATATCTAGATGCATCATCAATAAAAGTAACAACATAGTTTTTGTTTCCAAGGGAAGGTGTTGCATGGAAATCACATAAAGCATTATGAATAAGTCCCAACACCTTGCTTTCCCTAACAACATCTTTGAAAGGTTATCTTGTAATTTTAGTTAACATGCATGTTTTACATTTTTCATTATTTTGCAAATCAAAAGCAGGAATTAAACTCATTTTAGACATGTCTTTTAATCTCTTGTAATGAATGTGTCCTAGTCTAGCATGCCATAATTCAAATTTATTAAAATTATTGCTAGTACTAGTAGAAGCCATGCAAACAGAATTATCAATAAAAGGATAATTAATATTAAGTCTAATCATTCCATTGCATACATATTGAAATCCCATAAAAGAACCATGTCTTGACAAGATATACTTGTCACTTTCTAATACTTGTTTGTAACCACAATTATTTAAAACAATTTCAGACACAAGATTCTTTCGAATCCCTGGTACATATAAAACATTGTTTAGACATAAACACTTTCCAGAAGTAAAGTAAAGTAAAACAGATCCTAAACCCTTGATTGGTTCAGTTGCAACATTTCCCATTTTCACCACAGATCCATCTTCAATTGGTTGACATTCCTTAAACCAACGAAGATCTTTACATATCTGGCTTGTTTCTCCCGAATCAACCTACCATGCAACATCATCATCCTGCACATAAAATGCTTCAGAAATAACAGAAATATAATTATGAACATATTTAGAATTCTGCATGGAAACAAAAATCTGACCTTGCTGCTTTTCTGGATCCTTGGATCCACTTGGTCCAGCACAATCCTTGTTCACTTTACAAAGACGACAATCTTTCTTGAAGTGACCCGGTTTGTTACAATTCCAACCAACCAACTTAGCCTTCTTGTTGGAAGACTTGTCATCCTTTCCTTTAAACTTCATTTTCCATTAGACTTCTTGGAATTCTTTGAACTTTCTCCTTCCACCATGTTCACAGAAGAGGAACCAACTTGGTTCTTGCCTTTAGGATTATTATCAAGCTCTTGAGTCCTTAAGGACTCTTCAATCCGTAAATGGCTTCCAAGTTGAATCAAAGTCAATTCCTCTTTCTTATGTTTCAGATTGTGTTTAAAATCCTTCCAGGAAGAGGGCAGTTTGTCAATGATCACAGCCACAGAAATGGCTTCATCCATTTTCAGATTGTGTTGATAAAACTGTCCCAGAATCCTTAACATTTCATGGAATTGTTCCATAACAGGCTTGGAGTTAATCATCTTGTAACCCATAAAGTTACTAACAAGAAACTTCTTGCTAGAAGCATCTTCATCCATGTACTTGGATTCAAGAGAATCCCACAGTTCTTTTGCAGATTCGAAATTTTGATAGATATCAAACAAAGAGTCAGACATACCAGTAAGAATATGACCACGGCATATGTAATCATCATTTTCCCACTTTGATCTCCTTTTTGTTGCCTCCAAAGGTTCATCTTCAACAAATTCTGGTAAGATTGGCATGAGTGTACTCAGAGCATACACCACTTTCAGAGTGGTAAGGAGAAAATGCATCTTCTTTTGCCATCTACGAAAATCTTGCCCTTCAAACTTGTTCAATTTGTCAAACTTGCTTGTCATATCCTTCACAGAATCACCACTTTCCATTATCATAGATTACTTCAATTTTTGTTAGAAATAGGGGATGAACAGATTGCTTGGATTCTCTGAAAGTCGTGATTCACTATCAAATTGAAGTATTTCGATGGTACAGATCGAACACTCAATTGGATGAAATTCAGAGAAGGAAATCAGAGAATGTATGTGAAAATGTTCTTCAAGAAGATGTACCAGAAAATGACCAAAAATGGCTATATGATTCCTGTCTGAAAACTGTCACAAGACAGTCATAAACTGTCATCAAAACTACCAATACCTGTCATAAAACGGATCTCAGGGAAAAAAGGGTCAACTTTCTAAAATTGGATTTTTGATGCATTTTTTATATAGCAACATAGCCCAAATAAAAAATTTATGCGCTGACCTGGAAGCTCGACTCCAACCAGGGGCTCTGCCCCTTGGACACCGCCAGGGGCTGCCGCCCCTTGGACCCCGCTCCCAGGGGCGCTGCCCCCGGGCCTCCGTTCGTTTAGGGGCTTCGCCCCTAAATAACAGTGTACTTTGAATCTTGAAAAACTTGAACAAGTGTGCACTCCTACACCATCCTAACTTGTTCAATATTCAACAAGATCACTTTTGGTCAACAAATTTAATCCTATTACACTTAAATAATATTGATGATATTAAATCACAAACCTGAGAGAAGAGAGATGCCCCTTATTCAAATGGTTTGTGTAGTAGAGTTGGTAAAGTTCTTGTTACATTTTTGTTATAAGGTCATTCGGAGTACTCACCAGTCACCACTAATCACTAATATGGTGGGTATTACCTCATCACTACATAAAACCACTAACACTTGGTATACATATTACTAAAACACCACTCCACATCATTTTTTTAATTAAATTTAAATAAAAAATACAATAAAAACATAATTTTTAAACTATTTTTTTCATTCAATAAATAAAAAAGACATTACATTAACTTTTTTAAAGTTACATTAATTTAAAAAAAAACTTGAATAAAAAAATTACCAAAAAACATAAAAATTCCAAACATAAAACACTACCCCGTATTCCTATATTTCGATTGGACGGATTCTTTCGGTGCGAGAAAAATCTCCAAATCTTCGTTTTCGTAGTCGTCCACTTTCATTTTCAATATTTCCAAATTGTTTTTTGTTTGAAATGACGTTTGTGCCTCTTGAAATGACGTTTGCGCTTCTAGCATTTTTTGTTCCACCCGACTCATCATCGCCGCCATGCTCTCTTGTAGTTGAACATATTGATCAATTTTTTCTCCAAAATGATCGATAACGCTAGATCCTGAAGTCGTCGAAGTCGCTTTCTTTGCTCTATTTCTTCCTAGGCCAACGAATAGGTTGTTCATCTTCAAGATCTACCGGATCACCATTGATGTCGATGTGTGTTCGGCCGTCTGATTGTTGTGAAGTTTCATCGGGGTTTCTTGAACGCTTTGAACCGGAAGAAGAGGTCCCTTCTGTGAGCCCTTTCCATTTTGGAGCATCCTTCAACTTTAACCAAGGTTTGAGATACAGAAAATGTTTTCGGATTGTCGTTGTTTTTTCATATTGATCCATGGCCGCCTTAAACACATCGAAATCGTTTCACCTCCTTTTGTGTAGGTTGTTAAGATTGTTGTAAATTTCTACGAATTCACCACATTTTAGCTTCAAATCGCACCACGTCGAACTAATTTGGTCGGGATTTCGACTTTCACTTCCCGTTAAACCATAGAACACGCTTCGAAATTTTTCCCCAAAAAATTAAAGGTTTGACTATCTCCTTCTATTGGGTCTTGGGAAGCCGAAACTCATGCTTACTTCTCGTCTTCATCTTTTGTCCAATTCGCCATTTCACTTTGATTGGTTTGAGAGGTTTTAACAAGTTTTTTTCCTTTTTTTTGTTGAGGTGGTGGTGAAGGTTATGTTTCGGCTACAAAATCTGGTGAATTAGGAGTTGAAAAACGTGGTTGTGAAGGTTATGATTAGAAAGGTTGTTGGTATACGAAATGGGTTTGGAATTGTTGAGGAAAGGGTTGTTGATAGGGTGGGAAAGGTTGATATAGTTGTTTAAAAAGTTGAGTTTGTTGGATATGTGAACCACTTTGGAGCAAATTCATAAAACCATCTTGAGGAGATTCCATGTTCAGGTATTGGCGAAGAGTTGTATCTAACACAAAAACGTTATTGGGTTTGCGGTTTCAATAGTTTGGTGGGGTATTTTGATTAGGATTCATGGTTTTTGGATTTTAAAACAATACAAATTTGTGTGTGTAAATAGAGGAATAGAAGAATGGTGTGAAAAATAATTTGGTATGTAGCGATATTTATAGGTTTTATATATATATATATATATATATATATATATATATATATATATATATATATATATATATATATATATATTCAAAACTAGTCTTTGAACTGCTAGTCTTTTGAGTCAAACACATGATGAATTTGATTGGCCATTGTATATCGTTGTCGCTACCATAATCCACCATGACCATGGGCCACAACGGACACCCGGGGTGGTGTTCATGGTCGTGGTTCATTGCCAGACTCCATTCGTGCTTCGTACCCCAGTTGGTCTAAACAACTCGTGTACGAATCATTACAACACCAATTTTCTTTCCACGTATAGCTTTTTCTCGTTAGGCTGAACGGTATCGTGATGTTGTTGCCCAGTGACGAGTCTAGAACAGAAACTCACATGGTTCACTATTTAAATTAAACTGATAATATGGAAGAGTAAAAAAATTATTATTTGCGGGTCGGGTCGGTAGTGAATGACGATGGCGACCATGAAGAGTTAAAGTTTTTTTTTTGCTACTTACGAATTCGTTCATGCGTAATGCTGATGGCCGACGCTTGAACGATGAATCAATATTCATGATTTTTTTTTGTAATCTAATTTTAAGTTGTATTGAATTAGTTCTTAATAGGTAATATTCTAAGTGAACTAAATATTTGTGTTACTAGATATAAAAGATGGGAAAAAAAGTATCGCTTTATCTCAATATTTTTGCCAAAGTGGTTCACTCATAAAATTTAAGGTATGTCACATATATTTTTTATATATTGTTTGTTATAAAAGAAAAAAACTTAGTTGGGTCACTGTTGTTGCCTACGAAATTTTGGTGACACATAAGCGCCACATAAGTTTTTACCATTCTTGCCAATATTTGTCTACGAGCATGGTGTGGTGTCATTGTTGTCTACCAATAAAAGAACGGTGTTAAATGAAAACATTACTTAAATGTGTTTATGTGCCTCTTCGTGCACACTTTTGAAGTGGAAATCGTGCTGATGTTACCAGTAAAGAGGGTGACTCTCAAAAGGGAATGGAACTAGGGCAAGTAAATAATACTAGTAATCCAAACTTCGATATTCGGCTGACAGACTTAAAGTTGGTTCTAGGTCCACAGAGGATAGTCCGCCAACAAAAACACTCAGGGTAGCCACGTCATATTGTTTGTTATAAAATAATAAAACTTAGTTGGGTCACTGTTGTTGCCTACGAAATTTTGGTGACACATAAGCGCCACATAAGTTTTTACCATTCTTGCCAATATTTGTCTACGAGCATGGTGTGGTGTCATTGTTGTATACCAATAAAAAGAACGGTGTTAAATGAAAACATTACTTAAATGTGTTTATGTGCCTCTTCCTACACACTTTTGAAGTGGAAATCGTGTTGATGTTACCGGTAAACAAACAGGGTGACTCTCAAAAGGTAAAAGGTCACTCGTGATTCTATTTTATTTTTTTCCTTTAAGGGGAACGTACTTGTGTTATACCGTTTTAAAAGGTATCTTTACCCATTTTAGGAGGTAACCCTGCTTTGTCATCTGCCAACTAAGCTGGTGAGTCAACACAAACTCACTAGTGAGTCGACTCGACGCCACATGCGATGGGATTAATGACTGTAATTTAATTCCACCAACTCCTCAACCACCCTTAGAGCCCAAGTAATCGCCGAAGGTGGTGGGTATATTAAAACTCGACAAACCCATGTCGGGTTTAAATCAAACAAAACCTAAAACTTTTTTTACCATTTTTTGGCCAAACAACCCTCCGAAAAAACCCTAAAACATCGTACATGTCAGCTCCACGACCTTCCCCTGACTCCTTAAATTCATGTGAGTGTCTCACCTACAATGACATACATTCCACTTTTTGTGACTGTGGCGAGAAGATTGCAGAGAACCAAAGTGAGATGCAACGGTTGAAGGAGCAGCTAGGTCAAGACTTCATCGCCTATAGGGTTGACCACATCAGTCTCCAACACAAGCTGTATGACCATGACAAGAAGTTCCAAGTTGTTGGTCTGGCGATCAGTGGCATAATGGTGTGCTTGCTCGCGATGATGGTGGTTGTGCTTCACTTCGTTATGAAGCTTGGATGAACTATTAGTGGGACATGATGAAGCATATATATATATATATATATATATATATATATTATGTTTTGTTTTTTCTTTTCTTGTTTTTTTGGCGGTATATGTGGTTGAATGAAAAAGACATGTGTTGATGACATACATTTTGTAACCCTAGTGGAAATGATCCAATGATTAATGGAAAAGACCTTATGAAATCAGGCATTTTATATCTAAATTGTTCGTTGTTCACAGTTGTACATATGTTTTGACTTCCTAATTGCAAATAGAGAAGAAAAAGGAAATAGTAATGTGTTAGTGAACCCCACGTTCCTTGCATGGTAGGGGTATATTTGTCTTTTTGGCCTACCAAAATCTGTTAAAAGGATGTTTACTTACTTCTTTCAGTCTCTCACTTTGTTTTCTCCTTCATAAACTCTCAACTATCAGCCAAGAAATTCGAAAAGATGGTTTATGGTTTTGGAAGTCCTATAATTATACGAACATCAACGACTACCAATAACCCAGGAAGACCATTTTACGCATGTTCAAACAAGGTAAAATGTAGTTTGTCAATTTATTATTGTAACCCTAGTTTCTGTAACATTTACTAATTGAGGCACTTAATTGCAAATTCAGGGAGCCCGTTCAGGTTTTATAGCTTGGGTAGATGAAGTAAAGTGCAACAGTAAAGTTGTGATTATAACTGGAGTGATTAGTTCAAGAAGAAGCTTGAATCAGAAGTGTTTAAGTTGAAGTTGTACGTAATTTGTAGTTGGATTTTCTTTTTGGGTTAATTATGAACAAGTTATAATCAAAGTAATTTGGAATTAATTATGAACAGGTTGTAATGTAATTGTGTTTAGCATGGATTTTTACCATGAATGCTTATGTAATTGTGTTTAGCACTATGTTTTCCTATTTTACCCTTAATGTGATTGTCTTAAATGATCCATTGAATGCTTATGTAATGTTTACCATGTATAGTTATGGATGTTTAAATTATGTTTCTATATAACACCCTTAATGTGACATGCATCTAGTAAAGTACAAGGACCACATGTTCCCTTGTAACCAAACCAAATTGCTAGTTTTCCCTTAAATTATTAACCCCATGTTACCTTAAAGTTTCAGGTAACATGCACCATGCACGTTCATTACATGAAAACATCAAAACTGTTACAAACCAAACATAATACTTGTGTTTTCTCCAACAAACAAACTATTACAGATGTTTCTCAAACATACAAAATAGCCAAACTATTACACACCAAACATAATGAGTACAACAAATTACTAATCTAAACAAAACAACCACATCAAATACATATCTTACTCAATGTCCATTGGGTTTGCACTATCATCTCCTTTCCCATCCTTTCCATTAACCCTATTACCAAGTTTCATCTTGATAATTCTCTTAGATTTTTTTTTCTTTTATCCTTACCATCTTTCTTTTTGTTCACTTTCCTTCCACTATTTCCTTCGGCCACTGATTTTGCTACACTATTTCCTTCACCAACTGCCTTTGCTCATTTATCTCCTTCACCAACTGATTTTGCTCCACAGTTTTTTTTCCTTATTCCCTAACTGTTGATTTCCTTTTCTTAACATTTAGTTTTGTGGGCCTTTAAACTTAAGGTCTTTCAACTTGAGGACAAATTACCTTGTTATGTCCTACTTGTTTACACACACCACACAAAATTCTTTTCCCTACCTTAGATACAGTGTGTCTTGCAAACTTTTTAGATGTATTTCTTCTTCTATTTACTTTAGGTCTGCATGGAATTCTTCTCTTCAATGGTGGGAATAGTGGTATGAAGTCAGTAAGTGGCCACACATTACTATCTGAAACAACCCAAAAATACAACCCAAAAATTTCATTTTTAAAGCATCACTAAAACCATCATTTCATTACCAAGGTATAAAAATCATAAGCTATGTGTTTCAAAATCTCATAATATCTATCACATAACCAATCTCATGCTAAATGTCATATCAAAATATCAGAGTAAAACTCCCAGGCTGAAGACTGTGGTGTGTGCCATGCGATCATCCCGAGCCCTTCCCCTTGCTAGTGGAAGTACCTGAAACCAAAACTGAAAACTGTAAGCACAAAGCTTAGTGAGCTCCCCCAACCTACCACATTACCATACACATATAACATACAACTAGGAGATACGGGCCCCGCCCACACTCATGGAGATACGGGCCCCGCTCACACTCTGCTAACTAGGAGATACCGGCCCCACCCACACTCTGCTATCTTTGAGATACGGGCCCCGCCCACACTCAACCGTTCGAGATACGTGCCCCTCCCACATTCAGCTACTATGAGATACGGGCCCCGCCCACACTCAGATACTACACTGACATACAAGTATCACACAGAAAAAAGTATACTAAGTCTATCATTCAATCATCAATCATATTGCAACCAAACTACTAGGAGATACAGGCCCCGCCCACACTCAACTAACTAAGAGATACGGGCCCCGCCCACACTCAACTAATAATAAACTCATACTGCGGGCCGGCCTTGGTTCCTTAGACTCGTTCCTACTGAAGGGACACTCACCTCGCGTGTCTGACTGCTGCAACCCTTAGAGAGAAATATATGGTTGTTGCTCCTGTGGCTCTCCGGCTATAATTCCCACAATGACACTTAGTCAAAAACTGATAACTGATCTCAAGGTGAAATCACCATCTCACCCTTGGTCAAAATTAATATTCTAGTCAAAGTCAACATTCCAGTTACCCTGACTCGCAGAGTTGGCCCATCAACTCGCCGAGTCCCTATTCTTTCATCTGCCCCCAACCCGACTCTACTCGTTGAGTTTAGCAAGAACTCGACGAGTTCTCCTTCAATCATAACATCGGGACAATCTTCATCTGACTCACCGAGTTCCTCCTGAACTCGTCGAGTTTATCTTCATCATATGATCGTGTCTAGTCTGTGACTCGCCGAGTTGTATGAACAACTCGTCGAGTCCATCTTCATAAGTTCGGAGATGGCCTTGGACTCGCCGAGTACGTTCCTGCACTCGCCGAGTCTCATGGTTTCTAGACCCATGGTTATGTCTATTCCGTTGAGTCCCTATTCTGGACTCATCTACATCCCTTCTAAACTCAACTGGGTTTCTCTGAATCATAACAGTTTTGGGAACCAGCCCACGACTCGCCGAGTCCCAAGAACTACTCGTCGAGTCTATGCATGTCCAAGTCTATAACTCGATTTCTGATGTGCAAAACTCATCCAGGAGGTAGATCTAGGCTCCTAGGATCGATATGACACGTAAAGTCATGAACTTTACGTTCATGCATGGGACTTTTATGCTTTAAAGACCAAAAATGAGGTTTATTTTATACTTGGGGTTCTCATGGCCCTAAAGATGGCACCTTTATGCCATGAGGACCCTCCAAGGTTCCAGATCTGAGGGAAAAATGACTTGGGACGTCCAAGTCTAAAGAATCAAGCTTCTTGGACCCAAAACTCCATAAAATGACAATAAGAAGATCTATGAAACTACAAGTCTAGTATGAAGCTTGATTACCAGAAAAGATGGAAAATGAGATGAGATTTCTGGATCTACTCGTTCTCCCTTGAATCTTCTAGCTTCCACCTCTTCCACTAACTTCAAGATACACCAAATAACTCTCAATATAACCAAGAAAGCTCAAGCTCACTTATGGAGGATTAGGGTTTCGGGATTAATGCTCTGGAGGTGATGGAGGCTGGAAAAGAGGCCCATAATGTTGCTTAAATAGGGTGCAAACCCTAAATATTAGGGTTTCCCCCAGACTGGCCTACTCGTCGAGTCAAGGCGCGGACTCGCCGAGTAGATCACTTAAAACCCGCGTCCAAACATGGCATCTACTCGACAAGTTAGGGCTACTACTCGTCGAGTAGCTCTTAATAAAATGTCATTTGCCGAATAAAATGCGTATCAGGAACGGGACGTTACAATTCTCCCCCACTTGTCTTAGACTTCATCCTCGAAGGCTGCTGTCTCTGAAAACAACTTTGGGTAGTGCTCTCTCATCTCCTCATCGGGCTCCCATGTCCACTCCGAGCCCTTGCGGTGCTGCCACTGCACCTTAACTAACTCCACCCTTTTGTTCCTCAGCTCCTTCGTCTTGCGATCCAAAATCGCCACTGGTCTCTCGATATAGTTCAGGCTATCGTCAACCTGAATGTCCTCAAGGGGTACCACTACCGAATCATCCACAAATCACTTCCGCAACTGAGAAACATGGAACGTGCCGTGGATATGGCTGAGCTCTGCTGGAAGATCTAACTGATAAGCAACCCGACCCACTCGGGCCAAAACCCTAAATGGAACAATGAATCTGGGCCCAGCTTGCCCCGCTTCCGAAATCTAATAACACCCTTCCAGGGTGACACTTTCAGGAGGACCATATCGCCCACCTAAAACTCCAAGTCTGAACGCCGCTTGTCGGCGTAACTCTTCTTCCGACTCTGAGCAGTCTGGAGCCTGCTCCGAACTTGCTGAACCCGCTCTGTGGTCTTGAGTACTACCTCCGTACTTCCCATGACTCTCTGACCGACCTCACCCCAACAGATTGGGGTCCTACACTTCCTCTCGTAGAGCATCTCGAAGGGAGGTCGGTCTATACTGGAGTGATAGCTGTTGTTATACGAAAATTACGCTAACGGAAGATACGTATCCCAACTGCCACTGAAATCTAGCATACATGCCCGAAGCATGTCCTCGAGATTCTTGATCGTCCTCTCGCTCTGTCCGTCCATCCGAGGGTGGAAAGTGGTGCTGAAATGGAGACGAGTACCCATCTCGTCGTGAAACCGCTTCCAAAACCTGGAAGTAAGCCGGACATCTCGGTATGACACCACCCAGACAGGCACTCCATGATGTGCCACTACCTCTCACACATAAATCTCAGCCAACTTCTCGGCCGAGATGCTCTCCTGGATCGGTATAAAATGGGCGCTCTTGGTCAACCGATCCACGATGACCCATATCGAATCAACCCCACGTGCGGTCCTGGGAAGCTTAGTAATGAAGTCCATAGTGATATCCTCCCATTTCCACATGGGAATGTCTAGCGGATGCATCTTGTCGTGGGGCCTCTGGTGCTCTGCTTTGACCTTCCTGCAGGTCAGGCATCTCTCCACATACCAAGCTACGTCCCGCTTCATGCAGGGCCACCAGTAATCGGGTCGAAGATCTCTATACATCCTCGTCGCCCCTGGATGGATGGAGAACCGAGACTTTTGGGCCTCATCCATCAACACCTGCCGTACTCCACCCCATTACGGTACCCAGACCCTCCCATGCAGGGTCAATAATCCCCGGCTGTCGTAATCAAACGAAGCTACTCGGCCCACTATCCTTTCGCACTTTTGGCGCTCCTCCTTCAGGCCCTCAACCTGCGCCTCCCTAATTTTCTCTAGCAGTGGAGTAACCACTGTCATCCTCAGACAGATATCTCGGATCGGAGCCGCTACCGCCTTGCGGCTCAGGGCGTCGGCCACTAAGTTGGCCTTGCCCGGGTGATAAAGGATCTCACAGTCGTAATCCTTTACCACGTTTAACCACCGACGCTGCCTCATGTTCAGATTTGGCTGGTCCATGAGGTACCTCAAACTCTTGTGGTCCGTGTAGATAGTACACCGGACCCCGTAGAGTTAATGCCGCCAAATCTTCAGGGCGAACACCACAGCCCCCAGCTCTAAATCATGCGTCGGGTAGTTAGCCTCGTGAGGCTTCAACTGTCTTGAGGCATACGTTATCACATGCCCACGCTGCATCAACACTGCTCCCATACCTGTGATCGAGGCATCACAGTAAACCACAAAATAATCTACTCCCTCTGGCAGGGTCAGAATCGGTGCTTCGTACAATCGCTGTCTGAGCGTTTCAAAGGTTGTCTTCTGCTCAGGACCCCGACGAAACACCACCGACTTCTTGGTCAGTCGGGTCAGTGGTACTGCTATCTTGGAGAAATCCTGGATGAATCTCCTGTAGTACCCTGCCAGGCCCAGGAAGCTCCGAATCTCGGATGGAGACCTCGGGACCTCCCACTGCATTACGACCTCTATCTTGGCCGGATCAACTAATATACCCCTCTGGTTGACAAGGTGCCCCAGAAACTGCACCTCGCGCAACCAGAACTCGCACTTGGAGAATTTTGCGAAAAGTCTCTCCCTCCTCAAGGTCTCAAGCACCTCTCTCAGGTGTTCCTCATGTTGCTCCCCAGTCTTGGAATAAACCAAGAGATCATCAATGAATACTATCACAGACCGATCCAGCATCGGTCTGCACAAGCGGTTCATAAGATCCATGAATGCGGCTGGAGCATTGGTGAGCCCAAACGGCATCACCACAAACACATAGTGACCATAGCGGGTCCTAAAAGCGGTCTTCTGCACATCATCATCTCTGACCCGCATCTGGTGATATCCGGACCGTAGATCAATCTTGGAAAACGAAGATGCTCCCTGAAGCTGATCGAACAAATCATCTATCCTCGGAAGTGGGTAACGGTTCTTCACCGTTACCTTATTCAGCTACCGGTAATCAATGCGCATACGGTGCGACCCGTCCTTCTTCTTCACAAACAAGATCGGGGCTCCCCATGGTGAACTGCTCGGCCTGATAAAACCCTTGTCTAGCAGCTCCTGCAGCTGCGTAGACAACTCCTGCATCTCGGGAGGAGCCAACCGATATGGTGCCTTGGCTATCGGGGCCGCACCAGGAACCAGGTCAATCCTAAACTCAACCTGTCTCTCAGGAGGTATCCCGGGAAAATCCTCCGGGAACACATCCGGGTACTCACGTACCACCGATACATCATCAATCGTCGCCTTACCCTTATCCCGGGTATCCATAACATAGGCAACGTACCCCGCACAACCCTGCTGGAAATGGCGCCTCGCTCTCGCCGCTGAACAAAGAATCAGTCCGCGTTGTGGCCTCTCGCCCTGAATCACTAACTGTCCCCCACTAGGAGTGCGAACCCTCACCAATTGTAGCTCATAATAATTCACTGCTCCATTGGAACTCAGCCAATCCATACCCACTATAACCTTGTTCCCTCGCAGGGGAATAGGGACCAAATCTACTAAGAACTGCTCATTGAATAACCGCAGTGTACAACCTCTATGAACTCCCGCGACCCTGACGGTCCTGTCGTCTGCTATCTCCATGTCGAGTGGGCAATGCAGCTCCCCCGGAGCTCTGCTAAATCGCTTGCTAAGTGCAAGCGACACAAATGATCGGGTAGCCCCCGAATCAAAAAGTATTACAGCTGAAATTCAGTTCACTAGGAACGACCCTATTCACATATACGCAACATAAGCAATAATCAATAAAATGGTAATAAGAAGATGGAGAAGATACATACTAGTAACCACATCTGGAGTCGCTCGCGCCTCCTATGCTGTCAACTGGAAGGCTCTGCTTTTCGCCACTGGCGCCTCAGCCTGGCCCTGACGGCCATCTGTAATCCTCATAGTAGTAGGAGCGGGTAGACCATTCGTGTATTCGTGTCATGAAAACGTGTCAGTCACGAATTTGACACGATACGATTACACGATGAGAAATAAGCTTTATCTCAATTTTTAAGATGTATTCGTGTCGTGTATTCGTGTCGTGTCGTGTCTCTCACAGATTCGTGTCTTCGTGTCTGAAATTGCCAGGTCTAGGAGCGGGTGCCACCACCTTTCCTGCTGATGCTAGACTCGGACACTGGGACTTCTTGTGTCCCCTCTGATTGCAATGAAAGCAAATCAGATCTGATGCTGTGGTGGAAGTAGGGATAGAAGTAGCAGTACGATCTCTGCTCACATGCCCAGTTCGGCCACATTTAAAGCAGCTTGAACTCCCCGCCCTGCACGTCCCCTCGTGCGACCTGCCACACTTGCGCAGCGGCCTCGGCCCTGCTGGCCCTTCCCTCGGGAATCTGTCTTGGGCTTCTTGCCCGAGCCCTCCATGCCAGATATCGACTCTGGCTTCCTCTTCCTCTCCATCTCTAAATCTATCTCCCTCTCATGAGCCCTCGCAATCATGTCCTCTAGTGTCTTGCAGCTGGAGCGGCTCACAAACTGACGTATATCACTCCGCAACATCTCTTGATATCGGGCCTTTTTCATCTCCTCGTTCGCCATATACGGCGGAACAAGAAGGGCCCTCTCCTTCAACTTGGCGGTAATCTCCGCCACAGTCTTCGTCGTCTGCTGGAGGTCCTGGAACTCTCTAGCAAGCTGCTGCACCTCAATAACAGGTGCGAACTTTGCCCTGAACCTGGTCGTGAAATTACCCCAGGTCATCGTGTCCAATACCGCGTCATCACCCACGGCCTGTCCGACCTCCTCCCACCAATCTCTCGCCTTGTCCTTCAGAAGGCAGGACGCTAATCTGACCTTGTCCCCCTCGGGACATCTGCTAGTGCGGAAAGCGTTGGCGACATCTGCCAACCATCTGGTACTTGTAATGGGGTCACGAGCCCCATGATAGTCAGGAGCTCCACAAGTTCTGAACTCCCTGAAAGTCAATGTGCGCGATCCCATCATGGCCGCTATCTCGGTACGGAACGCGCTCAACTTCTCATCCAGAAGCTCTAAGATACCCTCCTTGACCGATCCAAAGATCACAAGAGTCTGGTCTAGTATGTTGCGTTTGACCTCCGAGGAGATGAACTCCCTGGTCTGCTCATCTAACTGCCCGGCTCCAGAGCCCGAGCCTGATCCCCCCCGGCACCTGAACTGCCGACTGCTGGGCTGGGTCATAGAACCACCATTCTGAAAATACATCAAAATCAAGTCAGAGTACTACTCATAGCTGGAGGGATCACACATACTACAAGTTCCCTGGTTTTATCTCAGACTTCCTTGTTTCGAGTACAGATCCTCTACTTTCAGTAGTACATGCCCATACTACCTTCCACATCTATCCGTACTTTCCTCAAGTACTGCCTTGACTCCACCAAGTCCCTTCTACTACTATTATTGCTGCTGATCTCATGCTACGCTCATCCTAGGCTTGCCCTACGGTATTCACCATCCCACTCTCCGCCATCAGCTGCCTATGAAGTCCCTGCTTTCTTTCCGTAACTAGCTTGCGAATACTACTACATATTACTCAGACCAGATAATTTTTCGAATGAGGGATCCTTCTCTACAACGGTTAGACTCAGACAAGAGCTAGACCTAACCTTCTGAAATTATTTAGTCCTCGTAATATGTAATTTGACATATTCGTTTACTAGTTAGTGAAAGACAACTGGAACTTCTAAAAGCACAAAGCAAGCAGCATTCGGACATCGAGCACACATAACTAAACATCTACTATTCAGGCTATCATCCTGACTAATCTGTGCTAGCATGCAGTTTTCATAAAGCTGAAACACATAATAGGCACATAAGGCATCCTTCCTAGATCCTTAGTCCTAATCTAGCATGCTTGTTCTAATAAAGCTGATAATCATAAATTTGTATGGGTAATTTGGGAATACTTACTTGAGCTCGGCTGATTGCATGCACCACACCCTTTTCACTTTTCAAAGTTCTTTTCTTTCTAAAAATTTCTTTTTCTTTTGAAAGCTTATACCATTTCCTTAGTTTGAGTTCAGACACACCCGAAAGCGTGCCCGAATCCCTCAAACAAAGGCTCTGATACCAACTTGAAACATCCCAAAAATACAACCCAAAAATTTCATTTTTAAAGTATCATTAAAACCATCATTTCATTACCAAGGTATAAAAATCATAAGCTATGTGTTTCAAAATCTCATAATATCTATCACATAACCAATCTCATGCTAAATGTCATATCAAAATATCAGAGTAAAACTCCCAGGCTGAAGACTGTGGTGTGTGCCATGCGATCATCCCGATCCCTTCCCCTTGCTAGTGGAAGTATCTGAAACCAAAACTGAAAACTGTAAGCACGAAGCTTAGTGAGCTCCCCCAACCTACCACATTACCATACACATATAACATACAACTAAGAGATACGGGCCCCGCCCACACTCAGCTAACTAGGAGATACCGGCCCCGCCCACACTCTGCTATCTTTGAGATACGGGCCCCGCCCACACTCAACCGTTCGAGATACGGGCCCCTCCCACATTCAGCTACTATGAGATATGGGCCCCGCCCACACTCAGCTACTACACTGACATACAAGTATCACACAGAAAAAAGTATACTAAGTCTATCATTCAATCATGAATCATATTGCAACCAAACTACTAGGAGATACGGGCCCCGCCCACACTCAACTAACTTAGAGATACGGGCCCCGCCTGTAACATCCCAAAAATACAACCCAAAAATTTTTGTTTGAAAACTTTTCTAAATCATCATATCAAATATTAAAAGATAAATCCATGGATCATGTGTCTCAAAATGTCATAATAAGTTTATCAAATCAACTGATGTCAAAACATATCAAAATATCTGAAGAAAACTCCAAGGATAAACTGAAGTTGTGGTGTGTGCCATGCCATCATCCCGAGCTCTTCCCCTTACTAGCGGAAGTACTTGAAACCAAAAACTAAAACTGTAAGCACGAAGCTTAGTGAGCTCCCCCAAACTACCACATACCATACAATAGCATATATAGCAACTACTGGGCCTTGCCCACTGCATCAGACCGAGGTCCGGAAACTGCATCGGGCCGAAGTCCGGAACTAACCAGGGCCTTGCCCTCTGCATCGGACCGGAGTCCGGAAACTGCATTGGACTGCAGTCCGGAACTAACCAGGGCCTTGCCCTCTGCATCAGACCGGAGTCCGGAATCTGCATCGGACCGAAGTCCGGAACTAACCAGGGCCTTGCCCTCTGCATCGGACCGAAGTCCGGAAACTGACTGAACATATCATAGCATAATCATAACTACTAGCATAAAAACATATACTGCATACTGCATCGGACCGAAGTCCGGAACACATAACACAAAGACATGCTCGAATCACAAAGACATCAAGCACACTGAACTACTGCATCAGACCGAAGTCCGGAACTACTGCTAACTAAACGGGTCGGCATTGTGGCCGTAGACCCGTTCCTACTAGAAGGAAACTCACCTCGTAACGGTGGCTGCTGAGGTGCTAAATCTGGAACTGTCTGACTGCTGCTCCGGAACTCCCCGGCTACAAATCCCATAAACACTAAATCAGGTACTGATAACTAATCTCAGGGTAAAATGACTATTTTACCCCTAGTCCAAGTCAACTTCCTGGTCAAAGTCAACTTCCAGTTGACCGGACTCGCCGAGTCCCTATCATCCATTCTAGTCCTCTACTCGCTTCTACTCGTCGAGTTTGGCAAGGACTCGACGAGTTCCTCTTCGATACTAACATCAAGTCTAACTTCATCCGACTCGCCGAGTTGTATGAACAACTCGTCGAGTTCTCATTCATCATATGAACACGTCCAGTCTGTGGCTCGCCGAGTCGTATGAACAACTCGTCAAGTCTGAAGAACAACTCGCCGAGTTGAAGAACAACTCGTCGAGTCCCAAGCATGCTATTACTATACAGTCGATTCTAATCGATTTCAGTGCATCCAAATCATAGATTTGAGCTTCTAGGACTGGTTTTACACGTAAAGTTTCCAACTTTACGTGCATGCACAAGAGTATAAGGCTAAGGTACCCAAAATCATCAAATACTAAGCACTTAGGGTTTGGAACAAGGCCATGATTGCATAAAGGTGGCTATAATGAGCTCCTGGAGTTCAATTACGTCCAGATCTAAGGTTTCCATCCAAAGGAGAGTCCATATCTCAAGTTTTGAATCATATAAGGCTCCAAAAGAGACATAACAAGCATAAAAGAGGGTTTAATGGAGGAATACACAAGGTAATAACTTTATTACCTGAATGAGAAATAGATGGAAGCTAACTCTTGGATCTCCTTTCTCTTCTATGGACCTTCTTTCCTTCCTTCTCTTCCAAAGCTTCCAAACTAGCACAAACACACTCAAGTTCAACAATGGGGGCTAGGGTTTACAGAGGAAACGCTCTAAAGGTGCTGGAGGCTGGGGTGGGAGGCTATAATGACGTTTAAATAGGGTACAAACCCTTGAAATTAGGGCTTTATCCAGACAGGCAGACTCGCCGAGTCCCAACATATGGACTCGCCGAGTAGCCAACTTAAATCGCGAGCTCATCCCGCTTCTACTCGACGAGTCGGGCTACAGACTCGTTGAGTACCCCTTAAGAAATGGAGATACTTTAAATAAAATTACATACCAGAAATGGGGCGTTACAACTCTCCCCCACTTATCTTAGACTTCGTCCTCGAAGTCTGCTGCTGCTGAATCCGAAAATAACTGAGGATAATGCTCCCTCATCTCCTCCTCGGCCTCCCACGTCCACTCTGAACCCTTTCGGTGCTGCCACTGCACCTTCACTAACTGAACCACCTTGTTCCTCAAGGTCTTCGTCTTTCGATCCAAGATCGCAACTGGTCTCTCGATATAATTCAGGCTGCTATCAACCTGAATATCCTCCAAGGGTATAACTGCTGACTCGTCCACCAAACACCTCCTCAACTGAGAAACATGGAAAGTGTTGTGGATCTGGCTAAGCTCTGCTGGAAGGTCCAACCGATAAGCAACCCGACCCACCCGGGCCAAAACCCTAAAAGGACCAATAAACCTGGGGCCCAGCTTGCCCCTCTTCCGAAACCTGATAACACCCTTCCAGGGTGATACCTTCAGGAGGACCATATCACCCACCTGAAACTTCAAGTCTGAACGCCTCCTGTCGGCGTAACTCTTCTGCCGACTCTGCGCAGTCTGCAATCTGCTACAGACCTGCTGGATCAACTCTGTGGTCTTGAGCACCACCTCGGTACTCCTGATGACTCGCTGACCGACCTCGCCCCAACAAATCGGGGTCCTACACCTTCTCCCGTAGAGCATCTCGAAAGGAGGGCGGTCAATACTAGCGTGGTAACTGTTGTTATACGAAAATTCCGCTAATGGAAGATACGTATCCCAACTGCCACCAAAATCTAGGACACATGCCCGAAGCATGTCCTCGAGAGTCTGAATCGTCCTCTCCCTCTGCCCGTCCGTCTGGGGTGGAAAGCGATGCTAAAATGAAGACGAGTCCCCATCTCGTCATGAAACTGCTTCCAAAACCTGGAAGTAAAACGGACGTCTAGGTCTGATACTACTGATACAGGCACTCCATGTTGTGCCACTACCTCGCGCACATAAATATCGGCTAGCTTCTCGGCTGATATGCTCTCCTGAATTGGTATGAAATGCACGCTCTTGATCAGCCAATCCACTATGACCCAAATCGAATCAACTCCATGTGTGGTCCTGGGAAGCTTAGTGATGAAATCCATAGTGATATCCTCCGATTTCCACACAGGAATGTCTAACTGCTGCATCTTGCCGTGGGGTCTCTGGTGTTCTGCCTTGACCTTCCTGTAGGTCAGGCATCTCTCTACGTACCAGGCTACGTCCCGCTTCATGCAGGGCCCCCAATAATCGGGTCGAAGATCTCTATACATCTTCGTTGCCCCTGGATGGATGGAGAACCGGGACTTGTGGGCCTCATCCATCAGTACCTGCCGTAGTCCGCCCCAGTATGGTACCCATACTCTCCCATGAAGGGTCAACAATCCTCGACTGTCATAGTCAAAGGAAGCTACTCGGCCCACAATCCTCTCACACTTCTGTCTCTCCTCCTTCAGGCCTTCAACCTGTGCCTCTTTGATCTGCTCCAACAATGGAGTAATCACTGTCATCCTCAGACATATATCCCTGATCGGGGCTGCTACCGCCTTGCGGCTCAGGGCGTCGGCCACTACGTTGGCCTTGCCCGGATGATAAAGGATCTCACAGTCGTAATCCTTTACCACGTCCAACCATCGGCGCTGCCTCATGTTCAGATTCGGCTGATCCATGAGGTACCTCAAACTCTTGTGATCCGTGTAAATGATACAGCGGACCCCATAGAGGTAATGTCTCCAAATCTTGAGGGCAAACACCACTGCCCCCAGCTCTAAATCGTGCGTCGGATAGTTAGCCTCGTGAGGCTTCAACCGTCTAGAGGCATAAGCTATCACATGCCCTCGCTGCATCAACACTGCTCCCATACCTGTGATCGAAGCATCACAGTAAACTACGAAATCCTCTACTCCCTCTGGCAGGGTAAGGATTGGCGCCTCGCACAATCTCTGTCTGAGGGTCTCAAATGCTGCCTGATGCTCAAGCCCCCAGCAAAACACCACCGACTTCTTGGTCAGTCGGGTGAGTGGAACTGCTATCTTGGAGAAATCCTGAATGAATCTCCTATAGTACCCAACTAATCCTAGGAAGCTCTGAATCTCAGTTGGAGACCTCGGGACCTCCCACTGCATCACGGCCTCTATCTTGACTGGATCTACTAGTATGCCCTTCTGGTTGACGAGGTGACCAAGGAACTGCACCTCGCGCAACCAGAACTCGCACTTGGAGAACTTCGCGTAAAGTCTCTCCCTCCTCAGCGTCTCTAGCACCTCTCTCAGGTGCTCCTCATGCTGCTCCTGAGTCTTGGAATAAACCAAGATGTCATGAATGAACACTATCACAGACCGATCCAGCATCGGTCTGCATACGCGGTTCATGAGATCCATGAATGCGGCTGGAGCGTTGGTGAGCCCGAACGGCATCACCACAAACTCATAATGACCATAGCGGGTCCTAAAAGCAGTCTTCTGCTTATCCTCATCCCTGACCCGCATCTGGTGATATCCTGACCGTAGATCAATCTTGGAGAACCAAGATGCTCCCTGAAGCTAGTTAAACAAATCATCTATCCTCGGGAGCGGGTAACGGTTCTTCACCGTCACCTTGTTCAGCTCCCGATAATCTTTGCACATACGGTGCGACCCATCCTTCTTCCACACGAACAAGATCGGGGCTCCCCATGGTGAACTACTCGACCTAATGAAACCCTTGTCTAGCAGCTCCTGCAGCTGCGTAGACAACTCCTGCATCTCTGGAGGAGTCAACCGATACGGTGCTTTGGCTATCGGAGCCGCACCCGGGACCAGGTCAATCCGAAACTCAACCTGTCTCTCCGGAGGTATTCCAGGCAAATCCTCTGGGAATACGTCCGGGTACTCTCGTACTACTGGCACATCGTCAACTGCCGCCTTACCCTTCTCCCGGGCATCTATGACATAGGCGATGTACCCTGCGCAACCTTGCTGAACGTAGCGCCTCGCTCTCGCTGCTGAACATAGAATCGGTCCGCCCTGCGGCCTCTCGCCCTGAATCACTAACTCTCCCCCACTGGGAGTGCGAACCCTCACTAACTGCAGCTCACAATCAATCACCGCCCCATTGGGGCTCAGTCAATCCATACCCACTATAACCTTGTTCCCTCGCAGAGGAATAGGAACCAAGTCTACTGAAAACTGCTCATCGAATAACCGAAGCGAACACCCCTTATGCACTCTCGCGACCCTGACGGTCCTGTCGTCCGCTATTTCCACCTCGAGTGGACAATCTAGCTCCCCCGGAGCTCTGCTAAACCTCTTGCTAAGCGCAAGCGAAACAAATGATCGAGTAGCTCCCGAATCAAACAATATTGTAGCTGAAATGCCGTTCACTAGGAACGACCCTGTCACCACATCAGGAGTCGCTCGCGCCTCCTCTGCTGTCATCTGAAAAGCTCTACTCTTCGCCACTGGCGCCTCACTCCGGCCCTGACGGCCGTCTGTAATCCTCAATGTTGCAGGGGCAGGTGCTGACACCTTCCCTGCTGCTGCCAAACTCGGACACCAGGACTTTTTATGTCCCCTCTGATTGCAATGGAAGAAAATTAGATCAGATGCTGTGGTGGTGGTGGTAGCTGTACAATCCTTGCTCATATGCCCAGTCCGACCGCACTTGTAGCAACTGGCACTCCCTGCCTTGCACGCCCCATCGTGCAATCTCCCACACTTGCCACACCGACCGTGGCTCTACTGTCCTCTAGATTTGTGATCTGATACCTTGGGCTTCTTGCCCAAACTCCCTGTGCCAGATGCCGCCTCTGGCTTCCTCTTCTTCTCCATCTCTAGATCAATCTCTCTCTCACGAGCCCTCGCAATCATATCATCCAGCGTTTTACAGCTGGACCGGCTCACAAACTGGCGGATATCACTCCGCAACATCTCATGATAATGGGCCTTCTTCATTTCCTCATCAGTTGCATACTGAGGAACGAGAAGAGCCCTCTCCCTGAACTTGGCGGTAATCTCCACCACTGTCTCTATAGTATGGGTGAGATCCTGAAACTCCCTGGCTAACTGCTGCACCTCAATAACCGGTGCAAACTCGGCTCTGAACTTGGTAGTAAAATCAGCCCAAGCCATCGCATCAAGCACTGCGTCATCCCCGATGACATGCCTGATCTCCTCCCACCAATCTCGTGCCCTGTCCTTCAGAAGACAGGATTCTAGTCTGACCTTGTCCCCCTCGGGACATCTGCTGGTGCGGAACGCATTGGCGACATCCGCCAACCACCTGGTACTCGCAATGGGATCCCGCGCCCCATGGTAATCTGGATCTCCGCAAGCCCGGAACTCCCTGAAGGTGAGTGTGCGCGACCCCATCATGGCCGCCACCTCAGCACGAAAGGTGCTCAACCTCTCATCCATCAGCTCTAAAATACCTTCCTTGATCGAACCGAAGATCACAGGAGTCTGCTCAAGTATGGTGCGAGTAATCTCTGAAGAGAGAAACTCCCTAGTCTGCTCGTCCAAATGCTCGGCCCCCGAGCCTGATCCTGATCCCTCCCCGGCACCTGAACTGCCGACTGCTTGTCTAGGGCGTAAAACCACCATTCTGGAAACACATCATGACAAACGTCAGAAACACTGATATATCTCGAGGGATCACTACTACTACAAGTTTCCTGGTCTCATCTCATCCTTCCTCGATTCAAGTACGGATCCTCTGCTTTCAGTAGTACGGGCCCATACTACCTTCCACATCTATCTGTACTTTCCTCAAGTACTGCCTCGACTCCACCAAGTCACTTCTACTGCTACTGATCTCTGCTACTCTCATCCTAGGCTTGCCCTAGGGAAATCTCTGACTCCACCCAATCCAGTCCTCAGCTGTTGAAGGCCTCCTTGTAATGCCAATTAGCCATCACTTGAATACCATCACATGTGACGAGGCCCAGATAATCCTTCGAGTAAAAGACTCGTCCCTACAACGGTTAGACTCAGACAAGAGCTACGCAATAGGGCCAAATCCATCACTCTGAGATTATTCAACCCTTATCACATGTGTCGTGACGTATTCACCTAATGGCTAACTCCTATCACTCCGAGTCCTACAAAGCACGAAGCAAGCAGCATTCGGACATAGGAAACTACTCAAGCACTTCTATCCTCATAACGAGAAATTGTACTAGCATATAATGCTAAGCTCATACTATCAGGCATAACCTAAACAGGCTATCCTACTGCTGTCTACTCAATACAAGCATGCAATTCTCAAGAAGCTGAAACACATATAACAGGCACATAAGGCATCCTCCTAGATCCTTCGTCCTATTCTAGCATGTTGTTCTACTGAAACTGGTACTGATAATTATAACATAAACTTGAATGGGTAATTTGGGAGTACTTACTTGAGCTCGGCTAATCGCATGCACCACACCCTTTTTCTTTTCCTTTTCTCAAAACACTTTTCTTTTTAAGTTTCTTTTTCAAAAATTCTTTCGAAAACATTTTTCTTTTGAAAATCTTTCACCATTTCCTTAGTTTGAGTCCAGTCACACCCGAGAGTGCGCCTGAATCCCTCAAACCAAGGCTCTGATACCAACTTGTAACATCCCAAAAATACAACCCAAAAATTTTCGTTTGAAAATTTACTAAATCATCATATCAAATATTAAAAGATAAATCCATGGATCATGTGTCTCAAAATGTCATAATAAGTTTATCAAATCAACTGATGTCAAAACATATCAAAATATCTGAATAAAACTCCCAGGATAAACTGAAGCTGTGGTGTGTGCCATGCCATCATCCCGAGCTCTTCCCCTTACTAGCGGAAGTACCTAAAACCAAAAACTGAAACTGTAAGCACGAAGATTAGTGAGCTCCCCCAAACTACCACATACCATACAATAGCATATATAGCAACTACTGGGCCTTGCCCACTGCATCGGACCGAGGTCCGGAAACTGAATCGGACCGAAGTCCGGAACTAACCAGGGCCTTGCCCTCTGCATCGGACCGGAGTCCGGAAACTGCATCGGACTGAAGTCCGGAACTAACCAGGGCCTTGCCCTCTGCATCAGACCGGAGTCCGGAAACTGCATCAGACCGAAGTCCGGAACTAACCAGGGCCTTGCCCTCTGCATCGGACCGAAGTCCGGAAACTGACTGAACATAGCATAGCATAATCATAACTACTAGCATAAACACATATACTGCATACTGCATCGGACCGAAGTCCGGAACACACAACACAAAGACATGCTCGAATCACAAAGACATCAAGCACACTGAACTACTGCATCAGACCGAAGTCCGGAACTACTGCTAACTAAAGGGGTCGGCATTGTGGCCGTAGACCCGTTCCTACTGGAAGGAAACTCACCTCGTAACGGTGGTTGCTGAGGTGCTAAATCTGGAACTGTCTGACTGCTGCTCCGGAACTCCCCGGCTACAAATCCCATAAACACTAAATCGGGTACTGATAACTAATCTCAAGGTAAAATGACTATTTTACCCCTGGTCCAAGTCAACTTCCTGGTCAAAGTCAACTTCCAGTTGACCGGACTCGCCGAGTTGGGCCGCCAACTCGCCGAGTCCGTATCATCCATTCTAGTCCTCTACTCGCTTCTACTCGTCGAGTTTGGTAAGGACTCGACGAGTTCCTCTTCGATACTAACATCAAGTCTAACTTCATCCGACTCGCCGAGTTGTATGAACAACTCGTCGAGTTCTCCTTCATCATATGAACACGTCCAGTCTCTGGCTCGCCGAGTCGTATGAACAACTCGTCGTGTCTGAAGAACAACTCGCCGAGTTGAAGAATAACTCGCCGAGTCCCAAGCATGCTATTACTATACAGTCGATTCTAATCGATTTCAGTGCTTCCAAATCATAGATCTGAGCTTCTAGGACTGGTTTTACACGTAAAGTTTCCAACTATACGTGCATGCACAAGAGTATAAGGCTAAAGTACCCAAAATCATCAAATACTAAGCACTTAGGGTTTGGAACAAGGCCATGATTGCATAAACGTGGCTAGAATGAGCTCCTGGAGTTTAATTACGTCCAGATCTAAGGTTTCCATCCAAAGGAGAGTCCATATCTCATATTTTGAATCATATAAGGCTCCAAAAGAGACATAACAAGCATAAAAGAGGGTTTAATGGAGGAATACACAAGGTAATAACTTTATTACCTGAATGAGAAGCAGATGGAAGCTAACTCTTGGATCTCCTTTCTCTTCTATGGACCTTCTTTCCTTCCTTCTCTTCCAAAGCTTCCAAACTAGCACAAACACACTCAAGTTCAACAATGGGGGCTAGGGTTTACAGGGGAAATGCTCTAAAGGTGCTGGAGGCGGGCGTGGGAGGCTATAATGACGTTTAAATAGGGTACAAACCCTTGAAATTAGGGCTTCATCCAGAGAGGCAGACTCGCCGAGTCCCAACATATGGACTCGCCGAGTAGCCAACTTAAATCGCGAGCTCATCCCGCTTCTACTCGACGAGTCGGGCTACAGACTCGTCGAGTACCCCTTAAGAAATGGAGATACTTTAATTAAAATTACATACCAGAAATGGGGCGTTACACCGCCCACACTCAACTAATAATAAACTCATACTGCGGGCCGGCCTTGGTGCCTTAGACCCGTTCCTACTTAAGGGACACTCACCTCGCATGTCTGACTGCTGAAACCCTGAGTGAGAAATATATGGCTGCTACTCTGGTGGCTCTCCGGCTATAATTCCCACAATGACACTTAGTCAAAAACTGATAACTGATCTCAGGGTGAAATGACCATCTCACCCTTGGTCAAAATTAATATTCTGGTCAAAGACAACATTCCAGTTACCCTGACTCTCCGAGTTGGCCCGTCAACTCGCCGAGTCCCTATTCTTTCATCTGCCCCAACCCGACTCTACTCGTCGAGTTTAGCAAGAACTCGACAAGTTCTCCTTCAATCATAACATCGGGACAATCTTCATCTGACTCGCCGAGTTCCTCCTGAACTCGTCGAGTTTATCTTCATCATATGATCGTGTCTAGTCTGTGACTCGCCGAGTTGTATGAACAACTCGTCGAGTCCATCTCTATAAGTTGGGAGATGGCCTTGGACTCGCCGAGTACGTTCCTGCACTCGTCGAATCCCATGGTTTCCAGACCCATGGCTATGTCTATTCCGTTGAGTCCCTATTCTGGACTCATCTACATCCCTTCTAAACTCAACTAGGTTCCTATGAATCATAACAGTTTTGCGAACCAGCCCACGACTCGCCGAGTCCCAAGAACGACTCGTCGAGTCTATGCATGTCCAAGTTTATAACTCGATTTCTGATGTGCAAAACTCATCCAGGAGGTAGATCTAGGCTCCTAGGATCGATATGACCAGTAAAGTCATGAACTTTAAGTTCATGCATGGGACTTTTATGCTTTAAAGACCAAAAATGAGGTTTATTTTATACTTGGGGTTCTCATGGCCCTAAAGATGGCACCTTTATGCCATGAGGACCCTCCAAGGTTCCAGATCTGAGGTTAAAATGACTTGGGACGTCCAAGTCTCAAGAATCAAGCTTCTTGGACCCAAAACTCCATAAAATGACAATAAGAAGATCTATGAAACTACAAGTCTAGTATGAAGCTTGATTACCAGAAAAGATGGAAAATGAGATGAGATTTCTGGATCTACTCGTTCTCCCTTGAATCTTCTAGCTTCCACCTCTTCCACTAACTTCAAGATACACCAAATAACTCTCAATATAACCAAGAAAGCTCAAGCTCACTTATGGAGGATTAGGGTTTCGGGATTAATGCTCTGGAGGTGATGAAGGCTGGAAAAGAGGCCCATAATGTTGCTTAAATAGGGTGCAAACCCTAAATATTAGGGTTTCCCCCAGACTGGCCTACTCGTCGAATCAAGGCGCAGACTCGCCGAGTAGATCACTTAAAACCCGCGTCCAAACCTGGCATATACTCGACGAGTTAGGGCTACTACACGTCGAGTAGCTCTTAATAAAATGACATTTGCCGAATAAAATGCATACCAGAAACGGGGCGTTACAATTCTCCCCCACTTGTCTTAGACTTCGTCTTCGAAGGCTGTTGTCTCTGAAAATAACTCTGGGTAGTGCTCTGTCATCTCCTCCTCGGGATCCCATGTCCACTTCGAGCCCTTGCGGTGCTGCCACTGCACCTTAACTAACTCCACCCTTTTGTTCCTTAGCTCCTTCGTCTTGCGATCCAAAATCGCCACTGGTCTCTCGATATAGTTCAGGCTATCGTCAACCTGAATGTCCTCAAGGGGTACCACTGCCGAATCATCCACTAAGCACTTCCGCAACTGAGAAACATGGAACGTGCTGTGGATCTGGCTGAGCTCTGCTGGAAGATCTAACCGATAAGCAACCCGATCCACCCGGGCCAAAACCCTAAATGGACCAATGAATCTGGGGCCCAGCTTGCCCCGCTTCCGAAATCTGATAACACCCTTCCAGGGTGACACTTTCAGGAGGACCATATCGCCCACCTGAAACTCCAAGTCTGTACGCCGCTTGTCGGCGTAACTCTTCTGCCGACTCTGAGCAGTCTGGAGCCTGCTCCGAACTTGCTGAATCCGCTCTGTGGTCTTGAGTACTACCTCCGTACTTCCCAAGACTCTATGACCGACCTCACCCCAACAGATTGGGGTCCTACACTTCCTCCCATAGAGCATCTCGAAGGGAGGCCGGTCTATACTGGAGTGATAGTTATTGTTATACGAAAATTCCGCTAACGGAAGATACGTATCCCAACTGCCACCGAAATCTAGCACACATGCCTGAAGCATGTCCTCGAGAGTCTGGATCGTCCTTTCGCTCTGTCCGTCCGTCTGAGGGTGGAAAGCGGTGCTGAAATGGAGACGAGTATCCATCTCGTCGTGAAACCGCTTCCAAAACCTGGAAGTAAACCAGACATCTTGGTCTGACACCACCTAAACAGGCACTCCATGACGTGCTACTACCTCTCGTACATAAATCTCAGCCAACTTCTCGGCCGAGATGCTCTCCTGGATCGGTATAAAACGGGCGCTCTTGGTTAACCGATCCACGATGACCCATATCGAATCAACCCCACGTGCGGTTCTGGGAAGCTTAGTAATGAAGTCCATAGTGATATCCTCCCATTTCCATACGGGAATGTTTAGCGGCTGCATCTTTCCATGGGGCCTCTGGTGCTCTGCCTTGACCTTCCTGCAGGTCAGGCATCTCTCCACATACCAAGCTACGTCCCGCTTCATGCAGGGCCACCAGTAATCGGGTCGAAGATCTCTGTACATCTTCGTCGCCCCTGGATGGATAGAGAACCGAGACTTGTGGGCCTCATCCATCAACACCTGCCGTACTCCGCCACAGTACGGTACCCAGACCCTCCCATGCAGGGTCAATAATCCCCGGCTGTCGTAATCAAACGAAGCTACTCGACCCACTATCCTTTCGCACTTCTGGCGCTCCTCCTTCAGGCCCTCAACCTGCGCCTCCCTAATCTTCTCCAGCAGTGGAGTAACCACTGTCATCCTCAGACAGATATCTCGGATCGGATCCGCTACCGCTTTGCGGCTCAGGGCGTCGGCCACTACGTGGGCCTTGCCCGGGTGATAAAGGATCTCAAAGTCATAATCCTTTACCACGTCTAACTACCGACGTTGCCTCATGTTCAAATTTGGCTGGTCCATGAGGTACCTTAAACTCTTGTGGTCCGTGTAGATAGTACACCGGACCCCGTAGAGGTAATGCCGCCAAATCTTGAGGGCGAACACCACAGCCCCCAGCTCTAAATCATACGTCAGGTAGTTAGTCTCGTGAGGCTTTACCTGTCTCGAGGCATACGCTATCACATGCCCACGCTGCATCAACACTGCTCCCATATCTGTGATCGAGGCATCACAGTAAACCACAAAATCATCTACTCCCTCTGGCAGGTAAGAATCGGTGCTTCGCACAATCGCTATCTGAGCGTCTCAAATGTTGTCTGCTGCTCAGGACCCCAGCGAAACACCACCGGCTTCTTGGTCAGTCGGGATCAGTGGTACTGATATCTTGGAGAAATCCTGGATGAATCTCCTATAGTACCCTGCCAGGCCCAGGAAGCTCCGAATCTCGGATGGAGACCTCGGGACCTCCCACTGCATTACGGCCTCTATCTTGGCCGGATCAACTAATATACCCCTCTGGTTGACAAGGTTCCCCAGAAACTGCACCTCGCGCAACCAGAACTCGCACTTGGAGAATTTTGCGAAAAGTCTCTCCCTCCTCAAGGTCTCAAGCACCTCTCTCAGGTGTTCCTCATGCTGCTCCCCAGTCTTGGAATAAACCAAGAGATCATCAATGAATACTATCACAGACCGATCCAACATCGGTCTGCACAAGCGGTTCATAAGATCCATGAACGCGGCTGGAGCATTGGTGAGCCCAAACGGCATCACCACAAACACATAGTGACCATAGCGGGTCCTAAAAGCGGTCTTCTGCACATCATCATCTCTGACCTGCATCTGGTGATATCCAGACCGTAGATCAATCTTGGAAAACCAAGATGCTCCTTGAAGCTGATCGAACAAATCATCTATCGTCGGAAGTGGGTAACGGTTCTTCACTGTTACCTTATTCAGCTCCCGGTAATCAATGCACATACGGTGCGACCAGTCCTTCTTCTTCACAAACAAGATCGGGGCTCCCCATCGTGAACTGCTCGGTCTGATAAAACCCTTGTCTAGCAGCTCCTGCAGCTGCGTAGACAACTCCTGCATCTCGGTAGGAGCCAACCGATATGGTGCCTTGGCTATCGGGGCCACACCAGGAACCAGGTCAATCCTAAACTCAACCTATCTCTCAGGAGGTATCCCGGGAAAATCCTCCGGGAACACGTCCGAATACTCACGTACCACCGGTACATCATCAACCGTCGCCTTACCCTTATCCCGGGTATCCATAACATAGGCAACGTACCCCGCGCAACCCTGCTGGAAATGACGCCTCGCTCTCGCCGCTGAACAAAGAATCAGTCCGCGTTGTGGCCTCTCGCCTTGAATCACTAACTCTCCCCCACTAGGAGTGCGAAGCCTCACTAACTGTAGCTCACAATAAATCACTGCTCCATTGGAACTCAGCCAATCCATACCCACTATAACCTTGTTCCCTCGCAGGGGAATAGGGCCCAAATCTACTGAGAACTGCTCATCGAATAACCGCAGTGTACAAACTCTATGAACTCCCGCGACCCTAACGGTCCTGTCGTCTGCTATCTCCACGTCGAGTGGGCAATCCAGCTCCCCCGGAGCTCTGCTAAATCGCTTGCTAAGTGCAAGCGACACAAATGATCGGGTAGCCCCCGAATCAAAAAGTACCACAGCTGAAATGTTGTTCACTAGGAACGACCCTATACACATATACACAACATAAGCAATAATCAATATAATGGTAATAAGAAGATGGAGAAGATACATACCAGTAACCACATCTGGAGTCGCTCGCGCCTCCTCTGCTGTCAACTGGAAGGCTCTGCTTTTCACCACTGGCGCCTCAGCCCAGCCCTGACGGCCATCTGTAATCCTCATAGTAGCAGGAGCGGGTGCCACCACCTTTCCTGCTGATGCTAGACTCAGACACTGGGACTTCTTGTGTCCCCTCTGATTGCAATGAAAGCAAATCAGAACTGATGCTGTGGTGGTAGTAGGGATAGAAGTAGCAGTACAATCTCTGCTCACAAGCCCAGTTCGACCACATTTAAAGCAGCCTGAACTCCCTGCCCTGCACGTCCCCTCGTGCGACCTGCCAGACTTGCACAGCGGCCTCGGTCCTGCTGGCCCTTCCCTCGGGAATCTGTTTTGGGCTTCTTGCCCGAGCCCTCCATGCCAGATACCAACTCTGGCTTCCTCTTCCTCTCCATCTCTAAATCTATCTCCCTCTCACGAGCCCTCGCAATCATGTCCTCTAGTGTCTTGCAACGGGAGTGGCTCACAAACTGACGTATATCACTCCGCAACATCTCATGATATCGGGCCTTTTTCATCTCCTCGTTCGCCACATACTACGGAACAAGAAGGGCCCTCTCCTTGAACTTGGCGGTAATCTCTGTCACAGTCTCCGTCGTCTGCTGGAGGTCCTGGAACTCTCTAGCAAGCTGCTGCACCTCAATAACAGGTGCGAACTTTGCCCTGAACCTGGTCGTGAAATTACCCCAGGTCATCGTGTCCAATACCGCGTCATCACCCACGGCCTGTCCGACCTCCTCCCACTAATCTCTCGCCCTGTCCTTCAGAAGGCAGGACGCTAATCTGAACTTGTCCCCCTCGGGACATCTGCTAGTGCGGAAAGCGTTGGTGACATCTACCAACCATCTGGTACTCGCAATGGGGTCCCGATCCCATGATAGTCGGGAGCTCCACAAGCTCTGAACTCCCTAAAAGTCAATGTGCGCGATCCCATCATGGCTGCTATCTCCGTACGGAACGCGCTCAGCTTCTCATCCAGAAGCTCTAAGATACCCTCCTTGACCGATCCGAAGATCACAGGAGTGTGGTCTAGTATGCTGCATGTGACCTCTGAGGAGATGAACTCCCTGGTCTGCTCATCTAACTGCCCGGCTCCAGAGCCCGAGCATGATCCCTCCCAGGCACCTGAACTGTCGACTGCTGGTCTGGGTGGTAGAACCACCATTCTGAAAATACATCAAAATCAAGTCAGAGTACTACTCATAGCTAGAGGGATGACACATACTACAAGTTCCCTGGTTTTATCTCATCCTTCCTTGTTTCGAGTACAGATCCTCTGCTTTCAGTAGTACGGGCCCATACTACCTTCCACATCTATCCGTACTTTCCTTAAGTACTGCCTTGACTCCACCAAGTCCCTTCTACTACTACTACTGCTGCTGATCTCATGATACACTCATCCTAGGCATACCCTAGAGTATTCACCATCCCACTCTCCGCCATCAGCTGCCTATGAAGTCCCTGCTTTCTTTCCCTAACTAGCTTGCGAATACTACTACATATTACTCAGACCAAATAATTTTTCGAATGAGGGATCCTTCTCTATAACGGTTAGACTCAGACAAGAGTTGTGAAATAGAGCTAGACCTAAGCTTCTGAAATTATTTGGTCCTCGTAATATGTAATTTGACATATTCGTTTACTAGTTAGTGAAAGACAACTGGAACTCCTAAAAGCACAAAGCAAGCAGCATTCGGACATCGAGCACACATAATTAAACATCTACTATTCAGGCTATCATCCTGACTAATCTGTACTAGCATGCAGTTTTCATAAAGCTGAAACACATAATAGGCACATAAGGCATCCTTCCTAGATCCTTAGTCCTAATCTAGCATGCTTGTTCTAATAAAGCTGATAATCATAAATTTGTATGGGTAATTTGGGAATACTTACTTGAGCTCGGCTGATTGCATGCACCACACCCTTTTCTCTTTTCAAAGTTCTTTTCTTTCTAAAAATTTATTTTTCTTTTGAAAACTTATACCATTTCCTTAGTTTGAGTTCAGACACACCCGAAAGCATGCCCGAATCCCTCAAACAAAGGCTCTGATACCAACTTGAAACATCCCAAAAATACAACCCAAAAATTTCATTTTTAAAGCATCATTAAAACCATCATTTCATTACCAAGGTATAAAAATCATAAGCTATGTGTTTCAAAATCTCATAATATCTATCACATAACCAATCTCATGCTAACTGTCATATCAAAATATCATAGTAAAACTCCCAGGCTGAAGACTGTGGTGTGTGCCATGCGATCATCCCAATCCCTTCCCCTTGCTAGTGGAAGTACCTGAAACCAAAACTAAAAACTGTAAGCACGAAGCTTAGTGAGCTCCCCCAAACTACCACATACCATACACATATAACATACAACTAGGAGATACGGGCCCCGACCACACTCATGGAGATACGGGCCCCGTCCACACTCCGCTAACTAGGAGATACGGGCCCCACCCACACTCTGCTATCTTTGAGATACGGGCCCCGCCCACACTCAACTGTTCGAGATACGGGCCCCGCCCATACTCAGCTACTATGAGATACGGGCCCCGCCCACACTCAGCTACTACACTGACATACAAGTATCACACAGAAACAAGTATACTAAGTCTATCATTCAATCATGAATCATATTGCAACCAAACTACTAGCAGATACGGGTCCCGCCCACACTCAACTAACTACGAGATACGAGCCCCGCCCACACTCAACTAATAATAAACTCATACTGCGGGCCGGCCTTGGTGCCTTAGACCCGTTCCTACTAAAGGGACACTCACCTCGCGTGTCTGACTGCTAAAACCCTGAGTGAGAAATATCTGGATGCTGCTCTGGTGGCTCTCCGGTGGATCTCAGGGTGAAATGACCATCTCACCCTTGGTCAAAATTAATATTCTAGTTAAAGTCAACATTCCAGTTACCCTGACTCGCCGAGTTGGCCCATTAACTCATCGAGTCCCTATTCTTTCATATGCCCCCAACCCGACTCTACTCGTCGAGTTTAGCAAGAACTCGACGAGTTCTCCTTCAATCATAACATCGGGACAATCTTCATCTGACTCGCCGAGTTCCTCCTAAACTCGTCGAGTTTATCTTCATCATATGATCGTGTCTAGTCTGTAACTCGCCAAGTTGTATGAACAACTCGTTGAGTCCATCTTCATAAGTTGGGAGATGGCCTTGGACTCGCCGAGTACGTTCCTGCACTCGCCGAGTCCCATGGTTTCCAGACCCATGGCTATGTCTATTCCGTTGAGTCCCTATTCTGGACTCATCTACATCCCTTCTAAACTCGACTGGGTTCCTCTAAATCATAACAGTTTTGGGAACCAGCCCACGACTCGCCGAGTCCCAAGAACTACTCGTCGAGTCTATGCATGTCTAAGTCTATAACTCGATTTCTTATGTGCAAAACTCATCCAGGATGTAGATCTAGGATCCTAGGATCGATATGACACGTAAAGTCATGAACTTTAAGTTCATGCATGGGAGTTTTATGCTTTAAAGACCAAAAATGAGGTTTATTTTATACTTGGGGTTCTCATGGCCCTAAAAATGGCACCTTTATGCCATGAGGACCCTCCAAGGTTCCAGATCTGAGGGTAAAATGACTTGGGACGTCCAAGTCTCAAGAATCAAGCTTCTTGGACCCAAAACTCCATAAAATGACAATAAGAAGATCTATGAAACTACAAGTCTAGTATGAAGCTTGATTACCAGAAAAGATGGCAAATGAGATCAGGTTTCTGGATTTACTCTTTCTCCCTTGAATCTTCTAGCTTCCACCTCTTCCAATAATTTCAAGATACACCAAATAACTCTCAATATAACCAAGAAAGCTCAAGCTCACTTATGGAGGATTAGGGTTTTGGGATTAATGCTCTGGAGGTGATGGAGGCTGGACAAGAGGCCGATAATGTTGCTTAAATAGGGTGCAAACCCTAAATATTAGGGTTTCCCCCAGACTGGCCTACTCGTCAAGTCAAGGCGCGGACTCGCCGAGTAGATCACTTAAAACCCACGTCCAAACCTGGCGTCCACTCGACGAGTTAGGGCTACTACTCGTCGAGTAGCTCTTAATAAAATGACATTTTCTTAATAAAATGCGTACCAGGAACGGGGCGTTACAGTATCATTCATCCCATGTATTTGGTACTTGTAAGTGTTCTTATAAAATATTGTAAGGTCACACCTTATGATATGATGCATCAAACACCTTACACGCTGACTGCCAGTGCCAGCGCCAACATAGCCTTATTTGGTCATGTTTAGACAGCCTCCATCCCCTCTTGTCCAGAAATCAAAACTCTAGTGAGTTCTTGAGAGTTTTGAGCCATAAAGAGTGATTGTTGGTGCTTTATGAAGGAGAAGAAAAAGTGAACCTTTTGGAGTTGTGCTTGGAGCTTGAGGATCTGAGATTTGTTCATCATTTGTTATCCTTCTGAGGTAAAAACCTTCCATCTTGCTAATCTATGATGTTAGATTTAGTTTTGGTATCATTTTGTGCTTTTTGAGTCCATGGAATGATTGTTAAGCCTCTTGATTCACTCCAGGATTGATTTATGGTAGATCTAGGGTTCTTTTGGTCCATTTGTCCATAAAAATGCAAGCTTTGAGGTGTTTATAGACTCATACATGTGTTAAGACCCTTTATTAAGTTCTTTTGAGGTATAGAACCCCATTAAGCCATGCATGCATGTAACGTTGCCAACTTTACATGATAAACCACCTTAAGGAAGTCAGATTTGAGTATTGGGTTAAAGTCTTAACCGATTAAGAGCTTAATGATGGAAGTTGGCCAAGCTGGGGAGTACATTAGGAGTACAAGTTGGTACGTTGCACGTAAAAGCCCCAAAGTGAGTACGTTAAGCGTACGAGCTGAGTATGCCCTACGTACTCAGTAGTGGGCTTCGGATTTGTGGGCTTCTCGGTATTGGGCCCATGTTGGACCTTAGTAGTCTTGGTCCTTGTTGGGCCATCAGAATCATGTTTTGGTCTAATGATATTTTATTGTAGTCTTTTGGTTGAAGGCTCGTGAAGGGATTTGGGCCCAATTTGGAAAATTAGGCCATATTTGGTGTAACACCTTGTTTCAATTTGTTTCCCATTTCGGGGTAGTGATCAAGGAGTAGATATTAGCAGACTTAGAACCCTTGAAGAATTGAGTTTGGGCTTATTTGGAGGTGGATGATGTAGTTTGGATGATCTGGGTATTCGGTTTGTGTTTTGGAACTCAGTGGTATCGGTAAAGGCGTTGGTTCGGATATTTTATGAATTTGGGATTTAATTTCAGTTGGTTTTCAGACTAAATATAGCTTATAGAAGTGTAGGGATTCTCGTTACCTTTTCATGGATATAAACAACGTCGAAAACGGATAAGGGATGCAAAAGTTATGACCATTTGAAGTTAGAGGGGTGTTGGGCCAAAACGGGTACGCATGGCGTACACGGGAAGTTGGACATGGGTCCATTTGGGATCGCCCTGTGTTCCCCAAGGTAACACGTTGCGTTCGTCAGGTCAGATGGAAACCTTAATTTAGGGTCTTGGACCCTATTTATACACCTTAACTCACCTTCGACCCTCATTTCCTTCAACCTTCATCCTCTCTAACCCTAAGAACGAAACCCTAGCCTCCATTTGATTATTTCTTGAACTTCATGGTGATTTTGTGTGTTTTTGGTGCTTGAGGAGGAAGAAGGAACTTCTTGAAGAGTCATTGCTTGACTTGGAGCTTTTGGATCCAGGCTTTGTGCACCTTGATCTATCTTCTTGTAACATCTCAAAAAATCGAGGGGTAAAAATTTCATTTTTAATATATATAGTTTCAACATCCATTTACATTTATCCAACATTAAGGTATTCCAAATTAAAACAATTTTCAAAGTAATTCCCAAAATCATAAGTTGCGGAAAAAAACATAGGTGTGTGCGTTGCGATCAAGCTGGGCCCTTCCCTTTCGAACCGGAAGTACCTAAAACCATAAACCACAAACTGTAAGCACAAAGCTTAGTGAGTTCCCAAAGTACGACATACCATACATAACCATGATCCAAACATATCAAACATATCCAATCAATCAATAAAAGTGCTATGTGTCAACCATAGTCTTGCCATTATGCCACGAGCTGCCTCGTGGTATTCCTTGCCAGGCCGGGAGCCACAACCCTGGGTCTTATAGACATGTGCCAGGATCCACCTCCGAGTCTTCCATGCAATCATCACAAAGACAACTAGCATACAATCTACACTACTTAACTAATTAACTTCCAGAGTTCAGACTCTGGTCTTGCATACAGTTTGCCAGGAGCCGCCTCCTGGTCTTTCATACAAACTGCCAAGGGTTACCCCCGGGTCTTCTAATAATACATAAACCAAATGGGTCGGCATTGGTTCCTTCAACCCATAGAACAGTAAGGAGACTCACCTCGAATGTAGAAGTTTACTGAAAGAAACCCCTAGCTGCTACCCTAACGATTCCTCCGAGCTATCAATACCAAGATAACACCAAATTAGCAATTGGGTTCCAAGCTATGATCCATAAACCATACTTGGGGTAAAATGACCATTTTACCCCTAACCCAACTTGAACCAAAACTGAGGCCCAAGTCCAAAAACCATAAAGGCCCAAAACCAAAAGTTCCACAAAGGCCCACTAATGGCCCAATTTTCCAAATTGGGCCCAAACCATATGGGCCTTATCCTAAAGCCCAAAAATTCCCTAAGTCCAACAGTTGATCTCAAATGGCCTAAAAGGCCCAAAGCAACAAAGCCCAAATAGGTAGCCCAAAACCGAATGACACCACAAGGCCCTATAAGGCCCAAATCAGCAAGACCCACATCCAAAGTTAAGTCCAAGCCCAACAACCAAAAACTCCACTGATTAGTCGAACACACAGCGTCAAAGGGCTGAACGCACGGCGTTCGTCGCCAGACAAATTGACAGGAACTCAAGACGGAATGTGTTGCGTTCCCAGGGGCTACGCACGATCAAGGCTAAGTTCCAAATTCTCATTCTAAGGACTTAATCCATTAAGTCCAATGTCTAGAACCCCAAAATAGTCCCACAACAATGACTTAACCCATAAAGTCGAAGGCTTTAAGCCTTTGCATGGTTTAAAGAAGTCTAACACCAAAGATGAACCCCAAAGGTCAAAATCACCCCAAAATATCTTAAAACTTCTTAATACCTTAAGACCTCAATCCAAACTTCCAGATCTGATTTCAGGGGACTTCTTACGTCATAAAGTTTCCAACTTTATGACTTAACATAACTCAATGGGACCCAAATCAAAACCCTAAGTCCCAAACTTCATCAAATGACTACCAAATCATGCATGGAAGGTTTATACCCATCAAGATCCAAACTTTATGACTCCATAACCTCAACAAGTACCAAATATGAAGCTTAAAGGTTCTGGAGTAACTACTACTCACAAGAACCACCTCAAAGGGACCAAAACCATAACAAAATACCACTTAGCTAGATCTACATGAAAGAGTTGTCAAGGTTGAGACTTTATACCTCCAGAAGATAGATCTAGGTGCACAAAGCTTGCATCCAAAAGCTCCAAGTCAAGCAATGACTCTTCAAGAAGTTCCTTCTTCTTCCTCAAGCACCAAAAACACACATAAATCACTTTGAAGCTCAAGAATCACTCAAATGGAGGCTAGGGTTTCGTTCTTAAGGTTAGAGAGGATGGATGCTAAAGGAAATGAGGGTTGGAGGTGAGTTAAGGTCTTTAAATAGGGTCTAAGACCCTAATTTAGGGTTTTAATATGGCCTGACGAAAGCAGCGCGTTACCTTGGGGAACGTAGGGCGTTCCCAAATTCACCCGCGTCCAAATTCCCGTGTATTCCATGCGTACCTCCCTTGTACGCCATGCGTACCCGTTTTGGCCCCACACCCCTCTAACTTCAAATGGTCATAACTTTTGCATCCCTTATCCGTTTTTAACATTATTTATATCCATGAAAAGGTAACGAGAAGCCCTACACTTCTATAAAATTTATTTAGTCTGAAAACCAACCGAAATTAAATCCAAAATTCATAGAAGACCGAATTATCAAATTATAATTATACCCTTGGCCTCCGAAGACACAATCGAACACTTGGATCACTTAAAACATAACACCCACACCCGAGAAGGGCCAAATTCTTCCTTCCCCAAGGCCCTAAGCCTCATGACCACTGAAGATTGGGTCGCGGCCCCGAATAAAGAAGCAAATCAGAAACCGAGTGTTACACTTCTGGAGGTATAAAGTCTCAACCTTGACAACTCTTTCATGTAGATTTAGCTAAGTGGTATTTTGTTATGGTTTTGGTCCCTTTGAGGTGGTTCTTGTGAGTAGAAGTTACTCCAGAACCTTTGAGCTTCATATTTGGTCCTTGTTGAGGTTATGGAGTCATAAAGTTTGGATCTTGATGGGTATAAACCTTCCATGCATGATTTGGTAGTCATTTGATGAAGTGTGGGACTTAGGGTTTTGATTTGGGTCCCATTGAGTTATGTTAAGTCATAAAGTTGGAAACTTTATGACTTAAGAAGTCCCTTGAAATCAGATCTGGAAGTTTGGATTGAGGTCGTAAAGTATTAAGAAGTTTTAAGACATTTTTGGAATGATTTTGACCTTTTGAGTTCATCTTTGGTGATTGGGCTTCATTAAGCCATGTAAAGGCTTAAAGCCTCCGACTTTATGGATAAAGTCACTTATATTTTGCTATTCTGAGGTTTTGGATGTTTTGCTTAAAGGATTCAGTCATTTAAATGACTTTTGGGTGGCCGACGGGAACGTCGTGCGTAACACTGGGGAACACCGCGCGTTCCGGCTATGATGCCCGTTTTTGGACTGGCGACGTACGTGGTGCATACAAGCCATGTACGTCGTGCGTACGTCTATCAGATGGGATTTGGGATTTTTGGATCATTGGACTTGGGGGCTTTTATTTTGGGTTTTGGTTGAGTTTTGGGCTTAATTGGTTGGGCTGAGGACTTTCTTTAAAGTTGTATTTATTTGATGGCTTGCCTTGTTGGGCCTTAGTGGGCCTGATTAGTTGGACCGTTTATGGATTAATGGATTGTTTTGAAACTCAATTGTAATTGGGTGTTGTTTGTTTGATAGCACGGGGTTTCTAGCGGATCTGCAGTCAGAGATTATTCGTGGGTTCGGCTGTCGAGGTGAGTTTTCCTCACTGTACTTACGGGTCGAAGGCACCATGGTCGGCCATTTGGTTTGATAACCTGATATTGCTGATATGTTAAGTATGGAATAGATATGCATGAGTATGCTAGTTATTGATATGTTAGTCTGGTAGATCTGTAGGACTACCTGTGATACTGTCTGTTTATATGTATGTGATATTATTTGTTATATGTTGACATATTGTGTGGGTTCGGTTGAGGTTGTACTGCTTTGTGTTGTAGCCAACAAACCCTGGAGTATGCCAAATATGAGCTGAGGGCCAGGGAGGGAATGCCAGACTCATATTGAGGACTCATGAGCATTCCAGATATGAGCTGAGGGTCGGGTACGACATGCCAGACTCATGCTGAGGGCTCAGAGCTGAGGGTTGGGTAAGGCATGCCAGACTCATGATGAGGGCTCAGTAGCATTCCAGATATGAGCTGAGGGTCGGGTAGGGCATGCCAGACTCATACTGAGGGCTCAGTATCATTCCAGATACGAGTTGAGGACCCGGTTAGTATGCCAGACTCGTACTGAGGTATTGAGAGTATTGAAGCAATCCAGAAATGAGCTGAGGTCCAGGTAGCGCATGCCAGACTCATACTATGGGCTCAGGGGTAATCCAGTCTTTTAGTTGTGGGCCCAGTACATGCTGTTGTTATTTATGTGCTATATGTTTGTGCGGTGGTATTTTGGGGGAAACACACTAAGCTTTGTGCTTACAGTTTTTTTATAGTTTCAGGTTCTTCAGATGATTTGTGGCAAGGAGAAGGCGTGACCGTACACATCCTCGGTTTTACAACGGATCGGATCATGGGAGACTCTGATTTTAAATCATGTTTTGGGGACAATGTTTTTGTAAACACTTTTGTTAATAAAGGGGTTGTTTTGAAAAGATTAAATTTGTTGAAATTTTTGTGATGTTACATTTGGGCTTTAGGTGATTATTTTGGAATTTGGGCTTTTTGGACAGTTGGTTTAGGCCTTGGCCTTGGAGCAAGTTAGGGAAAGGGTAAAAAGGTCTTTTACCCCAGTTTGGACTTTTAGTGTGATTCGGGACCCAGTTATTAATTGGATGTTATTTTGTGATTATATCGCGGGGATTTCAGTAGTCTAAGGTGAGTTTCCTCACTGGGTTTAACGGGTCGAAGGCACCAATGCCAACCCATGATTATTATGTTAGGATGCTAGAAGTCTACCTGACTCTTGCATGTGTTATGTGTTTGTATGTATATCGAGTGGGGCTCGATGTCGGTCGAGTCCCGATGATCGCGTTGTATGCTATTGTTTTGTGATTATCGCATGTGTTAGCATGATTATATGTTTATATGTTTATTATGTGTATCGGTCAGGGTCCGGTGTCAAGCGGGGCCTAATGAATGACAGATTTGTAATCCGAGCGGGGCTCGATGTCGGGCGGGGCCCGAGGCCGAGTGGGACTCGATGTCGGACGAGGGCCAGTATGTGTTTATTTATGTATGGTATGGGGTAATTTGGGGAACTCACTAAGCTTTGTCCTTAAGGTTTTCAGTTTATGTTTCAGGTACTTCAGGATCGAAAGGGAAGAGCTCGGGATGATGGGATGATTGCAGAGCACACACCACCTTTTTCCGCATTTTGAGATTTACTCTGATATGATATGATGTAGTGACATACTTTAGTCTATTTGGGTTATATGACAATGTTTTGAAATAACGTTTTATTTAAATTAAAAATGAAATTTTTGGGTCTTATTTTTGGGACGTTACAATGCAATTCACATACATTTTGACTGTAGATCCTGGATTTGATCTTCTTATCTCCTCACCATATGACGAAAGCTTTGCATAGTGCTCCATTACTGTTCCTTCAATTACTTCAATTGCATATTTCTTTGCTCTTCTACACTGTCCCATACTCACATCTATACCAAATTTCTCTTTAACCTCTTCCCTTAGCAGCCTAACACTAAATTTCTATTTCTATAAGAATTGTGTGGTGTAATGACTAGCAATCCAGGAATAGTTACAAAATTGATCCTAATTTGAAGTTTCTTGCACAGTTATGCTCAATTATGAGACTCTTAATCTCGAGGGACTTTTCTTCACTTATCCAAGAAGCCCACATTCTAAACTTGCATTACCCAGAACAACATTTAACTAAAAGTCTCCTATTATCGATATTTTGTAGCATAACTGGTAACCATTAGCAACAGCATAATTACACATCATTGTTGGGTTTTGAGCACTATAACACTCCTATGGTGCACATGCAACCCTAAATGCTTTGGATCTATGTTTTCTCTAATTATACATGCATTTTCTTTTTCCAAAGCATTCTCCCTAACTAGCATACAATTGAAGCTATATAATATAAAACTTAGTTTGGATGCTTACCTCTTGAGTATAGTAGAGTTCTTGACCTTTGAAAGCTTGAGCACCTCAAGTGTGATGCCTCTATTGGTTCACAAACACCAAAATGCAAGAGGAGGTTTTAGGAGAATAAGATGCTTGAATCCAAAGAGTGTGTATGTGTGTAGCCGATTTTGGCATATGGGGGGAACTATTTATAATGTGGCAAACACTAGGATTATACTTTGTAAACCCTAATGATCCATGACTTTTCACATTCTTATGCTCCATGGATTAACCTCCATGGACTATCCATGGATTATCTTATTGGTTTAGCCCAACCATTTAGTCATGGATCATTAGTCCACATTACAAAAATCATTGATTTACATAATCATTCCCCATATATTTAATTAGTCTCTTTTGATCACAAAATTAATTCCAAATTAATTCTTGACCAATACTAATTAAATAATATTAATATATTATACTTGTAATATATTAATAAATCACAAATAACTTTATTCTCAAAAATCCTTCCTAGCAAATTGCACTGGTGAAGGCAACCCAAAAAGGGACCATGCTACAATCGGGTCAAGTACATACCAGTTATAGTTATAGGCTTAGACACCAAATCCAACAGTCTCCCACTTGGATAAGTCTAATAACTATAGCTGCCAATGTAACTTCAGGATCTGACTTAGCACTCGTAAGCTTTCACAAACCTTTGCCAACTCTGACCCAGTCAGTGACGCATCCTTTAGATAAGTGATCATATACTCCTCTATTCTCAAGATATCAGCTAGACAAATACATGGAACAATGTCATACTCATTGTCCATCAGTTTGTTTCCCGATTTCTGATTTGTTTGACATAGAACATAGCTGAACACATCAATTTAGTTCTGATCGGGCCCGGCACATAAGTTTAAACAGAATCATCGAGGGGCCCAATATATCGCTTTTAATCCTCTTAGGATAAAAGGAACAGATAAACTTTGACATTATATGTTTGTACTAACTACTCATCAAATCATGCACAACGACACGTTTTATAACATCAAGTTACTGATGCGTTTGCGTGCCATCAATGCACAACCAACTCGTAGTCAACAACTCCTATATCTTGGTTTCAAGATTATATGATATTATCGTCTCACAATAACTCGTGATAAATTCCATGAAGTGATTCAGGTGAGCGCGGGTTGATCCAATACTCAAATCTTATTTCAGAAGTACTCATGAATGTTGTAGCAAACTGTTGTTATGCCTAACTCCTTAGACAATCTACAAGCAAACTCATGACAGTCTTCTTTCATACTTACTTCCAACGTATGATCGACTGTGGATAGTTTGAATAATAATAATAATCATAATTTTATTATTCTGGAAGTCAAAACATGCAAAGTGAAACAATAGTAAATAATTAGCACAAGACAGTAACTTTACTTATAAATAAAACTCCTTTTATTTAATCATCAAATGTCAAGTACAATTTAGCTATTACAAGTTTCTATTTATCTAACCACTAAAACTAATATCATCCGTTAGCCCAATGCCCCTTGCATGCTGCAAGTGCTTAACCCAAGTCAGTCCCTTTGTAAGAGGATCTGTTGGATTGTCCTCTGACGATATCCCATTTACCACGAGGTGCCCTTCTTCTACCTGATGTCTTATGAAGTGGTATTTTCTGTCGATATGCCTGGATCTACCATGATCTCTCGGTTCCTTGGTTAAGGTAACCGCCCCTTCATTATCGCAGAAAATCTCCATAGGCTCCTTTATGGATGGAATGACTCCAAGGTCTCCAATGAATTTTTTCAACCATATTGCCTCCTTCGATGCTTCGCTTGCTGCTATGTAATCTGATTCACACAATTATTCAGCTACAGTCTCCTGCTTGGAACTTTTCCATGTCACTGCTCCTCCATTCAGGGTAAACACCCAGCTCGACTGAGAGCGTAAATTATCTCTGTCGGTTTGGAAGATAGCGTCACTATACCATATCACTCTCAAGTCATCACTCCCACCAAGGGTAACGATCCAATCCTTATTCCTCCACAGGTACTTAAGAATATTCTTAACTGCAGTCCAATGAGCTTTACCAGGATTCCCTTGATATCTACTGACCATGCTCAAAGCAAAGGCCACATCAGGGCGAGTACAAGTCATGGCATACATGATCGAGCCAACTGCAGAAGCATATGGTATTTGACTCATCTCTGCTATCTCAGCTTCTGTACTCGGACTCTGAGTCTTACTCGGTTTGGTATTGCTTAGGATAGGTAGGTTACCTTTCTTGGAGTTCTCCATGCTGAAACATTTCAACACCTTGTCCAAGTATGTACTTTGACTAAGTCCTATTAGTCTTTTACTCCTGTCTCTCAATATCCTTATCCCTAGGATATAAGCAGCTTCTCCGAGGTCCTTCATAGCGAAACACTTCCCAAGCCAGGACTTAACCTCCTGCAAGGTTGGGATGTCGTTTCCTATGAGTAGTATGTCATCTACATACAATACCAGAAAGCTCACTATACTCCCACTAGCTTTGACATATACACAGGACTCATCCTCGCTTCTCAAAAATCCAAACTCTTTGACTTTCTCATCAAAACAAAGATTCCATCTACGAGATGCTTGTTTCAATCCCTAAATGGATTTCTCAAACTTACACACTCTATTAGGGTACTTTGAATTGACAAAACCCTCTGGCTGACTCATGTAAACATCTTCAGCCAACTTTCCATTAAGGAAAGCGGTTTTAACATCCATTTGCCATATTTCATAATCATGAAATGCAGCTATGGCCAACATAAGCCTTATACATTTAATCTTCGCTACTAGTGAGAAGGTCTCCTCATAGTCAACTCTCGGAGTTTGAGTAAAGCCCTTCGCAACCAGTCGTGCCTTATATGTGTGTACTTTCCCATCCATGCCGGTCTTCTTCTTGAAGATCCATTTGCACCCGACTGTCTTATGACCCGGTACATTGTCAACCAAGTTCCAAACTTGATTGTCATACATGGAATGAATCTCGCTGTCCATAGCCTCTTTCCATTTTGCAGACTCGGGGCCTGCCATGGATTCCTTGTAGTTGTTAGGTTCATCCAAATTTACAAGTGTGTTATCACTGATAAATGTATCACCTTCAGTAGTAACATGGAAACCATAAAACTCAGGTGTGTTTCTAACTCTATTGGAATGCCTCAGAGGTAAGGACTCGTCAATTGGATCAACCGGAGTTTCCTCCTCAAGTTGATTGCTAGTGTTTGAGGTTCCTTCACCGCTTGACTCTTGAAGCTCTTCAAGGTCAATTTGCCTCCCACTGTTTCCTTGGCCTATGAGTTCTCTCTCGCGAAAGATTCATCTCCTCGCAACGAAGACAACATTGTCACTCGGTCTGTAGAAGAGATATCCTAAGGATTTCTATGGGTAGCCGATGAAAATACATCGCTCACTCCGAGGTTCGAGCTTGTTGTGAGTTTCTTTTCTCACAAAAGCCTCGCAACCCCAAACTTTGATGTGGTCTAATGTAGGAACTTTCCTTGTCCACATCTCGTGAGGTGTTTTGGAAACCTTTTTGGTAGGCACTAGATTAAGGATATGGGCGCAGTATCTAAGGCATACCCCCAGAATGAGATAGGTAACGAAGCTCGACTCATCATCGAACGAAACATGTCTAGAAAGGTTCTATTGTGCTTCTCAGCCACACCATTAAGATGTGGTGTCCTAGGTGGCGTCAATTGTGAAACAATTCCACATTCCTTAAGATAGTCAAGGAAGTCGATACTAAGATACTCTCATCCACAATCGGATCGTAGCATCTATATCTTCCTGCCCAATTGATTCTCTACTTCTTGCTTAAACTCTTTGAACTTTTCAAAAGTTTCTGACTTCTGCTTGATTAAGTAAATATACCCATATCTACTATAATCATCAGTAACAGTCATATAGAAGCGGTTAGCATCCCTTGTGGCGGTTCTGAATGGTCCACACACATTAGTGTGTATGAGATCCAACAGACCTTCACCCCTTTCACAAGTACCAGTGAAGGGTGACTTGGTCATCTTTCCAAGTAAACAAGATTCACAAGTATCATCCGACTTTAAGTCAAATGACTCCAAAACTCCATCCTTTTAGAGTTGGGCTATGCGGTTCTTGTTGACATGCCCAAGACGACAATGCCACAAGCATGCTTTATCCAAATCATTGGAAGAATCAATATTTAACACATTATTTCCTAAATTATCTACAACCATCACAGTTTCATATATACCATTGCAAGGTAATGCTTCAAAATAAAATACACCATTACAATAAGCATAAATACCACCATTTTCATTATTAAAAGAAAAGGTAAAACCTTGTTTATACAAACTGTGAAAGGAAATAACATTTCTCGCCATATCGGCCGAGTAACAACCATTATTCAAATCTAAATTAAAACAATTACTAAGCAATAAAGAATGAACTCCAATATTGGTAACAGGCGATATTTTCCTATTTTCTATGATTAAGTTTATCTTCCCGTGCTCCACATCCCTACTTATTTTTAGTCACTGCAAATCAGAACAAATGTAAATACCACAACCTGTATCAAGGACCCAAGAATTAGCATGTGATGAGTTATTAGATTGAATAGTGTAAATACCTGCAAAGGAGGGTTTGATCTTCCCATCCTTTATGTCCTGCAAGTACTTGGGGCAGCTTCGTTTCCAGTGCCCTTTATCATGACAGTGGAAGCACTTTGCTTCCTTCGGGTTGGAAGAGGGATTAGCAGAACCAGCTTTGGTCCTAATTGAAGAGGATCCATCAAGAGAATTTCCTTTGCGGCTCTTGTAGGGGAACCTTCCTCTTCTTTCCCTTCCCATGTCTGGTTGCCAGAACAGGGGCAGAAGTAGGAGTAGACACAACTGACTTGCCTTTCAGGTTGCTTTCTGGAGTCCTTTCAGAAGGCCTTGAAGCTTGCTAAGAGTGACCTCCTCCTTGTTCATATGATAGGTCATACGAAGCTGATCATAACAAGAAGGTAAAGAGTGTAGAATAATATCAGTAGACATGACACCTTTGTCGCATCCCTCTCATGAGTAGTATGTTCAGCGATTTGTTCAGGAGTAGTAGTGGTGACATCAATCTCTTTGAGCTCTTTATCAAGGACATATTCTTTGTCCTCATAACGAATAGCCATCCTGATGTTTCGAATCCAGTCATTGAACTTCGAGCCATCAAAAATGACCCTCCCACATAGGTTCATGAAGGAGAAAGAGCCTGAAGGGATTGTGTTGGAAGCATTGTTTAGGATAGACATTTGTAAAAGAAGAAGAACAAAGTTTAGGTTAGATGATAATCGTTAATATTACACCCAATATGAAATATTAAAGCTAGGACCCAACACAATATTCTACAATTGCGAAGAGGGATGCCTTAATCCAAATGTAAAATATTTGAAGGTAGGTAAATGACGATTTACCAATTTCCACCAGGAAAAACGAAATAGATTATTAAGTTTTAATTGGACTTGAAACTCCTAGATCTTTGAGATTCATTGAACTTTTCAATGGCATGTTTAAATCTCGATTGTGCCCATCAAGTTTGTGACTGGGATGCCGAGGATCACAAAAAAGGACTGAATAACCATGCAAATTAACTTGGTACACCCAATGTTACAAATCACATAATCAATGTGTCGGTTAACCATACACGCTCCATTGATCTATGATTAACACCAAGTTACCCTTTGCCACACATTGTCAATCCCAAATTAGTGTGCTGGTTAACCACACACACTCCATTGATCTATGATTAACACCAAGTTACCCTTTGCCATGCATTGTCAGTCCCAGATTAGTGTGCCGGTTAACCACACACACTCCACTAACGACTTAACAAGGTGCAAAATGTAATTTCATGGATTAGCATCATTCACATTTTTCCTAAAGTAACTAAGATTGGGAATTTCATAAAAGTTTAGTTACTTTATATTTATCATTATACTTTTTAATGAAGGAGAATTAATGTCCTAGCCTACCCGTTCAGCTAACGACCCTCCACCAGTCAAGGAAGCGGTGGGTGAGAGTGGAAACCCATTAAACTACCATTTTATAGGAAGTAACCTTATACCCCCCTTATAGACCGGCTTCGTGAATGAGGCCTACTAACGATAAGACCGACTTTGTCTTATACATACATATATATATATATATATATATATATATATATATATATATATATATATATATATATATATATATATTATAAAGTATAAGGGTTGAATTTTAACTTTTAAAACTCTAGGGTTTGGAATTAAAGTTTCATTGATGAGACTTGTTGAGAGAAAAACTTAGAGACACACTTGAACAAACGTTAGAACAAGTAGTATTGCGGAATAGTTAATCTCGAAGGATCTAAAAGCTCAACAATAATATTAATAAGTTAGAGAGTTAGTTGCGGAAAAGTAAAGTAATAGAAATGACAGCAATAATTATATCAAGTATACACTTAAGTTGATTCATAACATGGAATGCATTCAAACCAAGTTAATAAGGAAGTTCAAACTTAGTGATTAAGTCACAGAAGACTTGCTTCGGAGAGAGGATATAATCAGTTATGTTCTAGTAAGAATTGAGAGTAAGAAGTGATGCGTAGATAGAGGGATAGAAAAGATAACTTCAGAGAAGTGTATTCATAATAGATAGATGCGTGTAAGTGTGTTTGAATACAAAGAGAATGAGCTCTATTTATAGAGACTCACGATGTACACTAGATTACCTCTGTAAGAGTAGCCATGCAAGGCATACTGGACAAAAGAGAGTGTTACAATAAAAGATAAGTAAAGTAATCTAGTTAAGTGACTGCGGTAGGAAGAGACTCCGGTTGCGGTTGCTGATGAAGAAGTTGATTGCGGGTGCTGGATGGATGCGGTAGCTGAAGAGGTTGCGGTAGCTGAAGTTCAAGAGGGTCACTTTTTATGATTCAACAATTTCCCCCTAAGTGACCTCTTTAACTTCTGATCAGTTATCAAGTTTGAGAAACTTGATCAGGATCCACCAAAACTTCCTGATGTTTTCCAGCCAGATGATTCTTCTTAAGATCTCGAACTTGACTTATGTGGTAGTGTGCTTCGATCTTTCAACTGCGGTTCGGCAGATGTCAAGTTGCTTCTTGGTGAGGCGATGCATGGCAGTCATTGGAATGAAGTATTTGACATTATCGATCTTCCTTTTGAAAATGACTCCAAGTTCAGGAAAGTTGGTTGCACCTAAGGATCTTTCTTCATAACCTTCGGTAGGCATCGGTGCAGGATCGAGAGGTGGTAGATCAAACTTCTTGGCAATAGTGGGGTAGATGTCTACGTCGATTTTGGCAAAATCGCAGACAGTTTCCTTCAAAAAGGTATTGGCCCTTTCAAGCGCAATCTTCATCTTCGGGTGCTTTTCTGACTTGTTCTGAAACACCTTAGCAATGAGAAAGACTTCTTTCGGATTCATGCAAGGGAAGTCAGCTTGGGTGCGGACGTAGTCATGTTCTCTTCTGGTGAGGGTGTACTGGATGAAGTCAGCCTTCATGAACTTCCGAAGTTTGTAGTTCTTGACTGCGGATGGTCTATCGTTAGACCATATTTTCTCAATGGGAGAGGCATACTTAGCATAGAAAAGACTAAGTCTCTCGAATTCCATTGGCAGTCTCTTGTGGTCTGGAAGTCTGCGGTCGAATGGCTCAAAAACTGTGAAGTACTTAGCATTTGGGGAGATTGGAACATCCCAGTAGCCATCCGAAGGAGGTTCAGCATATGTGAGGTGAGGTCTGTAATCTTCATCCAGCAGTCTGCGGTGAGGATTGATCCAAGAGTTGATCAAGGATTCGTCCATGACCGTGTCAAAACCGCATTCTCTCCATATTAGCTCAGCCAGTTTGGCTGCCTTCCAATCTTTCTTCCTTTGGGTGGTGGCAGGAGAGTCAGTTGAGCTTGGAGAGGACATATGCTCCACCAGATTTTTAAAGTGAGGAGGGGTCTCTGGCTTGTTAGGAGTGTTCTCCTTTTGTGGTGAAGTATGAGGAGGTGGAGTATGGTGAGTTGGTTGCGGTGTAGGAATTTTTTCTGTGATGATGGGGGGGCTCTGATGTTGAGAGATTGATTGATCGGAGTGATGGACTTCTTCTTCACTTCCCCCTCTTGAAGAATGCAACGGAGGAGCTTCCTCAAGCCATTGTTTAAGGCCATCAACCTTGGCATAGACTTCTTGAAATTGAGCTTTGAGGGCTTCTGCCAATTGTTGATTGTTGGGGATGGAGGGGTTGAAGAGCAGCCTGTGAATCTCTTTGGTGAGTTGAAGGATTTCAGGATCGTGGAATTTGGAGGACAGGGATCCTTGCAGTCTATTTATGGTGGCTTGAAGAACTGAGATAGTGGACTCATATGCAGTGTGAGTCTCATCTATCAGTTTTTGAGACTGAGTGGCTTGATCCCTAATGGCTGCTTGGAGATCTTTCTTGATTGCGGTCACCTCAGAGATGAGGCGTTCCGCAGCAGCCATAAAGTCCTTGTGATCTGCTTTGCGGTTGTTGTCAAGGGACCGGATCCCCATTTCAACTTTAAGAGAAATTCTCTCAGCAGCCAAGCGCTCTATTCGTTCAATCAGAGACTGCGGCCCTAGGGTGTCTTCTGGTTACGGTTGAGTTGGCTTGACCGCAGCTAAGATTTGATCGACTTTTGCTTGTAAGCTCAGAAACTCCTTTCTCGTGACCGCATTCTTCTTCCTTTTCTTCTTTTCTTTGGGTTTAGAAGTTGAATGGTGAGAGCCACTGGATTCCTCTTCTTCATCGAACATCATGAGGTCATCATCAGAAGGGTTGGGCTTATTTACCTCCTGAATGTCTTCATCATCAAGACCGAAGGTGGGAGCAGAACTGACCTCTATTGCGGTTCCTTCATCTTGTGATTCATGAACTGTTGGAGTTGGAATTGGATTTGGAGTTGGAGTAGGAGTTGGAGTTACTCTGGAGGTACCTGCACCTTCACCAGTTGCTTGAGCTTTGAGGATTGTCTCAGCCATCTCGGTCATCCAGTCTTGAACTTTGAGAACGGTGGCTACGGTCTTGGCATTATTTATTGCATCTGCCCAATACTTAGCCACTGACTGGATTTATTGCTCCTTCTGTTGTTGTTGCTTGATCTGTTGCTCCTTGCGGGCTTGGAATGCCCTTCTGAAAGCGGCATATTTCTTTATTTCTGACTCGGTTACCGGAGTGTAGCGTAACCATGAGTCGTTTGATTCATCGCCGTCAAATCCATGAAATCGCACCGAAGTGTCGTTCGGGTCCACGGATCCTTGCACGTTTGTGCTCACCGTGCCTAAACCACCTGCTGCGGATGTAAGCATAGTAGGATTTCCTGAGCTTCCTTGGTCTCCTTGACCCGTGGTCAAGTTTGGCCTCGGCTCAGTTCTGTCATGGGCAGAAGAAGTGCCCTGCGGTTGGGAAGGTGTTTGTAGTGTATGGGTGACATTCAAAAGGATGGAGTGCAACTCCTCAGGGGAAAAGAAATGCAGTCGGGAAGACCTGGAGACCTTAGGGCGTGCACCAGTGTCATCCTCTTGGGAGTGAACTGGGGGGGAGTCTCCATGATGTTGTGAATCAGACTCGGTTTCTGAGTCTGATTGGAAAATGATGGTGGTGTTGAATGGGTCTGCGGCCACCCCAAGGACTACCAGAGCCTTTTGAGAGGCTTCAGTATCGGTCCGGTCATGCATTTGGCCAGAGGTATCTGTTTTTCTTTTCTTAAGGATAGCAATTGGTTGCCTATCCTCATCAGAATCACTATCAGGTGTGGTTACGGTGGGTTTGGTTTTCCGTTTCTTGGTGGGTGCGGTTCGTTTGGGAGCATCCTTCTTGGGAGTTCTTTGTTTCTTCTTGGTGGCCAATTGCTTTCTTCTTTGAGAAAGATTGGAGAGAGTAGTGGAAGAAGGGACTGCGGTACCTTCAGGGTTAATGATTATGGATGGGTTCTGAAGAGGCGGGGTAGGAAGGTATTGGGCAATACCTTCCGTAGCCTCAATATGGTCTGAGACATCAGCAGTATCAAGACCCAGAGAAGAAAGAATATGGGTGGGAAGTCTTCTAATATGTCCAAAAAGAGATTGATCATAAGATGGATTGTACCTTTTAAGATCCTTAGTGACAAAGAAATTGATGTCACTGCCCATGTCGATTCCTTCATCCGCATGAAGGTCTGAGATGCAGAGTGACCAGAACCTTGCAAAGGTGAGCTCGGTTGGGTTCTCCCTTGGGTTCTCCTTGGGAATGTATTGTAGAAAGTTGTCCTATAAGATCTGCCCGTAGTTTACATCGTGTCCTGTGAATATGCTCCATAACAACTCTAGAAGCTTCAGTCCCATATTGTCTGTGCCTCCGGTTCTGCCGGATAGACTGCGGATGACGAAGTGGAAAACGAATTGCCACACCGCAGGCAATTGGTTTTTCTTGAATTCCCTAATCCCCTTAATCTTCTTCTGGTATCCCATTTGGTAAAGAGCAGAAGTGACGTCTGTCATGGAGGGGGTGAATCTTTTGAATTGGCAAATAAATCTCAGCCACATAATTATGAAACGGTTTAAAAAAGTTTTTGAGATTTTACCAAAAAGGGATTTGCATTTAATGAAATGTCAGACGTGCATCAACACATCAGGTGATAGAGTGGTGAGGGGAAAGGAAGTTGTAACGGATGGGACGTTCTAGGTAAGCGGAAAAGACAAATTAAGGATGTGATTATGGAAAAACGTTCTTTTTGTCATCATACCTAAAAATAGGTATGACACAAGGTTTATTCAAAAAGAGAATGAGACAGTTTCTCAAGGAAATGTTTTTTTTTTGTTATTTAATGTTTTATTTAATGAAGGATCATTAAATAGCACACAAAGATTCAAGGGTAGATGAAACAGTTGAGAAATTATCAACGTGATTGCGGATGGAAACTTTATTGCGGATGACTAGGTGTCATTGCGGATGAACAAATGTCAAATGTCATTGAGGATGAACAAATGTCAAATGTCATTGCGGATGAACCAATGTCATTGCGGATGGTTATATTTATGACTGCAGTAGAAGAAACTGAGGAGAGCACTTGTACAAAAGGTTAGTAATAACAAACAATAAGGACCCATGAAAAATAAGTATGATATATGGTTGCGGTACCTAGACTGCGGTACCAAAACCATCTATCATAAGTAACTTTCAGTTAGAACCGCAACGGAGACCAAGGATGGTCTGCGGTATCTATCAATTCAAAAAGAATTACGGGTCGGGATTCATCATTCCTAACATTTGCAGGAAGGTGTTAAGTTTTGTGGAGTCGAGCGCTTTTGTGAACACATCAGCAATCTCTTCATGAGTATGGACAAACATGAGTTCAATGTTACCTTTCAAGATGTGGTCTTTGATGAAATGATACCGTAGTTCAATATGCTTAGTCTTTGAGTGCTGAATAGGATTATGAGAAATAGCAATAGCACTTTCAGAGTCACAATATATCCGTATCCGCAACATTCTGTATCCATAGTCCATAAGTTGTGTCTTCATCCATAGGACTTGTGAACAACAGCTGGCTGCAGCCACATATTCAGCTTCTGCGGTAGACAGAGATACACAACTTTGTTTCCTTGAAGACCAGCTGACGAGTCTTCCACCCAAAAATTGACATCCTCCTGAGGTACTTTTGCGGTCTAATCTGCATCCGGCGTGATCCGCATCTGTGAAATCTTGCAGGCTGAATTCATTGCCTGCGGGGTACCGTAGACCAAGAGATTTGCTTCCTTTCAGGTACCGTAGTAACTGTTTGGCTGCGGTCATATGTGACACTTTCGGGTCAGCCTGATACCTTGCACATACACCAGTTGCAAAGACAATGGCTGGTCGGCTTGCGGTGAGGTACATTAGAGAGCCAATGATACCTCTATAAGTCTTGTGATCCACAGGTTCTCCTGAAGGATCAGCAGAGATCTTATAACCGAAGGCCATGGGGACCTTAGCCGAAGAACAATTGTCCATAGAATATTTCTTTAACAATTCGGTGGTGTATTTCTCTTGATGAATGAATATCCCTTGCTGAACTTGTTTCACTTGAAGCCCTAGAAAGAAGTTAATCTCTCTATTCATGCTCATTATGAACTTGTTGGTCATGAGCTTAGCAAATTCATTCACCATTTCTTGATCAGTTGATCCGAAGATGATGTCGTCCACATATATTTGAACGAGCATAAGGTGGTTACCATTTGCTTTTCTAAATAACATGGGGTCAATCACTCCTCTCTTGTACCCGGATGAGACAAGGAATTCAGAAAGAGTCTCATACCATTCTCTTGGGGCTTGCTTCAGACCGTAGACTGCTTTTTCAAGCTTGTAGCAGTGGTCTGGGAATTCAACATTTTCAAAACCTGGAGGTTGCTGAAGGTAAACCTCTTCTTTTGATTCTCCATTGAGAAAGGCACTCTTAACGTCCATTTGGTGTGCCTTGACGTTCTTGTGGGCTGCGTATGCTAGGAAGATCCGGATAGCTTCCATGCGTGCTACCGGAGCATACGTTTCATCGTAGTCAATGCCTTCAAGTTGACTATACCCCTTTGCAACTAGCCTTGCCTTGTTTCTGACTACCGCACCAGATTCATCCAGCTTGTTTTTGAACACCCATCTAGTGCCAACAATGGTGTGACCACGTGGCTTCGGAACGAGCTGCCAAACTTTGTTTCTTTGAAATTCTTCTAGCTCTTCTTGCATTGCATCTATCCAGTCTGGTTCGAGCAATGCTTCTTTGATCGTTCTGGGCTCTACCGAGGACATAAATGCTGAATAGTGGCAGTGGTCAGATAGGTCCTTGGAAGATCGAGTCTGGATACCTGCGGATGGGTTGCCAATGATTTGAACTGGTGGGTGGTCCTTCGTCCATACGTGTAGACGGGGCTGCAAATGATCAGCAGCTGCGGTAGAGGGAATATCTTGAATATCAGAAGAATCTGCGGTTGGAGATGGCAGTTCCCCCTGGACTTGAGAACATCCTGCTGAGTCATCTTGGTTTGTTGGAACGAGAATGGAATTTTCTTGAGCAGTTAGAAGAGGTTCCCCCTGGATTGCGGATGGGAGTTCCTATGGAACCTGAGAATGTTCCCCCTGGACTGCAGATGGGAGAGTGATAATCCTTGGATCGGTTCTCGTGTCAATGTTCTCTATGATTTCATCATCCAAATCCGAAGATACGTTTGATGGTAATGATTCTCTCCGGATAGAAACTTGAGCAGCATCAAGTACTGGAACCTCGACGGTTGTTGCTAGATCCGGAGTAGAGCTTTCCCCCTCAACCGGAGAGGTGAAAGTATTGAGAGATGCTACTTCAGATAGAGATGGTCCAGAAACATCAGCGTGTTGTTGTTGAGCTGCGGGTGACACAAGAACTTCGGATAGTTTCGCCGTTTCAACAGGATCGAAAAGATCGTCATAATTGACTTCAACTAGATTTAAAGGACCTGAAGAGGCAGGAATATCGATTTCCATGATTGCGGTGGTTTCAGTGGATGGAGGGGCGTTGCGGATGTGAGAATCATCAAATTTCACATCGATGCTTTCAATGATCAGCCTTGTACGTCTGATGAGCACTCGATAAGCAACCTTGTTAGTGGAATAACCAAGGAAAATGCCTTCATCAAACTTCGATGCAAACTTGTTAAGCTGATCTCTGTTGTTGATCACGAAACATCTACACCCAAAGATATGAAAGAAGCGAACATTTGGCTTGCGGTTGTTAAGGCCCTCATATGGTGTTTTATTGAGACGTTTGCACACAATGCTTCGGTTTTGAACAAAGCATGCGGTGGCTACAGCTTCAGCCCAGAAGTAGAGAGGAAGGTGTGCGAAGTTGAGCATAGATCTGGCTGCTTCTACTAGATTGCGGTTCCTTCTCTCTACTACCCCATTTTGTTGCGGTGTGTAGGGAGCTGAGAAGTTGTGAGAGATGCCCTTGGACACCAAGAAACTGTTGAGGAGATGATTAGTAAATTCGGTTCCATTATCACTACGGATCCTTCTTACTGGAAGCTTGATCTGAGTTCGATCTCTTTGATGAAGTTGATGAAAATCTACGGTGTTTCTGACTTGAGTCTGAAGAAGAAGACCCATGTGAACCGTGTAAAGTCATCTACAATAACCAGTATGTATTTTTTATGATGGAGACTGGCTACGGTAGATGGACCACAGAGATCAATGTGCAATAGCTCCAGTGGTTCAGAAATTGAAGAGTCCATTACTAGAGGGTGACTTGCTTTGGACTGTTTACCACATTCACAAGCCGGACAAAGAGTATTGTTGCTGAATTTGAGGATAGGGAGACCTCTGACTAGTTCTCCTGTGACCAAGTTGTTGATGTACCTGAAGTTGAGATGAGCTAGCTTGCGGTGCCATAGCCAGCTGACTTCGGATACAGCTTTGGACAGGAAACACAACTGCGGTCTGCCAATGATCAGAGAGACATCCAAAGGATACATGGTACCTTCGGATCTGGATTTGATCAGATAGGTGTTTCTGTCACTAGTCATTACATATCAGAACTGATCATCAAATTCAACCCGATGTCCTGCCTTACATAGTTGGCCTACACTGATGAGATTGTGTTTAAGGCTTTCTACATAGGCAACCTTCTGAATAGAGAAATTCCCCGTAGTGAGAACACCGTAACCTCGGATGACCCCATTCGCATTGTTGCCGAATGTGACATTTCCACCATTGCATATAGGCCTGAAATCCCAAAGGTATTCTAACCTTCCGGTCATGTGCAAGGAGCAGGCACTGTCAATTAACCATTCTTCTTCTTGTTCCTCCTTGCACAAAGCCTGAGAATTACACGGTTAGTTTAGGCATCCAAACTAGTTTGGAGCCTGGGGCAATTGGTGAATTGCAGAATGATGCATGGACCGAGGTTGCAGGGATGGGTCTCTTGTCAACTTTTAATCCTAGTCCTGGATGTTTGTGCAGAATTGGAGTGTTGTGAGTTTTAGAAAAAGTACGAGGTTTCTGACTCTGACTAGATTTGACATAGGATGAATCCTTTTGACAACTATACTGACATTTACAAAAAGAGATTTTGTCTTTTGATCTGACACTATGCTTGGTCAGCGGTCTATAGGATGAATTGGACTTGTTACCGGTCCGAGGTTGGTAATCCCTGACATGAAAGTTGTTGGATTTTGAAAAAGTTTGTTTTTGAAAAGGTTTAGCACGTGCAAATCTTTGAGTCCTTTTTGGTGGATTTGGTAGAATACCCTTCCATTTGTTGAAATTTTGACGTGACTTTGAAAGTGTTGGAGTGGGTAAAATCCCTTTCCATTTAGGATCATTTGAGGAATAGACCTGAAAACCATTGTTTTGAAAAGACTGAACACCCTTTTGGATTGTGTCAGAAGAAGTAGGTATAACTTTTGAAGCTGGACTTTCCCTTTTGTTTGTTTTCTTGGTGGGAGAGTTTTTTGAAAAGTAGTGTGAGAAAACAAATTTTTCTGGACTCTTGGACTTTGGAATTCTGACATGCTTCTTATTTTTTGAAAAAGTGTGTCTATTTGTGCCTCGAGATCTAATTTCCTCTTTGAAGGCCTTTTTGGCCAAGGATTTTGGTGAACCGCAGTCATTGTTGTTCAACTGCGGTTTCCTAGAATTCTTAGAATGATTTTGAAAACGTGGGCTTGAGTCATCCGAACTTGAAGATTCTGGGGTCTGTGAGCATTGACCCACTTCAAAATTCTCTATAGGTAATTCATGATGAATCGCTTGAAGGGTCACGGTTCCTTTTACTGAGGACTGCAGTAGTGAAGATTTGACTACTGCAGAGTAAGTCTTAGTTGGGACTTCAGTGGGACTCTTGAGGGACTTTTGACTATAGTGTGAGACACTGCGGTCTGAGGGCAGAGATGGAAAGTCTTTTGAGACTTCGGGGCCCTCAATGACAAATTCTTCATCAACTACGGATGAGGTTTGAGAATTTGGGTAAATGGTGCCACAGATAGGAATTTGATCACTTGTGTGACCCAAAACCTCAGGCATAATTTCCTCAATGACACAATTATTGCTTAGATTATGGAGTCTACCGAAGTGAGTTTTGATGTCTTCGGGGAAGGTCTTTTCATTGACTGGGAAATGAAATTCTCGGTCTGGAGGGACATTCAGTCTGTCTTTGTTGAACCGGGGTGAGGAATCCATTGCGGTAGGATATCCATTTGACCAACCCCAATTGTATGTATTGTCCACAGTGCCATTATTTACCAAATTTTCAATAGCTTCACTTTCATTGAACAATTTTTCGACTAAAAGATTTAAGCGTACAATTTCACTATGAGCTAAATCTTTCTGGTTCAAAGCTATTTCTAATTGTGTTTCACTCAGCATTCTTGCATCTTTCTTTAACTCTAAGTCTTTTTCTAACATAGCCATTTTGAGTCTTTTGTTATCCAGGCGTCCTCTCACATGGAACATTTCTTGGGACGCAATGTTCTTCTCATCTAAGGCTTTGTTATAGTCTGTAAGGATGGCAGCACAAGTGTCATTAAGATCATCTATCTATGGTTGACAGTCATGCATGCTATAGTTTAGAGTTTGGATCATGAGTTTTACCTGTTCGACGATGCTTAGAGTTCCATCCTTTGCCATGTAGCAGTAGTTCTTTTCCAGCTTTGTAGACTCATCATCATCCACAGTTGCCAGCATGCAGATTTTCCCTTTTCCTTTGACACTGCTGATGGCTTCATCTTCATCTCCGGATGACCAAACTTGATGGTCTCTTTTGACATGGGCTACGTATGCCCTTGCCTTTTCATTATCTTCCAACTCTTGAGCCATTCTAAGATAGAATGCTCTGTCTTTTACTACATTGGCCTTACAATCTCTTGCAAAGTGAATCTCTTTGTTGCATTTGTGACAAATCACAATATCAGTCTTGTCTTCAGAGGTAGTACCTGAGTCAGTCGTTGGAGTAGACTGCGGTACCTCCTTTGGTTGAGTATTTTGAGATTGCAGTGGTGGATGAGAACCTTTTGGATAACGAGAATGATTATTTTGTGGACTGAAGTTACGGTTGAATGGAGGTTTGTTGAAATGTTGATTCTTGCGGTAGGAAGGAGGTGGTAGACGGTTGAACTGTTGGCTAACCAGAGCAATAGCCTTCTGAAATTCTTCTTCATCATCATACTCTGAATCTGCTTCGTATGACTGCGGTGGAGTGTCATACGAGGAAGAGTAGGATGACTGCGGTGGGGCTTGTGCTATGAGAGCAAGTGGTCCTCCTAAGTCAGCACAGTCTTTGAGTACGGTAGATTCTTGCGCTTGCAACTCTCCATAGAGCTTGTAGAGTGACAAAGAGTGAATCTTTCTATCGCCCTGGACTATCATCTTAGCCGTAGTCCAATTTCATCCTAAACCATTAAGAAACTGAAGATTTGTTTCATGGTTACTGCGGATGGTGCCCGCATTGGATAACTTGGTGACTATCAGGTTGAACCTTTTGAAGGAATCTTCCAAGCTTTCGCCGGTATGAGCTTTGAATTTGTTGAACTCATTGAGTGCGGTAGTAAGTTTCTTGTCTTGTGCTTGTTCTGAGCCTTCGTACAGATTCTTGAGAACTTCCCAGATCTCTTTTGCTGATTTGCAATTTATGATAATATCGAAGTTGTCAGGAGCAACTCCACAGGAGATTTCATAAAAAGCAACAGCATCATTTTCCATTTTATCGAGATCATCCTTGGTGGGACGGCTCATGACTGGTTGTCCTCCTCCTAGTCTGGTTGTAGCGCCGTCAGTTTGGACTGGTGTAAGGACTGGGACATGAGGTCCTTCTTCTACGGATCGCCATACATCTCTACCAAGTCTCCTTAAGTATCTTTCCATTCTTTGTGACCAGTGATGATATTCATTTGCTACCAGTATTGGGGCTCGGTTAGAACCACCAACACTGTTGGAAACGTTCAGAGATAACGATTGTGCCATTTGAAATTGTTTTTTTTTAAGAAATGAGCATTAGTGGTATAGAAGGCCCTTTGAAAATCAGAGTTCCGTTTTCAAAAAGCAACCACTATGGCTCTGATACCAATTGTTGAGAGAAAAACTTAGAGACACACTTGAACAAACGTTAGAACAAGTAGTATTGTGGAATAGTTAATCTCAAAGGATCTAAAAGCTCAACAATAATATTAATAAGTTAGAGAGTTAGTTGCGGAAAAGTAAAGTAATAGAAATGACAGCAATAATTGTAAGGGTCGAATTGTTGTAATTAGTCGAAGTATGTTTTGGACTCTTCGAATGTTTTGTAATGTATTTTACTAGGGCGCTTTTATTCGAAGCTTTAGAGTCATTGCCTTAGTATATTTTTTGTATGCTTTTAGTTCCCTATAAATAGGGTTATTTACTAGAGTTAGATAAGAACTTTTACAGACTTGTCTACTACACTCTGTAAAGAATTCGAAAGCATAATAAAGCATAACAAGATCATATTTACATCCTGTGTTCAAATCTCGCATTCTTACTTGAATTCATACTCTGATTAATTCATTACTCGATTCATTGTTTCATCAATTGGTATCAGAGTAGGAATCATATCTCTGATCTGATTTTCACGCTGTTCAAAAAGTTTTTGAATCAACTTTTTGATTCAAAAGTTTCCGCACTTTTTGAAAGTGAAAAATTGTCAAGATCTTAGTCTGTGATTCGATTCTGCATTTGAATTGTTGAATCGAGTGTTATTCTCATCAATTCGATTTGATTCATCTAGTTTGTTTTCAAATTCCCAAATCTTTTCAAACTTCTCAAAATCTTCTTCCGTACAACAATGGTGAGTTTCAATCTTAATTCGATGACCTCATTTTCTCATCTGCTAGGTTCATCAACCAAAATTCCAATGCTAATCCCTGAATACTATGATCAGTGGGCTGATCGTATGCAGGATTATCTGAATGGTCTGGATGAAGAATTATGGTCATGTATCACTGGAAATGTCAATGTTCCAGTGAATGTTCAACCAATTGGATCATCTTCTACAAATTCTGGAGTTGATAATCAAACTGATCGTCTGAAGAAACTGGAGAAGAGTTGTATGAGGGAACTGCGAGGTGCATTACCTCCAGTTGTGTACAATTACGTTAGGAGTTGTACAACTGCAAAGGAAATCTGGAACAATCTGAAAGATAAATTTCAAGGAAGTGAGAAGACAAAGATCAATTCTAGTTAAACAGTGTTTGGTTGAGTTGAAAGACTTCAAACAAAAAGAAGGAGAAACAATTGAAGTTTACTATGATCGTCTGAACGAGTTAATCTATCGTTGCAATCGCTATGGAATTACCAGGACTTCAATGGAATTTAATCTCATCTTTGTAATGGGGCTTCGAAAAGAATGGAGAAGTGTAAGTATGATGGTGAAGAATCAGCAAAGTTTTGATACATCAACTCTCAATGATTTGTACAATCAGTTGAAAACACACGAAATTGAGGTAAATGAAATTGCTGAGGAATCGAAGTTGAATTTGGGAGGTCCATTAGCTCTTGTATCAAACATTTCTGCGAAAGAAGCTGAAAATGGTGATTCTGAGGAAGAAGAAGGATTCATCATGAATTCGGATAATGAAGCAATAGCATTTTACTCGAATAATCGTGTCAAGAAATTTTTCAAAAAGCCGTTCAATTCGAAGACTAAGCTTGCTGAGGTGAAAGGAAATTATGTGAGTAAAAATGTTGTTGAGGAGAAAAAGAAAGTTGAGAAGCAAGATTCAAAGATAGCTGATGGAAAGGGTGAGAAGAAGCTGAAAGGTGATGCTGGAATAGATTGTCATTATTGCAACGGTGCGAATCATCTTGCAAATGACTGTATGCTTCGAAAGAAGGATGAGAGGAAGAATAAAGTCAAAGTTGAGGCATACTATGCAGAGAAGCTTGAGGTAGTTCGTGCTAAAGCAAAGAATTTGTCACTGGTTGCAAAGGGTGAGCATGAGGATGAAGATGGAACTTATCAAATCTGGTCATCCGGGTCAGACGATGAAGAAATGAGGAATCCAGCGCATGGAGCTTTGTATGCGAAAATGGAGGAGGACTCAGATGATGAGGAATTCGAAGTGAGGGGACGATGCTTCGTATCCAAAGCAGCTGACAAATCTCCAATGACAACAAAGGTACGTAAAATTCTCGAATCCTTTAATATTCCTACTCATGCTTATGATTCTGAACTAATTTCTTTTGATGAGACGGTTACTTATTTTGATTCAATTGTTGTGTCTGCTAGCAATGAGGCCAACAAGTTGTCAATGGAGTTGTTAGAGGTCAAAAAGAGATTAGACATGAAAATAAGCAAAATTGAATGTTTGGAATTACAAATGATAAATATAATGTGTGACAGGGATAGTTTATCGAGTGATGTTAAACTTTTGCTAGCACAAAGAAACATTTATTGTAATTCTGCTAAACGTCTTTATAGCAAATTAACTGATTTACATCATTCATGTGATATAAGTAAAGAGCAACATAGAAAATTACTACCTTTCCTAGCATTCGAAAGAGCCAAGGTAGATAATATTTCGTATGATTGTGAGCTAATAATAGCTTATTTTGACAGAGTTCATGATGATAGATATAAATATGGAATTGTCAAAATTGATGAATGTCTTGATGCGAATGAATTAGTTAACATGGTGAATGATACTTTGACTAAATCTGAACAAATTTAAATTTTGAAAAAGACTGAGAATTCAACATCTGATTCTCAATCTAATTTTGCTGATATTGAAGATAATTCTGACAATATTAGTGAAATTAGTGAACTTGAAGATGTTGATTGTTCTCAGTTGTCTGTTGTTAATGTTGCTTCAACATCTAAAGGAAAAGAAAAAGTTAAGGATTTGATGGTTGAAAATGAAACTGATATACCCTCAACTTCGAAAGTTTATGATATGAACTTCGTGGATCTCAAAGACAGCCAAATTGATGATAGTGATGATGAAGATGAAAAGAACATTTCGAAGGCAAAGAAATCGTCAAAGGAAGAAGAAACTCCTCGAATTGTGGTTGATCAGGTGTATGGTGATACACAAAAGTCCGAAAAAGTGATGAATGAAAAAGGTGAACACTATCTTGAAACGAATTCAGTGGTTTATCCAAATTTCAAATGTACAGATGATGTCATTTTTCCAAATCAAGTTTTCGTAACTACTGGAAATGTTGAGAAAATCAAACCAGAATTAAAGAAGTTAGTTGAAGAGGATAATTCAAAAACAACTGCTGAAGGTTTTTTCGCAAATCAAAGCACAGTTGAAAACAACTTAACAAAGAATTCATATGTTTTCCAACGTCAAAAACCACAAAGAAAATGGGTTGAAAAATCAGAAATTGAAAAAGAGAATTCAAAACAAGTTGAAAAGGAATGTGAAAAAGTTGTCAAATTAAACTCCAAGGAATTCAAAGATCAAATTGACAAATTTTCGAAGGAAAACAACATTTCAAAAAGACAAGCAAGAAAGAAAATATTTTGGCAAAATGTTGAGTCTCAAAAGATGTCTGAATCACAATCACCCAAAAATGTTTTCAAAGCTAAAAATTCATCTTTTTCAACAAAACCTCAACATTCATCTCAATCAAATCATTCAAAGTCTGAAGTGAATAAACAACCAAGGTTTTCGAAAGTTTCAAAAACTAATATTTCAAGAAAATTTTCAAATAACTCAAAACCAAATAAAAAATTCTTTCAACGTCAACATTTTAAATCAACAGTTGATACAACATATGCTAAATCTTTTATAACAAATCCAAAAGTTGATTTTGTTCCTAAAAAGCCAAATTTTCCAAATCAAACGAAGAAAGAAACTATGAAAACTTCACGAGAAAAAGGAATAACGTCAAGGAAGAACATTGATCATTGGCTTGAAGGCAAAGGAAAGATGTATCACTCAAATACATTTTCGAAGGAGCAAATTCACGAAGCATATGAAAAGTATGTGAATAATTCATCAAATGGCAGTTCATCGTCTAAGGATTCGAACATTTCAGTCAAAGCTTGGAAACCAGTAATAAAAGCAAAGAATGTTCATTCACAAACTCAGAATTCGAAGGGTAATGTCAGTGAACATTCGAAACCATCAAAAACTTATGTTTCGGTTCCTTTAAATGAAGATGTAAACTTAATTGATAGTCTCAAAACAAAAGTTTGTGATTGGGTTAAAAGTTCTTCATTACATTCGAAATTGAAATCTAATTTCCAAGGACCCAAAAAGCCTTGGGTACCTAAATTTTTCCATTGAATCTAGGTACTATGTGATGAGCAATATGATAACAAGTGGTACATCGATAGTGGTTGCTCTCGTCACATGACTGGGAAGAAGGAGAATTTACGTAATTATCGAAGTCTCAAAAATGTTGGAGTAGTGAAGTTTGGGAACAATCAAAAATGTCAAGTCAAAGCATATGGGAAGATCACGAATGGTCAATTCACAGTGAACCGTGTGGCGTATGTTGAAGGTCTTCAACATAACTTGATAAGTGTTTCTCAACTTGTTGTGGGCATAGGCAATCAAGTTCTTTTTAACGAAGAAGGAAGTATTATTTCGAATGTCACAACAAAAGAGGTGTTACTGAAATCCAAAAGGAAAGGTGACATGTTCACTTTGGACATCAATCCGATACTAGGGAAACCTGCTATATGTCTTCTTTCGAAAGCAACATCAGACTTAAGTTGGCTTTGGCATCGAAGACTTTCTCATCTCAATTTTCGAAACATCAATAAACTTGTGGTACAAGATTTGGTAAGAGGTTTACCTGTACTTAAATTTGACAATAATTCTTTATGTGCAGCTTGTGAAGTTGGCAAGCAACATAAACAAGGTCATCCAATTATGATTGATTCGAAAATAGTTGCACCTCTGGAGCTCTTACATATTGATTTGTGTGGACCTTCGACAGTTTCTACTCTCAACAAGAAACGGTACATTTTAGTGATTGTTGATGATTTTTCCAGATTTACGTGGGTTTATTTTCTCAGGCTTAAATCGGAAGTTGCACAAATCATGATTGACTTTATCAAAAAGATGGAAACAACATTGAAAAAGATTGTTCGAAAAATTAAGAGTGATCATGGAACTGAATTTAAGAACAATGTTCTGGATTCATTTTTGGTGGACAAAGGGATTTCGCATAATTTTTCATCTCCATACGCACCACAACAAAACGGTGTTGTTGAACGAAGAAATAGGTCTCTATGCGAAGCGGCAAGGACTATGTTGGCATATGCGAATCTTCCACAATATCTTTGGGCTGAAGCAGTATCAACCGCATGTTTCACTCAAAACAGATCTTTTATTCATCGTCGTTTTAACATTACTCCATATGAAATTCTCAACAATCGAAAACCTAACGTCAAATTTCTTCATGTTTTCGGATGTAGATGCTTCATTATGAATCTCAAGGATCATCTTACGAAATTTCAAGCAAAAGCAGATGAAGGGATTTTCTTGGGTTATTCGCATAATTCAGTCGCATATCGTGTGTTGAATAAAAGAACACGAAAAGTTGAAGAAACTTTTAATCTTACATTTGATGACTATTACATTAAACAAACAAAATCACAGTTTGAAATTCATCCAATTCTGAAAAACATACAAGATGAATCTGAACCCTCACAAACCTTAGATAATGATTATGATTTAATTTTTGGAATTTCAGATCATGCTGTTGATGCTGAAATAAATGCAAGTGATAATCATATCTCTGAACTAACAAAGCATAATGATGCTTCAACATCAAATTCTTCAGAGAAAGGCAAAAGTATGCAAAACAATCCAGTGGAGGGGGAGCACTTGGATTCGAATACATTAGCTACCGACATGCATTCTTTCGAGGGGGAGAAAGAAAGATTGAATGATGATGTTGAGGGGGAGCATAATGTTGAGGGGGAGCATAATACTGAGGGGAGCATTCAGAAAATATTGAAGATAATAATGATTTTGATGATGCTTGTTCGATTGTAGGCTCAGAAAACGATGATATATACGAAGATGCACCTTTGGAATTTGATCCAGCATATCCGCCAATGGAAAAGTGGACAAAAAATCATCCGAAGGATTAAGTAATTGGGAATCCACAAGAGGGAGTTTTAACAAGAACTAAAATTCGTGCAAAGAATGAGGTATTAAATACTCATCAAGAATTTTGCATGTTCAATGTTTTCATCTCTAAGATTGAACCAAAAACAGTTAAGATTGCAATGGAACACTCAGATTGGGTTGTTGCAATGCAATCTGAATTGTCTGAATTTGAACGAAACAAGGTTTGGAGATTAATTCCTAAACTTGAAAATGTTTCGATTGTCGGGTTAAAATGGATTTTCAAAAATAAAACCGACAAAGATGGAAATATTGTTCGAAACAAAGCCAGACTTGTTGTTAAAGGATATTCAAAACAAGAAGGAATCGACTATGAAGAAACTTTTGCCCCTGTCGCAAGACTCGAGGCAGTTCGTATATTTCTGGCTTATGCAGCTCACAAAGATTTTGATGTTTATCAAATGGACGTGAAGTGTGCATTTCTAAATGGAGAGCTTGAAGAAACTGTTTACGTGGAAAAACCCCCACGTTTTATTAACGAAGAATTTCCAAATCATGTTTATATTTTAGATAAGGCAGTTTATGGTTTGAAACAAGCACCACGAGCATGGTATGCAACTCTTACCTCATTTTTTAAACAATCTAAATTTAAACAAGGATCAGTTGATCCCACATTATTTCGAAAGAAAGTAGGGAATCATCTAATGCTTGTTCAAATTTATGTTGATGATATTATTTTTGGCTCAACTGACCCTGCTTTGTCTAGAGAATTCGAAGATTTGATGAAGAGTAAGTTCGAAATGAGCATGATGGGAAAAATCAATAATTTTCTTGGTTTGAATATTCGTCAAAACAGAGAAGGAATTTTTATTAATCAAGAAAAATATACGAAGAATCTGTTGGAAAAATTTGGATTGACGAATAACACGAAGTTACGAGTTCCAATGGCAACGGGAATAAAGCTAACATCGTCGTTAGATAAACCTGCTGTTGACATAACTTTATATAGGAGTATGATTGGTTCATTACTTTATCTCACAGCAAGTAGACCTGATATCATGTTTTCTGTGTGTAATTGTGCTAGATATCAGTCTAATCCACGAGAACCACATCTCACTACTGTGAAGAATATCTTTCGTTATCTTAAAGGAACAATTTCGTTAGGATTGTGGTATCCTTCGAAAACTGGGTTCTTTGTACAAGCATATTCGGATGCAGACTTGGGTGGTTGTAATCTTGATCGAAAAAGCACAAGTGGTGGCTGTCAATTTCTTGATGGCAAATTGGTGAGCTGGCAGTCGAAAAGGCAAACATGCGTATCCATTTCAACAGCTGAAGCAGAATATGTGGCTGCTGCTGCTTGCACTTCACAAATAATATGGATCCAAAGTCAATTGCGTGATTATGCAATTAATATGAAAAAGATTCCATTATATTGTGATTTTCAAAGTGCGATAAGAATTTGTCATAATCCTGTGCAGCATTCGAAGACTAAACATATAGCTCTTCGTTATCATTTCATCAAAGATCACGTGGAAGATGGAAATATTGAAGTACATTTCGTGAAAACAACTGATCAGTTAGCTGACATTTTCACGAAACCTTTAGATGAAAAATCTCTTGTGAGAATTATAGAGGGACTTGGAATGATCGATGGAAATTATGTTCCATGAGAAAAAGAAGAATGATGCACGATAAGGAATGAATCAGAGGCGCTAAATAAAAGACAAGGCAAAGTCATTCAGCATTTAGAGATTATTGTTCATAGTCAACGCTTCGACCCCTTCGAATTTGCACATTTGTTACTTATTTTAAGGGTTGATTCAGAGGTTACTGTTCATAGTCAACGCTTCGACCCCTTCGAATTCGTACATTTGTCACTTATAAGGGGATGATAAAATTTTGTGTTTTAGTATTATTTCATTTTTCGAAAATTCAAAAATCCAAAAAGATTTTCGTTTGTTTTGTCATTTAATTTTTGAAATATTCAAAAATTCAAAAAGATTTTCGTTTGTTCTGTCTTTATTTTCGAAAAATCAAAACATCAAAAATATTTTAATTCTTATTTCTTTTTAGTATTTTGTTGCAGATTCTCATGAAGATACAGAGGAGATTATGCTTGCAGTACTCGGGTAAGGTACATTTTTCGTATGAATCGATAAATTTTTCATCATTCGAACTAGTTAGGATGTCCCTAGAAGCATGCTGCTGTATGTTGACCAAAGCCTCCATGACTCAATGTGTGTGTACGAAAGCCTTAATGAAATTATTCATACGAAGATTTCTTCCCAATCAGGCTTATATTCACATTAGTCTCTGACCTACCTTACTCTTCTCAAAATGAGTTAAGAGTTTACTGTTTGGTCCAAACATAACAGAGGTACTTTTCGTGTCCTACATCAATCTTTTTCATCCATAAAGTTCTTACACGATCACACACGAAGACATATGTCCGAGAGGTCTCTGATCAAACCCATCAAGACTTAGATATATCAAAACTCTGTGTTTATGATCTGACATCATGAGACCGTGATGAAAGTGAAACCCAATTTTCATTACCTTTTTTTTAAGGAATTGACGGGGAACTAAGTTCCAGATTTTCACGAAACTTTTGTTTCTATACCAAAATTCGAAACTCCAAATCATATTCATTTCGAATGAGGGGTCTTGATCAAACATTCGAAACCCACGATGTTTGTTGCCCAACAAGATCCAGCACACAAATTTTTTTCTTGAATATGATTTTCGTGTGAGTTTCATTCGAATGTCCTAGTCATTTCAAAAATTTTCAAAGCCAACTTGTCACTGACTACACTGGTCAAACAAGTAATTTCTGTTACAATTTCTCACCTTATGTTTAGGATGACATGTAACGAAATTTTGAACTATCCACGAAGCATTATAAAAGAAGCCCTTTGATACTTATCAACAAGTATTCGATTGTAATTCACGGGAACCCACACAAGCTATTGATCATTTCTCTTAATGATTAATGAAGTAATCTTTGCCCGGGATTTCATCTGCTTTTGTGTCAACGGTTTGACATCACAATATCCCATATTTTTCTTATATTTGTTTCTCGTCTCTATTCTTTGGAACACAGCACTCACGAAATCCTTGAGGTTCTGAGTAATACCAACTCAGGCTGATGATTTCGAACTTCTGGCGTATGACTTCGCTTTTCATCCCAAAAGTGAAAGAGCCTTGCTTCCATTTGAAGGGTTCTGACAGTTACAATTTTCTTGGGGATTACAAGACAGGCTGTTTATAAATGACGTATGGTATTTTGTCCGTTTTTCAAGGCAATGTGACAGCTACTTTTTGACGCATGGCTACTTTTACGCAGTAATGGTCCGATTTTCAAGGTACCACGTCGGATATCATTAAATACATATCCCGCTTCAAATTCAAATTTAAGGGTTACATATAAAAGGGAATTCAAGGGGTTCATTGTCAGTTTACGCGATTAAAAGCAAATTTCCCAAATTCTATGTTCATCATCATCTTCAAACCCTAAAAATGGCGACTTCTGCTCATGTTGATTTTCATACCACTGAAGATGCCTCTTCATTACCAATAATGAAGATTCAAGCAACAAACTACTACTTGGAGGGTGAAGTTTCTCAGTACCCGGAAGAATTAAAGATGCTCATAATTGCTTTGAAGAACTCGGTTTTGGCTAAAGCGATGTTCAACTCTTTCTCTGTTCCATTGTCCTGGCTTTCTCAAGCAGGATCAACTACGACATACAACAAAGCATCTGATACGATTACTTTTCATCTGGTGAACGACAAAAAGGTCAGGCTAACCAAGAAACTATTTTGCCAAATTCTTGATATTCCGAATTCGCCTCCATATGTTTCATTTACTTTTCCACAAATCGTTCACATGTTTAATGAGATGGGATATCAGCCACCATTGTCCAAGATTAGTGATTTTAAGAAATCTGGACTTCCACGAATCTGGAATTTCTTATTTGGTATTTTTTTTTACGATGTTTGACTGGGAGATCAGCTGGCCTTGATAAAGGAAGAATGGAGGTTTATGCCATGGTTGCTGGCATCTACTATGATCTTCAAGTAGATTATTCTACACAGTTGTGGAAGGAATTCCACAAGGGTGTAGAACACACGAATGCTATTCATGGTATTTCGTGTGCAAGATACTGGAGTTTGATTTTGCAACACTTTTACAATAAGGAAGGGATTTTGGTACCCAATGATGAAGACAAAGCAGTTTTTCAATCATACCACTATCCGAAGGATGTCACAGATAGTGCTGAAGTTTTTCCATCAGTTGCTCGTATTCCAGATGCTATGCTTAAAGGAGTTGATCCTTCGAACTCTGTATTGGTGGCATATTTGAAGACTATTGATTCTTCAATCAAAACTGGCATACTCTTGGATAGAGATGATACGAAATCCAAGAAGACGAAGAAGAATGAAACTGAGTCAAAATCTTTGGAATCTCCAAAGAAGAAGCCTGAAACTGATGTAGTGTCTGTTGCTGAGACTCAAGTGATTGAGCCTATTCTTGAAGAAACCCAAGAAAATGTTATCATTCCTTCGAAGACTGGAATGTTTCGAAGAATTAAAATGAAGTCAACCCATAAACGCAAATCTCCCACACAAAAAGTGATTCGAAAACTTCAAATCACTCATCAAGGCATTTTAATTAGGGAAGTGCCCGCACCTGTTTCACCGGTGTCCAAGAAACGAAGGGCTGAAGATATGGCAAAGCATTTGTCAAAGAAAAAGAAGAAGAAGACTCGAAAGCTTGTAATCTCTACTGAGTCAACAGAAGATGATAGTGAAAGAATTCCAGAAACTCCAGAGTTTACTCTTATCACAGAGAGTTTCACTCCTGAGAAGACAGTTGTCACTCCTGAGGAGGTTCGAACTTCAGGCATCCCTGCACACGTATCTGATACGAATGCAAATGTCGATATGGGTGAAGGAGGTTCGAAAAATGAAGCTACAGGTCCATCTACTTCTGCTCCTCTTACTTCAACAACAGATTCTCCAACATTCGAACACATTCTTGATCAACCCTTTACTTCTATTTTTTCTTCTCAATCTACTGAGCCACCCAAACCCACTTCACTTGTTCAAGAAACCGTTTTTGTGGAAACAGAGACTGATAATGAGGGGTTTGGTGGTATGTTTGATGAATTGGAATTTCATGAAGACGAAGAACAGTTTCCTGATCATATGCTGATGACCATGAAACAATTTAAAATCCTGAATCAGAAGTTGAATTCAATACTTCAATCCCAAGCTGATCTGGGGGGTGGTTCATCTGTTTCAAGTCTGGAGATTGATTCGATGTTGAAGATGTTTGAAACCAGAGTTGTGAGCAAAGTCTCTGGAATGCTTACAGACTCTGAATCACAAATTTTGGAGAAAGTTGATCTCAATGATCAAAACAATGAAATTCGAATCAATTCTCAAAATTTGAAATTTGTTGGTGATCTGAGAGAGTTGAAGAATGTTGCAAAGGAAAGACATGTTCTTTTTATTCAAGATGTGAAGAAAGTTCGAGAGGATGTAAACTTGCAAATTCACGAACTTCATGAAGATATGAAAAGAGAAATAGCTACTGTTCAACACGACTATGCATCATTGCATCAAAAGGTTGATATAATTTGTGATGCTGTCACCAAATTTGTCAAATTATATGAAAGTTTGAGTCCACAACTTACTCAAGTTTCATTAACTGAAAGTGCAAACTTTGAGGAAGTGATTACTTTACTCAAGGAGTTAAAAGAAATTTCTGGCAGGCTGGTGTCTTCTTCCTTGATTACACCTGAATTTTTGTCACAAAAGTTTGTTCACTTCGAAGCAATTCTCAACAAACAACTTGCTCCTCTCTTTCGCATATCAAGTCTTCTTCCAACAACGTTTTCCCCACCTGTTTTCACAGGGGTGCAAGGGGGAGAAAGAAAAACTAGTGAGTCGAAGACTAGTGGAGAAGATGCGAAAGTTGTGGGAAAAATCTTTTCTTCGAAAATCCCAACAACAAAACCAGTAATAGTTTCTGCTGAACTTGTTACTTCAACTGTTGTAACAACAATGCCAATTGCAAGACCAATTTCGAAAGGAATTGTGATTGGTAAATCTTCGAAGACTGGTGGGAGTGGTTCAAAACCAAAAGAGACAATTGACAATCAAGCCTTGAAAGATAAAGGCAAATCAATTGTAGTGGAAAAATCAAAAGAGGAAAAGAAGGCTGAAGTAGAAGCTGAACTTGAAAAACTGAGGATTATTCAAAGTATTATGACTCAGCGTGCTAGTGATCCGAAGGGAATGGATAAAGGTGATCCAGCCAAACATTATAATTATGAAACAATTGAGGCCAAGGTTGCTTTTAATCACATGTATACATTCGAGAAGAAACCAAAGCAGATTTATTTGGTCACAAATACTGATGCAAGCCAGCTGGATTTTCCAATAAACGAAATGATGTTTATCATGCCTCAGTTCAAAGCAGAAGGGAATTTTAAAAATAAAGATGAAGGTACACACATGAAAATTTGTTTTCGTGCTGTTCTTGGAAAAGCCCCTGAGGAAGTTTGGTCTTTAATAAAAATCAAGAAGGTCATAAGTATGAAAAAGGATGTGGTTTTTGAAAACACAGTCCAAAATGTTAAGTATGTGGTTGCCAGGGCAAATGTAAATATTTGCGAATTCACTGTTGCAGATTTTCCCTTAATGAACTTGTATGATCTTATACAAGTTGCATTACTTTTGAAAGACAAATCATTCTCATACCTTCAAAACATAGAACCAGATGAATTCAAGCTTGGAGTAGCTCACATCAAGATTTTTATCGAAAACTATTATGAGTGCTTGGCACTAACAGATGTTGAATTAGCTACTGCCAAAGGAATGGAAATTAAAGCTCCGATGGCTCCTACGAAGACTCAGGCGGAATTGAAGAAGTATGCTGATGGTGAAATTTGCCTGAAGCCTTTTGGAATTGTCTTCGCAGGAAAAGACAAAGCTAGAAAGTCTAAACGGTTCTTATTCCAAGCAAGTGAAGTAGAGAGATATTTAACATCTCAATATACGAACTTGATTGTTCCTATGAATCGTTGCAAGAAGAACAATGAAGGTGACAAGAAAGAGCTGAAGAAGATTATCTCCTGGTACACGGAGATTCGAAGAGTATTACTGTATTCCATCACACTTCTTACAAATTGAAGACTTCGACTATGATTACAAAGGGGGAGATTGTAAGGGTCAAATTGTTGTAATTAGTCGAAGTATGTTTTGGACTCTTCGAATGTTTTGTAATGTATTTTACTAGGGCGCTTTTATTCGAAGCTTTAGAGTCATTGCCTTAGTATATTTTTTGTATGCTTTCAGTTCCCTATAAATAGGGTTATTTACTAGAGTTAGATAAGAACTTTTACAGACTTGTCTACTGCACTCTGTAAAGAATTCGAAAGCATAATAGAGCATAACAAGATCATATTTACATCCTGTGTTCAAATCTCGCATTCTTACTTGAATTCATACTCTGATTAATTCATTACTCGATTTATTGTTTCATCAATAATTATATCAAGTATACACTTAAGTTGATTCATAACATGGAATGCATTCAAACCAAGTTAATAAGGAAGATCAAACTTAGTGATTAAGTCACAGAAGACTTGCTCGGGAGAGAGGTTATAATCAGTTATGTTCTAGTAAGAATTGAGAGTAAGAAGTGATGCGTAGATAGAGGGATAGAAAAGATAACTTCAGAGAAGTGTATTCAGAATAGATAGATGCGTGTAAGTGTGTTTGAATACAAAGAGAATGAGCTCTATTTATAGAGACTCACGATGTACACTAGATTACCTCTCTAAGAGTAGCCATGCAAGGCATACTGGACAAAAGAGAGTGTTACAATAAAAGATAAGTAAAGTAATCTAGTTAAGTGACTGCGGTAGGAAGAGACTCCGGTTGCGGTTGCTGATGAAGAAGTTGACTGCGGGTGCTGGATGGCTGCGGTAGCTGAAGAGGTTATGGTAGTTGAAGTTCAAGAGGGTCACTTTTTATGATTCAACAAGACTCTACAAATTCCAAAACTTGAGAGAAAGTTTTGAAACTTGTCAAAACTCTTCACATTCATAACATGTGAGTTTAATTGATTTTAATGTATGGACCTTTCATTTTCCATAACTTGAGGACAAGTTATGGAGGTCATTAAACATCATTTAGATCATTATTCTAACAACTAAATTATCACATAATTCATGATTTAACTAAACTCATAGACAAGATAATTTTTCAAGTCAACAATTTGAAAGCAATTTTGTTTATCATATACAAAAACAATTATTTTAAAACTTTGACAATTATCTTGTGTTTGGATGAGTACAAGCACTACCATATCATAAAAAACATTTCCAATGATCCAAAACAGTTTGTGGTAGTGTTCCTAATCCAAACCAGACCAAGAAACTCGAAATTCTGCAAACAGGGCCTTCAACTCGTCGAGTACATGAGCTGGACTCGCCGAGTTGCTTTGTTACTGAGTGGACTCGTCGAGTCCGTTCATGTACTCGGCGAGTTCACCAGTCAGAGGCAAAATTTTGACTTTTTCAGCTTTGAAAAACTAGTAAGCATCAAATATAATTGAAAACAATCATAGGCTTTGATACCACTGTTGGGTTTTGAGCACTATAACACTACTATGGTGCACATGCAACCCTAAATGCTTTGGATATATGTTTTCTCTAATTATACATGCATTTTATTTTTCCAAACCATTCTCCCTAACTAGCATACAATTGAAGCTATATAATATAAAACTTAGTTTGGATGCTTACCTCTTGAGTATAGTAGAGTTCTTGACCTTTGAAAGCTTGGGCACCTCAAGTGTGATGCCTCTATTGGTTCACAAACACCAAAATGCAAGAGGAGGTTTTAGGAGAATAAGATGCTTGACTCCAAAGAGTGTGTATGTGTGTAGCCGATTTTGGCATATGGGGGGCACTATTTATAATGTGGCAAACATTAGGGTTGCACTTTGTAAACCCTAATGCTCCATGACTTTTCACATTCTTATGCTCCATGGGTTAACCTCCATGGACTATCCATGGTTTATCTTATTGGTTTAGCCCAACCATATAGTCATGGATCATTAGTCCACATTACAAGAATCATTGATTTACATAATCAATCCCCATATATTTAATTAGTCTCTTTTGATCACAAAATTAATTCCAAATTAATTCTTGACCAATACTAATTAAATAATATTAATATATTATACTTGTAATATATTAATAAATCACAAATAACTTTATTCTCAAAAATCTTTCCTATCAAATTGAACTGGTGAAGGCAACCCAAAAAGAGACCATGCTACAATCGGGTCAAGTACATATCGGTTATAGTTATGGGCTTAGACACCAAATCCAACAATCATATGTTTCAATTTTTTAGGAATTTCAAATCTCATACCTAATACATGCTTCTGCTTTTTCCAATAACCATTCTCATTATAAGTAGCTTGGTCATTAGGTATTACCTCATTCTAATCCATTTGAACATATGGCTCCTCATGAGGTGGACTGGGTGGGGTTTATTGCTCCTTTAGGCACTACTTACTCAAAATATCATCATTTTTGGTCTTATTCATAAGGATGCAAACATCAGGTTCATTGTCAACATCCATATCAGGTTCATTTTCAAGTTCAATTTCATTGCCAACATCTATATTATCTTCCAAATCATCCATCTCAATGCCAACATCCATATCACTTTGTAATTTTTCATGAACTTCACCTACACTAGACAGTTTATCTTTAGGACTGCATACTTCATCTTGTTCGTCTTTAAGACATTTAGGAAGATTCACAACAAGATGATCCATGTATACATGAACTACATAACCACAAGCATACCCTACTTCGATGATATCCATATAGTTGGAATCAATGGCTATTATCCTCAATCATTAAGAAAACTCAATGTTGGGCATGCAATGATAAACATTCATACATTTCTCATTGGCGAATCTTTGAACGAACATCATAAATTCATTCTTGTCCTTCCCAACAAAATCAACATCCTAAAACCTTTTCTCAGCTCCATCTGAGTAACTGATAACCAGGTACCTCATAAAAATACCTACAAAATGAAGATTGATCTTTATGTAAACAACCATAGCAACGATCCAGTTGAGCGATTTGTAAGAAAGAACAGTTGAAGAAAGGAAAGAAAGGATAGGAAGAAAACAAATAGAATAAAGACGACAAAAGAGACAGTTAAGTGTTCTCCAAACAATTTTTAGGTGAATTAGTTACACATACGTGGTTACTGACTTGGACTATTTTTAATCGACGTGGCATTACGTGGCATATGACAATTGATGATTAGGAAAGGGTTCACCGGGTGATCCCTTCACATTTGTTATAATGACTTTTAAAACGATAAAGCACAAGTACGTTCCCCTTAAAGGAAAAAAAATCAAAAAGGACCTTTTAATCTAATATACTAAACGTTGTTGGGCTACAGTGACAATTACCCTTTAATTAATGTGTAACGTCCCAAAAATCATAGTAAAATTTTCACTTTTCATAACTTATAAGTTATACAAAACACAACTTCCAATTCTTAACCATAAGAATCAGAGTATCAGAATTTCTAAAAACAAATATCAGCAGGAGGATGTGTACGATCACGCCTTTGCCTTGCCCCGATCATCTGATGTACCTGAAACCATGAAACAAACTGTAAGCCAAAGCTTAATGAGTTCCCCCAAAGTAGCCCACATAAGCAAACAGATAACAACATGCATACATGAGCCATCATCTTGAGTGGACCGCTTTGTAGGGCCTACAGCCTATCTAGACAACTCTCCGAGCCTTCAGCTTGACTAGACCGCCTCGCAAGGCCTACAACCTATATGGACTGCTCTCTAGGCCTTCGGCCTGACTGGGCCACCTCGCAAAGCCTACAGCCTATTTGGACCGCCCCGGGTATCTTGTCCTTCAAGACAAAGCAGGACCGCCTCAACCCAACAAAACAATAACATGTCAACATATACAATAACAATCAATAACCAGCAAATACACGTAATCATATAGATCTACCAGTCTAACATATATCAAGCAAATACAGGTAATCATACAGGTTGTGACATCCCCATTTTCACGGCCAGAAAAGACCAATTTTGTTTATGCTTTATAAAAATCAGAGTACCTCTTTTAATAAAAATGTTGCGGAATTTGTTCCCAGTAAAACATGATAAATACGTTATCAAAGCATTTCCGAAGAAATGTATTTTTATTCATTTTAAAACATTTGGGATGTCATTTTCAATACAGAAACATAAGCATAAACAGAACTTACATTCATTTACACTAGTGATCTACACCTCTTTAATCTCTCAGTGTAATGTAACTTCGTATCGGCACATGTGATTCAAATAAGCTTGAGTGGGTCAGGTTGGGAAACCTGGTGAGTACATAGGGTTTTCAACCCACAATAATATAATTATTATGTTTAAACATCAAACAATCAACCTAATTACCCATCCCCATTATCTTCTTTACTCTTAAGGATCTACCCTAAGAATTAGCTATTCCTCGTTCATTCATTCCTAAGGATCATCCTAAGGAATCGGCACGAAATCCATCATTACCAGGGTTTACTCGACAGGCACTAAGTCGCATAGTCGCCAGGGTTTAGGCACTAAGTCTCATAGTCGCCAGGGTTTATACAACAGGCACTAAGCCGCATAGTCATCAGGGCTTAGAGTACACCGGATGAACACATCGTTCACAACACCTACAGGTTGCGAGCATGCTAGTGTTCCACTGGACTGTCTAGAATAGTCCGTGGTTGTCATCCATACTCTGCTAGATGACGGGGCCATCGCTTGGGTCATCGCTTAGGTCATCGCTTCTCACCATAATTTACCACTCATATATCATCGCTCATCATTCATCTCATCTTTGATCGCTCATCATTTATCTCATCTCTAATCTACCCATGTTTTACCCAACATATTTTGTAGATATAAAATACATATACAGTTTAAATCATTTAAAACATGTATAAAATCGTTCATCCAGCATAGATAGCAAGTATACAGATAATATGCACACGTAGCACGTAATTTATATAAAATACTTCATATCTATGTGTAAGATGAAAGTAACTATGCACTCACTTGTTAAAGTGACGACTCGATATTCGAGCAGCGCTTCGCTTATTACCAATATGATTTCCTTCGACGAAACCTAGTATTATTACCACTAGATTTTAGTATAATATTTATTGCGACTAATTATTAATCTAGATTCGTCATTAACTTAGAGTCTACTTCATGATATATCAAGTAAGTAACAACCAGGTAGGATCATATCGGAGGTAGGGTCCGTTTGGTATACAAAGTATACTGTTTCGAAATCCCACTTTAAACACCTCACTAAATCACAACCTAGACATCATCCCCGTAAGTAGATCAATCAGTATAATGACTTTGAATCACTGATAAATCTTATTTATAGGTTCATAATAACGATATTATATTTAAATATAAGCTATATTTAAAGTAGGGTAGGCGTATCTCACTTACAGCAGGTTTTGCTAAAAAACGGGTTCCGCTGGAGCAGAGCTTCTGAGCCGAAAAGCTCTTTTTCTCGGAGCCTTCGGGCGCTCCGGGTCTTTCCTCTAGCAACTTGAGGTTACTAGGGATTTATAGGGGTTTTGGGAGTCTAGAGAGAAGTTAGAGAGAGAAATAAAGGCTTATGGTGTGAAGAAAATATGAAGGATTCACCCTTTATTTATAGGGGTTTTATCGTAGAGTAGGCCCTAAGTTTCGTTCGTATCTTCCGCGTACAAGCTCCATTTTCTACGTTCTTTATATTCACACATTGGTATTTACGAGTACTACAACTTTCATTCAGACGCCATCGGCTAATTCTCATTATATCTCAGATTTACAAAACTGTATCGAATTTATCGCGCTCGAAGAGTAGGGACCAAGTTTCGTCCATATCTTTAACATACGAGCTCTATTCTCGACGTTCTTTATATCCACGCATTGTTATTTACGAGTACTATAACTTTCATTTAGATCCCATCGGCTAATTCTCACTCTATCTCAGATTTACAAAACTGTATCGAATTCGCCACGCTCGAAGAGTAGAGACTAAGCTTCGTCCATATCTTTCGCATACGAGCTCCGTTTTTGACAGTCTTTTTATCGTTTAACTCCTATTAACGATATCTTCATTTCTTGTTTAGATTATTTTGGCTAAAAATCGACTGATCTAAAATTCGAATTTCGGGTTGTGCACTGCTATGCTAAATCTTAGAAAAATCATAACTTCCTCATACGAAGTCAGATTTGGACATTCTTTTTATGCACACTCTCGGTTTAACATATACTACGACTTTCGTTTAGATCGCTAAGGTTAGAAAGTATTTTATCGTAAATTCACTTTTTACGATTCCCGATGCCGTGCCGGTTTTGCCGAAAAAGTTCGACGGATCATAACTTCTTCGTTATAACTCGGATTTCGGCGTTCTTTATATGTACGGAACCCTTGTGACATATACTATAACTTGGTTAAGATTAATCCTTCTAAATAATCTTCCATAAAACAGTCATTTTTGACGCTCATTGTCTCTAAATTGACTAGCCCGAATCTGCGGGCGTTACACAGGTCTACCAGTCTATCATATATCCAGCATAACATCATCATATATATTAGGATACATAATATAGTAGGCCCGCATTGGTGCCTTCAACCCACAAGTATAGTGAGTATAGCTCACCTGAACAACTCAATAGAAGCTCAACAGCTACCTCAACAACAACATAACCAACCCAAGCTTCCTAAAGCCAAGTCGAGACCAATCCTTAGCCAAATATTCAGTTCTACCCAAGTTTGACCAAAATTCAAACTGGTCAAAAGTCAACGGTCAAATTTAAGGTCAAAATTGCCAACAACAGCTCTCCATGTTGTGGCCTTCCTTGGCCACGTCGTGAGCACTAAATGCCAAAATAGTCGTTGATTCCCCAGATGTGGACTTTAAGTCTCAAAGGGACCCAAAATGCATCTTTCTTAACTTAATCCATTAAGTCCAAGTCTCCAACCTTCATATATGGATCAACTTGATCTTTAGATGGATAAAGTTTCCAACTTTATCCATAAAAAAGTCACCAACTTTCAATATACAAGCTTTATTACACCAAAATGACCTAAAGGGCCAAGATAACTTGCATGGCTAGAAGGGAAGGAAAAAGATCATAACTTTCCTAGTCCATAAGGTTCAAGAAGCGTTCTAAGCTGATCAAAAGATGTTAGAGTCCGCCCAACTCCAAGATTACCCATAAAATGGACCAAAAGTGCCAAAAACCCCAAATGACAATATCTAAAGAACTAGATAGCAAAATCAGAACTTTATACTTACAATAGTCCAGAAATGCAGTGCCTTAGATAGATCCAAACTTGAAACAACTTTCCTTGAAATCAAAAGAACCTTCTTGATCTTCAAACTTCATCAAATTATCATAAAAAGCATCCAAAAGAGGAGAGAGGAGAGGGGAGAAGCTCAAATTTTGAAGGTGGAGGCTAGGGTTTCTCCCTAGGGGTCCTCAAGTTGATGGAGGTTCATAAAATGCCCAAAAATGTAGAAAATTAAGATTAAATACGTTGAAAATCCTAAAAAATCATGGGTTTGGGCCTGAATGATCGCCATGTCGTGGGCTCTGATCCCCACGCCCTGGCCACGACTTTTCATCGAAATCCACCTCGACTTCAAACAGCCATAACTTCTTCGTTTCAACTCCGTTTTCGGTTCTATTTTTATCCACGGAAAGGTATTCACGTGTCCCAAACATCTATCTAGTTACTTTTGGCTTCACATGTCAATCTAAAAACCATAATTCATGCAAGACGCCCAATAATTAACTTTTCCCAATTTACCCATTCGGCTCCGAAACACAAAGCAAGGGCTTAGATCACCTGACCAATATTATCAACATCGAATAGGGTCTAAACCTTATTCCCATGAAGCCCAAGGCCTTTACTTGGTCTATTTATTGCCCGCAACCCCGAAATAAGAAACTTCTCAAAATAGGATGTTATAACTCTCCCCCACTTAAACTGGATTTCATCCTTGAAATCCGTCTTGGTTAGAATCTTTGGAAACAACCCCAAAATATTTCATAAGCTCCCTCTAACCACTTCTAAATCAAGGCATATATGCAGAAAACTCGATAGATCACTCGGAAACCCACAGTTGCCAACAAATAACTCAATATTCTTGAAAATAATCGACCGCAACCACTATTTTTCTCTTCCTAACTGTAAGACCAAACTTCGAGAGAGAACCACTCAAAATGGGAACTCTCAAAACTGAAACTGCAACTAAATTTATAAATAAACTCCCAAAACTGAGACCTGTCAGTCTAAACTTCAGAAACCATACCCTATGACTGATGATCATCCATTCTTCGTACCTATCTCTAGTCCTTGACTAGGAACACCACTAAACCATGCAAAATGAAAAATCAAAACATACCGATCGCGAATTTCAACCAATCTGTAACACCCCATTTATTTAATAAATTAATTAATTAATTAACGAATGTTTAGTAGCCCTAAAATCAATAATTATATAGCAAGGTGTTCGTCTCGAGGAGCTAAAAGTGTAAAATCCGGATTCAGTTTGTAAATAATTATGAAGTCAGGGGCTCCGTGGTAATTATGGGAACTTAATTTGAAAGGATTTGTAGAGGGAGGGGCTGTTTGGTAAAAATTCGGACTCAATTTGTAAAGGATTTCAGAAGGTGGGGTTTAAATGGTAAAATTTGGTCTAAGATTGAAAGAAAAAGGGAAGGGAGGGACTGTTGTTGTCATTATGGAAAACTTTTAGAATGGAGACGGGTATTTAAAGGTTCTGAAAACCCTAACCCTAATCAACCATCTACAGCCGCCACATCTCCACCCTTATACCTCCCTTCCACCTTCGGCGCCGCCAGTCATCGAAACGCCACCACCAGACGTCGTAAATAGCTGAAAGAGAACCACCGGAGTCGGAGCTTTGAACGCGAATGCATGGGTGAAGTACGACGGGAGCCGGTGATTCGTTCCTTCTCGTGCTCCGACGCCGCCATTCTTCTCCTACTCTTTCTCCGGCCGCCATCATAAAGCCTCAGCCTCTGCTGTCGTTCAAGACTCTCCAGTCGTCGCTGCCCGGTTCCGTCGAAGACAAAGCTGCCATCGGGCGTTAGGCTCCTGTTGCTGCTATGAAGCGCCGCTTTATCGCCACCATCAGCCGCTATCTCCGGCCAATGGCGCCGCTGCTGCTATTTCCTTTGAAGAGGAGCGTTGCTGGTTCGTGGGTTTTTAGTTTGTTGATGTGTGTTGTTGTGTGATTGGGAACCAAAAGGAACCACCGCCACCACCGTGAGGTGGTGGCTGCTACCATGTGCCACCTCCGGCCACCGCAAGGGTGGTTGTGTGTGTGTGTGATTATTTTGAGTGTGTGTTTATTTTGGGTTATTTCATTGTAAAATTGTAATAGCGGCTACAATAATGAAAAGAAAACTCAAAACCTCCACCGTGAGGTGGTGGCGGTGTGCTTTTTTTTGCGTGTAGTGACTTTTTGGATGCAGGGACAAAAATGAACTAGAAACCCTAACCACCACCGTGAGGTGGTGGCCGCCGCCGTGAGCCGCCATTGACCACCACTACCCGAGGTGGTAGTGGGTGGTGCCCGACTAGTGAAACCCTAATGGGCCTAGCAAAACCCTAATTGACCTAAGGAAACCCTAATGCGCTTACGGACTTGGTTTTGGGTTTATTGGGCCATGAATGGGTTGGAAACCCTAATTAGGGTTTAGAAAACCCTAATTTTGGAGATATGGGCCTTGGACTTATCGGGACCCACGTTTGGGCCATTGGAATTGAATTATAAATCATACTCGAGCATACTACATGATTGACCCAATAGATTGATGGACTTAATGGATTAAGTCCTTAATGGGTTAAGTGAGAAACACATAACCCTAATTGTCATTTTTATGTGAAAACCCTAATTTCACTTGGGCTTTGAGTTGGGCCTTTCTATTGGGCTTTGGTGATTGGGATATTGATGGGCCATCCAAGAACAATCATATGGACTATAATAATTTCATGGGCTTTAGGGTAAAGCCCATGTGATAGTTTGGGTCCAATTTGGAAAATTAGGCCATAATTGGGCCTTTATGATTATGAGATATTGGGCCATTAGAAATTCCAAATGTTTGGACTGGACTAAGTAGTTGGGCCTTAGAATAAAACCATGTAAGGTTTGGGCCCAATTTGGAAAATTGGGCCATATGTTGGGCTTTGACTCATAGTTGACTTTTGGGCCTTTGGATTAGGCCTTGGACTTGCGTAAAGCTAAGTTATGGGTAAAGTTGTATTTACCCCAAGTATGTACTTATGGTTATGTGTTGGAACCTAATTATAAATTGCATGTTATTTTGATGTTGACAGATCGAGAATCTGTCATCCAGCAGCTAGAGTTTTGTCTACGGGACTTCATCAATGTGAAGTGAATTACCTTCCAGTAGAAGTGGGTCTAAGGCCACAATGTCGGCCCACTAGTAGGAGATATTTGTTAGATGATTGTCTTTGTGATAATTGTCTGGTTTGCCACTATCTGACATGCTTGATGTGCTAGGATGCTCTGTTATATATATGTTAGTAATAGTAGGGGTGAAATAGTCCTCGGATACCGGTTGAAAGATACTGAAGGGGTATTCAGAACCCATGCATGCCTAGCAGTACGTTATGTTATGTTATGTTATTATGTGGTAGTGGTAGGGGTGAAATAGTCCCCGGTTACCGGTTGAAAGATACCGAAGGGGAGGTCAGCTCCCGGTTACCGGTTGAAAGATACCGAAGGGGAGGTCAGCTCCCGGTTACCGGTTGAAAGATACCGAAGGGGAGGTCATCTCCCGGTTATCGGTTAAAAGATACCGAAGGGGAGGCCAGCTCCCAGTTACCGGTTGAAAGATACCGAAGGGGAGGTCAGCTCCCGGTTACTGGTTGGAAGATACCGAAGGGGTAGGTCGGGCACCCAGATATGTCTGATAATATATTTATGTATGTTATGCCATGTTATTAGGTGGTAGTGATAGGGGTGAAACAGTCCCCGGATACCGGTTGAAAGATACCGAAGGGGTAGGTCAGGCACCTCGGTATGCCTGACAGTATGTGATTATATGGTATGTGGTATGATGGGGGAACTCACTAAGCTTCGTGCTTACGGTTTTCAGTTTTGGTTTCAGGTACTTCGTTTTCAAAGGAAAGGAGTCGGGTCGATCGCAGCGCATCACACTATGTTTTCCGCACATGAGATCTTTGGGATTACACTCTGATATGGTTTCATGATAATATGATTTGATTATTGACACTTTGGTTTTGACATGAGATGTTATTATGAATGTTTTCATACTATTGGTTTTATATAATAACTTAATTAAAATGAAATTTTTGGTCTTGAATTTCGGGATGTTACAAGTTGGTATCAAAGCCTTAGTTTGAGGGATTCGGGCACACACCCGGGTGTGTCTGAACTCAAACTAAGGACTTGGTATGAAAATTTTTAAAAGTAAAATCATTTTGTAAAAAGAAGTTTGAAAAGAATTTGAAAGAGAAAAGAACTTTGAAAAGAACAAGGTGTGTGTTGCGTGCAATCAGCCGAGCTCAAGTTTTCCCTAAGATACCCATACATGTTATGATATGTTATGTTATGATATGATTATGAGAATTGCATGCTAGATTAGGGATGAGGATCTAGGGAGGATGCCTTTTATGCCTATTGTATGTGCTTGTAGACTTGAATGCTAGTGCTGATCAGTCAGTGATAGGATAGCATGTTTAGGTTATGCCTTATTGTATGAGCCTTTGAATTGTATGTACAGATTCCATATTAGAGGATAGAATGGTTTGATTGGACTATGATGGTTAGATTTTCCATTGTTTGAATGTTGTTTGCTTTGTGCTTTGTGGGACTCTTAGTGATGTGAGTTAGCTACTAAGTGAATATGTTAATTCACATGGGACACAGGCCGGATAATCTCAGAGTGATGGACTTAACCCTATTGCGCAGCTCTTGTCTGAGTCTAACCGTTCTAGGGATGGGTCTTTTACTCGAAGGATTATCTGATCTTTGTTGCATGTGGTTATATTCATGAGGTAGCTAGTTGAAATTACTGGGAATCTTTCAGCAGTTGAGGACTGGGTGAGTTCGGGAACCTAAGAAAGCCTAGGATATGCTTCAGTGGGTTAGTAGTGAGGTTTAGTGAGACTTGGATGTATTAGCTTGAGGAAGTGACTTGGAGGATTCAGGAGGATTGCTGAGGAAAGTATGGATAGGTATGGAAGGTAGTATTTGGCCCGTACTACTAAAAGCATAGGATCCATACTCAAATCGGTGAGAGTCTTGGAGAATATGAGAAGCTTCGGAGAGGATTTTGTGACCCGGTTTGGGGACAGAGGATGTTCCAGTTGTTGCAGCTCATTCATTGGCAAGTGAGCGTGACAGGGTGTCAGACCTTAGAGGATATGACTTCCAAAGTATGAGGATGCGAGATCGTTTTGGAGCACTTTGAGAAGAGAGGGTCTTGCCAGGTGCATATAGTAGAAGGTCTCGGGGAGAGACCCAAGACTTCTGATCATCGGGTGAAAGGCCAGCAGGGACAGAGTCATGCAGCACGTGCGGGAAAGTACACAAGGGAGTTTAACATTCCAGGGGTTTAGTCTGCTACAAGTGTAACGAGGTTGGTCATGTCAGCAGAAGGAGTCAGGCCCTGCAGTGTCATACAGGAGAAGTCAGAACTCCAGCAGGCAATGTTGTGGGTATGTAACCTTGCCTTCTTTCAGTTTTACCTGCACATTGTTGTGGGAATTGTGATGTGGTTTGGGATGCTGTAGAAGGATGAGTAAGTGTATCCCTGGTTTGTTTCTTTGCTCCTTCTGGGTTAGATCATCAAATATCGTCATATGCCAATTGCATACCGTGAATTACCGGTGGTCAATGTAATATCATTTCCCTTTTGCTGGTTCGGGGTGTTCACTGTTCTCTCGGTTCATAGTATAGAATTGTCGCGGGACAGTTAGGGGCTCATCGAAAGCCCAAAGCCTGTGAATCATTAGAGTCATTCAGGAAGGACGATCCTATTGTTAGTTCCTGTCATCGGGATCAAAAGGGAGTTTTGCACCATGATCTCAGGTTGATCAAAGTATCTCAGGAGGAGTTGATCAGAATTCCTCCAGATGTTGCGGGTATGTCATCTTCTACTGCTACTAGATGGATGTTGGGAATACGTATCGCTTTGGAATTGTGAGTGAGTTTGGATAAGTCAGATATCGGGTCGGTTTTCTGCTAGTGGTTGGGTTATCAAGGATCATATATGCCATCCTGCATGCCGAAAAGTCCTTGATGAACCCACAGAGGGAAGCATCTTGCAGAGTGGGTTCCGCGTGTACCGTTATCATTCCGGATCTTCGTCGGGATCTGTGCAGGGTATTATTTAGAGGATATTCGGCCAGGGTTAGAGCGATAGTTCTCCAATGAAGTCAGCGTTCAGTGGTTTTATCATGGTTCATATATGGTCGACAATTGTCTATGGGTGAACTTTGGAGTTCATGGCACTACCGTTGCTAGGGAAGGACTGGTAGCATGAAGATAGTGGAGTCAGTTGCGAGTGTTCGATGCATGGGTGTTCGGTCATTGGATGTTCAAGAGAATTGTATTTCTCGAATGGGTTGTGTTCGGTCAGAGTTCAGTAGTGCTGCGAGATTGGGAGTGGGAACGAGGATTCGTCAGCCAGAGTGAAGATTAAGGCCTTCAGTTGACAGCATGGGAGATGGATTGAGGTGTCAGACTGGACCAAATTTCAAGAATACTCTTCAGGATTTCATAGTGTGACATCCCCTAATTTCTCGGCCAGAAAAGACCGATTTAATTTATGCTTTTTAAAATAAAATCAAAGAAATCTTTTCAAAATATATTGCGGAATAGGTCCCCAATATAAAACATGATAATGTTTATCAAAACCCTTCTTGAAGAAGGTATATATTTTCCATATATATCAAAACCTCGGGATGTCATGTTCCGATACAGATCAAAAGCATAAACAAGACATTATAAGCCTTTCAACAGTTATTTACAACTACTGGCCTATAATCAAAAATCTCTCATCGTCCTCCGACTATGCTCGGGGTCCACTACCTGTAATCATAAAAAAACTGAGTGGGTCAGGCTTGGGAGCCTGGTGAGCATATAGGGTTTTTAACCCACAATAATAATAATTTATTAAGTTCACCAATCAACAATAACCCTGATTACCCATTCCCATTGTCCTCACTTTACGTCCCTAAACATCTAACACAAGGGACTTAGCCTAAGGAATATCATCGGGTTGGACACTACTGCTAAGGGGACTCCTCAGCCATACATGTCCTAAAGGCAACCATGAGGGGGATTGGAGTACACCAATGAACATTTAGTTCATCAACACCTACAAGTTGCGAACTTACTAGTGTACCACTGGACTGTCTAGAAAGGTCCGTGATCGTCATCTATACTCCGCTAGACAACTACAACAACACCAACAACAACACCGACACCGAGGCCTCTCATCATTTTAACACCCACCGACTATTTTGTCTACCCATGTTCTACCCAACATATTTGTAGATAAAATACATATACAGTTTAAAACTTGTATAAAACATCAATTCAACAGTCACCTCAAATAAACAATTAACATATTTACACATAACACGTATTTTAAGGTAAATACTTCATATCTATGTGTAAATTGAAAGTAACTACACACTCACTTGATTCGATGAAAATCGGGCAGCAATTTGTTTCCTAAAACGTTCGTTTCTAATAAAACCGGGAGTTTTATTGAGAAACCGGGCTCTGCAAAAGTCGGGCTTCGAAACCGAAAAGATAAATTTTCCGGGCTTCACGGGCACTTCGTGGCGTATTCCGGGGCTTATAATTGATATCGGGGCTTCGGGGAATGTTAAGATGAAGAAAATATGAAGAAAGGGGTGAAAATGGTAAAATCCGTTGTGCTACTAATGACGAGACCTTCGATTCTCGTTTAGGTTGTGTCGGCTAAAAATCACTCGATCTAAAATTCGAGTTTTTAGCTGTCTACTGCTAAGCTGAAACTTCGAAAAATCATAACTTCCTCATACGAAGTCAGATTTGGGCGTTGTTTTTATCAAACTTCTCGGTTTAACGAATACTACGAGTTTCGTTTAGATCACTAAGGCTAAAAAGTAGTTTATCAAAAACTCACTTTTTATGACATTCGGCACCGTGCCGGTTTTGTCGTGAAACTTCGACAGGTCATAACTTCTTCGTTATAACTCGGATTTCGGCATTCTTTATATATCCGTAATCCTTGTCACGACCACTACAAATTTCTTAATAGATATCGGCTTTATCTAAAATTTAATTTTGACGCTCCTTTTTATTCTTAATTAATTAACTCCTAGTAATTAAGCATAAAACACATAAAACACATAAAATTCACATAATTCCTTTTTCATTTCTTCAAAATGAGTTATAAAGGTTAACCTAGACTATCACCTTAATATTAATGCCTAGGCTAGAAACACGAGTGTTACAATTCTCTCCCCCTTAGGATGATTCCGTCCCCGGAACCACACATCACCAAACAACTGCGGGTAGCGACTCATCATGTCACTCGCCGTTTCCCAGGTGAGATTTGGTCCATTCGTATGTTTCCAGCACATAAGCACTAAATCAACCATCTTGCGTCGCAACTTTATAGCCTTACGGTCAACGATTGCCTCAGGTTCTTCAATCAACCTTTTGTTTTCATCCAACCTTAACTCAGAAATCGGAATTATGTCGGGCACATCTCCCGTGAACTTCCTCAAATAACACACATGAAATGTGTTATGAATACCCTCCAGTTCTTCCGGTAATTCTAGCTTGTAAGCTTGATTCCCGATCCTCTGAAGAACTTTAAATGGTCCAATAAACCTTGGACTCAACTTTCCCTTTTACCAAATCTTATAAGTCCCTTCCACGGCGAGACTTTAAGTAAAACCGAATCTCCAACATCGAAGAATATCGGTTGTCTTTTCTTGTCAGCATAGCTCTTTTGTCGATCTTGAGCAGCTAACATCCTCTCCCTTATCACTTTCAACTTTTCAGCAGTTTGATGGACTATCTCAGGTCCCATAAACTGCTTTTCCCCAGCTTCCAGCCAACATGATGGCGTTCGACACTTTTCTCCATACAAAGCATGATAAGGTGCCATCTTAATGCTTGAGTGGAAACTATTATTATAGGAAAATTCTACTAGAGGTAAGTGTTCATCCCAGTTACCTTGGAATTCTAGGGTACATGCTCTCAGCATATCCTCCAATGTTTAGATCGTTCATTCGCTCTGACCATCGGTTTGAGGATGGTAAGCCGTACTCAAACACAACTTAGTACCCAATTCCTCTTGTAGACTCCTCCAAAACCTTGAGGTAAAACGGCTGTCACGATCGGATACAATCGTTAACGGAACACCGTGTAGCCTCACAATTTCCTTCACATAAGAATTCGCAAGTTTATCCATAGTCCATTTCTCGTTAGTGGCTATGAAATGCGCACTCTTAGTGAAGCGATCAACGACCACCCAAATCATGTCGTGACCGTTCTTTGTTCTGGGCAGTTTAGTCACAAAATCCATGGTAATGTCCTCCCATTTACCCATGGGTATAGGTAAAGGTTCTAAACTCCCATATGGTTTCTGATGTTGTGCCTTAACCCTAGCACCAGTTACACACTCGGCCACATACTTAGCAACATCGAGCTTCATCGTCGGCCACTAGTAATAGGGTTTTAGGTCCCTATACATTTTCGTACTGCCGGGATGAATTGAGTACATGGTTTTGTGAGCTTCTTCCATCAGAAGACCTCTTACTCCTCCCTTCTTATGTACCCAAATCCTATCTTTGAATACCTTCAATCCTTGACCGTTTGTATCAAACACCAACGTTTTTCCCAAATGTTCCTCCTTCCGGTCATTTTTCTCCAAAGCTTCCTCCTGAGCTTTCTTTATACTTTCCACAATTGTCGAGACGACTTCAATTTTCAGCGCTCTTGGCCTTCTCTTTTCAAGATTTACCTTCCGACTGAGAGCATCAGCAACAACATTTGCTTTACCAGGGTGGTAAAGTATCTCACAGTCGTAGTCCTTGAGTAGTTCCAGCCAGCGCCGCTGTCTCATGTTCAATTCCTTCTTATTAAAGAGATATTGAAGACTCTTATGATCAGTGAAAAGTTTACACTTAGTACCATAAAGATAATGCCTCCATATCTTTAAGGCGAATACTACCGCTGCCAACTCCAGATCATGAGTGGGGTAGTTCTTTTCATGTTCTTTCAATTGCCTCGATGCATACGCTATCACTTTATCCCTTTGGGTCAGAACACATCCTAACCCAACTCCAGAGGCATCACTATAGACTGCGAAGTCATCAACTCCTTCAGGTAACGAAAGAATTCGTGCTTAACACAATCTCTTCTTTAACTTCTCAAAGGCTTCCTTATGCTTCTCATTCCAAGCATAAGTAGCTCCTTTGTGGGTCAAAGCTGTTAATGGAGTAGCGATTGAAGAAAATCCTTGGATAAATCGGCGATAATATCCGGCTAATCCTAAAAAGCTTCGAATCTCCGTGGGACTTTTTGGTTGTTCCCATTTCATCACGGCTTCAATCTTTGCTGGGTCAACCATTATTCCATCTTGGTTAACCACATGATCCAACAATTGGACTTCTTGTATCCAAAATTCACATTTGGAGAACTTTGCATACAACTTCTCCTTTTTCAGAACTTCTAGCACTTCACGCAGATGCTTTTCATGCTCCTGCTTGCTTTTCGAATAGATCAAGATATCGTCTATGAATACTATCACGGATTTATCAAGGTATGGTTTACAAACCCTGTTCATCAAATCCATGAAAGCTGTTAGGGCATTGGTTAATCCAAACGACATAACCAAAAATTCATAGTGTCCATATCTTGTTCTGAACGCAGTCTTCTCGATATCCTGCTCCCTCACCTTTAGTTGATGGTATCCGGACCTAAGATCGATCTTCGAGAAATAGCTCGAACCTTGCAATTGGTCGAACAGGTCATCGATCCTCGGCAACGGGTACTTGTTCTTTATCGTCGCTTTATTCAGCTCTCTGTAATCGATGCACATTCTCATGCTCCCGTCTTTCTTCTTTACAAATAACACAGGGGCTCCCCAGGGTGATGAACTAGGTCGAATGAAACCTTTGTCCAATAACTCCTGAAGTTGTGTCATAAGTTCTTTCATTTTGGTTGGTGCTAATCGATATGGTGCTTTGGCTATCGGCGTCGTTCCTGGTAACAAGTCGATACGGAATTCTACTTGTCGATCAGGGGGCAATCCGGGAAGATCTTCGGGAAAGACTTCCGGATAATCACACACCACCGGAATATCCTGCACCTCCTTCTTTTCCTTCTGAGCATCGATCACGAACGCTAGATATGACGTACACCCCTTGGCCAAACACTTTCTGGCTTTCATTAGGGAAATGATTCCAGAGTTTACTCTGCGTTTGTCTCCGTACACCATAAATGACTCTTTCCCTGGCGGGTTTACTTTTACTATCTTCTTTCTACACAATATTTCGGCATCATTGGCGCTAAGCCAATCCATTCCTAAAACTATGTCGAAACCATTTAACTCGATAGGCAATAATTCCTCATGGAACTTATTCCCATCTAAGTCAATAAGGATGTTTTTCATACGATGGCTAACAGGTACAAACTTGCCACTAGCAATTTCGACTAATAAAGCATTAACTAGTCTATCAACAGGCAAAGCTAGTTTTCTACCAAATTCATGCGATATAAAGGAGTAATTGGCTCCAGAATCAAACAAAATTTGGGCAGGCAATTCGTTTACGAGAAAGGTACCTGAAGCGACATCGGCTTCTTCTTTCGCAGCTTCGAGTGTCATCTGAAAGGCTCTCGCCTTTGGCTTTGGTGGAAGATTAGGTTTCGCTGTGTCCTTCTTCTTCGGGCAATCCCTCAAAATATGCCCTTCTTCATGGCACCCATGACAGACGTTATTAGTGAAGGTGCAATTATTGGCATAATGCCCTGGCTTTCCACACTTGTAACAAGTGACTTCCACGCTGCACTTCCCAGCATGTTTCTTTTTGCACTTGTCACACCACTTGGCTTCGGCTCCTCCTCTGAATTTTCTCGAACCAGACTTCGAGAATTTGTTCTTTTTATTGGAACCTGAAGTTCCTTCAAACTTTCTCTTTTCACCAACTTCAACCTTGCTGGCGGCTCTCCCCTTTATCATATCTTCAACAGACGTGGCAGCCTAGATAGCTACCTCCAAAGTAAGTGCCTGACCTACTGGCACCGCATACTCCCATGGAAGTCCCTTTGCGTACCTGTCAATTTTCGCCAGCTCATCTGGGACAATACGCAAAGCAAACTCCATTTTGTCTGTGAAGTTATTTGTATACTCGTCAACGGTCATACTCTCCTTCTGCAACGTTAGAAATTGGTTTTCTAACTCAAGTACGTTTTGGGACGAGCAGAACTTGCGCTTAAAGTGCACCAAGAACTCTGCCCAATTCATTTGCAATGGCTCATTAGGCCTTAGGGTCTTCCCCAATGTGTTCCACCAACGAGCAGCACTACCCCTGAACTGACGCACTGCAAAGGTGGTTTGTAACTTGCCTTGGCAATCACAAGTCATGGAAGCCAACTCCATTTCCGAGATCCAGTCCATAACTCCGACAGGATCTTCTTTTCCAGTGAAGGTCGATGGCTTGCAAGTCATAAAGTCCTTATACTTGCACCCATTTCTCTCCACTCTGCCCTCGTGGTTATTCCTCCCAACCACAAGCGGTTCACTATGACCAACCGATCTGTTGTTGTTCCCTTCTTCAAATCGATCGTCATTTAGTTCACGTTGTTCAACAGGAACTGAAGGTTCATCCCTGTTGTTCAGCAACATTTGCCTCAACTCCTCCTTTTGTTCAGCAATCATGGTCTGAATCATAGTTCGTACTCCAACCATGGTGATGGGTTCGGGTGCAGCTCCTACTATCGGCACCTTTTCCACCACTTGAGGTTGAGGTTGTTGGTTTATGTTTGCATTTCCCGCTCCACTTCTACTTTTTGCCATTACAATCTATATACCGAATAAGGCGAATTTAGGTCTTTATCCTTGTTAGACATGTCAATTCCCTTATCACTCCGAAACGTTTACATGTTAGTTCTAATCTCGTAATCATACGCTTAGAATCCTACACACATAAGGTTTCCAGATCCGGTCGGCAACAGACCATAGATCCGAACAAATAATGGCATATATGGCAACATATAGCATTTAGCACATAAAGGCATTTTAGGCACCTTTCCTAAAATAAACTAGTGCTCATGTCTAAAATATGGTAGACACTCACCTCACAATCATCACTTAGCATTCTAAGTTTAAGTCTAGAAATTCTACAATTTCTTAGTTCGCTTAAACTAATGCTCTGATACCAACTGTGACATCCCCTAATTTCTCGGCCAGAAAAGACCGATTTAATTTATGCTTTTTAAAATAAAATCAAAGAAATCTTTTCAAAATATATTGCGGAATAGGTCCCCAATATAAAACATGATAATGTTTATCAAAACCCTTCTTTAAGAAGGTATATATTTTCCATATATATCAAAACCTCGGGATGTCATGTTCCGATACAGATCAAAAGCATAAACAAGACATTATAAGCCTTTCAACAGTTATTTACAACTACTGGCCTATAATCAAAAATCTCTCATCGTCCTCCAACTATGCTCGGGGTCAACTACCTGTAATCATAAAAAAACTGAGTGGGTCAGGCTTGGGAGCCTGGTGAGCATATAGGGTTTTCAACCCACAATAATAATAATTTATTAAGTTCACCAATCAACAATAACCCTGATTACCCATTCCCATTGTCCTCACTTTACGTCCATAAACACCTAACACAAGGGACTTAGCCTAAGGAATATCATCGGGTTGGACACTACTACTAAGGGGACTCCTCAGCCATACATGTCCTAAAGGCAACCATGAGGGGGATTAGAGTACACCAATGAACATTTAGTTCATCAACACCTACAAGTTGCGAACTTGCTAGTGTACCACTGGACTGTCTAGAAAGGTCTGTGATGTCATCTATACTCCGCTAGACGACTACAACAACACCAACAACAACACCGACACCGACACCGACACCGAGGCCTCTCATCATTTTAACACCCACCGGCTATTTTGTCTACCCATGTTCTACCCAACATATTTGTAGATAAAATACATATACAGTTTAAAACTTGTATAAAACATCAATTCAACAGTCATCTCAAATAAACAATTAACATATTTACACATAACACGTATTTTAAGGTAAATACTTCATATCTATGTGTAAATTGAAAGTAACTACACACTCACTTGATTCGATGAAAATCGGGCAGCAATTCGTTTCCTAAAACGTTCGTTTCTAACAAAACCGGGAGTTTTATTGAGAAACCGGGCTCTGCAAAAGTCGGGCTTCAAAACCGAAAAGATAAATTTTTCGGGCTTCACGGGCACTTCGTGGCGTATTCCGGGGCTTATAATTGATATCGGGGCTTCGGGGAATGTTAAGATGAAGAAAATATGAAGAAAGGGGTGAAAAATGGTGAAATCCGAAAAGTACCCGAGAAGGCTCGCAGGACCCTTCTATTTATAGGGGTCCGAAGTCGGTTCTGGTGGTGGGGTCCGCAGGCGAGGGTGCGCAGGTGGCTGCACGTGCGAAGGCCTCGCTGTCCTCTCCTGATTGGACCGAGGTCTAGTCCGAAGTAGGGGGGTCCGTGGCATTCTTGTGAGGTTTCGGACACGAGGGAAGAGAGTACGTGTCGCACCGCTATTGGACCACTTCGGATCAGGCCAGGTGCTCGGATGACTCAGCAGCTCGGACACGTGGCTCGCCTGACTCACCAATTTCGGACACGTGGCACCTTCTAAGCGAGGGTGACGTGGCAAATCGTGACTATGCGAATTTTCTCGGTTTTTATGCAAAAACTTCTAAAATCCATAACTTTCGTATACGAGCTCTGTTTTTAACGTTCTTTATATGCACGCGTAGGTAAAATTACGCTCTACAACTTCCGTTTAGACTTCGTCGGCTAATTTTGACTTTAATTTTTATATTATTATTTTTAACAGACCGGGACAGGAAATCCGTTAAAAATTCATAACTTCTTCATCCGACGTCCGTTTTCGTCAGACTTTTTACCGTTGTGTTAATAATGACAAGACCTTCGATTCTCGTTTAGGTTGTGTCGGCTAAAAATCACTCGATCTAAAACTCGAGTTTTTAGCTGTCTACTGCTAAGCTGAAACTTCGAAAAATCATAACTTCCTCATACGAAGTCAGATTTGGGCGTTCTTTTTATCAAACTTCTCGGTTTAACGAATACTACGAGTTTCGTTTAGATCACTAAGGCTAAAAAGTAGTTTATCAAAAACTCACTTTTTACGACATTCGGCACCGTGCCGGTTTTGTCGTGAAACTTCGACAGGTCATAACTTCTTCGTTATAACTCGGATTTCGGCATTCTTTATATATTCGTAATCCTTGTCACGACCACTACAACTTTCTTAATAGATATTGGCTTTATCTAAAATTTAATTTTGACGCTCATTTTTTTTCTTAATTAATTAACTCCTAGTAATTAAGCATAAAACACATAAAACACATAAAATTCACATAATTCCTTTTTCATTTCTTCAAAATGAGTTACAAAGGTTAACCTAGACTATCACCTTAATATTAATGCGTAGGCTAGAAACACGAGTGTTACACATAGGATGGGCGATCTTAGGGTTTAACTGGTAATTGATCGCTAGCATTGGTAAGCACAGATTGTCATCAGTGGATTATTGGAAAGCAAGAAGGACTGGGGATCCTTCAATTCTCACGTGCCATGAAGACTTAGCTGAAGCTAAGTGGGGGAGAATCGATCAGGTACTCAAGAACAGAAATGGGTATGAAACTAGGATGAGTTTCGCAGCCCCGTCAGGAAGGAAGGCGGCCGAGTGGTCGTCCAGATTGAGGATTGTGAGTTGGGAGTTCGGAACATGTTCCAACATTTGGTTCATGGTTTTCCTTGGCATCAGATAGTAGGTTTTGGGAACCAGGTTAGAGCTTCAGTTAGGACTCAATTTCAGTTGAGTGTTAGGTCGAGTGCGTGTTCGAATCGGTTTGGACAAGTGATGTAAGACTACGGGGGTAGCCGTAGCATTCACTAACAGTCAGATAATATGGAAAGTGTTGTAAGACTACGGGGGTAGCCGCAGCATTCACTAACAGTCAGATAGTATGGAAAGTGTTGTAAGACTACGGGGGTAGCCGTAGCATTCACTAACAGTCAGATAGCATGGAAAGTGTTGTAAGACTACGGGGTAGCCGTAGCATTCACTAGCAGCAGATAGTGCTAGAAGTGTTGTAAGTCTGCGGGTGTAGCCGTAGCATTCACCAGGTTGGCAGATAGTGTGAGAAGCGTTGTAAGTCTACGGGTGTAGCCGTAGCATTCACAAGGTTAGCAGATAGTGCTAGAGTGATGTAAGTCTGTGGGTGTAGCCGTAGCATTCACTAGGTTGGTAGATAGCATGAGCGCGTTGTTAGGACGCGGAAGGAACAGTAGTACCCACCAGTTCGGGTGCAGCAGTGAGAATATGGAAATCCACGGATTGGATTTCGGAATCACCCAGATGGATTAGATTTGGTTGAGCCAGTGATAAGACTGTAGGAGCGCCACTACAGTTATGGGATCAGGGAAGCAATGGACTGTAAAAGATTGCTTGTGATATAAGGCTACCATTGGTCAAGTAGCAATCACTTTTAGCCTTGGATTTGGATGATGTCAGGATCCGACGCATGGACCTGATCGGTTGGATTAGGAGGTCATTATAGCCACAGTGGCATGATAACTAGTGGCAACTAGTTCCAGAGAAGGATTCGTTCAGAAGTCGTGTGAGGTGACTAAGTGGGGGTCCTTTGGCTCCGCAGCCGGGCCGGAACCCGATATTTCAGATGATTGGCGAACGAATTGAGACCAGGCAGGTCTCGGTAGATTTTGGAAAGCAGCCATGTGGCAACATACTGCTTTAGGCGGTTCAGTGTTCGGGCAGTTTCAGCTTTTGGGCAGATTTAGTAATTGTGTTTTAGGTTGCAAGTACGGACAAAATAGCTGGTTGATTGGGAAATGACAAGTCACTCACAGCGGGATTAGCTGAGCCTTGGCTAAGTATAAGTGATCTGCAGGGATAATTAGGTATGTGATCCTGTTTTATAGTGGGAACCTCGAGCTATTAGAAGTTGAGTGGTCAGTTGAGGGATAAACGAACTGGATTCAACGATAATGATTCAGTATGAGTGGTCTGTCAGGGAATCAGACCATCTCAAGACAACATATTTCAGACGAAGTAGATGTGATCTTGTTGCGAGGAATTCGTTCACCCGCGGATTTTAGGGCTTTGCGAAGATTGGTCACGACTACCCTGGGAAGGCTAGGGTGTGCCTAGGATGGTGACCATGTTACTTTAGTGGTTTGGCGTATGAGAAATGGTAAGGAATAATTTTGAGGACGGAATCTAATTTAAGTGGGGGAGAGTTGTAGCACCCCGTTTATTTAATAAATAAATTAATTAATTAACGAATGTATAGTAGCCCTAAAATCAATAATTATATAGCAAGGTGTTGGTCTCGAGGAGCTCATTGTCACAATTTTAGAGATTGGGGGTTAAAAGTGTAAAATATGTATTCAGTTTGTAAATAATTATGAAGTCAGGGGCTCCGTGGTAATTAAAGGAACTTAAGTTGAAAGGATTTGTAGAGGGAGGGGCTGTTTGGTAAAAATTCGGACTCAATTTGTAAAGGATTTAAGAAGGTGGGGTTTAAGTGGTAAAACTTGGTCTAAGATTGAAAGAAAAATGGAAAGGAGGGATTGTTGTTGTCATTATGGAAAACTTTTAGAATGGAGACGGGTATTTAAAGGTTCCGCAAACCCTAACCCTAATCAACCATCTACAGCCGCCACATCTCCACCCTTATACCTCCCTTCCACCTCCGGCGCCGCCAGTCATCGAAACGCCACCACCGGACGTCGTAAACAGCCGAAAGATAACCACCGGAGTAGGAGCTTTGAACGCGGATGCATGGGTGAAGAACGACGGGAGTCGGTGATTCGTTCCTTCTCGTGCTCTGTCGCCGCCATTCTTCTCCTATTCTTTCTTCGGCCGCCATCATAGAGCCTCAGCCGTCGCTGCCATTCAAGACTCTCCAGCCGTCACTGCCCGGTTCCGTCGAAGACAAAGCTCCCGTCGTGCGTTAGGCTCATGTTGCTACTATGAAGCGCCGCTTTATCGCCACCATCAGCCGCTATCTTCGGCCAATGGCGCCGCTGCTGCTATTTCCTTTGAAGACGAGCGTTGCTGGTTCGTGGGTTTTCTGTTTGCTGATGTGTGTTGTTGTGTGATTGGGAACCGTAAGGAACCACCGCCACCACCGTGAGGTGGTGGCTGCTACCATGTGCCACCGCCGGCCACCGCAAGGGTGGTTTTGTGTGTGTGTGTTTATTTTGGGTTATTTCATTGTAAAATTGTAATAGCGGCTACAATAATGAAAAGAAAACTCAAAACCACCACCGTGAGGTGGTGGCTGCCGCCTCCTGCCACCACCAACCGCCGTGTTGGGTGGCGGTGTGCTTTTGTTTGCGTGTAGTGACATTTTTTTGATGATGGGACAAAAATGGACTAGAAACCCTAACCACCACTATTAGGTGGTGGCCGCCACCATGAGCCGTCGTTGACCACCACTACCCGAGGTGGTAGTGGGTGGTGCCCGACTAGTGAAACCCTAATGGGCCTAGCAAAACCCTAATTGACCTAAGGAAACCCTAATGGGCTTAAGGACTTGGTTTTGGGCCTATTGGGCCATGAATGGGTTGGAAACCCTAATTAGGGTTTAGAAAACCCTAATTTTGGAGATATGGGCCTTGGACTTATCGGGACCCACGTTTGGGGCATTGGAATTGAATTATTAATCATACTCGAGCATACTACATGATTGATCCAATAGATTTATGGACTTAATGTATTAAGTCCTTAATGGGTTAAGTGAGAAACACTTAACCCTAATTGTCATTTTATGTGAAAACCCTAATTTCACTTGGGCTTTGAGTTGGGCCTTTCTATTGGGCTTTGGTGATTGGGATATTGATGGGCCATCAAAGAAAAATCATATGGACTATAATAATTTAATGGGCTTTAGGGTAAGGCCCATGTGAGGGTTTGGGCCCAATTTGGAAAATTGGGCCATAGATAAGCCATAATTAGGCCTTTATGATTATGAGATATTGGGCCATTAGAAATGCCAAATGTTTAGATTGGACTAAGTAGTTGGGCCTTAGAATAAAACCATGTAAGGTTTGGGCCTAATTTGGAAAATTAGGCCATATGTTGGGCTTTGACTCGTAGTTGACTTTTCGGCCTTTGTATTGGGCCTTGGACTTGAGTAAAGCTAAGTTATGGGTAAAGTAGTATTTACTCCAAGTATGTACTTATGGTTATGTGTTGGAACCCAATTATTAATTGGGTGTTATTTTGATGTTGACAGATCGAGAATCTGTCATCCAGCAGCTAGAGTTTTGTCTATGGGACTTCAGCAATGTGAGATGAGTTACCTTCCAGTAGAAGTGGGTCTAAGGCCATAATGCCGACCCACTAGTAGGAGATATTTTTTAGATGATTATCTTTGTGATAATTGTATGGTTTGCCACTATCTGATATGCTTGATGTGCTAGGATGCTCTGTTATATATATGTTAGTAATAGTAGGGTGAAATAGTCCCCGGATACCGGTTGAAAGATACCGAAGGGATAATCAGAACCCATGCATGCCTAGCAGTACGTTATGTTATGTTATTATGTGGTAGTGGTAGGGGTGAAATAGTCCCCGATTACCGGTTGAAAGATACAGAAGGGGAGGTCAGCTCCCGGTTACCGGTTGAAAGATACCGAATGGGAGGTCAGCTCCCGGTTACCGATTGAAAGATACCGAAGGGGAGGTCAGCTCCCAGTTACCGGTTGGAAGATACCGAAGGGGTAGGTCAGGCACCCAGATATGCCTGACAATATATTTATGTATGCTATGATATGTTATTAGGTGGTAGTGATAGGGGTGAAACAGTCCCTGGATACCGGTTGAAAGATACCGAAGTGGTAGGTCGGGCACCCCGGTATGCCTGACAGTATGTGATTGTATGGTATGTGGTATGATGGGGGAACTCACTAAGCTTTGTGCTTACGGTTTTCAGTTTTGGTTTCAGGTACTTCGTTTTCAAAGGAAAGGAGTCGACTCGATCGCAGCGCATCACACTATGTTTTCCGCACATGAGATCTTTGGGATTACACCCTGATATGGTTTCATGATAATATGATTTGATTATTGACACTTTGGTTTTGACATGAAATATTATTATGAATGTTTTCATACTGTTGCTTTATATAATAACTTAATTAAAATGAAATTTTTGGTCTTGAATTTTGGGATGTTACACAATCCCATATGGGACACACACTTGACTTCCTGAAAATTATGCCCAAAATCCTGAAACACACACTGAACTTCCTAACAAGTCATCAACAACCCTCTATTCCCACGAGTATAATGATGGTCAATCCAAGAATCTCACGTTGCATCCAAATCCCTCATCAGCTCAGGTGTACCTTCACCTGACAAAACACTAGAGACATTTATGACAAACTTTAGGACTCGATATTTCAGAACTGATACCCAACATTGGTAACCAAACCCCTAATAAACCATCCTCTAGAAAATGGGGTCCCCAATTGCAAACATTCACCAAGCGACTTCTAGTGCACAGCTAATACATCCACCGAAACAAACTTCTACTATCCTTAAGAACCAAACCAGCTGGTCATGGAGTCTCCCGACTCCCAACAATGCACTAACACCCAAACAGGCCAATAAGACTAACGATCTGAGACCTAAGAGTCTCAATCAAATGACTACTGGGTCACGCCCATATTAATCATACAACCACTATTTCATGATACATCGTAATACATTCTAACCACTAAAACGATAAGCTCATGGTACTACACCGTTCTTGTTGTCATTCCATCACTAGCCTGAAGACTCATGACCAACACCACAGGGGCCTAAAGACACTCAACCATCAATCTACCTTCTTTCAGGAACCCAATCAACATCCCTCTCAACGCTAACCAACCACAACACGAATCATACCCTTTTATCATGCATTAGTCCTTTCACAGTGCAGGCTGCTACCAATGCAGAATCAGGACAAACATGGTTGCACACAACCAGAGAATGAGATAGGAGGCCGTACTTTTATTCCAATTCAAAGGGTATAACCCAAATAAGAACCATACATATATATCTCGAACCAAGTGCTCCATTTCTATCTTGTCTGGTCCACATACACCCCTCATGACAATATCTAATGAACTTACCACAATACACACCCTTAAGAGAACCCATAACAAACCCTGGATCTACTGCATTCCTTTTTCCTCACAACCTTACCCAAAGGGTGAAGCACAAGTAGATCTAACAAAATGACAAACCTCAATCATTAACAGAAACATCCTCATGAACGACCGAAACAAGATCCCATCAATACATAACTAGCTCAATAAAACTTCTAAAGTTATCCAGAAATGTTGCTAAAACCTTGGTCGGATCCATCCAAATACCAACCCTGTCAGAACGACATGCCAAAATTAGATTCTGCACAGATCTAAAGTCGTGTCTGGAAAACTGAATAAGAATGCCCCAACATCTAAACATCCAATAACTAAGGACATCTGCCAAACTCTAGCTGAACTTGACGATAGGTTGACACATCCATTGGACTTCCACTGATACAACTCGCAACTTCCAAAGAATCTCCATTATTGATGATGAATGAAATGACCAACGCTCGATGATATATTGACAACTAATCTAATGATCCAATACACTACTAAACCAAAACCCACGTGGAGCTAAACATACCGAACTCTGAAGCTGATCTACCGATCAACAACTACCCTGCCTTGGCTATAGGTAGCAATTTATACAATGATCTGACAAATCCCTCAACAATAGATACTCAACCTCAGCTACCCTAGCACCTCTTGATCTCTTCATTGGCATCCCGAAAGGAACCACTGGCTACAACGAGCTCCTTGACCAACAACTTCATGCCACGAGACAACTCGTGCATTTCCTGAGCACATACATATGATAACAACTTGCTCTACACCCCCGACTTGACCAAATCTTGAATCAAAGTCTCGCATACCCGAACTGTAGATCCCTATGAACCATTCTTTCGACACCACAAACTCGAACAGATTGATGTTCATCCAAGCAGAATACCAAGTTCTCCCCCACTTACGGTTCAAAATACCACCATCTGGCATTTCAAACAAACCATACCTCAAAACTGGCTCAACCAGGTACATATCATCCCTGACTCTTGGAATGTATAACACAACGCAATATGATATTCCAAATAAAGACCAAGCAAACTCAAAGAGATTTCGAATCTCAGATGGAGACCTTGGGAACTTCCAATCATAACCGCCTCTAACATCAATAATCTCATGCAGATGTACAAGCAATAATTCTGACAGTCCATTCATAGCACCGATTCTCTATCTAGAAACAAAAGGATTACCACTTACCTCGTCCACATATTCCCAACCATCAATTCATCGTGAGGATCATTCATATATACCAGAGGCATCACTCTCATAGTCTGGATACATCAGAGACAACAAAAGTTGTCGCTCCCGATTCACTTCCCTAATCACCTGAAACCATCAACTAGCACCTGACCTGCCTTTATCCAAAGAAAGCGAACCATTGATCTCGCCTCATGACAACCATACCACAAGAATCCTCTTGTGCATTCTAACACTGCCATATTGCTTCCAAAAATTGCAACCATCTAGCCCCATGTTGGGTCTACATCCCAACTCTGAAAATTACATGTTTTCTCTCTCTTTCCTCCGAACACGAAAAGCTGGAAGGACATAACCCCCACCGTAGATAGTGACATTCCAATCTATCTGCCAATCACTCACCTTCTGGCTGCAATCCTTGAGCCAATCATAACAATTGCTTCCTTCTTGAGTCTTGCGACTCAACTAGGACTACCTCGAGCAAGGCCCTCGAGACCTCATTATCAACTAACTCACCTAGGTATGCACCATTCAAACCCAAACTGACATGGCTACTAAGGCCCAAACAATCACCAGACCCATCTTCAGCCCGAACAACCATAACCAAAAGAGCAACACATACTGAAACACTACCACGAATCATGGTATCAAACCATGCTATCTACCCTCAAACAACTCCTTAGAATCCTCGTGACTTCCCTCGATTCGAGTATGAATCTTATGGTTCCAGTAGTACAGGCCCAATACTACTTTCTACACCTATCCATACTTTCCTCAAGAATCATCACGGATCCTCTAAGTAACTACTCATGCTGACACTCATAAAACACATTAAACAGTGCACCAATCGCACTAAAGCACTTCCTAGGATATGCATACATCATATACTCACTATCAAGAGAGTGGCTAATCTTTCCTCACGTTGGCCTACTACAAACCATACTCACTCGTGAAATTTCCACTAACCCTGCAGCCGCTCGTGTATGCTAATCATACATAACATTATATTTGATAGACAATCGAATACTTGATTCTAGCCTAAGCCCACAACCAGAAAATGAACGCGAAATAAGTCTAAATCAAACATTCTCAGGCTATTAAATCTTTATTATGTACGACCATGATGCACACACTAAGAAACCACAGTAATAATATCAGTTCCATATAACATATCAAGAAATTCTCCTAGGCTACCAGGAATCATGAATCAGGCAATTCTATCATGCAATTCCTGAAGATCCCTAGCCTAAAACTAGCATGAAATTCTATCATATCATCAATACACATAACAAGTGTGGGTATCTTGGGGAACACTTTCCTTGGCTCCGGTTGATTGTACACATCACATCCTTTATGTCTTTCTTTTTAGAGTTAATCTTGAAAAATATTTACATATCCTTAGTTTGAGTCTGGAATCACACAAGTGTTCATCCAATTCTCTCAAACCAGGGCTCTGATATCAACTTGTAATGTCCCAAAAATCAAAGTAGAATTTTCATTTTTCAAAACCATTTTCTTAACCCATAAGTTATACAAAACACTAATTCCAATTCTTAACCATAAGAATCAGAGTATCAAAATCTCTCAAAAAAAATATTAGTAGGAGGATGTGTACAACCATGCCTTCACCTTGCCCTGATTATCTGATGTACCTGAAACCATCAAACTAAACTGTAAGCCAAAGCTTAGTGAGTTCCCCCAAAGTTCCCCACACAAGAAAACAGATAACAACATGTATACATGAGCCTTCGGCCTAACTTTACCGCCTCGTAGGGCCTACAACCTATCTGGACCGCTCTCTAAGGCTTCAGCTTGATTGGACCGCCTCGTAGGGCCTAAAGCCTATCTGGACCGCTCTTCGGGCCTTCGTCCTGACTGGACCACCTCGGAAGGCCTACACCCTATCCGGACCGCCCCAGGTATCTTGGCCTTCAAGACAAAGTAGGAACGCCTCAACCCAACAAAACAATAACATGTCGACATATACAATAAAAATCAATAACCAGCAAGTACAAGTAATCATATAGATCTACCAGTCTAACATATATCCATCGAATACAAGTAATCATATAGATCTACCAGTGTATCATATATCCAGAATAACATCATCCTATATACCAGGATACATAACAGAGTGGGTCCGCATTGGTTCATTCGACCCACAAGTATAGTGAGTAAAACTCACCTAAACAACTCAATAGAAGCTTAGCAGCTACCTTAGCAATAACACAGCCAACCCAGGCTTCATAAAGCCAAGCCGAGACCAATCCTTAGCCAAATATTCAATTATACCCAAGTTTGACCAAAAGTCAAACTGGTCAAAGCTAAGGTCAAAATTACCAACAAAAACTCTCCATGGCATGGCCTTCCTTGGCCAAGTCGTGGGCACTAAATGCCAAAATAGTCGATGATTCCCCAGTCGCCACATCATGGCAGCCTAAGGCCACGTCGTGGGGACCGGTATGAACAACTCAAATGAGCTTAATCCATTTTCTTCCGATTTCAAGAGCTCCAAATCTCATATCTAATCCTGTCCAAGGTCTTAATGGATAAAGTTTCTAACTTTATCCATTAGGAAGGTCCAAACCACCAAGATGTGGACTTTAAGTCTCAAAGGGACCCAAAATGCATCTTTCTTAACTTAATCTGTTAAATCTAAGTCTCCAACGTTCAGATTTGGATCAACATGATGTTTAGATAGATAAAGTTTCCAACTTTATCCATAAAAAAGTTACCACCTTTCAAGATCTAAGTTTTAATACACCAAAATGACCTAAAGGGCCAAGATAACTTGCATGGCTAGAAGGGAAGGCAAAAGATCATAAATTTCCTAGTCTATAAGGTTCAAGAAGCATTCTAAACTGATCAAAAGATGTTGGAGTCCACCCAACTCCAAGATTACCCATAAAATGGACCAAAAGTGACAAAAACCCCAAATGACAAGATCTAAAGAACTAGATAGCAAGATCAAAACTTTATACTTACAATAGTCCCTAAAGGCAGTGCCTTTGATAAATCCAAACTTGAAACAACTTTCCTTGAAACCAAAAGAACCTTCTTGATCATCAAACTTCATCAAAATATCACAGAAAGCATCCAAAAGAGGAGAGAGGAGAGGGGAGAAGCTCAAATTTTGAAGGTGGAGGCTAGGATTTCTCCTTAGGGGTCCTAGAGGTGGTGGAGGCTGATAAATGCCCAAAAATGCGGAACATTAAGCTTAAATACGTTGAAAACCCTAAAAAATCATGGGTTTGGGCATGACTGATCACCACGCCGTGGGCTCTGATTCCACACCATGGCCACGACTTTTCACCCAAATCCACATCAACTTCAAACAACCATAACTTCTTCGTTTCAACTTCGTTTTCGGCGATCTTTATATCCACAGAAAGGTATTGACATTGCCCGCACTTCTATCTAGTTACTTTTGGCTTAACACATGTCGATCTAAAAACCATAATCCATGCAAGATGCCCAACAATTAACTTTCCCCATTTTACCCATTTGGCTCCGAAACACAAAACAAGGGCTTAGATCACTTGACCAATATTATCACCGTCCAATAGGGTCTAAACCATATTCCCTTGAAGCTCAAGGCATTTATGTAATGCCCGTGTTTCTAGGCTAGGCATTAATATTGATGTTATAGTCTAGGTTAACCTTTGTAACTCATTTTGAAGAAATGAAAAGGAATTATGTGAAAATTATGTGTTTTATGCTTAATTATTAGGGTTTAATTAATTAAGAATAAAAATGAGCGTCAAAAATAAATATTAGATAAAGCCGATATCTATTAAGAAACTTGTGGTGGGGGTGACAAGGATTACAGATATATAAAGAATACCGAAATCCGAGTTATAACGAAGAAGTTATGACCTATCGAAGTTTCGCGACAAAACCGGCACGGTGTCGAATGTCATAAAAAGTGAGTTTTTGATAAACTACTTTTTAGCCTTAGTGATCTAAACGAAAGTCGTAGTGTTCGTTAAACCGAGAGTAGGTATAAAAAGAACGCCCAAATCTGACTTCGTATGAGGAAGTTATGATTTTTCTAAGTTCCAGCTTAGAAGTAGACAGCTAAAAACTCGAATTTTAGATCGAGTGATTTTTAGCCGATACAACCTAAACGAGAATCGAAGGTCTCGTCAATAGTAGCACAACGGTAAATAGACAGACGAAAACGGACGTCGGATGAAGAAGTTATGAATTTTTAACGGATTTCCTATCCCGGTCTGTTAAAAATAATAATATAAAAATTAAAGTCAAAATTAGCCGACGAAGTCTAAACGAAAGTTGTAGAGCGTAATTTTACCTACGCGTGCATATAAAGAACGTCAAAAACGGAGCCAATATGCGAAAGTTATGGATTTTAGAAGTTTTGGCACGAAAATCGAGAAAATTTGCCAAAACCGAGAAAATTCACAAGGTGGACTTCGGCCACGTCACCCTCGCTCAAATCGTGCCACGTGTCCGAAAATGCTGAGTCATCCGAGGCCACCTGTCGACGCGTGTTGCATTCTCTTCGGACCGAAGGCTCGGCCAATCAGAAGCTGCCTCGTACCCCTTTATGATGCATCCGAGCTTCGCAGGGAGTGCCACGTCCGAAGTCTCGGACCCTAGACCTCAGTCCAATCAGGAGGCGACACCAGGACCTCGCATGCGCAACCCATGTGCTCCTTGCTCCGGATCTGCTGACGCGTGGAGGCTTCTCAGCCCTTGGATCAGAAGTCTCGCCCCTATAAATAGAAGGGTGCGAGACCTCCCGGGGAATATTTGGAAAATTGTCACTTTTAGCCCCTTTTTCAATATTACTTTCATTCTAACCTCCCCCAAAGCCCCGGTATTATACCAAACACCCGGAATACGCCCCGAAGTGCCCGAGAAGCCCGAGAAATTTATCTTTTCGGTTTCGAAGCCCAACCTACGCAGAGCCCGGTTTCTCAATAAAACTCCCGATTTTATTAGAAACGATCGTTTTAGGAAACGAATTGCTGCCCGATTATCATCAAATCAAGTGAGTGTGTAGTCGCCTTCATCTTACACCTAGATATGAAGTATTTTCTATAAAATACGTGCTACGTGTAATTATATTAATTGTTTAATTGAGGTGACTGTTGAATAGATGTTTTATACAAGTTTTAAACTGTATATGTATTTTTATCTACAAATATGTTGGGTAAAACATGGGTAGATAGTTGATGTGTGATGAAATAAAATGATGAGAGGCCTCGATGTGATTGTGATCCAGTCATCTAGCGGAGTTTAGATGATGACCACGGACTTTTCTAGACAGTCCAGTGGAACGCTGGCAGGCCCGCAACCTGTAGGTGTTAATGAACTTGGGTGTTCATTTGTTGTACTCCATCCCCCTCATGGTTGCCTTTAGGACATGTATGGCTGAGGAGTCCCCTTAGCAGTAGTGTCCATCCCGATAATATTCTTTAGGCTAGGTCCCTTGTGATAAGTGTTTAGGGACGTAAAGTGAGGATAACGGGAACGGGTAATCAAGGTTATTGTTGACTGGTGAACTTAATAAGTTTATTATTATTGTGGGTTGAAAACCCTATATGCTCACCAGGCTCCCAAGCCTGACCCACTCAGCTTTTTATGTTACAGGTAGTGGACCCCGAGCATAGTCGGAGGAGGATGAGAGATTTTTGGATTATAGGCCAGTAGTTGTAAATAACTGTTGAAAGGCTTATAATGTCTTGTTTATGCTCTTGATCTGTATCGGAACATGACATCCCGAGGTTTTGATATGAAATGAAATTATATATTTCTTAAAGAAAGGTTTTGACAAACTTTTATCATGTTTTGTATTGGGGACCGATTCCGCAACATCTTTTAAAAGGATTTCTCTGATTTTATTTTAAAAAGCATAAATTAAATCGGTCTTTTCTGGCCGAGAAATTAGGGGATGTCACAATTTACTTGATCCATTTATTTCCCACAGCCCCGAAATAAGAAACTTCTCAAAACAGAATGTTACATAATGTTTTGTATTTATACGTTTCTTTTTATAGAGTGCGCATTTTTAGGGATATGTTGGCCAAGAGTCTTTCACTGGTATGTATTGTAACGAGTCTATTGCTACTTGGCTAGTGGGGATTTTCGAGTGGATCTTTACCTTGGATAGGACCTGGGTTGGTATAATTACTTTGATATCGATTTGGGTACACCATTAAGAAGCTTCCCGGTCCAAAGGATAAAAAGTAGGCTAATAATTTTTTTTGTCTAAATTGCTATCTTGCTAGGGGATTCGTGTTTCATTAGATGGCATTTAATGATTGTAATATTTATTAGTGACGTTCATATCCTCCTTATTAATGGAATTTAATGCTTGTTCGATCCGTCTTTTTAATTATGAGATATGGTTGTTGAGACTGATGCTTATTGTACTTGTCACAATATCTTTCCAACTTTATCATATGGTTATGCGGATGTCATCAGTTCGATCTGAGGATGACGCACGCATGTTAGACCGGTATATTGTTGACTATCATTTGTCAGTTGTTCATGGTGTCGAAAATACCTTTATCTTATGATTCTATTTTTGAACCTCTCACAGGTAAAGTTGGGTTTTACTTAAGGCATTTAGATTGTGGCTTAAGACTCCATCCCACTTCATTCGTCGTAGAAGTTTTAAGGTATTATGGTGTCCATTTAACACATCTTTACCCCGATGTTGTGTCAAATATTATTGCTTTTGACTTGTTCTTTTTGGCGTTTGGTATTTCTATGGATGTTTCGTTGTTTCAATATTTTTACCACTTGAAAAATATTATAATCGGTTCTCTTTTGCATATAGGCATTTTCCTCTTGTTGACGATCTTCTTGGTACCAATAGTGGGTGGAAGCTTAGGTTTTGTTGGGTTCATGCACTTGTTGTCTGTTTATCGTCTTTTCTTCGTTTATAACAATTTGTTGATGACGAATCAGAGTTAATATCATATATTTGTTTATAATGAATATACACCATCATATTTCGTGTATAATGTGTACCATTCTTTCAAAGAGTACATGCAATATTATTCAATACTAAGTTTGAATTTGTAGTAATAGGTTACATCATATAATGATAATGATAGTACATAGAGAAAATTACAGTTTTGATTTCTTTTGTTTTCATTTTTTTATAGGTTTAGTTCTACTTTTGAAAAATTGATATCAATGGTTCTATTGATTTTAAAATCCATCATGTTTGGCTCTTTTCGCCGTTACCGTTTATCCAACTTCGTTACCACATGTAAAATGATCATTTTACTCATTATTTTTTCTTTTCCACAATATTAGCTTTTTGAGAGTTTTTTTTTTCAAAAATCTTTTCAATGAAAAAGCTCTTACGTTTTTAAAATGCTATTTGTTAGAGTATGAATTGAAATTTGGTGATTCGATTAGATAACTCAACCCATAACTAAGTGAAAAACACATGTTGATTTCAAAGGGATTTCAGAATTCTCTTATTCTTATACTTCTCATATATATTCTTGCATTTTCGCATCCTCAATATTTTCTTCTCTTAATTTTCCTGTTCTCATAATTGTTGTACACTCTAGAAGAAAATAAACCCAATACCGATTGAAGTATACTCACAAGTCTTGATTATGTTGATGATACTCATAGTGGTACAAATCACATAAAACTGTCAACAAAACCAAACACACGACATTGACATATAAAGATTATTAATTAAAAACTCCGTTCATTGCCTTTAAACACAAACGATATCTCTATAGTTTTCTGTTACAAATCAAACCCCTATGAGAACAATGTGTTCATCATACATATAAACCATGATCACAATTCACAAATCTTCTGGATGCAAAATTCATCAACTAATCCAATCCACAACCCACAAAAGATCACCTCTAAAACTACAGAAAGAAAAAAAAGACGAAAATGTTGAAGTAGACTCACCAAAGGGGCCATCAGAAAAATAAAACAGCCTCACATTCTTCATGTGTTAACAATCATATCAATTTTGTTAAAATGATATCTCTGTGTACTTTGAAATATTAAGCCGTTCCTGAAAGAAATTTGACAAGATTCATAAGGAAACAAGATTTGGTTTGTTGGATCAAGTAAATATGGTTCAGATTCAGTATAATTAAACTAAGACCCAGTTTCTTTTTTATCTCATTGAGTACGATATGGATAAAGTTATTTGGCAAGAAATAGCAAACATACTTTCATTGATTTGTGTATTATAGCATCCTATTTTCATTTCTTACGTATTATGACATTCTACTTTAAAAATCTATCCAATTGTAGCAATGTCATCCAAATACAATGCTATAATTGGGCAACTTTATCAAAATACAGTGTCCTTAATAACAAAAAAGTTATAGTACAAAGCTATAATTAGGTACACCGCTTTTTCTTGCATTCAAACGAAATTTCAAAACTTTGGATGTAATGGGTAAAATTCCGTTTCCTTGACTTTATCTATTAAGTCGTTCTTTCTACATTATGTCAAAAAGTAACACTCATATATAGCTTACTAGATTAAGTCAGATCCCCATTAAGTCCATTAAGTAAAAAAGAAACAACAAGACCAAATAAGGAATCAAACAAATTTACCTCCGAATACCGAACATGATCATTCCGCACATTAGAAGTTTTCACAATCGTCTCCCATTTTGGGCCACTTTTATCACTCTTCTCAGTCGAACCCCGTTCCACCTTCTTATGAAACGGACTCCTTAAACTCATCTTTTTCCAAAGCCATGATTCCGATGGCGATTTAGGCAATGGAGGGACACGAGGAACTTCGGAATCATCAACGCCGCCATTTCCCTCAACCTTATCATCATCGGGAATTACATTTGTTGGTTTCCCAATCCAATCTATGTACAACGTTTTCTCGGGTACCGGAGGATTTTCATGAAAATTACTTTTTACATTAAATGAAGGGCATGTTTTAGGCTTATTAACTATATGATGATTTTGAACGTCTTTTGGAACTCCGAGAAAGCGGGCCCCATCGTGGAACGGAGACCGAGGCGATTCATTGCGGTATGGAGATATCCGACCGCTACGAGACATGCCGCGGGAGGGAGATGATGGGAGTGAGTTGCCCGACCGAGCTAATGGACTTGATTTACGGGTTTCTGGGACTTCTTTTGATCGCGTTTCGGCTCTTTTTCGAATAACTGCGTCCATTGCTTGCTGCAAAGAGGGAGGTTTTTAAACAATAGCAAATTTAGTAACTTGATGGAATTAAGAAAAGATTCTTAGCAAGATTCATGATTAAATGCACAAGTTTTTAAACATGTAAGGGGCATCTTACTTTTATTTATATGTTTATTATAGCATCCTGCTTTTATTTCTTCATATTAAAGCATTGTATTTTGAAAAATCTAACCAATTATCGTAGTGTTGAGTAATTGTTATAATTGAGTAGAATTTAAGTACAATGTCCGTACGAGAATTTTGGAAGTATGGGTTTTTTTAAAGTATAGAAAAAAATTGACAGTATAATGTTGTAATTGCTATACACAAATAAGTGGAAATATGTTGCTACTTTTTTGCATTCAGCCCAATATATAATACCATTTTTTGTTGAATGGAAAAAATAGCAACGTATTTTCACTGTTTTGTTTATTATAGCAATTTACTAACATTTATCCTTATTATAGCATCGCACCTTGAAAATCTACTCAACTATAATAATATCATCCAAATACAAAGAAATTTCACAGATATAATTGGGTAGATTTGTCAAAGCCTAATATCCTAATAAGAAAAAAAATAATAAAAGTACAATACCATAATTGGGTGGATATTTGAATGTAGGATGTTATAATAGACAAATTCATAATAGTATTCTACTATTACTCGCATTTTACCTATCTGTTTATTACAACATGGTACTTTAAAAAAATCTACCCATTATAAAAATGGACTTTGAAAAATCCAAAAAGTGTCATCAAATAACTAAGCAATTTTTGATGCTATAGTTTGGACTTTTGGTAGATTCTTTAAAGTATAATCTTCTAAAAAACCAAGCAATTTAACGCAAACCTTTTCGATACTCGGAGTTAGCGGTCCACTGTAAGAAGTTCTTCGCGAGAGCCGTGGAATCGGACCCGGCGAATCCGGAGTCTTTGTTTTCGGTCCCGGAGTTGGATTCGAGAGGCAGGAATTTCGTTTTGTGCAGATTCGTGGAAGGAAAAAACTAAAACCCTTTTTGCTCGATTTCTTCTTGGTGTCATCAATCACATTGATTTCTTTATCAATTTCATGATTATAAGGTGAAACTGAAGTAATCGGGTATTTTTCAAGCAACAAAGGCCTGAGTTCCCCACTATAAACCTTCTTAACATACTTCGGAGGCTCAAGAACAGGAGCTTCTTGCTTTTTTGCAACGTATTGTGGGGTTTCAACAATCATAGATTTTGCTGCAGGTAAAAACCGATTCATCAGATAATCACGAGTTTGTAAATCTGAAGAAAACGATCCTGAAGATTCCAAATCGCTGTTTTCTTCACTGAAATTGCAGGAAAACGACATGGAAAGTGTTTCAATGGCGTCAGGAGGAACATCGTCTGATGATTGGTCGTCAATCGGGAAATTTTGGATGTTTTTTTGTTCTGATTTTTTTGGGTATTTTGCTTTTCCGGGGATTTGTTCCCAGTTGAACGGAATTGCTGCTGGTTTTGTGTCTTCTGGTTCGGGTTCCCACTGAGATTTAGGAACTGGAAGGGACTGTTGTCTTGTTGGCCTTGATCTTCTACTGGAATTGTTCGATAATCCTTCTAATTTCGAAGAGGTTGTTGATAATCGTCTAACTGAGAGTAGAGGCGCATTCAAATCGAGCTGTTTTTCATCCATTTTTCCAGCTTTTAATGCTCTTCAAGCGTTCCCCAGATTATGTAAACTGGAAATTCAACAAGAATGAGAAATTTTGTAAGTAATTATATGATTCCTCAAAGTTTGCAGAAATATAAAAAGAAAACAGAGGAGAATTCCGAATCCCATACTTGGCTTTAGAAAAAAGGAAACCCGGGAAAACCCTAAAAGATGATGAAAGCATACAACTTTATGTGCATTCAAAATTTGCAGAAAAATATGATTGTAATTATCCAATGTGTTCTTGAATCATCAGCAAGAATACAAAGATACAGTTATACAGATAAGGATTTCACCCAACTGCTAAAAAGTACAGAGGATGAAATTTTGCTAAAAACAGAAACTATGAAAGAACGAAAATTCCAGACAAGAAAGCTGCAAAATTATGCTCCAAATCACATAAAAAAGTAAAGATTATAAATATGCTCCAGATTGGATAAGATTACATGTTTATATGTCGTTCTTGGATCAAATGAAGCTATAACCGAAGAACAGGGGAAGCTGCGAAACTGACCGTCTTCAAGAAACCCATTTCCGAAAATGGGAAGTTAACCCAAACAGATAGATTGTGTTTGCGTACAAATGGAATCTTCAAATTTAGAACCCAGATTGTGTTCTTGGTGATGAAGAAGAAACAGAAAACGTTGAGAATATTGAAAAGAAAAAGGTAGATGTGTTTTCTTACTAGTAATGGAGCAAACAGGGTTTAGTGGCGAAATCTATGGCCGTGGATGATGGCGAAACATGAGGAGGAGAAAGAGTGAAGTGAGGAAAATATGGAGTAGTGCCACTAGTCAAGGGGTGGAGTGGGGTAGGGGTGGGGTGGGGTGGGGTGGCGTAGGGGGTAGGGGGTAGGGGTAGGGGTAGTATGAACCCCCCTCGAGTATGAGTAGGCTTTTAAACTTTAGCTAAATCACAAAGTATCATGGGTGGGGTTCATATGAGACCAAAAAGAGATGTGGTAGGATGCTTTTGTTCAATTTTCATCTCACCCATTCTAAATTTTAAAAGAGGAAGTTTGACAAAAGAATAATCATTATTATTTTTAACTTTAATTTCATGAGTGTGTAATATATTTTTTGTTTTTTAAATTGATATAATAATATATTTATTTTTGTTTGTAAATTGAAATGATAATATATTTTATTATTTTTCAATACAATGTGTATTTGCTTACTTTATGATAGCATTTTATTCTAAATTAATGATATATTGTAAAATAAATAAATTGTTCAACATTAAACCTTATTTTCATTAAAAAATAACTAGGGCTGTAAACGAACCGAACGAACACGAACGGGGCTTGTTCATGTTCGTTCGTTTAAGTTAGCCGAACAAATAAACGAACACGAACGGATAAACGAACGAGTTTTCTTGTTCATGTTCATTCGTTTAACAAATTACATTGTTCATGTTCTTTCGTTTATGTTCGTGAACATGGTAAACGAACATAAATGAACAAAGTTAAAAAAAAAACATAATTGAAGATATATGAACATAAATGAATATATAATACACTAATGTAATCAAACACAATTAAGCATATGTGAACATAATACGAACTTATATGAACGAACATAAACGAACGTAAATGAACAAAATAAACGAACGTTCACGAACATAATTGAACGAACGAGACCATTGTTCATGTTCGTTCGTTTAACTAAACGAGCGATAATTTGTGTTCATGTTCGGTCGTTTATTAAATAAACGAACATAAATCAACTTCCCGCCGAACGGTTCGCTGAACGTTCAGTTCATTTACATCCCTAAAAATAACAACATATTTTTAGTGTTTTTTCAATTGTAGTTCTTTAAAAAAAATAAATAAATAAAATAAAAGTCCTACCACTACATGGTGTATATTGGATAACATTATCTAATCATAATTTGATTAATATTCAAAACTTTACTATTATTATTGACATAGTCTAAAAATATAGTTTACCTACTAAGAAAAAATCATAACTATATGGACTTTTCAAGGCATGTGATACTTTAATAAGACAATGAATGAAAATACAATGTTTAATAAATAAATCAAATATAATGTTATAATACATAAATAAATAAAATATACTATAATATTTATCCATCTTATCAAAAGAAGCAAAGTTATATTACTTTTACTTATGCAAGCGAACTTGTACTTTTTGTTTAGATAAATTTCATAACATAACATTAATTTTCCACCAACAAAAAGATTATTTACTTAAATCTTTTGTATATTTAAAATATTTATTTATAGCTAATAATTATACACCGACTACCCATCAAATTAAAGGAATCAAATTTAAAATATTTTGGTAGGAAAGTTTGATTGTATTGGCTGTTTTTGTGATTGAGTAAATGTATGAATGGCACATGTAACAAGACGAAAGTGTTGATATAAAGAAGGGACAGTTACGTCCAACGACTATCATAGACCCGACCAACTGACTGCCCTTTTCGTCGTTTAATTTACGCGCCAAAGAATTTAACAATTCACACCCTTCTACTTTTGCATATTATCAACTTTAGACCCCTGCCTCCATGCGGATGGTTTGACTGGGAATTGCATGTGACATGTGGACCCATGAATAGTACAAAATTTAGGTCGAGGTGAGGTCGCTTGCGCAATTTAACTACATTATGAATTGATGTTAAATAAATGTTAATTACATTTGTAGGAAAAAGTTTGTTATAAAATATTTAATTGCAATAAATAAATAAATATTAATATTTTAATAGTTTGTCTTTTAAAAAGTTCGTAAAAGCTGTTTACTTCATCTCAAAGCCAATATAATATATTCTGACAAAGGTTTTAAACCAAGTATACATTTTTGTATAGAGTAAAAGTATAAGGTCTAAAATCAAGATACTTGATAAAACACAATTTTAATTATTTGGTATTCATATACCATGATAGTTAGGTTGGTAAATCACGACACGACATCAGGAACATGACACAACTTGATGTTGTGTTTTGTTTACTAACACCAAAATGACCTAATTAAAAGAGTTTAAAAACGACAAACATCACAAATACAAAAAAGATAAAATAAAATAAGTATTTAGTATATTTAATTCAAAATTAAGGTGGAGTTAAATAATCTTATGAACAGTACCCTGGTTAGGTACTGTTCATAAGGGAACAAACTTTTAATATATATAGGGATAGTTTAAATAAAAACAGTAAATAATGTGAGAACGTACAACATTATTTTTATGTTATTATTCTGTAATAAATTTTGTATGCACAGTTTTATATCATTTTTCAGCAATGAATAAATTAATAGTCACATGTTAAAACTAAAATTAAAATTTACTATAAAAATGCATATACATAAATTTATAATAGAATAATAACATTCTAATGAATATATGAATAATCAAACGTTAATATTCATATTAGAATTGATTCAACAATACACATATACAACATTCATTACAGAATAATATAAACATTGTGTTTTTACGTTCTCACACTATTTTCTGTTTTTATTTGAACTTACTTTTATATATATATATATATATATATATATATATATATATATATATATATATATATATAATGTTACAAAAATGACAAATAGAAAAACTCGACAAACATATGTTAATATTGTGTCAAATCTTGAACACAACATGACATCGTGTTTTTACATTTAACACGAACATGAATTCAAATTTTAGTTGTATCCCAATTTCGTTTTGTATCGTGTATTTTTGTCATGTCGTGTCATGAATTCGAATTTCAATTTCGTCTCAATCATTAATTTTAAACGAGTAAGGAGGAGGGAAAAGATCAATAAAATGATAAATAAGAAAGCAGAGAAACAAATGAATTCGAACACCAAAACAATAAAATGCAACTATTTTACCCTTTAAATGTTTTATTTAAAGGTATCATACATAAGTCGTTACGTTGTTTATGCATGAGTTTTGTCAAGCAGTTAAACCAAACTTTCTTATAATAATTAATAGAAATAATTTTTACAATTAAAAATTATTTAGGTAAGTCTTGAAATATATGAAACTATGCAACTCAAAAATTATTTTAATAGAAAAATAACAATGTATTTTAACTGTTTGCAAATATAAAGATATGTATTTATTATTCATAATTATAATAATATACTCAGTATATTGATTACTTAACATGTTGGATAGTCGCCTATCAAATATTTTCTTGAATTGTCAAAAACATAGACATGGTTTTCTTATGAAGTGTAGACTTGGCGCAATTCACAAATTCGAGCCCTCAACACTACCTTTTAATATAATAATATTGCTATAATTAAATATTTCTTTAGTTTGCTACGTTTACTATTTCTGTCATGTTGTATATTCATGTAACTTTTGTATGTTCCTAATAGTGTCTATTTGTGTTTGTCGTATCTAATATAATCACTATAAGCTGGAAATTAGAGCTTGGTTTTCTTATATCTTATTATTTCTGTTATATGATATCTAGGTATGGAAACTTCAAGTAGTAAGGATTGATCATCAAGCATACATGTAGAAACTACTATGAAAAAGTATGTTTAGAGGTGCAAGTGTAACACCGAAAACTCTAATACATAATATACACACAAAAATTTATGTTAAGAACATTAATTATACAACGTGAAATATTTCATATTACAACAATTATAATAAGATGTACCAACAATTGTAGCTAAGTCACAAAGCTATATAATAACCCAAACGTATGTTATAGAACTTCAAAACAATATTGATATAAACATCTAACTTCTAAGTCTTGTTATGTCATCTTTAAGCTCAACTACTTTATTACCCTTACTACTAATACATGCACCTACCATCATAACTTATAGCAACCACAAAAAGCTACAAAAAGCTTGGTGAATAACTAGCATGACCTTCTATACAACATCACTAACAATAATTATAAACATGTGAATAAGACAACAAGATAGCTACATTAAACAATATAGTACATTCTAAATCAAGAAGTAAATACGTTTTCGTTTGTGTTTTGAGTGATCAGCACATAGCCATCCCCAAAGGGGACCAACATGAATACAATACCTATAGGACGATAATCCCAATAATTTCTAAATATTTTATACATAATGGACCCAACGTGAGTACTATCCCACTAGGTGATAGTCTTGAGTCACCATCCATGAAAGCTTGCATATTATGGATAACCTCACCATTTATCGTCGATCGGAACGAAACCAACGTCCATATAGTCCTAACATATATTTCTTAAGGGTAAATTACACGAATGATCCCTGTGGTTTGGGATAAACTACATTTTATTCCCTAAAACGTTTTTTTAACTCGTACCGTCCCTAAAACATGTTCTTGTTGCATGTGTGGTCATTGTCTTATATAAAAAGACTATATTACCCTTATATATATATATATATATATATATATATATTACTTTTTGTTATTTATTTTAACTATATTAATATTATTAGTTAAGAATGGGTCACCCTTAATATCATATCTCACGTGTCTATCTCCCACTCCTCTTTATATCGCTCTCTTCTTCAACCAGATCATCCCCTCATAAACCCTACCCAATACGCCACCTGAAAGTCCATCAGACAAATTATTCACCTATAATTCAAGTGAGAGTAGCAGGCAAGAAATCATTTAGCAACCCCAACAAAATTGTTCTAGAAAATATCAGCAGTAAATCGTTCAGCAATGCATTGATAGGTTGAAATCTAATGAAATATTTTGCTTGGGTACGAAAAACTCTAACGAGAGATTGAACTGGAACACGAAATCGATCACCGGTACCCTTTTTAGAACCAACCACCATCTCAGGTTTCGATAAGAATGGAAGGAGGAGGTGATCGTTGGGTTTTTTTCCTTTTGTTTCAGTGGTAGGGTGAAGTTGAATGAGGAGATGTCGGTTCTCAGAGTGTGCGAAAAAGCATGGGTTTCTTCCCAGAATTTGCATACAAACGATTTCAATTTTATCACATTCCAGGTTTGTGTGTTTCTGGGTTTAAGCATTGATGATGTGTTCGATCCCTAATTTGATTTTCTCTTTGATTTCATCTTCTGTTATTGTTTCCTAATGATATTTTGCTTATATAATGATGTTCAATAGCTACCTTCGAATTTTACTGGTCTTTGCATCGTATTTTACATATGTATTTTTTGCAATTGGTCACAAAAGTTTTTTTACTGCTTCTGGTGATATGAGAAATAGAGGAGATGGGTGATCGCACATTCATTTGATATGGTATCGTAATATGCAAGCAACTTAACCCAACGTCGTTGTCTCATATTCAATTCTTTCTGATTCTAAATATGTTGCAAGATCTTATGATTAGTATATAATGTGCACTTTGTCCCATACAGGTAATGTCTCCATAACTTGAGTGCAAACACAAAAGCCGCCAACTCCAAATCATGCACTGATTAATTCAGCTTTGCACTTTTAAGTTGTCACACCCCTGGCCGGCGGCAGAAGCGCCAGGCTGTGCTACGTTAGGATTTTGGGATTTCACACCAAGATATCAGATATGCGTTGAATAATACACAAGTTGTACTAAAAATATAGTTATTTATTCATTAAATAAAAAATATTACATAATTGTTCGAGGTACAAGTAGGTTACGGAAGTAAAGTACAAAAGCAAAGCACATAAGTTTTGGACTGCGTCATCGGGGTTATCCTTTCCTTCAGTCGGGTTCATTCTTCTGAGAATACATGTGGTTTAAGAGTTCAAAATAATGTTGGTGAGTCCACAGGTTTTATTGTTATAAAACATATGTAGGTATTTTAGTTGTTTTTGTTTAGCCTAAACTCACTTCCTTGAGTTTATGAGTACTATCACTACTTCCATAGGTAGGTTACTAGTGGTAGTCTAAGATAATAGATGTTGGTTAACCTAAACACGCTTCCTTGAGTTTGTGTGTATTATCACTACTTAATTGGATTAGTTCCTAGTAGTAGTTTACGATAACTTGTTTTAGTTGGACAAAGTTACGATGAATTCCTATAATCGAGTTATGATTGTTGATCCCGAAAATACCGTGAAGCTTCATCGGACGTCGTTGTGTTTGGAAAGTTATGCCTGCTTCGACTTGCCGTCGGGTTGTAGCTAGCAACCCGTATATATCTATACATATCTCTCTCGTTCCCTTAAGAATTAACGATTATAGGTCGGCTACTAGCTGAAAATCTATCAGCATGTTGATGAATTCTGTCTCATCTAACTCTTGTCATGGGGGCCTCCCCTGGTCGGTCGTTTTGTTATTCGCGTTATATTTAGACAGTATACTTATTATATATATATATATATATATATATATATATATATATATATATATCGTGTGTTTTGCGTAACCGAGAATTTGGGCAGAGTAACACTAGATACTAAGCTTATCCAAAAGTGGCTATAATAACAAGTTTCAGCATTTCCTGGAAACTGGCCAGCGTGACGACTAGGTATGATCTTATCTTATCATAGTGGTTGAGTATAACAACTAGGCATAATATTAGCTAATGAGGTTGGACAGAGTATCTATCGAATATAATATCATCATAATGTTATGGGCATAATTTTCTAACTATAATTATTGATAACTATGTAAAGTTGCATTTTAGACATATATCCCCCCTCCCCCCCCCCCCCCCCGAAAAGAGTTGGAAAATGGGGCCATGAAAGTTACCTGTGAGTTTGAAAACGTTGGTGTAGGGTAGAAACCACAAGTTAGCACTTCGAGAGTCGAGCGGGGCGATGGCACACGAGACGATTTAGAGAGAGAATCGAAGAGCGGGTGAGGAAGAATGAGCTGTAGAGACCTGATATTTATAGTAAGTTTGGAGCGCGTGTCGCGCAAATGCGTGTGAATCGTACGATGGTGCCATGTATCCTCATCTCATCATGCCACATCATCCCATATCTCGACGAAATCGTGTGTCAGTGCGCGCAACGCACTTCACGCGAGTGGCGGTAAAAATTCAACTTCGAATTTCCATAACTCTTGCATACGAACTCCGTTCTCAACAACTCTTATATATCCGAGTAGGTCTCGTCATTCTTTAGAACTTTCCTTTTGGTCGTTTTGTCCTGTTTTGACTTTCGTTTTTTGATATGTTTTTATTACTGTTAAAACTTTATAAAAACATAAATCTCACACATGACGTCCGTTTTGGGCGTTCCCTGCCTTATAATTCCTACTTTAAGTAGTACTACGATTGTCTAGTTGGTGACTTTCTCCAAAAGTCGACCAATCTCCTTGTAGTTTTCGTCGTTGTAACTTTTTTATTACAAAAGATATTCATTTACCATAGATGCCATATCTCACCTGTACTGTGTCGAATTCTTACGAAATTTATATTTCTGGAATCGGGGTAGCTTAAGGAGTCTAAATATGCTAACATGCTCTCAAAGTGACGTGACTTTTTGTGCACTTATTTTTTAGCATAATGGTTGACGTAATTAAGGACGAAATTTTGAAATATATTAAATTATATCGGGTGGTTACAAGGTTGTCCTTAATACATTCTTACATCCTATCGTTAAATATTAACGGCGGTCGGTGACATATTCTCTGGGTTATCACATCAAATGTCGGGAACCGTAAGTGATCACCTTCACACGCTGTCACACCCCCGGACCAGACGGCGGAAACGTCCGGAGGTGGGTGACTTCATAGTGCAGTATCATAACAATTGAATATAAATGAAACAGAGCAATCCAAACATCATACATTGAGATAACAAACTTACATTGTTTACATATTGTATTTGTTCTTCGAATTACACAAAAGAGACATGAGTAAATAAATTCCAACTACAGCAAGGTGATCTTGAATCCGCGTCCCTTTAACGTGATTACTAGATCCCTGAGATTACAAGTCGTTTTGAAAAGCGTCAACTAAAAAGTTGGTGAGCTCATAAGCATTTTTGTATAAAATAGTTTCACACTTGTTTAAAATCGTTCTCATTGTACTTTTAGAAAATCCGATATTTTCTATGAAATCGTTTGAAGTCTTGCTTTGAAAATCATGGATATATGCGTGCATGTCGTTACTTTTGTTCATCCTTATAAGGAGTGATTTTTGAAAAGTAGTATAATTTGTAAAGGCGAGCTGTGTTCTAGCATAGATCTTTTGAGTTGTAATAACCAACAGTTTCCAGAAAATCCCTTATTTTCAAATAATATAGTTTGTAAATCTTGTTTTTCTTATCGGGTAAAATCGAGAGTGCGTTCTAGTATATCGTTATCGAAACCGTATAAAATCGTTTACTCCAGAAAATCCTATATTTTCTGCTATAAAGTTTTCCAGAAAATCCTATATTTTCTGCTATAAAGTATTCGTAAGTTTTGTTTCCAGTTGTGTATACTTGTTTGGGTGTGTGTGTTAGTTTATCGTTTTCAAAATCGTATACAAATGTTTTCCCCATAAAATCCTATGTTTCCTGATTGGTAAAATAGCAGTATTAAGACCCTAATACTTGTTAAGTGAAAGAAATCAGCATGGCAGTTGTGGACGCTCCACGCAACGAAAAAGGACAGTCAACACAACAAATGCGGACCATCACTACCATGCGTAGGGCAGTCAACACAACGTGCCAAAATTTATTTATGAGGTTTTACTTGCATAAATTTCTAGATCCAATAGCATATTCTAGTGAGTCGTTATAACCATACTAATATGACCGAGACCTGTTTTGGCGTTTCTCAGGCGCCCTTGTTTTGTTTAAAGACATTTGTCACCCTAGACTGGCCGGTCTAGTTGTAGCGAACAACGAAGGTGCGGTGTCAACCCCATATAGATCTATACACAAATTCCCGCTCTCCCTCCAGGAGACTCTGACTATAACTCCTTACAGGACTTTAGACGTACACTAATATTTTTGTATTTAGGTACTTTTGAGATTCGTCTGACTAGAATACTAACAACCTTTTGAGCAATCGCTGAGATCCATTATTTATTAAATAAATAATGATACTTGTACTTGTTGAATAGAAATATCGTTTTCGTTTCATAACATTAATTGTGCTTGTTGACTGGGTGTTTCGTGTTCGTTTCGTAACATTAGTTGTGCTTGTTGACTGGGTGTTTCGTGTTCGTTTCATTTTGTTTATTGAAAAATAATCCATTTTGAACATTTATCAAAATGACTCAATATTATCGGAGTTGGCAAAAATGGTCCTTCCCTTTTATAAATTATCGACTCAGGCCCATATTAGTCAAAAAAAAGTGTCAAGTTATAATTTGTGTAAATTTATGACTGCAGGCTATGACATGCGTTTTCTGCTTTATGACAAACAGATCATCACTTATGTTTCTGAAAGTTTTACGACAGCATTTTATGACATGCAAATGTTTTTGTCATGAAAACTCTGTTTTTGTACATTTTTCTTGATAAAATTATTTATATCAGATATTTATAAATAATCAGTAATAGTTTGTTAATCTTGTAAAAATTCATGAGTATGACATAATGTTCCAAGATAACCCTTATATTTATGCTTGGCCAAAAATGATCCAAAATATTATTTCCATAATTTAATCACTTTCAAAATATTTTGTCCAACAACTTGTTTAAGCTAAAATTGAAACAAATCCTTGTAGTTGTTGTTATAATAATTCGTGACTTATACTTGTTAACATGCTAATTCTTGATTCTAAACATGATTTGTGGAATATAATCCAAACTCTTGAGGCTTAACCAAAATCTCGAGTTTTTGGACTATTTATAAGGAGTTTCATACTTAAGCACATATAATATGGCATGCATACACAATAAGCAATTAGATCATGATTTACACAAGACTTTGACTTGTATTCTCCCTCCCCCCCCCCCCCCCCCAAAAAAAAAAAACAATAAAACCTCGAAAAAGGTAGGGGTATGAAGCTCACCTTGAGTTTGTTTTGTGGGGTTTTTGAGGTGTAGTGAAGAGATCTTGATTCTCAGCACTAGAATGCCCTTGTTGAACTCCTTGAAGCCAAATTTATTCTAAGGAGGTTAAAATAGGACCTTGGGTGTAAATGTGATGATTTTAACAAAATAATATATAGGAATACTAGGAGATTTCGAAATAGCTCACCTAATTTCCAAGAACCACCTTGATGATAAATATTTTTGGAAGAATACACTTGTTCTTGATAAGAGTTTGCTAAATGGGTGAGGAAAGGATTCTTTGAAGAAGGATGAAATATCCAGGGAGTGAAATGAGGTAGGAGTGAGGATTAGTAAAAAATGAGTTCTTCTTTTGAATAAAGGGAGGAAAGTTGATTTGACGTGTGCTTGGAGATCTGGAGGATATTACATGTTTATCTGTGATTACCTTAGGACTTGTTGAAATGTCGCATCATAGAGTCAAAGGCTTTTGTCTTATTCACACCTTATGGCTTAAAATAATATCTTAAAATAATGAAATGGTTCGAAATCCGGAGCCCAATGGTAAATTCCGGAGTCAAATAGTGAATTCCGGAGCCAAAGTATGAGTTCCAAAGGCAATTCTCAAGTTCCGGAGTCAAGTCAATAATTCTGAAGCTCTACTGAAGTTCCAGAGTGGGATTCCGGAGTCAATCCTCCAATTTCCGGAGTCAGATCAGAAGTTCCGAAGATAATTCCCATTTCCAGAGTTGATTCAGAAATTTCGTAGTCAAAAGCGAAGACAACATGTCCAGTCCGAAGATGCGAAGCCTTCCGGAGTGGCGCGAGGCTTTTCCGAAGTCAGTTATTCCGGATCAGAAGACGTCCGGAGTGAGACTGTCTGGGGCATGTTGAATTCCGAAGCACATAAATTCCGGAGCCAAGAGGTTCCCATGTGCGAGAATGCTCGGTTCCTTTAGGAGGTCCGAAGCTTCCTAAGGGTTCCGAACTAGGTTTTCTCCTTCAAGTTTTCTCCTTTCGTTTTGTGTTGGTTTTGGCTAAGGAAAACTACATAGAGAGATTTGAGATACATAGAGAGATTTGAGATACATAGAGAGATTTGGGAGAGATTTGAGATACATAGAGAGATTTGGGAGAGATTTGATATACATGGAGAGATTTAGGAGAGATTTGATATACATGGAGAGATTTAGGAGAGATTTGATATACATGGAGAGATTTGCATTATAACAATACATGGTCCATTAGGAGCCATAATGTAAACCTTAACGTGTTAGCACAATCTCACAATAGTTGTTGCTTACGTGAGGACGGAATTTCCTAGCCAAAAATGCTAGTTGTGACACACGCTGCATAAGTACATGGCCCAATCCTGAATATGATTCATCGCCATAGATCACAAAGTTCCCATTCCCTTCAGGAAGAGAGAAAATAGGAGCTTCATATAAGAGCTTCTTCAATGTATGAAATACATTCTTTTATTTATCTGCCCAAACAAACGGTTTTGCCTTCTTCATCAACTTGGTCAGTGGACCCGCGGTCCTGGAGAAATATTTGATCAATCTCTGATAGTAGCCTGACAAGTCCAAGAAACTACGAATATCGGTAGAAGTCTTATGCTTTGGCCACTCCCTAACTGCCACTATCTTGGTTGGGTCCACTTTGATCCTATCTACTCCAACAATATGTCCAGGAATTGGACCTCCTTCAACCAAAATTTGCATTTAGAGAACTTTGCATAAAGTTTTTCTTTTCGTAGCGTCTCCAAAACCTCTCACAAATGCCTCTGATGTTCTTTGGCACTCCGAGATTACACTCATATATCAACAATGAATACTATAACCAACTTGTCCAGGAATGGACGGAAAACTTGATTCATCAGGTCCATGAAAACTGCAGGTGCATTCGTCAAACCAAACGACATCACCAGAAACTCATAATGCCTATATCGCATCCTGAAAGCAGTTTTGGGAACATCCCACTCACAGGCCTACACCTGATGATACCCTAAACGTAAATATATCTTCGAAAAGTGACTAGCTCCCTGTAGCTGATCAAAGAGATCATCAATACTGGGGAGTGGGTACTTATTATTCACATTCACCTTATTCAACTCTTGGTAGTCAATACACATTCACATATAGCCATCCTTTTTCTTCACAAATAGAACCGGTTCTCTCAAAGGCGAGGAACTTGGTCTAATAAAACCCCACTCTAATAACTTCTACAGCTGAGACCATTTTTCCTTCATCTCTGATGGAGCTAACCGATATGGCGCCTTGGTTATTGGAGGTGCGCCAGGAACGATATCAATCTAAATCTCTACCTCCTGTGGTGGCGGTAAACCAATAAACTCATCAGGGAAAACATCGCTAAACTCCTTAACCACCTCCACGTCAACAAGATCCACTGTCTTCCTTGTGATCTCGATCGCGTGAGCCAAGAACACCTCACACCCTCTTGTCAGGAACTTGTGTGCCTTCATCACATAAATAATTGATATAGCCCCATGTACTTATTTCTCAGAGCCATAGTACTTCCTCCCTCGGTAAGATTAATACAAACGTACTTCCCAAAACAAAGGATCTCAGCTCGATTGGCAGACAACCAATCCATCCCAAGGACAACATCGAAAGATTTGATACTAATTGGAATCAGAGTTAGAGGAAAGGTGTGACCAGAGATGACAATCAAATACCCATCAAACTTTTCCCATACTAAGACAGAATTCCCTACTGCTACCTCAATGCTTGACATAGGACTCAAAGGACTACGAGGTATCACAAACTGAGCACAAAATGTAGGGGATACAAATGATCTACTAGCAACATGATCAAATAAAACCATAGCAAGCAAATCTTTAACCAGAATGTGACATCCCCATATTTTCATAACCAATTAAAACTTTTTCTTTACGGTTTGAGTTGTTGTGTTGCGAAAAATCCATGTTTAGAACAATTGAGATAACATAAGTTATTTCATTTTATTAAAATACCATGGATGTCACCATTAATATTAAAACATAGGTTACAACGTAAAAATAAAAAAGTCCTGAAATACTAATACAAGCACATCTCTTATTTCACTCGACATCCTAACTAGTTTCCAACAACCTTAGTTCTGCTACATGTGATGCATATAAATGGAGTGGGTCAGGTTTGGGAAACCTTGTGAGATGCATAAGGTTTTCAAGCCCATAATAATTTAATGATAATTAAATTATAATAACATTCATGCAAACAAACATTATGTGTATATAATATGATGTAAGACAATCTACCCTGCCCAATCGATTCTCACAAATCCTATTTCGACGATCATCTGGAAGAATCGCCTTACCTAATGAATCGTCTGAGCAACTATTTGACTACACAACTTGGGGAGTCCTTGGCTAGTGTAAGTCATATAAAGGCAACTAATGTTCAAAGTATTTGATAGATATGGTATCCTATTCTACCTATGTTTATGGGTTATAAGTCTACACTAGCAACGACATTCACTAGACCGCCTAGAATAGTCAGGTGTTGTCATCTACTCTGGTCGATGACCCAGACATACTTGCTAGTTGTTTGATTTGGACCCATCATTTATGGTTATCCAAAAAGAGGAGGAGTACTACACTTCACTCTGATCTCACACTCTACCCCAAAATGAGACCTGTCAGATGTTCAACCTATTTGGAACTAAGTATTTTTTATAAATCTATGACTAACCCAGACTATAACTTAAAGGCACATATAATTTTCCAACACAGTTCTTATTAAGTATTATTGTTATAGTTCACAAATAACACAAAGTATGATTAATATTATTAGAATTTAATCAATACTTTTATTAAATTTTGCTCGTGAAAGTAACTACGCACTCACTTGACAAAAGCAGGTAACTTGAGGTTAGGGCAACACTTCGCCTTAACACTTAATCCTTTCAAAAGATCTAGATTAAAATGATACTAAGTCTTAGTCTATTTTCAGTTTCCTTATGACTATAACGATGCTAGTCTAGATTTCTCAATAATCCCAATGTCTACATCAAGATTTATCAAATAAGGAATAACCAGGTAGGATCATAACAGAGGTAGGGTCCATTTGGTATACAAAGTATACTGTTTGGAAATCTCACTTTAAACACATCACTAAATCCAGCCTAAACATCACTCCCATAAGTAAATCAATCAGTATAATGACTTGGAATCACTGATAAATCTTATTTATAAGTTCATAATAACGACTATGACTATAAGTATAAGTTACACTTAAATTAAAATAAGTGTAACCTAACTTACAAAGCTTTCTAGCGATAACCAGTAAATATGCGAACACAACTCTAACATGGGAACTTCGTTTTCCCTAGCTCTCCGAAAGGCTTCGCTAAAGTAGTCAGGAACTAGGCGGTAAAGGGACTAGAGATACGAGAGAATTCTAGAGAGTTTCCAAAGGAAAATGTGAAGAAAATCAAGTGAAAACGAAAGTTATATATAAAGTCGGAAAGTGGCGGTGCGTTGTGCCTATTGTCTAATTGTGTTGCACGCTTGGTCGGGGGTGGTGACATGGCTCTTGTAGCATACTGACACGTGGCGAGGTTTGGGTGGGGTTGTGTCGGAATGTCGGTATGCACCGCGCCCTTGGTCTGCGAGCGAAAACTTAATTTTCTTAGAAAATTCATATCGTTTTTATACGAGCTCCGTTTTCGATGTTATTTATATCCACTCGTAGCTATCAATGATTATTACAACTTTCATTTAGACTCTGTCGACTAATGATCGCTTTATTTTTAAATCTATATTTTTAATATGCTTAGACTGTTAAAGTCTGTATAAAAATCATAACTTTCTCATACGATATCTGTTCTTGACTGACTTTATATCAATGGATAGGTATTGAAAAGATCCTCAACTTTTTTTAGATTGTTTTTTTAACAATCGACTGATTTTAATTCCGGTTTCTAAGGCGTATACTGTAATGCTGAAACTTCGAAAAATCTTAACTTCCTCTCACGAAGTCAGATTTGGGTGTTCTTGTAACATCCTAAAATTTTCATTTCAAGCATCCAATAGTCATGCCAAAACAATCAAAAGTGTATCATAATGAAAGTATTATCAGCGTACAAATCCCAAAATAACATAATGCGGAAAACACGTGTGGATGTGGTGCGATCAAGTCGGGCCCTTCCCTTTCGAGTTGGAGACACTTGAAACATAAACTGAAAACCGTAAGCACAAAGCTTATTGATCTCCCCCAAAATACCCCATATCATGCATAACAGTCAAAACATAACTGGGTCTATTTCAACCCCTTCGGTCTCTTTCAACCGGTGTTGGGTGTATTTCAACCCTTTCGGTCTCTTTCAATCGGTACTAGGTATATTCCAACCCCTTTGGTCTATTTCAACCGGTACTTGGTATATTTCAACCCCTTCGGTCTCTTTGAACCGGTATCGGGTCTATTTCACCTCCTACAACTAGCATATAATCATAACAATAAGATTCATAGAGACATCGAGCATATCCATGCATGACAAGTAATTGACACGAAGACAATCATCATCCTACAAACATAATCTAGTGGGTCAGCATTGGTTCCTTCGACCCGCATATATAATGAAGGAAACTCACCTCAGACTGAAGATATCAAATCACACTCAAGTTGCTGACTCATGAAATCCTTTCATTAAATCACAAATAATAAAGCCCTAATTAGAAATTAGTTCAATAACCCAACCCGAGAATCCAAACCCTAAATCCCGACTTTAAGGGTAAAAGGCTGCTTTACCCTCCCCTAATTGGGCTTAACATACCAAGGCCCAATTCCAAACTAGCCCAAAAGTCTAAAAAGGCATTCCAAGTCCAATATGGGCCCAAATCCATAAAGGCCCAACTCATAATAACTTGTGGTCTAACAAGGGCCCAAAACCCTAAAGCCTGAGATGACCCGAAACTAAAAGCCCAAAAACCCCCTACGTGAGTACGCTAAGCGTACCCTCAGTAAGCCCAACGTACTCGAATGCTTCACCAGATCGGGACCCCAGGTGCGTACGCTCAACGTACAACTGTGTACGCCCCAGTTGGCCAAATTCCCTTTTTAAGGTCTTAATCAGTTAAAACCTAGCATACAACTTCAGATCTAGCTTCCTTAAGACGTCCTAAACAACAAAGTTGGCAACTTTATCCTTTTGCATGTCTTAATAGGACTCAAGTCATGGATTTAACACTCTACTTCTATTAAATGGTCACTAACTCATGCATGGTTGATCTACAACCACCAATTTATAAGCTTTATGGATCAATGGACCTCAAAACAACAAAAGGGACGTCTCGTAACATTAGGAGTAGCATCTACTCATAAGAGTTAATCCATGGGACCAAAATATGCTAAATTCCTCCCCAAACTTAGATCTTGACATAGGATGAACAGGTTTCAGACTTTATACCTCCAATGAGCTAGAAATGGTGAATAACCTCTAGATCTACAAGCTCCTTCTTGTCCAACGCTTCTCCTAAAGCCTTCTTCTTCTTCAAGAAGCACCACACACACACACAAAACACACACACAAGCTCAATCTCTTTGAGAAATGATATAGGGTTTCGAGGTTAGCTAAAAAAGGCTATGGAGGCTGATAAGGTGAGGGTTTGGAGAGCTTAATGTGTTTAAATAGGGTGCAAACCTAAAAATTAGGGTTTGCCCCTGATGCACATACGCCTTGCGTACGCATGAGTACGCACAGCGTACCAGGGGGACTCCCCGCCTCATGCATGCATAGGAGTATGCTCGGCGTACCTTATGTATACCCAGCGTACTCGGGTCCAATACAAGGAATAAATGAAATAATTTGCTAAGAGTTTTACCTGACAAATCGGGCATTACAATTCTCCCCCCACTTGAATCAAACTTCGTCCTCGAAGTCCGCTATCGCAAATAACCGTGGGTAATGCTCCCTCATCTCTTCCTCAGGCTCCCATGTCCACTCAAAACCCTTCTAGTGCTGCCACTGCACCTTCACCAATCCCACAACCATGTTCCACAAGGTTTTCGTCTTCCGGTCAAGAATCGTCACCGGTCTCTCAACGTAATTCAGGCGGTCATCCATCTGAATATCCTCCAATGGAACCACTGCGGAGTTATCAACCAAACACTTCCGCAGTTGCAAGACGTGAAAAATGTTGTGAATCTGACTGAGTTCCTCTGGAAGATCCAAACGATACGCCACCCTGCCCACCCGGGCAAAAACCCTAAAATGACCAATATATCTGGGGCCTAGCTTACCTTGCTTCTTGAATCGGATGACACCTTTCAAATGTGACACCTTCAGGAGTACCATATCCTCGACCTGGAACTCCAAGTTTGACCGACGTCTGTCTGCGTAGCTCTTCTATCGACTCTGCGCTGTCTGAAGTCTACCATGAACCTGTTGAATCATCTCAGTTGTCTTGAGTACCACTTCGGTACTCCCCATAAGCCGCTAACCGACCTCCCCCTAACAAATTGGGGTCCTACACTCCCTCCCATAGAGCATCTCAAAAGTAGGTCGATCAATATTGGCGTGATAACTTTTGTTATACGAAAATTCCACCAACAAAAGATATGTATCCCAACTACCGCTAAAATCCAGAACGCATGCCCGTAGCATATCCTCCAAAGTGTGGATTGTCTGCTCACTCTAACCATCAGTCTGCGGGTGGAAAATCGTGCTGAAGTGCAGACAGGTACCCAACTCCTCGTGGAATTTCTTTCAGAAGCCGGAAGTGAACCAGCCATGCCTATCATAGACCACAGAAACCGGCACCCCCATGACGTGTCACAACCTCCCGAATAGAGATGTCTGCCAACTTCTCCGCAGAGATACTCTCCTGAATCGGGATAAAATACGCGCTCTTGGTCAGTCGATCCACGATGACCCATATCGAATCCACTCCGTGCGCTGTCCGAGGTAGTTTGTTGATAAAATCCATTGAAATCTCTTCCCATTTCCAAACGGGAATATCCAACGGCTCCATTTCGGCAATCATCTGGAAGAATCACCTTACCTGATGAATTATCTGAGTATCTGATTGACTGCACAGCTAGGGGTGTCCTTAACCAATGTAAGTAATATAAGGCAACCAATATTCAAATATTTGATAAATATGGTATCCCATTTTATCTATCTACATGGGTTATAAGTCCATGCTAGCAACGTAATTCACTAGATTGCCTAGAATAGTCAAGTGTTGTCATCTACTCTGGTCAATGACCCATACATACTTGCCAGTTGTCTGACCTGGACCCACCATTTCTGGTCATCCAAGAAAGTTGAGGACTTCACTGCATTCTGATCTCACATTCTATCCCAACTATGAGACCTAGTCGATATCAAGCTTAATTTGAACTATGCAACCTTTACAAGTCGTATTCTTAAACTTAAGGGAAGACTTATAACTAAAGGCAATTGATTCCAATATAATTTCTAACCCAATTATCATATTTATATGAATAACACTTAGCATAGATAATATAGGTAAACATTTAATATTACTTAATAGTATTAATACTTTTTAGATTAAGGTTATGTTCTCGATAATAAGTATGCACTCACCTGACAAAGTGTTTGGTGATTGGTGAATCAGGCAGAGCTTCACCTTACACATTTTCGAAAAAACCTAGATGTATATAATACTAAGTCTTTGTCTAATTTCATACTTCATGGAACTATTATCATACGGGTTTAGATTCCTCAACAATCTCAAAGTCTACTTCAAGATCTATCAAGTAAGGATCAGCCAGCCAGGATAGTCCGGAGGCAGGACCATTTCGGGATATCACCTTTTTGAAATCCAACAACCAAGCCAAAGTGACTATTCTAGGAACCTCTCCCGTAAGTAGATTAATTAGTATAACGACTTGGAATTACTGATAAATCTTATTTATAGATTCATAACAATGGCTATGACTATAAATATAAATTACACTAAACTATGGATGAGTGTAATTTAACTTAGAGAGATTTCCTAGACAAAAGTCTGGAAATTGCACTGGCAGGGATTCTACTGGATAACAACAAAGCATTGGGCACTAAGGGGTTGTAGGGCTTCGCCAAAATGCAGAAAACTTAAGGGAAGTAGGACAAAATTGAGAGAAACTCGAGAGGATGAATGTCAATGGTGTGAGGATCGAATGGGGCTTGAAGATCTATTTATTTTGCATTTTTGGGGTGTTGCACTCCTTGTCAGAAGAAGGTAACATGGCTGTTAACGTATCCTTCAGGGAAACGTCAAAAAAGAAGTTAAACTAACACCGGGCTTGGCCTGGTCAGAACCTAGTCTAAAGCCAAGTTCGGGCCTTCGCCAACACGAAGAGCGCTGATATGGCGGTTAAGGTGCAAATTCGCACCTTAACCCCTCAACAGAATCAGTTGAGGAACACACCTCTTAAATAGGTATAAAAGGATCCTTCTTCCTCATGAAGAGGGAGACGAAATTATATCTTTTCTGTAATCTACTACAATCTCTCTCGGATCTCATACTAACTTGATCGTCGGAGCTTCGTCCCGGGAATCCCTCCCAGACGTCGAGTAACGATCTCTTTCCTGTTATGTACTGTGATATTAGGGGAAGTCATTTTCACGGGGTTCAACGGAAATCTCGACTCAATCATCTCCGGCATATCACAATATTTGGCGGATTCCAGGCGTATCTCTAGAACGACACATCCACACAACAAATTTAACGAGCAACAATGGCAATCGAAATCCCAATAGTGTATGGAACACTGGAAAAAAGCCCGTTGCGTCCGATGCAGTCACTAGAAGAAGGGAAAACTTCCGTTCAGAAAGGGCATGCATCAAATCGCACTCCATTTTCACAAACGCCATCTAGTTTTGTAGTACAGACGGCAACAACTCTCACGGCCAGCCTCTGGCGCCCACCAGCCAACACAATTCCACAAGTGGCGATTGTAAACACAACACAACAAACAGAGATCCCTGTTTCACAACAACAGTCTCTCCCACTTACCTCAGGCACGGGGATGTGGATCCCGCACACCATTCAACCACAACCACAATATTCCCCAATGGTATACCCGCAAGCCACCATGGCATGCTTGCCCCACATGTCGTTATATGTACAACAACCACCGATCCTCAACACGTTTGTACAACACACCCCAGGTCCAATCCCTGCATTGTCCCAGCCGCAAACCACAGGCGACCAGATCTCGACAGGCCAGGGATTCGACTCTTATGGACCCAACGTTCAATTCCCAGTACAATTTGAGTTTAATCCCTTCGTGGCAGCGGCTCAACCGTTTAATTCATACGCGCAACATTTACAGGCGCAAGCCCGCATATGGCTCCTCCGACAGGGCAATATGGAATCCAGTAATTTGGGTCGGCGCCAAATCTACCGCAGTATCAGCCGTACGTCTCGCCAACGGCCATGCATAACCAGATGTATGCAAGCCCGTACCAAATGCATCAATACATGGCTTATGGGGGGGTGTCATTCTCATACATGAACAACCCCATGCGAAGCGCCAACTCTAATTTTAGCCACGAGTTGTTGCAGTACGAGATTCCGCACACGGCGATGATCCTAAACATGCCCAAATACGACGATACTACAGACCCAGACGACCACATTGACAATTATGAATGGACGATGACATCCCTTAAGATGGATTGTCGCTTCACCTGCACTTATTTTCCTTGCAACCTAACTAGAAATGAAGGCAACTGGTTCAAGTCTCTGAGGCCGGGCAACATCTCCAGTTTTGAGCAGCTGAAATACCTTTTCCTCAACAATTTCATGCAGTTGAGGAAAGGCAAGGGGGACGCTAATTCTGTAATGGCATGCAAGCAGAGAGATGGGGAATCGATTCGTGAGTATTATGATCGATTCACTATGGCCACCTTGAATGTTCCAGGACATGAAGAGTTCCTGGTAACAGGCGCTTTCTCCCAAGGTTTGCTCCAGGGGACCCTATCGAAGAAGATGCAGGGAACTGTCCCTAGATCCCGGGACGAACTCAAGTTCCGTGTGGAAAAATATCTAAGGCAAATCGAAGAGGAAGAGCAAAAGGAGGCCAATATAGAAGTTGTAGCCAATGCATATGCCATGCAAGAGGAGGCGGTGTCGCGGCCAATCTCGGCCCAGCAAGAAAGGCAGGATGGCAAACAGCAGCGACACTCCCGACACATGTCTAAAAGGTATAGACCGTTCAACAGGGACGATAGCAGAAGCGGTCATACCGATGTTCATGCAATCAAAAAGGCTCCAGCCAAGGAGAACAAAGACAAGCCCAAGTTCTGTGAGTATCGTAAAAGCAAAACTCACGATACCAACGAGTGTACAGTGCTGAAGAGGGAGATTGATGAGAAACAACTAGTTGGAAACATAGTTGATATAGAAAAAGACCTCATGGAAAAAATCGACGAGGATAAACACCAGCCCAAAAATCAAAAGGATGGAGGAAAAGACTGCAAAAAAAGGGCGGAGATACTTACCATCACCGGGCCCCGCCCATGCAGCAATCACCAAAGCCGATATACAGATACAGGGCCATACCACCAAAACATCCTCAACATAGCATTCTCAGTAAATGACCCCACGCCAGAACATTGGGACCCCAACGATCCATTACACGTCACCGACTTTGTTAGTCAACACCGTATAGAACAAGTTGACATCGACAACGGAAGCAAAGTCAACGTGATCTACGAGCACTGCCTTCGTCAACTTCCAATCGAATGGAAAGAGTACCTCCAGCCACCGCGCCAGGGCCCGCTAGTTGGCTTCACTGGTCACTGCATTTGGCCAACGGGAACAGTCAGACTCATGTTCATATTGGTTGGTCATGACGGGGCAAAGGAAATAACAAGGGTGCTCGAATTCTCGGTTGTCGATCGCTCGGCAGAGCACAACATTCTCTTAGGTCGGCCTGCGCTTTTCCAGTTGCAAGTAATTCCATCTACTCTCCACGGTGTTATCAAATTCAGCATGAGTGACGGGTCAGCAACGGTAGTAGCGACCAAGCCGGCAATTGGGCGTGATACCCAATGAGGAGCAAGGCAAGAAACCCAATCGCGTCAAAACGAAGGTCAACAAAAAAGAAAAGGCCCACAAAGGAGATCTGCGGTGGCACAAGTGCCAGTCCGCGAGACCAGGAAAAGATGGCGAGATGTGTTTTGTCGACTCACAACATCTCTCCCACAGGAGGGAACTAACGCCGACCCAAAGAGCACTCACCCAGAATACAGAGTGACAAGCACACGGCGAGGAAACGCTGGCTCTCAAGCAAAGGTACCTGCCTGGCCCATAATTGACAACCAGGCAATGCCCAGCAAAAGAACAATTTAGGCTCAAGAGCAAATCTTAGTCGATGTTAGACATTAACCAAAGCTCCTCGGAACAGAGGGCGCAAGCGCAAGAAACAACAACAATGGAGGTGAAATGTCGTTCTTTTTAACGTGCAGGTTTTCCCGTAGAATAGTGCCAACAAGGTCCCCCGGTAAGCAAAACAACATCTCCAGTGACAGCGGGAAATGCAAGTAGGATAGTGAAGAAACGCACAGGTGGTACTCTCACCCGGCCAAGGGGATGCGCTTCCCAAGGTCGTAACACGCATCAGGTCGCAAAGAAAGACAGGCGAGAGCAGACCCAGGGTACGAGAAACGAAACGTAACTCCCCCGCGCCGGGCCCCGCTGGGGGAAATGAGAGGAAGCCCCAACCTATGAAGACCCACCTACATCAGGTGTAGAAAAGACGTCACCGCCCAACAAGAAGTATGGCCCAAATCCACACAGGATAGCCATACTTCAGGCGCCACATCGAAGACCGGGCACATGCCCTGACACTTAGACATTCAGAGTCTATTGTCTCATGTCTTTTTTTTCCTTCCAGAAATAATATAATTTGCATTTTGAAAAAACTTTCCAGAATTCTGTATTGCAAAAACAAAAATTATAGAGGTTGTGCATATTTTCCAAGTAGCAACAACAGCTGATCACCTACGCTACTTGAGCAAAATCTATGTAAGAATGCAACTGTAGGTCTTAAAAAAGTCATAATCTTTACCTACAATATGCCAATGACATCTCAGAGCTGAGAATGTGTAAATGGCACAAAATGAGGGGTTGTAAAAGATTCATAACCTTTTCCCCCAAGAATTGAACAACAAAGGTCTTGAGATGACGATCTCAGCCAATGTATTGGTAGCTAAACCATACAATATAGTCAACAACATTGACTACTATTTCACGGCTTAATATCATAAGCCTAATTAAACATACAAGTCAGAGGAACGTAGCTCAGTAGTAGCAGCTATGCGACATCTGAAGCACACATTATCAGATTAGCGCAGACCCTAGAACAAGGGAATGTGCAAAAACGAATTACAGTAGAATAACCCGCCCTCAGAAATACCACAGAACAATTCAAAGCATGTGCATACATACAAAAAAAGAGGGGAAGAGAACACTTCCATGCCAAATAAAAAACAGAAAACACAGTTTATGGTTATTTACAACCAGTGTTTTACACTATACACATAGTACATAGAAAAGCAGCTACATTACAGAACGAACAAAAAGGGAAAACACAAATAAGCCCTCGGAGTCTAAGGAAGATCCTCCCGGGTTCAGCTTGCCACAAAACTGACGGAAGCCATCATAATCTAACTCCCTAAATGGAAGAGGCCAACAAAATCCATCTCGACAAAGGATGTAAGGGCAGTGTCGACCTCCTTGGCCCTGCTCGCCACTTGGCGAGGACCCGGGGCTTCGGATTTATCAGAAGATGTGGAGCAACCACTCAGCTGCCTCCCCTTCTCAAACCCAAGGGCTTCATAAGCCTCGCGAACACCCTGGACCCCATTGGCGAACTCAGTGCTCTCGATGACTCTGTCAATCACACGAACCACCCCCTTCTCCAACACCCAATGCAAACTACCTCAAGCAACGACACCTTCAACGCGGGCTCGAGCCAGTTGACGTTGACCCCTGGCCATTCTGTTCGCCAACACATCCTTCTCTCGAGTGAGAGAGCTCACTTGACCTTCAAGGCGTTCTGTTTGGCTCTCCAAAGTGGCCACATGCTCCTCTAGAATGGCCTTCTCGCATGACATAATGCAGTTATGTTCAGAAAGAACGTGACGCTCAGCCTCTGCATCATGGACCTCCTCCTTTAGGTTGGCGATGGTACGGTGCAAAAATCTCAACTGTGCTTCATTCACACCGGCTCGGCAAATCCGGTTGGCAGCATCAACCAGCAGAGCAGAAGCCTGCGCCGCAACATAACGTAGGTCGTCAACCGTACGAGCCCCCGGTTGGGCCATAAGAAATTCCATCGTAGCCGAGGGATGAGCACTACCGCTCTATTCATGGGTAGTGGTGTCCTCCAATAGTAAAGACTCCCTAGCAATCGCCCATCCCGGAATATAAGCTTTGAACGACGAAGAGTGAGGTGCAGTTCCCCTTTCGCCTACCACTAGAGACCTCTCTGGTCGGGAAGAACTTCCACGAAAACCTAGCACGCTCCCAAACTCTGGGCCGGAACCAAGGTCAATTGAAAGTTCACCAGTAAGCGACGGAGGTGGTGTTATCGAAGAACCATCCACCACCATTTCCTCTTTTTGTACGGGCACTAAGAACCTATCACCAAGAGCATCCCCGATGCCACCAAGGAGTTTGGTCACAGACACGGTGTTGCGCCTCTTACGAGGACGGAGGCCCGCATCATCAGATTCCGTCTCCTCGTCTGACGACAGCACCACACGAAAACTTCGCCTTTTCCGAACAGGAGCATTACCTTTGTCTACCTGTGCTCCTGCAGGTAAACTAGAAGAAGCCAAAACTGATGAACGAACTAGGGAAACGACCCCAACGACCGGCTGGGAAGATGGATCAAGTCCACTGGAACCAACGTTTCCTCCTCATGCCAAGGGCAGTCCAACAAGCTCTTGCATACATCTTTCAAAAACAGGAGGAGGAAAAGTGTCCACCAGATCGATCTCCCGGTGGCAAAGTTTGCCCTAATAATGACCACGCAGGGCCATCTCCAAAGAAATATCGGCTTCAGCACCTGTGAAAGCAAACGCCAAAAATAAGATCCCCTATTCTCACTCCTTTTTCAAAAAAAAGGGCGGGGGGGAGGAGATGAGTTAATACCGCATCTCACGACGAACATCTGCGCCATCTTCCCGCGAGCCCTCCAGGCGGCAGTCATACCGGCCGCTGCAAGAATAAAGTCTTCCTAGTTTTCTCCATTAATAGTAACGCTCCCCAACTGTTTGCCGAGAGTCAGATTGTCCCCAAACAGTTTAGGGAGACGGTCGGGAAAGTCTCGTTTTCTATGATACCCATGCCCCACGAGGTTCCGATCGACCCAAATACCTTGCCTTTGCCAATTTTCTTTGAAGTATCCAGTTCAGAGATCAGTTGATGAATGCCCAGTCGCTTCGCTAGGGTACGGGCGCGGGAGTTTGTAGTTGAACATAAAAAGTAACTGAAAACTCAAAAAGTGGGAACGCGACCCAAAGAGCGACAGATCAGTTCAAAACCAATGATCTTATTGACAGCGCTCGGGGTTAACTCGTCGACAGTAAAACCGTAATGTTGCACGATCATATCGAAAAAATCCGATGTCGGCAGGCGCAGCCCTGCTTCGAACAAAGGAATGGGGACTCCAACTTTCCTTGGAGGACGATCGTAGATCGATACCCCTTTTCCGGAATCACTACGCCATGCTCCGGTAAGAAGCCGAAGCGGTCTTGCAGAAATTGGAACTCCTCAGCAGTAGGGACTCTACCGTAACGGTCCATTATCGAAAAATGGATGAATAATCGAAAAGGAAATTAACGGAATACCCGGATTGATACAACAATGCCAAAATGGGGATATGAGGCTGAAGCCTGGGGGAAAAGGGGGGATTTTAAAGAGGAAACTGACGTCACGAACCGTTTCCCAACGGGACTGACGCACATTGACGGCGTTGCCCAAGGCCTGTCAAACGATAGAACTAATCCCGGGCATACACGTGTTGAGATATAGACTCGAACGGCGATGCTGTCAAGCTGACGCCTACACCTACGAGTCTAAGGGACTTGTTAACGTATCCCTCAGGGGAACGTCAAAAAAGAAGTCAAACTAACATCGGGCTTAGCCTGTTCAGAACCTAGTCTAAAGCTAAGTCCGGGACTTCTCCAACGGGAAGAGCGCTGATATGGCGGTTAAGGTGCAAAGTCGCACCTTAACCCCTTCTCCAGGAAATTATACCCCGGCAAACGTGGGACCAATCATAGAGTCCCACTCTCCCATTAGACGATAGCCACAATCTTCATAAACGTTTAGAAGATCTCCTTCTAGCCAATAAGGGAATGAGGAAAAAGACGTGACGGAGGACCCTCCAATATGGGTCCGCCACGTCGCACCTCACGAGGGAATCCTCAATAGAATCAGTTGAAGAACACGCCTCTTAAACAGGTATAAAAGGATCCTTCTTCCTCACAAAGTGGGGGACGAAATTCTCTCTTTTCTGTAATCTACTACAATCTCTCCCGGATCTCATACTAACTTGATCGTTGGAGCTTCGTCCCGGGAACCCCTCCCGGACGTCGACTAATGATCTTTTTCCTGTTCTATACTGTGATATCAGGGGAAGTCATTTTCACGGGGTTCAACGACAATCTCGACTCAACCATCTCCGGCATATCACAACAGTGGAAAATGTTGGACTGACACATGGCGTGAAATGGGTGGGGATGCATCATCTTGTCGGGCGCGCCGCGCTCCTTGTGTGCGCGCATACCATTTTCTAGATTTTTAAAAATTGCATATCTTCTTCATACAAGCTCCATTTTCAACTTTGTTTATATCCCAGAAAGCTCTCAACAATATCTACAACTTTCGTTTAGACTCTGTCGGCTAATTTTGCATTTATTTATTTTACACGAGCTTAGACTGTTAAAGCTTGTATACAATGCATAACTCTCTCATCAGCTGTCCGTTTTTGACAGACTTGATATCATTGTACACCTATTAATGAGATCTTCAATTCTTGTTTAAATTGTTTTGACTAAAAATTGACCGATCTAAAATTCGATTTGGAGTTGTATGCTGCTACACTGAATCTTAGAAAAATCATAATTTCCTCTAATGAAGTCAGATTTAGACATTCTCTATATGTACACTCTCAGTTTAACGATTACTATGACTTTTGTTTATATTACTTAATCTAAAAAGTAATTTATCGTAAATCTGTATCGATTTAATCGCGAAACTTCGAAGAAGCATAACTTCTTCATACGAAGTCAGATTTGAATGCTACTTATATCTTCGGAATCTTTGTAATGTATATTACAACTAGGTTAAGATTATTTATCCTAAATAACCTTTTATTTTTCGACGTATATTTTAATCTTATTCATTTTATTATTAAATACTTACATATTATTATATAAAACACATGAGCATATAAATATATGAATAATCATTTCTTATTCATTCATATAAATATTACAATAGTTGACCAAAGTGATTAAAGACTATAAATAATCTAACAGGAAAGGCGGGCGTTACAATTATCTCCCCCTTGGGATGATTCCATCTTCGGAATCACGCAACAACATATAGATGAGGATAACGACTTTTTATTTCGCTTTCTGTTTCCCAGGTGAGGTTCAGCCCTATCGTGTGTTTCCATCGCACTAGCACCAAATCAATCCTCTTGTGTCGTAATTTCTTCCTCTTACGCTCAACGATTGCTTCAGGCTCTTCAACCAACCTTCTATCTTCATCAATCCTTAACTCTAAAAGTGGGAGCATATCATCTTCTTCTCTTGAGTACTTCCTCAAATAACAGATGTGAAAAGTATTATGTATACCTTGCAGTTCGCCGAGTAATTCAAGCTTGTATGCTTGATTCCATATCCTTTTAAGTACTTTTAATGATCCTATAAAACGATGACCCAACTTCCCACGCTTTTCGAATCTAGTAAGCGATGGGTTTTATACAAAAGAACATCCTATGTGCTCATGCAAACCCTAAAGCTTGGATCTAGGTTTCTCTATTGTACATGCAATTCATCCAAGACTTATGAACCCTAGATCTAGCATACATATTTCGAAATTATCATATAAAATCAGATTACCTCTTCAAGAATGGCTTGAATCTTATTGTCTTGGAGCTTAGAGTCACAAATGTCACTCCTCTAATGGCTTACAAACACCACAAGCAAGAGAATGATCTTGGAGAGAGGGGAGGAGGCACAATTTCGGCTATGAACTCTTCTAGGGTTTCCAGTGGCCGAAATCTGATGCCCTAGGGGTTCTATTTATACTTGTGCTGCTAGGGTTTCAGTCAAAACCCTAATGGACAACTTAGGCCTTAAGCAATCCAAGGAGCCTTCTGGAATAGGGCCCTTATGGCCGAAATTAAGATGGGCAATCCTTAATTTCGTCCATGCCTAGTCCATAAGGTTTCTCAGCCCAATATTCAACTATCACACAATTGACAGTTCTAGTCCCCTTTATTTAATTAATCTCTTTTAGCCACAGAATTAATTCTTAATTAATTCTTGCCTAATATTAATTAAACTATATGATTTCTCCTTTAATATATTATTCATATAATATATTAATAAACCATAATAACCTATCCTTCTCCTTGAATCATCCTATCAAGTTGATTTGGTGAAGGCAACCCAAAAGGACCATCTACAACCGGGTCAAGTACATACCAAATATAGTTACGGGCTTAGACATTAATCCAACAGTCTCCCACTTAGATAAGTCTAGTAACTATAGTGTAAGTACACTCCGATTAGCAATCGTAGCTCTTAAAGACACTGTCGAACTCTGATTTTATCAGTAACCTGTCCTTTAGATAAAGGGATCCTATATTCTTCCATTCTAGACATCGTATAGACATGAGACATGGACTATAATCATTCTCTCTGTCTATGTGTTGTTTCCCGATTTCTGATTTGTGACGACTGACAACAGACTACAATTGAATACATCAACTTAGTCCCGGCTTGGCCAAGCGCTTAGGGTGTCATCACTAAATCATCGAGGGGCCCACATATATCGCTTTTATCCCACTTTGGGTAAAAGGAACGGATAAACCTTTACTTAATGCTCGCTTGTACCTACTCATCAAACCACACACAACAATATGTTTTATAACACCAAGTTACTGGTGCGTTTACATATTATCAATGTGCAACCGACTTGCATAATACAACTCACACATCTCGGCTTCAAGAATATAAGATATTATCGTCTCACTAATCACCCGTGATAAAATCCATGAAGTGATTCAAGTGAGCGTGGGTTTAATCCAATGCTCAAATCTTATTCATAAGCACTCATGAACGTTGCAACAAACTTTTGCTATGTCTAATACACTTTAGACAATCTACAAACCAATTCATGACAATCTTCTTTCATACCTACTCCCAAAGTATGAGCGACCGTGGAACGTTCGAATAATCTTATTATTCAGGAAGTCAAAACATGCAAAGTGAGACACAATAATAATAATACTTAATCCTATATGGCCCCAAACTTGTGAGTATAAATAAAACACCTTTTATTTAGTCACCATACTGATTACTCATTATTTATTGTATAATGTTTCGGATAATCAACTTATTACTTGAATTATAACAACAGTTGTCCCATGCTCCAAGCATGCACACTATGTTTACCTATGGTCCTTACTTTGTGAAATAGATCAATTGAACACATTTCCAATGATACTCATTTCACAATTCCCAATCCTTATCACAAGTGTAAGAATACCAAATTCTTGCCACTTTTAGAATATTTTAGATTCTAACATTTTATGCAATGACCCTTTGTAATCTTATAGCACCAAAGTCACAAAGACTTTGCCAATGAAATTACAAAGTACTCTATTGGAGATTGCTACAAGGCAATTCCATAGATATGAAGTCTCACATTCAAAGTACATTCATTTGACCATCCTTCTTGCATAAAAGTTTCTAATGTAGACATAAATTATTAACGTCCAACTCCCAATATGGAAACATTTCCATATTTTCCATATGACAACTTATTGTGAATAGAGTCTTATCTATTCATAATAATGTCGATATGGTCCATTCATTACTATACTTCCAATTGCTCACAAGCGACCAATCCTTAGCGAACCTTAGATTGTCGTTGACAGTTGTTTAATTATTTTAGTCAGTCCTGTTCTAGTCCCTTTTTCCCTCTTAATGCCCTAGGTATTTGGAAAATTTAGAACGTTCGATTATTACAGCATATGTAATTGATCCTATACCCGAAGCGTATGAGACACGATCACACGATTTATAATGAAAAACGTGATACTTTACCAGTTTCTTGCTATAATATTGCCATATATAGAATTCCTTTATGTTGAATCTTTTCAACATAACATCCATATATGTCCTTCGACTAAATTCAAATTTCTCGATCTAAGCTTTTAGATTTCGAAACGAAGTATAATATTCTCTCCCTTAATTATAGTAAAACAACTATTCAATCCCTGCAACTTTGCAAAGTGAAACTTTTGTTTTCTATAATTAATATTGCTAACTTGCAATACTTAAAATAATAATCATGCTCCCACTAACATGATAATTATATCCATACCGGCATATCATTTATGCTCCCACTTGCTTTGTCATGTACTCAGAAAACAGCTAAACTTTTAGAAAACAATACTTGTTGACTTTCTTAACCAAAGTTCATGTTTCTGATATGAGATGCTTCGATAAGCTTTTATCTAAGCTTCTTAAACTCATACACCTTTCATTAGATAGCTCACATGTATATCTAAACAATTATAGAACTTATAGCAATAAGTCTCGAATGTTCAAACTAATTGCCAAATCTCACAATTCGAACTATGAAGAGGGATGTCGTAATCATATTCGAATTTGAGAATGTAATTTACACAATCGCTATCTCCTTAAAATCTCTCTTAGTGAAAGCGTTTCCTCACAATTATTTTCATGAAAGAGAGAAACCTTATGTCACTTAGATTTTATGGTGTATGTGATCCTATCCATGTGAATTTGTCATAACCATAATCATAAGATAATGTTTGCGACAAATCTAAACTCTTATGGACAGAACTTGTTCATTCTTAATTTCTTGCCATCAAGGGTCCCACCATTGCTTCCAAGTTATTTAGCAGCTCACCTATACTAGTCAATGTACTTTCATTGAACAAGGTGCTTGCCTTTATGCAGTCTGTTGAGAACTCGCAGAACTCATATGCATAAGTAACTCTACTGGAATGGCACAGAAACAAGAATATGTCAACACGATAGGTTACAAACCTCAAGTCGTGTGCTAGTGTCTAATAGTTTTACTCTTGATTAGTTCTTGAAACCTTTCAATATCATTTAGACTCCCACTGACCTCTTGACATATAAGATTCTCTTGTCAAGAAACATTTATTGACAAACAAATATTCAAAAAATTAGTGCGGATTCTTATCAAGACAAACACTACACACATTGGTCTTAGTTGGTCTTTGTCTTATCCAAGACATCATAACTTACCAATTTCAAACGTGCAAGAGTAAGAAAAACATTTTTCTACTCCACATCTGATGAGTGTGTTAAAATCTTCTTAAGATGTGTCACTCAAGTCACAATCTTGGAGTATGACTCTAAGACCTGTTTTGGAACTAAGTATGACTCATCCTTTTGATTTAACCATTTCAACAATTCCTGATTCCTCTTCTTAGCCATACTAGTGCACTAAGATTTACTTAGAGGATCAATTATGATATGATTTCATAATCAATGAGATGATCCTAAAATATGATACTAAAGTACTCTCCCATCTTTTCAGATTGGAGAAACTTTTATCTTTCTGCCTAATTGATTCTTCTTATTCGTTCTGCTATTCATTGAAACTTTTTAATGATTCAGAATTACACTTAATCTTGTAAGTATAACCATATTTACTAAACTTTTAGTAAATCATGACGAATAATCTTATTGTTATTTGAGGTGGACTTGACCAGTGCACAACATGCATACTAGATCCTTTAGTCCTTCACTTAACTCACATACTTGTGTGAGTAAGGAATTAGTCTTAATTTCTCAAGTACCGAGATTTCCATACATCACAGGATTCAAATCATGTGATTCCAGGCTTCTGTCCAATTGAAACTTGGGCAATGGGAATCTTTCCTTACTTAGAAAATTACGACACTACCATAAATAACATAACTAAGAATCACATCCACTTAATATTGCTTATAATAGAAATACACAAACATCAATTTTCACACATGTAATTGCAAGGATAAACAAATAAGACAAAATCAAAATTTATTTTATTGCGGAAAAATTTGTCCTTACAACGCAACTCAAATGAAAACTATGCTATTACATTTCTTAGCAATCTACCCTAACTCTAAAGTAGCAGCTCAAAAATCTGATCTTCGAATCCATGCGATTGAAATCCATTTCTTCACGATCAGATTTAGCACGCTTCTTCCTTTAAGTTTCCTCTCTTTTCTTCGATCCTACAAAACATCAAAATGCAATCTTATCACATCATGTATTAAGAATTTAAAATAGAAAACTTAATAGAGTTAGATAGTGGATTTTACCTGAAGCAGAGTCATACAGCTTGACTCTCCCATCTTCACGATCCTTCAGATAATTGTGGCAGCTTCGTAATCAATGCCTCTTCTCTTGGCAGTAGAAACATATGGACTCTTCTGGAATGGTACACGGGACAATCTCAGACTCAACCTTTCTCTTGCGTAGAGAAAAAATTTCTAGACTTCCAATGTTGCCATCATCAATGTCCATAGAAGCATGGGAGGTTGACTTACCAGACACATTTTCTAGACCAGTACGCCAAATCATTACTGATTCAGTAGCAATAAGCAAATAAGTCAACTCAATGAGGGTCACGTCATGATCCATCATATAGTACTCTCTAACGAACTCGCTATATGATTCGGGAAGTGATTGAAGAACCCAATCAACAGCCAACTTCCCTGGGAAAACAATACCCATCATCTTCAACTTGTCAATGTGTGACTTCATCTCTAAGACGTGTGCACGCACAGACTTCCCATCTTCATGTCTTTTTGCCAATAGGGCTTTAGTGATCTTGAACTTTTCAAGTCTTCGAACTTGTGGGTCAGGGAGAAATATTGGAGGAGGTGGAGGTAGTGAAGCATGATTTCCATTTCCACAATCCAATCGTGGAACATCATCTTCATCTGGAAAACTCTTTCCAACGGATTCAGGAAGACCATAGTTGTCAGACTTTGACATCTACAAAACGGGAGAAATTCAAGTTAGTTGATTGGAATCCTTAATATAATACCCAAATGAAATATCAAGGCTAGGACCCAACACAATATTCTACAATTTGGAAGAGGGATGCCGTAATCCAAATTGCAGAACATTTGAAGGTAGGTAAATGATGATTTACGAATTTCCACCATGAAAAACGAAAAGGGAATTTAAGTTTTAAATGAATTGAAACTCCTAGATCCTTTGAGATTCATTGAACTTTTCAATGTCATGTTTAAATCTCGATTGTGCCCTTCGTTTGTGACTGGGATGCCGAGGATCACAAACAAGTTGTGAATAACCATGCAAATATACATGGTGCCCCAAATGTTACAGTCACCTAATCGACGTGCCGGTTAACCACACACGCTCCATCGATCTATGACAAACATCGAGTCACCCTTTGCTACCTTTGCTTAGAGCCCAATTAGTGTGTCGGTTAACCACACGCGCTCCACTAACGTCTTAGCAAGGGTACAAAGTGTAATTTCATGGAATAGCACCAACTCCACATTTTTCCTAAAGTAACTAAGATTTGGGAATTTATAAAAGAGTTTAGTTGCTTTGTATTTCATTATACTTATAATGGAAGGTTGTGTCCTATCCTACCCGTTCGGCTAACGACCCTCCACTAGTCAATAGTGCGGTGGGTAAGAATGGATACCTATTCAATCGCCATTTTATAGGCAATTTCCTTAAACACCCCTTAGAGACCAGCTTCGTGAATGAGGCCTACTAACGGTAAGACTGACCTTTTTACTCATACATATATATTATTAGACTTTTAATTTTATATATAGTATGATGGTGTATTTTACACTTTTAAAATACTAAGTGGTTTAATTTAATAAATTATACTTTTAATATAATTAAATATAAACCACATCATTATGGATTTATTAACTCTCTCTTAATAATACATTTAATTAACTTAATAAAACAATAAGGGTGTAATTTGAACTTTTTCAAGAACTAGGGTTTTAGAATTTAATATTTCAAAATTAAACTTTTAATCAAAATTTTAAATTCCAAAACTTGAGGGCAAATTTTGAAACTTTTCAAAACACATAGAATTAAAAAGCAAATAATTTAAATTAAACATTTAATTTAATGATTATCTAAATTTGACTTATTCCTTTTATTCACAAGATAATTCACCAAATAACTCAAATAATCAAATTTTATCATATAAGGAATTTATAATTCAATTAATTGGTAATATCTTTTGTTTTGGTAAGGATAATTACATAATAATAATAAAAAACGGATTTTATTAGTCAAAAACAGTTTTGGTAATTATCCTTCAGCAAAACAGCAAGAAATCCCGAGATATCCTCTGTCTGACAGCTTAACTCGTCGAGTTCCCAGTGTGGACTCGTCGAGTTCATCCAACTCGTCGAGTTCACGTTGGGACTCGACGAGTTCGTCAGTCAGAGGGCCAAAAAACGAATTTTAAAGCATGAATGAACATATAAGACATCAATACAATAGAAACCAACCAGACTCTGATACCACTGTTGGGTTTTATACAAAAGAACATCCTATGTGCTCATGCAAACCCTAAAGCTTGGATCTAGGTTTCTCTATTGTACATGCAATTCATCCAAGACTTATGAACCCTAGATCTAGCATACATATTTCGAAATTATCATATAAAATCATATTACCTCTTCAAGAATGGCTTGAATCTTCTTGTCTTGGAGCTTAGAGTCACAAATGTCACTCCTCTAATGGCTTACAAACACCACAAGCAAGAGAATGATCTTGGAGAGAGGGGAGGAGGCACAATTTCGGCTATGAACTCTTCTAGGGTTTCCAGTGGCCGAAATCCGATGCCCTAGGCGTTCTATTTATACTTGTGCTGCTAGGGTTTCAGTCAAAACCCTAATGGACAACTTAGGCCTTAAGCAATCCAAGGAACCTTCTGGAATAGGGCCCTTATGGCCGAAATTAAGATGGACAATCCTTAATTTCGTCCATGCCTAGTCCATAAGGCTTCTCAGCCCAATATTCAACTATCACACAATTGACAGTTCTAGTCCCCTTTATTTAATTAATCTCTTTAGCCACAGAATTAATTCTTGCCTAATATTAATTAAACTATATGATTTCTCATTTAATATATTATTCATATAACATATTAATAAACCATAATAACCTCTCTTTCTCCTTGAATCATCCTATCAAGTTGCTTTGGTGAAGGCAACCCAAAAGGACCATGCACAACCGGGTCAAGTACATACCAAATATAGTTACGGGCTTAGACACTAATCCAACAGTAAGTCCCTTCCATGGCGAGACTTTAAGTAACACTTGATCACCTACATCAAATGATATTAGTCGTCGCTTCTTATATGTGTAGCTTGTCTGACGACTTTGAGCATCTAATATCCTTTATCTGATGACCTTTAGCTTCTCAGCGGTCTGATGTACTAACTCAGGACCCGCGAAGTGTTTCTCTCCTGCTTCCAACCAACATGATGGCGTATGACACCTCCTTCCGTACAATGCTTCATAAGGAGGCATCTTAATGCTTGAGTGATAGCTATTATTGTAGGAAAATTCGACTAGTGATAGGTGGTCATCCCAACTACCAGGAAACTCTAATGCGCATGCCCACAACATATCTTCCAAGGTTTGGATAATTCCTTCACTCCTGTTTGTTCGTTTGTGGATGATAGGCAGTACTTAAGCATAACTTCGTACCCATTGCTTCCAACAAACTCTTCCAGAATCTGGAAATGAATTGGCTATCCCATCTAACACGATAGATAAGGGTACTCCATGTACCCTGACAATTTCCTCTACATAGGTCTCAACCAACTTCTCCATAGACCAATTCTCACGTGTGGCTATGAAATGTGCACTCTTCGTAAGTCAGTCTACTACAACCCAAATCATGTCATGAACTTTCTTTGTCTTTGGCAACTTTGTTATGAAGTCAATGGTAACATCATCCCACTTCCCTATGGGTGTCGGTAAGGGTTCCAAATCCCCGTATAGGTTCTGATGTTATTCCTTTACTCTTGCACAAGTTACGTATTGGACTACGTAAGTTGCCACATCAACCTTCATTTTCAGCCACCAGTAATAGGTTTTTAAGTCCAAGTACATTTTGGTGTTGCCTGGATGTATAGAATACATGGTATTATGAGATTATTTCATAAGAAGATCTCATATACCACCCAACTTAGGCACCCAAATGCGATTCTTAAACGTCTTCAACCCTTGCTTATCTTCTTGAAACACAAACATCTTTCCTAGACGTTCTTCATTCTTATTACCTTCTACCATAGCCCTTGTCTAAGCTTCCTTGATCTTTTCCATAACTGTTCAGATCACTTTGATCTTCAACGATCAAGCTATTTTCCCTTTTGGAATCACTTTTATACTGAAGCCGTCGACTACGATATTCGCTTTACCTGGGTGGTAAAGTATCCCGCAGTCGTAGTCATTGAGTAGCCTATCCATCACCTTTATCTCATGTTCAATTCTTTTTTGGCAAAGAGATATTGAAGGCTTTTATGATCCATACAAAGTTTGCATTGGGTTCCGTAAAGATAGTGTCTCCAAATCTTTAGGGCAAAAACCACTGCTGCAAGCTCTAGATCATAAGTCGGATAGTTCAGCTCGTGGGGCTTCAGTTGTCTTGAGGCATAAGCTACTACTTTGTCTCTTTGGGTAAGGACGCATCCCAATCCAATCTTAGAAGTGTTACTGAAAACCGCAAAGTCATCAGTTCCTTCTGGTGGGACGAGGATTGGTGCTTCACATAACCTCTTCTTCAATTCACCAAAAGCTCTTTCTTGCTTCTCGCTCCAAGTATAAGGAACTCCCTTTTTTGGTCAGTGTTATCAATGGAGCTACGATATAAGAAAAGTTTTGGATGAATCTTCGATAGTAACCTGCCAATCCTAGAAAAGTACGATTTTCAGTGGGACTCTTTGGCGTCTCCCATTTCATCACATATTCTATATTTGTTGGGTCAACCATAATGCCTTCCTGGTTAACTATATGACCCAAGAATTGATTCTCCCATATCCAAAAGTCATAGTTGGAGAACTTTGCATAAAGCTTCTCTCTCTTAAGTACTTCCAGTACTTATCGGAGATGTTTACCATTATATTGTTTTTGGAGTAAATCAAGATATTATCAATGAACACTACTACTGATTTATTGAGAAAAGGTTCACAAACTCGATGCATCATATCCATGAATGTTGCTGGAGCATTTTCTAGTCCGGACGACATAACAAAGAATTCATAGTTTCCATACCTTGTTCTAAAGGTTGTCTTCTCAATATCATACTCTCTAATCTTCAACTGGTGATAGCCTGATCTGAGATCAATCTTGGAGAAAATGGTTGCTCCCTGTAATTGATCGAACAAGTCATCTATCCTAGGTAAAGGATACCTATTTTTGATCATAGCTTTGTTTAACTCTCTATGTCAATGCACATTCTCATTATACCGTCCTTATTCTTTATGAACAATATGGGAGCTCCCCAAGGTGATGAACTAGGTCTTATAAAACCTTTGTATAACAACTCCTGGAGTTGTGTTGTTAACTCCTTCATTTCAGTAGGCACTAAACGATACGATGCTTTCACAATTGGTGTTGTGACGGACAATAAGTCGATTCTGAATTCTACATGTCTCTCTGGTGGTAATCCTGGTAATTCGTCTGGAAATACCTCAGGAAAATCTTGCACTATAGGTATATTAGTCATTGCCCTTTTCTCCTTCTTCGCGTCTATCACATATGCCAAGAATGTTGGTCATTCCTTGGATAGGCATCTTCTGGGATTCATCATTGTGATAATTCCAGATCGCACTATACTCTTATCACCGTAAATCACAAATAGTTCTCTTCGAGGGGGATTAATACGCACCATCTTCCTTCCACATAGGATGTCTGCGAGGTTTTCTCCTAACCGATACATTCGGATAATTACGTCGAACTCACTCAACTCAAAAGGCAAAAGCTCTGGACGAAATTTGTTTCCATTCAAGTCGATAGTTACGGTCTTTAACCTATTGCTAACAGATACATTCCTACCACAAACTACTTCTACTAAGATAGGGGTATTTAGCCTAAGTGGTGATAACTTAAGTTTCCTACTAAATTCATGCGATATAAATGAATGATCTGCTCCAGAATTGAATAATATCTTTTCAGGAATTTAATTAACTAAGAATGTACCTGAAGCAACATCGGTCTCTTCCTTTGCTTCATTGAGGGTTATCTGAATGATCTTCCTAATATATATATATATATATATATATATATATATATATATATATATAGGTTTAGGTTCTATGGAAAACAAAAAAACCCTAAAAATCATAAAAATGCATAAAAAAATACTTAGAGATCACAAAACTTTTTTTTGGATTTTTTTTATCAAAAAATCACAGCCAATATATATACACGTACCTAGCTAGCTGCCTACTCCACTTTTAAAGGGAAACAAACTCACCAAGTCAAAGCAATAAAACAGGAGCCAACTAAACCTATCTAAACTATTCTAAAAACGTGGCCAACATGACCTTTACTTATTCATACTCTAAGCAAAAGACTAAACTACCCCTAATAAAACTGTATGCTTTGAATCAGTCACCTCCTTTGACTAAAAGTCAGAATTAAACCCAAAAAAAAGTTTTGTAATGTCTAGGTATTTTTTTATGCATTTTTAGGGTTTTTTTGTTTTCCAAATAACCCTTCCCTATATATATATATATATATATATATATATATATATATATATATATATATATATAATGGAAATCTAATTTTTCTAAATATAGATTGAATATAATAATATTTTTTTTAAGACGTTCAAACCATTAAACTAATAGTACAAATAACCACCAATAAAATAATATTAAATGTTAAACTTAACCTCATTCCAAAAAAAATTATACAATAGATAATACAATGAGAAATTAAATACACACAACTAGCAATGCAATACGTAAAAGATGGTGCTTTTTAGTTTGACCCGACTCATATTTCCTTTTTATCCTAACTCATCTTGATGTGATCGTAAAGTATTGAGTTTTGTATAAGTTTTTTAATCACGATGGACTACGTTGAATCCTTAAATATTTGCCAATATATCTCCATTTTGACCGCCGACCTAGTCCCCTTCCCATGTATCTCGCCCCCTCCTACATCTCTGTTATTTGAATCATTGAAAAAGGAAAAACATAAAGCTTTATCTCCTCGTCTGTCACCACCATCAAAGATAATCAATTGATTCCTAATATATATGCAAAAAGTGTTGAACTTTTGATAGCTATCGTATGAAAGGTTTACGAAAACCAAAGATGCCCCCCATTACTACCAATCTCTATCCATTCAAAGATCATTATAGGGCTCCTTTTTTCATAATCCCACCAGCCGTCGACCACCTCCACCGCATCACATCCCTCTCTACATTCTCTGCCTTACCTTCATCAACTACACACCATCGCTCCATGCTCTGTCGTCACTGATTCACTACAATCCACCACAACACCACCGTATGAAGACGTCAATTACTTATCATATTTGCATCTTCAATTAAGGTACTATATGTTTTGATTTCTTTTTGGTATTTACAGTTATACTTATGAATGGGTTTTTCAGTTAATCGCAACTCTTGAGTCGTAAAATGTTTTGAAGAAAATGTTGTGACCCGTCTTTTATGATATTTTTTGGCTATGATTGTAAGCCTGGTGTTGGTTTATAAATTTTTAGAGTGGGCCTAAGATGGTTGTCACCCGTACTTGTTGGTTCCATCGTCATGGTTGGAATATATTTCTGATTTTCAACTAATGGTTATCTCAATTGTTCCAAATTAGAAAGTTTAAAACCATGTTGATGGTGTGTATGGACTATTTTATCGTTTTATTTAGAAAATTGTCTAACCTTTACAGTTTAAAACCATGTCGAGATAGGTATGTCAAGATGTTGTTTTCTTATTGTGTACTCTCCCTTTCCTTTCCCTTTCAACCTTAGATCCATACAATGTTTGTAACGTCCCAAAAATAAGACCCAAAAATTTCATTTTTAATTTTATAAAACAATATTCCAAAACATTGTCATACAACCCCAAAAGACCAAAGTATGTCCCTACATCATATCATATTAGAGTAAATATCAAAATGCGGAAAAAGGTGGTGTGTGATCTGCAATCATCCTGGACTCTTCCCTTTCGATCCTGAAGTACTTGAAACATAAACTGAAAACCATAAGCATAAAGCTTAGTGAGTTCCCCAACATACCACATACCATATATAAATTAACACATACTGGGCCACCGCCCCACATCGGACCCCTCCCCGACATCGAGTCCCACTCGGCCTTGGGCCCCGCCCGACATCGAGCCCCGCTCAGATTACAGATCTGTCATTCATTAGGCCCCGCCTGACATCGGGCCCCACCATGTACACGTAAATACATATAACATATAATTATGCTAACACATGCGATAATCACAAAACAGTAGCATACAATACGGTCGTCAGGCCTCGCCCGACATCAAGCCTCGCTCGGTATACATACCAACACATAACACATGCAAGAGTCACGCATACATCTAGCATCCTATCATAATAATTATGGGCCGACATTGGTGCCTTCGACCCGCTAAACAAAGTGAGGAAACTCACCTCATACTGATGAACCTCATAGATAAATCTCTGGCCGCTGGCCCGCTAAAATCCACCGCGTTCTAATCTCAAAATAACATTCAATTAATAATTGGATCCTGACTCACACTAAGAGTCCAAACTAGGGTAAAAGACCAATTCTCAATATAAACCAAAATACTCAAAATACCCCTTTGGGTCCAACCTAGCCAAATGGTAAAAAAGGTCATGAAAAGTCAACTCAGCTGGCCGCCACATCGTGGTACCCTTGTACCACGTCGTGGTGTCAAAAACGACAAAACAGTCGCGAACCGCCCCACCACCACATCGTGGTAAAAGGGTTTTCAGCAGCTTAATGCATTCAACCAATTTCTTTGATTCTAAAGGTTCTCCAACTCATATCTGGTCCATAATAGGGTCTAGATGGATAAAGTTTCCAACTTTATCCAATAGACACCTCCAAAATGTATAGATCTCAACTTTAAGATCCAAAACACTTCATGGATTAAGCAACAATCATCCAATCCATAAGGTTACTTGACCAAAAGCTTCAAAAGAGTCTCTAACACCAAACACACCATAAAAATCGGTGCTTTTCAGACATGCATGTCCAATGCATGTCTTAAACTCTTATCAGGTCAAAATATGGCAAAAAGGCCAATATTCCATGCATGGCCTCAAAACTCAATTATAGACTAGATCCAAAGAGCCAAATGCTCCAAATGGCCTGGAGACTCATAAAGTTGCAAGCTTTGTGAAGTTCAACCACCCAAGGCAACAAGACATAGAGATAAGGGGGCAAAATCCAAAGATCTATCCATTAACTCGTCAAGATAAAGACTTTATACCTCCTTGAGATGCTAGAAAAAGGTAAACTCGTGGATCTTATTTGCTTTGGACTCCCAATGTGATATTCCACCATCTTCTTCCTTCACAAGCACAAAAAAACACACACTTAAAGGCCAAAAACTCATACAAGGGATCTAGGGTTTCAAGGAACGATTTGGGAGAGATGGAGGTTGTTGGGAGGGAGGCTAGGAGGGGTTAAGGATCTTTAAATAAGGATCAACCCTTAAACTTTAGGGTTTTCCCTAACAACCACCACCACGTCGTGGTCGCTCATTAAACCCCGCGACCCAAAAATCATCGCTACGTCGTGGCCTTCAAAAGGAAAAATCATATGCAAACGAAATAATCTTTGTACCTGGAATCGAGTGTTACAATGTTGAAATTTAATATTCTTTCATTATGCATATGTACAACTTCCAAATTGGTCCCTTTGGGTGTCACTAGTTCATGCCAACTAAATCAAGAAAGGCTTGAAATAATCAAATATATACAGTGTCAACAGAGCTCGACAAGATATTAGATGTACATACGATTCAAACTTGTAATTTATCAAAGAAGCAACATCTTTAGTACTTTTAAGCCATAATTATGGCTCTAAACATTGCATTATCTTTCTTTGATAGGAGGAATTGAGGTTGGATCTATTACTGAGCTATATGGCGAAGTTCTGTCTAGACAGACTTAGCTTTATCACACTTTATGTGTAACTTGACAAGTATGAATATGTTTTTTATTTGAAACCTTGTTTCATCTCTTTTTTAGTAAACATGCTAACTTTTACTTTTAAACTTTCAACTTTCATTAAACCAAGTTGTTTGTGAGGGGAAGACAATGTATATTAATGCTTAAAGTACATTTAGGCCACATAAGTTTTTATAGAACTGATTTCTCTGGTAAAGGTGAACTATCAGCCAGTTAAAGGAGCCTTCAAAAGTTAGCAGATGAGGTAATAATATTTTATATCTTGTCCTCACACTTTTTTTAAATATAAAATATATTTGGATGCTAAACTGTTATACACTCTGTTTATTAGTTGGTGTAGCTATGGTGGTTACTAATCAGGTTATGGCCCAAGTAGATGGTTTAGCCATATAGGGCCTCAAATTAAACCAATCGGTGTTTTGGTGGTAACATCATGACTCATGCTTCTAGGATAAGGTATGTCATTTTATATATGATATATCTCCCCAAATAAATGAAAATAATTTTGCCACTTGTCATCCTCTTATGCATTATGCCATATGTCATTTTGTGGTAAATTTAGATTAAATTATATCCATGTGTCATTTTACGGTTTTTTTCCATTTTATTAAATTTCATATAACACTTAAAAAATGTAATAAATGTGATAATAAATGATATCCAATTTATTAATGCAACTTTTCTTATAATTTTTAAATTTCTAAATTGAATCTAATTATTTTAGTTGTTTATTTATTTAAATTATTAGTTTAAATTTAAAAGATAAGTAAGCATTTCAATTTAATAATTGAATATTTTTTTTCTTATAAATTTAAATTTTCTAAATTGTTAGATCTTCACGTTTGTTTATTTTTTTTAAATAAACTCATGTAATACATGGGTCACACAACTAGTGTCATATTATTTGATAGTTTTATTTATTTATTTATTTATTATTATTTATTATTTTTTATTAGGCCCAGTTAAGAAAGTTTGATGCTATTATGGACTGAGGCTAGCTTTGAGGAAAAGAAGGGGTGTAGAAGGAATTTGTAAAGTTATTAGTTCCCTATTATGTTTAGTTGGCGATACATTTCAATAGGTGGTAGTGATGTCAAAGATTGAGAAGACTTTTTCCAAGCATTAATTTTCATTTCTATTTTGAATTTGGTCGTGTCTCATAAACACATGACAAGCATGGAATACAAATACAAATTTCCCATTCGATCTCTATATTTCTTTTAGCATTGTTGTATGAGAAGTTAGAGATTGCTTAATAAGTAGTTTTTGTAACTTCTTACATGCTTTTAAAATCTGAAATCATATTGATTTTTATCAGATATTAAAAGAAAAACAAATGTATCATCTAATAGACAAAGTCAACACCATCAAAATAAAAGTTTGTGTTAAAGTGTATTTATTTTCCATAAACCGTTTGTTGGGCACCTTTAATTATTTTCCATTATATATTTTCATTAAACAATTACTCATCTAATCGGTCATTATTCGTTGAAAAGAAACTATTTGCCCAAAATCTGGTGCATCAAAACTAATCTGTGCATGAAAACTATCCGTCTGCCCAAATATTACAACAAAAGGGTAAAAATATAATTCTGAATTTTGAAAAATATCATCGATATAAAAAGGGATATTTTGTACATCCGATATATAAATTTCACTTTTTAACATATTTTTTTTATATTATTTGAAAAAGAAACATTTAATGAAATGGTTTCGCTCTAAAGGAGAATTTAGTTATAATGATTGTGACGAGTTCAAAAAGGTAAATTAATCTGGACAAAATATATATATATTTACCGAAAGGAAACAAAAGGTCGCCTGTCAAAACTAACCGCCATTTAGAAATTATTTACCAAAATTAAACTAACCGTCGCTCAGAAATTATTACCGAAAGAAAACTATCCATAGAAAAGAAATTATTTTTTGTTTGCCAAAACCAATGTAATTCGAGCCTAAAACAAATAGTCATCTGTTGCATTATCAGGGGCGTATCTAGGTTAAGGGAAGGTAAGTCCTAGGACCTACCTTTTTTTAAAAAAAAAATTATAATGGAGGTATATATATATATATATATATATATATATATATATATATATATATATATATATATATATATAGAGAGAGAGAGAGAAATAAGAACTATCTTAATATTTTTAAAGGAAATACTTAATAATTTTTTTAAGAAAGGAATATCAATGAACCTATATTTTTTATACCTAATAACCATTTAGAACAAGCCCAATGTGTAAATATAGCTTAATTCATCTAAAATTAAAAAAAGAAAAAAAAATTGGAAACGACATTCAACGATTCAATGACTCCCTTTCCCTGCGGCCTCAAGCCTTAAACTTTTGCGTCTGCCAACTTCCATTCGCTAATCACCATCTGGTAATTGCACAATCGTCCTTTGTTGTCGTTTATCCCCTCCATCGACCATAATCAATCCACAGGTTTAAAATCTTAGATTTATTGTATACGTAAAAAAATGAGTGATCAATTTTTGATTGATAGTTTAGTGTAGTATATTGAAAAAAATGTTTCAACATATAAGACCTCATATGAATATGTTTCAAGATATAAGACCTCATATGATTCACTTGTAAGATAGAATTATTGAAGTGATGTTTAAATATTTTAAGGCATACAACCCGACCCGACCCGACCCGTCACCACCACCACCTCCACCATAACTTTTTACTCTTTCATATTTTTCAATTTCATTTACATTAGGAAACCCGACCCGACCCGTCACCACCACCACCTCTACCATAACTTTATACTCTTTCATATTTTTCAATTTCATATACATTAGGAACCATGTAGTTTTTTGTTCTAGATTCACCACTGCGCATTGTGTTTTTTTTTTGAATGTCATGTTATGCAAACAAAACTATTCGCTTATGCATGGCATATTCTTCGTAATATAACATGTTTTTGAGAGAAATTAACTACCGATAGAGAACTATTTTATAAAAATAACTATTCACCACACCTACATTCAATGTTCTCTGCTGAATTGAAACTAATTGTATGTAAAAAACCGCTTTAGGCGGGTAAACAACTAGTAATATATATATATATATATATATATATATAGGGGAGGGTTCATGCGAAAATGCAAATAATTTGCGAAAACAAGAAAAACCTATGATATTGTGTTAACTCAACATTATATTTTGGAAAATAATTCATCCAAACTTTGAAATACATGATGATAATCGATGATAGATGATAAATTGTTTCCTATTAGCAAAGTATGATTTTTAACATTTTTATTATGAAAACATGAATTTAAAAATGATTAAGCACGTGAAAAAAAAATTATTAAAACCGTCTTTAAATCTATATTACCATAACATCATCCAATGTAAACTTACTATCTTTAATTTATTGCTAATAAATTTATTTTTTTATAGTACATGTGTTTGATTTTTATAAGATAAAATCTGTTTTCGCGTTTTCGCAAGATATTTATGTTTTCGCATGAACCTACTTCTATATATATATATATATATATATATATATATATATATATATATATATATATATATATATATATATGGGAAAAGGGAATATACATTACAGCCTCACCTAAGCTTAGGTACTAAACCTCTTGAAAATACATTGTTTTACTATATAAAGATTACGGTTAATGGATTCACGGTTAATACTTCAAGATGTAAATTCAAGATTGACACAATAGGGTTTAGGGTTTAGATTTAGGGTTTAGGGTTTAGGTTTAGGGTTTAGAATTTGGGTTTAGGGTTTAGGGTTTATGGTTTAGGGTTTAGGGTTTAAATTTAGGGTTTAGAGTTTAGTAATGTTCACTTGGGTGAAGTAATAAACGATAATTGAGGAAAGAAAACAGAGATGGTAAAACGATAAGGAAAGAAAGAAATGTTATGGAGGATGATATATTTTCACTTGGTAAATATATCGTCCCCAATAACAATTTTTCCCTCCATTATCGTTTTACCATCTTTGTTTTCTTTCCTCCATTATCGTTTATTACTTCACCCTAGTGAACATTATTGTTTTCCATCGTCACGAAGGAGGAAGATAATCAATGTTCATGCTTCCTTATCAAAACTATTGTGTACATCATGAAACCACATCTTCAAGTGTTAATCGTGAATCCCTTAATCGTAATTTTCATATAGTAAAACAATGTATTTTCATGAGGTTTAGTACCTAAGCTTAGGTGGGACTGTAATGTATATTCACTTTTCCCCATATATATATATATATATATATATATATATATATATATATATATATATATATATATATATATATATATATATATATATATATATTGTTACGGGTCAGTATTTGGGTTTTAGCCGGTTCCGATGTTAATGCTCCGTTGGATGGTCCGGAATCCACACCGCTGCACGCGTAGCGTATAACATCACCGCCCTTTTATTCTTCTTTCGATCTCTGGAATTATAGAAACGATGAAGTTTAACCCTAACGCCTATACCATCACTTCGCTTCTCTTCTTCATTCTATTAATTTTAGGGTTCCTTTCTTCTTTTTCTCCCATTTGTTTCAATTCCATAGTTCAGGACTTTAAGCAATTCTCAATCCAAATAAGATGATACATTCCTCGATTTCTCTCCCTTACATCCACCTCGATTACCGGAGAAAATAGAGGCAAAATTGGAATCCTACCGAGCGTTCAAGAACACCGCAGTCTAACTGGCCCTCACACATTATCTCCACCGTTTTCAACTTGCTCTACGGGTACTCATCCATCAATGAAAACTCTTTTCTGTTTCATTCATCACACCGTCTTGTCAATGATTTTGAATAAATACATTATCCACCGTTCAATTTTCGGTACATTTTAGATAATCAATCGATTATGTGCTGAATTCAGTTCATTCACTTGATTTCTTATTTTGTGCAGGCAGCATGTATTGCAGTTGTCAATCCCTTTACAGATCACACCAGTTTCCTCACCGGTAATCTCACTCTCAAATAAGAAAACCAGATTTTGAATTACGATCACCTTAGTGTTTTGTTACTTGTAGTTTTTGTTTTTAGCAACGAGGAATCATGTGGCCTGACCATGTTAACTGTTAATAAAGAACTGTTAATAAAGAAGGAGTGTTGTTTTCTCAACAATTACACTTATATTCTGCTGTAGGAAAACTGAATAAAAGCAACTGATTGCTTACCCTTATTTGTGTCTTCCAACACTTCATGATCTGTTGCAATTGTAAAAGAATTGCAGTTGCTTAAGGATTATGTTTCTGTAATTACTGGGGGTATTCTGTGTCATGACTGATACGAACAAGATATTAGCACTATTAAGTTCTTGTTTTTCTATAGATGAATTTTGGATTAAATTTCAACATGCAATCAAGGTTTAAATACTTGAAAAATAAAAGTTATATATTTATTATGCCTTTAAATGATTCATGTTAAAACAATATGCAATGGTATGTTTTCCCTAAGCCATTTACTTCCTCTTTTTAAAGAAGTGTTATGAACAGAGATTTAGGGTTAGCAAATAAAGTAGGATGCTAGTAAACGAATTTTCTAATCAAAACAATGAAAGTAGGATGCTAATAATTGGATCAATTAACAGTGATAAAGTTGGATACTAATGTTATATGTAACTGTGTATATGTTTGTATTGATTGTAATCTCCAACTACAATACTATTTAGCTTCTGTCTAACATTTATGTTGATGTTGACATGTTGTTTTAGGTTCAAGGGCTTCTATATCTGTCATATGGAGATTAATTGTCAATGCATAGTAACAAGGTAAGTTTTTAGTTATGTTCATTATATGTTTAAGTAGGATTTGGGTGATTTTTATCCAACAATGTGTGGGGTTATATATAGAGGAGGGGGGTGGGTTACATGAGTATATTTCTAAGTTTCTCGATTGCATTTTTGTTTTTTTTTTAAAAAAACTGCCCAAATTTAATGTTGCACTCTTTTTTTTTTTTTTTTTTTTTTTTTTTTTTTTTTTTTTTTTTCCAAAACTATCCTAATATAGCTTTGCACTTTTTTTTTTTAAAAAACTACCCTGATATAGCATTGCATTTTCATATTTTTAAATATTCCTAAATATAGCATTACACATTCATTTTTCTTTGAAAAACTACCCAATATAGCATTGAACTTTCAATCATTTTAAAACAACCCAAATATTACAATGAATTTACATTTTGTTTTCGAAATTTTTTCGAAAAATAGCATTGCACTTTCATTTTTTTTTAAAACTATTCAGATATATCATTGCATCTTCATTTTTTTATGCAAATCTTCTAAAAGATAGCAATTAGCATTGCCTTTTCATTTGTTTTTGAATTTTTACCCAAATATATCATTACACTTTCATTTTTTGAAGAACTACCTAAACATAGCAATAAACTTTTTGTTTTAAAAACTACCCAGATATATAATTGCATTTTCATTTATTTTATGAAAGTCTAGACATTTATAGCATTACACTTTCATATTTTTTGAAAATCTACATAAATACACCATTATACTTTCAATTTTTTTATTTGAAAAACTACCTGATTAGAGTACAATACATTCATTTTTTTTCGTAAATAACTACTCAATATAGCAATGAACTTTTTTTTTTAAAACTTCCTAGATATATCATTGCATTTTTTCATTTTGAAAATCTACCAAATAAAACATTGTGTTTCCATTTTTTTTTAAAACTACTTTTGATATAGAATTGCATTATCATTTTTTTTTAAATTTACTCAAATATAGCATTGCACTTTCCTTTTTTAAAACCTCTCAAATATACCATTGCATTTTCATTTTATTAAGAACTACCCAATAATAGTATTAAACTTTCATTTTTATTTGAAAACTACCAGGATATATCATTGCATATATTTTTTTAGAAAATCTATCCAGATATAGCATTACACTTTTTTTCTTTTTTGAAAATCCAACCAATTAGAGTTATATTTTCATTTTTTTGAACTACCCAATTTTTACCCAATTATGACATAAAACTTTTTTTAAACCTACCAAGGTATATCATTGCATTTTCATTTTTTAAAATCTATCCAAGTATAGTATTGTACTTCCATTTTTATTAAAAACTACCTCTTTAAGCATGCATTTTCATTTTTTTAAAATCAACCCAAATATAGCATTACGCTTACTTTTTATTTTGAAAAACTACTCATATATGCGTTTCATATGGCATTGCATTTAAATTTTTTGAAAAGATTCTTAAATTTGGCATTTCACTTGTAAGGTTTAAAACCTTGCCAGACAGCAACGCATAAGTTTTTTTTTTTTTGAAAATCTAACCAAATATAGCATATGAAATTTTCATATTTTTTAAAAAACTACCAAAATATACCTTTGCACTTTCACTTTTTTTTTTTAAAATTACCCAGGTATAACTTTGCATTTTTATTTTAGAACATTCTATTTGAATAGGTTTCATTTTTTCTAAACTACTCGGCTATAGGATTGTTTTTAGTTTTTTAAAAAACTAACCAAATATAGCATTGCATATTCATTTTTTGATATAAAATTTTCCCAAATACAGTAATGCACATTGATTTTTTCATAAAATTACGTAGATATGCCATTACATTTTTATTTTTTTAATAAAATTTCCAAAATATGGCGTTGCAGTTTTTTTTGAAAAACTACCCAAAAATAGCTTTGCGTATATATATTTATAAAACTTGTCAGATATTACATTCCATTTTCAGTTATTTTGAAAAACCACACAAATGTAGCATTGCACTTTCATTTTTCTTTTCAAAAAAGCTACCCAGATTTAGCGTTGCATTTTCAACTTTCTAAAACTACTCAATTGTAGCATTGCACTTTTTTTTTTTTTTTTTAAACTACCTATTTATAGCAGTGCATATTTTTTAAAACTAACCAGAGCATTGCACTTTCTGTTTTTTTGAAAATCTTCCCATATGTAGTATTGCACTTCCATTTTTTAAAACTTCTTAAATATAGCATTGCGCATTCATTTTTTTTTTTTAAATTTTCCCAAACATACCTTCAATTATTTTCAAAAACTACCCAAATATAGAATTACGTTTTCATTTTTTTAGAACTACCCAGATAGATCATTTCATTTTCATTTTTAAAACTACTCAAATTAAGCCTTTGACAATTATATTTTCAAAAAATACCCGGATATACTGATATAGCATTACATTTTCAGTTTTTTTTTTTTTTGTTTTTATTTTATTTTTTTAAATATATTTATAAAATAAAAACTGCTCAAGTATAGCATTGCAGATTTTTATTTTATTTTAAAAAACTACCCAAATCATTGCTCAAGTATAAATATAATTTTAAAAAAAAAATCTATCTGATAGAGCATTACATATTCATTTTTTTTATAACAGCCCAGATACAACATTTTGTTTTCATTTATTTTTTTTTAAAAACTATCCGAATATTCATTTATTTTTTTTTGAAAATACATTATTGCATTTTCATTTTTTTTGACAAGCTACAAGGAAAGCATTGCATTTCCATTTATTTAAAAAATTGCCCAGATATAGCAACACATTTTCATTTTTTTTGAAAATCTTCCCAAATATGGCATTGTATTTTTTTAAACTACCTAAATATAGCATGCATTTTCATTTTTACTAAAAACTTCTTTAGATATATCATTCCATTCTCATATTTTTGTGAAAAACCAACCAAATATAGCATTGCACTTTCATTTTAATTTTTTTTAAAAGTTCCCTAGATATAGCTTTGCATTTTCATTTTTATTTTAAAATCTACAAAAAACTTCCATTGTTCGCAAATATAGTATTCAACTTTCATTTTTTTTTTAGTTAAAACTACCTAATGTTTACCCAAGTATGTAATTGATTTTTTTTAACCTTCCTAGATATATGATATTTCCTTTCATTTTCATTTTCTTTTGAAAATCTACCCAAATATAGCATTACGTTTTCATTCTTTTCTAAAAAACAACTCATCAAGACTTTAATATTTTCAATTATTTCTCTAAAAAACTTACCAAATATAGTATTGAACTTTCGGTGTATATAAATCTTTCCTAAATATAGCATTGCACTTACATTTTTTTGAAACTACACAGATATTGCAATGCATTATTTTTTTGAAAAACTTCCCAAATATTGCATTGCATTTACCTTATATTAAATATCCTGGATATATCATTGCATTTTCATTTTCTTAAAATTTATTGAACTTCCGATTTTTTCTTTGGAAATCTATCCAATCAGGGCATTACACTTTCATTTTTTTTCGTTAAATAACTACTTAGTATTGAGATAAACTTTCATTTATTTTATAACTACCCTAAATTTTACCCAGCATTACAGTTTCATATTTTTCGAAAATCCACCCAAATTTAATATTGCATGTTCATTTCTTCAAAAAGCTTCCTAAATATAGCATTGCATTTACATTTTTTTAAACATCTCAAATATCTTCATTTTTTTTGGAAAAAAGTACCCAAACATCGTATTGAACTTTCATATTTTTTTTAAAAACTATTAAGCCGTATTATTGCAATTCATTTTCTTTGAAAATGTACTCAATAGTAACAATACACTTTCATATTTTTTGAAAATCTACTTTAATATAGCATTAAACTTTATTTTTTTTCCTAAATCTTTGCATTTAGATTATTAGACTTTTAATTTTTTCTTTAAGTAACAACTCAATATAGCAATGAATTTTTTTTAAAGTACCCTATTTTTACCAAAATGTAGCATTAGACTTCTTTTTTTTTAAAACTACCCAGCTATATCATTGCATTTTCATTTATTTTATGAAAGTCTACACAAATATATCATTGCATTTACATTTTTTTTAAATCAACCCAAATATAGCACAAGATTTTCATTCATTCTTTTCTAAAAACAACTCATCAAGACAATTTTATTTTCATTTTTTCTAAAAACATCCCAAATATACTATTGAACTTTCGTTTATACTAAAACTACCCAAATTTGGCATTGAACCTTTTTTAAACCTTCCTAGATATATCATTACATTTACATTTTTTTTTTCAAAAATCTACCCAAATTCTTCGAAAATTATTATTGCATTTTATTTTTAATTTGATTTGTTTTTAAATAAATACCCAAGTAGAGCATTGCACTTTCATTTTCATCAAAACACCCAATTGTAGCATTGCATTTTCATTTTTAATTTTTTTTTTAAATATAGCATAATACATTCACATTTTTTTTAAAAACTACCCGAATGTATGCACTTTTTAAGTATAGCATTGTACTTTCATATTTTTCTAAGGTTATCTAGATACAACAATGTTTTTCATTTTTTTAAAATCTTCCCAAATATTGCATTTTCTTTTTCTTTTTTTCTTTGGAAATCTTCATACATATAGCATTGCATTTTCATTTTATTTTGAAAAACTAACCAAATATAGCATTGTCCTTACTTTTTTATAACCTCCCAGAAATTGCAGTTCACTTTGTTATTTTTTTCTAAAGCTATTTAGATATAACATTGTTTTTCATTTTTTTAAGTCTTTCCAAATGAAGCATTGCACTTTCATTTTTTATTAAACCTTCCTAAATATAACATTGCATTTCAATTTTTTGAAAAGATTCTTAAATATGGCATTGCACTTAAAATGTTTAAAACCTAGCTAGACAGCATCAGATGAGTTTTTTATTATTTATTTATTTATTTTTGAAAATCTAACCAAATATAGCATATGAAATTTTCATATTTTTTAAAAAGCTACCAAAATATACCTTTGCACTTTCATTTTTTTAAAAGTTAACCGGGTATAACTGTGCATTTTTATTTTAAAACATTCTATTTGAATAGGTTTCATTTTTTTTAAAAACTACTCGGCAATAGTATAGCATTGCATATTTTTATTATATTTTAAAGAACTACCCAAATAGAGCATTGCATTTTTTTTACAACACTACCCAAATATAACTTTATTTATTTTTTTTAGATAATTCATTTTTTTTTTCTAACTACCTATTTTTTACCCAGCATTAGAGTTTCATATTTTCTGAAAATCCATCCAAATTTAATATTGCATGTTCATTTCTTCAAAAAGCATCCCAAATATAGCATTGCATTTACATTTTTTTTAAACATCTCAAATGTTTTCATTTTTTTTGGAAAAAAGTACCCAAACATAGTATTGAACTTTCATATTTTTTAAAAAACTATTAAGACGTATCATTGCATGTTCATTTTCTTTGAAAATGTACTCAAATGTAGCAATACACTTTCATATTTTTTGAAAATCTACTTTAATATAGCGTTAATATTTATTTTTTTTCCCTAAATCTTTCCATTTAGATTATTAGACTTTTAATTTTTTCGGTAAGTAACAACTCAATATAGCAATGAACTTTTTTGTAAAGCACCCTATTTTTACTAAAATGTAGCATTAGACTTTTTTTTTAAAACTACCCAATTATATCATTGCATTTTCATTTATTTTATGAAAGTCTACACAAATATATCATCGCATTTTCATTTTTTTTAAGAAACTACCTAAATATAGTATTAAACATTTTTTTTGAAGACTACCACGATATATCATTGTATTTTTTTTTTCATATTTTTTGAAAATCTACCCAAATTTAACATTAAACTTTCATTTTTATTAAAACAAGCTAGTTTTTACCCAAATATGGCATTGAACTTTTTTTAAAAACCTAAACAGATATATATCCTTGCATTTTTATTCTTATTTTTGAAAATCTACTTAAATATAATATTGTACTTCCATTTTATTTTTAATACTACGTCATCATAGCATTGCATTTTCATTTTTTTTTAATCAACCCAAATATAGCACTAGATTTTCATTCTTTTCTAAAAACAACCTATCAAGACAATTTTGTTTTCATTTTTTTTAAAAAAACATCCCAAATATACTATTAAACTTTTGTTTATACTAAAACTACCCAAATTTGGCATTGAACCTTTTTTAAACCTTCCTAGATATATCATTACATTTTCATTTTTTTTTCAAAAATCTACCCAAATATAGCGTTGTACTTCCATTTTTTTTTTAAAACTACCTTGATATAGCATTGCATTTTTTAAATCAACCCAATTATAGCATTGCACTTTCTTTTAATTTTGAAAATCTTCCTAAAATATAGCATTATATTTTTTTTAAACCTGCTCAATTGTGGCATCGCCCTTTAATTCTTTTTGAACTACATAGATATATGGCATTTTCATTTTCATTTTATTAAAACTACATAGAATTACAGTTTTTACCCATTTTTTACCAAAATATCGCATTGCACTTTCATTTTTTTTTTCATTAAATAACTACCCAATTTTATGCTGCATTACAGTTTCATATTTTTTGAAAATCCACCCAAATTTAATATTGCATGTTCATTTCTTCAAAAAGCTTCCCAAATATAGCATTGCATTTAAATTTTTTTTTGGAAAAAAGTACCCAAACATCATATTGAACTTTCATATTTTTTTAAAAACTATTAAGACGTATTATTGCATATTCATTTTCTTTGAAAATGTACTTTAATATAGCATTAAACTTATTTTTTTTCCTAAATCTTTCCATTTAGATTATTAGACTTTTATTTTTTTTGTTAAGTAACAACTCAATATAGCAATGACCTTTTTTTTAAAGTACCCTATTTTTACCAAAATATAGCATTAGACTTTTTTTTTTTTTTTTTTTTTTTTTTTTTTTTTAAGAACTACCCAGCTATATCATTTGCATTTCCATTTTTATAAGACTACCCCGATATAAAATTACGTTATCATTTGATTTTTAAGTATAACATTGTTCTTTCAAATTTTGAAATATACCCAAATATATCATTGCATTTTCATTTTTTAAGAAACTGCCTAAATATAGTATTAAACCTTTTTTTTGAAGACTACCACGATATAACATTGTATTTTTTTTTCATATTTTTCAAAAATGTACCCAGATTTAACATTAAACTTTCATTTTCATTAAAACTACCTAGTTTTTACCCAAGTATGACATTGAACTTTTTTTAAAAACCTACACAGATATATCCTTGCATTTTTATTTTTATTTTTGAAAATCTACTTAAATATAGCATTGTACTTCCATTTTTTTTAAAACTACGTCAATATATCATTGCAATTTTATTTCTTCTATAAAACTTTTTGGATTCAACATTTTTTTTTAAAACTCTCAAGTTTAGTTTTGCACTGCTGTTTTTTTTTTTGAAAAGCTATTATTCCATTTTCATTTTTTAAAAACTACCCAAATAAAACATTGTACTTTTAATCTTATTTTTTAAACTGCCGAAATACAGCATTGCACATTCATTTTATTAAAACTACCAAATATAGAATTACATTTTAATTTATATATTTTTTGAAAATTTTTGGAAAATATAGCATTATATTTTTTTTAAAGCTGCTCAATTATAGCATTGCCCTTTCATTTTTTTAAAACTACATAGATATATGACATTTTCATTTTCATTTTCATTTTATTAAAATTAAATAGAATTAACATTGCAGTTTCATTTTTTGAAAAGCTACTCAAATATAGCATTGCATTCTTAATTTTTTTAAACTACCCCGATGTATTATTGCATTATATTTTCCTTTTTTTTGAAAATCTTTGTAATTGTAGCATTGCACCTATGTTTTTTTTTTGTAACTTCCTAGAAATATCATTGCAGTTTCATTGATTTTTGAAAATCTTTCTAAAGATAGCATTTCACTTTCATAACTTTGTTTTCTCTTTTCATTTTTTTGAATATCTTCCCAAATATAGAAATGCATTTCCATTCTTTTTTAAAATCTTTCCGAAATAAACACTGCACTTTCATTTTTTTAAACTAACCAAATATAGCATAAAATTTAATTATCACCTTTATTAATTTTTTATTTAAATCTTCCCATAATATAGCATTGCAGGTTCATTTTTTCTAAAACCACCTGGATATAGCATTGCATTTCCATTTGTTTTTACTCTTCTTAGATACATGGCTTTGCATTTTCTTTTTCTTTCTAAAACTAATTTATCATATGCATTGTAGTATTTTTATTTTTTAAAAACTACTCATATATAGTAATGCATTTCCATTATTTTGAAAATCATCCCCAAATATTATTATTATTGAAAAACTACCTAACTATGACATTGTATGTCCTAGAAATAGCATTGCTTTTTCAAAAAAATTCAACTTGCATTGCATTATCATTTATTTTTTGAAAAACTATCCAAATATAGCATCGCACTTTAACTTTCATTTTTAATTTTTTTTAATATATTTTTCTAACTTTACCTAGATATTGCATTGCTATTTCATTTTTATTGAAATCTTTCCAAATATATAGCATTGCACTTCCATTTTTTTTTTTCAAAATCTATATCATTCTATTTCTTTTTATTTTTTATTAACATTTTCAGTTTTTTTTAGAAACTACCCAAACATGACTTTGCACTTTCATTTTTTTAACCGCCTCAGCTTTGGATTTTATTGTTTTAAAAATCTTCGTAAATATAGCTTTGCCATTTCATTCTTTTTAAATGTCTCCGAAATAGCATTGTGTTTTTAATTCTTTTTAAAAGAAATCTTAATAAGTACAACATTGTATTTTCATTTTTTTTTGAAAAACTATCCAAATACAACATTGTTTTTCATTTTTTATAGAAAATACTCATATATAACATCGCATTTACAATTTTTTCAAATTAACAACCCAAATATAGCTCTAAACTTTCTTTTTTTGAAACTACCAAGTTATAGCACTACATTTTCGTAGTTTTTTTGGGAAAATTTTTGCAACTTTAGCTTTGCACTTTAATTTTTTTTAACCACATTGATATAGCAGTGCGTTTAGTTTTTTGAAAATCTTCTCAAAATATATTATTCATTTTTTTTAAAACATCCGAAAAATAACATTGAATTTTCATTTTTTTTTCCTAAATTCTTCGAAATTTTTATTGCATTTTGTTTTTATATTTGATTTTTTTTTAAAAACTACCCAAGTAGAGCATTGCACTTTCATTTTCATTAAAACACCCAATTTTAGCATTGCATTTTCATTTTTAATTTTTTTTAAAACATCCGAAAAATAACATTGAATTTTCATTTTTTTTTCCTAAATTCTTCGAAATTTTTATTGCATTTTGTTTTTATATTTGATTTTTTTTTAAAAACTACCCAAGTAGAGCATTGCACTTTCATTTTCATTAAAACACCCAATTTTAGCATTGCATTTTCATTTTTAATTTTTTTTCCTAAATATAGCATATTACATTTACATTTTTTTTTAAAAACAACCCGAATATATGCACTTTTTAAGTATAGCATTGTACTTTCAAATTTTTCTAAGGTTATCTAGATACAACAATGTTTTTCATTTTTTTAAAATCTTCCCAAAGATAGCATTGCCCTTACTTTTTTATAACCTCCTAGAAATTACAGTTCACTTCGTTTTTTTTTTTCTAAAACTATCTAGATACAACATTGTTTTATTTTCAATTTTTATTAAACCTTCCTAAATATAGCATTGCATATCAATTTTTTGAAAAGATTATTTATTATGGCATTGCATGGTTTTTTTTAATCTAACCAAATATAGCATATGAAATTTTAATATTTTTTAAAAAACTACCAAAATATACCTTTGCACTTTCATTTTTTTTAAAATTACCCAGGTATATTTTTGCGTTTTTATTTTAAAACATTCTATTTGAATAGGTTTCATTTTTTTTAAACTACTCGGCTATGGGATTGTTTTTAGTTTTTTTTTTTAAAACTAACCGTATAGCATTGCATATTCATTTTTTGTTTTAAATTTTTCCCAAATACATTAATGCACATTGATTTTTTCATAAAATTACGTAGATATAGCATTGCATTTTTTTTAATAAAATTCCTAAAATATGGCGTTGTGTGTTTTTTTTTTTTTTTTGAAAAACTACCCAAAAATAGCTTTGCTTATATATATTTATAAAACTTGTCAGATATTTCATTTTTTCTTTTTAGATTTTTTTAAAAACTACCCAAATATAGGATTACATTTTCATTCTTTTTAGAACTACCCAGATTGATCATTTCATTTTTCATATTTAAAACTACTCAAATTATGCCTTGGACATTCATATTTTCAAAAAAAAACCCAATTATTGCATTGCACTTTCTTTTAATTTTGAAAATCTTCCAAATATAGCTCTCAACACTTTTATTTTTAAAAAATTACAGAAATAGCATTGCATTTTCAATTTATTTTTAAATCTTCCCAAGTATAGCATTGCTATTTCATTTCTTCTAAAACTTTTTGGATTTAACATTTTTTTTTTTTTTAAATCTCAAATATAGCATTGCCATTTCATTTTTTTGAACTACATAGATATATGACATTTTCATATTCATTTTATTAAAACTACATAGAATTAACATTGCATTTTCATTTTTTTGAAAAGCTACTCAAGTATAGCATTGCACTCTTATTTTTTTTAAACTACCCCGCTATATCATTTCCTTTTGTTTTGTTTTTTTTTTTTTTTTTTTTTTAAATCTTTGTTATTGTAGCATTGCAGCTTCTTTTTTTAATAACTTCCTAGATATAACATTGCAGTTTCATTGATTTTTGAAAATCTTTCTAAAGAGCATTTCACTTTCATAACATTGTTTTCTCTTTTCATTTTTTTGAATATCTTCTCAAATATAGAAATGCATTTCCATTTTTTAAAATCTTTCCAAAATAATCACTGCACATTCAATTTTTTTTAACCAACCTAATATAGCATTTAATATAATTATCATTTTTTTTTTGTTTAAATCTTCCCATAATATAGCATTGCAGATTCATTTTTTCTAAAACCACCCGGATATAACATTGCATTTCCATTTGTTTTTACTCTTCCTAAATCTATGGCTTTGCATTTTCTTTTTCTTTCTAAAACTAATCTATTATAGCATTGTATATTTATTTTTTTAGAAACTAGTCATATATAATATTTTGCATTTCCATTATTTTGAAAATCATCCCCAAATATTATTATTATTGAAAAACTACCTAACTATGACATTGTATGTCCTAGAAATAGCATTGCTTTTTCAAAAAAAATTCAACTTGCATTGCGTTATCATTTCTTTTTTTGAAAAACTATCCTACTACAGCATTGCACTTTAACTTTTTTTTTTCAAAACTTTACCTAGATATTGTATTGCTATTTCATTTTTATTGAAATCTTTGCAAATATATAGCATTGCACTTTCATTATTTTTTTTCAAAATCTATAGCATTCTATTTTTTTATTTTTTGTTAACATTTTCAGTTTTTTTTAGAAACTACCCAAATATAACTTTGCACTTTCATTTTTTTAAACTGCCTTAGCTTTGCATTTTATTGTCTTAAAAATCTTCCTAAATATAACATTGCACTTTCATTTAATTTTTTATTAACATGTTTTTTTTCTTAAAAAAACTAGCCACATATAGTTTTGCCATTTCATTTTTTTTAAATGTCTCAGAAATAGCATTGCATTTTTAATTCTTTTTTAAAAGAAATCTTATTAAGTACAACATTGTATTTTACTATACAAATACAGCATTGTTTTTTCATTTGTTTTTAGAAAATACTCGGATATAACATTGCATTTACAATTTTTTCATATAAACAGCCCAAATATAGCTTTAAACTTTTTTTTTGAACTACCAAGTTATAGCATATTTCATTTTCGTTTTTTTTTCTGAAAATCTTTGCGACTATAGCTATGCATTTCCATTTTTTAAACCACATTGATATAGCAGTGCATTTAGTTTTTTGAAAATCTTCCCAAATATATTATTGTAATTTCTTATTTTTAAACTTCTTAGACATAACATTGTAATTACATTTTTTTTTTCTAAATTCTTCGAAATTTATTATTGCATTTGATTTTTTTTAAAAAACTACCCAACTAGAGCATTGCACTTCTTTTTTAATTAAAACACCCAATTGTAGCATTGCATTTTCATTTTTAATTTTTTTTCCTAAATATAGCATATTACATTTACATTTTTTTTAAAAACAACCCGAATATATGCACTTTTTAAGTATAGCATTGTACTTCAAATTTTTCTAAGGTTATCTAGATACAACATTGTTTTTCATTTTTTTAAAATCTTCCCAAATATAGCATTGCATTTTCTTTTCCTTTTTTTCTTTGAAAATCTTCATACATATAGCATTGCATTTTCATTTTATTTTGAAAAACTACCCAAATATAACATTGCCCTTACTTTTTTTTTTTTTTTTTTATAACCTCCCAGAAATTACAGTTCACTTCGTTTTTTTCCTAAAGCTATCTAGATATAACATTGCTTTTCATTTTTCTAAATCCATCCAAATATAGCATCACATTTAAATTTTTTTAAAACTTTCCAAATATAGTCTTTTTTTGAAAATCCTACCAAATATAACATTGCATTTCAGTATTATTGAAAAACTACACAAAATTAACACTTCACCCTCATTTTTTCTAAAACTACCCAGTTATATATCATTGTGTTTCCCATTTATTGTTTTGAAATCTTCTTAAAAGTGGCTTTGGAATTTCATTTTTTTTTTCTGAAATCTTTTATATTTAGCATTGCACTTTCAGTTATTTTTTATTTATTTATTTATTTATTTTTTTTAACTGACCTGATATAGAAATGAGTTTTCATTTTGTGTTTTTGACAATCATCCCAAATAAAGCATTGAGCTTTCATTTTTTGTAAAACCATCTAGATATAACGTTTGCTTTTTCATTTTTTTGAAATCTTCCTAATATAGCATTGCACTTTCATTAATTTGTTTTCGTAAAACTACCAAAATTTAATTTTGCACTTTCATCTTTTTAATCTATCTCGATTAGCATTGCCTTTTCATTTTTTTTTTGAAAATCTTTCCAAAATATAAAATTCCAGTTTCTGTCTTCTATATGGATTAGCATTACCAAATATTGCCATGTCCAAGGGTAATTTGATATCTTTCATTCCCTAGAACATCTGAAAATCCCATTTGCTACAAAATTAAATTATGACTTTTCAGATTGCAATGTGTGAATAAGGAAATGAAAGACAAAATTAAAGAAAACTAATTAAAGAATCAATCGAGTATCAAATGATTTGCACTTGGCAACAACAATACAATGGATTGGTTCATGAGTTCAATAAAATAATTGTCACAATGGTCTTGAAAAGGATAACCTCAAAAAAAAAAGGGAGAGAAAGAGAGAGTGGTTTGAACGTTTTTCTGAAAAAGTACATACCATAGGGACTATTTTTGTAGTTTTTATCTATTTTGAATGTGATATTTTCTCATCTTTCAGCATAGTTAACATCACAACTACTTGTGCATACGATTTAGTCTTTACCATTAAAGAGCTTCATGTAGTAGATATGGCGTCAAAGTTATTTTGGTGATGTGGACTAGCCTCACATTAAGGTGAACCACAATAAAAAAAAATTGTTTGGTTTGCTTTTCTTGATCCCTAAACTTCTACATTTTGTATTTAAATACCCCTTATTTATGTTTTTCTCGTTTAAATACTTCTTGTATTCCTCTTTTCAACTTTTTTTCGAGATTGTAAGTGGTAATCAGTTTGAGTCAGTTTTTATGAATCAAATATTGTAGTTGGTATTTTCACAAACCTGTTTTGTTGTTGGATGTTAAAGAAGTTTTCATTTTACGAATTCTGTCATAAGCACTTTTAGGCTCACATGTGTATTTGTTCTTTTTCATTGAAAGTTGAGAAATGGGCTCATACCTCTTTGTTTGCATATATCATCGCCAATTTGGATTTCATATCAATCTCATTTATTTTGATAGTAAATATACAAAACCGTTACTGTTTTACTTCTTGTTAAAAATAACATTTTCGATCGACAATACAAGCTTTGAAGTCTCATTCGGATAATTCATGTTTTATCAAGTCAACTTTATCCAATTCATCGTCAACTCAGGAATTTCACAAAAACTAATCTATGAATCCTGATCCTAATTTTAGCTTCCCAATAGATATTTATACAATTTTAGAATTATTATGATGTTAAGGACATGATTCCTAAACCAACTTTATCATATAAAAGAGGTTCCTTAAACACTAACTACTACATAAAAAGATTAGAGTTGTAATTTACTCTATAAATTGATCAAATTAGTAGAAGTGGAAATGACTGGAGTTGACCATAGTGGTCAGCCCAAAAACCAACATCGTGAATGCATTTTTGACATACACAATGTTTGTCGACACCCAATCACTACCGATGTCTACATTTCTTTAAAAAGTTTTATTGTAACATATTAATATCTTTATTTAATAATTGTTGTTTAAACCATCATTTGGCATTTTGCAAGTGTCGGCATGTGAGTAAACAAATTTGGGCGTTGAGGGGCGGATGACTTTTATTGTCTGCCATCACCATCAATCTCATCAAGGAAATTGATGGGTCCTTGTTTTAAGTAATTTCGAAAACGGGGCCTTCTTATTGTATGTTTTAATAGGAAATTGATTGGGTTTTACAATCCAGAGGATTTATATAGAAAACTCAAGCTTTTAATTAAAACATGGTAAAATAATACAACAAACATTTATCAAGCTTTTAATTTAAATATCGTAAATACAACAAATGTCTATCACCTGTTTCAGTTTTTGGGTATTCATTTGTTTTTATTTGAGAACGTTTTTTTAGTCCACATGACTTGCAGAGTGTCGTGTAGTCCAAGCCATCTGAGTTGGCTCTTAGGCTTGTATCTAACCGATCATTTTAGCCCTTGTAATGAGAGTTTGGTGGTTGAGGAGTAAAGTTTCACACAAGAGGTTCATAGTTCAAACTCTGACCAACCTAAAATATTGTTAGTGTCCTGCGATTAAAATCATATGTGGGCATTGAGACAAATTGACGTGAGACGCTGATATGATCTACAAATTTTTTTATGCTTGTTATCCAAAAAATGATTGTTACAAATTGGAATCTAAAAACCTAAGTATAGTAGATTATGCCAAAATAAAAGAAAAAACATTATAATTCTTAAAAAAACTACAAATTGTCATCAACAAGTGTTCTAAAAAGTGTCATATGACCAGTGGTGAGTTTAGAATAAGAAATCACATGATTTACTAATTTTTGTTTATAATTTTTCTATAGAAATTCAAAGATTTTATAAGTAAGGTAGGTCCTAATTTTTTTTAAAGGCATGTCACTAAAAATTTTCTATATAAATTTTAGCTAAATTAAAAAAATTAGGTGGGTAATTGGACTCACCTTACTTACACATAGACTCGCCCATGCATATGACGGCAAGACGCGACTCTAACATTCAAAAAACCTATGTGGCGATGTTGTTAAGCTTGGTGTGGGCCAAGATTAGTCGATGTGTCATTGCGCGTTATGGGAAATTTTTTATTTTATTTTGTTTATTTATTTAACTTTTCTGTTTTTTTAATCTGATGTGAAATCATTTGGTTTTTATAAACTTTGTTATTAGTTATTACTAAAACTGATATATTTTATATAAATTTATAGTAATGAAAACTATAACAAATACTAGTAACGAAAACTAAAGCATTATCAGTTCTTCTGTCTCTGTATACTATTGCTTCATATTTGCTTTACTTCCAAGTTCCATCAAATAAATGAAATAACATACAAATAACGAAAAAAGAACAATGGATGAAGTAATTAAGGTTATTGTATTTGTAATAAATTTTAGATAATTTTACTATCCCAATGGTTTTTTTCCCATTGGAAAACAAAATGTAGTTAAGAATAAGATGTGTTAGGATCAAGACGCCGTAAGCAAACAATAAATATGCAAAAAAAGGAACAAAAGAAAAAAAGAAAAGAAATTGAGAACATAATGATAGACAACTCATACGATCAGAGTAATCATCCAAATTCATGGATCAAATAGAAAGAGTTTGAGATTTGAAATACTTCCTCTTTATTGTTTAAGGTTACAAACATACAAAAGAGAAATTAAATATCCTAATTCATTTTGTTTCTATTTTTCTTCTTACCTATTTAAGATGATGACAAGTGTATAAATTTAACATCCCAATCAACTTTAAATTAAATTTAATGACACTTATTACCATCGAAATAGATAAGAAGATAATAGGAACAAATATTAAGAGTATATTTAATTTTTCCAAATGTCACAATTTACAAAAAAATCTATTTGTAATAATAGAAGTTGACTTAGGACCGGTTGTGTCCAAATGTCACCATTTGGTCTGGCTGAGCATTGTAGTTTTGCTACTTGACATTGCAGACCGTAGAACCGCAAACCTCGGGATAAAGCACCATAAACATTAGGAGAGAGCATGATAACTACGTTCTTGACACCGTGAAATAAGGTATAAAGATAGATCATAGCCTATAACTCAACAATATGGTCCATCAAAACTTTAATCTCATTTTTCAAATAAAATAAACACATAATACCCAAGGAGATGATAAACACTATTAGAAAATCGTAAAGATATACATAACCGTTGCTAACGCCATTCGATAATGATTAGTTGTCTAGGGCTATAAACAAACCGAACGAATAAGAACAATGTTTTGTTCATGTTCGTTTGTTTAAATTAGCCAACAAACGAACAAACACAAACTGATAAACGAATGAGTTTTCTTATTCATACTTGTTCGTTTAACAAATTACCTTTTTCATGTTCGTTTGTTAATGTTCGTGAACATACTAAACGCACATTAACAGACAAACATAAATGAACATAGATAAACAAATACAATTGAACTTATATGAGCATAAACAAACATACAATATAGTATTGTAATAAAAGAATGGAACATATATAAATATAAATAAACTTAAACGAATGAATATAAACGAACATCATAAACTAACGTTCAGGAAGAACGAGACCATTATTCTTATCCGTTCGTTTAATTAACAAATTGAAAATAAACGAACATCATAATCTAACGTTCACGAACACAAATGAATGAACGAGACCATTATTCTTATTCGTTTGTTTAATTAACAAATTGAAAATAAGCGAACTTTCCGTTGACCGGCTTGCTAAACGTTCGATTTGTTTATAGCCCTATAGATGCCCCTTGCTAAAAATTTCTCGTTAGTAGTTTACTTCTAAAATTAGAGACGAAGTTATTATAACGGATAAAATTTTAAACTACAATAAAATTATTACATTAAAATTTGCAAACATACACTTGTCTAGCACCAATATTTATGGGCTACAACCACTTACGCTTCTTAATGTTCACAAATAACCGGGCCAAGTAAACGATAACATTCATATGCCTATAACTTATAACGCTGTAATAGCCCATTCAAAACCCCATTTTTAAAGAAATAACTAGATACAACTCTCTCTCTCTCTCTCTCTCTCTCTCTCTCTCTCTCTCTCTCTCTCTCTCTCTCTCTCTCTCTCTCTCTCTCTCTCTCTCTCTCTCTCTCTATATATATATATATATATATATATATATATATATATATATATATATATATATATAGGGTCTGAATCCGTTCGGTACCCAAAAGTTAATAGGATCCGCGAGGATAATTCTCCACCAAACGTCAAATCCATTTATTTGGTCGTGACGCGTTCGCACGCAACGCACGCCCATTGAACATAATATAGACTCGAGGAAATAATCATGTGCGACAAACGTTCAAGGAACGTCACTTAAATGAGTTTTTTTTTTTTTTTTTTAATATTAAAAAAACCTTTTGGATAATAATATACTCGGTTTTTCAGTTTTTATAATTTTTTTTTGTTTTTTTGTTGTTTTTTTTATTTTAATTTTTTTTTTCTAAAAATAACTTTTTTTGATCAATACATACTTGTTTTTTCAGTTTTTCTATTTATTTTTCAGTTTTTTTTCTTTTTATTTTTTGAATTAATCGGTTCGAATTTGTGATGTTTAACCATTATAAAAAGTTTCGAATCATAACGATATTATGCATCATATATTTTCGGATCATAAAAATTTGGATAATAAAAATTTGAATCATAGTAATTTATATCATATTATTTCCGAATCTTATGATTTTGGATCATAATATACTGAATTAAATAAAGTTTTTTGTTCAATACAACATTTGAATCATTATATTTTTTTTGAATCATTTAATTTTGAATCATAAAAGATATAATAACAAGAGATCATAAACCATTTGAATCAAAATATTTTTAGATCATAACAAATTAAGAATCATAAACACGTTGAATTATTTCATTTTGGATCATATTATGTTCATCGTTTTTTTTAAAACTATTAATCTTTTAAAATCAAGTTTGGTATCTAAACAACTTATTTTTTTAAAAATTCTTATTACACAGTCACACGTATAATGAGTAGAAGTATTTCTTAAATTTTTATAATTTTTTGAGAATTTCTTTTTCTGATTTTTTTATAAATATTAAAAATTGAAAAAATATTTTTTTTTTCAAATTTTTAAGATTGTCCTCATCTTATAGATAATTAAATTTAAAAACTTTAGTTTTTTTTTATGACCGAAAAACTAAATAAGGAGAAAAAAAAACCCACAACCAGTAGAAAGCTGACATGTGGTGAGAGTGCGGGAGACTTGGGAGATGGCATGTGGGGAGGGGTTTTTTTTTTTTTTTATTATTTTTATTTATTATTATGGAAAACATCTTTTTTTTTTCCTTTTCTTTTTTCTTATATCATTTCCATTTTAACCCTTTATACATTTAACTTCATAAGGAAATTACCAAAATATTGTATATAATTACAAAAACGCCATATCATCTCAAAAGATTTTGATGATAAATAAAATTAAATCATGCCTTTTATTTTGTCAATCTTAAGGCTAAAACTTGTTATCACGATTCTTACCAATTTTTTAGTTCCTACATGATCATATATATATATATATATATATATATATATATATATATATATATATATATATATATATATATATATATATATATATATATAAAAGTTCAATTGATAAAATAAAAATGTTAAGAATGAGGGAATCAATCTCCGCCACTCATTTATATTTTGCCGCAAAACCCTCCATCGTACCAGCGCGACGAAATAAATGTAATATTCATATGCGAATATAAATTTACGTATATTCATATATGAATCCACCATTTCCCCCCTCCTCCACCATCATCCTACTGCCACTTCCACCACCTCTACCACCACCTCCGCCACTGCCACCACCATCGTCACCTCCGCCACCATTGCCACCACCACCTCTGCCCTCGCTGCCACCGCCACTACCCTTACCACTACTGTCATTGCCACCGTTACCCATGTTACCACCTCTGTCACCGTCATCGTCACTATCATTGTCACCAAAACCTCTTCCACGCACCGTGACCGCCAACGCCACTTCCACCACCACCACTATCACCGGCTCCGCCACGTCTATCACCACCATGTCCGCCACCGTTGCGACCACCACCCCCGCCATCACAACCACCACCACTGCCACTACTACCATTGCCACCACCTCCGCCATCAATAGCTAAATTCATATATGCATAATCACTTGTAAACATACACATACGTATTCATATATGAATATGATCTGTTCAGTCGTCCCACCACGTTGGAGCGCTTAAGCGGTATATTTGAAATAAGTGGCCCATATTCATTCCCTTATTCTCAACATTTTTTTTCTCAATTGAACCTTCCTCCTCCTCTCCCTCTCTCTCTCTCTCTATCTCTCTCTCTCTTTCTTTCTCTCTCTCTCTCTCTATATATATATATATATATATATATATATATATATATATATATATATATATATATAATCTAAAAAGTTATATATTTAATTGCAAATGGATATTTTACCACACTTCATTGAAGATATATATATATATATATATATATATATATATATATATATATATATATATATATATATATATATGGAAAAGTTCAATAGAGAACCATAATTATTGGTTCTTCAAGGAACCAAATCTTTTTTTTTTCAATTTCTAGAGTTTATTCTTTATCGAAAAAAAAAATCTAAACATATCTGAATTCATATGTTAACATTGTGAATGTGAAAACTATTTTTCGGATTCACCGTGTGAATCCGGATTCACATTGTGAATTTGACGTAAAAAAAAAAAATTCGAATTTGATATCATTGGAAAAAGGATAAAAAGTTATGAATTTCTGTATTTTTAGTTTTTTTGATAAAAAATAAGTTCTAAAAGTTGAAAAAAAGATTGGTTCCTTGATTCCTTGGTTAATTATAGTTCTCTATTGAACATCACCCTATATATATATATATATATATATATATATATATATATATATATATATATATATATATATATCAGTGTTGTAAATATCGGCTTAGGCGGCGCCTAGGCGCTAGGCGGTCTGCAACTGATTACGATTAGGGGTGCTTGGCGGACATTGGTCAATATCGGTCAAACTCGGGCTAGGCGGTCCTCGACGGTCCTTGGCGGGAAGATTTTAAAAAATTCAAATTTTCAAATATTACACCAAAATTTACAAAACTTCAAAATTTTAAATTTTTAAATATTCAAATATTCAAATATTATACCAAATATTTCAAAATTTAAAAATTTGAAATTTTCAAATACTATTTTTTCTTAGGATATATTAAGTTTTAAAATAGTTTTATTAGTAATTTATGGTCCCCGATTAATCCTCCGATTAATCCCCGCCAAACCGATTAATCGCTTGACCCCAGTCGACCGCCGAGCTACCGCCGAACGATTTTTACAACTTTGATATATATATTGAATAAACCATACATGAGTTTAACAACTAGTTACTGTTATAGTAACAATCTAGAACGATACTATTAGTTATTAACTTGGAGATTTGGAACTTTTGTGATGTTTGTTCTTATAATATTAAATATTAAGTTCCAAATACAAGTTTGTAATTATAGGAGCTTATTATGATCATGTTAATTTGGTACCTAAAATTGCTAATTGTTAGGAAGCTCAACCATCTTTCACAAAAACATGTGTCATATGTTTTAATGTATCTCCAAAAATTTCAATCTTGAAACAACATATGATTTTATATGTAGTAGTAACAACGATAGTAGAAAAAATGCGATAATAACAAATAAAATTGCTAGTTGGGAGTATGTTGATGATGGCACTATGGATTGAATGGGAGGACGTAACTAGAATTAAAACAAACTTTACGATTCTTATTTTTTTATAGCAATATAATCTATATATTTTTTTATATGTATAATATTATTTCTCTTTTTGTATATCATTTTAGACCATTACGGTTAATCAATATTAACTAATAAACAAAACCATTAATCGACTAAAACAATAATAACCGATACTCAATGTATACTGAAATGCATTAACCGATTGTAATAATTATGGTTCCGTTTTAATCAATAATTGAACCAAACCATCTCATACACACCCTATGCAATTACAATAAAAAGTGAAATACCAAAAAATGCATGTAATTAGAGTATATGTTATCAATGAGCAATGTGATGCATGTAATTTTAGTATCTATAATTTGAAGAACTTACCAAAGGAATGGAAAACTATATGATGCACAATCAATTTAAAATCATAGAACAAAGTAAAGGAAAGCAATTTCATACAACAAAAGAGCACCATTTCTTTGGATATGAAATTAGAGTCAACAAAAGATCATTACAATGTTTGTGTTTTCAGTCGAGCAAAGTTTTGATTAATATTGCTTTCTATTTAAGCCTTAACAATAAAAAGCAATGTTCAACAAAACCATAACAAAAGATACCATTGGTCAACATAAACCATAACAAAAGATATTGATGTTCAGTAAATACAATATCATCAGAAACCATGCATCAAAAAGCATTTCCCATTCCCATAGAATTATAACAACCTGAACTACCTGCGCCAACCTCATTTGAAACACCTTTAACCACATGCACCAACACCCCTAAACCTCCTAAAACAACTATAACACCACCCCAAAATCTTTTGAATCAGCTACACCACCACCCATTGAACAATTAAATCATCTACTAATACCCCTAAAATGTGAACTCCTATAACCAATAACCTTTAGACTCCACTCATATAACCAACACCCATAGGAACTGCACCCTTAGGACTAACACTCCTTGAACCTGGATCCCTTGGACCAGTAATACTTGAGCTCTCACTTAGACCTCATTGGCCTTTGTAACGTCTTGAAGTGTGCCACTTGTTGTGACATTTGCTACATGTTACAGTTATGATCCTTCTTGAAAATTTCCTACTTGGATTCTAAGTTCATGGTCTGCCCCATTCTTATCTTTTATAGTATTCCAACCTATCATAGAAACAAGTAATTTTGTAATGCATATTAAATGTTATCATGTTAACTATAAACCCAAGGTTATGAGATAATCATGTTTTTGATGCTTAGTATTAGTAATATATATTGGGAAACTAGACTTTGGCCACATGTATCTCCTATTTGGGTTCTATCTTGAATTTATACATGTCCTTCCATGTTTGTAACTAATAGCATGGACCCAACAATGTTCAAGACTAACAATAGATTGGTCATTCTCTATCATGTCCTGTATCACTTCAACATCATGCTTACATGGCATTCTGATAATTTCCTATTTCCTTCAACTACATAATTTGTCATCCATATTAACCACACACTAGTCATTCCAAGGATTGTGGACCTAGTAATTCATATTTCCTACAAATATGGTTCTATATTGTTTATCTCCAGACTTAATCTCATCAAAAAGCTTTATGGTTGTTTGTGTCATTAGTCCATCTAACTTATTAATGGCCTTTTGGACAGTGACAAGTCCTTTTTATCAAATAAACTCTTATATGCTCTAAGCATGTGATAATGGGCTTGTCCCTCCCATCGACATTACAATACCATTTACAATATGTATTAGGATAATTTATATTTACACTAATTAATAATAAGGAACTTATACCTATGAAATGACTCCTAGCCCAGTGAGTAGGTGGAAATTTTTTTATCCATTCATGTGATGCTTTAGTATACAATTTAAGGTCATCCAGACTTTTCTAAAAAGAATTACATATGAAGTTGTAGCACATTTCCAACGATGGACTTTTAAAAATTTAGCTCTCTAATGGAGCTTCCTATTCTCATGAATATATGCCTTAAGTAAAATTGTAATGCCTAGGTTTTTATACCAAGTACATGCTAAAAATACATTTCTCATTTAAAAAATTTCAAATAATTTAGTGTACATTGGCACTCTGGAATAGAAGAAGTTATCACTAGGGATCGTACCAGCCTCAAGTACAAGATCCGAGTCGGACGCCACAACGATCTACCTGCAAAATAATCATCACAACAACGTAAACCTCATGACTTAGTGACTAACAACGACAACAATATAATTCACATTTATCACATGTATATACAAAGTAACTCATCATCACTGACGTGTAACAAATAATTTACACCAATTAGTGATGTTCTCATATCCTCTTATAAGATCTAATATTAATCAATTTTCTTAGTAATAATCAATTTATCATTAACAATATATCTCTCAATAATAATCACACACACACACTATCTCTCTCTCTCTCTCTCTCAATATGACATGTCTCTCAGTAATGATCTATTTCTCTGTAATGATCTATCTCGCAACAATGATCTAGTTCTCAATAATAATCTGTATCATAGAAATAATCAATACCTCAATCATGATCTCTCTTTCTCAATAAATATCCATCTCTCAGTAATGATCAATCTCTCAATCAATATCTATCTCTAAGTAATATTCAATCTCTCAATCATGATCTATTTATCAGTAACGATCTATCTGTTAATCATGATCTATGTCTTAATAATGATCAATATCTCAATCATGATCTATCTCTCAATAATGATCAATCTCTCAATCATGAACAATTATTTGGATCACAATACAATTCACATATTGTGTAACACAGATATCATAGCAGCGAATGTTAGAGTAGACTTACTCACCTGTATAGTTAGCTAACTAATTCTAACTTCGGTTTCAATCCATTGCTGCCTATCCTTATTCAAAAATTAACAAGTTCCTTAGAACATGTCACAACTTACTACTAGCTACACTATGTGACCTCTTGTCACCAAACTTAATTAAATCTCATAATATAATCATAACAGGCTTAACCCGTAAGGCGACAGCTAAATCTCTCATAACGAGTAATTCTCGAATAATAGGGTTTATAACTTTCACCATTTAAACTCAATGTTTAATCATAAGATTTACTCACTAATCTTACTAACGAGTTCGTAATAACATCATATCACGAATTCCCATGACACATGCTCGGGTCTAACAAATCTCAGTAATTATCACATAATGGAATCATACAATAATAGGATAAAAGATACCTCTAGGAATCCCACAACTCAACCTCGTATCTCCCGTAAAATGGTATATCTTCTGCGTTATAATCTCCCGAGAACACTTCCCGAGCAACATCTCAAATCACGCGTGCCATAAATCTCTCAAATGACACAAAACAAACACACACACACACACACATACACACCAGACGCACCATGCCGTGACAATATGTGCGACGTGCCGTGGGGACAATGTATTCTCCGGTTTCACCACATGTCACCTCCTTCTGCCATGTGTCCTTCAACGTTCGACACGTGTCTCGGTGACTCACTCACTATCGTGCTGTGGTGACTCAAGAGTTGAATGTTTTCCTTTAACTTCCATTGAATTTCTCGAATTAGCAACATAATTTCATCTCGACTTCAAACGACCATAACTCTCTCATATAAACTCCATTTCTGACAATCTTTATATCCACATAATCATATTATGAATATCTAAAAACATCCTCAATTGTATTTTGCTAATTGCATATACCTACTCATCTCATAAAATCTATATCTCTTGAAATAATACATGTTACAAAAAAACAGGTATTATAAGTAAAACCTATGTTCTTCATAAAGGGGAAATTTTGTTGATTATTGGTATCACACCCTACTTCAAGAAGAAAACATATTTCAATTACTATAAATATACAACCATAAGATTATTATATTAGCATTTCTTATCACTTATGAAAGTGAAGTTGGAGTTTCTATGTAAGTCAAAATATTCACTTAAACACTCCACGAACTAATTCTAAGCATTTGTTGTTTCAGCTTTACTACTATATAAGCCACTATGTAGATTTCATTCTTAGAATCAAACCTAACAATTTTCAAGATCCGACTAGGGTACAACCCTTTCATGATAGCACCATCTAGTCCTAAAAGGTCTCTGGTTCCAACTTTGTACCCCTTACTCAATGCAACAAAAAATAGATAGATCCTTTTGAACTACCTGGTAACAACATTTATATTTTATTTATTCTAGACTTCTAACTTTATAGTGGTCCATGGGTTGGTTAACTGAAGGTCTAGTATATAGTCCCTACGTAGGAGACATTGTTTATGATAACTACCATTAGTAACACTAACTGCTTGATTTTGGATCTGACAACCTTCATCCTTGAAATACCTATTTTAATTTTTTTTTGTAATTCATCCTATAAAGCTCTAGTAGGGATGCTTGGCTTTGATTTTATATGTTGAACAATTTGGTTTGCTAAGAAGTTTGAAGCACAAGCATTGAAAGTTCAGGTTTGAAGGAAAACATGTTTTGACATAAATGTCTTTATCATTCACACGTCATCTTCATTAGCTTTTAACACTTATAGTAGAGATATCAATGTTTTAATATAAATGTCTTTACTATTAGCAAGAGAATTTTTTTACCATAGTTATCAGAATTGTAGTAAAACCAAGGTTATTACTTTCTATCAATGTGGGAAAACTTATTATAATTGTGAAAGATCAAAAGAAGCCTACTTCAATTCATTTTTTGGTAGCTACATGTAATGTAGTGAAACTATATTTGTCACACAACATAAAAATAGTTGCATCAACCTCTAGTTGTAATTTCACAATCTTACTACTAACCCCTTTCACATCCATATGGCATATACAATATGATTTGTCCTTTCTTATCAATACTTATTCCTAATGATGGTTACACTTTAACTAAAGCTTATACAATATACACTTGTCTAAACCTATATGCTAAATACAATGAATTCTTTATACTGGATCTAGGAACATCCAACAAGTTAGGATATTTTGATAACAACATTGTGTTTCCTTATGGATGCAGTTATGAGAGAGGTCGGGTTTCCTTGGGGTCTTGTTTGAAAGAACCATTATAATGTTAAAACCTAATATGAATCTCTTGTTTCAAAATTCATAGAATTTGCACTTTGTTTGAAACTCATTCAAACAACTAGAAGTATTAACACAAGCATGAATTTTTCCAAATGAAACTCATTCAAACAAGTACACAACCTTATAATCATGCAACTTTATATACCTATAGTGCTCATAGTTTGATAGCGAGATATTTATACATCATGTAACATGACTTATTAAATGGGTTTCTGCTTCAAGTATTTGATAATATCTACAAGAGACCATATAACTAGAGCTTCAAACACTCACATGGTATAACAAACTTGTGACTTTTTTAGGAAAGAACAATCACATGAAATAATAGTCATTATGAAATAATTATCCTTTTCTTCTTTGAATTCGAAATATGGCATATAAGGTACCTACACTAAAAACCCAGTGATACATTTAAGATTTATGATATGTCTTATTCATTTTGATTTTATGATCTCCCCAAAGGCTGATCGGAGAGCCCAAATCCCGTCAAAACCATTGTGATTAAGGATGTGAAAATACAAGAAATACAAACGAATCCCCTTCCTGGTCTATATCTAATTAAAGAATTATTATCAAGATTATAAATAAATAAGAACATACAGATACAATAAGTGAAAGTGAAACAAGAAAACATAATCATATAAACAAGCTAAATATGTGATGATTCATAAAACTTGAAAAATTAGTTAAAGGATGAATATTATAACATGACATTAACAAAGACATACAGATAATTGTTCGATTACCTGATTCTAACTTAAAGAGGTATAGATGAGAGCTATATGTGTAGAAGAAGGAGGGTACAAGAGCAAGAGGTTTGGTAGTAAAAGGTCAAAGGTGTGGTAGGGTGGACGGGGGAGTATAACTTAGAGATTATCATAATTTTTATGATGTATTGATTTGTTGCGTAGAGAGTCTAGTCAAATCTTGGATTTATGGATTTTCATATATCATTCCATGCTAGTCTATGTAATCAAGTGATGTATAATTTCATGCATTATAATGCAAGATAAGACTAGCTGGTGAAAGAATTCTTGATAATATAAGTGTTAGGGAAGTTTTCCTCAAGACATCTCTTGGATTGAATTGGACATTGAATATCATCATATACATTCCAAAAATAAAGAGAATGTTAATATATGTGCGCTAATTAGATAACAAATTATAGCATGTAGACTTTTGAGGTCACTAATAGAAGGTGACAAATAGGAATTTGATAGTTTCTCGAAGACAAAAACATGGAACCTGGTACATGGTTGGGGTATATGCCGATTAGGAAAATATGGTTATTAAATATGAGAGTACATTTATTTTGTCGCACCAAAGACTTGGACTCATGATCGAGAAAGTTCTAAAGATGGTAACAGATAAAAAGAAGAATTCAAATTTCGATATTATGACTATGGATTTATATGAGCTATGTGTTTTTGGTAATTATAGGATAAGGTCACATATGTGAAGATAGAAATGTATCCCATCGTTAGGAAGTTAGATCTAATTCATATTGATATATACATCCCCATATAAGTTTCTTTAATAATGAGACTATGTTGAATTTTAAAAGTTTGAAGTTGGGTAATGAGGGAGGGTACCACAATAAAGAGTTCATTGATTGCTATGTTGAGAATGGGATCTGAATGTTGTAGATGGTTCTAGGGAAACTGATTCAAAATGTAGACGTAGAACGAATAAACATAACACTAAATGAGAGGGAAAGAGTATGAGGCTTTATATAGGGTTGGTAAAGATTTCATCTAATCAATAATAGACCCTTGGTTCTGGTAAGGGTTTAAGATTTCAGCAAGGTCTAAAGGTAACTCTTACAAACATGAGAGTATTTTCATGTGTCTCTTATATCAAAATCAATGATGCTAAAAGATAAGACTAGGGCAAAAACCAAGATATACATGTCTCTTTACTTCTGATGATGCTATTACTCTTATCACTCAAGAAACGGTATCTAATGTCATCCAAACCATATCAAGAAGAATTCCCTTTATAAAGATAAGAAAAAAATAGATAATGAAGGGAAGACAAAGCCACATGTAAAACGCCAAGTTGTGCTCCACGTGGGTTATTGAGAATGAGATTCAAGATATATTAGCACTTTAGAGATAAGAGATCAGTGGGATCTTAGAGGAGAGTAAGAGCTTCGAAGCTAGTAGAAGTTTAGAATATGATGCTAGATATGAAGTAGTAACCCAAACTATTAGAAGATATACTAGAGAGATAAGAGCTCCATATAGACACTCTCCATCATAAAACTATTTTATATTAATCAAGAATTATGAACTAGAGTATTAGTTAAAGACTTTGATAACGAATAATTTCGTACAATAGAAGAAAGTTATAGATGATGAGATGAGTTCACTTGATAAGAACCATAATTGGTCCTTATTTAATTTACCAACAAGAAAGAAAGCACTACATAACAATACAACAAGAGATGTAAGGTAAAATTTGTGGTGAAGGGGTTCCAACAAAAAGATGAGTTGATTATAATGAGATTATCTCTCTAGCTGTGAAGATGACCACAATAAAATTGGTTTAGGTTAATATGGCTACAAAAGTATTACGTTTGGAGCAAGTAGATATTAGGAAATCCTTCTTAAATGGTGACCTTGATGAAGACATATACATGACACAATGAGAATATTTTCATATGATTCGTAAGGAAATTTTGGTGTGCAAATTGAAGAAGAGATTGCATCGATTAAAGAAAACATTAAGAAAATGATACATGAAGTTGACCACTTAATGTAGAGGAACGAGTACACATTATATGAGATAGATTAATGTTTCTACTTAAAGAAGTTTAATTCATCAAAAATTATCATGTTGTTATACTGTAATAACATGTTGGTGGCTAGATCAGGAATGAAGGAAATCAAAAAACTAAAGAGGTAGTTGTCTCAAGAATTTAAGATGAAAGATATGGTAGAACTAGGTAAATACTTGGTATATGTATAGTCAGAGATAGAGCTATAAGAACTTTATAAATTTTAGAGGAGAAGTATATTATGAAAGGGTTGGGAAAATTCAACATGATATATGCTACAGAGAAAAGTATATATTTGGGAAGTCAATGTAAGATCTCAAATAAACAATAACAAAAAAAAAGAGATGAAGACATGGAAGATATGATTATAGTTTCTTATGACTCGAAAATAGGAAACTTGATGTATGTTATGGTATACATGTACATATATTGTTCATGTAGTGCAAGTTGTCAGGAGGTTTATGACTAATCCAAGGAAATAACATTGGAAAGCACTCAAGTGCTTGTTACGCTTCTTAAAAGACACTTTTGAGGTTTCCATGTATTTTAAAAGAAAAGGAGGTGTCTTGGAAGGATTCATAGATACATACTTGGGTAGAGGTTATGTGTTTACTATTTAGGGTACACTAATTAGTTTAATTTCTAGATTTCATATAAAAGTTACTATTTCAACCAAGGTTGTAAAAGTCGTTAGACGGTGGTCGGGAGGTCGACTGGGGTTAAAGGACTAATTGCTCTAGGCGGTTATTAATCGGCGCCTAGGAGGAGACCCTTAATTATAATAGAATTTATTTTTAAAAAATTAAATATTACCTATATCCTAACAAAACAAGTAAATAACCATAAAACTTTGGCATATTCAATCGTCTAATTATTTAAATCAACGTATATAATAATTTTTAGACTAATTGAGGATCTTTTCAACCGTTTTAGTCATCAATCATTATTATTTAGTTACCCAATATCATAAATATGACTAATCGGGTTTTTTTTTTTGAAAATTTTGACTGTCTGACTTTTTTACCGGCTTAGACCGTCTAGATCGCCTATGACCGCCTACAACTGCCCATGACCGACTCCTCCTAACTCGACTAATTAGCATTAATTGTAGACACTAAGAGGCCGCCTAGGCTGATTTTTACAACACTGATTTAAACTAAATAAGCATAATACATGGCCATTGCAGAAGCTGGAAAAAAGCTTATTGAAACGCCCGCAAGATACGACTATGTGATTAAAAAATAATAAGATAATTGTTTGTCACAATGATAAATAGATGTTTTCAATAGAATACTATTTAAGGAAAATAATCTAAACGAAGGTCATAGTAGTCCTTAAACCGAGAGCGTGCATATAGAGAATGTCCAAATCTGACTTCATATGAGAAAATTATGATTATTCGAAGTTTTAGCGCATCAGTGCGTGGCACGGAAATCGAAATAGAAATCGGTTGATTGTTAGCCGAAACAATCTAAACGAGAGTTGTAGATCTCGTAGATATAATTCCTTTGATTTAATGACAGTCGAGAATGGATGTCATATGGAAGTGTTATGATTTTCATACAGACTTTACCAATTTAAGTCTATAAAAATATAACTTCAAAAATAAAGTGAGAATTAGCCGACGAAGTCGAAATGAAAGTTGTAGATCTTTTCGATAGCTACATGTAGATATAAAGAACGTAAAAAACGGAGCTCGTATGAAGAAGTTACGAAATTTACAAAATCTGTGTTTTTTGCGCGGAGTGCGCTTCTAAAAAGTGGCAACATGAACCATAGGGAAGCTGACACGAGGCACAAAACAGAAGGAGAAATGTAGAACTAAGTGCACAGTGCACACCTCTAAAGGCATGGCGCACATATCAAAATTTGCCTATAAAAGGGGCAGCAACCCCTCATTCGTCTCCACACCTTTCTCAATTTCCTCTCAAAACTCTAAACCCAGTTTTTGGGATATTTTCTTCGGGATTTCAGAGTATTTTAGTTTAGCGAAACTCTAGATAGCTAGGATCAACTAGTAGAAGCTCTCGTGTCGGAGTCTACCAGTGTAATCTTCCGATTTTTGCTAGAAAATCTTTGTAAGTTAAGCTACACTCCTATCGCTTTTAGTGTAACATATATTTATGATCATAGTCGTTATTATGAACCTATAAATAAGATTTATCAATGATTCCAAGTCATTATACAGATTGATCTACTTACGGGAGTGATGTCTATCCTAGATTTTGTGAGGTGTTTAAAGTGGGATTTCCAAACAGTATACTCTATATACCAAACATACCTTACTTCCGATATGATCCTACATGGTTATTACTTACTTGATAGATTTTGATTTAGACATTTGGATTGTTGAGGAATCTAGACTATCATAATTCATGGGGAATATTGAACTAAGACTTAGTAACAATCATACCTAGGTAACGTCATGGAAAAAGTCAAGGTGCTAGGCGAAACGCTGCCCAAATTCCGAGGCATCCACTTTTAACAAGTGAGTGCATAGTTACTTTAAGCTTACACATCGATATGAAGTATCTTTATATGCTATATGTGCCTATTATCCGTGTTCTTGATATTTGTGCTATAATATGATATGATTTTATTTATATAAATTACTTTATCATATTCACATTGGGTAGTGAAGGGTTTTGGAAAAAAAAATAATGGGTTTGGTAATGAAGGGTTTTGGGAAAATAAAATAATGGTGAGAGGCCACACATTGTACTATATGTATTACCGAGACCAGTCATCTAACAAAGTATAGATGACAACCACTTACTATTCTAGATAGTTCGGTGGAAAACCAGTAGATGGTGTTAATGATCATACTTTTTAGGGAAAAGGGAAGTTGTTCATTCGGGTACTCTATCCCCCTCAGGGTTGACTTATTGACATATATTGCTACGGATTCCCCGAAGCAGTATTGTCTACTCACCGAGATCCTTTAGGGTAGGTCTCTTGAGATTATCATTTAGGGATTACAGAGTGAGAATAACGAGAATGGGTAATCGGGTTAATTGTTTATTGCAAAAAATATATAATTACAATATTGTGGGTTGAAAACCCCATGTGTTTACCAGACTCCCAAGCTTGACCCACTCAGTTTCTTTGTATCATAGGTAGCGGTACGAAGGTACAATCCACTCAGAGATTCGAGGAGTTTAGGCCATTAGTACAATAAGTTAACGTAAGGCCAGTAATGACTATGTTTATGCTTATGTTTTGTATTAGTTTTGACATCCCAAATTTTAATAATCAATGAATAACATTTCTTCGGAAATACTTTTTATGGGACAAATTCCGCAGTACACTGTTTTTAAAATAAGTATAAATAAAATGTCTTTTCGGACAATGAAAATTGGGGGTGTCACAGTTGGTATCAGAGCATTAGTTTTAAGCAAACTAGGAATTTTGAGGATTTCTATACTTAAACTTAGAATGCTAAGTAATGATTGTGAAGGGAATGTCCATTTTATTCTACGTAGTATACATGAATTGACACTAGCACTAGAATATTTTAGGGTATGTTCTTTATTTGCTATTATGTGCTGAATGATCTTCATCATAGTATGCCATAGGTTGCCAAGCTAAATTACTAGAATAGATTTAAGGTCTATTGCCGACCTTGATTTGGAAACTTTATGTGTTCAGAGTTCTAGCGTTTAATTACTATATTAGAGCTAGTATATAACTTTTTGAGAAGGAGACTTTGATAGTGAATAATACCTATCGAAAGATATCGTAAATAATACCTATACAATGGTATGATACATGTAGAACACGTCTGATAAAATAATATTATGTATGGACGAGTACGACACATGCGAAGTACACTTTCGATCCCGGGGTGATAGAACTTTTTGTTTAATCCCTGAAGTCATCCCATAGTCTGGCGTTTCCACCGCTAACCAGGTTGAAGCAGTGATTACTTGAAGATTCGGATGTACATAGGAGCTACAGTTATTACCTAGGATGGAAAGGTAGCCTACTGAGTTATTTTACAAACCTTGTTTATCTGATGATTCCGGGACGTAGTCATCCTAAGGTGGAGATGAATGTAACGCCCACAAGATAGGGCTAGATGATTAAAGAACAATAGGATAATTGTTTGTCACAACGATAAATAAATGTTTTCAATAGAAGACTATTTAGGGAAAATAATCTAAATGAAGGTCATAGTAGTCGTTAAACCGAGAGTGTGCATATAAAGAACGTCAAAATCTGACTTCATATGAGAAAATTATGATTTTTTTGAAGTTTCAGCACAGCAGTGCGCGACATAGAAACCGAAATAGAATTTGGTTGATTATTAGCCAAAACAATCTAAACAAGAGTTGAAGATCTCGTAGATACATTTCCGTCGATTTAAAGACAGTCGAGAACGGATGTCGTATGGAAGAGTTATGATTTTTTACGGACTTTACCAGTCTAAGACTATAAAAATATAACTTTAAAATAAATTGAGAACTAGCCGACGAAGTCTAAATGGAAGTTGTATATCTCATCGATAGCTATGCGTGGATATAAAGAACGTCGAATATGGATCTCGTATGAAGAAGTTACGGAATTTACAAATCTGTGTTTTTGCTCGGCGCGCTCTTCTAGAAGTTGGCAACACGGACCAAAGGAAATCTGACACGTGGAAAGAAACGATAGGAAAAACGTCGGCCAGAGTGCGCGACGCGCACCTCTAAAGGTGCATCACGCATATTAAAAAATCACCTATAAAAGGGGTAGCAGCCCCTCATTCGCCTCCACACCTTTCTCAACTTCCTCTCAACCTCTAAACCCGGTTTTGGGATCGTTTCTTCTAGATTTCAGAGTATTTTAGTTTAGCGAAACTCTAGATAGCTAGCCTTGACTAGTAGAAGCTCTCGTGTTGGATTTCTACGAGTTCAATCTACCAGTTGTCACTAGAAAATCTTAGTAAGTTAAGCTACACTCATATTACTTTCAGTGTAACTTATATTTATGTTCATAGTCGTTATTATGAACCTATAAATAAGATTTATCAGTGATTCCAAGTAATTATACTAATTGATCTACTTACGGGAGGGATTTCTAGACTGAATTTAGTGAGGTGTTTTAAAGTGTGATTCTCAAACAGTATACTATGTATACCAAACAGACCCTACTTCCGATATGATCCTACTTGGTTATTCCTTACTTGATAGATCTTGATGTAGATATCTGGATTGTTTAGGAATCTAGACTATCATTATTGATGAGGAATATTGGACTAAGACTTAGTAACGATCATACCTAGGTCACGTCAAGGTGCTAGGCGAAACTCTTCCCAAATTCCGAGGCACCCACTTTTAACAAGTGAGTGCATAGTTACTTTCAACTTAGGAATAGATATGAAGTATCTTTATATTCTATATGTGCTTATTATCTATGTTCTTGATATTTATGCTATAATATGATATGATTTTACTTATATTAATTACGTTAACATATTCGCATTGGGCAGTGAAGGTTTTTGGGAAAAAATAAAATAGTGGGTTGGGCAGTGAAGGTTTTTGGGAAAAAATAAAATAGTGGGTTGGGTAGTGAAGGGTTTTGGGAAAATAAAATAATGGTGAGAGGCCACACATTATACTATATGTATTATTGGGACCACCCATCTAACATAGTATAGATGACAGCCACTTACTATTTTAGATAGTTCGGTGGAAAACCAGTAGGTGGTGTTAATGATCATACTTTTTAGGGAAAAGGGAAGTTGTTCATTCGGGTACTCTATCCCCCTCAGGGTTGACTTATTGGCATATATTGCTACAGATTCCCGAAGCAGTATTGTCTACTCACCGAGATCCTTTAGGGTAGGTCTCTTGAGATTAGCATTTAGGGATTAGAGAGTGAGAATAACGAGAATGAGTAATCGGGTTAATTGTTTATTGCGAAAAAATATATAATTACAATATTGTGGGTTGAAAACCCCATGTGTTTACCAGAATCCCAAGCCCGACCCACTCAGTTTCTTTGTATCATAGGTAGCAGTACGAAAGTACAATCCACTCAGAGATTCGAGGAGTTTAGGCCATTAGTACAATAAGTTAATGTAAGGCCTGTAATGACTGCATTGATGCTTATGTTTTGTATCAGTTATGACATCCTAAGTTTTAATAATAAATGAAAAACATTTATTCGAAAATACTTTTTATGGGACAAATTTTGTAGTACTCTGTTTTTAAAATAAGCATAAATAAAAAGTTTTTACGGACTGTGAAAATTAGGGATGTCACACTTATTTAGTTAAATAACATTCAGTAAAATTTGGGCAAGAAATAAAGAAATTATATTCTTCATTGTAACAATTAAAGTAAAATTCATGTTACAAAAAATCTAATGTTTAATGGTAGGACTAAATACATCCATATGAGATACTATTTTATGAATGAGGTATATATCTAATCTGATGGTACATTGTACTTGAAGAAAATCATTGGTACGAAGAATCTAACATGTGTATTTACATAGATGGTGACAATAGAGAAGTCAAAGTTGTGCCCTATTTCAACTGACCTTCTACGTAATTGATGAGAAGATCACAAACTAAAGAAAAATAAGAGATTACATAGTTTTGGGTTTACAAGAGGTACACCCCTTGGAAGCCAATTGATTATTTAATCAGCCTCCAAGTTGGAGACCGTTGAGTTGTGTAGATGTAGTGTTTTTAGCGGGTGTCAAGGGTGCCCCACATCGAAAATGGTGAAGGTAAATAATATGAATACCAACAATGGTTGATACTATGTTTATGTACCATATTATCTAGACGTAGTTTTATTTGTTTGTGTGTAGCTCTATGTAGAGATTTGATGTAATTGTAAACCATAATAATATATCAATAATAAATCTCTGTAGTTCGTTTGTAGAGGTAGCGATTATCCTAATCATGTAAACTTCATAAATGTTTTATTTTTTTCTTTATATCTTTTAATTGTACGATTAGCACTTGAATACCAAACAAATATCTATAATAGATATATTTGACTTTTTTAAAATTATGTAAACTGTAACAACCCAAAATCACCATAAAATTTTTCATTTTTAAATTAAGGAGAAATCATTGTTTTCAAACAAACTCAGGTCATAAAAACCCAAGATCAAATAAAAATATTCCAAAATCAATGTATTGTAACATCTCCAAAACATGTCACCTAAGGATGTGTCCGATCACGCCTTTGCTTTCCCCCGATCATCTGACATACCTGAAACATAAAACTTAAACCGTAAGCCAAAGCTTAGTGAGTTCTCCCAAAATACCACCACACGAACATATAACAACATTCATATTGGGTCCACAACCATCGAGCTGGATTACCTCTGAGCCCACAACATGAGTCTAGCTTGCCTTCCTGGCCCACAACTCATGTCTGGATTGCTCCCGAGCCCACAACATAAGTATGGTTTGCTCCCGATCCCACAGAATAATTATGACTTTCTTTCCTGGCCCACAACTTATGTCTAGCTTGCTCCCGGGTTTGTTGGCTTCCGCACAGAGTAGTATTGCCTCAACCCAACCATACTATGTCAACATATACATAACATATAACATATATCCGGTAAACAGATAATCATGTAACCAGTCAACAGACTAACAGGCAGATCTACAAATCACCATCGCATAATAACATCCTATATACCAGGATACATAATCTAGTAGGTCGGCATTGGTGCCTTCGACCCACAAGTACAGTGAGGAAAACTCACCTCTTAGTCTGAAAAGATAACTGAACACAACACAACTGCAGATACCAACTCTACAGGTCACCTGTACAACAAACAGTGACCTAGTCTCAAATTATTTCCTAAAATACCCAAAATACCCCTAAGTCAAACTTGGCCAAAAATCCTGGTCAAAAGTCAACTTAGTCAGTCGCCACATCGTGGCTAGCCTCTAGCCACACCGTGGGGACTACTGGACAAAACAGTCATAAGGCCGCCATCCGCCACGTCGTTGTGACCCTTCGCCACGCCGTGAGGGCTGTTTAGATCAACTTAATCTAATAAGCTCTTAATCCATAAAACTAACCATTCAATCTTCCCAGAAGGTATCCTCTCATCCAATGTACCATAAAAATCGTTGCTTTATAGACATGCATGTCTAATGCATGTCTTGAGCTCAAGCTAGGTCAAATAGAGTAAAAAGGGCCAAGATCTCATGTAAGAGTTCAAAACTCTATAAAACTCCAGATCCAACACTCCTAACCACAAAAGGACTCCGGGGATCCATAAAGTTGGCAACTTTATGGAATCCCAACACTCCAATGTGTCCCAATATGAAGAATAAGGCATAGAAACTAGATCTATGCACAATAAACCAGAAAGCTTGGAACTTGGGGACTTATAAGAGTCTAGAAGATGCACAACAAGATCATGAGGTAGAGTTGCTTGCTGAATCCAAGTCCAAAAGACACCTTCTTCTTCTTCTTCTTCAAATCCCCAAAGATCAACACAAAAGGCTTAGAGAGAAAAATGGAGGTTAGGGTTTTATTGGAGGCTAAGAGAGTGTGATGGAGGCTGAGGGTGAGCAACCCTAGCCATCACATTTCCTTAAATAAGGGCGTAAACCCCGAATATTAGGGTTTCTCATTAAACAAACGCCATGCCATGGAACTCACGTACCCCGACTAATAATGAATCCTTGACCCATTAACTTTTACCACTGAAGAATAACCATCACATTTTTGCCCGAAATCCGGAAATCCAATACCTTTCCTGACTCCCAAGCAGGCAGAACCATCTCGAAACACAGTCAATATGACTTCACTTTACAACCCAAATCATACAAAACCCTTCCAACCCCAAATTACCTTGCTGATACCACTAAGAAACAGAACCCCTTGACTATTCACTGTTGTTGAACCCTCCATTCGAAAACAAGGCGAATCCTAACACAAGTTTCAACTAAATAACCGTTGTAGAGAGACACATACAACATCAACATATTCCACAACTCCCTTTAACCACTTCAAATCAAGGCATCTTATAAAGAAAACTCAAGAGATCACTCGGAATCCCACAACTGCCAACAAACAACCCCATAACTTGAGAATACTCAATCATAACGACTATCTTTCTCTTCCTAACTATAAGACCTAACTTCTAGTGAGAACCACACAATCGCAGATTCTCAAAATTACAACCACAAACCAAATCCATCAATATGCTTCCCGGGACCGGGAACCCATCAGTTCTCAACTTCAGAAACCATACTCTAAGACTGATGTTCATCCATTCATTGAACCTACCCCTTTCAACTGACTAAGAACACCACTAAAACATGCGGAAAAAATACTCAAAACACACCGATCATGAATTTCAACCAATCCAAAATCTGGAAGTTGTGCCAAAAACCTTAAATACACCCTTGAATCCCTGACAAGTCATCTCAAACCCATTGCTCCTATGAGCAAAAAGACGGTCAATCCAAGAATTCTTACGTTGCATCCAACTCCCTTATCAGCTCGGGTGTACCTCCATCTGACAATTCACTCGAGACATTCACAATGAAATTCATGACTTGAAGTTCCATAACCGATACCCATCATTGGTAACCAAACTCCTAATAAACAGTCTGCAAGCAACGAGATTTATAATGCAACACTCTGCAAGATACTTCTGATGCACAACTGTTACTCTTAACAACCTTTAACTGCCCACATGATCCAAACCATCTGGTCACTGAGTCTCCCGACTCCCACAATGCACTAACACCCAAACATGCTAAGAAAACTAACCATCCGAGACCTAAGAGCCTCAAACAATTGACTACCGAGTCTCTCCCATATGAATCATTCCGTTACTGGTTCACAATACATCGTGATACCATCCAAGAATCGAGATGAGAAGCTCAAGGTTCCTCACCGTATTTCCACAACTGTCATGGGCGCTTCCCATGGTTTTGCCAACCATCCACAACAATACCTAATCGAAAATCAATATGAGTCAAATCCCCTACCGAGATAACCCAAATCCTTAATCTATGATTCCCTGCTTATGATCAAAAACCAACTACTCTCCTGCCCTCAGATACGAAATCCAAGCGGTTCTCCCCCACTTGCAATCAACCCCTCCCTAACGACTTCAAAACTTTTACTACACATTCACAATCTATAGCGTCCAGACCCTAAGCTTTCTAGCTTGATTACCATCCATTTCAGTAACCATCCCAACCATAAAACCTTCTCAGACTGACTCCTTTCCTACCCTACCGACGCGACCCCGCCGAAAAGGGATTCTGCGCAGATCTAAAGTCCTTCCAGGAAACTAATCAATGTTACTCTGACACCTTATTTTTGGGTCCAAAAATGCCTGAGATCTACACTTAAAGAAAGATTGATCCACACATAGCACCGTCAACTGATATTACTTGATAAATTCTCGAACAATCTCACCCACTGATCCAACACCCATGCAACTGATATTACTTGATCCACACATTACACCCTGAAGTAGATTGATAACTTAAAAATAGTTCTACCCCTACTAATAATAGCGATCGATTCGATGAACTAACCCCACTTTCAATTGATATTCAACCCGAGCAATACACACTCCTCTTAACTCTATTTCGTTATCCCAGAAGAAACAACCGGCTACAACGAGATCTTGTCTAGAAGCTTTCGATGCAAGGACTGCGTGGATAACCTCGAGCAGAAAACTAACAAAAACTCACCCTACACCCGCTTCAAATCAATCTTTTAGTCCTCTCCAGCATAAAAGATCTCAACAGTCTCGAACATCAGAAATCCAACGAACTTACATTGCAACTTCCTTCGGCCCATCTCACGAAAATCATCAAAATCAATCTGGCTGCTGATCCTTCAAGCATAACGCTCAGTCCTCCCACGCTCAGGGCTTACTCCCTTATTGGCCGACGTCTTCCACGTCGAAGCCTAAAACCGGTTCATCCAGATACTCTCTAAACACAACTCTCGGTATGAAAAATGGCATATGAAATTTTGAATAATAACCAGCAATCGCAAGGAAATCCTGCCTTAGATTGTGACGCTAGAAGCTTTCCAAAAAACACAACTCTGAACTCTTCGCGAATGAACCTCTTACTTTATAATTTATGGAGCAGCCCGAAAGCCACATCCCATATCCTTTAAAACCCATCGATGCTAACATAATAACCCTAGCAAACTAATTATACGAATAACTATCTATTTGGCATTACAATAAACAGGTACATCTATTCAAGATAAAACCGAGGGTCCCTATGATTTCTGGCAATTCAACCTTGACCTCCCGTAGGACGATGGGTGTTTGGGCTTGCACCCCCTCCACAACCTGCAGCACAGTCGGGTATGAGATGACCCGGTTGGTGACAGTGGAAACACATCCGATCTTTCTTACAGTCACGAACAACATGCCATTTCTCTCCACACTTGTAGCATTTGAACTTGTGACAAGCAAACCCGTGGGTTTCACCACACTTCCCGTAGATATCAAAGCCCCATTGACTTCCAGCACCCAAATTAGCAGCCTCGAACTGTTCGTCCATCGCTGAATGAGCCCTATTTCTCTTTCCCAGTTGCATGCCCATATCAAGATCTCCCCTAGTAGTCACCCCAACAGTCCCTCTCATAGTCTGCAAGGCTGCAATCTGCTCCTCGAACTTGGTAATTAGCCTGTTAGTGATCTGGTCCATAATTCCAGGCAACTCTGTATGTAATATTTGTGAAAACTCAGTGGTAATTATCTCTCGTATCTGATCATCATTCAACCCGGCCTATTTTGGCCACCAGCTCCAGATCCAAAACCAGATCCTTTCGTGAACACCATGCTGAAAATGAACCAAAATATAACAGAAAGGACACAGTTCAAACCATTTCAACCATCACAGAGAGACTAAACCCCCAGGGTTTGTGACTCCCTTGCTACGCGTATAGGTCTTATGCTTTCAGTAGTACGGGCCCATACTACCTTCCACTCGTACCCGTATTTGTCTCAATGGATCACCACAAACTACCCGAAAACAATCCTAGCAACTACGATATGCATACATCTTATCCTCACTCTCTATCAAAAGTGGCTAAACATTCCTTAGCTGGCCTGTTACACACACTCACCCATAACGATACTCCCAACACTCGCTAAATAGAGCACCATGAGTACTACACACTCCCTAGGCTATCCTATGATCCTCACCTCACCCTTCCATCAGCTTCCGAAAGACCCCCATTATTACCAGTTAACTACTTCTTAAATACAATCACATGCAACATAACTTAAATAATCTTAGATTAGAAGATTCAACCCTATAACGATTGGACTCAGACAAGATCTACGCAATAGGACCAAATCCTTCACTCTAAGATTATTTAACCCATGCAACATGTGAATTAACATATTCAATTAATAGTTAATTCACACCTGAAAGAGTCCTACAAGAAACAAGCAAGCAACGTGCGAGTAGAAAAGCTCCATATGAATAATGCATCATAATTCAGGCAATTCTATCATGCAACTCCTGAATATCCCTACCCTACAACTAGCATGCAGTTCTATCATAAGCAAATAATAGTGTGAGTTTATTGGGGTACACTTTCTTGCTCCGTCTGATCGTAGACATCTCATCCTTCCTTGGTTACCTTTTGAAAACAATTTTTGAAAACACTTTTGAAAACAATTTTGAAAACTCTTACAGATCCTTAGTTTGAGTATGGATTCACACGAATGCTCATCCAATTCTCTCAAACCATGGCTCTGATACCAACTTGTAACATCCTAAAATCACAATAAAAATTTTCATTTATAAATTAAGGAGAAATCATTGTTTTCAAACAAACTCAAGTCATAAAACCCCAAGATCAAATATAAATGTTCCAAAATCAATGTATCATAACATCTCCAAAACATGTCACCAAAGGATGTGTACGATCACGCCTTTGCTTTAACCCAATCATCTGAAGTACCTGAAACATAAAACTTAAACCGTAAGCCAAAGTTTAGTGAGTTCCCCCAAAATACCACCACACAAACATATAACAACATGCATACTGGGTCCACATCCATCAGGCTGGATTACCCCTGAGACCACATCATGAGTCTAGCTTGCCTTCTTAGCATAAATCTCATGCCTGGATTGCTCCCGAGCCCATAACATAAGTCCGAATTGCTCCTGAGCCCAAATAATAAGTCTGACTTGCCTTCCTGGCCCACATCACGTGTCTTGCTTGCTCCCGGGTTTGTTGGCTTCCGCACATAGCAATATTGCCTCAACCCAAACATACTACGTCGACATATACCTAACAAATAACATATATCCGACAAACAGATAATCATCTAACCAGTTAACAGACTAACATGCAGATCTACAAATCACTGTCACATAATAACATCCTATTTACCAGGATACATAATCTAGTGGGTCGGCATTGGTGCCTTCGATCCACAAGTACAGTGAGTAAAACTTACCTCTTAGTCTGAAAAGATAGTTGAACATAGCACGACTCCGGATACTAACTCTATAGGTCATCTATACAACAAACAGTGACCTAGTCTCAAACTATTGCCCAAAATACCCAAAATACCCCTAGTTCAAACTTGGTCAAAAATCCTGGTCAAAAGTCAACTTAGTCAGTCGCCACGTCGTGGCTAGCCTTTAGCCATGTCGTGGGAAATACAGGACAAAATAGTCGCAAGGCCGCCATCCGCCACGTCGTAGTGATCCTTCGCCACACCGTGGGGACTGTTCAGAGCAGCTTAATCCATTAAGCTCTTAATCCATAAAACCAACCATTCAATCTTCCTAGAAGGTATTCTCTTATCCAATGGACCATAAAAATTGTTGCTCTATAGACATGCATGTCCAATGCATGTCTTGATCTCAAGCTACGTCAAATAGAGTAAAAAGGGCAAAAATCTCATGCAAGAGTTCAAAACTCTATAAAACTCCAGATCTAACACTCCTAACCACAAAAGGACTCTAGGCATCCATAAAGTTGGCAACTTTATGGAATCCCAACACTCCAATGTGTCCCAATATGAAGAATAAGGCATAGAAACCTAGATCTATGCACAACAAACCAAAAAGCCTGGAACTTAGGGAATTACAAGAGTCTAGAAGATGCACAACAAGATGATGAGAATAGTTGCTTGCTGAATCCAAGTCCAAAAGACACCTTCTTCTTCTTCTTCTAATCCCCAAAGATCAACGCAAAAGGCTTAGAGAGCAAAATGGAGGTTAGGGTTTGCTTGGAGACTGAGAGAGGGTGAGCAACCTTAGCCATCACATTTCCTTAAATAGGGGTGCAAACCCCGATTATTAGGGTTTCTCATTAAACAGCCGCCACGCCGCGTCCATAGGTTGCCACGCCGTTGCAGTCATTTAAAATCCACGATACATCGACCATCACCACATCGTGGGATGCCTCCACCATGACGTGGTCCCGCCCAAAATCCAAAACACATTAAATTTAAATACCTCCCATAATCTGAATGTTACATAAACTTTCAAAAATGAGAGGTGCCAATGTTAAAGAAAAGAATATATTAACGAACAATGCTTAAATATCATATCACCATGTTTTTCCTATCAACAAATTAGTCAATATTATGTTGGGTAAAACCATATACACTACAAGAAAACTAAGTGATAGGGGAGACCTTTAGTGGTGGCACCTTATTAGACATGCTTGGTGTCGCCGCTAAATCGTACGTTACTACTATTGCCCAATGTTGTGACCTGTGTGCTTCGTCTAGAACAAATCCAAGCCATTTGCGTTATAGATCGATCCAACGACCAATGCTTGTTCTTGTAAAACTAATCGTGGTGACTCGAAGTCGCCACTAATGCTCATCAAAATAATACCATGGAAAGCTTCCCCCCCCCCCCCCCCCAATTTCTTCAAGTTCGTGGCACTAAACCCTTCTATTTTCTATTTTATGATTTCACTAACACAAAAACATACCAACCCTTTTCTTGATGTTAGCCAACGAACAAGCATACCAACACTAGCGCCCCGTCCTTTCTGCTGGTGAGGAGCAAGCAACCACCATCACCAATGCCCTTCCACTCCCCCTTGTTGCTCTTTTTTTACGGGACAAACACCACCACCACCTACTACTTATTCTTCTTTTCCACTCGATCATATACTATCTTCATCATTCTAGTTCTTCTCACAATAAATTTTGGCAATTTATTTTGCAGTTATGGAACCCTAATTTCGTTGTATGGGTTTTGACTGATTTGACTTACTTTTTGTGTGTGCTACTAATTCTGTGTGTATGCTAGATATTTAGAATGTATTAGGACTTAATTATTAAGGACTTAATGATTTTATGATGTGTCTAGGGATTGTAATGAGTTAATTATATAATCCCTAAACTATTTTTGGTTATGACTTAATTGTTAAAGACTTAATGCATTTATGTTATAATGTGTTTGATGATATTATGATATGATGTATCTAGGGATTGTCTTGGCTTAATTAGATTGTAATGATAGTAAAATGTATGAATGCGACACTAAAGTGCCTAAGGACGAGAACAATTAAAACACTTTATATGTAATCATATTTAACTTTTAATATAATGGTTTATATTTTTTGTAATCATATTTGACCCGTTCTAATAGAAATCTTTATATTTGTTTTTTTATATTTGTAATTAACTCGCATTGTATTTTTGTATTCTATATCTTATAAACTTTCCTAGTTATGAGGTTTTCTGGAATGTTTTGTAGTACTTGATGGCTGATGTTCGGTGTCATGATAAAGACGACTGTGAGGATCCACCGCATCCACATGGTAAAGACTATGATCATGCACATGAGATAGACGGTAATTAAGTTTTATTATAATTTATTTATTTACTATATTTACTCATTTATTATAAATATTGCAAGAAATATTTATTGATGCATCTATACCACCACTAAAAAGAAGAGAGATGAGTAAAAACCTTAAACTCTTAAAGAAGTGAGACGAAAACAAGAAGCAACAATTGTATTTTGTGTTTGACAGAATCTCTACTTACACAATAGTTGGTCATGTATATGACCTCTTTATTTGTGAGGTTGGAAAATATATCTTGGTGGACATCGCTTTAGATAGAAAAAAAGGGAAATTAGTTTCTCACGTCGAAAAGAATGCCATGTTCGAGCATATTCGATTAAATTATTTATATAAGTATATTTAATATGTTAATTTTTATTGATTGTTTATTTTTTCTATATTTTATTTGTAGCCATTTTTTGATTTTCAAGCGGTTACGAATGATCCCGAGTCTCCAAAGTTATGAGCGAGCCTTAACTTTCATACAAGTAGGCGATATAAAGGCTATAAAATGATGCAATTTTTTTTATAAATATGGGAGGGTATGAGAATGTCGAGATGAGCAAAGGAACCGACTCGGCTGGAACTGGACCGAATCGGACCCGGCCCGGGAACCGAAGTCGGCCGAATTAAAGAACCGAACCGGACCGCCGGTTCTACCGGTTCCCGGTTCCTACCGGTTCTTGCCGTGTCTTCAATGTTGGAACCGGTCCTCAAGAAATAGCAACATACAGTTCCGGTTTTTGCTGATTCTTCCGGTTTTTGCCGGTTCCTACCGGTTCCCGGTTCCAAAAATCCACAAGAATATCGTCCCGATCCCGGCCCGATTGGTTCTATCCGGTTCCGGTTACGGTACCGGTTCCGGCCGGTTCCCCGGTCCAAATGCTCATCCCTACGAGAGAGCAAGTAACCCTCCCCCCTCGTTGTTATGGATTCGGATAATTTGAATTCCACTTAAAACTATTTTTGTACGGAAAAGCATAAAAAGTGTTCTCACCAAAACACAAAACACATATTGTCATGCATAGCAAACAATGAAGAATCACTGGGTGGACGGTTATTTTTCAGAAAATGCATCTTGGTTTACACCCTATGCGAGCCCGTATCCATAAACTTTTAGTGGGTATCAACTATTGGGGTACCAAACCTACTGATGTACATACCCTAAAGAGTTTCAAAATCACCATTGAAAATGGCGCAGACGTACCATGACAGTCTGAGAGTAAAGGAGATTGTGAGGTGTTTTTTTGTTAGTTTATTGAGATGTTGATCGCAGGGAAATCATATAAGACAGATGGTTTAACCGAAACCTGGCGACCGCATATCGCAAGTGATTGGCAGAAATTTTTTGGGGAACCAAGAAAAAATAGTGTTCCGTTTGAACGATGCAGTATTATTTAAAACATATGAAGCACTGGTTATTAGTTTTGGTATATTTAAAAAAATATTAGTTTTGTTAGATTTATGTAATTATTTAAAGCATTTTGACTTTATGTAATTATTAGTTTGATAGATTTAAAAATTATCAATAACCATTCTTTTTTGCAATATATACATTTTATTAAAAAAACATAAATAAACAAAAAAAATTGACTGTTCCGGAAGGCTACTTTGGAATACTTCTCCGGTATCATGGAGTTCTCTCCGGAATGCCCTGTTCCAGACATAATGGTCATTTTTCAAAAATTAAAAATTGTTGGTTATTTTTTTCAAAAGCTTCATTTATATGGGTTAGATTATTCAATTTCTCATTACTTAATGTTTTGTTAATATGTTTTAGTTGTGACTTAATGCTAAGGACTTATTGTATTTGTTATGAATTTGATAGTTTGATACTTTGTTAAAAACTTAATGCATTTGTTATGAATTTTGTAGTTTTGTACTTTGCTAATTGTTAATTTGGTTAATTTAGTTTGTTGTTTTACCTTATATATTTATTTTGTAGGCGGATGTTGATGTTATTCTTAATAACCCGATGTTTGGAGCGACAATATCAAAAAGTGTTTGATTGTTGACCACCCAAAATGAGAATGAGGAAACAAGGATGACCGATAATGAAGAGTAGTTTTATGTTTTAGTTACTATTTTACTGATGTTTTTATATATGTATTATGGATTTATGTAGTATTTTATGCGCATTTTATATAAAATGCATTTTTTTTGTATATATTAGTAGTATTTCTACATTGACATAAATAGTTTATCAACGACACTATTATCTGTGACATTATCATTGGCGAAAGTTTGGCATTAGCGAGGACGCCAAGGCGACCCAAATAGGGACAGTTTTTGAGCATCAACGACGAGGCATTTGCAGTGACTTCTTGCCGATGACATTTGTCGCCCCTATTGCCTTGATTCCTTATAGTGATAGCATATTTTATGTGTTTGAGTAGATGTACAAATGATGTGATAACTAAGAATTGAACATGGATCGAGTCCAAAAAGAATTTGTGCGATCAGATTTGTCCGATAACATTTTGCCTCCATAATCCTCGATTACATATTGTTTTGTTGGAAGAGATATGTTACATTTAATTCTATAGTCCCTGTATTCTTGTCTTAAGGTTAATGTTTATCTTCCATGTTTATTGTGAGACCAATAGATAAAAACAGGTAAATATGGCATTTTATCATATCATGAATTAATTTGAACTGAGCAGAACATGGTTGAAAAAGACTTTTTTGTTTACTTGTTACAATAGAGTGCTTAAATGAGTTAATTTGAAAATTGAAAAAGTTGAAGTGTATGGGAATGATTAATCGACAAAGCCAGTGGATACAATATGGAAAAAAGGTAAAGTTCCCCAATTTTAGGATGCCATTGCCATCAAAACAATATAAATAATCAATCAATCAATCATCATTTCAATGTCTATGGAGAACAAACTCCTTTGTGTTAGGGCATACCCACTTGTACCCAAAAGCTTAGTGGGGACTATCATTCCATATCAACCTTAAAGTAACTTGCTTATCTTAAGAACCTTAGTTTATTTGAAGTTTAATTACGAATTTAGTTAATCGCATACCGAATATCATAGTTATACGAAAATGTACATCTAACATTTGTTTATCAAGTGAAAACACAAAATCATGATTAAAGTCTCTTGGTGATATCATATTTTGTTGGAAGTCATGTCCATTTTATATAAGAAGAATAATTATCCTCTTTATACTTGACCAAAGACTCGGAATCCTATATATAAGATTTGATTATTGATTAACTAAATTTCCAAATAACAAACACCATGATTGCAAAAGAAAATAGAAAAATAAGAAAATACTTTTACAAGTAAAAACATTTACTAAGATCACCTTAACAATAATCATATACCGTTATGCAACATACCCTTTTGGTAGTTTTCTTACAAAGATAATTAAAAATCTTACGTAAAAAAGTCATACATGATTCAAATCATGTTTACAATTATATATTTATATAAAAATAATTTTAAATTTTAGGGTATCTATAATATGCATAGTTCAATAAGAAAATTGAATGATATATCATGTCTAATTGACATTCAATAAAAAAAAATGAAGCTTTTTAATTATAAATATATTTCATGAGTTCAATATATCGTAGGATAATTAATATAAAGTTGTATTCAAAGTAATTAATATAGAGTTGTATACAAAGTAAAATAATGATTTGTAAAAATCTATTAAACTAAATTAAATTAATACATAAGTTCAATGTATTTTGTGGATTTCCTTAGGCTGAGTTAACACATATAAGTTATACTAGATTTATTAGAATTTAACATATATATATATATATATATATATATATATATATATATATATATATATATATATATATATATATATATATATATATATAATCATTAAAAAGTAATATGTACCTGGAAAACTGTTATTATTTTGATTGGGGAGGTTCAAAAGGTTTAGAAATATTCACAAATTTAAACCATAAATAAAACATAAGAGAGCATCAGATTACATGTTATTTCTTGTTTTTCCCTTCTTGTATATACAAAGGTTTCTAGAAAAAAGAAAAGAACAAGAATAACAGGATTTAAGTGGCATACGAATACGAATATGTAAAATGAATTCGACTTTTTTTTAAAGAAGATTTGAAAGGAAAAAGAAAAAGAAAAAAAAAGAAAAACCACATTAATTCACGCATCACTTGTAGCTTCAGAAATGCTCTCTAAATGAGGTCTCCACACGCCAACACGGCCTCTCCTCCTATCCTTCACCTTTTCCGATAGAATCTCAGTCAAGTAGCGATCAGAGACAAGAAGGTCTGTTAATAAATTATTGTCTTGATTGCTGTTCGCATTAATATTCTTACTGCTAACAACATTCTTTTTCTTTCTTGTGGTTGATGTTGACTTGGAACGAGTCTTTTCAGGCAAGGAAGAAGGAGGAACCGGCATCAGAAAGTAAATCTTTCCACGCTTGAGCTCGGCATCTGGTGGTAAAATGATGATCTGAGGACAGTTAACTGTTCCTTCATCGGTGTAGGAAGGAGAAGAGGGTTTCTTGAGTACATGCTTCGGGTGTAGTTTCATGATCTCAGCTGCTCGAATGGTGCCACTTATTTCCTCCACATGGCCATTGGAGTGAACGATCCTAATCACATCAAGTGCTCCACAAGGAAGAATGCATGAAATACAACATTTAATGGTGTTCTTCATCTCTCTCCTCCTTCAGCTATACTTCTATCATGGAGAGAGAGAGAGAGATCTAGAGAGAGAGGAGGAAGAAGAAGAAGAAGAAAAGAAGAAGAAAGAGAAGGCTATTTTGGGGAGGACAATGGGGATGTAAATATAATTGTTTTTGTTAGCAAATGATGATAATATTATATGGTACTAACTTTTGAAGTGGCCCCTCTAAATTATCTTCTTTTCTTCATCTTTATTTTCCCCTTCTTTTATGAAAAAAAAAAGTTACTTTCTAATTATCAACACGAAATTCTTTGGTTCAAAAAGTACAATATCAAACAGATTTTTTTGAACAGCTTCAAATGGATGATATATAGTTGTTGATGTCATTAGAAAGTCGATCTTTTTGCTTGTTGCAAATTTCATTCCAAATCTTTGTGTCATCTTTAGATCTTAGAATTATATATATATATATATATATATATATATATATATATATATATATATATATATATATATATATATATATATATATATATATATATCGGGTCCGGTTCCGGTGAAGACTATTTTTTCAGTGAGGAAACCTTAAAAAAATTGAAAAAAAAATACAAATCATAAAATCGAGCATAGTATTATATCGGAGAGAAAAAAAATTGGAAATTTTTTTTGGATTATTAAAATTGAATCATGGATCATAAAAAGTGAATCATGGATCATAAAAATGATCAAATGTTTCAATTTTAATAATCAAAAAAAATTTCCAATTTTTTTTCTCTCCGATATAGTATTATGCTCGATTTTATGATTTGTATTTTTTTTCAATTTTTTTAAGATTTCCTCACGAGTCCTCATCGAAAAAGAGTCGTCACGTGATCATATATATATATATATATATATATATATATATATATATATATATATATATATATATAGTGGCGGACCTTAGTGGGACATTTGGGGTCCCGGACCACTGCTCAATTTCCGGCACACAGTGTAATTTTTTTTTTTTTTTTTTTTTTTTGTTTTTTCTATTAGGTGCACTCGTTTGAAGTAAGAGGGACACCCCTACTAAAACAGTCTGCGTCCGCCACTGTATATATATATATATATATATATATATATATATATATATATATATATATATATATATATATATATAATAATAATAATAATAATAATAATAATAATAATAATAATTCTTCATGACATGATAAACCCGTTACTTTTTATACAACTAGCTAGAACATAATCATTTTTAAAATTTAATAAATATAAAGATATATTAACAAGATATGTGCATTTTCTTTGGTCATTACCAAATGATTTATTTAGTTTTCTTTTTTACTTTTCAATTGTGGGTTGTTTGGAGAACGAAATATGTGGGATGAATAATTGCACCTCATTCTGTACTTTTCCTTTTGGAAGTATGATTGAGGGTTTGCTTTGCTCCTGTCACCATTTGGTTCAATAATTTTAGGGTTTTGGGTATGGAGTGGAAAGTGTTGGAGGCTCATGGGTGTCTAATGCTAGTCCATGATTGAAAATATCCATGTAGGCACGAACCGGGACCCTTTGATCTTAAGGGTTATTTTTAGACACGTGGATGAATGATGATGTGACAAGTGTTAGAACTTGGTTGAATGGATTAAGTGAGGGTGGGTGAGAAGGGCATTTGGTGTAGGGTCCTTGATAGGAGGAGGGGCAATGGTTGGGTGAAAAAAATGGGGGAAAACTGAAATGTGGCAAAATTCAATTAGAGGAGACCCCCTTTTGAGAAGAGTGCATGTATGGTCTTTTTGAATATCTTAGACAAAGATCATGTGGGTTGGAAAGTGCAGGTGTTGATGAATCAACCTCTCGCCTCCTTTGCTTTTCTTTTACATAACATTAATTTGTGGACATATTTTACTTTATTTTGGTTTTATTTTAAAGGCAAACACCATTAGTGGATAAAATAAATTGCACAGTATTGTGTCATGTTATGTTAGGTATTGAGTGACTTTATTGATTATTAAAAATACTATCAAGACAATAACTCCTATAGTTTACAAGAATCTCATTTCTGTAAATTGTGAGCTATATCAAAAGATAAGACATCTTTATGATTTAAAACTAAATGCATATATTACAGACATAATAACTTAAAAGGGTAACGAACTTTCAATTTTGTTTACAACCGGTCATAAGGGTAAAATGTGAACAATTTCAAATAATTAATGGGTAAATCAAACATAAAAAAATTTAGTGACTAAATTTAAACAATATTGAAAGTTCTTACCCTTTCAATTCATTATCCCATAAATAAATGTTTTACCTTGGTAATCACACTATTAAGGATAAATTTCATTAAATTATTTTATATGGATGTAGGGTTTAATTTTAAGATTTAAAAAGTAAATTTGTTTACATTAAGATATTTAAGGGAGTAACATGCGATATATTTCGCTTCTAAGGGTATTAAGAGTTGTCATAAGCACCTTTAGTGATAACATGCCACAACTAATAAGTAATTTATAATGTTTGGTTGGAACTCTCTAGACCATATATCTTGAAACATATGTTTTATATATAATGCACACAAGTAGTATTGCGTTCACAACACTTCCTCATAAATAGCATAATATATATATATATATATATATATATATATATATATATATATATATATATATATATATATATATATATATATGAGAAAGATCAATAAAAAATACACGGTTAAATTGTGACATCCAATAAAAGCATGTCATTTGTCCTTTTATAATAAATTATATGATTGGTCCCTGTGGTTTACAATATTTATCCCTAATCTACCAACCACCACATATTTAAGACTCTATCTCTCTCACTCTCCTACTTCGCTGGAAGCCACCGTAATTGAAGGAAAACCACCGTCGTCGCCGGAAACAACCACGATCGACGAAAACCACCGCCTCCACCGCCACCATTTATGCTAGAAACCACCATCAACACCATTTTCAATCTCAATAATTCCATAAAAATATACAATCGCAATCACAGTAATTGCAGAAAAAATACGTCATAATAATATCATAAATTTATAAATCTTTTTTCGTTTATGTGAATCTCAATTGTTCTTAGGTTTTCATTTCTATGCAGAAATAAAAACCAAAAATCAAAAAATCAAAAAATCAAAAATGAAATCAACTTTGATTTTTCATGAAATGAAGCCAGAAACCCATAAATTGTTTGTGTATGGGAAGAGTGCGTTTATTAATAGTCCTTCAAAACCCAAACCGAACCTTCAAAATCCGCCATTAAAGCAACACAGAGAGAGTGCATGTCAATAGAATACCCACCATCATCGATAGCAGATGGAGGCTAGAAGGGGAAGAAAAGAGAACAAAAAGAGTGAAAGTGGGTTTCCGAATTCCTATGATGCTTCCTGCAATAGAAAGAGTGGAAATAAGGTCGTTTATTTTGGTTCTTTAATCATCGTACAAACAATAAGATAATGGAAATTGACCTGCTTTCGACCCCTAGATCTTGCAGTAGATATTGATTTTACTCTCTGTGATTTGTTGTTAAAACCCATGGTTTTAATTTCGGTTTTGAAACCCGAAACTAAAGCGAATTTCGACATTCAGTGAAACATCTGAGAGGTTTCTGAGATCTCATAGATCCTCGAATGTTGTCTCCACAAAACGCATGGAGTCTTTGTTTCAACATCTAGTTCACATTCGTCGCCGCCCTTCACTTCCTCCACCAAACCCGACCCAACTGCTAGTCCACCATGACCTAAAACCCGGAAACATTCTGCTAGAACGTCACTTTGTGAGAAAATCAACGATGTAAGGTAGGCGTGACTGGTCCCGACGGGAACAATGGCGGCCAATACCACCACATAACAGCAGCAATAGAGATGTTTTGTAAGAGACGAAGATATTGGGGACGAAGTCAAATATCTGATCATCTGGGGTAATTTTGTTAGAGGCTGCAAAGAGTCGACATTTGATTTTGGCTTAGTTTGATTTGATTTTGGGTTAGGTTTTGTATAAATAGGTTTATAATTTTTATGTTTGGACTAAACACAAAAAATAATCCAAATTATAAGAACTATTCGTGTAAATTAACATGTGTTGCTTTATTATGGGTCCAATATTGGTTGCCTACTTATTCATTTTCTATTGATTTTCTCTCTCTCTCTCTCTCTCTCTCTCTCTTTATATATATATATATATATATATATATATATATATATATATATATATATATATATATATATATATATATATAAAGTACAAGAGTTATTGTAATATGTGGTTGGATAAATGATGTCTCATTATAACCTATAAAATTGTAATTATGAAAGAAGCATAAAACATGGAATGAATAAAGAAACTCTAGTTAAAAGTTTATCTCATGGACTAGGATTAAAGCCATGAACTATAACATGGTTACTCGTACGTTTGTTTTCTGTAATACTACTTACAAACACAACACAAAACAAACATAGTGACTGAAATGGACATTATTAATCTAAGTAATTGCTACCAATAGGCAAAATAAACTAAGGAATGATTACAAAAAGGGATAATAAACTTCCAGCTTTGTTCATATTTAGTCACTGAACTTTTTTCGTGCTTGATTTACCCTTGAATTATTTGAAATTGTTCACATTTTACGCTTACGACCGGTTGAAGAACCATTGAGCTAGAAATCGAAATCTCCAATGGTTTACACCCAACAATTCCAAATTATTAGTGTCAAAATATTAACCCTTAGAACAATAGAGATTGACTAAGGTGTAACATCTCGGAATTTGCAAGTATTTTCGAAACCTCCATTTTATTATTATTTGTCATTTTTAGTCCTTGGGGATGGAAGGGTGTAGCCATGAGATGCCCTAATGGCTAATATTGTAATTTTTGATAAGGAGGACTACGTTGAGCGTACATAAGGGTACGCTGAGTGTACTAGGCGTGCCGTAGTACGCTGGGCGTACTCACGTCAGGGGAAAACCCTAATATTTAGGGTTTGGGTGGTATATAAGTATCCTTATAAGCTCATAACCCTCTACCATTTCAGCCTCCATAGTTTTGAGCCGTTTTCCCCAAACCCTAACCTCTCTTTTGAGTGTATAAGCTAAAAATGTGTGTTTTGAGTAGTTGAAGAAGAAGAAGTTGCATCAAGGTGTTGGAGAAGTGAGGAAAGCTTGAAGATCTGAGGTTATCTTGTCCTCTAGAAGCTCCAGGAGGTAAAAAGCTTCTGCCTTTATGCTTATATGATGTAGATCTTGCCTTGATAGCTTTATGACACCTTTCTTGTCCCAAAAAGTCCCAATATTGTGCCTGTTATGTTTTGGACGTGTTAAGGTGTCCTTTCGGAGCCTAGGAAGGGTTCTAAGTGATAAAAATGAGGTCCCAATATCTAGAAGTGTTCCATGCAAGTGTTAGAAAGGTCTTAATGCATTAATACCCTGCATTAAGGACTTTCTAGACGTTCAAAGTCTTAAAGTTTGAGACTTTATGGTTCTAAGACACATTTGGTCGATGGATCTGGAATTTGGGCTTAAATGCTTAAGCTATTAAGCGCTTATTTGAGTTTTGAGAACAGCGAGGGTACGTCCCGCGTAGAGAGCAGTACGCCCCACGTATGCAGTCAACGTCCCCGTTTACCAGTCAAAGCGTGGCTCGCCTACGCCCCGTGTAGCTTCGGAGTACGCCCAGCTTAAGGAGGATGCGAAGTGTACGATCAACTCAACTTAAGGAAAGGATAGAATGGACTACTACCCTATGTTTGGGCCCTTACTGGTTCCGGTGGGCTAAGGGCCCAAACATAGGGTAATAGTCCATTCTATCCTTTCCTAAGGAAAAGATTTTCAAAAAGGATTTTCAAATGGTTTTCAAAATACTAAAGGAGGATGCGAAGTGTACGATCAGCCGGAGCCAGTAAGTAGACCCCAAAATACCATACGGTTATTTGATATTGTGATATGTTAGAACAACATGATAGTGATAGGCTAAGGATCTTCAGGAATTACATGATAGAATTGCCTGATTATATGATGCCTGATAGCCTAGGGTTTTCCTTATATGGAATTGACATCATTATTGTAGTTTCTTAGTGTATGCATCTCGGTTGTATATAACTAAGATCTTATAGCCTGAGAATGTTTGGTTTGGCCTTATTTCCTGTTCTTGTTTGATGAAGGGCTTAGGGTAGGATCGGATATTCGAATGTTTATAGGGTTCAGTGTTATGTATGGCTACCATACACGAGTGCTACAGGGTTGGTGGAAGTTTCATGAATGAGTTGTGCGGGGTCGGTCGTCCAGTTGTGAGATGATTAGCTTCCTTTAGGAGTGAGGATTGAGCTCACAACTATGCTTATGTATATTGTTAGGGCGTTGTGATGATCCTTGAGACAAATTTGGGTAGGTGTGGAAGGTAGTATAGGCCCGTACTACTGATTGCACAGGACCCATACGCGTAGCAAGGAAGTCACAACCCCTAGGGCTTTGTTGGGAGTTGGTTCCCCATTATTTATATGGAATGTATGATATCTTCCTGGTATATTTTCAGCATGGTGGTTACGAGGCGATTTGTGACCAGATCCAGGTCGGGATCAGGAGATGGCAGTCAGGGTGGACCAATAGTGCCCAAGACCATTGGTCAGATGAGACTAGATGAGTTGGATGCCAGGATTAGGGAGATCCTGCATGATGAGGTTGCTACACTTTTTTGGGCTCAGTTGCCAGAGATGTTTGGGTCTATTAAGACCGCTATGGTTGAGTACTTTGATGAGTACTATGCATCCATTGCTGAGACGGCTGCCGCTGCAGCTTCCGCAGCCGTAGCAGCTGCAGGTGGTGGGGCCAGTCGGGCTTTTCAGTATCGGGACTTCGATAATACGCAGCCCCCAACCTATGATGGAGTTTAAGACCTGATCATAGCCATGAGGTGGCTATCTGACATGGTTATGTCCTACTGACCAGAAGGTCGGGTGTCTTCTGAACCTGCTAAGGTCTGGAGCGAAGGACTGATGGAGATTGATGACGGGATCGTATTCTGATGAGCAAAGAGATGCGGTTACTTGGGATCAGTTCAGGGAGATGTTCCGTACTCGCTATATTCCGCGGGTTGAGTGGGAGCGGCTGGCATAGGAGTTTTGGATTTGAGACAGGGATTGGAGTCGGTGACGGAGATCACCCGTATGTTTACTGAGAGGGTGATGTTTTGCCCGAAGTTTGCTTCCGAGTAGGCTCAGATGACATGTTATCTGAGCATGCTCAAGACCGACATCAGACAGTTTGTTGCTACCCAACGTTGTGATACATTACTGGAGTTATAGGAGGCCGCTAGGCGGCGTAAGCTTGAGATTGAGTTACAGCTACGAGAGTAGAGACAGGCCCCGACGCAGTCACAGCCGGCGCCGAAGCGGTCCAAGACCGCTGATTTTAGGTCTGGAGGTCAGCGCGGCCGCACTTGTGGGAAGTGCGGGAATGGTCATTCTGGAGTTTGTCGATCCAGTGGTGTGTGCCGCAAGTGCGGAAAAGAGGGGAACTTTGCGAGGGATTGCCGCTAGTTAGCCCCGGTTCAAGATATGAGGATTTGTTACCACTGTGATCAGATTGGTCATGTGAAGACCAACTGTCCATTGCTTGCCACTAAGCCGGCGCAGGCTCTCGCGCCAGCTACATTGAGGATCACCGACGGGAGCCAAGGTAGGGCAGAGCCCCCGAGGGCTCGGGGACGTGCCTTCCAGCTCACAGCCGAGGAGGCCAGGACAGCACCACATGTGGTGGCTGGTATGTTTCTATTCCTTATCTTGTTGATTATATTTATTTTATGCTCATATGTGTTGTACCTATGTTAGGTACGTTTTTAGTGAACTCCTTACTGGATCTGGTATTGTTTGACTCGTGGGCGAGTCGGTCTTTTGTCTCGCGATCTTTTAGTAGGGAGTCCGATTTTCCCTTAGGAGAGCTAAAGTGTTTGTTGCGAGTCTCCATCTCCAACGAACACATGATTTCTGCTTCTTCAGTTTATTAGGGTTGCGTTCTGGAGATCTTCGGGGTATCCTTCCCGATTGACTTGATTTCGATTGCCATGGGGGATGTTTGTGTTATAGTGGGTATGGACTGGCTGATTCGTTTCGGTGTCATGATCGAATGCGAGGGTCAGCATGTAGTAGTTCGAGCCCCAAGTGAGGGAGTGTTGGCTATCTATGGTGAGGGCACCAGGTTGGGTTCAGGGTTTTGCTCGGCTGCCAGGGCTCGACAGTATATTCAGCATGGGTGTGCGAGTTATCTGGAGTATGTGGTGGATACGCGGGTTGGGGATCAGGTCTCGGTTTTAGAGGTCCCAGTCGTCAGAGAGTTTGCTGATGTGTTTCCGGAGGAGTTACCGGAGTGCCTCCTAAGAGGCAGGTCGAGTTCAGGATCGACCTTGTGCCAGGTGTTGCCCCTATTGCTAAGGCGCCGTACCGATTGGCACCACGAGAGATGCAGGAGCTGTCATCTCAGCTGCAGGAGCTGCTAGGCAAGCAGTTCATTCGTCCGAGCAGTTCTCCATGGGGAGCGTTGATTCTCTTTGTCAAGAAGAAGGATGGTTCACACCGGATGCGCATTGATTACTGGGAGTTGAACAAGTTAACGGTAAAGAACCGTTACTCACTTCCACAGATTGATGATCTTTTCAATAAGTTGCAGGGAGCATCTTGGTTTTCCAAGATAGATCGGAGGTTCGGGTACCATCAGGTCAGAGTGAGGGAGAAGAACGTGGAGAAGACCGCATTCTGGACTCGTTATGGACATTACGAGTTCGTGGTGATGCCGTTTGGGCTCACCAACGAGCTAGCAGTATTCATCGACCTAATGAATCGGGTATGCAGACCGATGCTTGATCACTCGGTTATCGTAGTCATAGATGAAATCTTGGTGTATTCCAAGAGCAGAGAGCAGCATGAGGAGCATCTCCGCGAGCTACTGGGAGTTTTGAGGCGACAACAACTTTATGCCAAGTTCTCGAAATGCGAGTTCTGGTTGCGAGAGGTTCAGTTCATTGGACATCTCGTTAACCAGGAGGGGATTTTGGTCGATCCGGCCAAGATCGAGGCACTTATGCAGTCGGAGGTTCTGAAAACCCCCTCGGATATCAGGAGTTTTTTGGGATTGGCAGGGTACTACCGAAATCCCCTTCGAATATCAGGAGTTTTCTGGGATGGCCTTTGAGACCCTCCGACAGCGACTCTGCGAGGCTCCAGCCTTGACTCTCGCAGAGGGAGTTGAGGATTTTGTGGTTTTCTGTGATGCATCGATCACATGACTGGGAGCGGTCCTCATGCATAGAGGACGATTGATAGCCTACGCGTCGCGACTGTTGAAACCGCATGAGACGAGATATCCCACGCACGATCTTGAGTTGGGAGCGGTGGTGTTCGCCCTCAAGATCTGGAGACATTACCTCTACGTGGTCCATTGTACCATATGTTGGATTAGGTGTCTAAGCCCATAACTATAACCAGTATGTACTTGACCCGAGAGTAGCATGATCCATTTGGGTTGCATATCATCAGGAAAATTTGATAGGATGGACTTTTGAGAACAGGTTATTTATGGTTTATTAATATATTATAAGTTCTAATATATTAATATGAAATAATATTATTTAATTAGTATTGATCAAGAATTAATTGGGAATTAATTCTGTGATCAAAAGAGACTAATTAAATATATGGGGATTGATTATGTAAATCATTCATTCTTATAATGTGGGCTTATGATCCATAGTTCTTTATGTTGGGCTAAACGCATGTGGTACCCATGGATGATCCATGGAGGTTTAAACCCATGGAGCATGATGAATATGGAAGGTCATGCACATTAAGGTTTGCATGGTGTAACCCTAATTAAGCCACACTATATAAGAAGCCCCTAGCTCATGAAATCGGTTACACACATGTGTTCTTTGGAAGAGCTAGCCGGATTTGAGTGCAAGACACCTTCTCTCAAGTTATCCTTTGTCCTAGGTGTGTTGTGATTCCATTTGAGGCATTCATACTATTGGTGCTAAGTTCTTAAAGGCCAAAACTACAAGCTACAACAAAGAGATAGTTCTACAACTCTTTTCTATGATGTTTATGTTAGTTGTAGGCATAAAGCTTTGGAAACAATATTGCATGTATAATTAGAGAAAACATTGATCCAAAGCTTTTAGGGTTGCATGTACACCATAGGAGTGTCAGAATGCTCAAAACCCAACAGTGGTATCAGAGCCTAGGGTTGTTTTCCATTATACTTGATGCTACTTGTTTTCAAAGCTTGAAAAAAAAATCATTTTTCTGCATTCTGGACAGTGAACTCGCCGAGTCCACTCACAAATCTGACTAGAATTGGACTAGGATCGTTACCCTAAACTGTTTTTGAACTTATAAACCTGTTTTTGATGTGGTAATCATCATGCTTATCCAATTTAAAAGATAATTATCAAAATTTCATGTTTTGTATTAGTTTATATGGTTAGGCTAATTACATGAAATTTGTTTGATATGAATTATCTTAACTTATGAGTTTAATTTAGATCACAGGCAAATTGTTTGATTTTATTGTTAGAATTTTTGATCTAAATGGTTTTGATGAATTCCATAACTTGTCCTCAAGTTATGGAAAATGAAAAGATTTTCTTTTAAAGAGATCATTAAAATCATAGGTTATGAACATGAAGAGTCCTTTTCATAAATGTTTTATGAACTCCATAACTTGTCCTCAAGTTATGGATTTTGAAGAGTCTTTTCATTAAAACCTATATTAAACTCATAAGTTATGGATTCCAAAGGTTTTGAATAGTTCAAAACTTGCCATCAAGTTTTGGAATTTGTAAAGTTTCACTTTTTGAATACTTTAGCTCCAAACCCTAGAGTTTTAAAAGTTAAAATTTTACCCTTATACTATTATAATATTATAGGTTTAATATTTATATATATGTATAAGAACAAAGTCAATCTTACCGTTACTAGGCCTCATTCACGAAGCCGGTCTATAAGGGCGGTATAAGGTTACTGCCTATAAAATGACAGTTTAATGGGTATCCACTCTCACCCACCGCTTCCTTGACTGGTGGAGGGTCGTTAGCCGAACGGGTAGGATAGGACATTAATTCTCATTATAAGTATAATGATAATTATAAAGTAACTAAACTTTATTAAAATTCCCAATCTTAGTTACTTTAGGAAAAATGTGAATATGGTGCTATCCCATGAAATTGCACTTTGCACCTTGTTAAGTCCTTAGTGGAGCGTGTGTGGTTAACCGACACACTAATCTGGGACTGACAGTGCGTGGCAAAGGGTAGCATGATGTTAATCATAGATCAATGGAGCGTGTGTGGTTAACCGACACATTGATTAGGTGGTTGTAACATTGAGTGTACCAGGCTAATTTGCATGGTTATTCACACCTTGTTTGTGATCCTCGGCATCCCAGTCACAAATTTGAAGGTCACAATCGAGATTTAAACATGCCATTGAAAAGTTCAATGAATCTCAAAGGATCTAGGAGTTTCAATCCATTTAAAACCTAATGATAAATTTCGTTTTTCATGGTGGAAATTGGTAAATCGTGATTTACCTACCTTCAAATATTTTGCAATAGGATTACGGCATCCCTCTTCCGAATTGTAAAGTATTGTGTTGGGTCCTAGCCTTAATATTTCATTTGGGTGTTATATTAAGGACTTAAATCAACTAACTTGAATTTATCCCATTGTAGATGTCTAGTTCAGACAACTATGGTCTTCCCAAATCTCTTGGAACAAGCTTTCCTCTTGAAGATGATGTTCCACAATATCATGCTTCACTTCCTCCACCTCCTCCAATTATTCTCCCTAACCCACAAGTTCGAAGACTTGAAAAGTTCAAGATCACTCAAGCCCTATTGGATAGCAAACACAAGGCTGGAAAGTCTGTGTGTGCACATGTCTTGGATATGAAGTCACACATTGACAAGCTGAGAATGTTGGGTGTCGTGTTCCCAAGGAAGTTGGCTGTTGACTGGGTTCTTCAATCACTTCCTGAGTCATATAGTGAGTTCATTAAGGACTACTATGTGACAGACCACGACATGACCCTTATTGATCTTAACTATTTGCTTGTTGATGCTGAATCAACAATGATTTGGCGCACTAGAAAAGCAAATTTGATTGGAAGATCTACTTCTCAAACTTCCATGGACATTGACAATGGTAACATTGGAAGTCCAGAAAAGATTTCTCTTCCCAATGGAAAGGGATCGGCCATAGTCAACCTGGTTGACCAAATAGTAAAGAGAAAGGCTAAGTCTGTGATTGTCTCATGTGCCAATGCAAAAGAAGCCATTTGTTTCTACTTCCATTTGAAGGGACATTGGAAGCGAAGATGCCTTGACTACCTGAAAGATCTGAAAGAAGGTAGAATCAAAAAAGTTTGACTCTGCTTCAGGTCAGTCCACTATCTAACTCTATTAAGTTCCTAATTGTTGATTCTTAATAAATAATGTGACAAGGTTGCATTTTGATGTTTTGTAGGATCAAGCAAAGGGAAAGAAGCTTAAAAGTAAGAGTATGCTGAATCTGATCGCCAAGATGGATTTTAGTCACATGGTTCGAAGATCGTATTTTTGAGCTGCTGCTTAGGAGTTATGATAGATTGCTAGGAAATATGTAATAACATAGTTTTCATTTGTAATTGCATTGTAAGGAAACGTTTTTCCGCATTTTATAAATAGATAAAATTTTGTTTTTATTTTGTTATATCTCCTTGCAATGGCATTTGTGAAAATTGATGTTTATATGTTTCTATGTTAGCGATATGAATTTGATTCTTTCGTTTGTGGTAGTGTCGAGAATTTACCAGATAAGGAAAGATTCTCATCACCCAAGTTTCAATTGGACAGAAACTTAGAATCATGCAACTGGTATTGTATGATTAATGAGAATTTTCATCTTTGGGAAATTAAGACTAATTCCTTGTTCACATGAATATGTGAGTCAAGTGAAGGACTAGGGGATCGGGTACACTGGGTGTGTGCTTGTCAGGTCCACCACAAAGAACGATAAGACTATTCGTCATGATTTACTAAAGTTTAGTAAATATGGTTATGCTTAAAAGTTTAAGTATAATTCTGAATCATTGGAAAAGTTTCAATGTATGGCAGAACGAATGAGAAGAATCAAATTAGGCAGGAAGATAAAAGTTTCTCCAATCTGAAAAGATGGGAGAGTACTAGTATCGTGTTTTATGATCATCTTAATGATTATGAAAACCGTATCACAATTGATCCTCGAAGGTCATCTTAGTGCAATTCTATGGCTAAGAAGAGGAATCTTGAATTGTTGGAATGGTTAAATCAAAAAGGTGAATCATACTTCATTCCAAAAACAAATCTTAGAGTCATACTCCAAGATTGTGTCTTTAGTGACATAATCTTAAGAAAGGTTTATAACACTCATCAAATGTAGAGTACCATGTTTCTTACTCTTGTACATTTGAAATTGGTAAGTTGTGATGTTTTGGATAAAACAAATACCAACTAAGGCCAATTGTGTGAAATGTTTGTCTTAATAAGAAACTGCACTAACTCTTGAATATTTGTTTGTCAAGGAATGTTATTTACAAAGAGAAACTAATATGTCAAGAGGTTAATGGGAGTCTTAAGGATCTTGACAAGTCTCAAGAACTAATCAATAGTAAACCTATTGTTAATCACTAGCACACGACTTGAGGTTTGTAACCTATCGTGTTGACATATTCTTATTCATGTGCCCATTCCAGTTAAAGTTGACTATGCATGTGAGTTCTATGAGTTCTCAATTGTTTGCATAACAATCTGGAAGCAATGGTAGGCCCTTATGCTGCCAAGTGGCAAGAAATTAAGATTGAAGAAGTTCAATCCATATGAGTTTGGATTTGTCACTAACCTTGTCTTTTGATTATGGTTTGACAAATTCACATGGATAGGAACACATACACCAAAAAATCTAAGTGTCATAAGGTTTCTCTCCGATTCATGAAAATGATGGTGAGGAAACGCTTTCACTAAATAGATTTTAAGGAGATAGCAGTTGTGATATTTGCATTCTCAAATTTGATTATGATTACGGCATCCCTTTTCATAATTCGAATTGTGAGGAATGGCAAAAAGTCTAAACATTTAAGATTTATTGTTGTAAGTTCTTAAATTGTTTAGACACACATGTGAGCTATCTAAGGAAATGTGTATGGGTTTGAGAAGCCTAGATAAAGTCTTATCAAAGCATCTCGTATCAGAAATCTGAACTTTGGTAATGAAAGTCAATAAGTATTGATTTCTAGAAGTCCAGCTGATTTCTGGATACATCTCAAAGCTAGTGGGAGCATAAATGTTATGCTAGCAAAAGTAATGATTATTATGCTAGTGGGAGCATAATCAATTATGATGAATGTTGCAAGTTAGCAATTTTAATTATAGAAAACAAAAGTTTCAATTCGCAAGTTGCATGGTTTGAAAAGTTGTTTTGCTATAATTAAGGGAAAGGAATTCATACTTAATTTCAAATCTAAAAGCTTAGATTGAGATTTTAATAAGATTTAGTCAAATATATATATATATATATATATATATATATATATATATATATATATATATATATATATATATATATATATATATATATGAATTTTATGTTGGAATGGTTCAAAATAAGGAAATTCTATATATAGATGTGTTAATTGCGTTCTCAAAATTCGACTATGATTACGACATTCCTTTTCATAATTCGAATGATGAGAACATGGAAAATAGAAATATTATAGCAAAAGACTGGTCAAGTATCATGTCTTTATGTAAGACATCATGAATCGTGTCCTATATGCTTCGGGTATAGGATTGATTACATGTGCTATAATATTCATCCGTTCTAAATATTTTTCAAATGCCTAGGGCATTAAGAGGGAAAAAAGAGATAGAACCGGATATGACTAAAGTGGTTAAACAACTGTTAAAGGACAATCTAAGGTTCACCGATGATTGATCACTTGAGGGCAGTTGGAAGTATAGTAATGGATGGACTATATCGACATTATTATAAATAAAAAGTATTCTATTAATAATGGGTTGTCATATGGAAAATATGGAATGTTTTCATATTGGGTGTTGGATATTAAGAATCAGTGGGTAGAAACTTCTATGTAAGAAGGATGTTCAAAGGAATGTACTTTGAATTTGAGACTTCGCTTCCATGGAATTGTCTTGTAACAATCTCCAAAGGAATACTTTGTAATATCATTGGTCAAGTCTCAGTGACTTTTGGTACCTAGACATTACAAATGAATCATTGCATGATAGTTTAGAATCTAACACATTCTGGCAGTGACAAGAATTTGGAATTCTTACACTGGTGATAAAGATTTGGAATTGTGAAATGAGTTTCATTGAAGATGTGTTCAATTGATCTATTTCACAAAGTAAGGATCATAGATAAACATAGTGTGCATGCTTGGAGCATGGCATAACTATTGTTTAGACAAACATAGTGTGCATGATTAGAGCATGGCATAACTATTGTTTTAATTCAAGTATTAGGCTGATTATTCGAAACATTATACAATGAATAATGAGTAATCAATATGACTGAAAAGTTTTTGGGCCATATAGGATTCGTATTATTATTGTGTTTCACTTTGCATGTTTTGACTTCCCGAATAACTAGGTTAATCAAACCATCCACAGTCGATCATACTTTAGAAGTAGGTATTGAGGCAAGACTGTCATGAATGGGTCTGTAGTTTGTCTAGGTGTTTTAGACATAGTTGCAGTGTTCATGAGTACTCCTGGAATAGGATTCGAGTATTGGATTCAACCCATGCTCATTTGAATCATTTCATGGATTTTATCATGAGTGCTCATGAGACGATAATATATTATATTCTTGAAACGGAGAGATATGAGTTGCAGTCTACAAGTCGGTTGCACATTGATGATATGTAAACGCACCGGTAACTCGGTGTTATAAAACATATCGTTATGTGTGATTTGATGAGTAGATAGAGCAAGCATATGATTCGAAGTTTATCCATTCCTTTTACCCTTGGAGGGATAAAAGCGATATCTGTGGGCCCCTCGATGATTTAGTGATGACACCCCTAAGTGCTTGGCCAAGCCTAGACTGATTTGATTTGTTCAATCAGTCGGTCGTCATAAATCGGAAATCGGGAAACTACAGATGGACAGAGAGAATGATTATAATCCATGTCTCATGTCCATACGATATCTAGAATGGGGGAATATATGATCCCTTATATAATGGACGCATCATTGACTAGGTCAGAGTTCAACAGCGGCTTTTAAGAGCTACGATTGCTAGTCGGGTTGTGGAGACGTACTTGCAATAATAGTTATTAGACTTATCCAAGTGGGAGACTGTTGGATTAGGTGTCTAACCCCATAACTATAATTGGTATGTACTTGACCCGAGAGTAGCATGGTCCATTTGGGTTGCATATCATCAGGATAATTTGATACGATGGACTTTTAAGAAGAGGTTATTTATGGTTTATTAATATATTATAAGTTCTAATATATTAATATGAAATCATATTATTTAATTAGTATTGATGAAGAATTAATTTTGTGATCAAAAGAGACTAATTAAATATATGGGGATTGATTATGTAAATCATTCATTCTTATAATGTGGGCTTATGATCCATAGTTCTTTATATTGGGCTAAACGCATGTGGTGACCCATGGATGATCCATGGAGGTTTAAACCCATGGAGCATGATGAATATGGAAGGTCATGCACATTAGGGTTTGCATGGTGTAACCCTAATTAAGCCACACTATATAAGAAGCCCCTAGCTCATGAAATCAGTTACACACATGTGTTCTTTGGAAGAGCTAGCCGAATTTGTGTGCAAGACACCTTCTCTCAAGTTATCCTTTGTCTTAGGTGTGTTGTGATTCCATTTGAGGCATTCATACTATTGGTTCTAAGTTCTTAAAGGCCAAAACTACAAGCTACAACAAAGAGGTAATTCTAGAACTCTTTTTATGATGTTTATGCTATTTGTAGGCTTAAAGCTTTGGAAACAATATTGGATGTATAATTAGAGAAAACATAGATCCAAAGCTTTTAGGGTTGCATGTACACCATAGGAGTGTTAGAATGCTCAAAACCCAACACCATATACACTAACCATAAGAGCTTGAGGCATATCATGGATCAGCCGAACCTAAACATGAGGCAGCACAGGTGGCTGGACGTAGTCAAGGATTATTTCTGCAAGATCCTTTACCATCCTGGTAAAGCGAACGTGGTGGCAGACGCCCTGAGCTGCAAGTCAGCTGGATCTTCAGTTACGGCGTCGTGTATGAGGATATCGGTGGATTCTCCACTTGTGGGCTTGATTAGGGAAGCTCAGGCTGAGGGTGTATGACAGGAGAACTAGAAGTTTGAGAGGATTAGAGGCGAGATCACCCGATTTGTGCAGGATAGTTGTGGGTTGTTGACCCGTTGCGGTCGGGTGTGGGTTTCGATGTCTGGTGGGGTCAGACAGATTGTACTGGAGGAGGCTCATAAGTCTCGTTTCTCTATTCACCCGGGGGCCACCAAGATGTATTGGGATCTGAGTTTAAGTTACTGGTGGTCGTGCATGAAGAGAGAGATCGCTTGGTACGTCGAGAGGTGTTTGACCTGCAGGATGGTCAAGGCCGAGCACCAGAGGCCGCATGGAAAGTTGCAGCCTCTGGAGGTTTCCATGTGGAAATGGGAACAGATCACGATGGACTTTATCACCATGTTGCCGAGGACGGCGAAGGGATATGATGCTATATGGGTCGTCGTGGATCGATTGACCAAGAGTGCCCATTTCCTGGCCATTCGGGAGAGTTCATCGGCCGAAAAGTTGGCCGATGTATATACTCGCGAGATCGTTGCTCGTCATGGGGTGCCAGTCTCTATTGTCTCAGACCGTGATGTTCGATCCACCTCCTGTTTCCGCATAAGTTCCATGAGGAACTGGGCACGAGACTGCATTTTAGCACCGCTTACCATCCACAGACAGACGACCAGAGCGAGCAGACCATTCAGACCCTCAAGGATATTTTGAGGGCCGACGTTTTTGATTTTGGTGGGAGCTTGGAATCCTACCTACCTCTTGCAGAGTTCTCCTACAACAACAACTTTCATTCCAGCATTGGTTCTCTACCTTTTGAGATATTGTATGGGTGGAGATGTCGTACCCCCGTCAGTTGGGGCGAGGTTGGTCACACGGTGATGGGTCGGACCGAGGTGGTCCTGCAGACTACCGATATGATACAACAGATCAGGCACGGTTGCAGACTGCTCAGAGTCGGCAGAAGAGTTACGCCGACCGGTGCCGATCCGAATTGGAGTTTCAGGTCGACGATATGGTGTTGTTGAAGGTCTCACCCTGGAAGGGTGTGATCCGCTTCAGGAAGAGGGGAAAGTTGGGTTCCCGATATATCGGGCCATTTTGGATTATTTCCAGGGTTGGCAAGGTTGCGTACAGGTTGGACCTCCCTGAGGAGCTCAAATCAGATCCATAGCACTTTCCATGTATCGCAGCTACGAAAGTGCGTATTGGATGAGGATGCGGTCGTGTCATTGGATGACATTCAGGTGGACGAGCGCCTAAACTATGTCGAGAGTGTTGGGTTTTAGTATACTACAACATCCTATGGTGCACATACAACCCTAAATGCTTTGGATCTATGTTTTCTCTAATTATACATGCAATATTGTTTCCAAAGCATGAAGCCTACAACTAGCATACAATTGACATAAACAATATAGAATTGAGTTATAGAATTACCTCTTTGTTGTAGCTTGTAGTTTTGGCCTTTAAGAACTTAACACCTCAAATGTGATGCCTCAAATGTTTCACAAACACCATGAACAAAGGAGGACTTGAGAGATAGGCTACTTAGCACACAAAATCGTTTATTACTCTTCTTAGAATGCATGGGGCCGATTTTGGTGACTATGGGTTCCTTTTATAGTGTGGCAAAGTCTAGGGTTACATCCATGCAAATCCTAATTCACATGACCCTTCATATTACTTAGGCTCCATGGGTTAAACCTCCATGGACTATCATATTGGTTTAGCCCATCCTAAATAACCATGGATCATTGGCCCACACTATAAGAATCATTGATTTATTTAATCAATCCCCATATATTTAATTAGTCTCTTTTGATCACTAAATTAATTCCAAATTAATTCTTGATCAATACTAATTAAATAATGTGATTTCATATTAATATATTAGAACTTATAATATATTAATAAATCACAAATAACCTCTTCTCAAAAGTCCATCCTATCAAATTGCTCTGGTGAAGGCAACCCAAATGGACCATGCTACTCTCGGGTCAAGCACATACCAATTATAGTTATGGGCTTAGACACCTAATCCAACAGTCTCCCACTTGGATAAGTCTAATAACTATTATTGCAAGTACGACTCCACAACCCGACTAGCAACCGTAGCTCTTAAAAGCCGCTGTCGAACTCTGACCTAGTCAATGACGCGTCCATTAGATAAAGGATCGTATATTCCTCCATTCTACAAGATATCGTATGAACTGAGACATGGATTATAATCTTTCTCTCTGTCCATCTGTTGTTTCCCGATTTCCAATTTATGACAACTGACTAATTGAACAAATCAAATCAGTCCAGGCTTGGCCAAGCGCTTAGGGTGTCATCACTAAATCATCGAGGGGCCCATAGATATCGCTTTTATCCCTCTAAGGGTAAAATGAATGGATAAACTTCGACTCATATGCTTGCTATATTTACTCATCAAATCACAGACAACAATGCGTTTTAAAACACCAAGTTATTGGTGCGTTTATGCATCATCAATGTGCAACCGATTTGTAAGCTACAACTCACACGTCTCTATTTTATGAATATAAGATATTATCGTCTCACAATCACTCGTGATAAAATCCATGAAGTGATTCAGATGAGCGTGGGTTTAATCCAATACTCGAATCTTATTCCAGGAGTACTCATGAACACTGCAGCAAACTCGTGCTATGTCTAAAACACCTAGACAATCTACAGTCAGATTCATGACAGTCTTGCTTCAATACCTACTTCCAAAGTATGATCGACTGTGGATAGTTTGAATAACCTAGTTATTCGAGAAGTCAAAACATGCAAAGTGAAACACAAGAATAATTGAATCCAATATGGTCTCAAAACTTATGAATATAAATAAAACACCTTTTATTTAATCACCACATTGATTACTCATTATTCATTGTATAATGTTTCGATTAATCAACTTAATACTTGAATTAAAAAAATAGTTATGCCATGCTCCAAGCATGCACAATATGTTTACCTATGGTCCTCTCTTTGTAAAATAGATCAATGGACAACATTTCAATGATGCTCATTTCACAATTCCAAATCCTTATCGTAAATGTAAGAATACCAAATTCTTGCCATTTACTATAATCTGTTGGATTCGAAACTCAAATGCAATAATCCTTTTGTAATGTCAATGCACAAAGGTCACAAAGACTATGCCAATGATATTACAAAGTATTCCTTTTGGACATTGGTTACTGGACCAGTTCCATGGAAGCGAAGTCTCATATTCAAAGTACATTCCTTTGAACATCCTTCTTGCATTAAGGTTTCTAATCTTACACAGATTTTATGATCAACTTCCACTTATGGAACATTTCCATAATCCCATTTTGACTATCACTTCTGAACACGAGTTACCTCTTCTTAGAGTATGTCAACATGGTCCTTCTAAAATTTACACTATACTTCCAACTGTCCATGAGCAACCAATCTTTGGTAAACCTCAGATTGTCCTCGACAATTGCTTAACCATTTTAGTCATATCTCGTTCTAGTCCCTTTTCCCTCTTAATGCCCTAGGCATATGGAAAATTAGAACAGATTAATATTATAGCATATGTAATCGATCCTATATCTGAAGCATATGGAATACGATTCTCACATAAACATATGATACTTTACCAGTCTTTCGCTATAATATTTCCACATATAGAATTTCCTTATGTTGAATCATTTCGACATAACACTCACATATGTCCATGACTAAATTCGATTAAAATCTGAATATAAGCTTTTAGATTCGAAATGAAGTATGAATTCCTCTCCCTTATTTATAGCAAAACAACTTTTCAAACCCTGCAACTTTTCGAATTGAAACTTTTGTTTTCTATAATTAACATTCCTAACTCACAACACTTACCATAATAATTATGCTCCCACTTGCATAATAATTATTATCTTACTAGCATAACACTTATGCTCCCACTAGCTTTGACATGTACCCAGAAATCAGCTGGACTTCTAGAAATCAATACTTGTTGACTTTCTTACCAAAGTTCAGATTTCTGATACGAGATGCTTCGATGAGACTTTATCTAGGCTTCTCAAACTCATACACCTTTCCTTAGATTGCTCACATGTGTGTCTAAACAATTTTAGAACTTACAACAATAAGTCTGAAATGTTTAGACCTTTTGCCATTTCTCACAATTCGAACTATAAAGAGGGATGTCGTAATCATAATCGAATTTGAGAATGCAAATATCACAATTGCTAACTATTTAAAATCTACTTAATGAAAGCGTTTCCTCACAATCATTTTCATGAATTGGAGAGAAACCTTATGACACTTAGATTTTATGGTGTATGTGTTCCTATCCATGTGAATTTGTCATATGCATAATCACAAGACAAGGTTAGTGACAAATCCAAACTCATATGGACTGAACTTGTTCAATCTTAATTTCTTGCCACCTGGCAGCACAAGTGACTACCATTGCTTCCAAGTTGTTATGCAAACAGTTGAGAATTCATAGAACTCACATGCATAGCTTGATGGGTTTTGAGCATTCTAACACTCCTAAGTGTACATGCAACCCTAAATACCTTGGATCTATGTTTTCTCTATTATACATGCAATTATGAACTTTCCAAGGTATTACCCTATCTAGCATACAATACTTGATACTTGGGTAATCAAATGGATAGAATACATACCTTTGTTTGATGTAGCTTGTCTCCATGAAGCTTGAGTGCCTAGTGCCCCAAGTGTGACACCTCAAATGGTTCACACAACACCAAATGCATATGGAATGACTTGAGAGAAATGGAACACTCCTTGAAATCGTCTAGCCCTCATATTCACACATTAGTGCACGATTTCTTGAGCCATGGGATTCTTTTATATGATGGCTATTAGGGTTACACCATGTAACTCATAACTTTACCCATTCCTTATGCTCCATGGGTTTTAACCTCCATGGAGTATCCATGGGTCACCCCATGGACTTAGTCCAACATAAGGAATCTTGGATCACAAGCCCACATATATAAGAATGAATGATTTACACAATCAACCCATATATTTAATTAGTCTCCTTTTGATCACTTAATTAATTCCAAATTAATTCTTGATCAATACTAATTAAATAACCTTATTAATATATTAGAACTTATAATATATTAACCAACCTTAAGTGTTATTTCTCTCATTATAGTCTATCCAAATGCATGATGCCATGCAACCCAAATGGACCATGCCGGGTCGGGTCAAGTCTTACCAATTATAGTTATGGACTTAGACATTAATCCAACAGTCTCCCACTTGGATAAGTCTAAAACTATTATTGCGTATGACTTCAGGAACCGATCAGCAATCGTAGCTCTCAAAAGCTTCTGTCGAACTCTGACCTTGTCGATGAACTCTGACCTTTGTCAATGACTTGTCCATTAGATAAGGGATCATATATTCCTCGATTCTAGATATCATATGGACTGAGACATGGATTATCAATCATTCTCTCTGTCCATTTGTTGTTTCCCGATTTCCGATTCATGATGACTGACTGATTGAACAAATCAAATCAGTCCTGGCTTGGCCAAGCACTCACATGTATCATCTTTAAATCATCGAGGGGCCCACATATATCGCTTTTATCCCGAAGGTAAAAGGAATGGATAAACTTCGACTCATATGGCTTGTTCTACTACTTGTTGAATCATACACAAAGGCACATTTTATAACATCGAGTTACCGAATGCGTTTTCGTGCAATCAATGTACAACCAACTCATAGTAACAACTCATATCTCTAGGTTTGAAGAATATAAGATATTATCGTCTCATGATCACTCGTGATAAAATCCATGAAGTGATTCAAATGAGCGCGGGTTGAATCCAATACTCATAACTTATGAGCACTCATGAGTGTTGTAGCACCACTTTGTCCACCAACTTGGACCTCTACAAACCAACCCATGACAATCTTGATTCATATCTACTTCCAACATATGACCGACTGTGGATGGTTTGAATAACTTAATCATTCAGGAAGAGCGACTTAGTTATTCTGGAAGTCAAAACATGCAAAGTGAAACACAAGAATAAATGAATCAAATATGGTATCAAACCCTATGAATATAAATAAACACTTTTATTTATCACCATACTTATTACTCATTATTCATTGTTTCGGTTTTATCAACTTTATACTTGAATTAAAAACACTAGTTGTCCCATGCTCCAAGCATGCACACTATGTTTTTCTTAAACAATAGCTTTGCCATACACCAAGTATGCACTCTATGTTTGTCTATGATCCTTACTTTGTGAAATAAACCAATTGAACATAATTTCAATGATTCTAATTTCACACTCCCAAATCCTTATCGAAAAATGTGAGAATTTCAAATTCCTATCATTTATCGAAATCTGTTTAGATTTTAAACTTATATGCACTGACCCTCCTGTAATGAATATGTACAAAGTCACAAAGACTTGTCAACAATCATTATAAGGTATTCCAATGGAGATCAACTCCATGGAAACTAAGTCTCATATTCAAAGTACATTGCTTTGGACATGCTTCTTGCATTAAGTTTTCTAATCTTACACAGATAACTTCCACCTATGGAGACAACTCCATATTCTCATTTTGACTATCACTTCTGAATAAGAGATGCCTCTTTTCAGAATATGTCAATATGGTCCTTCCAAAATTAGCACTATACTTCCAACTGTCCCTGAGCAACCAATCTTTGGTAAACCTCAAATTGTCCTCGACAATTGCTTAATCATTTTAGTCATATCCAATTCTAGACCTTTTCCCTTCTTAATGCCTCTGGGCATTTGGAAAAATTTAGAAATGACAAATATTATAGCACATGCAATCGATCCTGTACCCAAAGCAAATGGTACACGATTCATGATGTCTCACATAAAGACATGATTCTAGACCAGTCTTTTGCTACAATATTTTTATTTGCCATGTTTTCAAAATTTGACTATGAAGAGGGATGCCGTAATCATAATCGAATTTTGAGAACGCAATATATAGAATTTCCTTAAGTTGAACCAATCCAACATGAAATTCATATATATATTCTTGACTAAAGATGATTAAGGTCTCAATCTAAGCCTTTAGAACTGAAATGAAGTATATCCTCTCCCTTAATTATAGCAAAACAACTTTTTCAATCCCTGCAGCCTCACGAATTGAAACTTTTGTTTTCTATAATTAACATTGCTAACTTGCAACACTAACAATAATTATCATGCTCCCACTAACATGATGATTATTAGCATAACACTTATGCTCCCACTAGCTTTGACATGTACTCAGAAATCAGCTGGACTTCTAGAAATCAATACTTTATTGACTTCCTTACCAAAGTTCAGATTTCTGATACGAGATGCTTTGATAAAACTTTATCAAAATCATACACCTTTCCTTAGATAGCATGCATGTGTGTCTAAACAATTTCAGAACTATGAAAAGGGATGCCGTAATCATAGTCTCAATTGTTTAGACCTTTTGCCATCTGCTTCAAATCTACTTGGTGGAAGTGTTTCCTCACCATCATTTTCATGAATCGGAGAGAAACCTTATGACCCTTAGATTTTATGGTGTATGTGTTCTTATCCATGTGAATCGTCAAAACCATAGTCACAAGACAAGGATAATGACAAATCCAAACTCATATGGACTGAACTTATGCAATCTTAACGTCTTGCCACCTGGCAGTACAGGGCCTGCCATTGCTTCCAAGTTGTTATGCAACCAATTGAGAACTTTCAGAACTCCTATGCAAAGCCAACTTTAACTGGAATGGGCACAGAATATGTCAACATGATAGGTTATAAACCTCAAGTCGTGTGCTAGTGAAGAACCTCAGGTTTTATTCTTGATTAGTTCTTGAAATTCCTTTTAGGATCTTTAAGACTCCCACTGTCCTCTTGACATATAAGACTATCTTGCCAAATATCCAAGAGATAGTGCGGATTCTTTATCAAGACAAACACTTCACACAATTGGCCTTAGTTGGTCTTTGTTTAATCCAAAACATCACAACTTACCAACTTCAAATGTACAAGAGTAGGACACTTTTACTCTTACATTTGACAAGTGTTATAAACCTTTCTTTAAGATATGCCACTCAACTTATAGTCTTGGAGTATGACTCTAAGACTTGTTTTGAAACGAAGTATGACTCATCTTCTTGATTTAACCATTTCAACAAATCATGACTCCTCTTCTTAGTCATAAGAATGCACTAAGATGTCCTTAGAAGATCAATTGTGATGTGGTTCTTTAATCATTAATATGATCACAAAACATGATACTAAAGTACTCTCCCATCTTTTCAGATTTGAGAAAACTTTTATCTGTCTGCCTAATTTGATTCTTCTCATTCGTTCCGCCATACATTGAGACTTTTCCAATGTTTCAGAATTATACTTAAACTTGTAAGTATAACCATATTTACTAAACTTTAGTAAATCAAATAGTCTTAACGAGCTTTGTGGTGGACATGACCAGTGCACAAGAATGTATACTCGATCCCTTTAGTCCTTCACTTGACTCACACATCCATGTGAACAAGTAATTAGTCTTGATTTTCCAATGCTTGAAAGTTCTCATTCATCATACTATTCAACTTGCATGATTCCAAGTTTCGGTCCAATTGAAACTTGGGCGATGAGGAACTTTTCTGATTTGGTAAATTTAGACACTACCACAAATGAAAGAATCAAATCCATTTTCCAATATTGCTGTCAGTGGAATCATATAAGCAACAATTTTCCACAAATGCCATCGTAAGGATACTTCAAATAAATAAAATTAAACAATTTTCTTTTATTTTAAAACTTTGCGGAAAAACTTATCCTTACAATCCACATGGAAAATTGTTGTTATCTATTCCTTGCTCAAAATTCTGATGCGATCGAAATCCACCTTCGCGATCAGAATCAACATATACTTCCTTTAAGATTTCTCTCTATTCTTTGATTCTTAAAACATCAACATGTGACCCAGTCACATCATGTAATGAGGATCTCGGAATAGAACTTAACAGAGTTAGATAATGGGCTCTACCTGATGTAGAGTCAAACTTATTGACTTTAACATCCTTAGGTAAATTTGGCAGCTTTGCAATCAACGCCCCTTCCTTTGGAAAAATAAACATATGGACCCTTTGGTAATGGGACTATCTCAGACTTAGCCTTTCTCTTTACCATTTGGTCAACCGGGTTGACTATGGCCAATCCCTTTCCATTGGGAAAAGAATGCTTTTTCTGGATTTCCAGTGTCACCATTGTCATTGTCCATAAAGTTTTTGGGAAGTTGATCTTCTAATCAAATTTGCTTTACTATCGTTCCAAATCATTGCTGATTCAACAGCACCAAGCAAATAGATATGATCATTAAGGTTCATGTCATAGTCTGTTTCATAGTAGTCCCAAAGGAACTCACTATGTGACTTAGAAAGTGATTGAACATCCAACTTTCTCAAGACTTTGACACCCAACTCTCCCAGCTTGTCAATATGTGACTTCATCTCTAAGATGTGATCACACATAGACCTTGCTTTCCATTAGGGCTTGAGTGACCTTGAACTTGTGGGTTAGGGAGAATAATTGGAGGAGGTGGAGGAAGTAAAGTTCCAAGAGATTTGGGAAGATCATAGATGTCTGAACTAGACATCTTTTGGGAGAGATTCAAGATAGTTGATCTAAAGTCCTTAATATAACACCCAATATGAAATATTAAGGCTAGGATCCAACAACCTATTTATAACTGGAAGAGGGATGCTGTAATCCGAGTTATAAAATAGTTGAAGGTAGGTAAATGACGATTTACCAATTTCCACCATGAAAAACGAAATAATGTAATTAGGTTTTTAATTGGATTTGAAACTCCTAGATCTTTTGAGATTCATTGAACTTTTCAATGGCATGTTTCAATCTCAAGTGTGCCCTTCAGGTTTTGTGACTGGGATGCCGAGGATCACAAAACAAGGTGTGAAGTAACCATGCAAATATACTTGGTACCCTTAATATTTACCCCTCAATCGATGTGCCGGTTAACCACACGAGCTCCACCGATACTATGATAAATATTAAGTTACCCTTTGCCTACTTTGTTAAATCCAGGTAAGTGTGCCGGTTAACCACACACGCTCCACTAACGGTTTAAACAAAGTGCAAAGTGTAATTTCATGGATTAGCACCTTATTCACATTTTCCTAAGTAACTAAGATTGGGAATTTATAAGTGTTTAGTTACTTAGTATTTATCATTAATACTTTTAATGAAGGGAGAATTATAGTCCTTGTCCTACCCGTTCGGCTAACGACCCTCCACCAGTCAAGGAAGCGGTGGGTGAGAGTGGACACCCATTAAACTGCCATTTTATAGGCAGTAACCTTATACCCCCCTTATAGACCGGCTTCGTGAATGAGGCCTACTAACGGTAAGACTGACTTGCTCTTATACATATATTTATTATTAACTTATAATACTATAAAGTATAAGGGTTGAATTTTAACTTTTAAAATTCTAAGGGCTAACTTGGAATTAAAGTATTCATGGGGAAAACTTTACAAATTCCAAAACTTGAGGGCAAGTTTTGAAAATATTCAAAACTAATTAATTCCATAACTTATGTGTTTAAAGTAGTTTTAATTAAAAAAAAATCTTCAAGTTCCATAACTTGAGGACAAGTTATGGAAGACTTTAAACTAATAAAAGAATGTAACTTTTCTTTATTTTTGTAACTTATGGAACTAATTAAGGTTACACATTTTATCATTTAAGGAAGTGACTCTTGAACCTCCATAACTTGAGGACAAGTTATGGAGTCATAAAACCATTTAATGAGGACAAGACTCTTCATTTTTGTAACCATTGCCAACTTTTTATGAGTTTTATGAAACTTAAATGTGACTTTTCATATAACTTGAGGACAAGTTACAAAAACACACTTTAGAATCAACTCTTAGATTAAAATGGATTGAAAACACATAATCAATTAACTTTTCTATTAATCTAATAAACTCATATGAACAAAGATAATTCACATCAATTTTTTTTCAAGTAATTAACATAACTTTTAAACTAATACAAAACATGAATCTATTGACAATTATCTTTGAAATTGGATTAACATGAACATTACCACATCAAAAACAAGTTTATAAGTCCAAAAACATCTAAGGGTAATGTTCCTAGTCCATTTCTAGCCAAAACAGTCGAATATATGTTGTCAGGGGTTCCAAAATTCGATTTTTCAGCTAATTTTGCAAGTATAACAAGAAAACAAACCTGGCTCTGATACCACTGATGGGTTTTGAGCATTCTAACACTCCTAAGTGTACATGCAACCCTAAATACCTTGGATCTATGTTTTCTCTATTATACATGCAATTATGAACTTTCCAAGGTATTACCCTATCTAGCATACAATACTTGATACTTGGGTAATCAAATGGATAGAATACATACCTTTGTTTGATGTAGCTTGTCTCCATGAAGCTTGAGTGCCTAGTGCCCCAAGTGTGACACCTCAAATGGTTCACACAACACCAAATGCACATGGAATGACTTGAGAGAAATGGAACACTCCTTGAAATCGTCTAGCCCTCATATTCACACATTAGTGCACGATTTCTTGAGCCATGGGATTCTTTTATATGGTGGCTATTAGGGTTACACCATGTAACTCATAACTTTACCTATTCCTTATGCTCCATGGATTTTAACCTCCATGGAGTATCCATGGGTCACCCCATGGACTTAGTCCAACATAAGGAATCTTGGATCACAAGCCCACATATATAAGAATGAATGATTTACACAATCAACCCATATATTTAATTAGTCTCCTTTTGATCACTTAATTAATTCCAAATTAATTCTTGATCAATACTAATTAAATAACCTTATTAATATATTAGAACTTATAATATATTAACCAACCTTAAGTGTTATTTCTCTCATTATAGTCTATCCAAATGCATGATGCCATGCAACCCAAATGGACCATGCCGGGTCGGGTCAAGTCTTACCAATTATAGTTATGGACTTAGACATTAATCCAACATAGTCAACTTTAAATGGAATGGGCACAGAAACAAGAATATGTCAACACGATAGGTTACAAACCTCAAGTCGTGTGCTAGTGATTAACAATAGGTTTACTCTTGATTAGTTCTTGAAGCTATTCAAGATCCTTAAGACTCCTACTGACCTCTTGACATATAAGATTCACTTTGTCAAGTAACATTACTTGACAAACAAATTTTCAAGAGTTAGTGCAGTTTCTTATCAAGACAAACACTTCACACAATTGGTCTTAGTTGGTCTTTGGCTTATCCAAAATATCACAACTTACCAATTTCAAATGTACAAGAGTAAGAAACATTTTACTCTACATTTGATGAGTGTTATAAACCTTTCTTATGATCATGTCACTCAAGTTACAAGCTTAGAGTATGACTCTAAGACCTGATTTTGGAACGAAGTATGATTTATCTTCATGATTTAACCATTTCAACAATTCACGATTCCTCTTCTTAGCCATACAAATGCACTAAGATGTCCTTAGAGGATCAATTGTGATATGGTTTCATAATCACTAAGATGATCATAAAACATGATACTAAAGTACTCTGCCTTCTTCTCAGATTGGAGAAACTTTTATCTTTCTGCCTACTTTGATTCTTCTTAATCGTTCTGCCATACATTGAAACTTTTCCAATGATTCAGAATTACACTTAATTTTGTAAGCATAACCATATTTACTAAACTTTAGTAAATCATAACGAATAGTCTTATCGTTCTTTGTGGTGGACCTGATCAGCGCACATCCAAGTGTACCCGATCCCCTAGTCCTTCACTTGACTCACATATACATGTGAATAAGGAATTAGTCTTAATTTCCCAAAGATGAAGTTCTCATTCATCACACAATACAAGTTGCATGATTCCAAGTTTCTATCCAACTGAAACTTGGGCGATGAGAATCTTTCCTTATTTGGTAAATCTTGAGAGTACCACAAACGAAAGAATCAAATCCATTTTCCAATATTGCTATCAATGGAAACACATAAACAACAATTTTCATAAATGCCATTGCAAGGAATCTTAAAATAAGATAAAATCAAAATTTATTTATTAAAATTGCAGAAAATTTTTCCTTACAATGCAAATACATATGAAAACTATGTTGTTATCTATTCCTAAGCAATCTATCATAACTCTTAAGCAGCAGCTCAAAATTCTGATCGTCGAACCATGCAATCTAAATCCATCTCTTCACGATCAGAATCAGCTTACTCTTGCTTTAAGTTTCCTTTCTTTTCTTCGTCCTACAAAACATCAAAATGTAATTACATTACATCATGTATTAAGAATCTCCAAATAGGAACTTAATAGAGTTAGATAGTGGACTTACCTGAAGTAGAGTCAAACTTTTTGACTTTAACATCCTTGCGATCTTTCAGGTAAATATGGCAGCTTCGCAACCAATGCCCCTTCTTTGGCAACAGAAACATATGGACTCTTTGGGAATGGTACATGTGACTATCTCAAACTTAGCCTTTCCTTTTACCATTTGATCAAATGACTTGACCATGGCCGATTCCTTTCCATTGGGAAGAGAAAGCTTTTATGGACTTCCAATGTTGCCATTGTCAATGTCCATGGAAGTTTGGGAAATAGATCTTCCAATCAAATTTGCATTATCGGTGTTCCAAATCATTCTTGATTCAGCAGCAACAAGCAAATATGTTAGATCAATAAGGGTCATGTAGTGATCTACCATATAGTAGTCCTTAAAGAACCCGCTATATGACTTAGGAAGTGATTGAAGAACCAAGTCAATAGCCAATTTGCTTGAAACAACGACACCCAACATTCCCAGCCTGTTAATGTGTGACTTCATTTCCAAGGCATGTGCACACACAGACCTTCCATCTTTGTGTTTTTTTAGCCAATAGGGCTTGAGTGACCTTGAACTTTTCAAGTCTTTGAACTTGTGGGTTAAGGAGAATTATTGGAGGAGGTGGAGGAAGTGAAGTTTGATTTCGAGTCCTATTAATCCACGAGAAAGGGGTTAATCTTTCACCTTGATCGCTATGTGGGATATCATCTTCATTAGGAAAGCTTTTTCCAAAAGGATAAGGAAGACCATAGTTGTCAGAACTAGACATTTATAGGGAGAAATTCAAGTGAGTTGATTTAAGTCCTTAATATAACACCCAAATGAAATATTAAGGCTAGGACCCAACACAATAATTTACAATTCGGAAGAGAGATGCCGTAATCCAATTGTAAACTATTTGAAGGTAGGTAAATGACGATTTACCAATTTCCACCATGAAAGACGAAATTGATTATTATGTTTTAAATGAATTGAAATTCCTAGATTCTTTTGAGATTCATTGAACTTTTCAATGGCATGTATAATCTCAATTATGCCCTTCAAGTTTGTGACTGGGATATCGAGGATCACAAACAAGGTGTGAATAACCATGCAAATTAGTTTGGTACTCTCGATGTCATTTATCACCTAATCAATGTGCCGGTTAACCACACACGCTCCATTGATCTATGACAAACATCGAGCTACCCTTTGCCACACACTGTTAGTCCGTGTTTTAGTGTGCCAGTTAACCACACACGCTCCATTGGTCTATGACAAACATCGAGCTACCCTTTGCCACACACCGTCAGTCCGTGTTTTAGTGTGTCGGTTAACCACACACGCTCCGATAACGAATTAACAAGGTGCAAAGTGCAATTTCATGGGTTAGCACCAAATTCACATTTTTCCTAAATAACTAAGATTGGGAATTTATAAGTGTTTAGTTACTTGGTATTTTCATTATACTTTTAATGAGAATTAATGTCCTATCCTACCCGTTCGGCTAACGACCCTCCACTAGTCAAGGAAGCGGTGGGTGAGAGTGGACACCCATTAAACCACTATTTTATAGGCAGTAACCTTATACCCCCTTATAGACCGGCTTCGTGAATGAGGCCTACTAACGGTAACACTGACTCTTTAACTTATACATATATAATTATTAAACTTTTAATTTTATATAGTATAAGGGTGTGTTTTAAAATTTTAAAATACTAGATGGTTTAATCCATTAATAAATTATACTCTTAATTTAATTAAACTTAAACAATGTCATTATGGAATTATTAATTCTCTTTTAATTAAAACTTTAATTAATTTAATAAAGTCCATAAGGTGCAATTTGAACTACTCAAATACTTCAAGGTTCTAAATATAAAAATTCAAAATTAAAAACTATTTAATTAATTTTTTAATTTATGAACCCAAGAGTTAACACCTTTTTAATTACAAGAGTTTCTTAATTTGAGACTTTTCAAATACCAAAACTTGAGGGCAAGTTTTGTAACTCTTGAAAAAGCTTTGATTTTCATAACTTATGAGTTTAATGTGGTTTTTATGGAAAAAAATTTCATGTTCCATAACTTGAGGACATGTTATGGAGGGCTTTAAAGAACATTTAGATCAATATTTTAACAAATAATTTTTTTTTATCTATGATCTAGTTAAACTCATAAGTCAAGACAATTCATATCAACAATTTACAAGAAATTAGCCTTTCATATAAACTAATACAAATCTTGAAATTTTGACAATTATCTTTTGATTGGATGAGTATAATCATTACCATACCAACAAAATCAAATTTTATGAACTAAAACATTTTGTGGTAATGATCCTAATCCAAAACAGGCCAAAAAAACCCGAAAAACTGCTGTCTGATCATCCAACTCGTCGAGCCCAACTATGGACTCGTCGAGTTCAAGGCAAAATTCATCCTACTCGTCGAGTCCAAGCATGCACTCGTCGAGTAGGTGCTGTCAGAACAATTTTTCAGCTTTGAAAAATAAGCCATGCATCAAATATAATAGAAAACAATCATAGACTCTGATACCACTGTTGAGTTTTAGTATACTACAACATCCTATGGTGCACATACAACCCTAAATGCTTTGGATCTATGACATTCAATATTGTTTCCAAAGCATGAAGCCTGCAACTAGCATACAAGTGACATAAACAACATAGAATGTAGTTATAGAATTACCTCTTTGTTGTAGCTTGTAGTTTTGGCCTTTAAGAACTTAGCACCTCAAATGTGATGCCTCAAATGGTTCACAAACACCATGAACAAAGGAGGACTTGAGAGAGAGGCTACTTAGCACACAAAATTGTTTATCACTCTTCTTAGAATGCATGGGGCTGGTTTTGGTGACTATGGGTTCCTTTTATAGTGTGGACAAGTCTAGGGTTACATCCATGCAAACCCTAATTCACATGACCCTTCATATTACTTAGGCTCCATGGGTTAAACCTCCATGGACTATCATATTGGTTTAGCCCATCCTAAATAACCATGGATCATTGGCCCACACTATAAGAATCATTGATTTATTTAATCAGTCCCCGTATATTTAATTAGTCTCTTTTGATCACTAAATTAATTCCAAATTAATTCTTGATCAATACTAATTAAATAATATGATTTCATATTAATATATTAGAACTTATAATATATTAATAAATCACAAATAACCTCTTCTCAAAAGTCCATCCTATCAAATTGCTCTGGTGAAGGCAACCCAAATAGACCATGCTACTCTCGGGTCAAGCACATACCAATTATAGTTATGGGCTTAGACACCTAATCCAACAGTCTCCCACTTGGATAAGTCTAATAACTATTATTGCAAGTACGACTCCACAACCCGACTAGCAATCGTAGCTCTTAAAAGCCGTTGTCGGACTCTTACCTAGTCAATGACGCGTCCATTAGATAAGGGATCATATATTCCTCCATTCTACAAGATATCGTATGAACTGAGACATGGATTATAATCATTCTCTCTGTCCATCTTTTGTTTCCCGATTTTCAATTTATGAGAACTGACTAATTGAACAAATCAAATCAGTCCAGGGGTTCCGATGCTATACTGGAGAGAAAGGTGAAGGTCTTGAGGAATAAGGAAGTACCTTTGGTGAAGATACAATGACATCATCGAAGGGGTTCCGAGTGGACCTGTGAGCCTGAGGCGGAGATGCGGGAGCATTATCCAGATCTGTTTGTTGTAGCAGACTTCGAGGACGAAGTCTAGCTTAAGTGAGGGAGATTTGTAACATCCAGGAATTGCAGGTATTTTTGAATCCTGCCTTCTATTATTATTTGTCATTTTTAGTCCTTGGGGATGGAATGGTGTAGCCATGAGATGCCCTAATGGCTAATATTCTAATTTTGGATCAGGAGGAGTATATGGGTACGCTGAGCATACTAGGCACGCCCTAGTACACTGGGCGCACTCACGTCAGGGGAAAACCCTAATATTTAGGGTTTTGGTGGTATATAAGTATCCTTATGAGCTCATAACCCTCTACCATTTCAGCCTCCATAGTTTTGAGTCGTTTTCCCCAAACCCTAACCTCTTTCTTGAGTGTATGAGCTAAAAGTGTGTGTTTTGTGTAGTTGAAGAAGAAGAAGTTGCATCAAGTTGTTGGAGAAGTGAAGCAAGCTTGAAGATCTGAGGTTATCTTGTCCTCTAGAAGCTCCAAGAGGTAAAAAAAAATTCTGCGTTTATGCTTATATGATGTAGATCTTGCCTTGATAGCTTTATGACACCTTTCTTGTCCCAAAAAGTCCTAATATTGTGCATGTTAGGTTTTGTACGTGTTAAGTTGTCCTTTCCGACCCTAGGAAGGGTTTTAAGTGATAAAAATGAGGTCCCAATAGCTTTAAGTGTTCCATGCAAGTGGTAGAAAGGTCTTATTGGATTAAGACCTTGCATTAAGGACTTTCTGGACATTCAAAGTCTTAAAGTTTGAGACTTTATGGCTCTAAGAAACATTTGGTCGATGGATATGCAATTTGGGCTTAAGTGCTTAAGCCATTAAGCACTTATTTGAGTTTTGAGAACAGCGAGGGTACGTCCCGTATAGAGAGCAGTATGCCTCGTGCATGCAGTCAACGTGCCCATTTTCCAGTCAACGCGAGGCTCACGTACGCCTCACGTAGCTTCGGAGTACGCCCATCGTACGCCCTCTGATGGGTTTTGGCGAGTTAGGCTTCGGATTTGGGCCACCTTTAGGCCAACTAACTTGGACTCTTATTGGGCTTTCTGAGTAGAAGTGTTTTGGGACAATTTTGGAAGTGGATATTAGGATGAGGCCCAATTAGTGAGTTGCCAATTTGGGAAATTAGGCCAATTATGGGCCTTGTATATTGGGCTTTTCGATTAAGGAATTGGAGTTGGGCCTTGGCCCAACTTAAGGAAATGATAGAATGGACTATTACCCTATGTTTGGGACCTTAGCCAAGATTGATATTCCAATTGTTGATTAGTGTTAGTTTATTGTGATAGTTTGGGATTTTCAGTGAGTCAGCAGTCAGAGGTTTTCAGTTCAGTTCGACATTGTGAGGTGAGTTCTTATCAGTATATCAACGGGGTCTAAGGCACCAAGGTTGGCCCTTTTTGGACTGTATCCTGGTTATAGGATGATACTATGTTTAATGATCTGTTAGATCTGTATCCTGGTATATAGGATGATGCTATGTTTAGTGATATGTTAGATCGGTATCCTAGTATATAGGTGGGTTGAGGCAGTCCTACTTTGTGCTCTAGGCCAACAGACCCAAGGCGGCTCGGATAGACTGAAGGCCCATCGGGGCATACCAGTCAGGCCGAAGGTCCAGAGAACGGTCCAAACAGACTAAAGGACTGGTAGGGCGGACCAGACATGCTGAAGGTTCTGAGAGTGGGCCAGATAGACTGAAGGTCCGGTGAGGGCGGTCTAGTCATACTGAAGACTCTGTATGTATGCTGTTTGTTATGATATTGTTCTGGTTTGTATGGCGTTGGTATTTTTGGGGAACTCACTAAGCTTTTGACTTACAATTGTGGATTTTTTCAGGTAAATCGGATGATCGTGGGAAGGCGAATGCTTGATCGTGCACCTCCTCACATTTTATGACTTTGATTTCTGTGATCCTCTGATATGAAACTATTTTGAAAACATTTTGTAATAACTATGGCTTTTGGATGTTTGAAAAAGTTTTAAATTTTTATGAATTTTATGGATGTTACATAAGGAATTAATCTTTAACATCCCGAAATAAGGTACGTTTATCATTCTTGAATCTTTTCTTAAAGTGTCAAAATTAGTCCCTAAAAGAGAAAAGTTGGCAAGTTAGTAAGCGGGGCGTACGTATGAGTACGCGTAGCGTGTGACATCCCCAAATTCATGGTCATTTAAAAAAAATTATTTATGCTTATTTTAAAATAAGAGTATCATTTTTAAAGAATAATATTGCGGAATTTGTTCCCAAAAACATGATAATGTTATTATCAAAGCATTTCCGAAGAAATGTATTTTATATATATTAAAACATTGGGATGTCACCATTAATATAGAAACATAAGCATAACGAAATATTAAACTAGTGGCCTAATACTCCTTGAATCTTTCATCAGAATGTATCTTTAATATCGCTACATGTGATACAATAAACTGAGTGGGTCAGGTTGGGAAACCTGGTGAGTACATAGGGATTTCAATCCCACAATGTTATATCATATATATTTTAGAACTCACAATATATACAATTTCACCTCATATAAGCAATTTTATCCCACCCCCGTCGATCCTCACAATGATACGAATCCATACTCTCGGATCTAAAATTAATGGCTTTATGTAATCCATACTCCCGGATCAGGTATGTCAAATCCATGATCTCGGATCAATGACACATGACTATGCCCAATCCATACTCTCGGACTAGGGACGAATGACTATGTCTAATCCATGCTCTCGGATCAATGACATATGACTATGTCCAATCCATACTCTCGGACTAGGGACGAATGACTATGTCTAATCCATGCTCTTGGATTAATGACAAATTTTAAAGTTCGACCCTCCGTGTATATCTCACCCGTACTCATAAGGAGATACTACCCGATATTCATCTAAAATAATTTAGGTTTATTTTGTATCATGAATTATCATATATTATCAGATATGCTCTTAACACGTATTTTAGGCAATAACAAATATTTCACACACAAACATATATTTAATAATTTAATCAATACTTGTATTAAAATCATGTGCATGAAAGGGTATGCACTCACTTGTTAAAGTGATGACTCGAAACTCGGGCAACGCTTCGCTTATAACAATTTTATTTTTCTTCGACGAAACCTAGTATCATTACCACTAGATTTTAGTCTAATATTTATTGCAACTAATTATTAGTCTAGATATACGAGCGATATTGTTTTATAAGTGTTAAACAATATTTTTCAACTACTATGTACAGATAGGGGCCATACATGAAACACCGGAGGGCAGGACCATTTTGACATTTAAGTTGTTCTGAAATCTAACAACCCTATACGACCTTTCAAACCAGATTCCCCGTACCGCGATTAGTTAAAAGATATTTTAATAACACTTTATATTTTTTAATACGTAGCCCATATATTGTTTATAGGTTCATAATAACGATAATGAACTTAAACATAAGCTATACTTAAACACGGTAAGCATAACTCTACTTACAGGTGGTTTAATGAGAAACTGAACTATGCGCGGGCAGAACTTTGTCACTGAATCTTTCTAAAAAGATTTTTGTAGCGCTTCAACGCTCACCTTACTATACTAAAACTACAGAAAGAAAAGTCGAATCACGAGGGACCGAAATTCTCAGGGGATAAGAAGATAAAGACTCTTGAATCAAGAGAATGATGCAAGAAATATGAGAACCTAGAGCCTCTTATTTATAGTAATTGAATTTTCTAAAACGAACATCTATAGTTACTTATTGACCTTACAGTTATCTAAACGACTAAACACCCATTTATAATACTATTTTAAATAGATTTAACGATATTTGTACTAAACTAATATCGAAAGTACTCAACACTAGTCTTATAACGACCGCATCGTCGATACCTTTCTAATGATATATATATATATATATATATATATATATATATATATATATATATATATATATATATATATATATATATACGATTTATAGTTTATTTTAATACGTAAATATGCTATTATAAATTATAACTCGTTTATACGAACTCTGTTATTGACGTTCTTTATATCCACGTGCAGCTATCGACGAGATCTACAACTTTCGTTTAAACTCCGTCGGCTAATTTTGACTTTATTTTTCGCCCATATTTTTATAAAATTAAAGAGTAAATTACACAAATGGTCCCTATGGTTTAGGGTATTTTGCACATTTGGTCCCTAGCTTTTTTTTAACTCGGAAGATATCTACTGTTAGTTTTTGTTACACGCTTGGTCCCTGTCTTTCCTAAAAAGACTATTTTGTGATTGATTTTTTAATTTATTTAAATAAACACACCCCCAACCCCACCCCCTCACCTTACCTTACCTACCCCAGCATTTTTTCTATATTTAAATAATAATTTTTTTAGGTAAGACATGGACCAAGCGCGTAACAAAAAACAAACAGTAGGGACCAAGCGGGTAACAAAAACAAACAGTAGGGACCTTCCGAGTTAAAAAAAAAATAAGTTTGGGACCAAATGTGCAAAATACCCTAAACCATAGGGACCATTCATGTAATTTACTCAAATTTAAATAATTTTGCTAAAATCATAATTCTCTCGTACGAACTCCGTTTTAGCATTCTTTTTCTCAAAATTTTTATTTTAAAGAGTACTATGATTTTCTTTTTGGTTGCTTTAGCTAAAAGTCAACCATTCTCTTCGTAGTTTTTTACATCATACATTCGTTGTGCGCGGTTGACTTTTATATCTTATAAAAATCATATCTAATTCATACGGAGTCGGATTTCTACAAAATTTATATTTTTGGGATCGGAAAGATGTACTTTCTAAATATAATATATATATATATATATATATATATATGTTTTGGCAAACTTATTTTTATGATTTACGGACGATTCGATTGATTTTCATATTTTATTATATTATAATAGTCATGAAACACATAATAGTCACATAATTCTTCTTTATTAAATCAAATAGGTTACAATTGTTGACAATAACTATTACTATGATTAAGAATATTTATCCTAGATAATCTTATAAAAAATCATTTTTAACGCTTATTATATATTAATTGACTAGCCCGAATCTGCGAGTGTTACACAGCGTACTCATGCACTATGTAGAATCACGGAGGCCACCTAGTACGCTAGGCGTACTAGGCTTAGATGCAAAACCCTAATATTTCATTTAACCCTATATAAAGAACATTATGGTCTCATTTCTAGCCACCCTTATCAGCCTCCAATCCTCTCTAAAACCCTGATCTCGTGTCTTTTTGGCTCTTGTTGTTGAAGAAAGAGGTTAGAGAAGAAGAAGAAGGTGCCAACAAGATTAGGGATCCAGAAACCCCCACCTTTGTGCATCATTTTCAGGTATAAAGATTATACCTTGACTAGTGTTGTTCTAGATCTCTTTAGTTTAAGATTTATGAGCTTTAGTCCCGAAGCTTGGACCATTTTGAGTTTGGGACTCTACAGAGAGTTTATGCTGTCCTTTCATGCATATTAAGGCATCTAGATTGATAAAAATGCTTGCTTGATCTTTCCTTTCGACTTATGCATGAGTAAACTAGCTTGGAACGGATGAAATGATGTTTTAGACTCTCATAGCCATGCAAAGGCTTAAAGCCCATGACTTTACGGATTAAGAGATTCTAAATAAGTCAAATATATTGTAACGACCCAATTTTTTAAAGGAATTTTTCATTTTTAAATAGTCAAAAACATTTTCCATAAACCATAAAATCTCAAATACATTTTTTTTTCAAATTCATAACAATAACAATATTCTTCCAATCATCAAAGTGTCCCATAAAAACGCCTGAGAGAGAGTGCATGTCATGTCATCAAGCCTTGCCCTTGCCCTTAGGCTCAGATGTACCTGAAACAAATCCACAAACTGTAAGTTGATGCTTAGTGAGTTCCCTAGAGCATACCCCACACAATCCACATAATCACATAAACCATATTAGCTATAAAAGCTACAATAACCATATAAGCCATGCATATAACATACAGGGATGCCCTGGAAACCCTTCAGGGTCTTACTCCAGGTGCCATGGGAACCCCCACATGGTCTTAGCCCATTACCATAGAAACCAGACATACAAACATATCAGGATGCCCTAGAAACCCTCCAGGGTCTTACTCCGGGAGCCATGGGAACCCCCACATGGTCTTAGCCTAGGGATGCCATGAAAACCCTCCAAGGTCTTACACCCAAGTGCATCAGGAACCCCCCGAGGTCTTTACTAAGGATGCCATGGAAACCCTCCAAGGTCTTACACCCAAGTGCCTTGGGAACCCCCCGAGTTCTTTCATGCAAGTACTACAATCACAACTAGCATACCACATATCGCATAACCAACTAGCATGTCAAATAACAAATAATGGGCCGGCCTTGGTGCCTTAGACCCATTGGTATGGTGAGGAGACTCACCTCTCGTGAATGCTGAACTGACATGATAAGATCAGATAAATCCCAACGCACAGCTCCAATTCAATTGCCTATAATCATCATGTGATTAACTTGTCACAATCCCGAAATACCATAAATACCCTCAAGGTCAACCCTGGTCAAAGTCAAGGTCAACAATCCATGTTGACCTTAACTCGTCGAGTGCATCCAGTAACTCGTCGAGTTCCTTCAGAGTCCATACAACCGAAATCCCGAGTTAACTCGCCGAGTCACCTGAGTAACTCGTCGAGTTCCTTCAATGTCCAGAAGACCGAAACTCATGCAGAACAAAAACCCTCATCCCTCATCGAAATCACTCATAATCTCGAAAACGGGTAAACCCTACCCGACTCGTCGAGTTGGCTGAGCAACTCGTCGAGTCCCTTCAGATCTTAGAGTAGTTACCACGTAAAGTTGCCAACTTTACGTTTATGCAAGGCCTTAATAGGCTAAAAGACTCAAAACTAAGGTTTATACCAAGCTTAGGGCATGGAGAAAGGCTAAGGTTGGATAAAGTGAGCAACTTTATGTCCATAGAGGTCTAGGGATGTCCAGATCTGAACTCTATTCTCATAACAAGGTCTAATCCAAAAAGTGACACCATTATGCATCAAAGGTGACCATTTACTTCCATGAAGTGAAATCTAAGTAACTAAAGGTCAAGATAGTGACTTTATACCTCAAGATGGTCGCCAATACAGGGTAGATGTCGGATCTACTGCTTCTCTCTTTGCTCCTTCTTCTTCAAGCTCCAAAATCCTTCACAACCACACCAAAATCACTCTCAAAAACTCTCTCTTTCTCTCACTCAAGAAGGTGCAAGGCTCGAACTAGGGTTTCTTTGGGCTGTAAGAACGATGGAAGAGGCTGAAAATGAGCCCTAAGTTCTTTAAATATGGTACAAACCCCTGCAAATTAGGGTTTCCCTTTACAGTGCCTACTCGTCGATTCGGGGCCTTCCGACTCGTCAAGTAGATCCGAAGTCCTGCGTCCTCATAAATGATCTCTACTCGATGATTTGGAGCTCCCGAACTCGTCGAGTCCTAGCACAAAACCCTAAAATTTAGAAAAATAAATAATACTTGGAACAGGTGTTACATATGTAGTTGGAATAGTTGTCTTAACGGATTAAGGCAGCAAAAGAGTGGAAATAAAAGTTTGTGGAGTACGCCATGCGTACTTCTAGCTACGCGAAACGTAGTCTGGCTTACCCCCCATCGCATGCTTGATCAGTTGTACGCCCAACGTTAGGTGTAGTACGTCCAGCGTACTCGTTGGGTGTTGACTTTGACCTTTGGTCAAAGTTTGGGGCTTGGGGGTCAAGGGAAGGGAAAAATGGTCCTCTTGCCCTTAGTAGGTTTAACCTTGGACTTTGGACTCATGAGTGGTTGTGGACCTTAATTTTAATTAAGGTGAATTATTTTGTTAACTTGGCGGAGTCTATATCCGACAGCTCGGGTGCTAGGTTTTTGTGTCATCAGTATCAGGTGAGTCTCCTCACTTATCCTTACCTGTGTGGTAGAATAATTGTATCTGAAATGACAAGCTGGGTCTAGATGTTATTATACTATCCTGTTATTATGTAATTGAGACTGCATATAGTCTCCAGGGTTGCTGATAACCCACATGGCATGTCGTTAGCCCACTGCAACAGCTGATAGTCCCCAGGGTTGCTGATAACCCATAGATGTTATTTATGTTGTGTTTTATGTGGTATCTTGGGGAACTCACTAAGCTTTGTGCTTACAGTTGTTGATTTATATGTGGCAGGTACTTCGTAGGACCGCGGGAAGGCGAAGGTCTGATTGTACACATGCACTGGGAATTTTACTACTGGGACATGATCTTTTATGTACTCTTATAACTATGATATTTGTGGTTTGGGATGACTTGCACTTGATATCTGGTTGTCAAACTATGTTTTTGGAAGTTTTAAAAATGAAAAAAATTTGGTCTGAAATTTGAGGTGTTACATAATCAAGAGAGAAGAGAGACTCTAGATATGTAGAGTGGGACAATTTCATATGGTGCTAGGAAAGGGTATATATATATATATATATATATATATATATATATATATATATATATAAAGAGAGAGAGAGAGTGATAGAGAGAGAAAAAAATACTTTAAGATATCTAATCTTTTTTTGACTTTATTGGAGCCGCACCAGGCACCAGATCGATTCGGAACTCCACTTGCCTCTCCAGAGGCACTCCGAGTAAATCCTCCGGAAACACGTCTAGGTACTCTCGAATAACAGGCACCTCATCAACCGTCGCTCTATCCTGCTCCCGAGTATCCACAATGTAAGCAAGAAACCCAGAGCAACCCTGATGGAGATAGTGTCTGACCCTAGCGGCTGAACATAGAACTGGGCCGTGCTGATCTCCCTCTCCCTGGACCACCAACTCTCCCCTACTTGGGGTCCTCACTTGCACTAGCTGGTGCTCGCAATCAATCACTGCCCCATTGGGGCTCAACCCGTCCATCCCTACTATAACCTTGTTCCCACGCAGAGGAATGGGAACCAAGTCAATAGTGTAGCGCTCGCCACACATCCTCAAAACACAATCCCGGTGGACCCTAGATGCTCGGACGGATCGATCATCAGCAATCTCAACCTTTAATGGATAATCTAACACGCTTGGAGATCCGAAATTTTTTTTGATGAGCGCAAGAGATACGAAAGATCGGGTGGCCCCGAATCGAATAACACCAAAATAGGGATATTGTTCACAAGGAACGATCCTAAAACAAAACACATATAAATATAAGTATCGAAATTAACATAAAATAAGAGTTAAGGAGAAAAAACATACCCGTCACCACATCTGGTGCGGCCCACGCCTCCTCGACGATCAACTGAAAGGCCCGACTCCTCGCCACTAAAGCATCCGTCTTTCCCTGATGGCCATCTGTGATCCGAAGAGTCGTTGGAGCTGGCTCCATCACTGGCGCTCCCGATGCTAGGCTCGAGCAGTGGGATTTTTTGTGGCCCCTCCTATTGCAATGAAATAAAATCAGGTATGATGTCTGAATGGTGGGGGTAGGGGCAGTACAACCCTTCCTAAAGTGGTCGGTCGTGCCGCACTTGTAGCAGCTCGAGTCGAATCCCTTGGGTTTCTTCGCGAAAACTCCACCCGTCTGCTTAGACTCTACCTTCCTCTTCCCTATGTGTGCCATATCAATCTCCCGCTCTCGTGCCCTGGCTATGATATCATCCAGTGTCGGGCACCCCAGATAACTAAAAAACTACCTGATGTCCGGTCTCAACATGTCATGATATCGGGTTTTCTTCATCTCCTCATCAGCTGCATACTGGGGCACTAACAAGGCCATTTCCCTGAATTTGGTGGTGATCTCCGCCATAGTCTTTGTCGTCTGTCTCATGTCCAGAAACTCCCTGGCCAGCTGTTGTATCTCCACAGGTGGTGCAAACTCTGCTCGAAACCTGGTCACAAAATTCGACCAGGTCATGGCCTCAATGGTTGGGCCTCCCAACGCATAACTGACCTCCTCCCACCAATCCCTAGCTCAATCCTTCAAACAACCTGCAGCAAACCTGACCTTCGATGTCACAACTGGCAGATTAGAGCTAGATTTCCTATCCATGTACAAGATAGTTTCTTTGTGTAACTATGTAACACTACGTGTAGTATAAATCAACATCATTGCTATCTAAGTTTATACATCCAAAAATCATGAATTTAGTCGAAACCTCCTCGCGAAATCCCAAAACCTAACCCAATAAGCTATGTCCACTCAACTTTGGACCTTAGCCCAAGCCCCTATTTGGGCCAAGACTCCCCTAATGGGCCGATAACCTCTCAAGTTGATCCTATTGGGCCTAAAGCCTTATTTTTAGTATCAATGGGTTGCAATTCACTATTGCGCTTCCTAATGGGCCAAAAATTCTTATTTGACATTGTTTTGGGCCGTAAGACCCTTATTGGGCCTTATTGGGCCGTGAAAAATTATTTTAAGGCTTAATGGGCCGAATAACTCTATTAGGAAATATTTTGGGCCGAAAAACCTCTAATGGGCCCTTTTGGGCCGAAAGCCTTCACTTAGAGTCTCATTTGACCGAAGACCATTCTTTGGGCCCTAATGGGCCAAAAATCTCTATTGGGCCCTCTCTCTAAACCGAAAATCCTTATTGGACCCAATCCATTTCTGTTGGACCTATTATTGGGACGAAACCATTTTGGGCCCAATCCAAGCCCAAAAACTTGTGCCAACCGAAAACGCTATTGGGCCAAGGGTGTTCTCGGTTGCCCTTCAAACCCAAAACCTTTTCTTTTCTCCCCTTTCTTTGGGCCGATCGGTTAGCCCATTTATATAAAAAAAGCTATGAGTAATATGCATGTGCCACCTCAATATAACCCTTCATGCATCTAGGTTGTTGTCCAACAAATAACCAAGTCCCTCACATCAACTCTAGCTAGAGTCAACCCCTATCACCCTCCCCCTCCCATTTGGATCGGCCGACTTCACCCCTTCCATCCCCCCTCCATTTTTCACTTTTAAATTTACATTCTTATCTAATTCCCTCTCAAACTCAAGAAACTCTCCCATTTTTCTTCATAAAAAATCGTGGGTTTGTGTGTGTTTTCTCAAGAAGTTTTCTTCAAGTATTGTACTCTTGGTAAGTTCTTATTAAACTCTATTGTTTCAATCCAAGTTTACACTAAAAATCTTTCCTCATACCACTCCATTTTCGTGTTTATGCTCTTAGAACCACTTTAACTTGGAAAATCTCCTCAAGGAAGAAATCTAGGCCGAAAACCTCCTCCATTTTCCTCTTTAAAACCGAAAAAGCCCCAAGGTGAGCTTCATACCCCTATTTTTCGAGTTTTTTTTTCTTTTGGGGGAGGATACAAGTCAAGATCTTGTGTAAATCTTTGTATACTTGATTGCATGTGTATGTTTTATATGTTATGTGAGTTGAAATGTTGTGATATCATGCTAAAGGTCCATAAACTCGGGATTTTGTGCAAGTCTCAAGTTGTTGGAAAAACAAAGTTATCTTGTGTAGCTTATATGATTTGTTGTTATGCTTAAAATATTATCTTTGATGTGTGATTAAATCACCATAAAGTCAAAGAAAATGTTAACTCAAATTTTTGTCATGAAAACTTGAAAAATGGAAAATATGGAAAGTTACACTAAAAATGGTAACATTTTGGATATATAAAATTGTTTTACTAAAACTTGCAAAAATGGGCAGTTTATGGAAATTATGGTAAAAATGGGCCATTTATAAGCATTTTAGTAAAAATGGGTCTTTTATGACAATTTGGGTAAAATTGGGCCTTATGCGACTATTTTTGTAGAATTGGGCCTTTATTGACAATTTTAGTAAAATTGGGTCTTTATTGACAATTTTAGTAAAATTGGGCCTTTATTGACAATTTTGGTAAAATTGGGCTATTTTTGACAACATTGGTAAAAATGGGCTATTCTTGATACTTATGGTAATAATGGCTATTTTTGGCACTTATAATTTGTAGTCGAAAATATACACTAGTAACATTATTTACAACGTTAAATTATGGAATTCAATATTCGTGTAAATTCCGTTAAGGCTCTTGTGAGACACTCATTCACTCGTACCTACCTAGTGTACATCGTAAGTCCTGTAGTTATAACCAGAGTCTCCCGGAAGGAGAGCGGGATATTGTGTATAGATCTATATGGGGTTGACACCCCCACACATGAGCTGTTCGCTACAGTTAGACAGACCAGTCTAGGGTGACAATTATCTTTAGAAACTGATGCCTGAAGAACGTCAAGACAGGCGCTCTCGTCATATTAGTAGGGTTGTAACGACTCACATAGGGAATAACAACTATCTTTTAAATTTACGCATAACATATACTCTAGTCATTTTATAAGGTACAAAACTATGTGTCGTTTATTTCACAACGAATTGCTCTACTCGGGTCTTAGGGTTTTAAGACCACAACTTTTCGTATAACAGAAAATATAGGATTTTCTGGGAATCACTCTCTATATATTCTCAAACAAGATAAACAAAGAATACACATGCAATTATACATGATTTGAAACGAGACTCACAGACTATTTTTACAAGAAAATATTGGATTTTCTGGAGGTTTACAAACTATTACAAAGTTTTCCTACAAACATGCTTATGAACTCATCAACATTCTATGTTGACGTTTTTGAAAACGACTTGTATTCTCAGGGACTCAATAAGTAGGTTGGCAGCTAAGGAATTTGGATATTTGTTGTATTTTTAAATTATCATACATTATGTTATTTTGGATGTATTTTCGTAAACAAACTCAAAGATGTAAACAATGCATGTTGATATCGTTAATGTATGATGATGATGGTTGCTATGTTTCATTTATATTCAATTGTTATGATATTACAAGATGAAGTCACCCACCCCCGGACGTTTCCGCCGTCCCGGTTCGGGGGTGTGACATTCGATCCCTGAGGGCAGAAGCTAGTCATCTGTGCACACTCAATGTTTGTTATCCATCATCTAGCTGCGATGGGGTCCTTCACCCCGAAGAATTCTACTGCTCCATATCCCCTGAAATACTTGAAGGAGAGAATGTGTGGGCCCAAGACTGTCTAGCTGCCATATCATTCCTGAAGGCCCTAAGGCGATCCTCCATCAGCTCGATAATGCCCTCCTTGATCGACCCAAAAATCACCGGGGTCGCATCAAGGATGCCTCTAGTAGTCTCGGATGCAATGAACTCTTGTAGGCCATCATCAATCGGCTCATAACCCGTTCCTGAACAAGACCCATATCCTGAACCTCCTGCTCCCTGACGTTTCATCACCATTCTGAAACAAACCATACAACCATCAGGAACATCACTAAAGTCGAGAAACCTCACACCCTACAAACCTCCTGGTTTCCTCGCAGCTCTCCTCGATTCGAATACGGATCCTATGCTTTTAGTAGTACGGGACCATACTACCTTCCACATCTATCTGTACTTTCCTCACGGATCGCCTTGAATCCTCCAGATTACTTCCTATTCATACAAACAATTTGAAATCAGATAAGGCTCCCGACACTAGGGCACAACTCTCACCACTTACTGTCATCAGCTGCTGAAGGAACTCCCACTAACTCCCTCTAACTAGTTCACGAATACCATTACGTATAACTAAAACCGGATAATTTTTCGAATGAGAGGTCTTACACTACAACGGTTGGACTCAAACAAGAGTTGCGCGATAGAGCCAAACCTAGCCTTCTAAAATTATTTGGTTTTTGTAACATGTAACTTAACGTATTCGCTTACTAGTTAACTGAAGTTAGTTAGAATTCCTATAAAGCACAAAGCAAGCAGCATTCAGGCTTTCGGTAATAAGAAACAACCATTCTAATAAGGATATCCTATCATTGACTGATCAGCACTAGCATGCAAATCTACAAACTCATACAGTAGGCATTTAAGTCATCTCCCCTAGCATTCTATCATGCAAAAATTGAGCAGATCCCTAGTCCTAACTAGAATGAAATTCACATATTCATAAACCAAATCATAACAGATAACATGTATGGGTATCTTGGGGAAAACTTACTTGAGCTCGGCCGATTGCATGCATCACACTCCTTGTCTCTTATTAAAATCCTCAGTTAAAAAAATAATTCTTATAAAAACCTACCAAACCCTCGATTTGAGTTCAGACGCACCCGAGAGTGAGCCCGAATCCCTCAAACCAAGGCTCTGATACCAACTTGTAACATCCCAAAAATACGACCCAAAATTTTCATTTTTAAGGTTACTAAATTCATATCCCAAGACATCATCAATTTCAAAATCAATGTGAACATACGGTGATCATAGCACTTTAACAAAACAAAATATAGAAAAGAATTATCAGAGCATAAGTCCCAAAATCACTACTGCGGGAAATCATAGTGTGATGTGATGCGATCATGCCGACCCTTTTCCCTTCGAGCTAGAAGTACCTGAAACACAAACTGAAACTATAAGCACAAAGCTTAGTGAGTTCCCCCACCATACCACATACAAAATAAACATACTAGCAAGCATATCTGGGTGCTGGCCTACCCCCTTCGGTCTATTTCAACCGGATACTGTTGAGCATATCTGGGTGATCGACCTGACCCTTCGGTCTAATTCAACCGAACAATGCCAAGCATATCTAGGTGCTCGAACTGCCCCTTCGGTCTATTTCAACCGGATACCGGGTCTATTTCACCCCTTACCGCTACTATATAATATCACACATAGTTCACAGAATCGTCAAATAATACATGCATAACCGATAATTATCACAAAGACAATCATCTTGCCATATCATTACTAGTGGGTCGGCCTTGGTGCCTTCGACCCACAAATTCTATGAAAGAAGACTCACCTAAAACTTTGGGTGTCAAATCGTACTCAGTGAATGACTCATGAACTCCTCCCCCTATCGCACAACATAAAATTCAAATTAGCTATTAGATTACGTTATGACTCCAAGTTCCAAACCCTAATTCATGTCTTAAGGCAAGAGATTCCCTAATCCTTGCCTTATTGGGGCTATTCCTCCCAAGGCCCAATTTCGAAACAACCCAAAGTGTCCAGACCCAATCAAATAAATTCTAAGGCCCAATAAGGCCCAAATGCCATCCATAATAACCCTAGGCCCATAGGCCTTAATCCACAGGTGGCCTTGAGGCCCAACAAATCAAGGCCCAACATCCAAGAGCCCAAAAGTCACTTTTGTCCACTGCATGCGTAGGCGCGTTGTACTATGGTCTTGACCAGATTCGGGTGGTTGACCCAGTACGCGCAACGTACCAGGGAGTATGCCCAACGTACTGGTCAGACAACCCAAGAACCTTCTTATGACTTAATCCATTAATCCCTAATGTCCAAAACATAGATCCAGGTCCCTAAAAACGTCCTAAGCCATAAAGTTATAAACTTTATGCTTTTGCATGCATGGATGGGGATTAAGACATAAATTAAGTCCATAAACACACTTAGTTGATACCTAGCACTTGCATGGTTTAGGATAAACCATCAAGGTCCGATTTTTATGGCTCCTAACACTTCCAAGATCCTAAAAGGATAGCTCATATGGACTGAAACTCCTTTAACTCAAAGAACCTCAACTATGGGACCAAAATATAACATAAATCACCCCAAAACTAGATCTAAGCATGCAATGGACAAGGTTTAAGCTTTATACCTCAAATAGATCAGAAATGATGCCAAACTTCTGGATCTACAAGCCCTCTTCACGTCCTTGCTTCTTCTCCAAACACCTTCTTCTTCAAAACCACCAAATAACACCAAAAATGCACAAGGTAAGCTCAAAATGCATGCAATAGGTTTAGGGTTCGGTTCTAACACTCTAAGGGCAATGGAGGCAGAGAGAATGAGGGTTAGGAGGGACATAAGTTCTTTAAATAGGGTGCAAACCCAAAAATTTAGGGTTTGCTTCTAGCCAAACTACGCCTAGCGTACGCATGGGTACGTCCAACGTACGCAGCGACTTTCCCGCTTTGCGCCTCACCATGTGTACGTCGTGCGTACGCTATGTATGCCCAGCGTACGACCCTCACCCATAATATATATATATATATATATATATATATATATATATATATATATATATATATATAAGAAAATACCTGACGATTCGGGCGTTACACACCAGCCTACAGTCTATCTGCTACGCTCAGAGAACCTTCAGCATGACTAGTACGCCTCACCGGGCCTTCAGCCGATCTGGAACGTTCTCTGGGCCTTTGGCCTGACTTGTACGCCTCTCGGGCCTGCAGTCTATCCGAGACGCCCTGGGTCTCTTGACCTTCAGTCTACACTGGTCCGCCTCAACCCAACCACACATAAACCATGTCGACATATACATAACAAATAAGGATACATATAACCAGTCAATAGACAATCAAAAAGATCTTACAAATCACTAAGCATAGCATCATCCAATCTACCAGGATACAGATCTAACAAATCACTACAACATACCAACATGCGATAAACCAGGATAACAATCCAATGGGCCGGCCTTGGTGCATTCGACCGAAAAGTACAGTGAGGAAAACTCACCTCGCAAACTGAACAAAAGCTGATGAGGTCTCGACTCCGAATCTCAGCTCTCTAACCGACACCTATTCCCACCAAATGACCAATTTCCATCAAAATCCCAAATACCCAAAATACCCTTAAGTTCAAACTTGGTCAAAGTCAAAGTCAACAGGTCAAACCCACTAAGTCAATTGAGTCAACCCAGCCGAGTCAACCCAACTGAGTCAACTCAGGGTGCATACGTGGGGCGTACACGAGGCCTCGCAGGTTGACCACCATCGGGGTGGTTGACCGAGTACGCAGGGCGTACCCTCGCAAGCCCAAAAATCCCATTAAGAGCTTAATGGCTTAAGCTCTTTCGACCAAACTTCAGATCCATGGCTAAAATACAGTCTAGAGTCATAAAGCTTCCAATTTTATGACTTTATATGCGCATTAAGAGCTTAACTCAAGGTCTTAATCAATTAAAACCTTCTACAAGATGCATGGAGCAAAATTAACCATTGGGACTTCATTTTTATGACTTAGGACCCCTCCTAGGTTCTCAAAGGACAAATCAAATTGTCAAGAACATGTCATGCTCAAGATAAGACATTTAGGACCAAAAAGCATTACTAAAACACCCATTTTCTTGATCTACATGATTAAAAGATAAATTTGCAAGCTTTATAGCTTAGAAAGGTTGCAAATAAAGAATAAGTCCTAGATCCAAAGTGCTACACTCCTTCCAAATGAGCTTGACTTCCTTCCTTCTTCTTCTAAGAACACAAACACACACTATTAGGCTTGCAATGGTTTCTTAAGGTGGTTCTAGGGTTACAAACATGAGTCGGAGGGTGAAGGCTGATAAGTTGAAGGGAAATGAGGCCATAAGGATGCTTATATATGAGCTAAACCCTAAAATTTAGGGTTTCCAAGTCTAGCAAGTATGCCCTGCGTACGCTGATGTACGCCCAACGTACTAGGGCGTGCCCTAGTACACTAAGCGTATGCACGTACGCATGGCGTACTCCCCTTCTTCTCAAATTACAAAAATGCCATTAGGGCTTCCAAGGGGCACTTTTTTCTACTTAGGATTGAAATGCAACATAATTAGATTATATGGTTTAAAATTAGAAGTACCTCGACATCGGGATGGTACACAAAATGTAAAAATAAAAAAATAAGTTGAAAGGCCATAATTAGGGTCAGAATTTTAGGGGGTTAGGTTTTGTGTTTGCTGAGAGAGACGACATTGACATATTTGCATAAATAAAAATAATGCACAACAGAGCAGGGAGTCGAACTCCTGATATCAAGTTTAGAGTGAATGGAAGGGATAATAATTTAAAAGGGTAATATATTTTTCGATTTGTACACATTTGGTCACTTGGTTTTTTTGTCCACATTTACCCCTTCAACTTGTTTAACTGTACACATTCAGTCCTTATGACCGGCTACTCTAGGTAAACCTGAAAAAATAACTCAACAGGGTAATATATTTCTCATTTTGTACATATTTAGTCATTAATATTTTTTTGCACATTTAGTCCTTCATATTTTTTTTTTGTTGCAAAATAAATCATGCATTGTTGTTTTTGTACACATTCAGTACTTATGAATGATTTTTTTAGGTTTTTCTCACGACACCCTACGTGGGACAATCATTAATGAGGTGTTTGGGGTTGTTTATGCTTATGGCCATCGCGACCTCAACTGCTTGTCTACTTAGATTTTGTGTTTTGAACGTCGTAACTTCTTCATACGATCTCAGATTTTCACGATCCTCATATCCACACATTCGTATTTATTGTGTTCTGAACGTCGTAACTTCTTCATTTGATCTCAGATTTTAACGATCTTTATATCCACACATTCGTATTTGAGTCTACTACAACTTTTGTTTAGCTTACATCTGTTAAAAAGTAATATATTTTTACTTACGATCTTTATATACATGAGTTCTTTGTGAATATATGTAAGTAAAAATATATTACTTTTTAACAGGAGTAACCTAAACGAAAGTTGTGTAGTAGACTCACATACGAACACGTGGATATAAAGATCGTTAAAATTCGAGATCATATGAAGAATTTACGATGTTCAGAACACAATAAATACAAATGTGTAGATATAAAGATTGTAAAAATTCGAGATTGTATGAAGAAGTTACGACGTTCAAAACACAAAACCTAAGCAACCAAACAACTAAGGTCTCGATGGTCATAAGCATGAACAACCCAAACACCTTATTAATGATTGTTCCACGTATGATGTCGTGAAAAACCTAAAGAAATCATTCATAAGTACTGAATGTGTACAAAAACAACAATGACTTATTTTGCAACAAAAAATATTAAGGACTAAATGTGTAAAAAAATTATTAAGGGTTAAATGTGTACAAAGTGAGAAATATATTACCCTATTAAATATTTTTTACGGTTTACCTAGACTAGCCGGTCATATAAAATATGTATAGTTAAACAAGTTGAAGTGACAAATATAGATAAAAAAAAACTCAATGACTAAATATATAAAAATTGAAATATATATTACCTTTTTAAGAACAAACAAACCAACCCGAACGTGAACCATGTTTATAAGTTACTGTTCACATTTCTAATCGCAAAAGTTATATAACGAAAAAAAAAAAGGTTTGCTTCCACGATTCCGTTTCTAATTTTGTACCAACTGGCCACTCACCACCACACGCCGATTTGCTTTAATAATATATAATAAAACCTTATTAAAAGTTTTACAAATAGTAAAAACCATTTCAAAAACCACTTCTTGAATCGTTGTTATCATTATTCATCATACCACATTACCACGTTAACCATCACATCAAGCATCTCCTACCAATCACGCATCAAACCCATAAATGTTAGGCTCTCAAGCATCTTCCATGGAAACCAAAAGCTAAAGTTTATGCGCAAAACACAAAGATAATTTCAAATTTATAAAATCTTGAGAAAGAAACTTCCTATCACTAAACAAACTAAATTTAAAGAAATCGAAAGTAATCTCAATGCGACAAATTAAGGTGCTATTTAATTCGATCCACTGCTACCAGACACACTTCAGACATCACAATTATAATGGAAAAATCCCAGTTAATTACCAAAAGACTTCTAGCACAGCGTTATTAGGTGGTGTCCTCCTTTTTAAGGTTGAGGATTCAAGTCTCGTCATTGACATAGATGAAATTAAATGTTAGCTTAAAAATAGATTAGATTTGCCGATTAAAAAAATATCAACGGGCTTTCAAGTTTCAACTAAAGCTAATTACGGAATTTTAAGAGCATATGTAAAAGTTTAGTGATGGAAATAAGTAGGTCGCTAAACCGTCAAAAACTATTTTCCTATCTACGACGGAACTTTATTAAATTCGTATGAGTTTGAGATTTCATTTAAAAATAACTTATTGACTTATTGACATTTTGAAATTTCAATAAGTTAAAAAAATATTTGCCAATATGACAAAGATTTTTAAATAACTTTTCGGAGAAAATGTCACTGTAACACAATCAATTATTGTAATTTATCTTATTTGGTCACTAATATATTTTTTTTGTGCAATAGGTCATTAAACTTACAAGTTACATGTCAAATAAGTCACTTCCGTTAATTTTTAACGGTTCCCCGGTTACCGAATCTACGTGGCTGTCTAACTTGTGCTACTATGGTCACATCATTTTTTTTTACTTTGCGAAAATGCCAGTGTATCACAATCAACTATTATTATTTACCCGATTTCGTCACTAAACTATTTTTTGCGCAATAGGTCATTAAACTTACAAATTATTTGGCAATTAAGTCATTTTTGTAAATTTTTTAACGGATCATCGGTTACCAAGCCTAGCTTTAAGTGTGAGGCGCCGATGAAGCTTATGTGGCGATGGGCCAAAAAATTAGCCATCCACCCTTTTTATACTTTTTTCTATTTAATTTGTATTATTAACCAAAAACATGGGTCACATATTCAACCAATCTTTCTATCTCTCTCAATCTCTCTCACATACATGACCATACTATGGAAATGTTAAAAAAATTGAAAAAAACGAGTTCTACAAATCGGAACCTAGGTCCAACAATCGGATCAGGGCATCAACATCAGTATTGAGCGGAACCAGGTTATGGATTACACCTTTGATGTAGATGATGTTGGAGTTGAATTTTCTCTTCTTTAGCGGCACACCACTACCCTTCACATTAAATCTTGTATGTGCCGATTTCAATTCCGATTTTACCTCCATAGGGATGATTTAACTCGAGATAGTCTACTTCAAATTTGTAATCTAAAACCTAATTCAGCTAAATGTCGGTGTTACTGCCCTGATCGATTGTCGGACCTTGGTTCTAATTTGTAGAACTCGTTTTTCCAAAAAATGATTTTAAACATTTTCGAAGTATGGTCATGTATGTGAGGGAGATAGAGAGATGGGTTGAATATGTGACCCATATTTTTGGTTAATAATACAGCTAATGGTGTGGCCCACTACCACATAAGCTTCTTCGACGCGTCACACTTCAACATAGGTTCGATAACCGGGGATCTGTTAAAAATTAACAAAAGTGACTTAGTTGACAAGTAACTTGTAAGTTTAATAACTTGTTGTGCAAAAAATAGTATAGTGACGAAATCGGGTAAATAACAACAGTTGATTGTGCTACACTGACGTTTTCCCAAAGTAAAAATATGACGTGGCCATAGTAGTACAAGCCACGTAGGCTCGGTAACTGGGGTGCCATTAAAATTTAACAAAAGTGACTTATTTGACATGTAACTTGTAAGTTTAATGACCTATTGCGCAAAAAAATACATTAGTGACCAAATAAGGTAAATGACAACAATTGATTGTGCTACACTGACATTTTCCCTAACTTTTTGTTAACCCTTAAAATGGAGATTTCAATACGTTACGATTTCTAACTTTTCAAAACTCTTTATAATATTTCGGGTTGTAAAAGACAAATACTCTTTAAAACATGTATAAAGTAAAACAAACATTTCTTTTTAAAAAAAACAACTTATTAACATTTCTCACCCCAAAAGTTAATCCAAACACGTTTTTAAAAACTTATTTTCTCACCACGATAACTCAATAAATCTTTTTTCCTGAAAGTCATTTCGAGGTTCAAATGACTTTTAGAGTCTACTCAACTCTCAGTTATAATATTTAATTAATTTATATTCATGTTGTCAGAGCAACTCGACGAGTTGGAGGCCTCAACTCGCCGAGTAGAGACTTTAAATGGTCGCGTGATTTTTAGAGTCTACTCGACGAGTTGGAGGACCCCGACTCGACGAGTAGGTGCTGAGTGTGAAAACCCTAATTTTCAGGGTTTTGTTCCATATTTAAAGGACCTTAAGCCTTCATTTCCGCCTCCCTTATCATTTTGACACACTGAGAGAAACCCTAATCGAGCTGTATTCATATGTAAGAGAGAGAAAGGCTAAGATTGTATGTTCTAGTGCATTTTGGAAGGAGATTGAAGAGCAAAAGGATTGGAACGAGAAGAAGCCATTGGATCCGGTGTTTTTTTAGTGCTAACTACTATTTGGAGGTAAAAATCTATCACCTTGATCATTGTTTGGTTAGATCTCTCCACTAGGGAGTTTATGGCCATTTCCATCCTTTCTTTGGGTCCTTAAGTAGTTTGAGCTTGCCATGGAGTTGAGGCTTTAGATCTGGACAATATGAGGTCCCTTGGGCCTAAAGATTCAAGCTTTAGCAGCTATTGGCCAGTTTCCATGCATTAAACCCTCTATAGAGCTTTGTTTTGGCATTTTGAGCCCTAGGTGACATGCGTGGACGTAAAGCTTGCAGCTTTACGTGATACTTCATCCTTAGAAGGCTAGATCTAGAGTATGGGGTCTTAGTTCTGCTTAAAAATGTCTGAATGAGAAAATGGACTGAAGGGACTCGACGAGTGGATGAGCCAACTCGACGAATCGATTAGGGTTTTCCTCTATAGTCTGGACATGTGCAAACTCGATGAGTTAATGAGACAACTCGGCGAGTTGAGTTGGAGTTTCCCGATTTTCTGAGAATAGGAGGAACTCGGCGAGTCGCATAGGTGCACTCGACGAGTTGGGTCAACATGGACTGTTGACTCGAGTGTTGACTTCCGTTGACTCTTAGGGTTTGGTTAAGTTATGGATATGGAGGCCATGGAGGGGTAAAATGGTATTTTCAACCTTTCCAAGAGTTAGTAAAAGGGTTAGCTTAATATCTTTAGAGTTGTTATTATAAAGTTTTAATTAGATATGATTATGATATGTAGGCGGAGTCTAGACCGATCTTTGAGTACGAAACCTACTTGCTTACATACGAGGTGAGTCTTCTCACTATACTTACCTGAGTGGTAATACTGTGTGGCCGGAGGGTCTTATTTGAGTTATTGACCGGAAGGTCTTATGTGCTTATACTGAGTTATGTGATATCATGCATTTTGTCTTTGTGATTTATGTTGTATATTATTCTGTGCCTTATTGAGTTAGGACCGGAGGGTCCAAACAGAGTTGTGAGACCGGAGGTTCTTCACTGAGATATCGGACTGGAGGGTCCGAATCGAGCTGTGACACTGGAGGGTCCTCACTGAGACACATGACCGGAGGGTCCTTATTGAGATATAGCCATGAGAGACTAATTATTTGTGCATGGTATTTTGGGGAACTCACTAAGCTTCGTGCTTACGGTGTTGTGTGAAATGTGTTTCAGGTACCTCTCAGGATCGGGGGAAGGCGCCGGCTTGATTGTACACACCAGTTTGAGATTATGTTTTTGAGGATTCTGGGATATTATCAAACATTTTGTGGTCTTGTGTTTTGAACAATTTATACATTTGGGTTTTTGAGAAATGTGATATTGGGTTTTATGTGGTTTAAAAATGAATTTTTTTTTGAAAATTTAGAGTGTTACAAGTTGGTATCAGAGCCTTGGTTTGAGGGATTCAGATGTACTCTCGGGTATGTCTGGACTCAAACTGAGGAATTGAGAAAATTTTCTAAAAAGAAATGATTTTTCTAAATACGAGTAAGAGTTTCTAAGAGAAAACGTGATGGAGCAGTGTGTACAATCAGCCAGAGCTCGAACGGTGATTTCCCAAAATAAAATTACTTGTTTATATTATGAGATACTTATGAGATATTGGAGTTGCATGATAGAGGATAGGCTAGGTATTTCAGGGATTTAGAGCTAGAGTTGCCTGATTCATGATGCCTTAGCCTAGGAAATGCTATTGATAGATATTATCTGCTATATGCTCTCTGTGTGTGCTGAGTAGGGATACATAGCATGAATCTTTTAGAGAGAGTTTTGAGTAATCTAGGAGAGATACCTAGATGAGCATTGAGGAATCTATTGAGAGAGTAGTTTGATATTTGTCACACCCCCGAACCGGAACGGCGGAAACGTCCGGGGGTTTGGGTGACTTCATCTTGTAATATCATCACAATGTAAATAATTGAATCAAGACAACATCATCATCACACATACAATAATACAACCATCATTGTTTACATCGGTGTGTTGGATTACAAATTACATTCCCAAAATATAAGTGTATGATGATAACAAAAATACAACAAAATCCATGAGTTCTTGAAGACCAACCCGCTTAACGATTTCCTGAGAATACAAGTTATTTTGAAAATGGTCAACATATATAATGTTGGTGAGTTCATAAGCATGATTGTATGAAGGGTTTTGTATCACTTGGTAAACACCAGAAAATCCGATATTTTATGTAAAAGAAATAAATGGATTGAACGCTTTGTATCAAATCTTGTATTAAAGCATGTGTATTTCTGTTTTGAAAATGTATAAGGAGTGTATTCCAGAATTCGTATGTTTTCTGTTGTACGCAGAAGGTAATGTATAATTGTGTGTTTTCCCAGAAAATCCGATATTTTCTGCTTATAAAAGTGTTGTGGTCTTAAAACCCTAAGACCGTAGAATGGTGTTTGTATAGTATCGCAACTACATAATTGTTTATGTATTCCGCAAATTTTACAGTGGAGTTAATCTCTATGTGAGTCGTTATAACCATACTTGATATGACTGATCTGCCTATCATGACGTTTTTCAGGCGTCGCTTGTTTAAGGTAAGACGTTTGTCATCCTAGACTGGCCTAGTCTAGCTGTAGCGAACAGCTCAGGTGTGGGGCTGTCAACCCCGTATAGATCTATACACAAATTCCCGCTCTCCCTCCAGGAGACTCTGGTTATAACTACAGGACTTAAGAGTGTACACTAGGTAGATACGAATGAAAGAACGTCTCACAAGAACCTTAACTAAATTTACGCGAACAGTGTATCACATTGTTTACCGTTTCAAAATAATGTTTCCGTGTATATATTTAGGTTATAAGGCCCAATAAACATGAAATGAATATACAAGACCTATCTAGCATGTAAATGGGTCACTAAGGCCCAATGACATGTGGTGAAAGTATCAGGCCCAATAAGCATGTAACTGGATCACTGAGGCCCAATAAACATCTAATATATATATTCCAGGCCCAATAAGCATGTAAATGGACCACTAAGGCCCAATAAACATGTAAGGTATATTCCGGCCCAATAAAAGTGAAAATGACGTATTTAGTCTGTTTGTTATTACGTTGTTTGTTTTAGCTCAATTGTTTACCAAAATGACATAAAAGGCCCATTTTTTGTAATGATGACATTTTTGGCCCATTAAGCCGAAAATTTACAATTAAGGCGTATTTTTGGTAAAAATGACACTTTAGGTCCCTTAAGACCAAAAGTTTACATTTAAGGGCTTATTTTAAATAAAATAACATTTTAGCCCACTTTTGTTAGAAATAACATTTTCGGCCCAATCTTTGATGAAAATTGACATTTGCGGCCCAAATGTATAGGAATTTACCTTTTCGGCCCAAGTTTAATAAAATTGACATTTTCAGCCCTTTTAACCGAAAATTTACCTATTTGGCTCAAATTTGTTTAAAGTGACAATTTAATCCACAAAAGTCAAAAATTTACAAATTAAGCCCATGAAACCGTGATCGCCCAAATTTAAGCCCATTTTGTGAAAATTAACACTTTTGGCCCTTGAAAAACCATGAATATCATAAAGATCCATTTTTATTTAAAAATGTCTCTTTTGGTCCCTTAAAACCGTGAATTAACATAAAGGTTTAATTTTTGTATTTTTATCAATGAAGGCCCCTCTTACGGTTTTGTTTAGCTTTCAACATTCTTAACATGTTTTATCCTTACAATCTTATGGTATGTGCATAAGTGATTTAGTTTGCAAATATCACCAAGTTTTGGTAGTAATTTCGAGTTTCATGAAGTTTCAACACAAAATCACAACATATAATATGAAAAACACACATAAACATGCACAAATACATAGATCTAACAAAAAAGCAACTTGTATCCTCCCCCAAAAACAATATAAAACCAAAAACAAGGGGTATGAACTCACTTTTGGAGATGGATTCAGTTTTGGTGAAGAGATGAGAGGAAATGATGTCGCTTTCAGTCTAGCAAGCTCCTTGAAGAGATTTTTGAATCTTGATAGTTCTAGAGAGCTAGAACACGAAGTGAATCTAGATAAGGAAGAGTTCTTAGCATATAATGGAAGATAACAACTTGTATAAGATGACAACTTACTAAGAGGTTGAAACCTTGGTGAAAAGCCCTTGATAGCACACCCAAGATCACGAAAATAACAAGTGATGGAGGAAGGAAATCTTCTTGTGCTTGAGAGGTTAGGAAAAATTAGTGAGAAAATTTGAATAGAGAGTGGTGGTGGTGTATTCTCGGCCGTGAATAAGAAGGGAGAAAAGAGAAGGGTTTGTTGGTTAATACATGATGGATTAGGGTGTCCTAGCTTAGATATATGTGAGGCATAATACCTAGATTACCACTAAATAATAATTAGGTGTCAAGAATTTGAATTACTTTGATTTTTTTTACTAATATATAAAACCGAGAACGAGGAGGAAAATGAGAGAATATGGACGTTGGGCTTGTTATAGCTTTGGCCCATTAGGGAGTTTTGATCGATGTGGGTCCACATATGTGTTGATGGCCCATCATGACAAAGGAATGGGTTTCGGCCCATTAAGGCTCACCAAAATTGTTTACAACCCATTAAGGCCCATGAAGGGTTTTGTGGCCCAAAAATCAATTACTTAGTGAACGTGGGTCCAATTAGGGCCCGAATGAAGTATCTTAGCCCAAAATAATCAAGTTGTGGTTTTATTGGCCCATTAGGCCTACTAAATGATTCCTGGCCCAATAGAGGATTGAACCGGGAAATTAGGGTTACAACCCCAAAGTAGAGTGTATGAAATGTATCGAATTTAGGTTTCTGCTTCACGAGTGAGTTTTGATTTGAACATTTATTTTTGAAATGAATAACATGTATGGCATTAATCTTAAAGTTACAAGATACATCGAGAGTTGATCATACATAAACATAATTTCCTAGCCCAAAAATGCTAGTTGTGACATCATCCCCCCCGTTAGAGGGAATTTCGTCTCGAAATTCTTTTGAAAGTTGTTCTTAGGAACTTGAGACAAGGTGAGGGTACTTTTGCATCATTTGGTCTTCGCGTTCCCATGTGAATTCCGGTCCGCGCTTTGCGTTCCATCTAACCTTCACAATTGGAATGCGGATTTGTTTTGTACGCTTCACTTCCCTGTCCATTATCTCAACCGGCTCTTCGATGAACAGGTGATTCTCGTTTCCTTCGATCTCATACAGAGGAACGAAAAGGGTTTCATCTGATAAGCACTTTTTCAGATTCGACACGTGGAACACGGGGTGTACGTTGCTGAGCTCCGCAGGTAGCTGCAGCTTATAAGCCACCGGACCAATTCGAGTAAGAATATCGAATGGTCCGATGTATCGCGGGTTTAGTTTTCCTCGCTTCCCAAAATGGATCATCCCTTTCCATGGAGAGACCTTCAAGAGCACCCGATCTCCGACTTGAAATTCCAGAGGTTTCGCCGTTTATCAGCATAGCTCTTTTGACGGTCTCGCGATGCTTGGAGTCGTGTCTTGATTTGAACTATTTTCTCCGTCGTTTCCCGAATGATCTCGGGTCCTGTAAGAGTGTTGTTCGGTGTTTGCCCTCTTGCCAACTGGGTGTCTCCCACCTCAGCCCAGCAAAGAGGCGATGTGCATTGGCGGCCATACAAAGCCTCAAAAGGAGCAACCTTAATGCTCATGTGATAGCTGTTATTGTACGAGAACTCAATTAAGGGCAAGTGGCTATCCCATGCCCTGCCAAAATCAATTACACAGGCTCGGAGCATATCTTCAAGCGTTTGAATGGTTCGCTCGCTTTGGCCGTCGGTTTGAGGTTGGTAAGCAGTGCTCATGTCTAGTTGTGTTCCCATTGCTTTCTGGAGCGACTGCCAAAATCGTGATGTAAATCTACTATCTCGATCCGAGATAATAGATATCGGCACTCCATGGAGTCTCACAATTTCTTTTATATAGATTCGTGTTAACCTCTCCATTTTGTACGCCTCCTTTATTGGTAGGAAATAGGCGGATTTGGTTAGCCTATCGACAATCACCGAGATAGCATCCAATCCGTCTGTTGTCTTAGGTAATTTTGCTATGAAATCCATGGTAATCCTTTCCCATTTCTACTCAGGTATTACTGGCTGCTGTAACAATCCTGAGGGCTTCTGATATTCCACTTTCACTTTGGCACAAGTGAGACACTTGCCCACGTAAGTGGTAATTTCTGCTTTCATGTTTGGCCACCAATAATGTTGTTTAATGTCCAGGTACATCTTATCGGAACCTGGATGGACGAAGTATCGTGTTTTGTGCGCATCGTTCATGACTACATCCCTGAATCCTCCAAATTTTGGGATCCAGATACGTTCCATGAAGTAATAAGCTCCGTCTCCTTTGACTTCTAGATTCTTATCCATTCCACGCAGTGCTTCATTTGCGGCATTCTCTGGCTTCAATGCCTATAATTGAGCTTCCTTGATTTGTGAAGTTAGGTGAGAGTGGATGGTTATCGATAATGTTCTCACCCGGCGACCCGAGTATTCTTTCCTGCTTAGGGCATCGGCTACCACGTTAGCCTTGCCTGGGTGGTACCTGATCTCGCATTCATAATCATTTAGCAGCTCAACCCACCTTCGCTGCCTCATGTTCATCTCCTTTTGATTTAGAATGTGCTGGAGGCTTTTGTGGTCCGTGAAGATGGTGCACTTTGTACCATAGAGGTAGAGCCTCCAAATCTTTAGGGCGAAGACCACGACTCCCAGCTCGAGATCATGGGTGGTGTAATTTACTTAATGTGTCTTTAATTGCCTGGACGCGTAAGCTATCACTTTTCTACGCTGCATAAGAACACAGCCTAACCCTTGATTCGAAGCGTCGCAATATACTACGAAGTCTTCGGTTCCCTCTGGTAAGGATAGCACTGGAGCACTACAGAGGGCTCGCTTCAAGGTTTGGAAAACAGCTTCTTGTTTGTCCGTCCATTTGAAGGGTAAGCCTTTTTGTATTAGAGTGGTGAGGGGCTTGTCTATCTTGGAGAAGTTCTGAATAAACCTTCGATAGTAGCCTGCAAGGCCCAAGAATTGCCTGATCTCCGTTGGCATTTTCAGAATCGCCCAGCCTTCAATAGCTTTGATCTTGGAAGGATCCACATGAATTCCTTCCTCACTGACTACATGACCCAAGAAGTTCACACTGCGAATCCAGAACTCGCATTTGGAGAGTTTTGCATATAGCTTTTCAGCTCTCAGAGTTTCCAAGATCTGGCGTAGATGCTGACCATGCTCTTCCTTACTTCGAGAGTATATGAGTATGTCGTCAATGAAAACGATTACAAAATTGTCAAGGAATGGGCGGCAGACTCGATTCATGAGGTCCATAAATGTTGCGGGGGCATTTGTCAGACCGAAGGGCATAACGACGAATTCGTTATGGCCGTATCGAGTTCGGAAAGCAGTTTTTGGAATATCCTCTTCCCGGACTCGGAGCTGATGATAACCAGATCTTAGATATATTTTAGAGAAATAACTAGCTCTTTGAAGCTGGTCAAATAGATCATCAATCTGAGGGATTGGGTATCGGTTTTTGATTGTGAGTTTGTTCAACTCCCGATAGTCGATGCACATTCTGAAGGATCCGTCCTTCTTCTTGATAAACAAGATCGGAGCTCCCCAGGGTGAGAAGCTTGGCCTGATGAATCCTTTGTTCAGAAGCTCGCTTAATTGACTGGATAGCTCCTGCATTTCGGCGGGAGCTAACCTGTAGGGTGATTTGGCAATTGATGTGGCTACCGGTATTAGGTCGATTCGAAATTCAACCTGTCTTTCTGGGTGTATTCCCGGATGGTCTTCAGGAAATACGTACAGAAAGTCACATGCCACTGGGATGTCTCTAATGTTTATTTCCTCTTTTGCTTTATCCACAACGTGAGCGAGGAAGGCATAATTTTTCTTGTGCAGACATTTTTGTGCCTTGATGCACGAGATAAGACGGAGATTGGCGCCAGGTTTATCACCGTAGATTATTAGGGTTTCGTGGTTGGGGAGGTGAAGGCGAACGACCTTCTCGTAGCACATAATGTCGGCATGGTGGGGGCTTAACCAATCCATGCCTATAATCACATCAAAGCTCCTAATATCTACTGGCATCAAGTTGATTGGGAATGAATGATTATTTAACGTGAGAGTACACCCTATGTATATATCTTTTGTTGTTTCGGTTTTCCCATTAGCCATATCCACCGTGAAGGCTTCGCTTAGCTTCTGGGGTTGTTGGTTTAGTAAGTGTTTGAATTTATTACTCACGAAACTCCGCTCAGCCCCACTATCAAATAAAATGCATGTGTAAGTGTTGTTGAGGGGAAACGTACCAGTAACAACTGTCGAGTCTTGCACTGCCTATCCTTGACCCAAACTCAGGACCCTGCCTGATCCTCATGCTCCTTGGTTGTTGTCTTTGGGACAGTTTCGCCTAAAATGGCCAGTTCCTCCACATCCATAACAAGTATGATTGGCCCCGACGTCATTGTTGTTGTTGTTGTTGTTGTTTTGGTTGTTGTTGTTGTTGTTGTTGTTTGGCTGTTGGTTCTGTTGGGTTTGAGGTCTGCAGTACCGGACGGTGTTCCCCTTGCGGTTGCAGTTGGTACACTGCATTTCTATGCACTCGCCATGGTGGTGGTAGTTGCATTTGTTACATTTTGGTAAGGTTCCTGAGTATGGCTTGGTAGTTGGTTGCGCAGATGAGGCCGGAGCAGCTGGGGCTGGTGCAACTTGAGCGGTAGCAGCGTGGACTGCTACTTCCTGCTGCTTTGTGGAGGATCCCTGGTTCTGTCGCCCCTTTCGTTTGTTGTCCCTATTTTTCTTGTTGTCCCCTTCCTTCTTGGTCTCAGTTTCAGCGGTTTTGGCTCCTTTCTTGCTGCCATGGTCGTAAAGCTTTTCAGCTAACCTTTTTGCACTGTCAAAAGTCTATGGGTTTGCCGCTATCACGTTTTCTTGGATTGGGGAAGTTAATCCCCAAATGAACCGCTCAATCTTCTTCCCTTCTGATGTGATCATACCTGGGCACAAAAGGGCTAGTTCACTTAACCTTGAGATGTAAGCCTCGATGTCTGAGTTTTATACTGTGAGGTTCCATAACTCCTACTCCAATTTCTGTATCTCCCCACGGGGACAATACTCTTCCATCAACATTTCCTTGAGCTCCTCCCATCGCATGGCATTTGCCACTGGGAGTGTCTTAGCCTCCACATGACCATTCCACCACGAAAGCGCTTGGTCGACAAACGTGCAAGCTGCAAATTTCACCTTGCATTCTTCAGGACATCCGCAGATCTCAAAGACTGACTCGATCTTTTCCATCCATCGCTTTAAATTTATCACGCCTCACGTTCCATTGAATGTTCGAGGTTTGGCATTTGATAAGTCTTTGTAGGTACAAACTTTTGCAGGACCTTGGTTCATTCCTTGGTTCGAGCTTCCAGTTCCTTGACTGTTACCGCCACCATTGTTCCCAGTTTGAATGTGTGCCAAGGCTGTTGTGACTGCAGTCGATACTGCTGCTTGGAAAGCAGCAGAGTTCACTTCTGGCGGAGGCGGTGGTGGTGGCGCCGTGTTGTTATTCTTGCGAATTGGTCTCCTAGGAATCTTCTGTCATGGAATAGAAGGATGATGAACACATTGTTATTGTCTAGAGGTTGTAATGTTTTCGGTTGTTCATATAAGTGAATCCGTATAATATCATGAAACAAGGAAAATAGAACACATAGCAGATAATAATATCACAAATAAAACATAACAACTTCATTAATGATATAATATTTGTAGTACAGAGCATGAAAATTTGCCTTTTAAAAAGGCATACAGTACATAGAGAAAATGTATAATCCGACAGCATAACGGCTTTATGAGTAGTGTAATCACTTAATTATAAAGTCGGTCCTACATACAATAGTGCATAAAAGAGAACCATAACAATAGTGGTGGTAGGTGGAGCTGATCTTAGTCGCGGCGGGAAGTGTCTGGTGGTGATGATGATCAGATGCCGAAATGACGTACCAAAAGGTCAGCCAATTCACTCATCTCCCAAGTGATTTCGTCTCTCTCTCGATCCGCTCGAACTGCTCTTGCTTCCGCTGCAAAAAGTTGTTGCCTGAGAATGGAAACTTCCTCGTACAAGGAGCGCGTCTGGTCTGTGAGGTCCGCCTGTGCTATGTGCGAATTTGGTATCATCTCTAAAGGGTGGGATTCACTAGGGACCTCCCCAACGTCCTCTACCACTTCAGTCTCCTCATCGGATCCCTCATCTTCGTAATCTGTATCTAGATACTCCTCAGGTCCAATCCCTGGATCTGCCTCATGAACCGTTTCAGGTTCCTCCTCTATCCACCCGTGGGCCACCAAGGCCTGATAGTAAGGGTCACCTTGCTGGTATTCAGCCATGATGTCTGCACGAGAAAGTGAGGTGTGAGAGGTGTATGAGGGGGTGTATGTAGATAGCATTCTAAAATACTCCTATAGTATTTTAGTTGTTTATGTTTGAGTTTCTTAAAAACTTTTTGGATATGAGGTAAGTTTCTAGATTCATTTCCCACCATGATCACTCCCAAACACATGTTGGTCGTATTTTGAATAAATATAGATGATCAGACTATATTTATCCCCAATACGACTACATAAATGTCCGGGATTAACCACGATGTTCAATTCCTCCATAAACTTTTATTGTTATTGCAATAATGCACACATAGTTAGGTATTTTATTTTTGTTCAGAGTGATTTAGTCCTAATGTATTTATAGTTGCATATCTTGTATGGTTAGATATGCCAATTCACTATAAACAATGCTCTGACACCAATCATTCACATCCTCGAACCGGAACAGCGGAAACGTCCGGGGGTTTGGGTGACTTCGTCTTGTAATATCATCACAGTGTAAATAATTGAATCAAGACAATATCCTCATCACACATACAATAATACAACCGTCATTGTTTACATCAGTGTGTTGGATTCAAATTACATTCCCAAAATATAAGTGTATGATGATAACAAAAATACAACAAATCCATGAGTTCTTGAAGGCCAACCCGCTTAACGATTTCCTGAGAATACAAGTTATTTTGAAAATGGTCAACATATATAATGTTGGTGAGTTCATGAGCATGATTGTATGAAGGGTTTTGTATCAGAAAATCCGATATTTTCTGTAAAAGAAATAAATGGTTTGAACGCTATGTATCAAATCTTGTATTAAAGCATGTGTATTTCTGCTTTGAAAATGTATAAGGAGTGTATTCCAGAATTCCTATGTTTTCTATTGTATGTAGAAGGTAATGTATAATTGTGTGTTTTCCCAGAAAATCCGATATTTTCTGCTTATAAAAGTGTTGTGGTCTTAAAACCCTAAGACCGTAGAATGGTGTTTGTATAGTATCACAACTGCAGAATTGTTTATGTATTCCGTAAATTTTACAGAGGAGTTAATTTCTATGTGAGTCGTTATAACCATACTTGATATGACTGATCTGCATGTCATGACGCTTTTCAGGCGTCACTTGTTTAAGGTAAGACGTTTGTCACCCTAGACTGCCCTAGTCTAGCTGTAGCGAACAGCTTAGGTGCGGGGTTGTCAACCCCGTATAGATCTATACACAAATTCTCGTTCTCCCTCCAGGAGACTCTGGTTATAACTACAGGACTTAAGGGTGTACACTAGGTACATACGAATGAAAGAACGTCTCACAACAACCTTAACTAAATTTACGCGAACAATGTATCACATTGTTTACCGTTTCAAAATAATGTTTCCGTGTATATATTTAGGTTATAAGGCCCAATAAACATGAAATGAATATACAAGACCTATCTAGCATGTAAATGGGTCACTAAGGCCCAATGACATGTGGTGAAAGTATCAGGCCCAATAAGCATGTAACTGGATCACTGAGGCCCAGTAAACATTTAATGTATATTCCAGGCCCAATAAGCATGTAAATGGACCACTAAGGCCCAATAAACATGTAAGGTATATTTCGGCCCAATAAAAGTGAAAATGACGTATTTAGTCCGTTTGTTATTATGTTGTTTGTTTTAGCTCAATTGTTTACCAAAATGACATAAAAGGCCCACTTTTTGTAATGATGACATTTTTGGTCCATTAAGACGAAAATTTACAATTAAGGCGCATTTTTGGTAAAAATGACACTTTAGGTCCCTTAAGACCAAAAGTTTACATTTAAGGGCTTATTTTAAATAAAATAACATTTTTAGCCCACTTTTGTTAGAAATAACATTTTCGGCCCAATCTTTGATGAAAATTGACAGTTACGGCCCAAGTTTAATAAAATTGACATTTGCAGCCCTTTTAACCAAAAATTTACATTTTTGGCTCAAATTTGTTTAAAATGACAATTTAATCCACAAAAGTCAAAAATTTACAAATTAAGCCCATGAAACCGTGATCGCCCAAATTTAAGCCCATTTTGTGAAAAATAACACTTTTGGCCCTTTAAAAATCATGAATATCATAAAGATCCATTTTTATTTAAAATGACTCTTTTGGTCCCTTAAAACCGTGAATTAACATAAAGGTTTTACTTTTTGTATTTTTGTCAAATAAGGCCCCTCTTACGGTTTTGTTTAGCTTTCAACATTCTTAACATGTTTTATCCTTACAATCTTATGGTATGTGCATAAGTGATTTAGTTTGCAAATATCACGAAGTTTTGGTAGTAATTTCGAGTTGCATGAAGTTTCAACACAAAATCACAACATATAATATGAAAAACACACATAAACATGCACAAATACATAGATCTAACAAAAAAGCAACTTGTATCCTCCCCCAAAAACAATATAAAACCGAAAACAAGGGGTATGAACTCACTTTGGGAGATGTATTCAGTTTTTGTGAAGAGATGAGAGGAAATGATGTTGCTTTCGGTCTAGCAAGCTCCTTGAGAAGATTTATGAATCTTGATGATTCTAGAGAGCTAGAACACGAAGTGAAGCTAGGTAAGGAAGAGTTCTTAGCATATAATGGAAGATAACAACTTGTATAAGATGACAACTTACTAAGAGGTTGAAACCTTGGTGAAAAGCCCTTGATAGCACACCCAAGATCACAAAAATAGCAAGTGATGGAGGATGGAAATCTTCTTGTGTTTGAGAGGTTAGGAAAACTTAGTGAGAAAATTTGAATGGAGAGTGGTGGTGGTGTATTCTCGGCTGTGAATAAGAAGGGAGAAAAGAGAAGGGTTTGTTGGTTAATACATGATGGATTAGGGTGTCCTAGCTTAGATATATGTGAGGCATAATACCTAGATTACCACTAAATAATAATTAGGTGTCAAGCATTTAAATTACTTTGATTTTTTTACTAATATATAAAACCGAGAATTAGGAGGAAAATAAGAGAATATGGACCTTGGGCTTGTTATAGCTTTAGCCCATTAGGGAGTTTTGATCCATGTGGGCCAACATATGTGTTGATGGCCCAACATGACAAAGTAATGGGTTTCGGCCCATTAAGGCTCACCAAAATTGTTTATGACCCCTTAAGGCCCATGAAGGGTTTTGTGGCCCAAAAATCAATTACTTAGTGAACGTGGGTCCAATTAGGACCCAAATGAAGTATCTTAGCCCAAAATAATCAAGTTGTGGTTTTATTGGCTCATTAGGCCCACTGAATGATTCCTGGCCCAATAAAGGTTTGAACCGGGAAATTAGGGTTACAACCCCAAAGTACAGTGTGTGAAATGTATCGAATTTTGGTTTTGGGCTTCACGAGTGAGTTTTGATTTGAGCATTTGTTTGAAATGAATAACATGTATTGCATCAATCTTAAAGTTACAAGATACATCGAGAGTTGATCATACATAGACAGAATTTCCTAGCCTAAAAATGCTAGTTGTGACAATATCCGTGAGGGATAGAGTACTTATGAATTAGGAGCCTAGGAGGAGGACTTGGGACGACTACAGGTTGGTGTGGAAGGTAGTATTGGGCCCGTACTACTGAAAGCACCGGATCTGTATGCGACCCAAGTAAGAACCTTAGGATACTAATGAGCATGTAGGGGTGGGTAATGGTGTGAGTGCTTGAGCTAGTCTCTGATGATTTTCGTGTTTGTGTTTCAGAGACACTATGGTGATTACCCGCAATAACCCCGGGAGCAGTGGTACTAGTGACGAGGAGATTCGCAGGATCATTCATGAGGAGGTGGCCGCAGCTATCAGAGAGGCCATACCAGAGATGTTCGGGTCTATTAAGACCACGCTGATTGAGGCATTTGATGAACAATACGTTGCTGTCACGGAGGCTGCTGCTGCTGCAGCCACCGTAGCCGTAGCTGCTGTGAGGCCACAGGGGGGTGACGCATTGTTGTTTCGGGAGTTCAGCAACACGAAGCCATCAGAGTTTGACCCAGGAACCAATTTCTGCTATGAGATGAATCTTCGACATTGAGGGGTGTTTCTATACGTGTTCGTTCCCGGAGCACTTGAGAGTTCAGTTTGCACTGAACCAGCTTCGCTTGGGAGCGAAGGACTGGTGGAAGTTCGTGACGACTGATTTTACTCCTACAGATCATGCTGCAGTTACTTGGGAGAGGTTTACCAAGTTGTTCAGAGATGAGTATGTTCCCCAGGTGGAGAGGGAACGTTTGGCCCAGGAGTTTCTGTCTCTCAAGCAGAAGACAGAATCAATGACAGAGATTACGAGGATGTTCCATGAGAGAGCGTTGTTCTGCCCTGAGCACGTGTCTACTGAGCAGGCACGTGTGAGCCGGTATTTGAGCATCTTGTGGAGAGATATTCGGGAGTTTGTAGCGAACTCGTCATATTGGACATTGGATGAGTTGCAGACCAATGCCAGGATGAGAGGGATTGAGCTGGAGATTCAGACCAGAGAGGAGGGAGAGCATCAGGGGAGAGATAGGAGGTTGGTGAAGTCACAGCCGACGACGAAGCGGGCTAAGCACGCTGATTCGAGAGCAGGAGGCTAGAAGGGCTGCACTTGTGGCAAGTGCGACAAGAGGCATGAGGGATCTTGCTGAGTAGGGATTCGCTACAAATGTGGCTAGGAGAGGCACATGAAGAAGGACTGCCCCATGGGATTTTCGATTTGCTTTCATTGCAACCAGACTAGCCACCGAAAGGCCGAGTGTCCTCAGCTCACTCAGGGATCAGCCCAGGCTTCTGCTCCTGCAGCTTTACGTGTTACTGATGGTCGGTCGGGGAAGGCCGAGGCTCCAAGAGCTCGATGGAGAGCATTCCACCTGACTGCGGAGGAGGTCCGCGCAGCGCCTAATATTGTTGCTGGTACGTATCTCGTTTATTCATGTTATTTTGAGATTTGTTTATGCTTATACTGTGTTGTATATAGGTACTTTTCTTGTGAGTTATATGCCTGCCTTGGTGTTATTTGACTCGGGTGCGAGTCGATCTTTCGTGTCTTTATCCTTTAGTCGGCACACTAGTGTTAGACGCGAGACGTTAAATCGACTACTGAGGGTTTCTATAGCCGATGAGCATGTGGTTTTTGCCACTGATGTATTCCGGGGATATGTTTTAGAGATTTTAGGTGTTGAGTTTCCGATAGATCTGGTGCCAATAACGATGGGTGATGTTTGTGTCTTCGTGGGCATGGATTGGTTGAGCCGGTTTGGAGCCGTGATTGACGGTGAGCGCCGGATGGTGACCATACGAGACCCTAGTGCGGGAGTACTTAGCATGTATGGAGAGGGCACTAGGTCGGCATCAGCTTTTTGTTCTACCGTCAGGGCACGACAGAGTCTACAGCATGGGTGCATGGGATTTTTAGCATATATGATGGATACGAGAGTTGCCACTGAGAGGCAGAGTTCTATCTCCGATGTTCCGGTAGTGAGTGAGTTCCTGGATGTTTTTCCTCGAGGAATTATCGGGTGTGCCTCCCAAGAGGCAGGTGGAGTTCCGGATTGATCTGATTCCAGGAACGGCGCCTATTGCCAAGGCACCTTATAGCCTTGCGCCGCCTGAGATGCAAGAATTGTCCTCGTAGCTCCAGGAGCTGCTGGGGAAGGGTTTTATTAGACCGAGTAGCTCACCGTGGGGAGCGCCGATCTTTTTTTTCAAGAAAAATGATGGTTCACACCAGATGTGCATCGATTATCGGGAGTTGAACAAGCTGACGGTCAAGAACCGTTATCCATTACCGAGGATCGACGATTTGTTTGATCAGTTGTAGGGGGCGTCTTGGTTTTCCAAGATTGATTTGAGATTTGGGTATCATCAGATGAGAGTCTGTGACGAGGATATTCAAAAGACAGCTTTTCGAACTCGTTATGGGCATTACAAGTTTGTGATGATGCCTTTCGGGCTCACCAATGCACCTGCAGCGTTCATGGACCTCATGAACCGGGTTTGTAGGCCTATGTTGGATAATTCGGTGATCGTGTTCATCGACTACATTTTGGTGTACTCGAGTTCTAGGAAACAGCATGAGGAGCACCTGCGGGAGATTCTTGGAGTATTGAGGATGGAGAGGCTTTATGCCAAATTCTCCAAGTGTTATTTCTGGTTACGAGAGATCCAGTTCTTGGGACACCTCGTCAATCAGAATGGGATTTTGGTTGACCCGGCCAAGATTGAGGCAGTTATGCGATGGGAGGTGCCGAGATCACCATCGATATCAGGAGTTTTCTGGGTGTGGCGGGTTACTATCGGAGGTTTATCAGAGATTTCTCCAAGATTGTCGTTCCTCTCACCAGATTGACCAGGAAGGGTGTTGCTTTTTTATGGGGACCCGAGCAGCAGGCGTCATTCGAGACTCTTCGCTAGAGGTTGTACGAAGCTCCAGTGTTAGCCCTTCCTGAGGGAGTGGAGGACTTCGTAGTCTACTGTGATGCATCTATGTCGGGGATGGGTGCTGTATTGATGCAAAGGGGACACATGATAGCATATGCGTTGAGGCAGCTGAAGCCTCATGAGACGAGGTATCCCACCCACGATTTGGAGTTTGGGGCGGTGGTGTTCGCCCTCAAGATTTGGCGCCACTATCTCTATGGTGTCCGACGTACCATATACACGAACCATAAGAGCCTGAAGTACCTTATGGATCAGCCCAACCTGAATATGAGACAGAGGAGGTGGTTGGATGTAGTGAAAGACTATGACTGTGAGATTTTGTATCATCCTAGCAAGGCTAATGTGGTAGCCGATGCCCTGAGTCGTAGAGCAGCGAGTGACCTTGTGACAACCCGAAATTTCTATCTTGTACAGTCATTCAATTCAATCAAAGTCAGACTCGTTTTGCTATCTTCTAGCATTGTTTAGAGTCAATTAGAGCATTTGAAGCCTAGTACATCTAAGGATCGGGTGTTAGGAAGTATCTGCTTGAGTCCATTGTGCACTAATCAAGCCTTAAACTTCATCATGTGGAGTTTACGGCCACATCACCATGAGTTTACGTCCGTAAACTCAAGGTGGCCGTAAACTCATGCCTTATACATGATGTTCTTCTTCTTCCTCATTATTCACCATTTCAACCTCAAGAACTTGATTTCTCTCTCAAGTATCATAAGGATCTTCATTTTTATCTTCAAAAATGTAAGTGTTTCATCCTTTGATTAGTTGATACATCTCATTATCTAGTATCACCCGTTGATTTCATCCATTAACTTCATCTTTTTGGTTTGATCTTCAAGATCACCAAGAACACCAAGAACACACACTAGTGTTTTGGGCCGAAATCAACTCTTTTTGCTTCCATATTGTAAGTATCCCCTTCCTATACTTGTTATCTAGTAGAAACCTTTGATTTGCACCTTGAAAACATCCATTTCCCAAGACCAAAGAGAGTTTACGGCCAGGAGTATCTCTCTTGGCCATAAACCCTTGTTAAAGGTGCATTTGTTGGCCATAAACTCCCTAAAGCTAAGCATTGAACCTAGAACACTTCCTTGATGCTTGAAAGGACTTTAAATCACTCTTTGGCACAAGACTTCATGAGTTTACGGTCGTAAACTCATAGGTCCGTAAACCCTATGGCCGTAAACTCAAGGGTCGTGAACACTTGGTCGTAAACACCATAGTATGGCCGTAAACCCCTTAGATGCAACCCTTTGTACTCCTAACACTTCAATATAAGTGTTTCCTAAGTCCTAGGGTGTTTTCCTTACATGTTTAGTTGTATAAACACTAATTATATACATATATGTGTCATTATATGATTATTAGGATCCGTTGTGCTCGAGTCTTCACTTGACACTTAGCATCCTACAAACCGATCTTTCATTCGTATCACTCACTACAGGTGAGTTCATACCCCTTAAATTATCTTTTAAATGATTTTAAATGCTTTTATGGGGGGGGGGATACAAGTTAAACTATTATAGTTATTATATCAATCACATGTGATTAATAACTATCAAACAAGTGGATTTTGTTACATTTCAAACTGTGTTATCAATCAAACTGCTTCAAATCGTCTTATCAACTCTTTTACATGTTAAATACTTTCTATTAAACTCTTTTAAAACTTATACTTTGTCAAAATCATGTCTATATAGATATAGTTATATAAGTAGGATTGAAAGGACTTAGGACTGATAACTCGCCTCATTTCATGTTCCTTGTTTGGTTGTGGACTTAAGGTATCGGTTATTTGTCCGAAGGTCGTTTTAACCTTAGTTATATATTATGTGTATGTATATAGATATAAAAGTTCTTCTATTAGTTCAATACCTTTGGGTAGCAAAGGTGTACAAACATGTTCATTCATACAAACAACATTACTAGTAAACTATAATAGGTATAGTTTAGGAAGTCACTATTTACTATTACTAGAACAATGAAACATACAAGAGTCAGTACATACTATAACGATAGACAATACTCACTATAAAGAGAAACAGGTAGAGCATACTATAACGAGAAACAATACTCACTATAAAGAGAAACATATAGAGCATACTATAACGAGAAACAATACTCACTATAAAGAGAAACAGATAGAGCATACTATAACGAGAAACAATACATACTACACACTATACACTAGAGAACATACTACATACTAGACAGAGAGAACATACACTACACTAGAACATACTATACAAATACAAGAATACTATAACAATAATGTGAGATACTGCTTCATGGTTCAGCAATATACTACTGCGTCACGTTTTGTACCCAGAGACTCCTGGAGAGAGAGCGTGAATTTGTGTATAGATTTATACGGGACTGACCCTCCTACACCTTGCTACTAGCTACAGTGGGACCTGTAGGTCTACGGGTGACGAATGTCATATCATTTCGACGTCTCGAACGTCGTGTTATACTAGTCGATCAAGTATGGTTACAATCATATCACATTTTACCTTAATTAAACTAACAAGTTTAAGGTAGTTAGTACATTGGTAGTTACCTAGATAAAACTACAGCACATCTTTATTTTTCCCATTTCATTCACATTGTGATCTTCTCACATAAACGGTAATGAAAACTATATTTTGGTAATGACAGTCATACTTTGGGAAAATACTCACTTTTACAAAAGAACAAACATAAGGAACAGTTGGGTCTTGGTAGAAGACTACTTTAGTAGAAAATATAGGATTTTCTAGGAAGTTTACAAACATTGACATCAAATACTTACAAACTTTTACATCAAACATTTACAAGCACATTCTTCAAACTTATACAAACAATGACACTAAAATACTTATGAACTCACCAGCTTTAATGCTGATCTACGCTTTCAAAATAACTTGTATTCTCAGGTCACCAGTAGACGGGTACAGATGACCAGGTTTTGAGAAGACGGAGCTTTCAAGACTCGTCTTTATTTTGATTATTCATTTTTGGTGTCTTATAAACTACAGAACACACGTGTATTAAAAATATATTATTAATGCAATGGATGATGTTGTTGCTTGTTTACTATTATGCATTGTTGTGATACTGTACATGACGTCCTCCACCCCCGAACGTTTCCGCCGTTCTGGTTTGGGGGTGTGACAGCCCCGATCCGAGACGTATGCATGAACACGACGGTGATGACTCCAGTCTTAGATACCATCCGAGAGGCCCAAGCGGTGGCCATGAGACCAGAGAACCGTAAGAGAGAGCGGGTGATCGGGCATATTTCTAAGTTTGAGGCTAATAGTCATGGGCTTATGACCTTACATGGGCGGATATGGGTGTCATATTCAGGTGGAGCTCGACAACTTTTGTTGGAGGAGGCCCATAAGTCAAGGTTTTCCATTCACCCTGGGGCCACTAAGATGTATTTGGACGTGAGAAGAGATTATTGGTGGCCCTGTATGAAGATATATGTCGCATGGGTAGTCGAGAGATGCCTGACCTGTCGTCAGGTCAAGGAAGAGCACCAGTGTCCTCATGGCAAGTTGCAGCCTTTGGAGGTTCCTCTATGGAAGTGGGAGCATATTTCCATGGATTTTATTACCATGTTACCGAGGACTGCACGAGGTGTTGATGCGATACGAGTGAATATTGTAGATCGGTTGACGAAGAGTGCTCGCTTCCTGGCTATAAGTGAGAGCTCTTCTATGGAGAAATTGGCCAAGATCTATGTTCGAGAGGTGGTGGCACGGTATGGGGTGCCAACATCGATAGTGTCAGATCGGGATGTGCGTTTTACTTCCAGGTTCTGGAAGAAATTTTATGAGGAGTTGGGTACCTGATTGCATTTCAGAACCGCTTACCATCCACAGACAGACGGGTCGAGCAAACGGACGATTCAGACGCCGAGGACATGCTACATGCATGTGTTATGGACTTCGGTGGGAGTTGGGACTCCTATCTGTCCTTGGCTGAGTTTTCATACAACAACAGCCATCACTCCAGTATCGGTATGCCTCCCTTTGAGCTTTTATACGAGAGGAGGTGTCGGGCCCCCATCTATTGGGGAGAGGTAGGGCAGAGAGTGATGAGGAGCACTGAGATAGTGCTCAAGACGACAGAGCAGATCCAACAGGTCAGACAGAGGTTATTGACGGCTCATAGTCGTCAGAAGAGTTATACAGACCAGCGACGTTCAGAGCTAGAGTTCCAGGTCGGAGATTATGTCCTCTTGAAGGTATCCCCATGGAAGGGGGTGATCCGATTCAGGAAGCGGGGCAAGCTGGGCCCTAGACACATCGGTCCTTTCAGAGTGATCGCTCGAGTGGGTAAGGTAGCTTATCGGTTAGAGCTTCCTGCAGAGTTGAGTCAGATTCATAACACCTTCCATGTGTCCCATCTGAGGAAGTATGTAGCCGATGAGACGGCAGTGGTCCCTTTATAGGACATTCAGGTTGATGATCGCCTGAACTACATTGAGAAGCCGATAACGATCTTGGATAGGAAGGTGAAGGTCTTAAGGAATAAAGAGGTGCCCTTGGTTCAGGTTTAGTAGCAACATTGGAAGGGATCCGAGTGGACTTGAGAGCCGGAGTCTGAGATGTGGGAGCAGTACCCAGAGTTATTTTCGGAGGATGACTTCGAGGGAGAAGTCTGATTCTAGTGGGGGAGAATTGTAACATCCCGACTCCCAAGTATAATATTTAATTAATTTATATTCATGTTGTCAGAGCAACTCGACGAGTTAGAGGCCTCAACTCGCCGAATAGAGAGGTTAAATGGCCAAGTGATTTTTAGAGTCTACTCGACGAGTTGGAGGACCCCAACTCGACGAGTAGGTGCTGAGTGTGAAAACCCTAATTTTCAGGGTTTGTACCATAGTTAAAGGACCTTAAGCCTTCATTTCCGCCTGCCTTATCATTTTGACACATTGAGAGAAACCCTAATCGAGCTGTATTCATCTGTGAGAGAGAGAGAGAAAGGCTAAGATTGTATGTTCTAGTGCATTTTGGAAGAAGAATGAAGAGAAAAAGGCTTGGAACGAGAAGAAACCGTTGGATCCGGTGTTCTTTTAGTGCTAACTGCTATTTGGAGGTAAAAAGCTATCACCTTGATAATTGTTTGGTTAGATCTCTTCACTAGGGAGTTTATGGCCATTTCCATCCTTTCTTTGGTTCCTTAAGTCGTTTGAGCTTGCCATGGAGTTGAGACTTCAGATCTGGACAATATGAGGTCCCTTGGGCCTAAAGATTCAAGCTTTATCAAGCTATTGGCCAGCTTCCATGAATTAAACCCTCTATAGAGCTTTGTTTTGGCATTTTGAGCCCTAGGTGCCATGCATGGACATAAAGCTTGCAGCTTTACGTGATACTTCAGCCTTAGAAGGCTAGATCTAGAGTATGGGGTCTTAGTTCTGCTTAAAAATGTTTGAATGAGAAAATGGATTGAAGGGACTCGACGAGTAGATGAGCCAACTCGACGAGTCCGTTAGGGTTTTCCCCTATAGTCTGGACACGTGCAAACTCGATGAGTTGATGAGACAACTCGGCGAGTTGAGTCGGAGTTTCCCGATTTTCTGAAAATAGGAGGAACTCGGCGAGTCGCATAGGTGCACTCGACGAGTTGGGTCAACATGGACTGTTGACTCGGGTGTTAACTTCCGTTGACTCTTAGGGTTTGGTCAAGTTATGGATATGGAGGCCATGGAGGGGTAAAATGGTCTTTTCACCCTTTCGAAGAGTTAGTAAAAGGGTTAGCTTAATATCTTTAGAGTTGTTATTATAAAGTGTTAATTAGAGATGATTATGATATGTAGGCGGAGCCTAGACCGATCTTTGAGTACGAGACCTACTTGCTTACCTACGAGGTGAGTCTTCACACTATACTTACCTGAGTGGTAATACTGTGTGGCCGTTGGGTCTTATTTGAGTTATTGACCGGAGGGTCTTATGTGTTTATACTGAGTTATGTGATATCATACATTTTGTCTTTGTGATTTATGTTGTACATTATTCTGTGCTTTGTTTAGTTAGTACCGGAGGGTCCAAACAGAGTTGTGAGACCGGAGGTTCTTCACTGAGATACCGGACTGGAGGGTCTGACTCGATTTGTGAGACTGGAGGGTCCTCACTGAGACACATGACCGGAGGGTCCTTATTGAGATATAGCCATGAGAGGCTAATTATTTGTGCATGGTATTTTGGGGAACTCACTAAGCTTCGTGCTTACCGTGTTGTGTGAAATGTGTTTCAGGTATCTCTAAGAATCACGGGAAGGCGCCGGCTTGATTGTACACACCAAATTGAGATTATGTTTTTGAGGATTCTGGGATATTATCAAACATTTTGTGGTCTTGTGTTTTGAACAATTTATACATTTGAGTTTTTGAGAAATGTGATATTGGGTTTTATGTGGTTTAAAAATAAAAAATTTGTTTGAAAATTTAGAGTGTTACAGAGGTTCAAAATTAAATCTCAAACACCCTCTTAATCCATCTTAATTTTTTTTAATTAATAGGGTTATTGTTAATCCTCCACTAAACTTATGGAAAATTAATTAAAAAAAATAGAGACATATAGTTTGAAAAGTTATTTAAAATTTCAATTTTGTCGCTAGTAATCACTAAACGATGGCTGGAAACAACGAGGATCTAACCAAATCGGTTACTTATTTATCCCTATCTACATATTTTATGTTTATAACCGAGAATTAGTAGTATGTGGCAATTGGTAGTAGATTTTCGCAGGTTATATAGGGATTTAGTAGGTTTATACCGGCTAATTAGGGGGAGAGTTTTATTACACCTCCGAAAGTCAAGCATGTTGTACACCCTAGAAGAAAAGCGGGACCGACCAAATATTTGAAGTCTCTTTTTGGCCAGATACTAAGACACTAATTGTTTTCGTCTATATCTCTACCTCATATAGTATAATTAATGAAATTTTTAATAAAATGTAGCTTGATACGACACCACACCTGGAGCGACCCCGTAGGGCACAAAAATTCCATACTCCACATACAACACAACACCTTCCGCTTATGATTGGTCACCACACTACATCGTTTTTGCTAGAGCCATACGTATACGGCGGTAGAAATGAGGGTTATATGCATATTTTTATATGAATAGGTCATTCGTAGAGATCACATGTCGATATTATCCTTTTCAACTGGGGGATCAGGTTTTTTTAGGATAAATTATTCACTCGAATCGATTTAGGGTGATTATCTTTGAAGGTAATACTCGAAACTAATTACAAAAGGGACTAATAAAAATATGATATATTAGGCTAAATTATATAAAAACCACTATAGTTTGTTTTTATTTATTTAACCATAACAATAATTTTTGTTCTAGTTTAACCGTTGAAAGTTTGTTTTATTTTTCAACTAATTACAAATGAAAAATTATTTTTTTAGTGAATAAAGGGTTTGTTAAAAAAAGTTCAAACTACTGATGGTTAAGTCGAATTTTTTTAAGTGGTTAGATAAAAAAATATTCAAACTCTCATTGTTTTTATATAATTCAAAGTTTTATGTAGCGGTTTTTTTGAAAATAAAATAAAAAATCGTAGTGTTTAACATAGAAAAAAAATTATTTTGATGGTTAAACCAAATAAAAACCAAACTATAATGGTTTTTAAGAAAATTTCCATATATATATATATATATATATATATATATATATATATATATATATATATATATATATATATATATATATATATATCTGATAAATGTAATGACAACATCTTTTGATATGGGTACGATTGTTGGACATTGTTGGATAGGTGTCTAGTAAGGGTACGGTAGACGATCATGCCATAAACTGGCTTTCAACTGTTGTTGTAGCAAGACTAGGTACCTTGGACTGTCGAGGAATTTATTGGGTCTTACGCTCTAAAAGTGTGGTGAAAAGTTGATCGAGTGAGTTAATTTATTCATACATATAACTTTTTAATGATTATATTGTATCTAAGTTATGTATTTTTTGTTGACCAAGTATCTTTACCAATAAATGTTAAGGGGAAACATTGGATCCTTGGCGAGATATGGCTCAATACCATGACTCTCTACATACACAATAATTTAACATCTATATGGAAACGTTGATTATTTTATGAGTGAAGGCTATTTTGAGATATCAAGGCATAGTGGCTAACATTCTATTAGACATTAACTATTAGGCTAGAGTAGGTTTACTTCCATGCCTAGTCATTGTAAATGTTATTATAGTTAAACATATACCTCAACAAGAAGGAACTTATGGTTATTTTGGGGTCTTATTGTCTATGATCTTGGAGCGGTTGGTGTTAGACTTTCACATGCATTTTTAAAATTCACCAGAGTCATTTTCTTTTTCTTTTCATTACAGGATGACTACTGGTTTTTGAGGATCTTTTAGAAATTCAATTTTTGGCTGATCGATGTTGTTTAATGTTCTATGAAAATCCCACTTTTGGCATGTAATGATATAATATGTTTGTATGGTTCTTTTGGAGAATCGTGGTATTTGAACAATAATATGAGCAATTAACTTTCCATAACAAAAACCTAATACCCCAACAAATAAGCATAATCCTTACACCTAAAAACACAATCGAACTACAAATTACAACATGAAACCAATTACAACCAAGAACAAACCCTAACTACAAACTAAGCATATGTTCAAGTTCATGTTTTGCCTTTGAAGATCCTTATTAACCTAACTAATCTAGAAATTATCAAGGAAATTTTATGGCCATTTTCATCATCAACCCAACAAAAAAACACACATTATGGCTCATGTGATTTAAAAAAAATTGTGTTAAGGTAAACAAAAAATAAAATGGAAAATTGAAAAGAAGGCTAGCATTTTTAGACAAGCATAAAATCATATTCCAAGGTCTTCTGGTCCTCGAGGTTCTTATAATCGCTTCACTTCCACGATCAAAATATGTTATGTGCTGGATTTAAGAGACCAACTTCCACAATCACAAAATGCATTTGTTTCAGTTTACTTTCTTTATATAAAGGGTTAATCATGTGGTAGGTGGATTGTTGTCACACCTTCCACGGCCGCTGGCGGATATGCCGAGTGGTGACAATATTTACATAGATTACCCAAATCACAGAGCACAAAACATAACTATCTATTAAACGAAATCCATCTATCTTTGATCTAATAGTCCTTTCTTTCCTTGATCCTTACTCCATCCTAGGAATACATGCGATTTTTGAAAACGTCAACTTGATGTTGGTGAGTTCACAGGTTTTGAGATAAACATATAATAAACTCTTCTTGAAAATTTTTTAGAAATTTTTACAATAATTATGGCCATTTTAATTAAATTCCTGGTTTCCTGTGCTTTATTATATTATCTCTTATCTTATTATCTTTTTAGTACATTCTACTAATCCTATCTTATTATCTTTGTAGGATGCTTATAGTTTTGTGCTTTATTTGGTTGTGTTAAATTAAGAATCCTTTTTTGTTTAGAAAAAAAAAATTAAGATATTTTATCTACCCTTAACTTACTATCTTTTTAGGATACTTTACCAATCCTAATTTCCTATCTTTGTAGGATATTTACCGATCCTATCTTATTATCTTTAGTATATTTTATTAATCCTAACGTATTTAATCTACCACTCTAAGGCTTCCCTCTTGGTAGTCGGATCTATTATGGTCATTTTGTCTTTTTTTTAAAGGCTCGGAATTAACGAAAAACTTCGTTTCAGAATGTAAGCTTTAAGATTTCACTCTTATACAAAAAACTCAAAATTCAAAAACTATTTCATTTGGTGTTTAAGTAATAAATAATTATTAATAACAAAATTACTAATTTGTCCTTAAAAATGTATTAATTTTAGATGTCCTTGTAAGTAATTTTACATCTTTCACAAGCTTACAACTAATTTACAAAACAAATCAACACAAAGAAAAATTGCAACACTTATATCCAAATAAAAGTTACATCTTTCAACTACAAACTACAAACTATTTTTGTTCGTTAGTTGTTATACTAACCACCGTCGCACTTGGTGTTTAAGGTTTATAACACACATAATTTGTTTTATAAAGATTACCAAACTCGACTTTGCCCGATGAATCATGATTACGTTGATATGTTTTTGGAAAAATTTCAAGTAAAATATTCATTCGAGGTTTTCAATCTATCTCATGGAGACCCACATGGTGGGAAACCAGGGCGGTGGGCCCATCGTTGGTTGGGAACCAATTTTTTTAGTCTACGTAGTAGTTATAGGTTATCACCCTATGGTTTGGTCTACTTGGAGAGTTGGAGTGACACCACGACATGAAGAAAGAAAGCATTAGTGTAACGCCTGGTTTCCGGTATGAACTTATTTTTTCCAATTATTTATATTCTCTTGGAGGACTCGGCGTGTTGGAAGCCTCAAAACGGTGTGCCGAGTTGGCAGCTGGGAAGGAAACCCTAATTTTTAGGGTTTTGCACCCTATTTAAAGGCCTTAAGTCCCTTGGCTGGCCTCCTTATCATCCTCCTCTGTCCAGAAACCCTAAAATCGAGCATTATATTCCATTGTTGAGTGTATGAGCTTGGGGAGAGCCTTGAGTGTTCATTTTTGGTGCATGTTGAAGGAGCTAAGGAATTAGGAGTTGCTTGGCTTGAAGAAAAAGTCTTGGATCCATAATCACTAGCTCATTTGCCAGGTTTTTGAGGTATCAAGTTCTCACCTTGCTTATTAGTTGTATAGATCTCTTCTTCGGTTAAATTGTATGCTTTTAGCCATGACTGGGTGGATGACGGGGGAATAGGACGTCCCAAATGTTTATTCTTTCAGATCTAAGATCTACATGAGCTCTTTTCGTATAAAGGTGCCAACTTTATGGTCTTAAGGGCTTCATGCATTCATTAAGTCCTTCTTTTGGCCTCTTTTGAGCATTTGAGCCCTCCTAGTCATGCATGAGCGTAAAGTTGGAAACTTTACGTGGACATTCAGATTTAAGGACCAGATCTGCATTTTGGGGTTTATGCCTTTGGTGATTAAGTGCTTAATGATTAAGCCCTCACCCTTTTAAGCCTAGGGTTTGGGTTTTGAACCCATTTTGGTGGTTCTTAGGGGTAAAGTTGGAAACTTTACCCTTCTAGATGCCCTTTTAGTTGAGATCTGAGTTGTGAAGCTCTTAGATTCGATAATGTCGGCTTAATGAGTTAAGATGTTGGGTTTCTGGCGAACTCGGCGTGTTTATTGATAAACCCGGCGAGTTGGATCGGTTTCTTCCCGACTTTGCAGATTAATAGAGAAACACAGCGAGTTGAAGGACAACTCAACGTGTTGGGTCAACTCTGGCCGTTGACTTTGACTTTTGACTTTAGTCTTTGACCAAGTTTGACCTATAAGGGGCTTTTGGGCATTTTTAGTTGTATTTAAGAAAATCGTTTCTGTTTAGGCGTTGAGCAGAGCTGATATTCAGAGCCGGGATCTGTTCAGCTATCATCCTGTATTCGAGGTGAGTTGCCTCACCGGGTTTAGCGGTTCAAAGGCACCAATGCCGGCCCATGTTTATGTTATGTTGTTAGTATGCTAGCTGCCTTTGTGACTCTTGCATGTGCCTATGTTTATATGTTTTCCGGGCTAAGGCCCGATGTCGGGCGGGGCCTAATGAATATTTGTATGCTATGTGATTATTGCATGTGTATGTGTTTATTTGATATATGTTATTGTATGTTGGGCGGGACCCGTTTTACTGAACTCAACTCGATGCCTGGCGGGGCCCGATGTCGGATGGGGTCTGATGTCGGGTGGGGCCCACTATATGTTTATTGTATGGTTGCTATGTGGTATTTTGGGGGAAACTCACTAAGCTTTGTGCTTACCGTTTTCAGTTTATGTTTCAGGTACTTCCGGTTGTAAAGGGAAGAACTCGGGATGACTGCATCGCACACACCATTGATATTTCGCTTATGATGTTTTACTCTGATTTTATGGCAATTGATACATTGGTTTTTAATTGAATGTTTGGATGATATTGGAAAATGCTATTTTATCTATTATTTAAACAAAATTTTTGGGACCATATTTTTGAACGTTACAATTAGGGTCTCAAAAATCAAAAGGAGGACGGAAACGACACAAAGAAAGGAACGAAAGTGGAACTAGATACTATGGAAGTAATGATAGAAGATCTCAACCGATAGAAATCAATGATTTTTGTTCTCAAAATCATGACTTCTCAATTTCTAGATTAATATCTCATATCGATTTTTTGTTATGTTTTAATTGGTTTACACCTTATGGATTACTATATTATCAAGGGGTTTAGTTATGGGATTACCTAGGTCTTAATCTTGGATAATTTATTTATGATCATTAGTTCTATTATTTGTGGACCGAACAACCTCGTCAAAAATGGACGAAGAAGAAGATCTTGATAACAACATACCACTTTCTTATATTTATGTGAATTAAGAAAATGTTGAGTTTAAAAATATTTGACAACAACATATGAAAGAAAAAAAACACTTTTTTGATAGAAAAAACTCTTTCTCACCTTTTATTTCCAGTTATAAATCATGAAATCGTCCATTACCATATCTAAAAAGGAGAAATAAAAAATTAAAAGGCTTTGTAAGAAAAGAAATGTCAAATTATTTTTTATAAATGTCAAAATGATGAAAAAAAGAATACGTACATATACACTCAGTTTGTCAGCATTTGGAGAAATGATAGCAAAAAGGATAATATGTGTCGATTTTGAAGTTTATGTTGGAAATAACCCATTAGTGTGGCCTTAGGGCTATTTTGTAATGTTAACTACAAGTATATTATTTATCATAATGTTTACCATAGTGATATATTAAGGGCCAAATTTTGAGTGGTTCTATAACTTACCCACAAGATGTAATTATGATAAATTAACACACATTGAGGAAACATACTATGTGAAAATGAAAAGTCTATTACTTCATCTTTCTGGTTCTCTGTATAAACATCATCATCATGTGTGAAATGAATTTATCCATCAAGAACTCAATGAAGCACCTTTATGGGGAGTAAAAATAATTATGAGATCACAATCTTCAAAATCAAGGGATATCATATTCTCCAAGTAAGTGTTATTCATTTGGTTTAAGATTTATCAAATATATGTGATGTAACGCCCCAAATTTCAACCCAAAATTTCCAATTAAAACATTAAGTGTTTATTCAAATCACAACTAAAAGATATTAAAACATTTAGCAGAGTATCATTAAAAGTTATCATGTGCACAAGTTCCCCATTGATGCGATGCAATCGAGTCGTGCCCCTCCTTTAATATAAGAAAACCAGAAACATGTAAACCACAAATCGTAAGCAAAAAGCGTAGTGAGTTCCCCAAAATACCACACACAACACAACACAAATAAACAACTGTGGGTTATCAGCAACCTTGGGGACTATCAACAATCCCAGTGGGAAAACAGCACGTCCGGTGGGATATCAGTAACACTAGGGACTATCACCAGTCCTAGTGGAAAACAGCACACCCGATGGGTTATCAACAACCCTGGGGACTATTAGCAGTCTCAGTGGGCAAACAACATGCCCAGTGGATTATCAGGAACCCTGGAGACTACCCGAAGTTTCAGTACACAGTAACACACATCACAGTAACAACAAGTAAGACCCAGCTGGTCAGCACACACACACATACACACACACACACACACACACACATATATATATATATATATATATATATATATATATATATATATATATATATATATATATATATATATATATATATATATATTACCACACAGGCTCATACAAACATGCAAGAGTCACGAAGACAGCTAACATCCTACAGTATATAATTTAGTGAGCCGACATTGGTGCCTTCGACTCATCATCACTGGGAGAAGACTCACCTGAATCGAAGAACTTTGAAGCACTACGATACGATCCCTTTTCTGCACTGCTTGCAACCACGAATCCACTAACACCAGAACCAGATAAAATCTTAATTAATTGCCCAAAACCCTCAAGTTTGACCCAAGGTTAAACTTGGCCAAAAAGTCAATGGTCAACGGAAGTCAAAGTCAACAAGTCAAACTTCAGGCTGAGTGCGCCCAACGTACTCAACTCGTACGTATGGCGTACTCACTATCCAGAATCGGGTCCCCATACGAGTACCTGCAGCGTACTCAAAGGTACGCCCAACGTACTCGGCTAAATGACATTTTTCCATTAAGTGCTTAATCTCTTAAGTCCTTTTATCCAACACTTAGATCTAGACCCATAACATCATTCTAAGTCATAAAATTCCCACCTTTATGACTTTCCATGTCAATAAAAGGTCCAAAATCAAAAACCTTAACTTATTAATCCATTAAGACATCATGGCACTTTCATGGAAGGAATAGAAGGATCAATATCACATTTTTATGGATCCTAATAGTTCCATAATGGATAAAGTTTTTCAACTTTATCCATTAGAATGGTCCAAACCACCACGATCTAGTTTTTAAGTGTCAAAGGGACCAAAAGAGCATATTTTTCAACTTAATCCATGAAGTCCAAGTCTCCAACCTTCATATCTGAATCACAATGATGTTTAGATGGATAAAGTTTCTAACTTTATCCATAACAAAGTCACAAACTTTCAAGATCTAAACTTTATGCACTAAAATGACCAAAAGTTCATAACATCCAAAACTAGCTAGATCTAACAAATGCATCATCAAGATACAAACTTTATACCTCTAGAAGAGAGATCAAGATGAACAAAGTCCAGATCTACAAGCTCATATTCAAACAACACTTCTCCAAAGAGTTCCTTCTTCTCCATGGTGAACCATGAATACTCCAAACCACTCAAAAACACCTCCTTTTGCTCGAAAGGCCCAAACTAGGGTTAGGGTTTTCATGGGAGGGTATTGGAGAGGTGGAGGCTGAGAATGGAATGGGTATGGGGAAGTTAAGGAGCTTAAATTAAGCTCAAACCACGAAAATATGGTTTGGGCATTGATCGCGTACACCCAACGTACTCCAAGTATGCCTAGTACGCGCAACGTACTCAAGGTACGCCCAACGTACTCCATGTATGCCTATTAGGCCCAACGTACTCCAGGTACGCCCAGCGTACTAGACTAAGCCGCAAAACCTTCCTAACTTCAAACGATCATAACTTCTTCATTCCAACTCCGTTTTCGATGATCTTTAAATCCACAGAAAGGTATTTAGGAGCTCTACAACCGTATCTAATTACAATTGAATTAAAACGCATCGAACTAAAATCCATAATTCATAAAAAAAAGTCGGAAACACTGCTTTTCCTATTTTACCCTTTGACTCCGAAGCACAAACCAAACTCTTGGATCACAAATCTACATTACCAACATCCGAATGGGCCTAAACCTCTCTTTCCCAAAACCAGAAGCCTTATGATACCTGTCCTTCGGGTCACCACCCCAAATTATGAAACGACTCGAAACAGGGTGTTACAACTCTCACCCACTTAAATTAGATTTCTCCCTCGAAATCATTCCTTACTATATCCTCTGTCGAACCAAACGATCCTGACTGAACTCCCTAAATCATGAAGATGACTGGGAATGTCACCTCACTTCAATAACAACCCACCCTTACTACTGTCGAACCCAAATTATCGGAAATCACAAGCGCTAATGAAGAATGAACCTCAACTTTTCTCTAAGCCCACGAATGTCCAACCGCTACACATGAAACTAAAACCCCTGATCCATGTATGGCTCCTTGGAATACATAACCATTCCAAACAATTCCCATAATGACTCAACCTCATAACCTGAACCGCACAAACCTATCCATCCTGAATGAATTTATGGATACCCGAAACATATATGCCCCGACCACTTACCGGTACCGAAAAATCCTCATCGAAAACAAAATCAGCTCCAGAATCAAAAATTGAATAGGTACGGGCAGTCCTGGTCTATCCGCCAACACAACTCCATCAGTCATTCACTCCCAATGAATGACAACTAAACCAACCAATGCTCGAACTATCACCCAGTCCGCTTAACCCCAGTGATGGCTACAAACCGAAATGAGTTCTCTCATCACATTTGGTCCCAACCCAGCCTATGATTTCCCAAGTATTACAGATGCTGAGGCCCACTCACAACCCTTCACCCAACCCTGTGATGATCTAAATCATCCTAGAGAGTTCCAAGAGCCAAGTCATAGACTTCCATCACTGTTACCACCACCTACCAACCTAGTGAATGCTATGGCTGCTCTGCAGTCTTATAAAACTTCCATAATCACATCCTATTCTAGTGAATGTTATGGTTGCTTTGCAGTCTTACATCACTTCTACAACTGCACACTAACCTGGTGAATGTTACTGCTGCTCCGCAGTCTTACATCACTCCCACAACCGCACACTAACAAAAAACACTGCGAGTCAAATCCCTGCCTACCGGACTCAGTCAGGTGTTCGGTTTGTGCTTCAGACCCCAAAGACTTCATCAGACAAGAACAAGCAGAGTGGTCCTAATGCAACCCTCGACCTGAACCTAACCATGAATCCATATCATTTGATCTGATGCTCATCACTGACCAAAGAACACTATTCCTTGCTTAACCCTGGACCTTCTCGCAACCAGAACTAGCTCTCTAGTTGACTTAGGATGATACCATGACCAAACATTATCGGGTGCCCATACCCCAATCCATATGAAACACTTACTACTCTTGACAAAGAGTACCGTATCCAAGGTACCTTCCCTTGATACAATTCCACATCCTTTTATGATCCCAACTGATGACAAGCAACCCATAGACCCACAATTGGGGTAGATAGATAATCACTTCAATGCTCTGCTTACTACCAAATCAAACCTGAGTCTGCTATAGACAATAATTCCACAATCCAGTAGTTCAGGGAAAACGCACCCAGAAGCCATGATATACCATAAACAGAACATGACGATTGGTTGCCACGTCAAATGACCTCCAACTTATGCGGCTCGACACCTTTAAAGCATCCTAACTATAGACAATGAATGAGAACAACCAACGGTCAAGAATTCACTGACAACAACCCGATAATCCAATGTTTCCATTGTACTAAACCCATGTAGAACTACATATACCTAACCCTAATGTTGATTGACAGATCAACCACTGCTTATCTTAGATTATAGGTAGAAATATAAACATCGAGCTGACAAATCCTTCAACAACTAATGCTCAACCTGAGCGACCTAACCACCTCTTGACTAGTTCATCGGCCTATCCGAAAAGGGACCAATGGCTGCAATGAGCTCCTTGACCAACAGCTTCCTGTCATGAAGACAAATCATGTATTTCAAAGCACATATATCTGATGGAAACTTGCTCTGCACTCTCGTCTCGAACCAGAGTCCCGCATACCCAGTTCTCCCCCCACGTGGGTTCGAACTATCACCAACTGACGTTGCAAACAACCACACTTCAAACCAGCTCAACTAGATACATACCATACCTGACTCTTGGAATGTATAACACAACGTAAATAATTCTTCCAAATAAAGACCCAACAACTCAAGGACATTCATAATCTTAGATGAAGACCTCGGAAACTCCCCACTCATAACCACCTCTATCATCAAGAATCCCATGTAAATGCACAAGCAATAACGATGATAGCCCATTCATAGCACCGATTCTCTATCTAAGAACAATTGGACTACCAAACACTTAGCCTATGAACCCCTGACATTCAATTCATCACGAGACACAAACATAAAACACGAGGCATCATTCTCACAGTCAAGATACAACATAGACAACTAAATTCGTCGTTCCCGATTCACTTTTCCTAATCACCTGGAACAACCTGCTAGAACATGCTCTAACTGAACTCAAGGACGGCATACCCTTGGTCCTCATCTTGTATAGTCTCCACGAAACTGAATCTCTTTCCACATGTGAAATTTTCTCGAGGCGATCAAACCACAAGAATCCTCTCATGCATTTCCAGATTTGTCGCGGATACCGCAACCATCCGGTTACCCCCACTGGGTCATCCTCCGATCTCTACAATCATACGCTCGCTATCTCTTCCCCCAACATGGAAACTGGAAGAACAGAATCCTCGTCATAGAAAATGACATCATAAGCCATCGGTCGATCCCTCAACCGCAAGGCTGCAATCCTCATGCCGCTCATCCCAATTGCTCCCTTCTTGAGTCCCGCGACTCTGACTGTCACTTCCTCAGGTAAGGCCACCAAGACCTTGAAATTAACTACTCATCCAGTTATGCACCATTCAACCCCAACTGACATGACCACTAAGGCCCAAAGAATTACGCGACCCTTCTTCTTCCCGGACAGCCATAACCGAAAAGCTGATAATACCCAAAATATTGCAACGGGTTCATGGTGCCAAACCATGTTCCTACCCTCAACCAGCTCCTTAGAATTTTCTAGGACTTTCCTTGATTTGAGTACAGATCATGTGCTTCCAGTAGTACGGGCCAATTACTACCTTCCACACCTATCCGTACTTTTCTCAGAATCATCCTAAATCCTCTAAGTCACTCCCTCATGATGATACCCTCCAAAATATTCTAAACAACGCATCACTCGCATTGAAGTGCTTCCTAGTATCTCCTAGGATTCCCACCTCACCCTACCATCAGAAGCTAAAGGACCTCTACTAATGTCAGTTAACTACTTCACGAATATAATTACATGCAACAAAGCTTAGATAATCCTTCGACTAAAAGATTCAACCCTACAACGGTTAGACTCAAATGAGAGCTGCGCAATATGGCCAAGTCAACCACTCTAAGATTATTTAACCTTTATTGAATGTAACTTAACATCTTCATGAGATAACTAACTTACATCAATATGAGTCCGACAAAGCGCAAAGCAAGCAACATTCGAGCATCAATAACTAATAACATTGCATAAAAAGGCTGTCCTATCTTAGAAGCTCCTGAAGATATCTAGTCACTAGAATGTATCACTACCAACTTACACAACAGGAATAAAGGCATCTCTCCAAATCAAGCATCCTACCATGCACACACTGAGCAGATCCTTAGCCCTAATCTAACATGCAATTCTCATATACTCACATCAAACATCAATCATAAAACACATATGGGTATTTTGGGAAATACTTACTTGCGCTCGGCTGATTGCGCGTATCGCACCTTTTAAAAACACTTTCTTACAAAATCATTTGCTTTTAGAAATATTTATCAATTCCACATTTTAAGTTCAAGCACACCCTAGAGTATGTCTGAAACCCTCAAACTAAGGCTCTGATACCAACTTGTAACGCCTCAAATTTCAACCCAAAATTTTCAATTAAAACATTAAATGTTTATTTAAATCACAACTACCAGATCTTAAAACATTTATGAGAGTATCATTAAAAGTTATCATGTGCACAAGTCCCCAATTGATGCGATGCAATCGAGTCGTACCCCTCCTTTAATATAAGAAAACCTAAAACATGTAACCCACAAATCGTAAGCACAAAGCATAGTGAGTTTAACAAAATACCACACACAACACAAAACAAATAAACAACTATGGGTTATCAGCAACCCTGAGGACTATCAGCAGTCCTAGTGGGCAAACAACACGTCTGATGGGTTATCAACAAACCTGGGGACTATCAGCAGTCCCAGTGGCAAACAGCATGCCCGGTGGGTTATCAGCAACCCTAGGGACTATCAGCAGTCCCAATGGGCAAACAACAAGCTCGATGGGTTATCATCAACCCTGGAGACTACCCGAAGTCTCAGTACACTGTAACAACAAGCAAGACCCAGCTGGTCAGCACAAATACACGCACACACACACACACACACACATATATATATATATATATATATATATATATATATATATATATATATATATATATATATATATATATATATATATATATATATATATATATTACCACACAGGCTCATACAAACAGGCAAGAGTCACGAAGACAACTAGCATCCTACAATACATAATTTAGTGAGCCAACGTTGATGCCTTCGACTCACAAGCCCTGGGAGAAGACTCACCTGAATCGAAGAACTTTGAATCACTACGATACGATCCCTTTTCTGCACTTCTTGCACCCACGAATCCACTAACACCAGACCCAGATAAAATCTTAATTAATAGCCCAAAATCCTCAAGTTTGACCCAAGGTTAAACTTGGTTAAAATTCAATGATCAAAGAAAAACAAAGTTCACAAATCAAATGACAGGCTGGGTACCCCCAACATACTCAGCTTGTACGCATGGCGTACTCACCATCCAAAATCGAGACCCCATACGAGTACGTGTAGTGTACTCAAGGGTACGCCCATCATACTCGGCCAAATGTCACTTTTTCATTAAGTGCTTAATCTCTTAAGTCATTTCATCCAACACTCAGATCTAGACCCATAACATCATTCTAAGTCATAAAATTTCCACCTTTATGACTTTCCATGTCTAGAAAAGGTCCAAAAGCGAAAACCTTAACTTATTAATTCATTAAGACAACATGATACTTTCATGGAAGGAATAGAAGGAAAAGGTCACATTTTTATGGTTTCCAACTTTATCCATTAGAATGGTCCAAACCACCAGGATCGAGTTTTTAAGTGTCAAAGGGACCAAAAGAGCATCTTTTTCAACTTAATCCATTAAGTCCAAGTCTCCAACCTTTATGTCTGAATCACAATGATGTTTAGATGGATAAAGTTTCCAACTTTATCCATAACAAGGTCACAAACTTTCAAGATCTAAAGTTTATGCACTAAAATGACAAAAAGTTTATAACATCCAAAACTAGCTAGATCTAACAAATGCATCATCAAGATTAAAACTTTATACCTCTAGAAGAGAGATCAAGGTGAACAAAGTTCGGATCTACAAGCTCCAATGCAAACAACACTTCTCCAAAGAGTTCCTTCTTCTCCAAGGTAAACCATGTACACTCGAAAGCATTCAAAAAACACCTTCTTTTGCTCAAAAGGCACAAACTAGGGTTAGGGTTTTCATAGGAGGGTGTTAGAGAGGTGGAGGCTGAGAATGGAATGGGTTTGGGGAAGTTAAGGAGCTTAAATAGGGCTCAAACCACGAAAATAGGGTTTGGGCACTGATCGCGTACCCCCACCGTACTCCAGGTACGCCCAGCATACTCCAAGTATGCCTAGTACACCCTGCGTAATCAAGGTACTCCTAGCGTACTCCATGTATGCCTAGTACGTCCAACTTACTAGACTAAGCCCCAAAACATTCCTAACTTCAATCAGTCATAACTTCTTCGTTCTAACTCTGTTTTTGACGATCTTTATATCCACTGAAAGGTATTGAGGATCTCTACAACCATATCTAATTATAAATGACTTAAAAAGCATCGAAATAAAATCCATAATTCATAAAAGAAGTCTGAAACACTGTTTTTCCTCTTTTACCCTTTAACTCTAAAGCTCAAACCGAACTCTTGGATCACAAATCTATTGGATTAGTGTCTAAGTCCATAACTATATTTGGTATGTATTTGACCCGGTTGTAGCATGGTCCTTTTGGGTTGCCTTCACCAAAGAAACTTGACTGGATGATAAATAGAGAAAGAGGATATTATGGTTTATTAATATATTATAAGAATAATATATTAAAAGAGAAATCATATTTAATTTAATTAACATTGGTCAAGAATTAATTAAGAACTGATTTTGTGGTCCAAAAGAGGTTAATTGAATTAAGGGGACTGAACTTGTAATTATGTGATGTTGCAAAGTTGGGTAAGGAAACCCTAGAGTATTGGGTGGACGAATTCTAAGGATAAGGCCTTAGGAATTCGTCCAAAGGAGGGGTTCTAGAATTATCCTTTGGGCTGCTTGGTGGCTAAGTAACCACATAAGGATAATGACTGAAACCCTAATTTACACACCTATATAAAGACCCCTAGGGCATGAGAATTCGGCTACACTTGAACCCTAGAAGTCTTGGAGTTGATTTTTCCCTATCCCCTCTCTCTATTGCTTTATCCAATTAATTTTGGTGTTTGTGATTCATTAGAGGCACAACATTTGGGGTGCTAAGGTTCTCAAAGCTTCAAGATCTACAATCAACAATCAAGGTATTCATCTAACTTGTTTATTTGATATTCAATGGTTTTGTTGTATTCTAGTTTAGGGTTTATAAGCTTTGGATAAATTTGCATGTACAATAGAGAAACCTAGATCCAAAGCTTTAGGGTTTTGCATGTGCACATATGATGTTCTTTTGCTCAAAACCCATCAGTGGTATCAGAGGCTTGTTTGGTTTCTATTGTATTTGATGCATTGTGTGTTTGTCCTTTGCTTAAAATCGATTTTTTGGCCTTCTACCTAACAGACTCGTCGAGTCCCAAAGTGAACTCGCCGAGTCCAAAAGGGGACTCGGCGAGTCGGGCTGTCAGACAGAGGGAAATTTGGGATTTTTGTTTATTTTGACTTAGGATAATTACCATAATTGTTTCTTATTAATAAAATCCAAATTTTATTGATTCCTCATGATTATCTTTGTCAAAATAAAAGATATTTGTCATCTAATTAGATAATTATTACCTTAACTGATAAATCTTAATTATTTGAATTATTTGATCAATGATCTTTCATGAAATTGGATTAGGTCAAAATTAGATAATCACAAAATTAATTGTTTAATTGTTTATTTTAATTTTGATCTAGATAGTTTTGAAATGTTTCAAAACTTGCCCTCAAGTTTTGGAATTTAAATTTTTTGATTAAAAGTTTAATTTGGAAATAATTAAATTCCAAACCCTAGAATCTTACAAGTTTAAAATTCACCCCTATACTATTATAATATTATAAGAATAATTATTATATATGTATAAGATAAATGCTAGTCTTACCGTTAGTAGGCCTCATTCACGAAGCCGATCTATAAGGGGGGTATAAGGTTGCTGCCTATAAAATGGCAGTTTAATGGGTGTCCACTCTCACCCACCGCTTCCTTGATTAGTGGAGGGTCGTTAGCCGAATGGGTAGGATAGGGAAACTAATTCCTCATTAAAAGTATAATGTTTAAATAAAGTGACTAAATGTTTTTATAAAATTCCCAATCTTAGTTACTTTAGGAAAAATGTGAAAATGATGTTATTCCATGAAGTTACACTTTGTACCCTTGCCAAGATGTTAGTGGAGCGTGTGTGGTTAACCGGCACACTAATTTGGGTCTAGCAAAGGTAGCAAAGTGTGACTCGATGTTTGTCATAGATCAATGGAGCGTGTCTCGCTAACCGGCACATTGATTAGGTGACTGTAACATCGAGGGCACAATGTACATTTGGATGGTTATTCACACCTTGTTTGTGATCCTCGGTATCCCAGTCACCAACTTGAAGGGCTTATCGAGATTTAAACATGCCATTGAAAAGTTCAATGAATTTCAAAAGATCTAGGAGTTTTCAATACATTTAAAGCGTAATTTCCTTTTGTTTTTCATGGTGGAAATTAGTGAATCGTCATTCACTTACCTTCAAATTATTTGCAATTTAAATTACGACATCCCTCTTTTAAGTTGTGAATAATGTTGTTGGATCCTAGCCCTAATTTATCATTTAGGTGTTTAATTGGGGATTCTTGTCTAATCAAAGTTTGTCTCTTTTCATTTCAGATGTCTAACTCGAACAACAACAACGCTTCATGCTCAACCTCTTCAGGAACGTTCTCACTCATGAATTTGTGTGGGATGGTGATTTTTGATGGGACCAATTTCAATGATTGGATCCGCAACATCCGCATGGTCACCCGCTACGAGGACAAGGAGTATGTTCTCGATGAAAAGCTGAAGGAGGTCAACGTCAACACTGCTACTCCCGAGGAGATCGCTGCCTTTGAGGCCCACGAGCGAGATGCTATGAAAGTCCATTGCATCATGCTCGCGACTATGACTGCTAAACTCCAAAAGTCCTACGATGACTTCTACCCCTATGAGATGCATCAGGATTTACTGGACAGGTACCACCAAAGTGCCAGTTAGGAGAGGTACGAGATCATCACTTCGATGATCATTACCAAAATGAGGGACGGAGAGTCTGTCACTGCTCACCTGCAGAAAATGCAGAGATATGTTGACCGCCTGCTGAAGCTAAATGTTAACTTCGATGAAGAGCTGGCGATTGATATTATTCTACATTCCATGCCTCCTTGCTACAACCATTTCCGCATGACTTACCACATTAACAAAGAGGAGGTCACGTTGAGCAAGCTTCAAGGCCTGTTGAGGACTGTTGAGAGCAACCTCAAGGACAAATCTGTTGCATCAACTCCTCCTGTCACTGCCCCCGTCTTGGCTATTTGGCAGGGGAAGGGTAAGAAGAGGAAGGCTCCTTCCAAGAGCCACCACAAGGGAAAGTCTCATGATGGCACCCCTTCTAGTGGAACCAAGGTTGGTACCACTGCACCCTCCTCCAACCCAAAGGATGCAGAGTGCTATCACTACCATGACAAAGGGCACTGGAAACGAAGCTGCCCAAAGTATCTGCAGGACATCAAGGATGGAAAGATAAAACCATCCTACGCAGGTATTTATACTATTCAATCTAATAACTCATCGCATGCTATTTCTTGGGTTCTCGATAAAGGATGTGGTTTTCACATTTGTTCTGATTTGCAGGACCTAAGAAGAAATAGGGATGTGGAGCATGGGAAGATAAACTTGATCATGGGGAATAGAAGAGCGTCGTCTGTCACCAAGATCGGAGTTTACTCTTTAATTCTTAGAAGTGGATTAGGACTAGATTTGAATAATTGTTGCTATTCGCCAGAAATGGAAAGAAACATCATTTCTTTTCATGGTTTATATAAACAAGGATTTATATTTTTGTTTGATAATTAAAAGGGTTCTATTAATGCTTTTCTTAATGGTTTTTTCTATTTTGAAGCATTGCCTTGTAATGGAATATATGAAACTGTGATGGTTGTAGACAATTTAGGAAATGATGTATTATATATCGATTCGTCCAATGGTTTGGATAAAGCATGCTTGTGGCATTGTCGTCTTGGACATGTCAACAAGAAACGCATAGCCCAACTCCAAAAGGATGGAGTGTTGGAGTCATTCGACCTTAGGGACGATGACGTGTGCGAGTCTTGTTTATTTGGAAAGATGAACAAGTCACCCTTCACTGGTTCTTGTGAAAGGGGTGAGGGTTTATTGGATCTCATACACACAGATGTGTGTGGGCCCTTTAGATCCACTACAAGGGATGCGAGCCGCTTCTATGTGACTTTCACTGATGATTATAGCAGATATGGGTATATCTACTTAATCAGACACAAGTCAGAAACCTTTGAAAAGTTCAAAGAGTTTAAGCAGGAAGCGGAGAATCAGTTGGGCAGGAAAATCAAGATGCTTCGATCCGATCGACGTGGAGAGTACCTTAGTCTTGAATTCGACGACTATCTCAAGGAATGCGGAATCGTTTCGCAATTGACGCCACCTAGGACACCGCAGTTAAATGGTGTAGCTGAGAGGCGTAATCGAACCTTGGTCGACATGGTTCGTTCCATGATGAGTCGTGCTTCGCTACCTATCTCATTCTGGGGGTATGCCTTAGAGACTTCCGCACATATCCTTAACTTAGTCCCTACAAAGAAGTTTGCCAAAACACCTCATGAGATGTGGACAGGGAAAATTTCCTCGTTGGCACATATTAAGGTTTGGGGTTGCGAGGCTTTCGTAAGATGAGAGACTCACGACAAGCTCGAACCTCGTAGTGAGCGATGTATTTTCATCGGCTACCCGCAAAAGTCCTTTGGATATCTCTTCTATAGACCGAGTGACAATGTTGTCTTCGTTGTGAGGAGAGGGGTTTTCCGAGAGCGAGAAATCATAAGCCAAGGGGACAGTGGGAGGCAAATCGATCTTGAAGAGCTTCAAGAATCGAACGACGAAGGAACCTCTAACACTGGCGCTCAACCTGAGGAGGAAACTCTTGTTGAACCGATTGACGAGTCCTTACCTCTTAGACGTTCCAGTAGAGTTAGTGTTCCGCCTGTGTTATATGGTTTTCATGTAACAAGTGAAGGTGATACGTTTATTAGTGACAGTACGCTAATAAATTTGGATGAACCTAACAGGTACAAGGAAGCCATGGCAGGCCCGGAGTCTGGGAAATGGAAAAAGGCTATGGATAGCGAGATTCAATCCATGTATGACAACCAAGTTTGGAATTTGGTTGACAATGTGTCAGGTCGTAAGACCGTCGGGTGCAAATGGATCTTCAAGAAGAAGACCGACATGGATGGGAAGGTACACACTTATAAAGCGTGATTGGTTGCGAAGGGCTTTACTCAAACTCTAGGAGTTGACTATGATGAGACATTCTCACCAGTTGCGAAGATAAAGTCTATTAGGGTGATGCTAGCCAATGCTGCATTTCATGACTATGAAATATGGAAAATGGATGTCAAAACCGCCTTCCTTAATGGGAAGTTGGTTGAGGATGTTTACATGAGTCAGCCAGAGGGTTTTGTCGATTCCAACCATCCTAATAGAGTGTGTAAGCTTGAGAAATCCATTTATGGATTGAAACAAGCATCTCGCAGATGGAATCTTTGTTTCGATGAGAAAGTCAAAGAGTTTGGTTTTCTGCGAAGCGAGGATGAGTCATGTGTATATGTCAAATCCAGTGGGAGTATAGTTAGCTTCCTCGTATTGTATGCCGATGACATACTACTCATAGGAAACGACATCCCGACCCTGCAGGAAGTTAAGTCCTGGCTTGGGAAGTGTTTCGCTATGAAGGACCTCGGAGAGGCTGACTATATTCTGGGAATAAGGATATTGAGAAATAGGAGTAAAACACTAATAGGACCTAGTCAAAATACTTACTTGGATAAAGTACTAAAGAGTTTTAGTATGGAGAATTCTAAGAAAGGGGAGTTACCAATCCAAAGCAATGCCAAACTGAGTAAGACTCAGAGTCCGAGTATAGAGACCGAGATAGCAGAGATTAGCCGAATACCTTACGCTTCTGCACTTGGCTCGAGCATGTATGCTGTGACTTGTACTCGCCCTGATGTGGCCCTCGCTTTGAGCATGGTCAGCAGATATTAAGGGAACCCTGGCAGAGCACATTGGACCGCAGTCAAGAATATGCTTAAGTACCTTCGGAGGACCAAGGAATGGTTTCTAGTCCTCGGTGGGAGTGATGACTTAAGGGTGCGAGGGTATAGTGACGCCAGTTTTCAGACAGACCGAGATAATTATCGATCTCAGTCAGGCTGGGTCTTTACCCTAAATGAAGGAGCAGTGACTTGGAAAAGTTCCAAGCAGGAGACCGTAGTTGATTCAACGTGCGAATCAGAGTACATAGCCGCGAGTGAAGCGTCAAAGGAGGCGATATGGTTGAAGAACTTCATTGGAGACCTTGGAGTTGTGCTAGCCATAAAGGAGCCTATGGAGATATTCTACGATAATGAAGGAGTGGTTGCCTTGACCAAGGAACCGAGGGATCATGGCAGATCTCGACATATCGACAGGAAATATCACTTTATTAGACATCGAGTGGAAGAGGGACTCCTCGTAGTGAAGAGGGTAACGTCGGAGGATAACCCAGCAGATCCCCTTACGAAGGGACTGGGTATGGTCAAGCACTTGCAGTACGCTAGGAGCATTGGGCTGAACGACGGTATTAGTTTAGATTAGATAATTTCAAAACATGTAATAGATAAAATATAATTAACATTTGATGATTAAATAAAGAAGTATTATTTATAAGTAAAGTTACTGTCTTTTGTTAATTATTTACCTATTGTTTCACTTTGCATGTTTTGACTTCCTGAATAATAAGATTATTCGAACAGTCCACAGTCGCTCATACTTTGGAAGTAGGTATGAAAGAACATTGTCATGAATTGGTTTGTAGACTGTCTAAAGTGTATTAGACATAGCAAAAGTTTGCTACAACATTCATGAGTGCATATGAATTAAGATTTGAGCATTAGATTAAACCCACGCTAGCTGGCATCACTTCATGGAATTTATCACGAGTGATCGCAAGACGATAATATCATATAGTCTTTAAACCTAGATATATGGTTTATTGTTTGCGAGTTGGTTATGCATTGATAATGCGTAAACGCATCAGTAACTTGATATTATAAAACACATTGTTGTGTATGATTTGATGAGTGAATAGTAAATGCATATAAGTCGAATTTTATCTGTTCCTTTTATCCTATGAGGGTAAAAGCGATATCCGGGCCCCTCGATGATTTGGTTTGACTTATATGTCGGGCCCGGTCAGGACTGAATTGATGTGTTCAATTAAGTTCTATGTCAGACGAATCAGAGATCGAGAAACAAAATGTTGGACAAAATTCAGACTATGTTCCATGTATTTATCCGCGCGATATCTTGAGAACAGAGGATTATACGATCCTTTATCTAAAGGACAGGTTATTGATAAGATCAAGAGTTTTGAGAACTACGATTGCTAATCGGATCCTGAAGTTGTACTTGCATTTATAGTTATTATGCTTATCCGAGTGGGAGACTGTTGGATTAGTGTCTAAGTCCATAACTATATTTGGTATGTACTTGACCCGGTTGTAACATGGTCCTTTTGGGTTTCTGTAACGCCCGTAGATGATGACTAGTCAATTTAGAGATAATAGGGTCGAAAACAACTTTTCGACAAAAGATTATTTTGAATAAATAATCTTAACCGAGTTGTAGAATATGTCTCAAGGGTTCCATACATATAAAGAACACCGAAATCCGAGTTATAACGAAGAAGTTATGGCCCGTCGAAGTTTTTCGGCAAAACCGACACGGCACCATGAGACGTAAATAGTGAATTTACGATAGAGGACTTTTTAGCCTTAGTGATCTAAACAAAAGTTGTAGTATACATTAAACCGAGAACATACAAAAAAAGAACGCCCAAATCTGACTTTGTATGAGGAAGTTATGAATTTTCTAAGATTTGGCATAGAAGGGCACGACCCGAAACTCGAATTTTAGTTCGAGCGGTTTTTGGCCTACGCAACCTAAATGAGAGTTGAAGATCTCATTAATAGGAACTCAACGATAAAAATACAGACGAAAACGGAGTCTGTATGAAGGAGTTACGAATTCTTCGCGGTCATTTAACAGTCTAATCTCCTCCTACTGTTAAATTTAAGATCGGTCGAGAATTAGCCGACAGAGTCTAAATGAAAGTTGTAGATCTTGTTTTTACCTACAAGTGGATATAAACAACGTTGAAAACAGAGCTAGTATGCGAGAGTTATGATTTTTCTAAGTCGGGAGGCTGCTGTGCGAAATCGGGTGACGTGGCGAAATCCTGGTCGTTGCTTCCTCCCCAAGGCTAGCCACCAGAGGGTGACATGTGGCATGGAATCGACGAGTAGGTCCCCCTACTCGACGAGTTGGGCTGTTTCCTAGCCTATAAACAAGGGTGTCGGGTGAAACCTTCTCCTCACACCTCCCACTTCTACTTTCTCTCTCTAGAAACTCTCTCTAAGCCTCCCTAACCCCCCAAAGCCTAGGGTAACACCCTAGCACGAGGCGGAAGCCCCGGAGCGCCTGACGGCTCCGAAAAGAAGAGCCTTCGGGTAAGAAACTCTGCTTCGGCGGAGCCCGGTTTTGAGAAAAACCTGCTGTTTTGTCGAAGGAAATTGTTTTAAAAGTAACGAAGTGTTCTCCAAGTGCAGAATCACCACCTTAACAAGTGAGTGCATAGTCCCTTTCATCTTACACATAGATATGAAGTATTTAATATAAATTACGTGCTATGTGTGCATATTGTCTGTATACTTGCCGTCTGTGCTGGGTGAAAGATTTTTATACATGTTTTAAATGATTTAAACTGTATATGTATTTTATATCTACAAAATGTGTTGGGTAAAACATGGGTAAAATGTGTTGGGTTGATTGATTGTTTGATGATTAAACATAATGATTATATTATTGTGGGTTGAAAACCCTATGTACTCACCAGGTTTCCCAACCTGACCCACTCAAGCTTATTTGTATCACAGGTGTCGATATGAAACTACTTTACACTGAGAGATTTAAAAGAGATGTAGATCACTAGTGTAAATGAATGTAAGTCCTGTTTATGCTTATGTTTCTGTATTGACGATGACATCCCAAGGTTTTCAAAATGAATAAAAATACATTTTTTCGGAAATGCTTTGACAATGTATTTATCATGTTTTTCTGGGAACAAATTTCGCAACAGTTTTATTAAAAGAGGTACTATGATTTTTATAAATCATAAACAAAATCGGTCTTTTCTGGCCGTGAAAATGGGGATGTCACAGTTGGTATCAGAGCATTAGTTTAAGCGTACTTGGAATAAGGATTTATTTCTAGACTTAAACTTAGAATGCTAAGCGATGATCGTGAGAAGAGTGTCTAATATATTTTAGGTAGTACACCTGAATAGACACAAGCACTAGCTTAATTAGGGAAGTTGCCTAAAATGCTTTTATGTGCTAAATGATTTAAGATATGCATTATATGATCGGATGTATGGTCTGTTGCCGATCGGATCTGGAAATTTTATGTGTTCAGACTTCTAAACGTTTAATTACGATGTTAGAACTGGCATGTAACTTTTCGGAGTAATAAGGCGGAATACGCGTCTAAATATTCTCTATCTATATTCTCGTCTCGATACACTGAACGCATGCTTCCGTGAACATAACGTCTTGGTGAAGACTCGTAGCGAATTGAATAAATGGAGGAAATGAGAAGGTTTACGATATTGAGTGGTACCTATCGGAAGATATCGTAAGAGTGATATCTTGCCCTTAGAACGCGTCTAAGAAATAATACGTCTAGTACGGGAGAAGTACACTTTCGATTAGCAGAAAGAAAGATTTTTGGTATAATCCATGAAGTTATTCCATCGTCTGACATTTCCATCACCAACCGAGTTGAAGCAGAATTGATGATTGAAGATACGCATGGAAGAAGTCCTAGTAGAGTCTAGGGAAAATTATATGATTGTTTGGACACATTTGTATGTGTTAAAATTGATTTTGTGATAATGACTTAGAGAACTGCGAGACAATACTTGGGACGAGTATGAGTAGGTGTGAATGGTAGTATAAGCCTATACTACCGGAAGCACAAGACTCACATTTGGATCAGGGAAAGTCACAAGGTTACCAAGAAGCTAGTAATTCATTCCTTTTTATTGAAGTATGTCGTTACCATCGTTTCGGTAATGACTAAAAAGATGATTGTTATTCCGACCCTAGTGGTCATACCAAATTGAGTCCGACTAAGACGAGTATAAGAACCAAGTCCGATGTAGCACCTGACTTAAGCTGGAAGAATTAATCAAATCGATCAGTAGAGGTATCGCGACGGTTGCTTATGGCTAGAAATGCTACCTTTTCAGATGAGATTAGAACATGAAGGAAGGTATAGTTTGTTCTGGAAGACTCTAAGAGACCTGAGTCTAAGCGTTGCAACATACGATGACAGGTCATTAGAATATGACACATCGTTCCATTGTAGTAATAAAAGAACTTATCTTAAGTTCGTATCCAGTGAGGATCGAGATTGTGACTTGAAGGTCATAATTTGGAGTCTAACGTGAGATAGGGAGCAAGTGCAAGATCGAGCACCGCCTGCAGTCAAGGAGTCCAAGAGTTAGATACTCATTCGAAGAAACAAGGAAGTTACGATTATTACCTAGGATGAAGAGATAACGTATGGAGTCATTATACTGCCCTGTTTCGTTGATGATTCTGGGACGTAATCATCCTAAGGGGGAGATAATTGTAACGCCCGTAGATCCGGGCTAGTCAATTTAGAGATAATAGGGGTCGAAAACGACTTTTCGACAAAATATTATTTAGAATAAATAATCTTAACCGAATTGTATAATATGTCTCAAGGGTTCCATACATATAAAGAACGCCGAAATCCGAGTTATAACGAAGAAATTATGGCCCGTCGAAGTTTTTCGGCAAAACCGACACGGCACCGGGAGACGTAAATAGTGAATTTACGATAGACGACTTTTTAGCCTTAGTGATCTAAACAAAAGTTGTAGTATACGTTAAACCGAGAACATACAAAAAAAGAACGCCCAAATCTGACTTCGTATGAGGAAGTTATGAATTTTCTAAGATTTGGCATAGTAGTGCACAGCCCGAAACTCGAATTTTAGTTCGAGCGGTTTTTGGCCTATGCAACCTAAATGAGAGTTGAATATCTCATTAATAGGAACTCAACGATAAAAAGACGGACGAAAACGGAGTCCGTATGAAGGAGTTACAAATTCTTCGCGGTCATTTAACAGTCTAATCTCCTCCTACTGTTAAATTTAAGATCGGTCGAGAATTAGCCGACGGAGTCTAAATGAAAGTTGTAGATCTTGTTTTTTCCTACACGTGGATATAAAGAACGTCAAAAACGGAGTATAGTTAGCTTCCTCGTATTGTATGTCGATGACATACTACTCATAGGAAACGACATCCCGACCCTGCAGGAAGTTAAGTCCTGGCTTGGGAAGTGTTTCGCTATGAAGGACCTCGGAGAGGCTGACTATATTCTGGGAATAAGGATATTGAGAAATAGGAGTAAAACACTAATAGGACCTAGTCAAAATACTTACTTGGATAAAGTACTAAAGCGTTTTAGTATGGAGAATTCTAAGAAAGGGGAGTTACCAATCCAAAGCAATGCCAAACTGAGTAAGACTCAGAGTCCGAGTATAGAGACCGAGATAGCAGAGATTAGCCGAATACCTTACGCTTCTGCACTTGGCTCGATCATGTATGCTGTGACTTGTACTCGCCCTGATGTGGCCTTCGCTTTGAGCATGGTCAGCAGATATCAAGGGAACCCTGGCAGAGCACATTGGACCGCAGTCAAGAATATTCTTAAGTACCTTCGGAGGACCAAGGAATGGTTTCTAGTCCTCGGTGGGAGTGATGACTTAAGGGTGCGAGGGTATAGTGACGCCAGTTTTCAGACAGACCGAGATAATTATCGATCTCAGTCAGGCTGGGTCTTTACCCTAAATGAAGGAGCAGTGACTTGGAAAAGTTCCAAGCAGGAGACCGTAGTTGATTCAACGTGCGAATCAGAGTACATAGCCGCGAGTGAAGCGTCAAAGGAGGCGATATGGTTGAAGAACTTCATTGGAGACCTTGGAGTTGTGCTAGCCATAAAGGAGCCTATGGAGATATTCTACGATAATGAAGGAGTGGTTGCCTTGACCAAGGAACCGAGGGATCATGGCAGATCTCGACATATCGACAGGAAATATCACTTTATTAGACATCGGGTGGAAGAGGGACTCCTCGTAGTGAAGAGGGTAACGTCGGAGGATAACCCAGCAGATCCCCTTACGAAGGGACTGAGTATGGTCAAGCACTTGCAGTACGCTAGGAGCATTGGGCTGAACGACGATATTAGTTTAGATTAGATAATTTCAAAACATGTAATAGATAAAATATAATTAACATTTGATGATTAAATAAAGAAGTATTATTTATAAGTAAAGTTACTGTCTTTTGTTAATTATTTACCTATTGTTTCACTTTGCATGTTTTGACTTCCTGAATAATAAGATTATTCGAACAGTCCACAGTCGCTCATACTTTGGAAGTAGGTATGAAAGAACATTGTCATGAATTGGTTTGTAGACTGTCTAAAGTGTATTAGACATAGCAAAAGTTTGCTACAACATTCATGAGTGCATATGAATTAAGATTTGAGCATTAGATTAAACCCACGCTAGCTGGCATCACTTCATGGAATTTATCACGAGTGATCGCAAGACGATAATATCATATAGTCTTTAAACCTAGATATATGGTTTATTGTTTGCGAGTTGGTTATGCATTGATAATGCGTAAACGCATCAGTAACTTGATATTATAAAACACATTGTTGTGCATGATTTGATGAGTAAATAGTAAATGCATATAAGTCGAATTTTATCTGTTCCTTTTATCCTATGAGGGTAAAAGCGATATTCGGGCCCCTCGATGATTTGGTTTGACTTATATGTCGGGCCCGGTCAGGACTGAATTGATGTGTTCAATTAAGTTCTATGTCAGACGAATCAGAGATCGAGAAACAAAATGTTGGACAAAAGTCAGACTATGTTCCATGTATTTATCCGCGCGATATCTTGAGAACAGAGGATTATACGATCCTTTATCTAAAGGACAGGTTATTGATAAGATCAAGAGTTTTGAGAACTACGATTGCTAATCGGATCCTGAAGTTGTACTTGCATTTATAGTTATTATACTTACCCGAGTGGGAGACTGTTGGATTAGTGTCTAAGTCCATAACTATATTTGGTATGCACTTGACCCGGTTGTAGCATGGTCCTTTTGGGTTTCTGTAACGCCCGTAGATGATGACTAGTCAATTTAGAGATAATAGGGTCGAAAACAACTTTTCGACAAAAGATTATTTTGAATAAATAATCTTAACTGAGTTGTAGAATATGTCTCAAGGGTTTCATACATATAAAGAACACCGAAATCCGAGTTATAACGAAGAAGTTATGGCCCGTCGAAGTTTTTTGGCAAAACCGACACGGCACCATGAGACGTAAATAGTGAATTTACGATAGAGGACTTTTTAGCCTTAGTGATCTAAACAAAAGTTGTAGTATACATTAAACCGAGAACATACAAAAAAAGAACGCCCAAATCTGACTTTGTATGAGGAGGTTATGAATTTTCTAAGATTTGGCATAGAAGGGCACGACCCGAAACTCGAATTTTAGTTCGAGCGGTTTTTGGCCTACGCAACCTAAATGAGAGTTGAAGATCTCATTAATAGGAACTCAACAATAATAAGACAGACGAAAACGGAGTCTGTATGAAGGAGTTACGAATTCTTCGCGGTCATTTAACAGTCTAATCTCCTCCTACTGTTAAATTTAAGATCGGTCGAGAATTAGCCGACAGAGTCTAAATGAAAGTTGTAGATCTTGTTTTTACCTACAAGTGGATATAAACAACGTTGAAAACAGAGCTAGTATGCGAGAGTTATGATTTTTCTAAGTCGGGAGGCTGCTGTGCGAAATCGGGTGACGTGGCGAAATCCTGGTCGTTGCTTCCTCCCCAAGGCTAGCCACCAGAGGGTGACATGTGGCATGGAATCGACGAGTAGGTCCTCCTACTCGACGAGTTGGGCTGTTTCCTAGCCTATAAACAAGGGTGTCGGGTGAAACCTTCTCCTCACACCTCCCACTTCTACTTTCTCTCTCTAGAAACTCTCTCTAAGCCTCCCTAACCCCCCAAAGCCTAGGGTAACACCCTAGCACGAGGCGGAAGCCCCGGAGCGCCTGACGGCTCCGAAAAGAAGAGCCTTCGGGTAAGAAACTCTGCTTCGGCGGAGCCCGGTTTTGAGAAAAACCTGCTGTTTTGTCGAAGGAAATTGTTTTAAAAGTAACGAAGTGTTGTCCAAGTGCAGAGTCACCACCTTAACAAGTGAGTGCATAGTCCCTTTCATCTTACACATAGATATGAAGTATTTAATATAAATTACGTGCTATGTGTGCATATTGTCTGTATACTTGCCGTCTGTGCTGGGTGAAAGATTTTTATACATGTTTTAAATGATTTAAACTGTATATGTATTTTATATCTACAAAATGTGTTGGGTAAAACATGGGTAAAATGTGTTGGGTTGATTGATTGTTTGATGATTAAACATAATGATTATATTATTGTGGGTTGAAAACCCTATGTACTCACCAGGTTTCCCAACCTGACCCACTCAAGCTTATTTGTATCACAGGTGTCGATATGAAACTACTTTACACTGAGAGATTTAAAAGAGATGTAGATCACTAGTGTAAATGAATGTAAGTCCTGTTTATGCTTATGTTTCTGTATTGACGATGACATCCCAAGGTTTTCAAAATGAATAAAAATACATTTTTTCGGAAATGCTTTGACAATGTATTTATCATGTTTTTCTGGGAACAAATTTCGCAACAGTTTTATTAAAAGAGGTACTCTGATTTTTATAAATCATAAACAAAATCGGTCTTTTCCGGCCGTGAAAATGGGGATGTCACAGTTGGTATCAGAGCATTAGTTTAAGCGTACTTGGAATAAGGATTTATTTCTAGACTTAAACTTAGAATGCTAAGCGATGATCGTGAGAAGAGTGTCTAATATATTTTAGGTAGTACACCTGAATAGACACAAGCACTAGCTTAATTAGGGAAGTTGCCTAAAATGCTTTTATGTGCTAAATGATTTAAGATATGCATTATATGATCGGATGTATGGTCTGTTGCCGATCGGATCTGGAAATTTTATGTGTTCAGACTTCTAAACGTTTAATTACGATGTTAGAACTGGCATGTAACTTTTCGGAGTAATAAGGCGGAATACGCGTCTAAATATTCTCTATCTATATTCTCGTCTCGATACACTGAACGCATGCTTCCGTGAACATAACGTCTTGGTGAAGACTCGTAGCGAATTGAATAAATGGAGGAAATGAGAAGGTTTACGATATTGAGTGGTACCTATCGGAAGATATCGTAAGAGTGATATCTTGCCCTTAGAACGCGTCTAAGAAATAATACGTCTAGTACGGGAGAAGTACACTTTCGATTAGCAGAAAGAAAGATTTTTGGTATAATCCATGAAGTTATTCCATCGTCTGACATTTCCATCACCAACCGAGTTGAAGCAGAATTGATGATTGAAGATACGCATGGAAGAAGTCCTAGTAGAGTCTAGGGAAAATTATATGATTGTTTGGACACATTTGTATGTGTTAAAATTGATTTTGTGATAATGACTTAGAGAACTGCGAGACAATACTTGGGACGAGTATGAGTAGGTGTGAATGGTAGTATAAGCCTATACTACCGGAAGCACAAGACTCACATTTGGATCAGGGAAAGTCACAAGGTTACCAAGAAGCTAGTAATTCATTCCTTTTTATTGAAGTATGTCATTACCATCGTTTCGGTAATGACTAAAAAGATGATTGTTATTCCGACCCTAGTGGTCATACCAAATTAAGTCCGACTAAGACGAGTATGAGAACCAAGTCCGATGTAGCACCTGACTTAAGCTGGAAGAATTAATCAAATCGATCAGTAGAGGTATCACGACGGTTGCTTATGGCTAGAAATGCTACCTTTTCAGATGAGATTAGAACATGAAGGAAGGTATAGTCTGTTCTGGAAGACTCTAAGAGACCTGAGTCTAAGCGTTGCAACATACGATGACAGGTCATTAGAATATGACACATCGTTCCATTGTAGTAATAAAAGAACTTATCTTAAGTTCGTATCCAGTGAGGATCGAGATTGTGACTTGAAGGTCATAATTTGGAGTCTAACGTGAGATAGGGAGCAAGTGCAAGATCGAGCACCGCCTGCAGTCAAGGAGTCCAAGAGTTAGATACTCATTCGAAGAAACAAGGAAGTTACGATTATTACCTAGGATGAAGAGATAACGTATGGAGTCATTATACTGCCCTGTTTCGTTGATGATTCTGGGATGTAATCATCCTAAGGGGGAGATAATTGTAACGCCCGTAGATCCGGGCTAGTCAATTTAGAGATAATAGGGGTCGAAAACGACTTTTCGACAAAATATTATTTAGAATAAATAATCTTAACCGAATTGTATAATATGTCTCAAGGGTTCCATACATATAAAGAACACCGAAATCCGAGTTATAACGAAGAAATTATGGCTCGTCGAAGTTTTTCGGCAAAACCGACACGGCACCGGGAGACGTAAATAGTGAATTTACGATAGACGACTTTTTAGCCTTAGTGATCTAAACAAAAGTTGTAGTATACGTTAAACCGAGAACATACAAAAAAAGAACGCCCAAATCTGACTTCGTATGAGGAAGTTATGAATTTTCTAAGATTTGGCATAGTAGTGCACAGCCCGAAACTCGAATTTTCGTTCGAGCGGTTTTTGGCCTATGCAACCTAAATGAGAGTTGAATATCTCATTATAGGAACTCAACGATAAAAAGACGGACGAAAACGGAGTCCGTATGAAGGAGTTACAAATTCTTCGCGGTCATTTAACAGTCTAATCTCCTCCTACTGTTAAATTTAAGATCGGTCGAGAATTAGCCGACGGAGTCTAAATGAAAGTTGTAGATCTTGTTTTTTCCTACACGTGGATATAAAGAACGTCAAAAACGGAGTTCGTATGCGATAGTTATAATTTTTCTAAGTCGGGAGGCTGCTGTGCGAAATCGGTTGACGTGGCGAAATCCTGGTCGTTGCTTCCTCCCCAAGGCTAGCCACCAGTGGGTGACATGTGGCATGGACTCGACGAGTAGGTCCTCCTACTCGACGAGTTGGGCTGTTTTCCAGCCTATAAATAAGGGTGTCGGGTGAAACCTTCTCCTCACACCTCCCACTTCTACTTTCTCTCTCTAGAAACTCTCTCTAAGCCTCCCTAACCCCCCAAAGCCTAGGGTAACTCCCTAGCACGAGGCGGAAGCCCCGGAGCGCCTGACGGCTCAGAAACTCTGCTTCGGCGGAGCCCGGTTTTGAGAAAAACCCGCTGTTTTGTCGAAGGAAATTGTTTTAAAAGTAACGAAGTGTTGTCCAAGTGCAGAGTCACCACCTTAACAAGTGAGTGCATAGTCCCTTTCATCTTACACATAGATATGAAGTATTTAATATAAATTACGTGCTATGTGTGCATATTGTCTGTATACTTGCTGTCTGTGCTGGGTGAAAGATTTTTATACATGTTTTAAATGATTTAAACTGTATATGTATTTTATATCTACAAAATGTGTTGGGTAAAACATGGGTAGATGAAATAGTTGTTGTGTGACAAAAACAAAATGATGAGAGGTGATATAGACCATGAGAGAAGCCTTTTACCCATGTGTTGGCCCCGTCATTCAGCAGAGTATGGATGATAACCACAGACTATTCTAGACAGTCCAGTGGACACTAGCAGGCTCGCAACCTGTAGGTGTTTTGAACTGTGTGCTCACCAGTTGTACTCTAAAAACCCCTTAACATGTGTTGTGAGAGGAGCCTCGGAAACGACATTGTCGATAGATGAGATTAACCATGGCGACTATGCAACGTAGTGCCTAAACCTCTTGACATGTGTTGTGAGAGGAGTCTCGGAATCGATACTGTCGATAAAAGAGAATAACCCTGGCGACTATGAGACTTAGTGCATATTGAGTAAACCATGGCAACGATGGACTTCGTGCCGATTCCTTAGGATAATCCTTAGGAATGAATGAACGAGGAATAACTGATTCTTAGGGTAGATCCTTAAGAGTAAATAAGATAACGGGGATGAATAATTGGGTTGATTGATTGTTTGATGATTAAACATAATGATTATATTATTGTGGGTTGAAAACCCTATGTACTCACCAGGTTTCCCAACCTGACCCACTCAAGCTTATTTGTATCACAGGTGTCGATATGAAACTACTTTACACTGAGAGATTTAAAAGAGATGTAGATCACTAGTGTAAATGAATGTAAGTCCTGTTTATGCTTATGTTTCTGTATTGACGATGACATCCCATGGTTTTGAAAATGAATAAAAATACAGTTCTTCGGAAATGCTTTGATAATGTATTTATCATGTTTTTCTGGGAACAAATTTCGCAACAGTTTTATTAAAAGAGGTACTCTGATTTTTATAAAGCATAAACATAATCGGTCTTTTCTGGCCGTGCAAATGGGGATGTCACAGTTGGTATCAGAGCATTAGTTTAAGCGAACTAGGAATAAGGATTTATTGCTAGAGTTAAACTTAGAATGCTAAGCGATGATCGTGAGAAGAATGTCTAATATATTTTAGGTAGTACACCTGAATAGACACAAGCACTAGCTTAATTAGGGAAGTTGCCTAAAATGCTTTTATGTGCTAAATGATTTAAGATATGCATTATATGATCGGATCTATGGTCTGTTGCCGACCGGATCTGGAAATTTTATGTGTTCAAACTTCTAAACGTTTAATCACGATATTAGAACTGGCATGTAACTTTTCGGAGTAATAAGATGGAATACACGTCTAAATATTCTCTATCTATATTCTCGTCTCGATACACTGAACGCATGCTTCCATGAACATAACGTCTTGGTGAAGACTCGTAGCGAATTGAATAAATGGAGGAAACGAGAAGGTTTACGATATTGAGTGGTACCTATCGGAAGATATCGTAAGAGTGATATCTTGCCTTTAGAACGCGTCTAAGAAATAATACGTCTAGTACGGGAGAAGTACACTTTCGATTAGCTGAAAGAAAGATTTTTGTTATAATCCATGAAGTTATTCCATCGTCTGACATTTCCATCACCAACCGAGTTGAAGCAGAAATGATGATTGAAGATACACATGGAAGAAGTCCTAGTAGAGTCTAGGGAAAATTATATGATTGTATGGACACATTTGTATGTGTTAAAATTGTTTTTGTGATAATGACTTGGAGAACTGCGAGACAATACTTGGGACGAGTATGAGTAGGTGTGAATGGTAGTATAGGCCTATACTACCGGAAGCACAAGACTCACATTTGGATCAGGGAAAGTCACAAGGTTACCAAGAAGCTAGTAATTCATTCCTTTTTATTGAAGTATGTCGTTACCATCGTTTCGGTAATGACTAAAAAGATGATTGTTATTCCGACCCTAGTGGTCATACCAAATTGAGTCCGACTAAGACGAGTATGAGAACCAAGTCCGATGTAGCACCTGACTTAAGCTGGAAGAATTAATCAAATCGATCAGTAGAGGTATCGCGACGGTTGGTTGTAGCTAGAAATGCTACCTTTTCAGATGAGATTAGAACATGAAGGAAGGTATAGTATGTTCTGGAAGACTCTAAGAGACCTGAGTCTAAGCGTTGCAACATACGATGATAGGTCATTAGAATATGACACATTGTTCCATTGTAGTAATAAAAGAACTTATCTTAAGTTCGTATCCAGTGAGGATCGAGATTGTGACTTGAAGGTCATAATTTGGAGTCTAACGTGAGATAGGGAGCAAGTGCAAGATCGAGCACCGCCTGCAGTCAAGGAGTCCAAGAGTTAGATACTCATTCGAAGAAACAAGGAAGTTACGATTATTACCTAGGATGAAGAGATAATGTATGGAGTCATTATACTGCCTTGTTTCGTTGATGATTCCGGGACGTAATCATCCTAAGGGGGAGATAATTGTAACGCCCGTAGATCCGGGCTAGTCAATTTAGAGATAATAGGGGTCGAAAAAGACTTTTTGACAAAAGATTATTTAGAATAAATAATCTTAACCGAATTGTAGAATATGTCTCAAGGGTTCCATACATATAAAGAACACCGAAATTCGAGTTATAACGAAGAAGTTATGGCCTGTCGAAGTTTTTCGGCAAAACCGACACGTCACCGGGAGACGTAAATAGTGAATTTACGATAGAGGACTTTTTAGCCTTAGTGATCTAAACTAAAGTTGTAGTATACGTTAAACCGAGAACATACAAAAAAAAGAACGCCCAAATCTGACTTCGTATGAGGAAGTTATGAATTTTCTAAGATTTGGTATAGTAGTGCACGGCCCGAAACTCGAATTTTAGTTCGAGCGGTTTTTGGCCTATGCAACCTAAATGAGAGTTGAATATCTCATTAATAAGAACTCAACGATAAAAAGACAGACGAAAACGGAGTCCGTATGAAGGAGTTACGAATTCTCCGCGGTCATTTAACAGTCTAATCTCCTCCTACTGTTAAATTTAAGATCGGTCGAGAATTAGCCGACGGAGTTTAAATGAAAGTTGTAGATCTTGTTTTTTCCTACAGGTGGATATAAATAACGTCAAAACCGGAGCTCGTATGCGAGATTTATAATTTTTCTAAGTCGGGAGGCTGCTGTGCGAAATCGGGTGACGTGGCGAAATCCTGGTCGTTGCTTCCTCCCCAAGGCTAGCCACCAGAGGGTGACATGTGGCATGGACTCGACGAGTAGGTCCTCCTACTCGACGAGTTGGGCTGTTTCCCAGCCTATAAATAAGGGTGTCGGGTGAAACCTTCTCCTCACACCTCCCACTTCTACTTTCTCTCTCTAGAAACTCTCTCTAAGCCTCCCTAACCCCCCAAAGCCTAGGGTAACTCCCTCGCACGAGGCGGAAGCCCCGGAGCGCCTGACGGCTCCGAAAAGAAAAGCCTTCGGCTTAGAAACTCTGCTTCGGCGGAGCCCGGTTTTGAGAAAAACCCGTTGTTTTGTCGAAGGAAATTGTTTTAAAAGTAACGAAGTGTTGTCCAAGTGCAGAGTCACCACCTTAACAAGTGAGCGCATAGTCCCTTTCATCTTACACATAGATATGAAGTATTTAATATAAATTATGTGCTATGTGTGCATATTGTCTGTATACTTGCCGTCTGTGTTGGGTGAAAGATTTTTATACATGTTTTAAATGATTTAAACTGTATATGTATTTTGTATCTACAAAATGTGTTGGGTAAAACATGGGTAGATGAAATAGTTATTGTGTGACAAAAACAAAATGATGAGAGGTGATATAGACCATGAGAGAAGCCTTTTACCCATGTGTTGGCCCCGTCATTCAGCAGAGTATGGATGAAAACCACACACTATTCTAGACAGTCCAGTGGACATTATCAGGCACGCAACCTGTAGGTGTTTTGAACTGTGTGCTCACCAGCTGTACTCTAAAAACCCCTTGACATGTGTTGTGAGAGGAGCCTCGTAAACGACATTGTCGATAGATGAGATTAACCATGGCGACTATGCAACGTAGTGCCTAAACCCCTTGACATGTGTTGTGAGAGGAGTCTCGGAATCGATACTATCGATAAAAGAGAATAACCCTGGCAACTATGAGACTTAGTGCATATTGATTAAACCATGGCAACGATGGACTTCGTGCCAATTTCTTAGGATAATCCTTAGGAATGAATGAACGAGGAATAACTGATTCTTAGGGTAGATCCTTAAGAGTAAATAAGATAATGGGGATGGGTAATTGGGTTGATTGATTGTTTGATGATTAAACATAATGATTATATTATTGTGGGTTGAAAACCCTATGTACTCACCAGGTTTCCCAACCTGACCCACTCAAGCTTATTTGTATCACAGGTGTCGATATGAAGCTACTTTACACTGAGAGATTTAAAAGAGATGTAGATCACTTGTGTAAATGAATGTAAGTCCTGTTTATACTTATGTTTCTGTATTGACGATGACATCCCAAGGTTTTGAAAATGAATAAAAATACATTTCTTCGGAAATGCTTTGATAATGTATTTATCATGTTTTTCTGGGAACAAATTCCGCAACAGTTTTATTAAAAGAGGTACTCTGATTTTTATAAAGCATAAACAAAATCAGTCTTTTCTGGCCGTGAAAATGGGGATGTCACAGTCTCCTTCACCAAAGCAAATTGACTGGATGAATAATAGAGAAAGAGGATATTATGGTTTATTAATATATTATAAGAATAATATATCAAAAGATAAATCAGATTTAATTTAATTAACATTGGTCAAGAATTAATTAAGGAATTGATTTTGTGGTCCAAAAGAGGTTAATTGAATTAAGGGGACTGAACTTGTAATTATGTGATAGTTGCAAAGTTGGGTAAGGAAACCCTAGAGTATAGGGTGGACGAATTCTAAGGATAAGGCCTTAGGAATTCATCCAAAGAGGGGGTTCTAGAATTATCCTTTGGGCTGCTTGGTGGCTAAGTAACCAGATAAGGATAATGACTGAAACCCTAATTTCCACACCTATATAAAGACCCCTAGGGCATGATAATTCGGCTACACTTGAACCCTAGAAGTATTGGAGCCGATTTTTCCCTCTCCCCTCTCTCTCTCTTGCTTTATCCAATTGTTGTTGGTGTTTGTGATTCATTAGAGGCACAACATTTGGGGTGCTAAGGTTCTCAAAGCTTCAAGATCTACAATCAACAATCAAGGTATTCATCTAACTTGTTTATTTGATATTTAATAGTTTTGTTGTATGCTAGTTTAGGGTTTATAAGCTTTGGATAAATTTGCATGTACAATAGAGAAACCTATATCCAAAGCTTTAGGGTTTTGCATGTGCACATAGGATGTTCTTTTGCTCAAAACCCATCAAAATCTACATTACCAACATCTGAATGGGTCTAAACCTCTCTTTCCCAAATCCTGAAGCCTTATGATACTTGTCCTTCGGGTCACAACCCCGAATTATGAAACGAATCAAAATAGGGTGTTACATGTGAAGTCAACATGTGATTATGCCTATAAATTTTACATGTGATATGTAAGGTCCTAGAAAAGGATCTTAACCAGTGATCAAGCAATCTAACAATCAAATAAGATGAGAATTGAGTAGAAGAAGAATGAACCAAAGCTTGCACACGTTTATAACTGAAAACGTCTAGTACAACTTTGACAATGACCGTAAACTTAGTGGATCATCAACAACCAACAACAGACTCAGACACAACCAATATATAGGGAGAAGACTTGGCCGTAAACATGTTTACGGCCGTAAACCTGTTTACGGCCGTAAACACACTCCGGCCGTAAACACACCAACATACTTCAATTACAAGACTCCAAACACAAATAGACATATACATCAATTAGCCTAGCCCAAACCATTAACTAGACCCTTCAATATCCCCCTTGGTTTGGGGCTAGCTGTGACTCATTCCTTTTCAATTATAATCACATCGGATCCTCCCATTGAACCTTGCAACATCTCCTTTGTAATAATTTCAGCAACCATTGTTGTGTACTCTTTAGCAGCAGACTCGAAAATCTCTTCAGCCACCTTGATCTGATGAAGAGCCAGATGATGAATATCCTACCTTCCAAATTGAAGTAGGTCTCTTTTGTCGTACAGGCGAAAGCAACCATCTTGGAACTTGATGATAGCAGTCGCAGTGGTTTCATCATAGACCCAGTATAGCTTGTTTGCAAGAGATCCATCACTGAAGGTTTGTGGCACCGGAATTGTCTAACTTGATTTGTTGGCGGCCACATAACAGTCTGGAAAGGCTCATTTGTTTTGGGATCCAGTACATTATGAAATCTTTTAATGAAAGACTCAGCAGTCTTCATGCCAGAAAATCCCTTCTTTACTTGGTCCTCCAAGAACAGCTTGAAATGAGTTGCCTTTGGATCTCCAGAAGGATTTGCGAATGGAGCACTTGCTAGTTCTAAAAGGTCAACCCTAGTCCAGGAACTAAAATCATGGGAGTCTTTGTAATACTCCACGTTTTTGCTTTTGCGTCTCACTAACCACATGTTTAGCCCGTCATGAAATTTTTGCACCGTACCTGTGTCCAAATTTCTTCTTTTCAAGATCAGTGACGGTAACTGTGGGTTGATTTCCAAAAGCGGTTTGGACTGAACTCTTCTTGAACAGTAATTGCTTTTTCTTGTCAGATGCTGCAATTTTTGCACATTTAAGAGCAACTACATTTGGTGCTTGAACTGGTTCGATCTCAAATTGATCAACGATCCGAGTACTTCTTTGAGTGGGCGGGTCAGCAGGAGGATCTTGAGATGACTGGCCAGCATTGAATTGTTGAACAGAAGACTTAAACTTGTCGCCGAATTCCTCTGCCAGTTTCTTCTTCAGATCAAAGTAACTTGCAGTTAAGGATCCCATATGGGTTTGCAGATCAGAAATTTGCTGAGATTTCAGAGTTTTGTCCGTTTTAAGATCTGCAACCTGAATTTTAAGTTGGGCCTTTTCAGCTTCAAGATCAGCCACACAGATATCAAGCTCAATATTCTTCTGGTTGAGCCCGCTAATCTCCTTTTGAAGTCCAAGAATGGTGGGATCACTCTCTCCTGAGTGGCCTTCCTCAATACCAATTCCTTTAGCTCGGGAGGAAGGCACTGAGCTTTGTTCTTGTGCTAGATGAAGAGAAAGCCTCACAGAGGCAGCATTAGGATAAGGCCTAAGAGGAGATGATCCCGAGGGAACTGATGAACCACCAGCTTCATAAAAGGTGCTAGGTTCTTCATGGGATGGCATGGATGAAGTAGCAAAAGAAGTAGTTATTGGTTGAGTCGGAAGGCCTTGAGATAGTTCTGGAACAAAAACACCAGGTCTGGGATCAAATCTTCTTCTCTTCAATGCAGGCGAGGCGGTCTGAGTTGTCACCAGTTCACTCACTGTTGGCTCAATAGTAGGAGTAACATTCTCAAAGGGAGGAATCTCTGAAGATGTCTCCATAGGAGTTGAAGTTTCAGCCATTTGATTTGGAGAAAGAGGCGTAGTTTCGGGAACGTCTTTTGAATCCCTTATCTTCGTTGTTGGATGAGCAACATCATCGATAGTGTCAAAGAACGTGTCAAGATCCTCATTGGTCAAGAGATTAGCATTGCCTCCAAAGTTCAAGGAAATATCATCCTTGTCAAAACCTGTAAGTTCCAAATCGTCAAAAGAATCAGCATCATTTCCTTCGTTCTCTGTCGCATCCTCTGTTGTTCCCTCATTGAAATCACTCTCAACATTTACAAAATGCAGGTCATGCTCTTCAGCCACAATAGCAGCAGGTGTAGCTTCATCATCTTCGTGATCGGAAACCGGAATAACATCATCTTCAGAAAAGATATCATCTTCAGAGGTCACGCGGTCTGATGATACATGAGACTCAGATGCCTCACATGAATCGGCAAACAAACCAAACTTTACCAGGGGGTACTTGCCTTGAAAGGTAACTTTTCCCTTTCAGTTTTGCTTCATTAATTCGACGGTGTTCGGCCCAAGAGACTTCATGTCGAGAATTTCTCCTTCTTCAGCTATTTCGGGAAATTGTTCATTAATAAATACTTGAATGAACCTAGGGTACAACAAGAACTTGTCCCTAGTCTTTCCTTTGATGTTTGCAATCAATTCTTCAAGAATAAACTTTGAGAAGTTGTAATTCAGTCTCGCAGCCAGAGAGATGATGGCACCAGTGTTTCTCAGAGAAATTTCATCTGCCCCTGACTTTCTTCCGGAAATGCAGCTCACAAAGGTATGAGCTAAGAACCTCCAGAATGGTGGCAGCGACTTCTTCATGGTCGGAGGGAAAACACCTTCATATCCCATTTTGGTGAGAAATTCCTCAACTTGAGTGATCTCGATCTCAGAGGGGAAGGTTGATTGATCGTCAATTTTTAGAACGTCCCTGATGAACTGTTCTGTGATGATAATTTTGCAATCTTTGACTGTAGCTTCAACAGAAACATATCCATCACTTCCTTTCTTCACATTTGCTGACTTCCAGAATTCCTTGATCAAGCCTTGATAGATATCTGGATTAATAGTCAGAGCAGTAGACAGACACCATTCTCATAGTCCATGCATCATTGATTTGAAGTCTCCGTGAGCAGCCGGAGGATCGGCCAAGAGGATAGCCAGGTTGTGACTGTCAGCAAATTTGAGTTCTGCCATTTCATCTGCACTAAAACAAGCCAAATGAGAAAACAATTTAACTAGGCTTTTAAATGAACCAAAAATTGAAAAGTTAGAATCAGGTTGACCAAATTGAAGTTTGCGGTCAAAGGGGAGTTTACGGTCGTAAACACCTGGCTGTAAACGGCTGGCCGTAAACGCCGATACTGAAATTTCATCGATTAAACCCTCAAAACACGTCGATTTGAAGCGAAAAGAGCATATCCTTGGTCGGAATCAATATACCTTTGAAGTTAACGGAGCAATTTCGCAAAATTTCACAAAAAAAAAATTTGAGAGAGAGAGAGAATTTTTTTTAGGAGTTTGCGGCCGAGAATAGAAAAATGAGGGGTAAAGAAGATTTTCGGCTGATGTTCCTCCTTATATACCTAGTCCAAAATGCCATGGGCCGCAATCCACAAAAAATGAAGTCCAATACCCTAAAACTTTATAAAAATAAAACATTTTGAGGACAAAAAATAAAATAAGAAAATAAAATAAAATAATAGAATAAAATAAAATAATTTCTAAAATTAAACTTAAAAAAATTTATCAAAAATTTTATCAAAATAAAAAATAAAAAATAAAAATAAAAATAAAAATAAAAATAAAATTGAAATAAAAGAGAGATAAAACTTATTTCATCTTAACTAACACTAAAAATATTTTTGAGACACTGGGATCAATGTTATTAGACAGCCTTACTCCGCTTATCAGGATTTCTACCTTCATGTCTATGTCTGGTCGATCGTCGGTGTTGTGGTCCACTTAAACACGAAAGGTTGTGACAAATTTAGGATATACTATAAGTGACAATACATTAGATCCTATGAACTTAGATAATTTTCCTAAAAGACCATTCAGCTGACGACGACCAAGAATATTGTTGTCCACCTAAATTGAGCAGCAAGATCTACAGACAACCTATAAGTGTTCAATTTTAATTGTATTAGAATGTGTTTCCCGCTTCCTGATATACCCCAATAATCAAGGACTTCCAGAATACTCCTTACTTCAGATGAGTAGACAATTATTAAGGAAGAAGTCAGATTTAGAATGCATATGTTGTACACTCAGGTCGGATCTCTTCCAATCACGCAGAGAGTGAAACATATGACTAACTAGAGTTTAGAAGGATTGAGAAGTAGAAGGTTGCATATGCTATGTACCAGGTCGGATTGTTAATCACACAAAGGAGACAGCATATAGCTAACAGGTAGAAAGAATAGCATAGAAGAAGATGCAGAGAGACAGAGTTGCATATGTTACAGTCCAGGTCGGATCTTTCGATCACATAGAGGAGGTAACATATGACTGACAGTAAGAAAGAAAGAAAATAACTTTCTACAGACCTAATTTATCGGAATTCCCCAGTCGCCCCATCAATACCGGAATTAAGGACAAAGTCCGCACATCGAGGAAAAGTTAATCCACAGTTCTAGATACAGATCATTTAATGTATCCGCAGATTCCCATGTATATCTCTCTGCTCAACCTACCCAAGCGTCGTATTGTCAGGCTAAATAGAACTATCTAGGTCAAGATTTGTCAATTCTTTAAATTCCTTAAGTTCATTTGGTCCTAGTCAAGTCCATTTTAAAACCCTTTGTGCCTACCGGCACATCGAACACAGAGCTCAGACAATTCGACTTTGGCACCTTACACAGATTCAGATTGTCTGTTATCACATGATTATATCACTTTCCAGCACATCACCTACAAACAAAAACTATTAACAACATATTTTTGATTTTCTGATTTTCTAATGTTTTTGGAATATTTTCTGAAAGAAAAAAAATAAAACAAAAATAACACTATTTTTGGATTTTTAATTTTCTAATTTTTGTTTGGTTTTTGTTTATTTCTCCCCCTAAAGTTTTGCATGGGTGAGAATGAAATTAAAATGCACAAATTTCAACTAACCTAACGCAAAAATTAGTCTTCAAAACGTAGCATTTTCAAAAAGCTCACAAGCACATCGAATCGAGCTTTGTTGAACGGCTTTGTGAACAGATCCGCTACATTATTAGCAGTAGGAACCTGCTCCAACCGAATGAGCGAACGCTCATAACAATCTCTGATGAAATGAATTTTGATGTCAATATGCTTGGTATTCGAATGTTGAACTGGATTTTTAGCAATCTGAATTGCAGCCTCATTATCACAAAATATAGGGGTTTCTACATAATTCAAATCGTAATCCAACAGCTGATGTTGGATCCATATAACTTGAGAGCAACAAGCAGAGGCAACAACATATTTCGCTTCTGCTATTGAGGTTGAGACGGTGTGTTGTTTCTTGCACTTCCAAAGCACTAGCCGGTCACCAAGGAATTGACACCCTCCAGACGTAGATTTCCTGTCAAGCTCACAGCCTCCATAATTATTGTCGGCAAATGCATATAAATCAAATTCTGAATTTTTTGGATACCAAAGACCCAATTTTGGGTTGCCTTTGATGTACCGAAAAATTCTTTTGACAGCAATAAGATGTGAAAGTTTAGGATTACCCTGATAACGTGCGCATTGAAAAACTGCAAACATGATGTCTGGTCAGCTTGCAGTTAGATACATCAACGAACCGATCATTGATCTGTAGTGAGTTTGATCTACGGATTCGCCATCAGTATGTGGAGTCAGCAGGGTCTCTCGGCCATTGGCGTCAAAGTAGGTTTTGCGTCTCGAAACCCGAACTTCTCAAGTATATCCTCCACATACTTTGCTTGATGGAGCGGGATCCCGGTTGATCTTTGTTGGACCTAAAGCCCCAAAAACATGGTCATTTCGCCTAACGAGCTCATCTCGAACCTCTTTTTCATCACTCCTTCGAACTATTTGCATAGCTGCGGATTTGTAGACCCGAAGATAATGTCGTCAACATAGATCTGAACTAGAATCTGATCATTACCCACATGCTTGATGAACAAAGTTTGATCGATAGTGCCGCGAGAATATCCATGTTCGAGCAAGTGCTTTGTGAGAGTTGCATACCACGCTCGAGGAGCTTGATGTAACCCATACAATGCCTTGTCCAACTTGTAGACATGATTGGGAAACTTCAAGTTAATAAACCCAGGGGGTTGATCAACGTAGATTTCTTCCTTCACCTTGCCATACAAGAAAGCCGTCTTGACATCCATCTGATAAACAGTGAAGTTCATGTAGGAAGCGTATGCAAGGAAGATACGGATAGCCTCCAAGCGAACCACCGGAGCATAAACCTCGGTGTAGTCAAGACCCTCGATCTGTCTAAACCCACGAACCACCAAACTCGCCTTATTGCGCACTATGACTCTAGAATCATCCTGCTTATTGCGGTATACCCAGCGTGTGTCAAGAGACTTTTTTCCCTTAGGAAGTTCAACCAGCGTCCAAACCCCGAGTTTTTCAAATTGATTTAACTCTTCGTGCATAACATCTACCCAGCTGGGCTCATTCAAAGCCATTTCAACGTTCTTTGGCTCTATTTGAGAGATAAAGCAAGAATAGAGACATGTATTAACATCTCCACTCTGGCTTCTTGCTCTAACACCATCACCCAGCTGGCCAATGACATTATCGATCGGATGATCGCGTTGAATATGTGAAGGTATCTCTTGACTGATGTCATTGAGTGAAACAGGAAGATTGTGAATGTTAATAACTCCATCATTTGCCGAATGATCCACTTCAGATGAACCTGTCTCATTAGTAGGATCTGCCACAAACTCATTTGCAATTTGCTCAGGCAAGAGAAGTTCCATAAAATATTGAGTAACAGCGGAAGCATCTCCGGACATGAACTCTCTTTCATCAGGAGTAAGAGGAGTGGCATCAGCATCTGGAGCTTGTTGATGACTTGGAGATTCTGGACAAGTAATTGGAACAGATGAATCCACCGTAGGAATTGCAGAAGACACTATCGGCGGTCTGTAACAACTTCTTCATCTTCATCTTCAAGTATAATCTTCGAATCAGAAGTAGAACCAGATAAACTATGTGAACACACATTGAATGATTTGAACAAAGATGTGTAATCAAACATCCAATCTGGACCCACTCTAGCATCCGTTTCATTCTCTTCCAGCCAGCGCACATCGAAGGATTCTACAATTTGCTTTGTTCTTTTGTTGTAGACCCTGTACGCATTGCGAGCAGCATACCCCACAAAATAACAGTCATCAGCTTTGGCATTAAACTTCGGGTTGGACTCCAGGTGAAGAAGGGTACAAGGGCAGCCAAATACGCGGAAATGGCTGAGAGATGGCTTGTGACCGTATAGAATTTCATACGGAGTTTTCATCTGGGCTTTGTTGATCAAAACACGATTCTGAACATAACATGCTGTGTTGATCGCCTCAGCCCAAAAGAAAACTGGTAACTTTGAGTCACACAGCATCGTCCTTGCAGCGTTCGATTCCTCCGTTCAGCAACACCGTTTTGCTGAGGCGTGCGAACTGAACTGTATTGACGCACAATTCCCTTTTCTGCGCAAAAGTGATCAAGAACTGCATTCTTGAATTCTGTTCCATTATCCGTTCGAAGCGCCTTCACCCGGTTATTGGTTTGGTTCTCTATCATAACGATGAACTTCTTGATCAGATCAGATACCCCAGCTTTGTTGGATAAGAAGAAAACCCACGTGAAACGCGAGAAGTCATCGATCACAACTAGACAGTATCAATTCCTGTTGATGCTTAGGACATTGACCGGACCAAATAAGTCCATGTGCAATAATTGGAGCACCTGGCTGATTGAATTGACCTGTTTTGGCAGGTGTGGTTTTCTATGATGCTTTCCTTGGGCACATGACACACACTTTTCAAATGTTATGAAGTCTCTAACAGGCAGGCCACACACCATTTCATTTTTAGCAAGACGATTCAGATTCTTAGCGTTCGCATGACCGAGTCGTCGGTGCCACAGCATAGCATTGTGTTCTGAGACTTTTGAAAAGAGGCAGGTGACTTGCTCGGGAATGTTGTTATTCATGTCGATGATGTACTGGCTTTAAGATCAGACACTCTTTATCAGTAAAATGCGTTGAATAACCCTTGTCGCAAATCTGAGAGACGCTCAACAAGTTGTGCTTTAACTCGGGAGCATAGTTTACGTTCTCGAAACTCAGCACTCCGTTTGTCACAGTTCCTCTCTGAGTGATTTTTCCGCCTTCTCCGCCCGCAAAGGAAACAAATCCCCCATTAAAAGTTTGAATGTCGGTCAATTGGGAGATGTCTCCTGTCATATGTCGGGAACAGCCGCTGTCGACATACCATGGTCTGACGACATTCCTCCGCAACTGTCCCTGCAAAATGAGCGGGATCATTTAGATTTGGGAACCCAGGTCATTACTTTCCTGGGTTGACCCTCTACGATCACAGATTAATCTTTTGAACTTTTTGATTTTGAATCATCATTTAAAATACTTTCAGAGGATGACGATGATTGATTGAAAGTTAATTTGGGCACCCACTGGTATTTAGGTTTTTGAAAACTCACAGATGATTTTGAAACATTTTTCTTTTCAGTTTGCTTTGAGCATTTGGATTTTCTACAAGAATTGATTGAAGATTCAGATATGCTCTTTGACGAAACCAACCTCTGCTTAGCCTTGTTCGATTTTGGCAAACTATTTGTGACTTTATTATTGAAAACCTGTTTGTTCTTTTGAAAACTCTTATTTTCTTGTTTTGATTAGCCTTCCAATCATCATCTCGAGGGCGAGATCTCGAGGACTTTCTAGTTAAAGACCTTCCTCGAGACTCGTTCTCTCCTCTTTGAGACGAAAAATGCACAAATGCCCTATTCGGACAATTCCTAGCGATGTGACCAGTAGTACCACAGTTAAAACAAATTTGCTTATTATTATTATAACTGGTACCGCCTTTGTATGATTTACTTTCTTTACTGACACACTTACTTTTCCCACAGGAACATGTGCAAGAATCAGATTGTGTGATAGGTGAGGGTGAATCCGGTTGTGTGATTGGTGAAGTGGATGTGCTTGAAACAGAAACATCAAGTTCAGGAACATCAGGATTATCAAACAAATCATCAAATATGTCAACAAAAATTGAAATCAACATGATCCGATGCAGAAGTATCACAAGATGTATCATTGATTTTAACATCAGAAACAAAAGAGTCATTTTTTGAAATAGAAACAGCAAATTCAGAAACTTTTTTATTTTCAGAAACACATTCGTCAGCTTCTTGCTTTGATTGACTTAAAGATTGATCTGCATGGGAAGTAGAAACATTAGTATTTTCAACATTAATACTACCTCCTGACACAAATCCATATTTAAGAAATGGCTCTCTGTCATTTTCCTCTTTTGTCAAAGGGTTATTAGAATAGGCATGATTAAAAGGAGGAGGCACTTTATCATATCCTAAACCCTTTGACTGATTCGCTTTGAATTGAAAATTATTTTCTATCATGGACGCAACTACTTCACTTGACACATCAAATTTTCTAAAAGTAAAATTTGCATTTTCAAATTTGTTTTTCAATGTGTCAAGCTCAGCAGTTACCTCAGCGAGTTGTTCAGTCACATATCTATAACTGGCACTCTTATTGCTATACTCTTCCTGAAGTTTTCTAAAGTCGTTGGTTTTTGTTTCTAATTCAGCCTTCAGGGGTTTCTGTCCTTTCCTAAGTTGATACCTTTCATATCTCAAGTCCTCATTCTCTCTACGTAATAATTCTATATGCTCAAGAAGATTGTTAACTTTATCAATGCATGTTTGAGAACAAGAAGACTGACTTACCTCTTTCTTTTCAGGTTCTGAAGTAGAAGATACCATAAAAGCAAACTGCAACTCCATCATCTCTTCTTCAGGATCAACTTCAGCTTCTTCCACAGGAGTAGCATTGATTTGAGCCAAGTGAGCATTTTCAGGTCCTGAAATATTCAGTGCCTGAATCTGGTCCTCCCAGTCAAAAGACTGACCAGCCACTGCCAGATTAGCAGTCTCACTGTTGACAACAGTACTTCCACGACCATTTCCCACTGGAACCATTGTTCGATCACTACTTACTCTTCTGTCTGGTTTAGGACACTCACAAGCAAAATGACCCGGCTTGTGACAGTTGTAGCAACGCAACTTTCCCTTGTTAAACCCTACTTTCTTATCCGCATTCATTCCCCAATTATTCTTTCCTGTCTTCTTAGCAAATTGCTTTGCCCTGAACACTGCCATAGCTATCTGCCAAGTAATATCCATTTCTTCCACATCCTCTAGATGAATTTGATCCACGTCAGCAAATGAGAGTTGAGGTGGAAGCTCCCCAGCTACAAAAGCATTGTAGCAATTGACAAGTCCAGTGGCAAGAGCTAAGTTTTCATCGCTTTCTTTAGAATTGGGAGCAGGAACCATAACTGGTGCATTGGAGGAGGAAACAGCTTGTGGAACAACGAAAGACTGACTTTGTGGGTGAGACATAGATGAAGAAGCAACAAATGGTTCAACTGATGGAGTAATGAAAGTTTGATTTTGAGGTTGTTGAACAGCAAAAGCTTGACTTGGAGAGGAGTTAAAAGATGAAAAGGCATTATTTGAAGAAATCCCAAGATTTGCAGTCAAGTAGGAGTTGACATGATTAATCTCGCATTGTTTATCATCAAGATCACAGGCTTTGATGATTGCCATTGTTTCAGCAAGACTGAGACGATTGAGATCTTTTGTCTTCTTGATGACAGCCACATTCATATCCCACGTCTTCGGAAGTGAATTCAGCAACTTTTTGTTTATCTCAGACTTAGTCAAGTAAATTCCAGCTATACTCATCTCAGTAGTGAGTGTAGTAAATCGTTGCAACTGAGCTTCCAGGGTTTCTCCAGGGATATAATTGAACATATTGAACTTCTGTCTTAACATATCCTGACGGCTCTCTTTCATATCTTCATTTCCCTCGTAGACCTCAATTAAAGCTTCCCACAGTGCTTTGGCTTAAGTGTATTCTCTGAATCCTTGAGCAATATCAGGAGATAAAGCCATAGTCAAAGTAGCCAGTGCCCTTTCCTGTTCTTCAACTTTTTCGAAATCTTCATCAGTGTAATCAACATACAATTTGTCAATTATTTGTCCATTCGGAAGATTAGTAGTGACTCTGACTGGTCCTTTGAGAATGCTTCGCCAAACCTTAAAATCTTTCATTTTGATGTATTTCTCGATCCTGTATTTCCATTCCGGGAATCCTTCTGCAGATAACAATCGTGGAATGCGAGTGGTTGTTCCCATGATGGAATCCAATTCATGATGAAGTGCTTGACCTTGAAAATCCATTTTTTTAAAATTTTTTTATTTTTTTTAATTGAAAATGACTTAAAAAAATAAAAAAAAAAAACTAAAATGTCAAACAAACAGTTTGCGGTCACACGATTACGACCGTAAACAGGAGTTTACGGTCAACGTTTACGGTTGAGTTTACGGTTGGAAGTTCACGGTTGAGTTCACGGTTGAGTGGAGTTTACGGTTGAGTGGAGTTTACGGTTAAGGGAAGTTTACGGTCAATGAAGATTGCCTGTTTACGGTTAATGAAGATTGCCTGTTTACGGTCGTGAATAGAAGTTTACGGCCGTAAACCCTTGACCGTAAATGCCCAGATCTTGATGAAAACGCGAATTTTAAGCAGATCTAATCCCCTTTTGCCACGAAAACCCCAAATCCAGTCTCGAACAGTGATGAAACTAAGCTCCTTTGACCGAAAAGGAGATTGAAAGATGATTTGACACCGGATTTGCTCTGATACCAATTGTAAGGTCCTAGAAAAGGATCTTAACCAGTGATCAAGCAATCTAACAATCAAATAAGATGAGAATTGAGTAGCAGAAGAATGAACCAAAGCTTGCACACGTTTATAACTGAAAACGTCTAGTACAACTTTGACAATGACCGTAAACTCAGTGGATCATCAACAACCAACAACAGACTCAGACACAACCTATATATAGGGAGAAGACTTGGCCGTAAACCTGTTTACGGCCGTAAACACACTCTGGCCATAAACACACCAACATACTTCAATTACAAGACTCCAAACACAAATAGACCTATACATCAATTAGCCTAGCCCAAACCATTAACTAGACCCTTCATGATATCAGATCATGGCTCAATTGAAATATTATTTTTCATTTTGTTTAGTTCATTTTTGTTCATCACCGAAGCTGAGAAAAATTGAACGCTTACCTATCATGTATTTTTGGTTCGTATTCTGATCATAATAACACCAGCAAATTGATCAAACAGAATCATCTATTCATTTTTTCTGGAGTTGTTGTCGTTTATGTGTTGTTTTCTTAAAAGGAAACCAAGTTTGTGATTTTAATTTTTTTCTTGAAATAATGAAGAATTCATTTGTTTTTTTATCTTAAAAGGTGATTTACATACCTTATTCAAAAGAGTATAAAATCTTCATTGTTGAATATCGTTCATTTAGGGCCCATGGCTGGAATTAGCACCTCTAATTGTGGACGAAGTGAGGGTAAAAAATAGGATGATACTGAAGGTATCATCGGTACCTCCAAGCTCACTCCTCCTCTGAGCGGTTCATAATGGTGGTGAGCGGTTTCACTATAGACTCCAACATGCTTAACTTGTCTCTCTCAACTTGGATTGTATAGGTTTCAGTACTTATCCATTAATTAGTTTTGTATATTTTGTGAATTAGTATAGTATGTTCTAAATTAATTTTGTATTTATTTTAAAATTAAAAATTATATGGGTTGGAAGGGGTGATTTCCATATAATATGGGATGAGAGGTTGGAAGTGAAAAAATAAAAATAAAAATGATGTGACAATTAAGGAGGAATGAGAGTCATGAACTCCCTCTAAATATACTAGTAAAACAAACGCCCAATTTAGGGTTTTTAAAAATTTCTAATTGATTTACACTTGATAATGTAAATGGGAAATTAGCAAATGGCCCAAGTGCCCAAATCACCAAATGGTAAATGGTGAAATTGGTTTTGATTTGTCATTAGTCATTACTCATTTGTTTGGGATAAAATGTTTAAAGGATTCTATAGAAGATTGTAATTTATATTTCACACTGAATAAAGATGTACAGGGCCTTAATTTATACTAGAGCTTATCTCACTAATCTAGGAAACTATTTTAAACATGGAAATTATACACCTTGATTTACTCCTAATTGACAGCCTAATATACAACTAATATACAGTTAATTTTCAACACCCCCCTCAAGTTGGAGCATACAAATTGTATGTTCCAAGCTTGTTACAAATATAATTAATCTTTGGCCCTCCGAGAGACTTTGTGAATATGCCTGCTAGTTGATCATTTGACTTGAAAAAACTTGTAGCAATCTCCCCTGAAAGAATTTTCTCCCGAATGAAATGACAGTTAATCTCTATGTGCTTGGTTCGTTCATGAAAGACCGGATTTGATGTAATATGAAGAGCAGCTTGATTGTCGCGTATTAACTGCATTTGTTGAACCTTTATAAGTTTCAACTCTTCAAGGAAATGCTTCATGCATATAAGCTCACATGTTGCTTTTGCCATGGCTTGATATTCGGCTTCGGCAGTTGATACAGCAACCACAATTTGTTTCTTGCTTTTCCATGAAACAAGATTACCCCCAATAAAAACGCTATACCCTATGGTTGAACGTCTTTCAAATGGACAACTCGCACCATTAGCATCTGTATAGCCTACTACTTGAGTGTTTCCTTTGTTCTCATATAATAGGCCCTTTCCTGGAGTTTTCTTGATGTATCTCAAAACCTGGACGGCTGCATTCCAATGGCTATCACATGGCGTACTCAGGAATTGGCTAAGGACGTTCATTGGGAACGTTATATCAGGACGTGTTATCATGAGGTAGTTAAGTTTGCCAATAAGTATTCGATATTTGCTCGGGTCTGGTAAAGGCTCCCCCTGATCTGGAAGTAGCTTCACATTTAGATCTATTGGACTGTCTATAGGTTTGCAATCAGTCATGTCAGTTTCTTTCAAAATATCCAATGCATACTTTCGTTGGGAGATGAAGATGCCTTGTTAGCATTGTGCCACTTCTATTCCCAATAAGTACTTGAGTTTTCCCAAGTCTTTTGTCTCAAAGTGCTGGAATAGATGTTGCTTGAGCTTCTGAATTCCATCCTGATCATTTCCGGTAATTACGATGTCCTCCACATAAACAACCAAATATATGCAATGGTTAGAGGAGCAATGATAGAAGTCAAAATGATCAGTCTCGCTCCGCTTCATACCAAATTTTTGAAGGACCGAGCTCAAACGACCAAACCATGCTCGTGGAGATTGCTTAAGCCCATAGAGAGAAAGCCTCAGTCGACATACCAATTTAGACTCCCCTGAGCAACAAACCCAAGAGGTTGCTCCATATAAACTTCTTCTTGCAACTCCCTATGTAAGAAAGCATTTTTTATGTCCAACTGGTAGAGAGGCCATTGATGAATGGCAGGCATGGAAAGAAAAATCAGTATTGAATTCATTTTAGCAACTGGTGAGAATGTGTCACTGTAATCAAGCCCATAAACTTGTTATTGGATTAGGTGTCTAAGCCCATAACTATTATTGGTATGTATTCGACCCGAGAGTAGCATGGTCCATTTGGGTTGCATATCATCAGGACAATTTGTTAGTATGGACTTTTGAGAGAAGAGGTTATATATGATTTATTAATATATTATAAGTTATAATATATTAATATGAAATCGTATGAGTTAATTAGTATTGATCAAGATTTAATTTGGAATTAATTTGGTGATCAAAAGAGACTAATTAAATCTATGGGGACTAATTATGTTAATTAGTTATATTTATATGTGTTGGGCTTATGATCCATGTTGGACCAAGTTTATGTATGGATACATAAAGAGTTGGGCCACATGAACCATGGATCATAAAACCCATGGATATGGGTTTGGGTTATACCCATGACTCTTAGAATTCAACACATATAAATACATATGTTATGACCTAAAAACCGCCACCCTTAGTGTGTGTGCATGTTCTTGGAGTTCATGAAGGTTTTAGAGTGCATGGAGATTCTCTCTCAAGTCCTACCTTTGTCCTTGATGTGTTGTGACTTCATTTGAGGCTTCCACACTATTGGGGCTAAGTTCTTAAGGCCAAATACATCAAGACTTCCAGCCACACAAAAAGGTATGTTACAATATCTAGTATTTTATGTAGTTTGTATGACAATTGCATGCTAGCTATAGGTTCAATACCTTGGAAACCATTTGCATGTATAATTAGTGACAACATAGATCCAAGGTATTTAGGGTTGTATGTGCACCATAGGATGTTGTATTATACCAAAAACCCAACAGTGGTATCAGAGCCAAGGCTTGTTGTCATGTTATACTTGCTGAAATGGCTGAAAAATCGAAAATTTTGGCTGTCTGAGCACTGGACTCGCCGAGTCCACTGATGAACTCGCCGAGTCCATGAAGAAATTCATCCAACTCGTCGAGTTGGTTCATGCACTCGACGAGTAGGACCCCCTGACAGCATATTTTCGACTTTTAAGGCTGGAATTGGACTAGAAACATTACCCTAAGCTGTTTTTTGTCTTGTACACCTGTTTTTGATGTGGTAATGTTCATGCTAAACCAATTTCAAAGATAATTTTCAATAGATTCATGTTTTGTATTAGTTTAATTGTTAGGCTAATTTCATGAAAAAGTTTGACTTGAATTATCTTGTTCTTATGAGTTAGTTTAGATTAATAGAAAAGTTATGTGATAATTTGTTTTCAATCCATATTAATCTTAAAGTTGCTCATGAAATGTGTTTTTGTAACTTGTCCTCAAGTTATATGAAAAGTCACATTTATGATTTTTAAAAACTCATAAGATTTCCATAAGTTAGAAAAAATGAAGAGTCTTATTTTCTTAAATGATTTTAAAGTCTTCCATAACGTGTCCTCAAGTTATGGAACTTGAAGAGTTTATCCATTAAACTACTTTAAACTCATAGGTTATGAAAATGAAGATTTTTTTTTCCTTAAATGTTTTTTAAAGTCTTCCATAACTTGTCCTCAAGTTATGGAACTTGAAGAGTTTTTATTAAAACTACTTTAAATTCATAAGTTATGGAATTGAAAAGTGTTTGAATTGTTCAAAACTTGCCTTCAAGTTTTGGAATTTGTAAAGTTTCCCCCCATGAATACTTTAGTTCCAAGTTAAACCCTTAGAATTTTAATAGTTTAAAATTCAACCCTTATACTATTATAATATTATAGGTTTAATATTTATATATATGTATAAGAGTAAAAGTCAGTCTTACCGTTAGTAGGCCTCATTCACGAAGCCGGTCTATAAGGAGGGTATAAGGTTACTGCCTATAAAATGGCAGTTTAATGGGTGTCCAGTCTCACCCACCGCTTCCTTGACTGGTGGAGGGTCGTTAGCTGAACGGGTTTGACAAGACTATAATTCTCCCTTCATTAAAAGTATTAATGATAAATACTAAGTAACTAAACACTTATAAATTCCCAATCTTAGTTACTTAGGAAAATGTGAATTTGGTGCTAACCCATGAAATTTACACTTTGTACCTTACCAAGTCGTTAGTGGAGCGTGTGTGGTTAACCGGCACACTAACATGGACTAGTAAGAGTGGCGAAGGGTAACTTAATGTTTATTATAGATCGGTGGAGCGTGTGTGGTTAACCGGCACATCGATTAGGTGATAATATTAAGGGTACCAAGTGAATTTGCATGGTTATTCACTCCTTGTTTTGTGATCCTCGGCATCCCAGTCACAAAATTTGAGAGGGCACAATCGAGATTGAAACATGCCATTGAAAATTTCAATGAATCTCAAAAGATCTAGGAGTTTCAAAACCAATTAAAACCTAATAAATTATTTCGTTTTTCATGGTGGAAATTGGTGAATCGTCATTCGCCTACCTTCAAATATTTTATAGCTTGGATTACGGCATCCCTCTTCCAAGTTGTAAAATATTGTGTTGGGTCCTAGCCTTAATATTTCATATTGGGTGTTATATTAAGGACTTAAAAATCAACTAACTTGAATATCTCCCATTGTAGATATCTAGTTTAGACATCTATGATCTTCCCAAATCTCTTGGAATTTCACTTCCTCCACCCCCTCCAATTATTCTCCCTAACCCACAAGTTCAAGGTCACTCAAGCCCTATTGGCAAGCAAGGTCTATGTGTGATCACATCTTGGAGATGAAGTCACGTATTGACAAGCCGGGAGAGTTGGGTGTCAAAGTCTTGAGAAAGTTGGATGTTCAATCACTTTCTAAGTCACATAGTGAGTTCCTTTGGGATTACTATGTGACAGACCATGACTTGACCCTTAATGATCTTACCTATTTGCTTGGTGCTGTTGAGTCAGCAATGATTTTGAGCACTGGTAAAAGCAAATTTGATTAGAAGATCGACTTCCCAAACCTTCTATTGCCGAAGGAAGGGGCATTGGTTGCGAAGCTGCCAAATTGACCTGAAAGGTCATTAGGATGGTAAAGTCAATAAGTTTGACTTTACTTCAGAAAAAGTCCATTGTCTAACTCTATTAAGTTCCTATTTGGAGATTCTTATTACATGATGTGACTAGATCACATTTTGATGTTTTAAGAATCAAAGTGAAGAGGAAGCTTAAAGGAAGAATTTTGAGCTGTTACTTAAAGAGTTATGATAGATTGCTTAGAAATACATAACAACATAGTTTTTCACATGCATTTGCATTGTAAGGATAAGTTTTTCCGCAAAGTTTTAAAATAAAAGAAAAGTTTTGATTTTATTTATTTTAAAATATCCTTACAGTGGCATTTGTGAGAAATTGTTGTTTATATGTTTCCATTGATAGCAATATTGGAAAATGGATTTGATTCTCTCGACTGTGGTAGTGTCATAATTTACCAAATAAGGAAAGATTCTCATCACCCAAGTTTCAGTTGGGTAGAAACTTAGAATCATTCAAGTTGTATGATGAATGAGAATTTTCATCTTTGGAAAATTAAGACTAATTCCTTGTTTACATGTATATGTGAGTCAAGTGAAGGACTAAGGGATCGAGTACACATTCTTGTGCATTGGTCAAGTCCACCACAAAGATCGATAAGACTATTCGTCATGATTACTAAGATTTAGTAAATATGATTATACTTGCAAGGTTAAGTATAATTCTGAAACATTGCAAAAGTTTCAATGTATGGCAGAACGAATGAGAAGAATCAAATAAGGCAGAAAGATAAAAGTTTCTCAATCTGAAAGGATGGGAGAGTACTTGAGTATCTTGTTTTGTGATTATCTTAGTGAATATGAAACCATATCACAATTGTTTCTCTAAGGACATCTTAGTGCATTTGTTTGGCTAAGAAGAGAAATCGTGGATTGTTGAAATGGTTAAAATAAAAAAGATGAATCATACTTCGTTCCATAATAAGTCTTAGAGTGATACTCCAAGATTGTAACTCGAGTGACATATCTTAAGGAAGGTTTGTAACACTTGTCAAGTGTAAGAGTAAAATGTGTCTCTACTCTTGTACATTTGAAATTGGTAAGTTGTGATGTTTTGGGTTAAACAGAGACCAACTAAGGCCAATTATGTGAAGTGTTAGTCTTGATAAGAATCTACACTGACCCTTGATAAGAACTGGTTCTTGACAAGAGAGTCTTATATGTCAAGAGGACAGTGGGAGTCTTAAAGCTCTTGAAAGTTCCAAGAACTAATCAAGAATAAAAACCTGAAGTTCTTCACTAGCACACGACTTGAGGTTTATAACCTATCATGTTGACATTTTTGTGCCTATTCCAGTTAATGTTGGCTTTGCATAGGAGTTCTGAGAGTTCTCAATTGGTTGTATAACAACTTGGAAGCAATGGCAGGCCCTTGTGCTGCCAGTTGGCAAGAAATTAAGATTGCACAAGTTCAATCCATATGAGTTTGGATTTGTCACTAACCTTGTCTTGTGATTATGGTTTTCACAAATTCACATGTATAGGAACTCATTCACCATAAAATCTAAGTGTCATAAGGTTTCTCTCCGATTCATGAAAATGATGGTGAGGAAACGCTTTCACTAAGTAGATTTTAAGTAAATAGCAAATGTGTTATTTGCATTCGCAAAGTCGTTAGTGGAGTGTGTGTGGTTAACCGGCACACTAACATGGACTTGTGAGAAATGGCAATGGTCTAAACAATTAAGACTATGATTACGGCATCCCTTTTCATAGTTCTAAAAATTGTTTAGACACTCATATGAGTTATCTAAGGAAAGGTGTATGATTTTGATAAAGATTTATCGAAGCATTTTGTATCAGAAGTCTGAACTTTGGTAAGAAAGTCAATAAAGTATTGAGTTCTAGAAGTCCAATTGATTTATGGATACATGTCAAAGCTAGTGGGAGCATAAGTGTTATGCTAATAATTATCATGTAAGTGGGAGCATGATCATTATATATTAAGTGTTAATTATAGAAAACAAAAGGGAAAAGTTGTTTTGCTATAATTAAGGGAGAGGAAATTATACTTCACTACAATTCTAAAAGCTTAGATTGAGATTTTATTCATCTTTAGTCAAGGATATATATACGAATTTTATGTTGGAATGGCCAAACATAAGGAAATTCTATATATATTGCGTTTTCAAAATTCGATTACGATTACGGCATCCCTCTTCATAGTCAAATTTTGAAAACATGACAAATAAAAAAATCTTGTAGCAAAAGACTATCTATGATCACGTCTTTATTTGAGACATCATGAATCGTGTCCCATATGCTTTGGATATAGGATCGATTTCATGTGCTATAATATTCATCCTTTCTAAATTTTCCAAATGCTCAGGGCATTAAGAAGGGAAAAGTCTAGAATTGGATATGACTAAAATGATTAAGCAATTGTCGAGGACAATCTAAGGTTTACCAAAGCTTGGTTGCTCACGGACAATTGGAAGTATATTGTTAATTCTGGTAGGACCATATTAACATATTCTGAAAAGCGGTAACTCTTGTTCAGAAGTGATAGTCAAAATGGGAATTGATCTCCATTGGAATACTCTGTAATGTCTGTTAACAAGTCTTTGTGACTTTGTGCATAGTCATTACGAGAGGATCAATGCATATAAGTTTAGAATCTAACAGATTTCGTTAAATGGTAGGAATTTGGAATTCTTACATTTGCGATAAAGATTTGGGATTGTGAAATGAGCATCATTGGAATCATGTTCAATTGATCTATTTCACAAAGTAAAGATCATAGATAAACATAGTGTGCATACTTGGTGTATGGCATGACTAGTGTTTAGAAAACATAGTTTACATGCTTGGAGCATGGGACAACTATTGTTTTAATTCAAGTATAAAGTTGATTATTTGAAACATTATACAATGAATAATGAGTAATCAATATGGTGTTTAAATAAAAGGTGTTTTATTTACTCTCAAAGGTGCTTGGGACCATAGAGTGATTAGTATTATTCTTGTGTTTCACTTTGCATGTTTTGACTTCCAGAATAGCTAGGTTATTCTTCCCGAATGACTAAGTTATTCAAACCATCCACAGTCGATAATACGTTGGAAGTAGGTATTAAGGCAAGACTGTCATGAATCGGGTTTGTAGATGTCCAAGGTAGCGGACATAGTAAGAGTTACTACAACATTCATGAGTACTCCTGGAATAGGGTTCGAGTATTGGATTCAACCCACGCTCATTTGAATCACTGCATGGATTTTATCACGAGTGATCATGAGACGATAATATCTTATATTCTTCAAACCTAGAGATATGACTTCTTTCCTATGAGTTGGTCATACATTGATTGCACGTAAACGCATTTGGTAACTCGATGTTATAAAACGTGCCTTTGTGTATGATTCAACAAGTAGTAGAACAAGCATATGAGTCGAAGTTTATCCATTCCTTTTACCCTTAAAGGGATAAAAGCGATATCTGTGGGCCCCTCGATGATTTGGTGATGACAAACGTAAGTGCTCGGCCGGGCCTGGACTGATTTGATTTGTTCAATTAGTCAGTCGTCATAAATCGGAAATCGGGAAACAACAAATGGACAGAGAGAATGATTATAATCCATGTCTCAGTCCATATGATATCTAGAATGGAGGAATATATGATCCCTTATCTAATGGATGTGTCATTGATTTGTTCAGAGTTTGACAACGGCTTTAAGAGCTACGATTGCTAGTCGGGTCTTGGAGTCATACGCAATAATAGTTTTAGACTTATCCAAGTGGGAGACTGTTGGATTAGGTGTCTAAGCCCATAACTATTATTGGTATGTATTCGACCCGAGAGTAGCATGGTCCATTTGGGTTTCATATCATCAGGACAATTTGTTAGTATGGACTTTTGAGAGAAGAGGTTATATATGATTTATTAATATATTATAAGTTATAATATATTAATATGAAATCGTATGAGTTAATTAGTATTGATCAAGAATTAATTTGGAATTAATTTGGTAATCAAAAGAGACTAATTAAATCTATGGGGACTAATTATGTTAAATTAGTTATATTTATATGTGTTGGGCTTATGATCCATGTTGGACCAAGTTTATGTATGGATACATAAAGAGTTGGGCCACATGAACCATGGATCATAAAACCCATGGATATGGGTTTGGGTTATACCCATGACTCTTAGAATTCAACACATATAAATACATATGTTATGACCTAAAAACCGCCACCCTTAGTGTGTGTGCATGTTCTTGGAGTTCATGAAGGTTTTAGAGTGCATGGAGATTCTCTCTCAAGTGCTACCTTTGTCCTTGATGTGTTGTGACTTCATTTGAGGCTTCCACACTATTGGGGCTAAGTTCTTAAGGCCAAATACATCAAGACTTCCAGCCACACAAAAAGGTATGTTACGATATCTAGTATTTTATGTAGTTTGTATGACAATTGCATGCTAGCTATAGGTTCAATACCTTGGAAACCATTTGCATGTATAATTAGTGAAAACATAGATCCAAGGTATTTAGGGTTGTATGTGCACCATAGGATGTTGTATTATACCAAAAACCCAACACCTGTGTATAGCCTTTAGTAACCAACCGTGCTTTTAACCGGTGTATATTTCCATCAGGATTGACTTTGATGGTATAAACCCAACGACAACCGACTGTCGATTTTCCAGGAGGAAGCGGAACCAAATCCCAAGTACCTGTAGAGTGCAATACATTCATCTCATCGACCATTTCTTGTCTCCATCGCGGGTTTGTAAGAGCCTCCCTTAGATTTTTAGGAGTGGAAACAGAAGACAAAGACGATACAAAGGCAGTATAGGAAGGGGAAAAATGATGGTAGCTCAAGAAATTATAAATTGGATAAGGATTATGAGTGGAACGAGTACCTTTCCATTCAGCTACGGGACAGTCTAAATCAGGATCCAACACAGAAGGCGTGATTGGTGTAGGAGGTGAGTCCGGTAGGCTTGTAGTATCATCATGCTCACTCAAAGGTTCTGTTGTGGGTGAAGTCATGTGCTCAGAAGAACGGTCATCGAAAGAAGAGTCAGTCGGTTGGGTCGGCCGACGTCGATGGTAAGTATGAGAAGGTGGCGGCATATTTGTGATAGCCTGATAGGTTCCACGGGTAGTGACGGATCATTGATTGGATTTGTGATTAGATCGAGTGGAAGTTTCGTGGGTTTTGTGGATCATCTTCAAGGACAAAATCAAGAGAGCACCTACTACGGTCGGCATGACTGAAGAACGGGGTAGTTTCAAAGAAGGTTACATCAGAGCAAATGAGATGTCGTCCAAGATCAGGAGAGAAACATTTGTAACCTTTTTGTGGTCGAGAATAACCCAAGAAGATACATTTGAGAGATTTTGCGTGTAGTTTATCTTTTCTGGGTGTGGGATCATGGACAAAACATGTGCAACCAAAGACGCGAGGTGGAAGGGAGAACAGTGGTTGAGTAAGAAATAATAAAGAACGAAGGATTTGATTTTTTAACACCGAAGAAGGCATGCGATTAATTAGGTAGCATGCTGTGAGAACGACATCTCCCCAAAAACGCAGCGGAACGTTGTTATGAAGAAGGAGAGTACGTGTTGTTTCGATCAGGTGTCTGATTTTCCGTTCAGCCACTCCATTTTGTTGTGGGGTATGTGCACATGAGGATTGATGAAGCATACCCTCTGAGGTCATGAATGATTGAAAGTGAGTTGAAAAATACTCTTTTGCATTGTCACTTCGTAGGATACATATGGGAATACCGAATTGAGTTTTAATTTCATAACAAAAAGACTTAAAGATAGAAAATAATTCAGGTCTATTTTTCATTAAGAATAACCAGGTACACCTTCAGTAATCATCAATGAAGGTGATAAAATAATTAAAACCCAAATGTAATGTAACACGATTAGGACCCCACACATTTGAATGAACTAAAGAAAAAGGAGATTCGGACTGTTTATTGACTCGACTAAGAAATGAATTACGGGTATGCTTTCCTAACTGACAAGACTCACACTCTAATGAAGACAACTTTGCAAGACTGGGTACCAATTTTTGTAACTTTGAAAGGCTATGATGTCCCAAACGATGACGAATAATGGCAGGAGAATCAGTTGCAATACATGTTGTGGGTGAAGATGGTGTGAGGTAGTATATCCCATGGTGTGACAACCCGAAATTTTTAAAATTTTTGCCTTGGAAAGCTCAGCCAGTCACGTCAACTGGATGTCAGACTCATTTCTGCTATCATTTAGCCTCGTTTGGAGTCCGTTTAAAGGTCCAAAGGTCGGTACATTCAAGCATTGAGCATAGAAATGGATCGCGTACACTTTTAGCATCAAATCCGGGCCTTACACTCCAACATCAGGAGTGTACGGCCGCACACTGGGTGTGCGGCCGCACACCCCTCTCCTGGCAGCACACTCTCGTGTATATAGGAGGGACTTAGCCTTCTTTCATCTCTTTTCACCCTTCCAAGCCTAGAACTCGATTTTTCTCTCAACCACCATCCGATTTTGAGCTTAGATCTTTGAGTTGGTAAGTGTTCTTCTCCCGATTTGTTGTTAATCTTCATAAGCTAGATACATCCTTTGATTTCATCCGTTTGAAATCATGTTCTGTCTAGATCTTCAAGTTACACCAAGAACACCAAGAACACACACTTGTTCTTGGTGATTTTGAGCCTTCTCGAGCTTCCGGATCGTAAGTACTTCTTCCCAATGCTTGAATCTTGTTAAGAACACTTGTTTAAGTCCTTGGAAATGCCCAGAACTCGTGATATTATGGTGTGTGCGGCCGCACACACTCATGTGGCCGTACACCCCTCAAAAACCCTCAAAACACCCTTCAAACACCCCTAAAGGCTTCCATATTGTAAGAACCATCCCCTAAGCTTGTTACTTACTACATATGGGCCTTAGAAGGCGACCAAACCATGTTCATCAAGGAGTGTGCGGCCGCACACACTCCATGTGTCCGTACACCCCTTTTGTTAGTGCTTAAGGGCCTCCAAAGTGCCTTTTTAGCTTCAACACTTGATGAGCATCAGTCCTACAAGCCTCCCTACCATTTGGAAAACGTTTTGTGCACTTTTTACCATGAGTGTGCGGCCGCACACTCCCATGGCCGCACACTCCTCAAAGTGGCCGTACACTCCCTTTTAGTGAATCACATGTGATTCCAACACTTGGACAAAGTGTTTCCTAGTCCCGTAAGGTGTTTCCTTGCATTTGGTTGCTTCTAAACACTATATTTATGTCTATATATGTCATTATATGTCATTAGGACTCGTTAAGTCTCGGGACTTCATTTGTGGAACTTCTCATCCTTACGCGCGTACTCGTTTGAATCACCCACATCAGGTGAGTTCATACCCCGTAATGAATCTTTTAACTGTTTTAAATGTTTTAAGGGGGGGAATACAAGTTGAACACAATGTTAATTGTGTAATTGTTTGTTATAAACATTTCCAAAAGGATTACTTATGTCATTTATAAGTTATCAAAATATTTCAAAGACTCTTTCAAGTTATGTTACTTTATAGTTTAATCAAAACTCTGTTTTTAAAGTACCAGCATAACTTAGCAGTAAAATGAGTCTTTTCAGCAACAGTTCAAGTACATTACTAGTAAACTATAATAGGTATAGTTTAGAGATTCAGCTCATACTAGATACAATACACGATAACATAAAAGGGAACACACAATAAAGAGAAACAGAGAGGAATATACTATAACTAGTATAGAGAGAAACATACCATACTAAGTACCAGGGAAGAGCACACCTAGTACCAGGGAAAGCACACCGAGTACCAGGGAAAAGTACACTAAGTACCAGGGAAAAGCACACCATACTAAGTACCGGGAAAAATCACGTTAATATATCTTTCCGGGTTTGCATTGACACTGGTACGATTTCACGTACCAGGACTAGCAGGCACGAGGTTATAAACTAAATAATATATCTTTCCGAGTTTGCGTTAACTTTAGTACCATTACACGTATCTGGGTTAGCAGACACGATGTGATAAAATATAATAATATATCTTCTCAGTTACATACGAGTTCACATTAAACCTTTAATTAACCGACTTAGGACTAAAGGTTATTTTAGACTCCCCGAAGTGTTTTGTCCATTTAGTACTACCTGGAGTCTGTATTGTATTACTTTATAACCAGCAGTTTCACTACTGAGGAAAAACATCATTTTCCCTATTACATTTACTTTGCGAACTTCTCACTTATTCATTAATGTTTAAACTTTATTTAGTTAATGAGGGTCTCACTTGGAAAAATACACACTTATACAAGAAGCATTCATACATAACATTTGATGCCTTGGTAGAAGGCTACGTTTAGTAGAAAGGACCATAATGCTAACCTTATGATTCCTTAATGTATACATCAAAGGATACTTATATATCAATAGAATCCGACGGGTAATAGGATGTGTGCTTTTCGCTTCATTTCCTGTTCCTTGTCTGGTTGTGGGCTTAGAGCAGATTCACCCAGCCTATTATCTATTCGATTCTAGATATATATGTCCAGTATACATTGAGTCATCATAAGGGTACCAGGTATGGGTCAAGTCATAGGACACAGAGTCAATGCACAGTTTTCTAGTACAGAACATACTTTCCAAATCAGAACTTTGGGTATACAAAACTAGAAACTTGCTAATTAAGGGTTTAACCCATTTCATTAAACCAGGATAAACTTAAAGGACCTTAGGTGATTAACTCTATAATACTTTAGTTTATACAGCATGGTTATATATCAGTGATACCCAATAGGTAGTTGGATGTGTGCTTTCCGCCTTACTTCCTGTTCCTTGTTTGGTTGTGGGCTTAGTGCAGATTCACCCAATTAACTATCTAATCGATATTAGATCATATATAGCCAGTATAAACTAAGTGATTATAGGAGTAATCACTGTGGTCCCCATTTTACTATAAGAAATAAGGGTTTTCTTAAAGAATCTTTTCATTAAATACAAAGGAACTATTACAGTTAACTCCGTGAGTACCAAAGGAATACACCAGGGTTATATACAATAAGGATCTAACAACCAATGGGATGTGTGTCATCTGCCTCATCTCTTGTTCCTTGTTTGGTTGTGGACTTAGGGCAGATACACACAATCGATTGTTTGTTTACTCTGAGTTTTATATAACTTGTATCCATTTAGTACACATAGAAAGGATTGTAGAGTCATTTTTACTTATCTGTCATCTAGGCAGGAAATATAGGATTTCCTGGAGGAACAGGCGGAATTTTTTTTTTCTAAACATAACTTATAACTTACTACATTTTGCAACTACATTTTCAACAACAGTTTTTCCACAACTATTTACATCACTAAAATCTTATGAACTCACCAGCTTAATTGCTGATCAACTCTTTCAAATAACTTGTATTCTCAGGAGCCTAGTAGACAGGTACTCGCACTGGGATTTGGAAGATGGAGCAGATTAGCTTCAAGTCTTGTTTGTTATTTGCTTATGTATTCTATGTTTTGTGAACACACCCTTTGTAAACACTTTCTTTCTAATGAGATGGTTGTCCATTACTTTGATTACTATGATACATGTCTTGTGATACTAAACATGACGTCCTCCACCCCAGAACGTTTCCGCCGTTCCGGTTTTGGGGTGTGACAGATTGGTATCAGAGCATTGTTTATAGTGAACTAAGTATATCAACCGATAAAAGATATACAACTATAAATACAATGGGGCTTAAGTGCTCTGGATAATGGTATAGTTTAAAAGTATAACGATAAGTTATAATAATATACCTACTTGCTTATACATGTACATACTAGACCGAGTATCACAAGAAGAACAGAACTAAAGTATTTAAAGGTTGAACATTGTCGTCAAACCTGAACAGTTATGTAATCATAGCTAGGATCAATATAGCCTGATCAACTATATTCATTCGAGATGTGACCGACATGTGTTTGGGAGTGATGATGATGCGGGCCCTAGTGTGGAGGATCGGGCCCTTGCGTTCCTAGAGGCCCACGATCGTGTGACTAAAGGGGCTTCACGGAAATGGCCATAACTTTGGCTACGAATCTCCGTTTCGGGCCTACGACCAGTCAAATCGAAGCTTGGAGCAAGGAGCACGTCTAAATAAGTACCCGAAGGGGACTTACCCATTTTTGAGTCCAGAAATCGCTTTCTAAATGGAGTTATGAACAATTTTGTTATTTTTCCTTAATTTTTGGGTTTTGTTTTTGGGTTTGTATTTGGCCCATGGACTTTTAGGGTTTCATTTTAATTTCTGCTTCTTATTTAACTGTTTTTGATGTAATTTGGATGGTCGATCATCAATTTTATGAACTTTCGATTTTCTCCCAAATTCTGTGTGTTAACCCAGATTTTGAAGCCAATCCCACGGTATTCGTAGAATCAACGTGGTTTTGAAGAGATTGTCCTGGCTATTCTTTTAGAATCAACAGGTTTATTCTTGGTTATCTTTGTGTTGTTTTTTTGCGCTGTATCAATTGGTATCAGAGCCGAATTCCTGGTTCAAAATGCCTCCGAGGAGGAACAGGACGCCCGCTAATGTTCATGAGCAAGAACTAGAAGAACGTATTATGGCACGAATGAAGGAGAGGATGGATCAAATGGTTGACCAAATGACTGATAGGATGGTCGAACTGATGAATCGAGGAGGGCAAAGGTCTCGAACATATTCTCAAGTGGAAGATGGTGAATTTGGGAACCCGTTCGGCGGCAGTGACGGTTCATATTCTGAAGACGATCTAGAAAGGCGGCCAAGGCGTGATCATAGAGGTGACAATAGGCGTTGGGAGGCCGGAATGAGAATTGATATCCCAGAATTCGATGGGGTCAGTTTGAATCCGGAGGGGTTCATCGACTGGTTGGCTACTGTTGAGGAAGTTTTTGAGTTCAAAGAAGTCCCTGAAAACAAAAGAGTGTCATTGATTGCTACCAGGCTACGTGGTAGGGCATCTGCATGGTGGCAACAACTAAAACTGACACGAGACAGGCTCGGAAAGTCAAAGGTCGTGACTTGGAGGAAGATGAAGAAGTGTTTACGATCCAACTTCCTACCCCATAACTTTCAAAGGTTGATGTACCAACGGTTGCAAAATCTGAAGCAGGGTGCCAAATCAGTTGACGATTACACAACTGAGTTCTACCAATTGATTGCCCGAAACGATATCTAGGAGACAGAGGAACAACTCGTTGCTCGATATATTGGGGGTCTACGGGTCCAAATCATGGACTCTGTAAATATGTTTGACCCGGTATATATTTCTGAAGCGCACCAACGGGCGTTGGCTTTTGAGAAACAAAGTCGTCGGGTGGGCGGTTCGTCTTCAACTGCTAATATTGGAGGAAGTTCCGGGACGGGTGGTATGGTACCCCGTGTTGTGCCTAATCAACAAAGACCGACATCTAACAGTGTTGGACCGAATCCTAGGACAACTGTTAGTAGCAGCTTGAAGTGTTTTAGTTGTGGGGAGACAGGTCACCGAAAATCAGAGTGCAAGAAGGTCGGAAAACGTCATTTGTTTGTTGAGCAAGATGATTGGCAAAATGATGATGCCGGTGAAAATTACGAAGATCCCCCTGTGTATGACGAAGAGCATCAATGCGAAGAGGAAGTTGTAACTGGAGATGTGGGGGTGAATTTGGTGGTAAGGCGGTCTTGTTTTACACCAAAAGTTATTGGTGATGATTGGCTCAAACACAACATCTTTCAGTCGACATGTACTATTTTGGGAAAGGTTTGTACTTTTGTTATTGATTCAGGAAGTTGTGATAACCTTATATCTGAAGAAGCAGTTCAAAAGTTGGCTTTGAAAATAGAAAATCGCCCTAAGCCTTACAAGCTACAGTGGCTTAAGAAGGGTGGCGAGGTCACTGTATCTAAACGAGCCCTTGTTCAATTTTCTGTTGGTACCACGTATAAAGATGATGTGTGGTGTGATGTGGTTGCTATGGATGCTTGTCATTTGCTGTTGGGCAGACCTTGGGAGTATGATCGTAACATAGATCATAACGGGCGGACTAATACTTACAGTTTCTTGTTTGGTGGTGTGAAGATAACATTGGTTCCCAGTAAGCCAAAGGAGCCAGTTCCGAGACCTTCAGGTACTCTACTGGCCCTTAATCAGTTTGAAGACGAGTTGGAGGCGGAAGGTGAAATTTTTGTATTGCTCGGGAAGGAAGTCGCTAAGGAGGTTGAAATTCTTGAGGCTATGGTTCCTCTGCTCAAGGAATTCGCTGATGTTTTCCCTAATGAATTACCTGATGGTTTGCCACCTTTACTTGACATCCAGCATCATATTGATTTACAACCAGGAGCTCAGTTGCCTAATAGGCCACATTACAGAATGAGTCCCGGAGAGCATGAGGAGTTGCGACGACAGGTGGAGGACTTGATTTCAAAAGGTCATGTTCGGGAGAGCATGAGCCCGTGTGCTGTTCCTGCTTTGTTGACTCCTAAAAAGGATGGTACTTGGCGTATGTGTGTTGATAGTCGCGCCATCAATAAGATCACAGTGAGGTACAGATTTCCAATTCCTCGACTTGATGACCTACTTGACCAGATTAGCGGTGCCTCTATCTTTACGAAACTGGACTTGAAGAGCGGGTACTATCAGATACGACAAAGGCCTGGGGATGAGTGGAAGACTGCCTTCAAGACTCGTGAAGGATTGTATGAGTGGTTGGTGATGCCTTTCGGTTTATCAAACGCTCCTAGTACATTTATGTGTGTGATGAACCAGTTGTTCAGGCCCTTTATTGGTAAATTTGTAGTCGTTTATTTTGATGACATACTTATTTACAGTGCTACTTTTGGTGAGCATGTCAACCATGTGAGGCAGGTTTTGACCGTACTTCGACGGGATAGTTTGTATGCAACTATGAAGAAATGTGTGTTTATGGTTCCTAAAGTCTTGTTGTTGGGGTACGTTGTTTCTGGGGAAGGAATAGAGGTGGACGAGTCTAAAGTAGCAGCTGTCAGACAATGGCCAAGTCCAACTACCATCACTGAAGTTCGAAGCTTTCATGGCCTTGCTTCATTCTATAGGAGGTTTATTCCAAACTTTAGTTCTATTATGGCACCGGTGACTGATTGTATGAAAGGGAAGGCCTTTACTTGGACCGAAGCAGCAGAATCAGCTTTCCAATTAGTAAAAGAGAAGCTTACTACATCACCGATCCTTGTATTGCCAGACTTTTCTCAAGTGTTTGAATTACACACGGATGCTTCCAAGGTTGGGATTGGAGCAGTTCTAAGTCAAGGAGGACGACCGGTTGCCTATTTTAGTGAGAAGTTGACGGGGCCAAAGCTGCATTATAGCACTTATGATGTTGAGTTCTATGCAGTGGTCCAAGCTGTAAAGCATTGGCGCCATTATTTATTTCATAAGGAATTTGTTTTGTTCACAGATCATGATTCATTAAGACATAGTCGCAGTCAAGATAAGGTGTCACACAAACATGGGAGGTGGATGTCGTTCTTGGAAAAATTCACTTTCGTGGTGAAACACAAGTCTGGGATGTCAAATCGGGTGGCTGATGCATTGAGTCGGAGGAGTAATTTGATAGTTTCCATGAGGGTTGGTGTGCCGGGGATGGATGTCCTCATGGAGCAGCTAACGGTTGATCCTTATTTTTCTATTGTTCTGCAGGGTATACAATCTGGACAGATGTCTGATTTTCTACTGCATGAAGGTTTTCTTTTCAAAGGCAATCAATTGTGCATCCCTGATTCTAGTCTCCGCCTTCAAATCATTAGGGAGCTGCATGGTGAAGGGCATGTCGGCCGAGATCGCACTTTACAGTTGGTACAATCATCTTATTTTTGGCCTACAATACGCAAGGAGGTGGATAGATATGTTAAACGGTGTCGAATCTGTCAGGTGTCAAAGGGCACATCTACCAATGCAGGACTCTATATGTCTTTGCATGTTCCATCACAACCTTGGGTAGACATCAGCATGGATTTTGTGTTGGGTTTACCACGTACTCAACGGGGAAATGATTCAATATTTGTGGTTGTTGATCGTTTTTCTAAGATGGTGCACTTTATTCCTTGCAAAAAGACGACGGATGCAGTTAATGTGGCCCAGTTATTCTTTCGAGACGTCTACCGTTTGCATGGATTGCCGTTTTCTATTGTTTCAGATCGAGACACTAGGTTTTTGAGTCATTTTTGGCGCAGCCTATGGAAAATGGTGAACACTCAGCTCAATTTTAGTAGTGCATATCATCCTCAAACGGATGGCCAAACAGAGGTTGTCAATCGATCCCTTGGTAATATTTTGCGGTGTTTAGTGGGTGATCATGTGAAGACCTGGGATCAGAAGCTTTGTCAAGCTGAGTTTGCTCATAATCATGCTATCAACCGAAGTACTGGATATAGTCCATTCCAGGTGGTCTATTCTGTTCAGCTACGGGGACCACTTGATTTGATGTCACTGCCTGTTTCTAGGGTTGTTCCAAAGAAAGTGCAGGATTTTGTTGGAGGACTGCATGATGTTCATAAGGCTGTTCATGACAACTTGGTCCGAGCTAACTCCAAGTACAAGCAAGATGCAGATAAAAAATGCAGACAAGTTGATTTTGAAGTAGGTGACTTTGTTTGGGCTGTTTTGACTAAAGATCATTTTTCGGTTGGTGAGTACAACAAGCTGTCAGCTAAGAAGATTGGACCGGTGGAGATTGTGGAGAAGATTAATTCCAATGCTTACCGTCTACAGTTGCCAAGCCACATTCGTTGTTCCGATGTTTTCAATGTAAAGCATTTGCTTCCTTATTATGGGGATTCTTCTGATGATGACCATGGTGCACATTCGAGGTCGAATTTTGTCTATCCAGGAGGGGATGATGCGGGCCCTAGTGTGGAGGATCGGGCCCTTGCGTTCCTAGAGGCCCACGATCGTGTGACTAAAGGGGCTTCACGGAAATGGCCATAACTTTGGCTACGAATCTCCGTTTCGGGCCTACGACCAGTCAAATCGAAGCTTGGAGCAAGGAGCACGTCTAGATAAGTCCCCAAAGGGGACTTACCCATTTTTGAGTCCAGAAATCGCTTTCTAAATGGAGTTATGAACAATTTTGTTATTTTTCCTTAATTTTTGGGTTTTGTTTTTGGGTTTGTATTTGGCCCATGGACTTTTAGGGTTTCATTTTAATTTCTGCTTCTTATTTAACTGTTTTTGATGTAATTTGGATGGTCGATCATCAATTTTATGAACTTTCGATTTTCTCCCAAATTCTGTGTGTTAACCCAGATTTTGAAGCCAATCCCACGGTATTCGTAGAATCAACGTGGTTTTGAAGAGATTGTCCTGGCTATTCTTTTAGAATCAACAGGTACATTCTTGGTTATCTTTGTGTTGTTTTTTTTTGCGCTGCATCAGATGTGGTGTTGCAACGGTCTTAAAACTTACCTAGACACCAGTCGAGAGAATACTAGATCAAGTACATTTGAGTTAGAATACTATGGGAGTATTCTATGATTCTATAACGCGATAACAAGTTTGAAACATACCAGGAAGATTACATTAAAATACTATAGGAGTATTTTAGGCACTATCCAAATAACTTCTGTGATAACTTAAAAGACCCTTACGGATTGGTCTATAATCTTGCAATGTATACTTCGAAGGTTATATAATGGAGAATTTATAGACTTAGAATTTGTGATCTACGCTCCACTAAATGTTCCTTGTTTGGTTGTGGTTTTGGAGTAGGATCACTTATTCGAAGGTCTATTTAATCTTAAGTTATATACAACTTGTATACATTGTGCAATTATAGGAGGACTCTGTGAGGATCACCCCGTAAAATTTCCTTAAATCTCATAGATTCTTTAGTCACTTCCATTCTCGCACGACGAGCCTAGATAGATGTAACCACTTCCTCATAGTAGACAATAGAAGAATCCAGGAGGAACAAGAGCAAGTTCAGGAGAAGTTTTCAAAGAGGGATCAACCGAAGTAACTGAAACGTCTTATGCGTCACACTAATAAATAATAATCTTGTTAACTTAATGAGCGAGTGGAAACACTGCTCACACTACGTGTTAGGATTATTTTCTTACATGCAACTGGTATCAGTTATTCAGGTAACAGATATTCATTCGAGGATAGTCATTTCAAATTCATAGAGTTTATTAGGCATAGGCTCTTTTATGAATTGTTTCTAGAACCCTGTGGAAGTCAGGACCCGATACACTCAAAACTGGGATAACCTTGTCTTTTCAGCTTTTGGTTTGTGTCCACTGCTATAGACTTATTCCATCTCATCTTTGTATCCTTTTAGCAAAGATGCCTCCTCGCAAATCGAACAGACGCACTATTCCGATAACTCCAACTCAACCGCCACTACCCTAGCCACTGTTCGACCTAGCTGCTTTTCAGGCAGCGGTAACAGCAGCAACGATAGCCGCCCTAACCCAAATTCGCACAAGTGGTATCTGTGGATCTGGTGGCGGTGCTCACCTAAACAACCACGGAGATACCCACGAATACCCGCGGGAATGTTCGTATAAAGACTTCATGAAATGCAAACCCAGATCCTTCGACGGAAATGGTGGAGTCATCGCTCTTATGCAATGGTTCGAGAGGACAGAGTCGATTTTCGAGATCTGTTCGTGCCCCGAAGGGAGCAAAGTGAAGTTTGCTGCCTGCACCTTCTTCGGCAGAGCCTTAACATGGTGGAATGGCCATGTTAAGTCACTAACTTTATCAGTGGAAAACTCTATGGGCTGGGAAAACTTGAAGGAAAGGATGATGAGAGAGTACTGCTCAAGGGGCGAAGTACAAAAACTGGAACAAGAGCTATGGGAGCTCAGGATGGTTGGCTCAGACATAGTGGCCTACACTGACAAGTTTAGCGACCTAGCAGCACTGTGCCCCGGGATGGTTACCCCGGAGAGCAAGAAGATAGAAAGATACATATGGGGTCTGACTGCCCCGGCCCGAGGAAACGTGTTGTCTTCTAACCCGGCCACATTCGATAGTGCAAAGCACCTGGCTCAGCAACTCATCGACTATGAAGTCCACCAAGGCGTAGAAGTCCCGGTTCCCGAACCATCGAGGGAAGGGGACTATGGACAGAAGTCGGGTAACAAGGGGAAGAAGAAGCGAACAACACAGAACACCCCGCAGGAAGAACGAACGAGTACTATGTACACCGCCACAACACCTGCTACTCCAGTACATGCCAGTCGATATGATGGAACCCTTCCGAAGTGTGGGAAGTGCATCTATCACCACACCGGAGCATGCCGAAAAATACAGTGTCTGAACTGCCACAGAATAGGACACACAGTCCGTTTCTGCAGGGCACCGGCTCAACCGATCTCCCAAGTCCCTGGAGTTGAAGAAAACCAAGCCTGCTATGGCTGTGGTGAGACTGGACACTACCAGGAGGACTACCCGATAACCAAGAACTCAGGCGCGGATGGAACGATTCTAATGATCACCGCAGGAGAATCAACCCCGAAATCGTCGACGAGCAGCGGTACGTTTTCGACCTAGTAATTGCTTTGAAAATTAATTTATATGCATATATAAGATTAAAACTTGGGGATAACACCTAAAGGTAATTATACTAACTCACTTTTTGAAATAAGTCACAGCATTCAAAAGAACTAAGAGGTCCGTTTCGAGAAGCTATGATGGCCAATATGTACATTAAGGGTTGTGCATAGCTAAGATTTTGCGGACCAAGAGTGAGTGATTCCGCCTAAATTCATGTTCCTTGTCTGGTTGTGGATTTGAGGCAGAGTTACTCAGTCGACCGTCCAATTCATCTTAATTATTCATAACTTGTATATTCCAGGCGATCATAATGGTACCAAGGAGGATCGTAGTTTAAGTATCGATTCTATATAACAAAACACTTTCATTTGTATGTACTCGCTCATCGCGGTACGATACGTAGGAGTATTAACATCAAAGGGAACACAGAAAGCACTAGAACATTTACAAAGAGTACATTTTTCGAACACCCTAGAAGTACATTGCGAGCGCACTAAGAGTACATTTTCGAGCACGCTCGGGATACATCATCGTATAACATACATTTCTTTCCAATCGGCAAGACTTTGTTCGGTAAAGAGTCCGCTACTATCTTTCGCCATGAGTTGGCATGGTCCTCACCATACTAAGTTTATATGTTTCTAATCGCCTCGATCGTCAAGCCCTCGAAACTCCCGTCATTCGTATCAACAGTCCGACCTAAACCTCAGTTTTGTCTTTCATATTTTAAACCTCGAAGTACTCGTGCGAAGAGTACTTTGTCTTCCGAAACCTTGCCGCCGTATGTTCCACGGACCTTTTCGAAATACCACTCGTTCAGCAGACCAAGTTCAAGCACAGAGGCTAAGGACGAATACAACCCATCTATCACTATTCAGTGTATACGCGAGGGTGGTATATGATTATGATCATGCAGATCTAGTATGTGTGTTTCCGCCCTATCTCCTATTCCTTGTCTGGTTGTGGACCTAGGGCAGAATCACACATCCGGCCGTCTAACTAATTTTAATTATATACGACTCGTATACATGAGATAACGATAGATGGACTGAGTATGAATCCTATCATCAACAGTAGGGCAAAAGTTGCCAGGTTTACGAGTGAGTATTCTGCCAAACAGAGAAGCGCAACCCTAGTAGTATGGCTAAGAAAGCTAATTTCGGGACGAAATTCCATCTAACGGGGGGGATGATGTGACAACCCGAAAATTTTAAAATTTTTGCCTTGGAAAGCTCAGCCAGTCACGTCAACTGGATGTCAGACTCATTTCTGCTATCATTTAGCCTCGTTTGGAGTCCGTTTAAAGGTCAAAAGGTTGGTACATTCAAGCATTGAGCATAGAAATGGATCGCGTACACTTTTAGCATCAAATTCGGGCCTTACACTCCAACATCAGGAGTGTACGGCCGCACACTGGGTGTGCGGCTGCACACCCCTCTCCTGGCAGCACACTCTCGTGTATATAGGAGGGACTTAGCCTTCTTTCATCTCTTTTCACCCTCCCAAGCCTAGAACTCGATTTTTCTCTCAACCACCATCCGATTTTGAGCTTAGATCTTTGAGTTGGTAAGTGTTCTTCTCCCGATTTGTTGTTAATCTTCATAAGCTAGATACATCCTTTGATTTCATCCGTTTGAAATCATGTTTTGTCTAGATCTTCAAGTTACACCAAGAACACACACTTGTTCTTGGTGATTTTGAGCCTTCTCGAGCTTCCGGATCGTAAGTACTTCTTCCCAATGCTTGAATCTTGTTAAGAACACTTGTTTAAGTCCTTGGAAATGCCCAGAACTCGTGATCTTATGGTGTGTGCGGCCGCACACACTCATGTGGCCGTACACCCCTCAAAAACCCTCAAAACACCCTTTAAACACCCCTAAAGGCTTCCATATTCTAAGAACCATCCCCTAAGCTTGTTACTTACTAGATACGGGCCTTAAAAGGCGTCCAAACCATGTTCATCAAGGAGTGTGCGGCCGCACACACTCCATGTGGCCGTACACCCCTTTTGTTAGTGCTTAAGCGCCTCCAAAGTGCCTTTTTAGCTTCAACACTTGATGAGCATCAGTCCTACAAGCCTCCCTACCATTTGGAAAACGTTTTGTGCACTTTTTACCATGAGTGTGCGGCCGCACACTCCCATGGCCGCACACTCCTCAAAGTGGCCGTACACTCCCTTTTAGTGAATCACATGTGATTCCAACACTTGGACAAAGTGTTTCCTAGTCCCGTAAGGTGTTTCCTTGCATTTGGTTGCTTCTAAACACTATATTTATGTCTATATATGTCATTATATGTCATTAGGACTCGTTAAGTCTCGGGACTTCATTTGTGGAACTTCTCATCCTTACGCGCGTACTCGTTTGAATCACCCACATCAGGTGAGTTCATACCCCGTAATGAATCTTTTAACTGTTTTAAATGTTTTAAGGGGGGGAATACAAGTTGAACACAATGTTAATTGTGTAATTGTTTGTTATAAACATTTCCAAAAGGATTACTTATGTCATTTATAAGTTATCAAAATATTTCAAAGACTCTTTCAAGTTATGTTACTTTATAGTTTAATCAAAACTCCGTTTTTAAAGTACCAGCATAACTTAGCAGTAAAATGAGTCTTTTCAGCAACAGTTCAAGTACATTACTAGTAAACTATAATAGGTATAGTTTAGAGATTCAGTTCATACTAGATACAATACACGATAACATAAAAAGGGAACACACAATAAAGAGAAACAGAGAGGAATATACTATAACTACTATAGAGAGAAACACACCATACTAAGTACCAGGGAAGAGCACACCTAGTACCAGGGAAAGCACACCGAGTACCAGGGAAAAGTACACTAAGTACCAGGGAAAAGCACACCATACTAAGTACCGGGAAAAATCATGTTAATATATTTTTCCGGGTTTGCATTGACACTTGTACGATTTCACGTACCAGGACTAGCAGGCACAAGGTGATAAACTTAATAATATATCTTTCCGAGTTTGCGTTAACTTTAGTACGATTACACGTATCTGGGTTAGCAGACACGAGGTGATAAAATATAATAATATATCTTCTCAGTTACATACAAGTTCACATTAAACCTTTAATTAACCGACTTAGGACTAAAGGTTATTTTAGACTCCCCGAAGTGTTTTGTCCATTTAGTACTACCTGGAGTCTGTATTGTATTACTTTATAACCTGCAGTTTCACTGCTGAGGAAAAACATCATTTTCCCTATTACATTTACTTTGAGAACATCTCACTTATTCATTAATGTTTAAACTTTATTTAGTTAATGAGGGTCTCACTTGGGAAAATACACACTTATACAAGAAGCATTCATACATAACATTTGATGCCTTGGTAGAAGGCTACGTTTAGTAGAAAGGACCATAATGCTGACCTTATGATTCCTTAGTGTATACATCAAAGGATACTTATATATCAATAGAATCTGACGGGTAATAGGATGTGTGTTTTTCGCTTCATTTCCTGTTCCTTGTCTGGTTGTGGGCTTAGAGCAGATTCACCCAGCCTATTATCTATTCGATTCTAGATATATATGTACAGTATACATTGAGTCATCATAAGGGTACCAGGTATGGGTCAAGTCATAGGACACAGAGTCAATGCACAGTTTTCTAGTACAGAACATACTTTCCAAATCAGAACTTTGGGTATACAAAACTAGAAACTTGCTAATTAAGGGTTTAACCCATTTCATTAAACCAGGATAAACTTAAAGGACCTTAGGTGATTAACTCTATAATACTTTAGTTTATACAGCATGGTTATATATCAGTGATACCCAATAGGTAGTTGGATGTGTGCTTTCCGCCTTACTTCCTGTTCCTTGTTTGGTTGTGGGCTTAGTGCAGATTCACCCAATTAACTATCTAATCGATATTAGATCATATATAGCCAGTATAAACTAAGTGATTATAGGAGTAATCACTGTGGTTCCCATTTTACTATAAGAAATAAGGGTTTTCTTAAAGAATCTTTTCATTAAATACAAAGGAACTATTACAGTTAACTCCGTGAGTACCAAAGGAATACACCAGGGTTATATACAATAAGGATCTAACAACCAATGGGATGTGTGTCATCTGCCTCATCTCTTGTTCCTTGTTTGGTTGTGGACTTAGGGCAGATACACACAATCGATTGTTTGTTTACTCTGAGTTTTATATAACTTGTATCCATTTAGTACACATAGAAAGGATTGTAGAGTCATTTTTACTTATCTGTCATCTAGGCAGGAAATATAGGATTTCCTGGAGGAACAGGCGGACTTTTTTTTTCTAAACAGAACTTATAACTTACTACATTTTTCAACTACATTTTCAACAGCAGTTTTTCCACAACATTTTACAACTATTTACATCACTAAAATCTTATGAACTCACCAGCTTAATTGCTGATCAACTCTTTCAAATAACTTGTATTCTCAGGAGCCTAGTAGATAGGTACTCGCACTGGGATTTAGAAGATGGAGCAGATTAGCTTCAAGTCTTGTTTGTTATTTGCTTATGTATTCTATGTTTTGTGAACACACCCTTTGTAAACACTTTCTTTCTAATGAGATGGTTGTCCATTACTTTGATTACTATGATACATGTCTTGTGATACTAAACATGACGTCCTCCACCCCAGAACGTTTCCGCCGTTCCGGTTTTGGGGTGTGACACATGGTACTCACGTCCTATAGCAATCGTCCTCCCAGTGTTTCGATCATGCACAAGAAACAAATTATCTAAAAATGTAACTTTATATGGTGGGTTTTTAGCTAGTTTACTAACATAAATAATGTTGAATGGACAACCACGTACAAAAAGGACATCAAGTGATGATGAAGGCACAGGTTGGGCTTGTCCAATGCCCGTAGCTTTAGTTTGTGAGCCATTAAACATGGTAATATGGTACAATGTATTTGAGTATGTAATGTTAAAGAACAAGGTTGTGTTACTAGACACATGTTCAGTAGCACCTGAATCAATCACCCAAGGACCCATTGGGGATGATTAAGATATGCAAGCAATGAAAGATTGTTTATCTTCACGTAGTTTCAAGAGTTCTTCATAATCAACAGCAAAGATAGACACATTGCCAGGTGGGGTTCCCTCATGTGAAACATTAACTATCTTAGGTGGTTTAAGCTGAAAGCATCGATCAACTGTATGACCAATCTTATTGCAATGACTGCATCGGGGCCGGTTTCTATTCCCTCGGCCACAGTTGCCTCCCTCCTTAGATGCAACAAGAATTGCAGAATCAGCGATGTTGGAACCAATAGTGATGTTTTTTGGTGCTGAGATACGAACTAGCTGCTCAAAAACATTGTCAAGATTTAAAATCCCGGGAGTAGCTAAGATTTGGTTACGAACAGACTCAAGATCTGGACGTAATCCTACAAGTGCAAGAACCACAAAGAATTTTCCACGTTGCTCTTCTTGCAATTCGAGATTGGTAGAGGATGGCATCAGCTCATTGAACTCTTGTCGGATAGTCTCTATGTTCCTAAGATAGGTGTGCATATCCTGTTCTTGTTGCATGCTTTTCTTCATATTAGAGACCACTGTGTATAAACGATTGATATCGTTCGAGTAAAGTTTCTTTGCTTTCTTCCAAACCTCGTAGCGAGAGTGATACGATCGGTATTGAGCAACAATCGTTCAATCTATAGAATTTCAGAGGGCATTACAAAGGAAGGCGTCAATCTGCTTCCACTTGGGTTGGTCTTTGACATCAATGTTTTTCAGTTGCTTTGTCAAGTGATCATCAAGACCTTGACCAATAAACCACAACTCCACAGTAGATGACCAATTCATATAATTATCAAAACCTATCAATTTTTCAGCAGAGAGAACTGGAGAGGAAGAAAGATTGAACATATTGTTTGTTCCAGACATTGTTTAACAAAACAGAATAAAAGAAATGCCTGTAACAGGAGTATGATAACCGAAAAAAAACTTATCAGTTAGACGAAAGGATCTAGAGTATATGGTGACCGGGGTCTAGTAGGAAACACAAAAACCCTAAAGGTCTTAAAAGAAAAAAGGAACACAACATGAATAATAACACTGCTATGATACCATATAGAAGATTGTAATTTATATTTCACAGTGAATAAAGATGTACAGGGCCTTAATTTATACTAGAGCTTATCTCACTAATCTAGGCAACTATTTTAAACATGGAAATTATACACCTTGATTTACTCCTAATTGACAGCCTAATATACAGCTAATTTACAGTTAATTTTCAACAGATTCGTGACAGTAGGAATGTCAACGGGGGCAAACGGGACGGGAAGTACAACAACGGAGGCAACGGGACGGGGAGTACATCCCCTGCCCCTGCCCCTGCCCCCGCCCCCGAAATGTCCAACCTTCCTACCCCCGCCTCCGCCCCCGATTGATTTTGCGTTGCATTTTTTTGGACTAAAAGAAGTTGTTGTTTGGATTAAAAGAAACTATTTTTATGGTAACAAATAATTCTTTATAGCATAATTTTACATGTTAAAAACAAAAAGTTATGGCACCTTAAAAATATTATAATAACAACTTAAAAACATGTTTTTTTTGTTGAATTTTTGCAAGCTCAAAATCATATTGTTCTTTATTATATTTATATAATTAATAGGTAAAAATATATGCATAATTTATTAATGTGGTCCCCATGGGGGTTTCGGGACGGAACTGTCCGCCCATGCCCCCGAAATTAAAATGGGGGTTAACCTTGCTCCCGCCCCATCCCCGTCCTTGATTTTTTTAAATAAATACCCTCAAACAGGACGGGACCCCATGGAACCGGAGTCCCACTGGACTTTTTGACATCCCTACATGAAAGTGAAATATTAGACTTCGTCAAAGTAATTTCAAATGGTATCACTTCCCTAAACGATTATTTGATCATGAAAGCGGAATAAATTTTACTAAAAGCTAAACAAACATTTTCTTATAAAATAATAAGTTCTTATAAAAGTGTCAAAAGATGACAAAATGGTTTGACTATTGGCTTCAAGTTGATATCTTGTATAGTGAGTTATGTCTTTACAAAAAACAAAAAAAGGAGCTTACCCATGTGAAAAAAAAAAATTGTTCCTAAAAGAGATTGACGTATTTCTTACATGCAACTCTACAATCGACTGTGGGGTTATGCCATGTTTGCCTTTGTCCAATGTGTCCTTTGTTGACATGTGGTCATGGTCGACCACCGGCATTAGCTTTGGTAATTTAGATTTTAGATTTATTTATGGAAACATTGTCATATAATATTTTTATTCCTCACACTTTGAGATATCCATTCTCCACTTATATAATTCTTGTAGCATCTTGGTTGGAGTGATTTTATATAGAGATTATTCATGTGTAAACGAGTGATTGACATTTTTTTTCCAAGTGATTATATTGCAAGATCTACTACCAAGGAGCTTGGGGTATCCCATATTACCCCTCAAACTTTTAGGAGTAGTGAAATTTTTTTGAGAAAATTTTCGATGTAGTGTAACTTTTCAAACATGCTACCCTTAAAATTTGCATGTGTTACTTCTGATATTTTGTTTTGGGTCTGCCACTGCAAGTGTTTGGAGTGGAAGCAAGTTGGACTTAGGCACCGACTGGTGCCCAAGGTGACACTCCGGCACCAGCCGGAACACCACCCCACAATCCTGATATATGAAAAGGTGTTTAACTTGGGTTCTATAACTCGAATTGGGTTGGACGCAAAGAAAGACCGGTGACTCCCTACCAAGATACATTGAGAAGACGATCTGAGCTGAGCGGAGATCTCATAAGAAATGGGAAAAGGGAAAGCTTTATTTTTTTGAAAGAGAAGAAAAGGGAAAGTTTGGATGGGGTTACCATGATTATCGAGTAAAACGACTCTTTAATTTTTTTTAAAAAGTTAACAATTAATCAAACTTTAAAAAAATATGAATATAAATTTAGAAAGAGATAATAAAATAATATAAATTGTTATTTTATTAGAGTATAACTAGAAGTTGTCGGTCCCCGTGTTGCGGGGGATGCATGTGAGTTCATCCGTATTGTATTTTAAACGAAAATAGCATACAATATTCAAAACGTAACATACGATGTTCAAAAGCCGTTGTATAATATATTACACAATCACATTTTCTGTAAATTACGGGAACAATTTTCGTATTTTTTTTTAAACATACAGACAGTTTCTGTAAAAAAATACACAAGGACATTTTTTGTAAATTACGTGGACAATTTTTGTAATTTATTTTCTATACATGGATCAAACTTGTTAACATACAAAAATCTTAGACATATGATATGTTTTTGTTAAAAAAGAAACTTTACATGGACCTTTTCTATAAATTTAAAAATTGTAGGGACTAAATCTTGTAGGGAGTCAATCTGCTAAACTGTTTGTTGTAGGGACTAAATCCGCCAAAAGGTTTCGCCGGACTAAATCGGCCAAAATGTAAAACTTTTGTCGCTAAGATTAAACATCAGAGTATTCCCAGAACCAATTCATAAAACCATGAAATAGGAGGAGCTGTACGATCACGACTTTGCCTTCCTACGATCATCTGGTGTACCTGAAACATAATCAACAACTGTAAGCCCGAAGCTTAGTGAGTTACCCCCAAAATACCAACGCCATAAACATATAACCATATCATATAACAAATACATAACAACATGCATAATTAGCTGTCAGCCTGACTGGACAGCCTCGCAGGCCTTCAGTCTATCTGAACCGCCTCGTAGGCCTTCAGTCAATCTGGACCGCTCTCAGAGCCTTCGGCCTGACTGAATCCCTTTGCAGGGCCTTCAGTTTATCCGAACCGCCCTGGGTATGTTTGATGGGTTTTGCCCATTCTAACACTCCTAAGTGTACATGCAACCCTAAATACCTTGGATCTAGGTTTTGCCCATTCACACACTAAAGGCTCAATAGTCAAGTAATGGGCCAAAGCCCAACATATGGCCCAATTTTCCAAATTGGGCCCACACCCTCATATGGGCCTTACCCTAAGCCCATCAACATATTCTAGTCCATATGATTATTCTTGGATGGCCCATTAATAACCCAATTACCAAAACCTAAAAGAAAGGCCCAACACAAAGCCCAAGTGAAACTAGGGTTTCACATAAAATGACAATTAGGGTTAGGTGTTTCTCACTTAACCCATTAATGACTTAATCCATTAAGTCCATTACTCTAATAGGTATATCATATGGTGAAGTCGGGCTTAATACACAATTCCATTCAGATGGCCCAAAAGTGGGTCCCGATAGGTCCAAGCCCATAATTCCAATATTAGGGTTTTCTAAACCCTAATTAGGGTTTCCATCCCATATTAGCCCAATAGGCCCAATAGCTAGGTCCTTTGACCAATTAGGGTTTATTAGGCCCACTATGATTTCACTAGGTCCATTAGGATTTTAGTCCCTTGTCCAAACATCCCAAACTAGTCACTATCCAACACGGCACACCGCCACCCGACACGGCGGCCGGTGGCGGCAGGAGGCGGCAGCCACCACCCTAAGGTGGTGGTTTGATTTTTCCTTTCATTATTCTAATTTGATACAATTTACAACGCTAAATCCGATATCACACACACACACTAATATAGACACACACGCAGCCACCCTAGCGGTGGCCGGCGGTGACACATGGTGGCAGCCATCACCTCACGGTGGTGGTGGTGGTGGCTTCTCCCGGCAAAATAAACATCCAACACCGATTCACTGCAATAAACACACACACATATGATCTGGTTTGCACAATGATCCCAGCCACCCACCTGGCGGCGCAAGGTGGCGGCAGCAACATGAAAATGACGGCAACAGCAGCGGTCTTTGTGACAACAGCCACCACCTCACAGTGGTGGCGAGTTTCTTGAGTATTTGTCCAGCAACACATCCACACGAAAGCGCACTCTTCAAGCTCACTCCGAAGTGCATCCTGATCTCAACCACTCGAACCCACGTGAAACACGATCATGGCAGTCCTTTGGGGCAATAAACAGTGACCGGAGCAACATGAGAGTTGCACCGGCGGCGGCGGCTAACGGGAAAGCGAAGAAAGATTGTGGCGGAGAGGAGATGTGACTGAGGCGGGTCACGACCTCAACTGGCGAACGACAACAGCAGCACGTCGCGATTCTCCATTCGCCCACTGCCCCGACAGCACGGCGGTTGACTTCGGTGGCTCACGACCTCAACAACGGCGGCAGTCCTGTGGTCGATGGCGGCCCTTTCGTTGATCAGAAACTGGGGTGGTGGTGTGCCGGTGAAGGAGGCATAAGGATGGAGAGAAGTGGCAGCTGTAAACGGGAGGTATAAGGGGTGACGGCTAGAGGGTCTTCTATTAGGGTTAGGTTTTCATAACCCTTTATACCCGATCCCACTTATAATTTTGCCATAATGTCGAAATAGGTCCCTCCCATCCGAGTTCCTTTCAATATTAGGCCATAATTTACAAAGCAGCCCCCCAGTATCCAAAATCCTTTCACAATCAGTCCATAAGTTACCATTTGAACCCCACCATCTAAAACCCTCTACAAATTTGGTCTGAATGATCAAACTTCAGCCATGTTAACATTTTTAGTCCCTCCTCCTCACATTCTTTTCAACTTAAGTTCCAATAATTACCACGGATCCTCTGACTTCAAAAATTCTTTATAACTAATCCGGAAATTATATTTTTAACTCCCCCTTAAACTTTCAATTATTTATTTTAGGGCTACTATTCATTCATTACATTATTTATTTATCTAATAAATAAACAGGGTGTTACAACTCTCCCCCACTTAAATTAGATTTCGTCCTCGAAATCATTCCTTACCATTCCTTATACGCCAAACAACTTGAACTACTTGGCTACAATCCTGAACATAACCCTAGCCTTTCCAAGGCCATCGTAACCAACCCTCGCAGGGCTCTAAAACCTGGAGATAAACGAATCCCTTACAATATGATCACATTTACTCAATCCGAAACCTGAAATCTCGAGATACCCAATAATTATTGTTGATCCCAGTCCACCTGAAGACCCAATTCGTCAATACCGCCCTAAGCGCAGAAACTGTCTGAACACTGATCTGCCTGAAGCAGTAAGTTGCCATACGGCTACTTTCCAGAACCTACCGAGACCTCTCCGGTCTCAATTCATTCACCAATCATATGACATACCGGGTTCCGGCCCGGTCGTGGAGTTAAAGGACTCCCACATAGTTGTTTCATTCGACTTCTGAACAAAATCCTTCTCTGGAACTAGTTTCCACTAGTTATCATGTCACTGAGGCCCTAATAGCCTTCTGATCCAACCGATCGGATCCATGCGTCGAATCCCATCGTTACCAACCCATGACTGAAAGCGATTTCTACATGACTAATGGTAGCCTGACATCACACGCAACCTTAAGCAATCCATTGCTCCCTTGGTCTCATAACTGTAGTGGCGTTCCTACAGTCTTATCACTAGCTTAACTAGGTCTAATCCGGTTCCCAGAACCTGAACGACAGAACATTCTAATCCCAAGCCTTCTTAGAATTGATGAATACCCATTCAGATCTATTCCCGGTCCCCAACTGGAGTATTACCTGATCCAAGCAGATTAATCCTATGAGACATTCCGAACTGATGAGATCACCAAGATCCTTTGTACTCCATCCGATTTCTAATAACCTCTTCCGATCAATCCAAAAATACACCGGAGTTTCAGCCTACTCCAGCAACATGTTCAATACTTGGGAACAGTCCTACTGATTCATGCAGCATAGCAGCATACTCAATACCCACACATAAATCTACAAACACATACAGAGTCTTCAGCATGACTGGACCGCCTCACCAGGCCTTCAGTCATCTGGACCACTCTGAACAGTCGAGCATCTCCTTGGACCACCCCTAGTGATCCTTTCCATACAGACTGCTCTCCCTCACTTAGGGTTCCGAACTCCTGATCCATTTCGTGGATTCTAACCCCGGCCTAACCCTAGGCCTCCTGTCGATCGTCCATCCTTTCGGAAGTCTGTGGTATGTTCCCTGACCCGCGTGTCTACCACATACCCTAATAACCTGCACACCCGTGCTGAATGTACTGCCGAGCCCTGGCAGCTAACAAACCCTCAATCTATCAATCCAAAAACCCTCGGATTCAAGCACACCCTTGACCGAATATTCGGACTGAACTCAATTCATGACTAGAACTCCAACCTGGTTTCCCGACTTCTGCTATCAAGCACCAAGAAGACGTGATACACATGCTCGGGAGTTTTACCGAACTCCTAATTCACACAACTCTCAAACCAAACAACCACTTGGGTTGTCTTCTTTCCGGTCAACGACGCGAAACTTATCCCATTTTCAAAACCGATCCTGCTTCTGCGTTCCGGGACGATTCTCCCCCACTTAGATTCAACTAAGTTTTCACAATACATGAAAATTTGAGAATTCCCAATCCTTCTCACTTTCCAACGATCGATTTGATGACAACCAGACCTTTCCAACTAGTACTCCTCTACTAGCCAACCCCATATGATCGCACGCTTCTAATAACTAGATGAACACTTTCTGAATCCCAGGGACACCAACAGTCCCCAATGCTCGAATGATCCCACTCCCAAATCTTGAAGTCCAAAGATAGATACTCCAACTAATGTCTCAACAACGAGCTACTTCCCTTGGCGCTTTCCTCCGCCAACCAGTAATGCTTACTAAAACCACTGAATCCTGACAATGCTGAATAACCATCATGTGAGACCCTGTCCGCAGACTTCCCATATAATACCCTTCTTCCCAAGGTGCTCCAACAAATCTCCCGCTCTCGGCTCTAGAAATCATATCATTCAGGGTCTCGCACCCTGACTCACTCACCAGCTTGATCATGCACAGCTGAACTGCAATAACTGAACAACCTCTGCCCTAAACCGGGCTATAACTACTCCCAGACATAGTCTCTAATCCCCAGAAGTGCAATAGATCGCACAATCAATCCTCACCGTCAGATGCCAGAGATCCAAGATGAATCGGATCTTAGATCCTATGGGTCGGAACGGTAATCGCGTACGCCTCACAAGATACTCATGCCACATCGATCCCCCAGCGCTGAAATACTGTCGCCAACCCCTGCGACTAACTGACCCTAGCTAGAACACAGCCTGATCCTAGGGTCCCAAGTCTGCTTACTCCTTCGAGCTTGAAAACTGAAAGGGCACAATCCTTGCCTTATAAAACGACCTTCCAAACCACCAATTAATCATTCTACTTCCAGTTGCGAAACCCCAGCTGGACATAAACATCACTCCTTTCCGGAGTCCTTACGACTCACATTCCGGCCTCAAGCAAAACCCCCGAAGCCTCGAGTCTAGAAACTTATGTGCTAGACTCTCCCGCTCAACCCGCGGAAATATAACGAGTACATATCATCTTTCTGATCCCAGATAACTACAGCCCTCTGCTTATCAGATCACGTCTCAGTAACAAGTTCCCACCAGTCCTTCGCCCCGAACCTTAGCAGGTTCAAAGCGTGCCTGACCTTCTGGTCAGTAGGACATGAACATGTGAAGCAACATCCCTCCATATCATATGGCCACCTCATGGCTATAACCGGGTCCTAAACCCTACCGAAGGTCGGGGATTCGCGCTATCGAAGTCCCGATACTGGAAAGCCCGACTGGCTCTTCCCCCTGCCGACGTTACAGCTGTTGAAGCTGCTGCGGCAGCCGTCTCAACAATGGCTGCATAGCGCTCGTCGAAATACTCAACCATGGCGGTCTTAATAGACCCACACATCTCCGGTAACTGTCCCCAGACAAACTCGATCACCTCCTCCCAGATGATCACACTAACACGATCCTCTGACAATACGTGATCCTAACCTGGATCCGGTCTCAAGAAGTCTTGTAACCACCATTCTGGTAAGACACCAGAAAGGTCTCTGATAACCCATATAATGATAGGGGACCTACTCCCAAAAAAACCCTAGGGGTTGTGACTTCCTTGCTACGCGTATGGGTCCTGTGCTTTCAGTAGTACGGGCCCATACTACCTTCCACACCTACCCATATTTGTCTCAAGTATCACCACAACACCCTAACAATAAACATAAACATAGTGAGCGTTCGACCCTCACCCCTAGAGGAATGTCAAATATCTCATAACTGGTCTACTGGTCCCACACAACCTACCCATCCATGAAACTTCCACCAACCCTGTAGCACTAGTGTATGCTAGACATACATAACGTTGGACCCTATAGACTTTCGAATATCCAACCTTACCCTAAGCCCCAATCAATAAGAACAGAACATAAGGCCAAATCAAACATTCTTGGGCTATAAGATCTTAGTTATGTACAGCCGTGATGCATACACTAAACAACTACAGTAATGATGTCAATCTCATATAAGGAAACCCTAGGCTAGCAGGCATCATGTAATCAGGCAATTCTATCATGCAATTCCTGAAGATCCCTAGCCTAGTACTAGCATGCTGTTCTAACATAATACATAATCAAATAACTGTATGGTATTTTGGGGTCTACTTACTGGCTCTGGCTGATCGTACACCCTGCATCCTCCTTTACTTATTTTGAAAACCATTTAAAAATCCATTTTAAAATCCTTTCCTTGATTTGAGACTGGATTCACACAAGTGTTCCTCCAATTCACTCAAACCAAGGCTCTGATACCAACTTGTAACATCCCAAAAATTCAAGCCAATTTAAAACTTTTTAATGCATTTAAAAACCATTGAGTGATTACAGTTTGTTTTCAAAATAGATTAAACATCAGAGTATTCCCAGAACCAATTCATAAAACCATGAAATAAGAGGAGCTGTACGATCACGCCTTTGCCTTCCTACGATCATCTGGTGTACCTGAAACATAATCAACAACTGTAAGCCCGAAGCTTAGTGAGTTATCCCCAAAATACCAAGGCCATAAACATATAACCATATCATATAACAAATACATAACAACATGCATAATTAGCCGTCAGCCTGACTGGACCGCCTCGCAGGCCTTCAGTCTATCTGGACCGCTCTCCGAGCCTTCGGCCTGACTGAATCCCTTTGCAGGGCCTTCAGTTTATCCGGACCGCCCTGGGTATGTTGGCCTGCAACACAAGGCAGGACCGCCTCAACCCAACCCCCAACCAAACAAACATGTGCATACAAATATCATACGCTAGCTCATTTCATATAACAGTCAAACCGATCTAACAGATCACCAATCATAGCAACATCCCAATAACCGGGATACAGACCTAACCGGTCACTAACATAGCATCATCCTATAACCAGGACAATCATGTGCATATAGATATCATATAACACTAGCATGTATATATATAACAGTCAAACCGATCTAACAGATCACAAAGCATAGCAACAATCCTATAACCAGGATATCGACCTAACAGGTCACTAACATAACATCATCCTATATACCAGGATACCGACCCAACCGGGTCACTAAAGCATAGCATATCACCATCCTAACTACCAGGATGTAAATCAGTAAGTATAACATGCAATAATCCGAATATAATCCATAAAGGGCCGGCCTTGGTGCCTTAGACCCTGTTGATATAGTGAGGATAACTCACCTGACACTGCTGAAGTCACGCCGATAAAACTCCAGCTGCTGGTTGACAGATTCCCGAACTGTCAACATCAAACAACACCCAATTAATAATTGGGTTCCAAGCCCAAAGTCCAACTCACACACTAAAGGCTCAATAGTCAAGTAATGGGCCAAAGCCCAACATATGGCCCAATTTTCCAAATTGGGCCCACACCCTCATATGGGCCTTACCCTAAGCCCATAAACATATTCTAGTCCATATGATTATTCTTGGATGGCCCATTAATAATCCAATTACCAAAACCCAAAAGAAAGGCCCAACACAAAACCCAAGTGAAACTAGGGTTTCACATAAAATGACAATTAGGGTTAGGTGTTTCTCACTTAACCCATTAAGGACTTAATCCATTAAGTCCATTACTCTACTAGGCATATCATATGGTGAAGTCGGGCTTAATACACAATTCCATTCAAATGGCCCAAAAGTGGGTCCCGATAGGTCCAAGCCCATAATTCCAATATTAGGGTTTTCTAAACCCTAATTAGGGTTTCCATCCCATATTAGCCCAATAAGCCCAATAGCTAGGTCCTTTGACCAATTAGGGTTTATTAGGCCCACTATGATTTCACTAGGCCCATTAGGGTTTTAGTCCCTTGTCCAAACATCCCAAACTAGTCACTATCCAACACGGCACACCGCCACCCGACACGGCGGCCGGTGGCGGCAGCCACCACCCTAAGGTGGTGGTTTGATTTTTCCTTTTATTATTCTAATTTGATACAATTTACAACGCAAAATCCGATATCACACACACACACACACACTAATATAGACACACACGCAGCCACCCTAGCGGTGGCCGGCGGTGACACATGGTGGCAGCCACCACCTCACGGTGGTGGTGGTGGCTTTTCCCGGAAAAATAAACATCTAACACCGATTCACTGCAATAAACACACACACATATGATCTGGTTTGCACAATGATCCCAGCCACCCACCTGGTGGCGCAAGGTGGCGGCAGCAACATGAAAATGACGGCAACAACAGCGGTCTTTGTGACAACAGCCATCACCTCATGGTGGTGGCGAGTTTCTTGAGTATTTGTCCAACAACACATCTACACGAAAGCGCACTCTTCACGCTCACTCCGAAGTGCATCCCGATCTCAACCACTCGAACCCACGTGAAACACGATCATGGCAGTCCTTTGGGGCAATAAACAGTGACCGGAGCAACATGAGAGTTGCACCGGCGGCGACGGCTAACGGGAAAGCGAAGAAAGATTGTGGCGGAGAGGAGATGTGACTGAGGCGGGTCACGACCTCAACTGGCGAACGACAACAGCAACATGTCGCGATTCTCCATTCGCCCACTGCCCCGACAGCACGGCGGTTGACTTCGGTGGCTCACGACCTCAACAACGGCGGTAGTCCTGTGGTCGATGGCGGCCCTTTCGTTGATCGGAAACTGGGGTGGTGGTGTGCCGGTGAAGGAGGCATAAGGATGGAGAGAAGTGGCGGTTGTAAACGGGAGGTACAAGGGGTGACGGCTGGAGGGTCTTCTATTAGGGTTAGGGTTTCATAACCCTTTATACCCGATCCCACTTATAATTTTGCCATAATGTCAAAATAGGTCCCTCCCATCCGAGTTCCTTTCAATATTAGGCCATAATTTACAAAGCAGCCCCCCAGTATCCAAAATCCTTTCACAATCAGTCCATAAGTTACCATTTGAACCCCACCATCTAAAACCCTCTACAAATTTGGTCCGAATGATCAAACTTCAGCCATGTTAACATTTTTAGTCCCTCCTCCTCACATTATTTTCAACTTAAGTTCCAATAATTACCACGGAGCCTCTGACTTCAAAAATTCTTTATAACTAATCCGGAAATTATATTTTTAACTCCCCCTTAAACTTTCAATTATTTATTTTAGGGCTACTATTCGTTCATTACATTATTTATTTATCTAATAAATAAACAGGGTGTTACAATTAGGGTGTTTGACAGAAATTGGTCAAAAATCGGTCAAACTCGGGCTTGGCGGTCATTGTTGGGAAAAATTTTAAAAATTCAAAATTTTTAATTTTCAAATATTACACCAAAAAATTTAAATTTTCAAATTTTCAAATTTAAAAAATATTATACCAAACTTTTCAAAAATTTCAAATACTTATTTTTTGGATATATTAATTTTTTTGAAGAATTTTATTAATAATTTAGGGTTCTCGATTAATTGCCGCCTAGTCCGATTAATCGTTTAACATCAGTCGACCGTCTAGCTACCGACAAACAATTTTTCACAACCTTGATACACACACACACACACTACAGGGATAAACACGAAAGTTTATAAAGTTGAGGGGTAAAAATAACATTTTTCAAAGTTCAAAGTGAAAAAGGTTAAAATGACAGTTTTAAAAGTAAAGGGGTGGAAAAACAAACTCATAACATAAAATATAGACAAAATTACATAAACTATGTCTGTGGTTTATCCATGGTTACAAACTCAGTCTATGCTATTTAAAAAGACCAAGTTATCCTCACACTAATAGACAAAAACTAACAGTGCAAGCAAAAATGACAATTCACGCAAGTTTTGAAACCATATAGACCATGTTCGTCAATTTTTTTAGCAAGAACTGAACTTGTGACCATTAATAAACAACATTGACCATTTATATAATTTTTTTAGGAAAAAGTTATACTAGTAAATTAATAATCCAAATCATTAATAAAAAATCTTATGAAATTATGGAGATAATTTGTAATATCGTCGACCGTTTGAATTTACTCCTTTAACATATTAAAGATAAATTACGAACATGTATGAACATATTTTGAAATAACTATTAAGTATATATAAAAAATCTTGTAAAATATGATATGTAAAAGTAGTAAATGGTTTTAAATATTTAAGTATATACTTTTTAGTCATTTTACATGTATAAACAAACATAATCAGGGATAGACACATGAAATCATTGGAAAATTCAAGTAGTACAACGATAGTAGAAAAAAAAATCAAAATTTTTTGCACTGCATACAAACAAATCAGACGTTGCCAGTGTCACTACGAGCGCCTATATAAAACTACCCCCGAGCAAAATATTTTCTAAAAAATAACTTATTATTTGTTTTTGTCACCACAAAAGCTAGTCTAAAGACTTTTTTAAACTCTTCTTCCTACGGCCATAAGTCAATAAATATTTTTCTCCTAAAACACTTTTCGACCCTATAAACTAAACATGTCGCTCACATATATGTTGTGTTTATGTTCAAAATCACACCTACATGTGTCTACAATACTTTTAAACCATAAAATCACGCCATATTCTAATGATTTTAGATGATAAACTCCGTTATAAATCATTAGTGGGAAGATATGATGGAGATTTAGGACGTGTTTGACATGTATTTTAGGAGTTTTTAGCATTTAGCTTAAAAAAACGAAAAAGTTTTGTTCGGCAATAAGATCTTTTAACTTTGAACTAAAACAAAAAACATCAAATCCAAAGCTATTTCAAATAGGGTTAACTAAAAGCTCTTTTATAATATTACAAATTGATTTTTTTTTTAAAGTCAATGTCGGGTTTTAGATAAGTCTCTTTAAGCATGTTTTTAAAAGTTTCTAATTACTTTTGCCGAACATTCATATAGAATTAAAATTGTTTTTTACGTTTTGTTCAAATAAATATTTGTGTTTTGTTCAAAAAAAAGCAAGAAATTTTTTTTACTATAACATTTTTTTTCGTTCACATTATACTTTAATATTTGTGTTTTGTTCAAAAAAAAGCAAGAAATTTTTTTTACTATAACATTTTTTTTCGTTCACATTATACTTTAAAGTTGTTAGTGTTCAAAAAACCATTACTGCCTATTGTAGGATAATTATCCAATTTTATTTCTAAAAGGGCAAATGTCGATGCACATATTATTTGACAAAGAAGAATGTTTTAAGAGAGCAATAAACTTTTCTCTTTGCTCGTAATTTTTTCTAACTTTATAAATTATACAAAAATTGGTTTTCAATGAGTCCATTAGTCTCTCTCTCTCTCTATATATATATATATATATATATATATATATATATATAGAGAGATAGAGAGAGAGAGAGCTAGGTTCATTTGTTTAAACTAAGTATTGTGTTATCGTATGCATAAATGTGGGCCAATCAATATTTAAAAAATAAATAAATAATCAAACAAATAAATAAGGGTAATTTAGTAATTTGATAAATAATTTCTACAAATACACTCATATAATTATGGTAAATACTTTGACATACCTTTATTCCTTTTTAAAACAATAGACAAATTGTATTCTATCCCATTCGTAACCCTAGCTCCAAAACAGAACAAAGATACGATCGCTGCCTCCCCCTGTTCGCTGCTTCCGATCAATAGCTGCTTCCAATCGGTGGTTCTGCTGTTTTCGCGCACACACACACAATCAACAGGTAAATAAAATGTGAATCTAATCCCTTTCCTCCATCGGCATGAGATTACATTCACCATCAGGTAATCGCCTCTTTTTGTCGATTCAACCCGATTCCTATTTTCCACCTCTTTATTGAATTGTCGATGTGAAGTTGTTGATATTTATTACTGAATGTGGTCAAACTTATCAGATGCCATCGTCTCCTCCTTCAAATGGTCACGTTTGATTTTGTGATTGTGCACCAAACCTGCACTCCAAGTATTCGATGAAAAGCCATACAAAGTAATTATGTGTTTTCTCATTAACAATCGTTGTTGGGAAATTGATTTTATTTGGGACTAATATACATATCAGAATGAGCAGTTTTTTGACTGCATTTTATGAATTGATTCATATTTCAATTTATGTTTTTTTTTCTGATTTAACACTTCATTTATGTGGATATTGCAGGATCTTGACAAGGTTGAATTCTGAAAAAGTATCAAGTATGTTTATGTAGATGATTCAATGGATGATATTGGTGAGATTCCAATTCTATTTGAATGGAATCACGAATTCCAATTCTGTTGGAATAGAATCACGAATTCCAATTCTGTTGGATCACAAAAGTTGATGCTTGAAGAACGAACCACAAAATTGAAACGGACCACATTATTCTTTTAGAATGTATTAGTCGTTGTTAGATTTTTGATGTTTTCTTTCCCGTTTTGAAAGTTTTTTAGTTTTGTTCTTTAACAATAAATGTAATTCTTAACAATTGTTATCCGTATTCTATAAGAAATAATGTATTTTTTGTTTTTATTCTTCAATTGATTGTTCAAGAATTTGTTATTCTACAAGAAGTTTTTAAATTCATGATCAAGAAATAGGTTCAAGAATTTTTTTATTATTTACGGCTCAAGAATATTTTTATTTTTGAATATACTCATAAGCATATTCTGTGAGAATGTCCGAATTAAAAACCTTAGAATTATTAAAATTTAGATTTTTAAAATTAATAGAATCTATGATCCCTTAAAATATGCAAATTTCCTTTATTAAATATGTATTAATTGACTAAAAACCCTTCTAGTTAAATTGGATGGTATTTTTCAATTATTTTTAATTCAATAATATGTATTAATCACTTTCTTAAAATAAGTAAAATGATTGGCCCACATTTATACATACAATAACACAATAATTAGTTTTAATAGAATATCTAGGCCTATATATATATATATATATATATATATATATATATATATATATATATATATATATATATATATATATATATATATATATATATGGAAGGTTATTTGGAAAACAAAAAAACTTTAAAAAAACCCCAAAAATCATAAAAATGCATAAAAAAATACCTAGAGATCACAAAACTTTTTTTTGACATTTTTTATGAAAAAATCACAGGTTTTTAAAGAAATTCGTTGAAAAAAAATTTGAAAAAAAAATTTGATTTTTTTTTCAGCGAATTTTAATAAAAAGCTGCGATTTTTTATAAGAAAAATTCAAAAAAAAGTTTTGTGATCTCTAAGTATTTTTTTTATGTATTTTTATAATTTTTAGGGTTTTTTGTTTTCCATAGAACCTATATATATATATATATATATATATATATATATATATATATATATATATATATATATATATATATATATATATATATATATATATATATATGTGTGTGTGTGAGAGAGAGAAAAAAAATGTTTTTAACTGGAAAATTGATTAATCCATGTTAAACTTTGAGACTATTTTACTATATTGGAATCAAGTTTTAAAATTATTCCACGTAACATTTTCTTTTTAGAAGTTTAGGTAATTAAGTTTTTGTTGTTAGAATGATTTGAAGTTGCAAAATAACATTTTATAGTAACAAAGGTTTATTACAAACAACATTATTACATTATGGAGTTTTTAACCAAACAAATGTTTTTTAATATTTATTAACCAAATATATGTAGTTTCAAAAATATTTTTCAAATAGATATAGTTTCAAAATTTCATATTTATCTAAAACTTTTAACTTTTATTATATTTAATGTTTTTTATAATATACTTTTTTTTATTTTACATTTTTTAATTTCATTTGCTATTAATGTTTATCAATTTTACAAACACAATTTTTATGTTTCATCAGGTCTTATTTTATTATACCTAAGAATTTGCTAAATCGAAATAAATGTCCTACGTTGATTACATGATTAATTTTAAATAACGATGTTAACCATTTTCACTACGTTTTTATGAAAATTATATTTTTGTAGCAATTTTCATAGCATAAAAATATAAAAGATTTTCGTATGTTTAAAATTCGAAAAACCATTCACTTCGAAGTTGTTCAAATTTTTATGGGAATCATGATGTTTTGTTAAGAAAACATTTTTTTCCCGAAGTCTTTTTCTGTAGTACAAATCTTTAAAACATGAAAAGAAAAATAAAAAGAAAAATATTAGGTATATCTGTTTGCAAAATTACTATTCATTATAAATGTTCATAATTTACGAAAAATATTGTGTATATCCTGTATGCCAAACAAGTGAACAACCAAACTCGTGGGCTTAACGGCACATTTGTAGTGGAAGTAGCGAAATTAGTATTTTTTTTTTAACCGACAAACTAACCTACCCCTAAATAGTAAATATCATAATGAGACTTGAACCCATGACCTCTCATTTGAGAGAGTCACTCCTTACCGTTACGCCAAAGGCCCTTTGGTGCGAAATTAGTATTTATTGAGAGGAAATTTTTTTTATTTATGCTAAATGCTGGAAAATTTGTAACATTTGTACTTTAATTATTATTTCCTTTGTTCAAACTCAAAAATTAAAAGATCTACTATGCACGGTACATGATGAGTTCCATGGCAAAAAATTAGTGGTTAATAACAAAAAGATAAAAATAGTGTCTGTAAAAAAAATGATAAATATTAATAGGAAAATGATTAAACAATTCAAAAAAACTACATTAAAAAAACTTAAAAAGTAAAATAAAAGCTGAAGTTTAAAATTAGATAATTTTGAAACTATGGTAAATACTTTTAAACTATATTTATTTGATAAATAAAATTTGAAATCACACTTGTTTGGTAAAAAATTCTTACATTATGTACACGCTAGTTCACATCATCGAAATATTGAGTTACTAGTTTATAACCTGTGAGAACCGTAGTTACAAAATTAATTAAACTTTTATAATAAAAAACTCAAAACTATTAATCAATTATTTTGAATAAATTATTAATTAAGATACTTTTTTAGTTATATAAAATTATAATCGTTTATTTAAATAAATACATGACCTTATAATTTGTATTAATTTTATTTTAAATTTTATTCTAATGTGATTAATTTAATATAATTAGAGTGAGAATCAATAGTTTGACAAGTGACATTGCATTAATTAGAAGACCTAATAGAATGACACATGACAAAAGAAAAAAAAACTTATTATTTTATTAGAATAGAAAGATTCCATCAAATTTACATATTATGCCTTCGTTTTCTATTAACATATTGAAAAAAAAAATGTGTCTGTCCTTTCTATGTTTCAAAACATTCATATTAGATATTTGTTATGAATTTCAATATTCACTATAAGATATGATAACACCTACCAAATGAACTATCTTTGCAAGAATCAAGACTCTACCCACGCTTACAAACAATTTACAGTCGTAAAACATAACTAAAAGGTTTCTAGTCCAACGGTACCAGATGTTGCATTTCTTCCTAAAGGTCAAGGTTCAAGTCTCATTGGAGACATAGAAAGAATTGGAACTAGTTTAGAAATAAGGTAGATTTGTCTTTCCAAAAAAAAAACATCCATATCATTAATACAATCATTATATATAAGTAAACTTTGGAACTTAATACTTTAGCCATATTAGTTTTTTATATTGATAGTTTTGGTCCCTTGACTGGGTGGTTAATGTCTGGCTACGTGTCCTGAACACGTTATGTTCGTGTGCTGTGGGGTATAGTCACCGACTTCTGTTTGCTTCTGACTTCTCATCAACCTCCAATTTCCTTGTCATCATCGACCTCCGATTTCTTTTCTCTTCGGCTTCCAATTTACCTACTTTTTCCTTTTCCTAAAACGGAAGAACCCCAGAATTTGGATTAATGAACATCGGCTCGACTTCAAATTAGCTGGCGTTCCTTCTCTTCCCATCACTGTTCTCTACCGCTTTCTCGATGATTCGATTAGTAATATCCCTAATCCATCTCCCTTTCACCGTCTCTTACTACTTCTTCAACCTCACCATCTCCGTTACTATTTCTCTCTAAAAACCCATCGTCTCCATCGGCTTGTGGCTTACTTTTTTTGCGCCGCCCAGATTTGGTCCTTCCACCGCTCGGTTGTCCATTGAAATGAAGCAGATTAACCTCACATTATATTCAAGAATCAAATTATGAGATATCGGAGGAGATCGACAGGGAAGTCAGAAGAAGCGAGGGACATGGACATATCATCTATGACAGCGTCGACCACCGCCGACATAGACGGAGGCGCCGTATTGTTTTACTTATCCCGACTACCTGAACACACCGAAGAACAAGAAAACAACGATAACCCCATTCTCAGTTTGAAGGTATTTGGTTGTGATTTGAACTTCAAGGCCAGTCGATTGCGATCATGCCTTATTCATTATTCTTGGGTTTTTAATTTTTGTGGGTGATATCCACATTCGAACGCTTTGATTGAATTTCACATTTCTAAATGTAAAATTTACAGGAAAACGGATATTGAAGATTGTGTGCTCGGGTGAATCTCTAAGGCTGATGGGAGTGGAGGTGCTAAGGAGCTCGTTTGCATTCGCAAAGAAGAAAGAACACCGCCCCTAGCTCTCGCTAGAGGGTTCGCTACCTTTAAACTCGTCAATGGCATAACGAGAGGAGAGAGAAGATTGATTGAATCTTATTGGCTCTCGGCTTTTCTTTAAAATCTTAACCAACGACGTGTGAGTTATTTCAATTCTTTTTATTCCATTTGTATGGAAGTTTCAAAACCACACCCTTATCTTTTCTTAATAGTTTATTTTTTTATGGAAGTTTCTAAATCACACCCTTATCTTTTCTTAATAGTTCACTTTTTGTTTGAAATATATAGATAAAATGTATGTTTTTGTTGTAAAAAATTTAAACATTAAGAACTTGTTAAAATGTCAAATAAAGATCGATTTTTAGCAACTACAACTTTATATATATATATATATATATATATATATATATATATATATATATATATGAAAATGAGAATGAAAAAAAACCAATGAATGTTAGGGGTGCTACTACTTCCTATGAAATTTTTTGTGTGTTTTAAATTATTGTAATCGTTTTTATTTAATATGAAGTGTGAAGCGTTAAAAAAAATTATATCATATTATTTATATCAAAAAAATGTTTGTATAGTATTAAAAAAATGTTTGTTTATTAAAATAAAGTAATTAAATTAAATTAGAAAAAGAAAATAAAAAAATGGAGTGCTAGGAGTGTTACCACTCCCTACCAAATGTTAAGATATGATGTTAAATGGAGAAAAATGAGGTGACACTCAGAAAGCTGACGTGACAAAGTGCTAAGAGTGTTACCACTTCTCTTAACGTAATGATTTTGTAAGTTATCGATTTACTTTAGTACTTCAAGTCATAGGTAAGTCATAACTTTCTCAAAATTAGGATTTTTATTTTTTTTATTTTTTTTGTTATCGTTAGTTTCTTTATACTTATACCCCGTTCCCGAGTTCAATTTTACGAAAGAAATGAAAGGAAATGGGTGGAAATGAGAAGAAAATAAAAGAAATCGGTGTTCCCGAGTTTCATTAAAGGAGAGAAGTGGAAGGAAGTGGAGGGAAATGGGAGGATCACTTTCCCTCCTAACTTTCCTTCCGATTTGGACGGATTTGGAAAGAAAGAACAAAATGATTCATTTTCCTTCCACTTCTATCAAACTCGGGAACACAAAAGAAAATATTGTTTTTCTTTCCTCTCTCTTCTTTTCTCTCATGACTTTCTTTTTTCTTCTCTTCTTTTCTTTTGTTAAATTCGGGAACGAGTCGTTAGGAAGTTTTTGTGATTATTTTTCAATTACCCTCTGCTTTGGTTACCTATAAGTGCTTTTACTTAAATTATTGCTTAAATCCTGTAGTAAATATTTACATGTGAAGGGTAGAACTTCTCCTACACCAACATACATTACATAAGAGATGTTTGAAATTTCTTTTGTTGTCTTGGCTAAGAGTTAAGTATTTAACTCTATATTTTTTTCGTTTTTATTTTTTTGTTTATACATGCATTTAAGCACCAATGTTTCAGGATTTCAGGATTTGGATATCAAAGCTTAAAAATGAAAAAAATGACGCAACATGTGATTTTTATATCGACTATTTATTACAATTCTAGGCAACAAACAAAAGAGTGACGCAACAAGATGACTAACAAAGGACTTGCATACCCCTGATGTTTGGAAATACAATTGTCATTGTCCTATAAGGACTAAAAAACAGCTAATTTTTATTAATGTTTATCTTGATTACTTATATAATAGAGTCGTGTGCAGTTGGGTTTATTGATTCAACTCATGTGAGAATACAAGTATTTGATTTTCTATCTTCAATTCCTTTTTATTGATTATTTCAATTACCAATCAACATTACTACAAAAGCAATCGAAAAGAATGTATTTCTATTACAATATTTTTTAGGTCATCTGATTAATGATTCACAAAACATTCAAATTGGAATTTTACCCCTTGGGTGTAGTTGGAGCTATATTATCATGGAACTATCCATTTGGTAATTTATTTAATCCAGTTTTGGTAGTTCTCTTCTCCAATAATGACATAGTTGTCAAGATATTTAATTATTTTATAAATATATTCACCAATCTATATAGTATTTTCATTTGTCAAAACTTTATTGGCTCCTCTTTTCTTGGAGGTTTCTGAACATGCAATATATAACAAATAAATTAACATTGCCTATACTGATAGCAAAATGAAATACTCAAAGCAGAAACATAAATGTGAGTTTTTGTAGCTGTGATTACTCAAATTATCTAGGGGTATAATTGTAAATAAATATGTTTCTTTTGTGATTTACATGTGAATTTCTGTCCAACGAGTGACCTCTATATCTGCAGATGTACATAGATATGGGTTGTATGGATTCTGTTTTAGAGAGTTATTTAGGGAGGTAGATCTTTGTGTTTTTCAAGTTCTATGTGTAATTAAATTTATGGAGTATCCTTTGAATTACTGATTGTTCAAGATCTATTAAATTTGAGGCGTTTATTCTTCTATTTTTGTCTTTGTAGTACTGAAATTATAACATCACGTTTCTAGCAATAGAAAAAATATGACCCTTATATTTGGTACAAAATGATACCTTCAATATACAATGTATCCTATGAAATCTTAACCGATGTCTACCCTATGAAAACGAAACACACACCAAACACACTCCTGCTGCGATTAGATAAGCCAAATACACCAAAGCAGAATCCACCCAAAAATAGAAACAAAACATAGACACCGAGTCCAAGATATTACAAGATGGCATTAGAAATCGATGACGTGCACCAAATAGATTTAAGAAGAAAATTATTTGGAAGAAAAAAATATGGTTGCGAATTTTTTATTATTTAAAGTCAAAATAATCATATTTGAGAATGCTGGAAAATACATAGGGCTGTTCCTTATTCAGATAAAACTGAATTGTCCAATCGGACAATTTGGATTGGACTATTTGGTTCGGATATTTTGATTTTCGGATCGGTTTTTAGCAAAACCGAATTATTATTTTGGATATCGGATTGGTTACGGTTTATAAAATTAAAACCAGGTAGTCCAAAAAAACCGAATAATAGTTTATTATTTATTTATGTACATATATTTGTTTCAAATATACGTCTTTTAGTTATTAGTTAATTTGCTAAATTATATTTTTAAATAGATTACAAAGTATTATCCGATAAAATACGTCAATGTATACTTTTCAAAAGTTTTTTATCTATAAAATATTAGATTATAATATATTTTTTAATAGTTGTTCATAAATTTTAATTCTCAACCAAACAATTTATTTTTATTTAAAGTTCACTAATATTCATGTTATATATATTTTTTAAATGTTACGTCTCTTGAAAACCGAATTGTACAAACCGATCCAACCTAATTGTAATTTGATTGGTTCGGATCGGATTTGAATTTAGTTTGGACAATTCGGATTCACGTTTTGAAAACCGAAATCAATTTGGATTCACCTGATTGGATCGGATCAAACCGATCCATCCAAACGAACACCCCTAAAAATACCTGTTTTCAATTTAATTATTTAAAAAAATCACAAAACAAAAATAAAGTGAAATTCGCTAGATTTAAGAAAATTACTGTTTATGTTTAAGAATTCGAAGTTGATACATTACCACACATCTATACAACTATAAAATATCGATGATAAATTAAAAGCCCTAGGGTGTGAAATTGTAAGCACCTCTTCAAATATATGTATGAGTTCCTTATCGGGTGTCCTAAAAATTATTAATTATGGTTTTCGAAAAGATATTAAAAAATAGTTTTTTTTTTCTATAAAATTATAAAATTTAATGATAGTAATAATTTTTTTTAGATAACGTTAGGTGAACGTATTATTCCAGATAGTAATGATGTTTTTTTTAACAAATTAGCAAGTTTAATGATATAATGTCTATAAATAAAATTAATGATATTTTTAATCAAAACAAAATTTGTTATCTTTATAAACCATTTTCCCTTTGTTCATTGTTAATATTGTATCGAATAGACATATAGTTTCCAAAAGAGGAAGCTAATGGAAAAAATGAGAATATAATATCGTGATTCACTCCTAGATCAATAAAGTATGCATATTTCACAAAAATATGGAATCCCTTGGAACATTTGCGAAATACTTATATCACGTGATGTTTTAAATTTGTTATTATCAAGTGTTTTTTATTATTATTATAACATGAATTGTGGATGTGGTTTGGGGTAATTTACACGTTTGGTCGTTGATTTATGTTTTTAACTCGCAAGGTGTCTACTGTTTGTTTTTGTTGCGCGCTTGTTCCTTGACAGAACTAAAATGACCGATATACCCTTTCTTGTTTTGTTTTATTTATTATTTAAATTCTTAAAAAATATCATGGGACCCACACCCTCATTTCCCCTTCTAAACCCGATATCTCTCTCTTCTAACTCAACCCTAAATCATTGGAGTGGCATGGAAGATTATAGCCACCGGAAACCACCTCAGTGCCGGAAGCCACCATACCCGCCATAAATCACCATAGTCGTCCATATTTTCCTCCATCGACGACCTTTTACCATTGTCTTCCAACATATACTTCATCATCTCGTTTCCCCTACATCTAACCTCACCAGCTTCACCGTCACATTCTTCATCCGACAATCAACAGTTGAAGGTTCTCCTTCTTTGCCATCTTCTCTTTTTCGTTCTTATAATCATTTGTAAGTTTAAGGTGCATCTTGGGTTTTGATCGAAAGAACGTTTTGATCTTTGCTACAATCTAGGGTTTTGATTTCACGATGGCAGCTTTAGGTGGTCTAGGAATCGCTCGCTGCACTTGAATGAGGATGAGGAAGGGTAGGCTGATATCTTGATGTCTTCTTTTCTGTATCTAGATGTCGAAAGGGAAAACGGAGGTCCGATGATTTATGGGGTCCAACGAAATTCCTTATCATCGATTGCTCCACTTCCATCATTATCGACGACCTTATCACATTCGGATTTGTTCCTGGAGGAAACTCCGATCTGGTTCCCTATTCTCCCTTCCTATGGTTCTAACTTCTGCCTTCCCCTGATTTCATCGGAGCCACCATCATGATTTTCTAGAAATAGGTTTCATGATTGTTTTTTTATTTTGGTTTAATTTGGCGTTGATTATATGTTTTGATTTTGATTATCCGATTTGTATTTGTTTTGATTCATCAAGTTTGTTCTTGATTTTGGATTTGTTTTCAAGAATCTGACCATGGTTGTTGTGGACGACACTTGTTTTAGCAGGAAAGGAAGAGGAGGTGATGATTGTTGGTTGTTGGTTATTTTAGTGGTGGTGGGTGGGTTTAATCCGATGGTGGTATAAATGGTGTTAGTTTACTCCAGTGGCATACTCCGACAAACAAGAACTGGATGGAAGAATGAGTATTAGATTAATCATAAATATACAACAACAAATTAAGATAACATAAATTAATAAAATAAATTAAAAATGATTTAATAAGGGCATAATAGTCTTTTTAGGTAAGACAGAGACCAACCGCGCAAAAAATAAAAAATAAGAACCTTTCGAGTTAAAAAATTAAGTTAGGGACCAAACACACAATTTAGCCCAAACCATAGGGGCCATTCGTGTAATTTACTCTTTTATTTATTTATTTATTTATTTTTGTGGGTGTGTTCGTGCAAAGAGATAAGAAACACGCTATACATGGAATATTGAGATTTTTTTGCTGTCTGTATGCAAAGAGAAATCAAATATTCTCTTACCATTTGTTCCAATTTATTTTTATACTCACTAGATCAAGACATGTGTCAAAATAAAACAAAGATTTTTTTTTGAACGGCAAATACAAATATATACTAAATTATTTTTAAATTATTCCACTTATGTCCACAGTGGGACTTGAACCATCAACCTCAAGGAGGGAATGCAATAACGGATGCTGCTGGCTAGAAGCCCTTTGGTAAAAATTTAAAAGTATAAATGAGATTAAAAGAAGACAAAACTGCAAATTTGATCCTTGTGGTTTGCAAAAATCTTTGGATGGGATCCAAAAAGTTTTCAGCTTGCACAGAAGGTCCAAAATCAAAATTTTTTTTTTTGGGTTTTTAGTCCAAAAAAACTTGAAAAGACAGTTATACCCTTATTTATTTACTTTTACATTTTTTTTACATTTTATTAACATTTCAATAAAAATAATAATAATAAAATGGATAAAACTCTATCTCTCTTACGTCTCTTTCTCCCTCCTTCCCTCCACTGATACTTCTCTCTCTCTCTCTCTCTCTCTCTCTCTCTCTCTTATGATTTTTTCTCCTAGATCAAGAACAAACTAAAACTCAAGAACACTCATATCATATTCTTATTTCTCTCCTTTTTTTCTTTTTCTCAGAACCAATAATTAAAAAATTGAAGATTCAAAACTTGACTCATCATCAGGTCCTTTTTCAGACCCAGAAACACGTCCAAAGTGTGTGTTGTTGAAAATTGATTCGTGTTCATCCCCAGAACTCGAGATATGAAAATTGATACTAGAAACAGGTTTATTCTTATTCTTGAAACGAAAAGCACGAAGATGGAGGTTCTGTTCCTGAGTCCAGAAACAAACACATACACACACAATTGTAAAAATCATTTTTTCGTTCTTTCTTCCTTGGATTGGCATTTGTAGAAATCATCTTTATTGTTCATTCTTCTGTAAATAAATAGAACATAAGAATCGTTCGAACCCTGAAATTGTGAGCCCCGGAAATCGATGAACCCAGAACATGAAAACCCTTGAAAACCCTAGATTAATTCTCGAAAGAAATTTGATTCATCCAAGTTCTAAGTGATTTTACAAATGATCTGGAGATGAATTATGTGAACATAACAGCAATTATGTGGGTGGGGTTTTGCAGTTTTGATGATGGAATGCTATTTCGAAGTTGTAGATTGGTGCGTTGGAGAAGACGAATATATATATATATATATATATATATATATATATATATATATATATATATATATATATAGAGAGAGAGAGAGAGAGAGAGAACGCATGGGTGGGTGGGGGTTAATACATTTCTTTTCTTTTATTTTTAAGTTAAAATGGTATTAGAATAATTGTAAAAAATAAAAAGAAGAAATTAAAAGGGTATAATCGTCTTTTCAATTTTTTTGGACTAAAAACCTACAAAAACCTTGATTTTGGACCTTCTGTACATGCTGAAAACTTTTTGGACCCCATCCAAAGATTGTTGCAAACCACAAGGACCAAATTTACAGTTTTGTCTTAAAAGAAAGAATTAATAGATACCATGTCATTATCTTACATAAATAAGAAGACAAAATTGCAAGAATGGTCCCTGTGGTTAGGTTGAAATTGTCACTTTGGGCCAAACAGGTTTGGACTAGCATTCATGGTCCAAAGGTTTTCATTTTCTTGTCACTTTGGTCCAATTTACTTTAACCTTTTTTGTAATGATGATTTTGCCCTTGGATTTTGTTTTTTCAGTTTTTTATTTATTTAAGACAAAATTGCAAGAATGGTCCCTGTGGTTAGGTCGAAATTGTCACTTTGGGCCAAACAGGTTTGGACTAACACTTATGGTCCAAAGATTTTCATTTTCTTGCCACTTTGGTCCAATTTACTTTAAACTTTTTTGTAATGACGATTTTGCCCTTGAATTTTGTTTTTTTAGTTATTTATTTATTTAAATACTTTTATAATTAAAAGAAAAATAAAAAATTAGTCTCTCTCTCTCTCTCTCTCTCTTATAAACACAAAATGATTTAGGGCTTTTATGTAAAAATGGATCTCATGAGATATAAGTGGTCGAACTTAATGAAATTAGGGCTCATATGCCCTCGTTTTTGTCTGATTGGCAAACGAAAGGAAGTCGAACACAAAAAAATCGACATAGATAAAATCAACGACGTTGGCAGAATGGAGCATAAGGCTCCGTCGGTCGAATTACAGGCCGAGATTGTCTCCGGGGTCGACTAGACCGAAGTGACGAAGGCGTGAAGAAGCAACAAAGTTTCGCTCGTTCCCATCCGATTGTAAGGTGTGAAGGAGGAAGGGAGGGAAGGTGGGCGTCGAGAGAGGGGGGAAAAGGTCTTTGGTCCTCAGTTGGTCCGAGATGAAGAAATATGATCGAAGGTAGGAAGTGGCTCGATGGTGGTAATCCATAACAAACAAGGAGTAGTCGATCTCTGGTGATGGTTACTCGGTCACAAGGAGGGGGAGACATCTCCGATGGGGACGGTTTGTCAGCAAGGATCGACGGAAGGATGAGAAAAGGTTCGAGTATAGATTGTTAGGTGATTGGAGTTCAAACGCAGAAGGTATCTCCATTTTTTTTCTTTTTGAAAGAATCCGATTAAGGGAAAGGGTCTCCAGCTAGTCGTTGAGGTTGGAAACGAGGCAAAAGCTCCGAATGTTTGTCTTTATTTTTTTTATAGAAATCAATGGGTGTTTGGATTTGGTGTTTGAGTTTTTTGGGAGGGAGGGAGGGAGAGAGAGAGAGAGAGAGAGATACATATATTTTTTTTATTTTTTTAATTATAAAAGTATTTAAATAAATAAAAAACTGAAAAAACAAAATTCAAGGGCAAAATCGTCATTACAAAAAAGTTTAAAGTAAATTGGACCAAAGTGGCAAGAAAATGAAAACCTTTGGACCATAAATGTTAGTCCAAACCTGTTTGACCCAAAGTGGCAATTTCGACCTAACCACAAGGACCATTCTTGCAATTTTGTCAAATAAAAACGATATTTATTTTTTCATATGTAAAAGGTTCACGAAATTAAAGACTCGCAAATTAGTCATGGAAACTAATTTCCTTAGACCATTATAATAAATGAGGTGATTATTATATAATAAAATTAGACAAAGTAACTATTAACCATTTTAATATTTTTGTGGTTACTTTTGAAAAATATTAAGTTCTTTTTAGAAAAGGAGAAAGTTAAATCATAAAGCACCCTAAAAAAAGCTATACATGGAATATTGGGATTTTTTTGGTATCTATATACAAAAGAGAAATCAAATATCGTTCTACTATTTATTCCTATTCATTTTTATATTCATTCGATCAAGACATGTGTAAAAAGAAAAAAAAATTAAAAAAAAGAATTAATAGATACCACATATCATTATCTTATATAAATGAGAAAAAAATATAGAAGGATATTTGATTTTTCAAGGATCACAAAATTATAGACTCCCAAATCAGTCATGGAAACTAATTTCCTTATACCATTATCATAATGTGGTGATTATTATATAATAAAATTAGACAAAGTAACTATTAACCATTTTAATATTTTTGTGGTTACTTTTGAAAAATATTAAGTTCTTTTTAGCAAAGGAGAAAGTTAAATCATAAAGCACCCTAAAGAAAAAAGGTCCTTGCGACTGAAAATGCTCCTATGTGTAGATAATTCTAGATGAGAAAAGTTGTTGTCTTGTTGGTGATGACTAATGGGGCAATTTCGCAGATAAATTAAAATTAAATTGCTTTGCTACTAGTGTTATATTTCATATTTACAAAACAGTATCATTTGTATTTGCTATATATCAAAGGAGTGATCATTTATTCCAAGAGGAAATGATTTTGTGGAAAGTTTATTATTATTATTATTATTATTATTATTATTATTATTATTATTATTATTGTTTGTTGGCTTAAGTTTATTTGAATAAGTGAACGAATATCAACGCATCAATAAACATAAGTTTTGTTGATATCGGTTTGTTTAATGAGTAAAATTATGTATATTATTTTGTTAACATGTTATACGAAAGAAAACAAACATGCATAAAAATATATAATTATGAAACTAATCACAGCATCTAATGATTATATAATAGCAAAAACTATAAATCAAATTATTGTTCAATTTTAGAATCACATTTAAAGGGCAGACACAAATTAAACACTTCAAGACTAGTCTTCTACTCTTCTTCTGTCTCACTTTAGTTTCTTCCATTTTAATAATAGTTAATATTATAAAATATCTTATATTTTTAATTTTCTTATTTAAACTTTATATTTTTTCTTTATATTTTGGAAAAGACCTTTACATTCTTTTTTGTTTTTTGTTTTTTTTTTCTGAACTTTTAACAATAGTCATTCAAAACCTTTATATTTGTCAAACTTTTTTGTCTGGACCATTTTTTTCATTCTGGTTTATAATTCTTATGTTATTGTTCCTCATGCTCGTGTGGTGTTATTGAATGTTTTCCACATTAATAATTAAATGAAACTTTATATTGTTTTCTAAACAAAGAGAGGTTCTTGTGTCAATTTTTATTGGCAATGCATATCAAAATCAAACATAAAGATAGTTCTTGAACTCCTATGTTTGAAAATCTTATTTTAAGTTTGGTGTTTGATCCATAATAATCTAATTAGATATATTTTGAGACTTCATATATATTTTTCTCATCAATAGTATTATCAATAATAACATAGTCAACAAAAACCTTAAGCATTTCATTGTTATCTATTTTCAAATTAGCATACGCATAAAATTCCGTCACCCAACATAGAACTTTCAGTCTTCAAATTAACGGATACAAAACATTTAGTCAAATTAAAAAAAACGAAACCATTGTGATCTGATTCCATCAAAGTTACAATTAGGAGCACAAACGAAAACAGAAAAATTAGGATCTAAAACGAAAATTGTTTCTCAATTATGAGTGCTTTTTGGAAAACAAATGTTTTTTTATCCGAAAAAAATTGTTAATTGCCGATAAACTTGCTAAAAGGGTCGGAACAAAAATATTGAATAAATGTGAGGAATATTTTTTGAAATAAAGTTAAGATTCATAGAAAAAATTAGAAAAACTTTGCGAGGCCAATTTTCACATGCATGCACCCCCTCCCCCCTCCCCCCCCCCCCCCCCCCCCCACACACACATAGACAAATACACACATATAACATAAAGTTAGTTTGAAATAAGTCTGCAATGACCAATTTTCAAATGGTGGTTATTTCTGTAAATGATTCAAAAGTTAGTTATAAACATATCAACTCATATTTCTAGTTATTTTTGTGATCATCCCTGATTTAAATTAATTTTTTTTTGAAAGAATCTTTTTTTTTTGTTTCCGTAAGGCTAAAATATGTTTGGAACGTATTGATTCCTTATTCATATGAATCGTATCACAAGGAATTTGATCAAACTTATTAAATAGATTAATATGGATCGTATCACAAGGAATTTGATTAAACTTATTAAATAGATTAAAATATCATTAAAAATTTATGCATATTGATACCTATTTTGCCCTTGTCAAATTATCAAAAAAGGATAAACCACAAGTGAAAGCTAACATGTCAACAAGCAAACACTATTTAGAAAGGTGATGAAAAGGTTGCAAGAAAGTCATGATCAAATATTTTAAGATGCCCAAAAAGAGATAAAGGAAAAGGAATAGCATTAACCATAACTAGCATCCAACTTTTCGGGATAATGGATCAATGCCACCATCATAAAATATCTCTAATGTCACTTTCTTTATTCGTATATTAGTTGCATCATAGTTGAACCGTCACCACAATGCGAGGTCCGTCGAGGATCAAGCATCTATATGGACCATTTTGCAACATATTAGTTATTTATTATAGATAAGATATATCGGCTAGTACTATATATTCTTATGCATGTTTCACATGCAACTAATGGGTCGAAAGTTCTTCCGAACGACTAGAAATAAAACCACATTCAGCATCTGTATAGCCTATATAAAAATGCTAAATATTACTGCCAAATGTGTCAATAAATTTCGAAAACTTAATTGTTACCCAATTATTTAATTAAAACAATTGTTTAAGCACCCTCTCTTTCTCTCACAAAGCTTCACACAAGAACTACGTTTTTAACTCATATTGAATCTCACATTGCATGCCGATGTGATGGACGCCACCTTTCATATATACATTTGTTGTTTTACAAGGCATGCTTACTTAGGGCTGACAAAATTGTACCACGGAAAACCAACCAACATGTTACCAATCGAATCATAAAACTTGGTAGCCAATATATTTGGTAACCAATATGTTTGGTTGGTAGTATCGTACCAATTTATCAATGTTGGTACGGTAATGGTACAAAAGTTTGAATACCATGGTAATACCGTACCAACCAATTCATTCATTCATATATATATATATATATATATATATATATATATATATATATATATATATATATATATATATATATATATATATATATATATATATATATATATATATATATATATATATATATATATATATAGACCTACGTTATTCTATTCAAACTAATTATTGTGTTATTGTATGCATATATATATATATATATATATATATATATATATATATATATATATATATATATATATATACATTATTCTATTCAAACTAATTATTGTGTTATTGTATGCATAAATATGAGCCAATCATTTTATTTATTTTAAGAAAGTGATTAATACATATTATTGAATTAAAAATAATCAAAAAATACCATCTAATTTAACTAGAAGAGTATTTTAGTCAATTAACATAGATTTAATAAAGGAAGTTTGCATATTTTAAGGGATCATAGATTCTGTTAATTTTAAAAATCTGATTTTATGAATTATTAGGTTTTTAATTCGGACATTCTGACAGAATATGTTTGAATATATTCAAAAATAAAAAAATTCTTGAATCATAAAATAATAAAAATATTCTTGAACATATTTTTCTTGTAGAATAACAAATTCTCGAACCAGCAATTGAAGAATTAAAACAAAAATTATATTAATTCTTATAGAATACATGTAACAATTGCTAAGAATTACATTTATTGTTAAAGAATAAAACTAAAAAACTTTCAAATCGAGAAAAAAAACATCAAAATCTAACAAATACACTAATTTATTCTAAAAGAATAATGTTGCTAAGAGGCGTCGTTCAAATTTCGTGGTCCGTTCTTCAAGCATCAACTTCTGTGGAAACAAATCCAATGAATAAATTAGTGAGAAAATATCCATATTCCATTCCAGCATAATTGGAATTCATGATTTCATTCTGATAGAATTGGAATTCATTTACCAATAATTATATTAATTCGAGGCATTCTAACAGAATATGTTCATGATTATCATAAAAAAACATTCTTTTCTGATAGAATACTATAAACGAAGAAATACCATTCAGTTGAAGCATTTTAGCGAGCGCTTGGTGTGCATCAAAACAACTTTTAATTTCGGATGAACAACATACATAAATTGTTCATACCATATCAGCCTTCACATAAATGAATAACATTATTCAAAGATTCTGTAATTGTCAAATACCAAATGCAATTAAAAATTCACCTGGGCAAGATACACCTGGCCTCCTGTAACATATTGTATGGCTGTAACACATTGTATGGCAGAGTAAACATAAAGAAAGCAAAAGCAGTTAGTTCCATCCAAACTCAAATTATACAAAGGAATCATAAAAACAACAAAAAAAAAATCTCTACCTTTAGATGGAGCAGCCGGCTGTGACAACCCCACCTCCACCTTCTTCTTCGTCTTCTGGAACGACCACACACTCTAGTGTGGTGTTTTCTTCTTGTTTTGTCGATCAAAGCACAAAATATACACCACCCCCAAATCACTACTTCTAAGAAACAGAAGTTGACGCAGCTAGAGGCTGCTAAAACAAAAAAAACTAATTTCTTCCTTCTTCATTTCCTGTGAATCAACAAACCCAAATTCCCTTCATTTTCATTGATTTCCCAGCAAACCCAAACACCCTAACGATTTCTATCAAACAAACAAACAAAATCCAAAAAGAAATTTTTACCTGTGGTTGATTTGGAACTGCCAAAACAAGGAAACATCGTGATCTTCGAGCAAACACCACCGAGGTCCTCACCTACGACAGATGGCTGCCATCGGACCCCCCTTTCCCCTCGTTTTCTTCCTTCTCTGCTGTTCCCATCGAACACAAAGCCGCAAGAGACGAGCAAAACTCCGCTGTTTCTTCATTTGGCTTCTGTCGACCGGAGGGAGGAGACGCGAAGAAGAGGAGGTGCGATTTTGGCAGGTGTCGATCGGATTTGCGAAGTGAAGAAGGAAAAAACGATACTGGCTTCAATTTAGGGGTTTGAATCTTGATGCCGATTGAATGTTATAAATATATATGTGCTTCTTTCGATTTACTAGGAATACAGCTAAGAAGAGTCAATGGTTACCATAATTATAGGATATTATTTATGGAAACTAGTTATCAAATTACCTATTTACCCTTATTTATTTATTTAATTATTTATTTTTATTTTAAATTTTGATTGGCCTATATTTATGCATACAATAACACAATAATTACTTTAAACACCTGAACCTAGCTATATATATATATATATATATATATATATATATATATATATATATATATATATATATATATATATATATATAATGAAATCGTATATTTCAACCGTCAATTGTGTTTAGTGTTTACAGTTTTAATAACATTATATTAGTCATTTGGCTGTATTAGTCAATAATTATTACCACGTTAAAACACAAAAGTAAAACGTTACTTTAGCGTTACTTCCGTAGAATTTTTTGTAAACTAAAAAACTACGTAACTAATTTCTGTACTAAACATCAAAATCCCGATGTCTTTGCTTATTTTTAAATCTTACAATAAAAAATTAAAAAAAGTTGGTATATACCATTACCAATTTGTACCAACCAAACTTGTTGGTAGCCAAATAAATTGGTACCAAGTATACTTGGTACGGTACCGGTAGCAATTTTTTTATACCAATTATAGTTGGTACGGTACATGTTTAGAGAAAATTGAATTAGTATCGTACCAATTCCACCCCTATGCTTACTTGGAAGAAGATGGTGGATCTATCATGGAAGCATGTGCAATTTCTTAACTTGATGTCATTTTATTAGTAAACTAGGTGTAAAACCCGTGTATTACACGGGTTGATTAAAGAAAATAAAATATTAAAATATAAATAATAATTATTTTTTTAAATAAAATTTTGAAATAAGAAATGAAGAAACATATTAATTGCAATTTAATATAATATTTATTACATTTGATACTTTACATATATAAATATAAGTATGATGTAGATTTTTAATTTTAAAATTTGAAAAAAACCATAAATTGACATGTGAATATTATTAATTTAAAAAATATCACAAAACGACAAGTGTAAAAACTTATTAGAGATTGACATGTGACAAAATTATCTTCATTTATTATAGTAGATATTTAAAAGATAAATCTTCAAAAATGGTTCATATGGTTTTCAAAAATATCAAGTCTGGTCTTTATTATTATTATTATTATTATTATTATTATTATTATTATTATTATTATTTTGTCTTTTAGGATGATCCCTGTTGTTTGAAAACTTTTAATGGATGATCCTTTTGAGTCACTCCGTATAATTGGAGCCGTTAAGTGCCCTCACGTGCAAAACATGTGAGTAATATCGTCAATTCACTCAAACTCTCCTCTTTATATGCTTGCAACGACAATATTTTTCAATCCATCTTCTTCCTCCTCTTCTCAAATACTGTTTCCCCTGTGCTGAACTCAACATAATGGTGGTTCGTAGATGTGCAACTCAAGCAATGAAGGTGATGAAATATCTTGTATGCCCAAAATTCATTATAAAATAATATTGCTAATAACATATAATCTTATATGGTCAGACCTTATAACAAGTTACCACTAATTGATTATTTATTAGTATAGTTTGATTATTAATAAAATATCAACACTTGTATTTAATTGGAATAACATTATTTTGGGAAATAATATTTTACCAACATATTGAGAATTATTATTTCTAGGGAATAATAATAAAGAGAACAAAAATAATTACATATATATCATATGGTATGATTATTTAAGTTGCGTACAACTTTTTGGACACTTTAAGTAACCAATTAATTACGCTTGAAACTAACTAGTTAAAGAAAGTTAAAGTTGACTTGGAATTGATCTCCTTGACCTCATGGCCGGAATTGTCTAGGCATGGTGCAATATTGTTTTTTCTTTGTTTATTATATGTTACAAGCTAGTTCTTTTGGCTTGTTCTTCTTGTTCATTTGGAGGTATAAAACCGAGAGCAAAATCTCTCTAGATGGATACCATATTTCGAAGTTTAAGCCTCTCCCTCTCTTCTTCTCTTTTGCAATTTGGTGCTACAAGTGAAGGCTTAAAGTGTTGCTTATCTTTAAGCATATTTTGGAATATGTCTTAAAGCTTAAGAACAACATTTTACAAGTAAATGACTAGCATCTAATGGTGGTTTCATCTTTCATGGTAGATACTTCTAGAGAGCTTCTTCTTTGGAGCTTAAAGTCATCTTCATGAACTTCCTAATTGCTAAAAGGAACCAAAGTCTTCAAAGGTGTTTTGTTTTCCTTTTTATGGTTGTTTTATCTTTCAAAGTCTTGAAAAATGATCTTTTGGTAGGAATAAAACTAGTTTTATTTTGTTCAAAATTGAAGTCTTCTATTGCTATCTTTATGTTTATGAAACAATTTTTTGAATAAAAACCCAACAATTAGTATCAGCGCCATTTTTACAAGATTAGTTAGATTATTTGTTAAAGTTGATGAACCTTTGTTTTTGGAAAACATGGATGGTTTTCTCTTTGCAAGAAAAATTCATACATATTTTCTTAATAACTGTTATTTTTGGGTGACAAAAGTTTACATGCATTATTGTCACAAAAGTTTTTTAGAAAAACAAAGAGTTGTTTTATATAATTTTGAGTGTGTATGTATGTATGTATGTATGTATGTATGTATGTATGTATGTATGTATATATGTATGTATGTATATATGTATGTATGTATGTATGTATGTATTTATGTATGTATGTATGTATGTATGTATGTATGTATGTATTTATGTATGTATGTATGTATATATGTATGTATGTATATATGTATGTATGTATGTATGTATGTATGTATGTATGTATGTATGTATGTATTTATGTATGTATGTATGTATGTATGTATGTATGTATGTATGTATGTATGTATGTATTTATGTATGTACGTATGTACGTATGTATGTATGTATGTATGTATGTATGTATGTATGCATGCATGCATGCATATGTATGTATGTATGTATGTATGTACGTATGTATGTACGTATGTACGTACGTACATATGTATGTATGTATGTATGTATGTATGTATGTATGTATGTACGTATGTACGTATGTAGGTATGTATGTATGTATGTATGTATGTATGTATGTATGTATGTATGATGTGTATAAACAAACCATAGACCTTTGTGTTGTTGCATGTGTTGATTTTTTTGAAAAATGGTTGTAATATTTATTTATTCATATATTATCTAATAATTAAATAGATTAGTTTTCAGAATAATTTACTTTGTACAAAAATGTAACAAGAAATGAAGAGGGAGCCATTTTTGAAGATCAAAAGGGTGATTTTTGCAACTTTAAAGTGTGAAGGGGCTATTGCAACCTTTTTAGCAAACTGTTGTTAAAAGTGTTGTTGTTGGCAGATTCCATTGGAGCTGCTGGTCCTAATGCAACATTTTTTGCAACCTTTTCTAAAAGTGTTGCATGTTGTTGAAATATTACCTTTTAAGAAGCCTTTCAACTTTTTGCATGCAATTGATGTTTCTCAAGTGGGAGCTTCTAAAACAACATTCTTAGAAGTTTTTTGGTCCCTTTAAACGTCCCTTTATAAATGGACTTAACATTTTATGATGGCTCACAAAATGTCATTAGATGGTTGGCTTATTCACATATGTTTTTAAGATGTTTGCGTTGTTTAATTTCATGTTGTTATTATTATGTTTTGGTTGATAAATTATTTTTTCTAATCAAAATAATATTTGAACATAAATAAACATCATATAGAATTTTTGTTTTAATGAAATTTACCTTTTAACATAAGATGGTAAAATAATTTTAAAATTAAAACAAGATTTATTTATTAAAATTGATAACCGGTAAAATTTCAGGATTACAATTATATAAGTTTAAAATTGAGATTTATAAACTTATCAAACTCCAAACCTTATTTTATAAAATGAAGTTTTATTAAAAGGTTTACAAATGTTCTTAAGCGCTCAAATGTAAAACTTAATACTAGTTATTAAAATTTGATCACGTCAGTTTTATAAAATCGGGTTTTATAAAAGAACATTGTTAAAATGTGATTTTACATAAAATAAGATTTTTTTAAAGTATACCATGGCTTATTAGATGCATGCAATAATCATGATATAATATGTTTTTAAACTAGAATTATAAAAGCATCAACGACCCCTCACAAACCTCAAATCTATGCAATCCATTTTGAAGAGCGCTCACACATCTCTTGTATGCACTAGTGGGATAAAGGATATCTAACCACTTAGTGTTATCTTTTGATGGCCGATGTGTTTTTTAGATTTCTATAAGCAAGTTATAGGCCGATTATACAAGTTTTTCAAATTGGATGATTTGATCAAAAATCTTTTGTGATAAAGAATACCTAAGCAAGAGAGTCCTGAGATATAGATGGTATCAACATGTCTATTGATTTTTTTTATTAGCTATCCCATAAATCAAGGAATTATATACTAGTGTATAATTGATAATTGATATCTGCCTAGTTGGATTCAAATGAATAGGATAAAGGATACCTAACCATTTATTTGTTTTGCAACTTTGATCCTAGACTTTGATAGTTAATGTTTTTGGAAACTAAAAGGGTATTAATTATTAAAGATTAAATATTGAAAATACTAAATGAATTTTGTTAAAGTTTTTTGTGTATATATATATATATATATACATATGTATGTATATATATATATATATATATATATATATATATATATATATAATCCACTCTCATAACCATGACTTTTCATTTTCTTTAATGACTTAATAAAACAATAACATTCAATAGATACAACTTCAATGAATGAGTTCATATCTTGAGAGACAATCTCGTGAGAGATATGAAATTGTATACACCTAAAGGTCCTAGTCATAAACAACCTGCTTTGAACAATAAACCTGAACATGATACCTAGTAAATGCATCACTGTGGTGCTTAATATGCTTCTAACATCATACTGGGAATAGTTATTCGATTCCTGACTTTCAGGAAGTCTTGGATAATATGGATGTATATAGGATGATATGAGAGGTTATGCAAATATTGCTACAATATACTGATATTTTGTTTTAAGCCAATTCAAACAATGGAATAATGTAAGGCTGAAAAGAGTTACCTTGTGTAATATAAGAGGCCTATGTTTTATGAACCGAACACATTTAAGCCCAAGAAATCAAAGAAGGACCACATGGATGAATCTTGTTTCTTTTGTGGAGAAACTGGTCACTGGAAGATGAATTGCTCCTCTTATCTAATAAGCAGGTCTAAAAAGACTAGTACTTCAGGTATCTACTAAATAAAACTCATACTTTTCATATAACACTCAAGTACTTGGTACTTAATGTTAATCTAATATTTGTAATTGGCTTGCAGAAATTTACAGAAGAGTAACAAGCTGAGTACAAGCAATTTGGAACTAAAATCTCGGAGTTTAGTTTACTATTTATGCTTATAACATAAATTACTTGTAATATAAAACAATGTTTTATTTTGGAGCAATGTATGTTTTAATTTAGTGAGTCTAAATATATTGATGGGGTTTGTAAAAAAATATAAGTTAGTTTTTCATAAAAACCGGTCAACAGAAGCGTTAAAAATAACAAGTTTATTTTTAATTTATAACAAAACCAAACCATCAAGGATCCATTTATAGAGGTTAGAATGGAATAAAAATAACCAAAAAGCTTTTAGAATGACAACCTTTGAAGCCTTTGAACCCACTTGGTTTTGGGGTGTTGATGAAGATAACAAAAAATCAAAGAACATGATTTTCTCTATGTGTATCCACCATCAAGAATAAGGCTCTTGGAATGCTAGTTCCTTCTTGTAATACTTTGTTATTTAAGCTTTTAAGTGCTTAAAAAAATAAGAACTAAAGGAAGACAAAAAGTAAGGCTCTAAACACTAACAACTAGCTTCAAAAGGGAGAGTGTTTGGAATCCATAAAACACACATTTTTTAGAGGTAAGAAGAGAAGAAAAGAGCTTCAATAACTAGCTAAAAACTCATGCAAAGGCCCTCCTTATATACTCTCATGCAAGACATACCTTTATATTATAATAATATAAAGTTTTGGTAGCCTTTTAGAAGCATGGGTGTCACACCCCCAAACCAGACGGCGGAAACGTCCGGGGGTGGAGGACTTTATTTGTAGTATCACAACACATGCATTATAGTAACCAAAGTACAAACAACCATTGTATTTAAAAAGTATAAATATTTACATGTGTTTCAACATTGTATACGGAAACTAAATAGTTGTACAAAAGAAGAAGACAAGACATAAATAGCTCCATCTTCTCAAAAGCTCGGGGTGTACCTGTCTACTGGTTCCCTGCGAATACAAGTAATTTGAAAAGAGAGTATCAACATAAAGTTGAGTGAGTGCATAAGTATTTATGTTTTGAAAGAATGTATTCTGTTTCTTGAATATGTAAACTGTTTCCAGAAAATCCTATATTTTCTGCTGTATGTGAAAAGTAGTTTTAATTGCATAAAACTGTTCTATTTGTAAACCAATGTTCTGTATTTTGAATCCTTTTGTAAACGAGTATCTGAGAGTATATCTGAATTCATCAACTGTTATTGTAAACTGTAATGTAATACTGTAAACTGTATCTTGTAAACTAATACTTTGAAATAGTACATAAGTTTAATTAATTATACACTAACGTATTGTTAATATCTTTTAATGAGTTATTATAACCATACTGACTAGATGGCCTGACCCAACGCTATGAGTGCGCTGAACACATGTTGATAACAATTTGTCACTCACAGGCGTGTATACCTGACTGTAGCAAGCAGTCCGAGTGCGGGGTTGTCAATCCCAATATAGATCTATACACACATTGTTTCGATCCCCGACTGGAGATTCTGGTTATAATGTCAGGACTTTACTATATTGTTTAAATGAATTAAACAACCTGTACCACTTGACTCATAAAAGCATATAAACGTTACATATATAATAGTTATGAAAAACCCAATCATTCTGAAATAAACGATTGGTAGTATGTTCTTGAATTAGTACTCTTAACATGTATCTTAAAGAATGCATACGCTTGAATAGTTTTGAATTAAACCTTTGTTTTTGTAAAACAATGTACTCTAGTATACTTGAATTGTGAATTTATGTTCTGTGAATCATAAATTATACTTATTATAATTTATATGTACTTTCTGATTTGATAACGAGTATTCATGAATGTAACCCTTTGCTCAACATGTTACAAAGGGTAATTGAAACTAAATGAACAAACTTTTATACTTGTATACATATACAAATATATATATATATATATATATATATATATATATATATATATATATATATATATATATATATATATATAATTAAAATTTAAATGACACTCGGACAAACAACTGATACTTGTAATCCCACATCCAAACAAGGAAAAGGAACCAAAGTGGGTTATTAGTCATAAATCTTTTAAATCTTATTTATATAAATATATGTATACTAGTATGATTTTTGGGGAAAAATATAAGTTTATAAAAACATTTAAAAGAAGTTTGATATTTTGAAATTCATTTTGGTGACTTGATGTCGTTTTGAAACAATCATTGAAAACCATTTGATTTGATGATAACTGAAATTCATTTTGATAAGATATTTGAAATCACTTGTTTATAACACAAAAACTTTGTGTTAGACTTGTATTCCCCCCCCCCCCTTAAAACAGTAAAAACTATGAAAATGTGGGGGTATGAACCCACCTGATGTAAGTTATTCAAATGTATAATCGGTGTAGGATGCTAAGTGTCAAGTGAAGTCTTGAACATAACGGATCCTATTAAACATATAATGATACATATATGGATATAATTAGTGTATATAACAACTAATTATGATAGGAAACACTTGAATTTAAGTGTTACAATCACATGTGATTGCTCTAAAGGTGTTTACGACCACACAAGGTGTTCACGACCATGGAGTTTACGGCCAATGATGTTCACGACCTAAGAAGATCTTGAGTTTACGGCCAAGGGAGATGCTCATGGCCGTAAACTCTTATGTTCTTGGGAAATGGTTGTTTTTAAGGGTGTATGTTATGAGTTTCTATAGAATAACTAGTATACAGATGGATACTTACGTTTTGAAGCTTGAATTGGGTATTCACGGCCTAAAGAACTAGTGTGTGTTCTTGGTGTTCTTGAAGATCTAGCCAAAAGAGATGATTTCATGGATGAAATCATAAGGTTTTACTAGATTAAGCATGGTATCAACAAATAAATGGAAGGAACACTTACTTATTTGAAGCTCAAGGTATAAATTTTGATGATAGTTGAGAGGAAAAGTCGAGTTTCTTGGGTTGAAAATTTGAGAAATGGAGAAAAAATGAAGAAAATCTATATATGTATGCGAGGGTTTACGGCCGAGGAGTTTGCGGTCCGAAGTCGGCAAGGCATTTACGGCCGAAGCCTCGTTTACTGCCTGCGAGGAGTTTACAGTCCGAAGAGTTTCGGCCGTAAGCACTTTGCGGCCCGAAGTGTTTGCGGTCCGAGACAATGAATAGTATGTGAAGTTTCTCGATTTTTAAACCCTTTCCTTCTAAATTCAACTGTAGATATTTTAAGGATTTTAGCAAATAAAGGTTATTATCATAACCTTAATAAAAATCCAAATAATAAAAAGGACTTTAGTCGACCTTTGTTTGACTTTGGTTGACTAGAGTTGACTTTACAAACAGAAAATAACAGATTGTTACATTATCCCCCCGTTAGAGAGAATTTCGTCCCGAAATTAGAGTTTGCAAATAAGCAATTACAAATAACTAAGCGAAAAGATGAGGATATTTCAGTTTCATTTGATCCTCGCACTCCCAAGTGAATTCAGGTCCCCGCTTGTCATTCCAGCGAACCTTCACTATAGGAATACGACTTTGCTTTGTTTGCTTGACCTCTCGGTCCATGATTTCTATTGGTTCTTCCACGAAGTTGAGGCTCTCGTCTATCACGATTTCATCAAGTGGGATAACAAGACTCTCGTCGGACAGACAATATTTCAAATTTGACACGTGGAAAACAGGATGTATGTTACTTAGTTCTTGAGGTAGTCGGAGTTTGTAAGCTACGGGACCAATTCTAGCAAGAATCTCGAACGGTCCTATATACCTTGGATTCAATTTGTCACGCTTTCCAAAGCGTATCATGCCTTTCCAGGGTGAGACCTTCAACATGACGCGGTCACCAACCTGGAACTCCAAAGGTTTTCTTCTTTTGTCAGCGTAGCTTTTCTGTCTATCTCTGGAAGCTTTAAGTCGCTCCCGGATTTGCACGATTTTCTCCGTGGTTTCGCGAATGATTTTCGGACCAGTGAGAGTACTGTCAGGAACTTGACTTCTAGCTAGCTGTGTATCACCCACTTCAGCCCAGCATAGAGGTGATCTGCACTTGCGGCCATAGAGAGCTTCGAAAGGAGCAGCCTTTATACTAGTGTGATAACTATTGTTGTAAGAGAATTCGATAAGGGGTAAATGAGTATCCCATGCCTTACCAAAGTTTATCATGCAAGATCGCAACATATCTTCTAAAGTTTGAATTGTCCTCTCACTTTGTTCGTCAGTTTGTGGATGGTAGGCTGTACTCATGTCCAGCCTAGTTCCCAAAGATTTTGGTAAAGACTGCCAGAAACGAGAAGCGAATCTACTATCTCGATCAGAAATAATAGATATTGGCACACCATGCAGTATAACGATTCCCTTGAGGTAAGTTCTTGTTAGCTACTCCATCTTGTCGGTCTCTTTGATTGGTAAGAAGTGTGCGGATTTGGTTAATCTATCGACGATTACCCAAATAGTATCATAACCACCCGATGTCTTGGGTAACTTGGTTATGAAATCCATTGTAATCCGCTCCCACTTCCATCCAGGGATTTTAGGTTGTTGCAATAAACCTGAAGGTTTCTGGTATTCTACCTTGACTTTGGCACAAGTAAGGCACTTGCCCACAAAGGTAGCAATTTCGGCCTTCATGTTTGGCCACCAGTATAGTTTCTTGAGGTCCAGGTACATCTTGTCTGAACCTGGATGAATGGAGTATCGGGTTTTGTGTGCTTCATTCATAACCATATCTCTGTAACCACCGAACTTTGGTGTCCAGATTCGGTTCATGAAACAATAGACTCCATCATCCCTGACTCTAAAGTTTTTATCCATTCCTCTCAAAGTTTCACCTGCCACGTTTTCAGGTTTTAAGGCTTCAATTTGAGCCTCTCTGATCTGTGTGGACAGATGTGAATGGATTGTCATGGTCAACGACTTTACTCGGCGTCCCGAGTATTCTTTTCTGCTAAGAGCGTCAGCTACTACGTTAGCTTTACCAGGGTGATAAAGAATCTCACAATCGTAGTCGTTCAGTAGCTCTACCCATCGTCGTTGTCTCATGTTCAGCTCTTTCTGATTGAAAATATACCGGAGACTTTTATGGTCCGTGAATACTGTGCATTTCGTGTCATATAAGTAATGTATCCAGATCTTCAGAGAAAATACTACTGCTCCTAGTTCAAGGTCATGTGTTGTATAGTTGACTTCATGTGTCTTTAGCTGTCTTGAGGCATAGGATATCACCTTTCCTCTTTGCATAAGAACACATCCAAGCCCTTGATTAGAAGTATCACAGTACACTACGAAATCCTCTGTCCCTTCAGGGAGAGACATGATTGGTGCACTACACAAGGCTCGTTTCAGCGTTTGGAACGCTATTTCTTGTTTTTCTCCCCAGCTAAAAGTTACACCTTTTTGCGTCAGGGTGGTAAGAGGTTTAGCTATTCGAGAGAAATTCTGGATGAACCAGTGATAATAGCCAGCAAGACCTAAGAATTGACGGATTTCTGTAGGTGTTTTGGGTGCTGACCAGTTTTCAATTGCCTTAATTTTGGAAGGGTCGACGTGTATTCCTTCAGAACTGACCACGTGACCTATGAATTCAACCTTCCTGATCCAAAATTCACACTTTGAAAACTTCGCATAGAGTTTCTCTGTTATAAGAATTTGCAATATTTGATGAAGATGTTGGCCATGTTCCGCTTCACTTCTTGAGTAGATAAGGATGTCGTCAATGAAGACTATGACGAATTTATCCAGGAATGGACGACACACTCTGTTCATTAGATCCATGAACACAGCAGGTGCATTCGTCAATCCGAATGGCATCACTACGAACACATAATGACCATAACGAGTTCTGAACGCGGTTTTGGTAATGTCATCCTCCAAAATCTATAATTGGTGATACCCGGATCTTAAGTCTATTTTGGAGAAGTAGCTCGCACCTTGAAGTTGGTCGAACAAATTGTCAATGCGAGGCAGAGGGTATCGATTCTTAATGGTAAGTTTATTTAGCTCGCGGTAGTCTATGCACATACAGAATGATCCATCCTTCTTCTTCACAAACAAGACCGGTGCTCCCCAGGGTGAGAAGCTTGGTCTTATGAAACCTTTGCTAAGGAGTTCGTTAAGCTGGCTGGGTAATTCTTGCATTTCAGAAGGTGCAAGACGATAGGGGGATTTGGCTACAGGGGTAGCCCCTGGAATTAAGTCGATTCGGAATTCGACTTTTCGTTCAGGAGGCACTCCTGGAAGATCATCGGGAAAAATGTCGGGAAAGTTGAAGACCTCAGGAATGCTCGCGATATCTTTCACTTCTTGCTTTTTGTCTACCACGTGAGCTAAGAAAGCACAATACTCTTTGCGAAGGTACTTCTGTGCCTTGATGTAAGAAATAATCTAGAGGTTCGTTCCTGGTTTGTCGCCGTAAATAACAAGAGTTTCGTTAGTTGGCAAGTTCAGACGAATGACTCTTTCATAACATAGGATGTCAGCATGGTTAGGACACAACCAATCCATACCTATTATGACGTCGAAACTTTTGATAGAGACCGGCATAAGGTCTATTGGGAATGAAAAGTTATTCAAGGTAAGAGTACATCCTATGTATATATCGTTGGAGGATTCGGATTTCCCGTTAGCCATTTCGACTATGAATGTTTCTTTTAATGGTTGAGAGTTTTGATTTAGCAAGTGTTTGAAATTATGGCTCACAAAGCTCTTCTCAGCACCACAATCAAATAGAATGCATGCATAAGTGTTGTTGAGAAGGAACGTACCCGTGACTACAGTTGGGTTTGCTACTGCTTCTTCGTGACCCAGGGCTAATATTCTCCCGAATCCAACATTTCCAGCTTTAGGACAATCTTTCTTGAAATGTCCTACTTCACCATAATTGTAGCACGCTTGACCTACTCCAGCAGCAGGTATTTGGTTAAGTGGTTGAGGTGGTGCTCTACAGAATCGAGCAGTATGCCCTTTTCTGTTGCAGTTACGACACTGCATTTCTCTTCAATTTCCATTATGGTGAAAATTGAACTTGTTGCACTTGGGGAGATTACCAGCATAAGGCTTAGCTGGTACTGGGTTAACAGGAACAACATCAGGTACAGTAGCAGCATTGACTGTAACTAGCTGTTGCTTCTTTGAGGAATCCTGTGAAAACTTGCCCTTCCTCTTATTCCTACCCTTCTTCTTGCTGTTGTTGTTGTCATTGTTGTTGTTGTTGTTTCCCTTCGGTTGTTCTGGTACATCAACCACTGAGTGTTGATGGGCTCCGTGGTCGATAAGAGATTGTGCCAGCTCTTTGGCACTGTCAAAAGTAACAGGCCTCGAAGCTAAAACACTTGACTGAATTTGGGGCGACAGTCCCCAAATTTATATCTCAATCTTCTTGCTCTCCAGAGCAACCATATCCGGGCACAGAATTGCCAGATCACAGAATCTACTAGTATAGGTTGATATGTCAGATCCAACCATCGTAAGACCCCAGAGCTCTAGTTCGAGTTTCTGAACTTCTCCTCGCGGACAGTATTCCCGCATTAGCATGGCCTTGAAGTTCTCCCAACTTATCGAATTAGCCACTACCAGAGTAAGTGACTTAACATAGCCATTCCACCATGTTAAAGCTCTTTCCGAAAAGGTACAAGCAGCGAATTTGACCTTGCTGCTTTCAGGACAGGATCAGATTTCGAAAATTGCTTCTGTCTTTTCTATCCATTGCCTTAATGCCATAACTCCTCCAGTTCCATTAAAGGTCCTGGGTTTGGCATTGGAAAAATCTTTATAAGTGCACTCTCGCGAGTGCCCATGACTCTCGCCATGGTTAGAAGGATTTGCACCAGCTCCTGACCCACTAGCACCAGGAGTATTAATATGAGACATGGCAGCAGCTACAGCCTCCGTGACCGCCGCTTTGAACATAACGGGGTCGAACTGAGGAGGCGGTGGCGGAGGTGGCACCGGCGCTTCATTAACAATGTTACGTCTTGGATTTCTACGAGGAGGCATCTTTTTCTATAACCGTCAAAAGATACAAACATGGTAAGATATCAAGAGTGAATATGAATTTTGATATCTCTGAACTAAAACATATAGTTCAACACGAATCTTGTAATGAATTGGAAATATAAGTCTACGACAAGTACAACTTGTAACAAAATGATATGAAATTGAATGGTATTTTTCAAAGACTATGAAATGCATGTCAATTGATTTGGCATATTGATCATATAAAGTCTGGAAAACTTGACCTTAAACAGGTCTACAACACACCAAATTCTGGGAAAAACATTGACATCATACAGACCTACCGAATTTGAAATTTTCGTAGTCTTACTGAAAAACATGAAAAATAATGCTAGAACCTATCCGTAGACTTAACTATAACCAAAAGAGTAAATAGGAAACGAGTAGAGCATATTCTACTGGCGACGGGTATCTCTTGAATGAAACCTCAACTCAGCCAGTTGACGCTCCATAGCAAGCATATGTCTTTCATATACTGTCAGACGTGCTCGTAGCTCTATAACTTCAGCTCGAGTTTCAGCTAACTCTTGCAGTAGATATTCATTGTCTCTCGTAGCTCTCTTGCGAGCATCTTCAAGACGACGAATGCGGACTGTATTAACTCCTGCATTGGCATCAACTTCCATGATTCGGTTGATGGCCGTCCTACCATGTATTTCATTTCGAGCAACTCTGCGGACTATAATCGGTAGGACTCTGTCTGCTGAGCCTCCTTCGCTCAGGTTGTAGATGTTTCTGTCTCTGTTTTATGGCATGGGTTGACCCTGTTCTTGACTCCATGTCTCTAAACTTTCCACCCACAGAGGCGTCGGGCCTTGAAAAGCCGGACGAGGGTTAGGATTTGGGTTTTGAGCCACCAGAGGTAGGTCATTGAGTTCTGACTCGGAGTCAGAATCCTCCGGAAAGTTTTCTGCGAAGTCATCATCCAAAGGTATTGGATGATTCTCTTCTGGCTCTTCATCGAGCCATCCTCCGTTATTTTGGTTGGGGAAGTATGGGTCTCCGGGTAAGTGAAATCCAACCATTGTTATCTAAACGAGAATAGGGATAAGAGATATAGAATATAGTTAGTAACGATTGATTAGGGATACAAGTTTCTACGAGAGAGACCTACAGTTAACAAATAATGTATTCTGTATGACCTGCTCTAGGTATTACTATAACTATAAAGTGTATACTAATTATATATAACTTGGTTATATTCGACCTTTGATTAAATGACCCGGCTCTAAATCCACAACCAAACAAGGAACAGGAAATGAAGCTAGATCACATATTCTAAGTCTATATAACTTTAATTATATATAACTGTGATATACCCTTAATATTTATAGTTCTACCCTTAATTGTTCTATTGTTTTCACATGTTTGTTATTAGTATATAGCGCCTAAAATACCCCTATAGTATTTTAATCTTTACGTTCTAGTGTTCTTTTGAATATGTATGGTAAGTTTTAGACAGGTCGTAACACCACTATCACTCCCAAACACATGTTGGTCATATATCAAATCAATATAGTTGATCAGGCTATATTAATCCCATATATGATTACATAACTGCCCAGGTTTGACTGTAGTGTCCAACATCCAAATACTTTTAAGTTCTTATGATTGTGATACTGTACTTGTAGGTATAAGTGTTAGTATACTTCTTGTAAAAATAATTAAATTTTTAAAAGTATACTTGTAGTCAGAGCTCTCAGCCCCAAATGTATTTATAGTTTATATATCTTTTATGGATTGATATACTGAGTTCACTATAAACAATGCTCTGATACCAATCTGTCACACCCCCAAACCAGACGGCGGAAACGTCCGGGGGTGGAGGACTTCATTTGTAGTATCACAACACATGCATTATAGTAACCAAAGTACAAACAACCATTGTATTTAAAAAGTATAAATATTTACATGTGTTTCAACATTGTATACTGAAACTAAATAGTTGTACAAAAGAAGAAGACAAGACATAAATAGCTCCATCTTCTCAAAAGCTCGGGGTGTACCTGTCTACTGGTTCCCTGAGAATACAAGTAATTTGAAAAGAGAGTATCAACATAAAGTTGAGTGAGTGCATAAGTATTTATGTTTTGAAAGAATGTCTTCTGTTTCTTGAATATGTAAACTGTTTCCAGAAAATCCTATATTTTCTGCTGTATGTGAAAAGTAGTTTTAATTGCATAAAACTGTTCTATTTGTAAACCAATGTTCTGTATTTGGAATCCTTTTGTAAACGAGTATCTGAGAGTATATCTGAATTCATCAACTGTTATTGTAAACTGTAATGTAATACTGTAAACTGTATCTTGTAAACTAGTACTTTGAAATAGTACATAAGTTTAATTAATTATACACTAACGTATTGTTAATATCTTTTAATGAGTTATTATAACCATACTGACTAGATGGCCTGACCCAACGCTATGAGTGTGCTGAACACATGTTGATAACAATTTGTCACTCACAGGCGTGTATACCTGACTGTAGCTAGCAGTCCGAGTGCGGGGTTGTCAATCCCAATATAGATCTATACACACATTGTTTCGATCCCCAACTGGAGATTCTGGTTATAATGTCAGGACTTTAATATATTTTTTAAATGAATTAAACAACCTGTACTACTTGACTCATAAAAGCATATAAACGTTACATGTATAATAGTTATGAAAAACCCAATCATTCTGAAATAAATGATTGATAGTATGTTCTTGAATTAGTACTCTTAACATGTATCTAAAAGAATGTATACGCTTGAATAGTTTTGAATTAAACCTTTGTTTTTGTATAACATTGTACTCTAGTATACTTGAATCGTGAATTTATGTTCTGTGAATCATAAATTATAATTATTATAATTTATATGTACTTTCTGATTTGATAACGAGTATTCATGAATGTAACCCTTTGCTCAACATGTTACAAAGGGTAATTGAAACTAAATGAACAAACTTTTATACTTGTATACATATACAAATATATGTATACTAGTATGATTTTTGGAGAAAAATATAAGTTTATAAAAACATTTAAAAGAAGTTTGATATTTTGAAATTCATTTTGGTGACTTGATGTCGTTTTGAAACAATCATTGAAAACCATTTGATTTGATGATAACTGAAATTCATTTTGATAAGATATTTGAAATCACTTGTTTATAACACAAAAACTTTGTGTTAGACTTGTATTCCCCCCCCCCCCTTAAAACAGTAAAAACTATGAAAATGTGGGGGTATGAACCCACCTGATGTAACTTATTCAAATGTATAATCGGTGTAGGATGCTAAGTGTCAAGTGAAGTCTTGAACATAACGGATCCTATTAAACATATAATGATACATATATGGATATAATTAGTGTATATAACAACTAATTATGATAGGAAACACTTGAATTTAAGTGTTACAATCACATGTGATTGCTCTAAAGGTGTTTACGACCACACAAGGTGTTCACGACCATGGAGTTTACGGCCAATGATGTTCACGACCTAAGAAGATCTTGAGTTTACGGCCAAGGGAGATGCTCATGGCCGTAAACTCTTATGTTCTTGGGAAATGGTTGTTTTTAAGGGTGTATGTTATGAGTTTCTATAGAATAACTAGTATACAGATGGATACTTACGTTTTGAAGCTTGAATTGGGTATTCACGGCCTAAAGAACTAGTGTGTGTTCTTGGTGTTCTTGAAGATCTAGCCAAAAGAGATGATTTCATGGATGAAATCATAAGGTTTTACTAGATTAAGCATGGTATCAACAAATAAATGGAAGGAACACTTACTTATTTGAAGCTCAAGGTATAAATTTTGATGATAGTTGAGAGGAAAAGTCGAGTTTCTTGGGTTGAAAATTTGAGAAATGGAGAAAAAATGAAGAAAATCTATATATGTATGCGAGGGTTTACGGCCGAGGAGTTTGCGGTCCGAAGTCGGCAAGGCATTTACGGCCGAAGCCTCGTTTACTGCCTGCGAGGAGTTTACAGTCCGAAGAGTTTCGGCCGTAAGCACTTTGCGGCCCGAAGTGTTTGCGGTCCGAGACAATGAATAGTATGTGAAGTTTCTCGATTTTTAAACCCTTTCCTTCTAAATTCAACTGTAGATATTTTAAGGATTTTAGCAAATAAAGGTTATTATCATAACCTTAATAAAAATCCAAATAATAAAAAGGACTTTAGTCGACCTTTGTTTGACTTTGGTTGACTAGAGTTGACTTTACAAACAGAAAATAACAGATTGTTACATTATCCCCCCGTTAGAGAGAATTTCGTCCCGAAATTAGAGTTTGCAAATAAGCAATTACAAATAACTAAGCGAAAAGATGAGGATATTTCAGTTTCATTTGATCCTCGCACTCCCAAGTGAATTCAGGTCCCCGCTTGTCATTCCAGCGAACCTTCACTATAGGAATACGACTTTGCTTTGTTTGCTTGACCTCTCGGTCCATGATTTCTATTGGTTCTTCCACGAAGTTGAGGCTCTCGTCTATCACGATTTCATCAAGTGGGATAACAAGACTCTCGTCGGACAGACAATATTTCAAATTTGACACGTGGAAAACAGGATGTATGTTACTTAGTTCTTGAGGTAGTCGGAGTTTGTAAGCTACGGGACCAATTCTAGCAAGAATCTCGAACGGTCCTATATACCTTGGATTCAATTTGTCACGCTTTCCAAAGCGTATCATGCCTTTCCAGGGTGAGACCTTCAACATGACGCGGTCACCAACCTGGAACTCCAAAGGTTTTCTTCTTTTGTCAGCGTAGCTTTTCTGTCTATCTCTGGAAGCTTTAAGTCGCTCCCGGATTTGCACGATTTTCTCCGTGGTTTCGCGAATGATTTTCGGACCAGTGAGAGTACTGTCAGGAACTTGACTTCTAGCTAGCTGTGTATCACCCACTTCAGCCCAGCATAGAGGTGATCTGCACTTGCGGCCATAGAGAGCTTCGAAAGGAGCAGCCTTTATACTAGTGTGATAACTATTGTTGTAAGAGAATTCGATAAGGGGTAAATGAGTATCCCATGCCTTACCAAAGTTTATCATGCAAGATCGCAACATATCTTCTAAAGTTTGAATTGTCCTCTCACTTTGTTCGTCAGTTTGTGGATGGTAGGCTGTACTCATGTCCAGCCTAGTTCCCAAAGATTTTGGTAAAGACTGCCAGAAACGAGAAGCGAATCTACTATCTCGATCAGAAATAATAGATATTGGCACACCATGCAGTATAACGATTCCCTTGAGGTAAGTTCTTGTTAGCTACTCCATCTTGTCGGTCTCTTTGATTGGTAAGAAGTGTGCGGATTTGGTTAATCTATCGACGATTACCCAAATAGTATCATAACCACCCGATGTCTTGGGTAACTTGGTTATGAAATCCATTGTAATCCGCTCCCACTTCCATCCAGGGATTTTAGGTTGTTGCAATAAACCTGAAGGTTTCTGGTATTCTACCTTGACTTTGGCACAAGTAAGGCACTTGCCCACAAAGGTAGCAATTTCGGCCTTCATGTTTGGCCACCAGTATAGTTTCTTGAGGTCCAGGTACATCTTGTCTGAACCTGGATGAATGGAGTATCGGGTTTTGTGTGCTTCATTCATAACCATATCTCTGTAACCACCGAACTTTGGTGTCCAGATTCGGTTCATGAAACAATAGACTCCATCATCCCTGACTCTAAAGTTTTTATCCATTCCTCTCAAAGTTTCACCTGCCACGTTTTCAGGTTTTAAGGCTTCAATTTGAGCCTCTCTGATCTGTGTGGACAGATGTGAATGGATTGTCATGGTCAACGACTTTACTCGGCGTCCCGAGTATTCTTTTCTGCTAAGAGCGTCAGCTACTACGTTAGCTTTACCAGGGTGATAAAGAATCTCACAATCGTAGTCGTTCAGTAGCTCTACCCATCGTCGTTGTCTCATGTTCAGCTCTTTCTGATTGAAAATATACCGGAGACTTTTATGGTCCGTGAATACTGTGCATTTCGTGTCATATAAGTAATGTATCCAGATCTTCAGAGAAAATACTACTGCTCCTAGTTCAAGGTCATGTGTTGTATAGTTGACTTCATGTGTCTTTAGCTGTCTTGAGGCATAGGATATCACCTTTCCTCTTTGCATAAGAACACATCCAAGCCCTTGATTAGAAGTATCACAGTACACTACGAAATCCTCTGTCCCTTCAGGGAGAGACATGATTGGTGCACTACACAAGGCTCGTTTCAGCGTTTGGAACGCTATTTCTTGTTTTTCTCCCCAGCTAAAAGTTACACCTTTTTGCGTCAGGGTGGTAAGAGGTTTAGCTATTCGAGAGAAATTCTGGATGAACCAGTGATAATAGCCAGCAAGACCTAAGAATTGACGGATTTCTGTAGGTGTTTTGGGTGCTGACCAGTTTTCAATTGCCTTAATTTTGGAAGGGTCGACGTGTATTCCTTCAGAACTGACCACGTGACCTATGAATTCAACCTTCCTGATCCAAAATTCACACTTTGAAAACTTCGCATAGAGTTTCTCTGTTATAAGAATTTGCAATATTTGATGAAGATGTTGGCCATGTTCCGCTTCACTTCTTGAGTAGATAAGGATGTCGTCAATGAAGACTATGACGAATTTATCCAGGAATGGACGACACACTCTGTTCATTAGATCCATGAACACAGCAGGTGCATTCGTCAATCCGAATGGCATCACTACGAACACATAATGACCATAACGAGTTCTGAACGCGGTTTTGGTAATGTCATCCTCCAAAATCTATAATTGGTGATACCCGGATCTTAAGTCTATTTTGGAGAAGTAGCTCGCACCTTGAAGTTGGTCGAACAAATTGTCAATGCGAGGCAGAGGGTATCGATTCTTAATGGTAAGTTTATTTAGCTCGCGGTAGTCTATGCACATACAGAATGATCCATCCTTCTTCTTCACAAACAAGACCGGTGCTCCCCAGGGTGAGAAGCTTGGTCTTATGAAACCTTTGCTAAGGAGTTCGTTAAGCTGGCTGGGTAATTCTTGCATTTCAGAAGGTGCAAGACGATAGGGGGATTTGGCTACAGGGGTAGCCCCTGGAATTAAGTCGATTCGGAATTCGACTTTTCGTTCAGGAGGCACTCCTGGAAGATCATCGGGAAAAATGTCGGGAAAGTTGAAGACCTCAGGAATGCTCGCGATATCTTTCACTTCTTGCTTTTTGTCTACCACGTGAGCTAAGAAAGCACAATACTCTTTGCGAAGGTACTTCTGTGCCTTGATGTAAGAAATAATCTAGAGGTTCGTTCCTGGTTTGTCGCCGTAAATAACAAGAGTTTCGTTAGTTGGCAAGTTCAGACGAATGACTCTTTCATAACATAGGATGTCAGCATGGTTAGGACACAACCAATCCATACCTATTATGACGTCGAAACTTTTGATAGAGACCGGCATAAGGTCTATTGGGAATGAAAAGTTATTCAAGGTAAGAGTACATCCTATGTATATATCGTTGGAGGATTCGGATTTCCCGTTAGCCATTTCGACTATGAATGTTTCTTTTAATGGTTGAGAGTTTTGATTTAGCAAGTGTTTGAAATTATGGCTCACAAAGCTCTTCTCAGCACCACAATCAAATAGAATGCATGCATAAGTGTTGTTGAGAAGGAACGTACCCGTGACTACAGTTGGGTTTGCTACTGCTTCTTCGTGACCCAGGGCTAATATTCTCCCGAATCCAACATTTCCAGCTTTAGGACAATCTTTCTTGAAATGTCCTACTTCACCATAATTGTAGCACGCTTGACCTACTCCAGCAGCAGGTATTTGGTTAAGTGGTTGAGGTGGTGCTCTACAGAATCGAGCAGTATGCCCTTTTCTGTTGCAGTTACGACACTGCATTTCTCTTCAATTTCCATTATGGTGAAAATTGAACTTGTTGCACTTGGGGAGATTACCAGCATAAGGCTTAGCTGGTACTGGGTTAACAGGAACAACATCAGGTACAGTAGCAGCATTGACTGTAACTAGCTGTTGCTTCTTTGAGGAATCCTGTGAAAACTTGCCCTTCCTCTTATTCCTACCCTTCTTCTTGCTGTTGTTGTTGTCATTGTTGTTGTTGTTGTTTCCCTTCGGTTGTTCTGGTACATCAACCACTGAGTGTTGATGGGCTCCGTGGTCGATAAGAGATTGTGCCAGCTCTTTGGCACTGTCAAAAGTAACAGGCCTCGAAGCTAAAACACTTGACTGAATTTGGGGCGACAGTCCCCAAATTTATATCTCAATCTTCTTGCTCTCCAGAGCAACCATATCCGGGCACAGAATTGCCAGATCACAGAATCTACTAGTATAGGTTGATATGTCAGATCCAACCATCGTAAGACCCCAGAGCTCTAGTTCGAGTTTCTGAACTTCTCCTCGCGGACAGTATTCCCGCATTAGCATGGCCTTGAAGTTCTCCCAACTTATCGAATTAGCCACTACCAGAGTAAGTGACTTAACATAGCCATTCCACCATGTTAAAGCTCTTTCCGAAAAGGTACAAGCAGCGAATTTGACCTTGCTGCTTTCAGGACAGGATCAGATTTCGAAAATTGCTTCTGTCTTTTCTATCCATTGCCTTAATGCCATAACTCCTCCAGTTCCATTAAAGGTCCTGGGTTTGGCATTGGAAAAATCTTTATAAGTGCACTCTCGCGAGTGCCCATGACTCTCGCCATGGTTAGAAGGATTTGCACCAGCTCCTGACCCACTAGCACCAGGAGTATTAATATGAGACATGGCAGCAGCTACAGCCTCCGTGACCGCCGCTTTGAACATAACGGGGTCGAACTGAGGAGGCGGTGGCGGAGGTGGCACCGGCGCTTCATTAACAATGTTACGTCTTGGATTTCTACGAGGAGGCATCTTTTTCTATAACCGTCAAAAGATACAAACATGGTAAGATATCAAGAGTGAATATGAATTTTGATATCTCTGAACTAAAACATATAGTTCAACACGAATCTTGTAATGAATTGGAAATATAAGTCTACGACAAGTACAACTTGTAACAAAATGATATGAAATTGAATGGTATTTTTCAAAGACTATGAAATGCATGTCAATTGATTTGGCATATTGATCATATAAAGTCTGGAAAACTTGACCTTAAACAGGTCTACAACACACCAAATTCTGGGAAAAACATTGACATCATACAGACCTACCGAATTTGAAATTTTCGTAGTCTTACTGAAAAACATGAAAAATAATGCTAGAACCTATCCGTAGACTTAACTATAACCAAAAGAGTAAATAGGAAACGAGTAGAGCATATTCTACTGGCGACGGGTATCTCTTGAATGAAACCTCAACTCAGCCAGTTGACGCTCCATAGCAAGCATATGTCTTTCATATACTGTCAGACGTGCTCGTAGCTCTATAACTTCAGCTCGAGTTTCAGCTAACTCTTGCAGTAGATATTCATTGTCTCTCGTAGCTCTCTTGCGAGCATCTTCAAGACGACGAATGCGGACTGTATTAACTCCTGCATTGGCATCAACTTCCATGATTCGGTTGATGGCCGTCCTACCATGTATTTCATTTCGAGCAACTCTGCGGACTATAATCGGTAGGACTCTGTCTGCTGAGCCTCCTTCGCTCAGGTTGTAGATGTTTCTGTCTCTGTTTTATGGCATGGGTTGACCCTGTTCTTGACTCCATGTCTCTAAACTTTCCACCCACAGAGGCGTCGGGCCTTGAAAAGCCGGACGAGGGTTAGGATTTGGGTTTTGAGCCACCAGAGGTAGGTCATTGAGTTCTGACTCGGAGTCAGAATCCTCCGGAAAGTTTTCTGCGAAGTCATCATCCAAAGGTATTGGATGATTCTCTTCTGGCTCTTCATCGAGCCATCCTCCGTTATTTTGGTTGGGGAAGTATGGGTCTCCGGGTAAGTGAAATCCAACCATTGTTATCTAAACGAGAATAGGGATAAGAGATATAGAATATAGTTAGTAACGATTGATTAGGGATACAAGTTTCTACGAGAGAGACCTACAGTTAACAAATAATGTATTCTGTATGACCTGCTCTAGGTATTACTATAACTATAAAGTGTATACTAATTATATATAACTTGGTTATATTCGACCTTTGATTAAATGACCCGGCTCTAAATCCACAACCAAACAAGGAACAGGAAATGAAGCTAGATCACATATTCTAAGTCTATATAACTTTAATTATATATAACTGTGATATACCCTTAATATTTATAGTTCTACCCTTAATTGTTCTATTGTTTTCACATGTTTGTTATTAGTATATAGCGCCTAAAATACCCCTATAGTATTTTAATCTTTACGTTCTAGTGTTCTTTTGAATATGTATGGTAAGTTTTAGACAGGTCGTAACACCACTATCACTCCCAAACACATGTTGGTCATATATCAAATCAATATAGTTGATCAGGCTATATTAATCCCATATATGATTACATAACTGCCCAGGTTTGACTGTAGTGTCCAACATCCAAATACTTTTAAGTTCTTATGATTGTGATACTGTACTTGTAGGTATAAGTGTTAGTATACTTCTTGTAAAAATAATTAAATTTTTAAAAGTATACTTGTAGTCAGAGCTCTCAGCCCCAAATGTATTTATAGTTTATATATCTTTTATGGATTGATATACTGAGTTCACTATAAACAATGCTCTGATACCAATCTGTCACACCCCCAAACCAGACGGCGGAAACGTCCGGGGGTGGAGGACTTCATTTGTAGTATCACAACACATGCATTATAGTAACCAAAGTACAAACAACCATTGTATTTAAAAAGTATAAATATTTACATGTGTTTCAACATTGTATACTGAAACTAAATAGTTGTACAAAAGAAGAAGACAAGACATAAATAGCTCCATCTTCTCAAAAGCTCGGGGTGTACCTGTCTACTGGTTCCCTGAGAATACAAGTAATTTGAAAAGAGAGTATCAACATAAAGTTGAGTGAGTGCATAAGTATTTATGTTTTGAAAGAATGTCTTCTGTTTCTTGAATATGTAAACTGTTTCCAGAAAATCCTATATTTTCTGCTGTATGTGAAAAGTAGTTTTAATTGCATAAAACTGTTCTATTTGTAAACCAATGTTCTGTATTTGGAATCCTTTTGTAAACGAGTATCTGAGAGTATATCTGAATTCATCAACTGTTATTGTAAACTGTAATGTAATACTGTAAACTGTATCTTGTAAACTAGTACTTTGAAATAGTACATAAGTTTAATTAATTATACACTAACGTATTGTTAATATCTTTTAATGAGTTATTATAACCATACTGACTAGATGGCCTGACCCAACGCTATGAGTGTGCTGAACACATGTTGATAACAATTTGTCACTCACAGGCGTGTATACCTGACTGTAGCTAGCAGTCCGAGTGCGGGGTTGTCAATCCCAATATAGATCTATACACACATTGTTTCGATCCCCAACTGGAGATTCTGGTTATAATGTCAGGACTTTAATATATTTTTTAAATGAATTAAACAACCTGTACTACTTGACTCATAAAAGCATATAAACGTTACATGTATAATAGTTATGAAAAACCCAATCATTCTGAAATAAATGATTGATAGTATGTTCTTGAATTAGTACTCTTAACATGTATCTAAAAGAATGTATACGCTTGAATAGTTTTGAATTAAACCTTTGTTTTTGTATAACATTGTACTCTAGTATACTTGAATCGTGAATTTATGTTCTGTGAATCATAAATTATAATTATTATAATTTATATGTACTTTCTGATTTGATAACGAGTATTCATGAATGTAACCCTTTGCTCAACATGTTACAAAGGGTAATTGAAACTAAATGAACAAACTTTTATACTTGTATACATATACAAATATATGTATACTAGTATGATTTTTGGAGAAAAATATAAGTTTATAAAAACATTTAAAAGAAGTTTGATATTTTGAAATTCATTTTGGTGACTTGATGTCGTTTTGAAACAATCATTGAAAACCATTTGATTTGATGATAACTGAAATTCATTTTAATAAGATATTTGAAATCACTTGTTTATAACACAAAAACTTTGTGTTAGACTTGTATTCCCCCCCCCCCCCCCCTTAAAACAGTAAAAACTATGAAAATGTGGGGGGTATGAACCCACCTGATGTAACTTATTCAAATGTATAATCGGTGTAGGATGCTAAGTGTCAAGTGAAGTCTTGAACACAACAGATCATATTAAACATATAATGATACATATATGGATATAATTAGTGTATATAACAACTAATTATGATAGGAAACCACTTTAGGGACTAGGAAACACTTGAATTTAAGTCTTACAATCACATGTGATTGCTATAACGGTGTTTACGGCCACACAAGGTGTTCATGGCCATGGAGTTTACAGCCAATGATGTTCACGACCTAAGAAGATATTGAGTTTACGGCCAAGGGAGATGCTCATGGCCGTAAACTCTTATGTTCTTGGGAAATGGTTGTTTTTAAGGGTTTATGTTATGAGTTTCTATAGAATAACTAGTATACGGATGGATACTTACGTTTTGAAGCTTGAATTGGGTATTCACGGCCTAAAGAACTAGTGTGTGTTCTTGGTGTTCTTGAAGATCTATCCAAAAGAGTTGATTTCATGGATAAAATCATAAGGTTTTACTAGATTAAGCATGGTATCAACAAATGAATGGAAGGAACACTTACTTATTTGAAGCTCAAGGTATAAATTTTGATGATAGTTGAGAGGAAAAGTTGAGTTTCTTGGGTTGAAAATGTGAGAAATGGAGAAAAAATGAAGAAAATCTATATATGTATGCGAGGGTTTACGGCCGAGGAGTTTGCGGTCCGAAGTCGACAAGGCGTTTACGTCCGAAGCCTCGTTTACGGCTTGCGAGGAGTTTACGGTCCGAAGAGTTTACGACCATAAGCTCTTTCCGGCCCGAAGTGTTTGCGGTCTGAGACAATGAATAGTATGCAAAGTTTCTCGATTTTTAAACCCTTTCCTTCTAAATTCAACTATAGATATTTTAAGGATTTTAGCAAATAAAGGTTATTATCATAACCTTAATAAAAATCCATATAATAAAAATGACTTTAGTTGACTAGAGTTGACTAGAGTTGACTTTACAAACAGAAAATAACGGATTGTTACAATGGGGGACATAAGAAGAAAGTTGACAAGCAACCTCTCTTCTTAAATAATAATTTTGACCATCCTTCTTGAAAGAAGGAGAATTCTTTAAGTTTTATAAACTCAAAGTTTATAAAATATAAACTTTGTCTTTAGGGAAAATACAAAAGAGTCTAACTAGTCCAAAAGGTTGTGCATGACTAATTAATTCATACCATATGAAATAATAACTAGTTATGCTATCTTATAATTATTATTTTCACAAAACAATAATTATTCCCTAATTAAAATACAAGAATTGATATTATTTATTAATAATTACATTAATAATAAATATACAAAATGTGCCAACTTGATAAAGGTCTGACCCTATAGGATCATATTTTATTAGCAATATCACTCCGTAATGATTCTTGAGTATAGATTCAACAATCTCCCACTTGGACAAGATTCATTACAGACTGACATAGACAAAAGCTAACGTCTTGCAACATGCTGTTGCCCCTAACAACATATGAAGGGTGCCATCTCATCAACATCCAATTACAGGAGGTCTAAGCTACAATTGTTACTAAATGTGTGGTATCAATTATTCCTTTGTCTTAGATATCATGTCAAACATGAGATATGGATCGCCATCAATATCATTTAGTGTTCAACTTTTAGTAAGTCCTTAGATGTCTAACTCTCAATGAATAAGAGGGACAAACACCATCTTGACTACATACGCCCATCAATGTAGTTCATGTCATACCTAACGATGATCCTTATGACTGCCTTTTACGGAATAACGCTAAACCATGTCAAAGCACAAAAATCCCTACACTTCAAGTCCCAAATATGTATCTCAGGTCTAAGAATACAAAGATACAACCTTGATCAAAACATCACTCTTGACTACGATCCATAAAGTTATTTTGATGTGGGTCAATTCAAATACTTATTCTCCTAATCAAGTACCTATGACGTTGGTAGCAGCTCTTGCTATTCTCATCTCCATGAGAATCCACCAATCCACTCATATTAGTATTACCTGATAGATGCTCCCACAACTATGAATGACTATGGACATTTAGAATAACATAGTTATTCAAGGATTTAAACATGCTAATATAGAACACAACAATTATTTAATGAAAGGCTCATATCCAATATCTCAACTCATTACAATATATGTTGTTTTTATTGTTCAAATATCCAAATAATAAATTTCAATCAAATGCATCTATTTATACCAACAAGGCCCTATAGCACCAACGTGACTTTCATGCTTTAGCTAATGAAGGGTCTTTGATAAGTAGATTTGACAAAATTGATTTGTATAAACTTTGCGAATACAAACATTTTCAGTTTTTTATATATAACTCATATATAAAGAAAGCTAATGAGAATGTATTACACGCTTAAATATGACTTAGATATCAATACTTGCGTAATGGAATTACTCATAGTCATAATGAACTATACATTAAGCATCTTAGTATGTGGTTCCCCGAAAAACAATGTACTCTAACTCTAATGTGTAACTGTAATTAAAATCTACATTTAAACACTATCCATGTAACTTTCTCTTCGTTCATAACAAGGACACGCCCGATTGAGAAACATCTCAATTTATTTGTAAGTTTAGCATATGTGCAACAACTTAAACATAACTTCCTTTCAAACACTCGGCAAATTAGGAATATTCCTCTAGTTCTCGCAAGCACTTTAGAATGTTCCTTTAACTCACACAAGGACTTATTCTCGGATCATACTGGTATCAATCGACATGCTCCCAACATATGACCTATTTGGCCTTTATACATAATCATGGCATATATATATATATAAATATATATATATATATATATATATATATATATATATATATATATATATATATATATATATATATATATATATATATATGATTAATGCAATTGCAGCAGCATATGGAATATAATCATATTATCTAGTTCAAAACATTTACACTAGGACTTTGCAAAAAATCATGTCATGTGGTATTTGACAATATGGCACTCTCATAGTCCTTTATCTTAAGCTCTTTAAGATCCTTGACAATTAATGAAAATTTACTTAATCATTTAAGTTGCCATGATCTATCTATATAAATATTTATTCCAAGAATTAGTATGTCAACTACATATAAGACTAGGAATGTTACTTCACTCCCATTAGCTTTTAGAAACACAAGATTCATCTTGATTTATAACTAAATCACACTATGTAATTATCTTATAAGAAAGAAGATTTTTACTTTGAGATGTTAGCTAAAATATGAGAAGATTTTCATTCATGTATTTTTTCTCCTTTGAAATTCACTTACTCTTTATATTCATAATATATTGAGGAAGATCAATCAAGCCCATACTTAATAATTATACATGAATGCATCTCTATGTATTTCATTAGTTTCTGATCAACTATTGATCAGATTCAACAACAGCTGAAAACTTGCTAATTCCAAACTATGATGCATTTATCTTATGGATCTTTAGAACTTATTGTTCCAAATTGTTATCACTTAGAAAAAGAACTTTCTAAGAACTTGTCTTAAGGAATGAAAATTAGTGGGATTAGTAAAAACTTCATCCTAAACAATCATTTAAGATACTCTACATAAATGCAGTTAGTAGATACTAGAGTGGTTAAGCTTATTGTCTAACATAAGCTCTATAACCCCATACCTTTTAGATAAGGACAAACAATTACATCCTTAGTTTAATGAAAGTATTTAATCCACTTGTTTGGTTTATATATATATATATATATATATATATATATATATATATATATATATATATATATATATATAATATTTGTTGCAGTGAGCATAATTCCAAAAATTTTATAAAGTAAATAGTTTCTTTAAAACATCTTACAATAGACTGAAAGGTCTATTTTTATACTCTTCAAAAACTTGTATTATCAAAATTCAGCTAGTGGCCAGGTGACCCTATCCCACTAGAGAATTCTAGGTCTACCTCGAATATCAACAGATAAATCCAAGTGACCAGGTGATCGTGTGCCACAAGAACCATACTAATGGCGAGTGAGTGTTTTTGACAGAATGAGTTGCGAATCAATTCCACAACTCCTAAGATGTTCCAAGAAGACTTAGTTTACAAAGCTCATTTTTTATCACAACAAAAGGTTAATGATGGTCTCATTTAGTTGTATTTGAATCTTCACTATGAAACAAGTTTTAGAAAATCAAAGCTTTCAATAATAACGAATAAAAGCCGTCAATGAAATTGATTAAGTATCTATTACTAAATCTATTCATGGATTGAAAAGATTACATACATCACTTATGTATAATTCTTTGCCAAGCCTTGTGTTCTTTAACTACTACTCCCTCCGTCCCAAATTGATAGTGCATTTTTGACTTTTGACGTCTTTTTTCTTCAACTTTGACCTTAAATATTTTTATTTGTGTCATATATTACTTGATAAAAATTATAACAATGAAAAAACATTTAAAATACAATCTATTCATATATTTTTCATCAAGTATTATCTATAAAAATAAAAATATTTAAGGTCCAAGTTGAAGAAAAAAGACTTAAAAAGTCAAAAGTGGACTATCAATTTGGGACGGAGGTAGTAATAGATAAATACACTTGCGAATCATCTTCCCATATAAATAGGATTCACATATATCAAATAAAGCAAACTCATTTGCTTTCAAAAATTCCATCCTTTTGAAGTTGGTATATGTGTTTCATATTTATATAGTCATGATGATTATGACATCGATAAGTTCCAACTTAAATATCATTTGATTATGTATGTGTTATGATCAAAACTATCAATTTAATGAAAGGTTATAGATTTACTTCATAAATGACATTAGGAGAGAATATTATTTAACATATAATACATTGTTTCAAAACATGAATGTGAACATCCATAAAACGATAAGTAAATCTGGATTTATTCATCAATTTACAACTGTTACATGTCCCTATACGATAGGTACAAAACATCTATTGTTAAAATACTATAACATCATTTGTTATATCTTCAACACGAAATGCCATTTGGTTGTAATCAGTTGACTATTTCTTCCAATCATCAACACATAAAATCAATTATTTGTGTCACTTGAAGTATAACATACTCAAGTGAATGATGGAAAAATAAATAATTCTATAATATAGATATTTGAAGTCTTGTCCAAGTCAGACTTCTTCAGCTCGATGAGCTGAGAGGAGCAATTCCTACTTTAGATTCTAGTTTCTTCCACAATAGAAACAACACTAATTATTTGGTCCTTTCTTGATTTCTGGGTTTATGTTGTATTTCCCTTAACCTAATTATAAGTCTATTTGAGTACACAAGCTTTTTGACTTTCTTTTATTCAATGCTTGAACAAACTTGAAGCACTTTCTAGTGTTCTGATTGAATATCTACTTTACTTGATGATACATCTGATATGTTTCATAGTTATCCAAGACTTTCTGCAAGTCAAGGTTAATTACTCCAGTATGATGTGAGACACATCAACATCGTCACAATAATACTTCTATCAAAGTATCATGATCAGACAGACTGGCTTGCAGAGGTTATTCAGGTATGAGATCTTTCATTATATATAATCTCTATTTATCCGTAAGGTGGAACCTCAAGATATTATACCAATTATAGAAATTATAACCATTAAATGTTACTATCTATTGAAACTCAACAAGAGAGAGTTTTGCGGGGCGTAAGAGTATTAATAGTTATTAATAGAATTTAACAAAATTTCATTTAATATTTTCAATATTTGGTCTTTAAAAATTAATACCTTTTATTGTTTCTTAAAACATTAATTTATTAAAGTCTAGGATCCAAGTAACGAAACAAGTAAATGGTAGGTGACCTTTATCCCATTTACTTAATCAAACGCGGTATGTAGCGATTACCAATTGCATACAATATGTAACTCCTAGATTAACTTAATCAAACTCGGTAGGTAGCGATTACCAATTGCATACAATATGTAACTCCTAGATTATGAGATCCTAAATAACTAATGCTTAACTTAGCATGTTTACCCCATCTATGCCTCATACCTCTCATGCTTAGGTGACCTTTATCACACACGATTTCGATCAAGTCATCCTACTTGAAACAACTCGTAGTATTGTAACTTTCCAGTGAAAATGTGACCCTTTAGAAACCAGAAACTACAAAATTACCCTGAACATCATTAGACAATCCTAATGACCAGGTGACCCTGTGACACAAATACCATACAAATGATAACGAGTGTTCTTCAATAGGACAACAATAACTTGCATTTTTAGAAAAGGTTTTATATATGTTTTACAATTATAGTTTATAAAAACATGGTCTCATGAATATTGCATGCATCCAACAATTCATGTACCCTTTTGTAAAATTCATATCACTTGTTATGAGGTTCTTTAGGTGCCAAATAAAACTTCATTTTATTTCCCATTAGCCGCGATCAATTATAAACTAAAATCCGGTATTTTAAAGTTTAGTCGTAGATCGGTTTTAAGAACCGATAACAGTCTTAATAAAATTTCATTTTATACATAAGACTTGGAGTTTTGGATGAGTTATAAAATCACTATTTTAAATCTCTCTTTAAAAATAAAAAACTTATGACTTCATGAATTTATAGAATAAACTCATTTTATTTTATAAACTCAATTTTATGCATATTATGATAAAAGTCATATTTTGATAAACCAAAACTTGGGTGATGATAATTATGTTTTAAATCTCATTTGACATGTATAAAACATAATAGCAACATGTTGTGTTATGTTTAAAACACCAATATCATATATTGAGTTTCGACGCAAAAAATAATAACTAGTTTTATTATTTGCCGTTATAACGCTATAAACCGATTTTAGTCTTTTCAATAAAAACTCTTTATTTATTATAACGACATGGAGTTTATATAATGTTTAAACATCTTTTAAACCATTTCAAATATTTTAAAGTTGAGTATTTATAAGTTTTACGATACAACTATTTTCAACAAAAAATTGATTTTTAACATCTTATGTTATCTTGTATAAATATCCATTTATAAGCACCTTATGTTATCCATTTATAAACATCTTATGTTATCTTTTAAACATCTTATGTTACCTTTATCCATTTATAAACATCTTATGTTATCTTTTAAATATTTTTACTCAAATTCCAAATGATATTATCTTATGTTAAAATGTTGTTTGACATGTAAAACTCATTTTTATATACAAAACATAACGTACAATAACATAAAATAAACATCACCTGCATGCATTATAATGTATATAAACCAAGCCATGTATAGTAATAATTTTTGTGAGCCATCACAAGAATTATTAAGTCTTTCCTAAAGGACTTAAGTGATACTTTAAAAGGTCTTCAAGCTCCCACTTGCCAAGTCAACTCTTGCGTGCAAAAGGACTTCAAATCTTCATTTTTTTGTGAAAGTTGCAACACTTAAACCATTAAGACTATATTTAAGCCCAAAACCTATAGTAGAAGCTTATGGTTGGGATTATGGTCTCAAATGGTTAATTCATCTTCAAGGAGGTCATTTCGTCATCTTGTTACATTTAAAAGGAAATACAACTGGTCTAACTAATTTATTTCAACAAATCAACAAATAAAAAATTACATATTTATTTATTACATTTTATGAATAAATAAATATCAACCAAACATAACAAAAAGGTCCAAATGACTTGTTTATACACAACAACATATCAAATATAATAACAAACAACTCTTTGTTTTTTCGAAGGCAACTTTTATATAACCAAAATGCATGAAAAATGGTTATATATAAAAATAAACAATTTTAACCAAGAAGTTGCCAAAGAAGACAAATAATGATTTTTCTTAACCAAAAGAAATCCATGCTTGTTTTCCAAAAACCAAAGATTATCAAACATAAAAAATCATTCTAACATATAAAAGATGGCTTTGATACTACTGATGGGTTTTGATACAAAATATAAGTTAGTTTTTCATAAAAACCGGTTAACGGAAGCGTTAAAAATAACAAGTTTATTTTTAGTTTATAACAAAACCAAACGATCAAGGATCCATTTATAGAGGTTAGAATGAAATAAAAACAACCAAAGAGTTTTTAGTAGGGCAACCTTTGAAGCCTTTGAACCCACTTGGTTTTGGGGTGTTGATGAAGATAACAAAAAAGTCAAAGAACATGATTTTCTCTATGTGTCTCTACCATCAAGAATAACACACTTGGAATGCTAGTTCCTTCTTTTAATACTTTGTTCTTTAAGCCTTTAAGTGCTTAACAAATAAGCACTAAAGGAAGACACAAAGTAAGGCTCTAAACACAACTAACTAGCTTCAAAAGGGAGAGTGTTTGGAAGCCATAAAACCCACATTTTTTAGAGGTAAGAAGAGAGGAAAAGAGCTTCATAACTAGCTAAAAACTCATGAAAAGGCCCTCCTTATATACTCACATGCAAGAAATACCTTTCTATTATAATACTATAAAGTATTGCTAGCCTTTTAGAAGCATGTAGGACATAAGAAGAAAGTTGACAAGCAACCTCTCTTCTTAAAATAATAATTTTGGCCATGCATCTTGAAAGAAGGAGAATTCATTAATTTTTATAAACTCAAAGTTTATAAAATATAAGCTTTGTCTTTAGGTAATAGACAAAAGAATCCAACTAGTCCAAAAGGTTGTGCATGACTTATTAATTCATACCATATGAAATAATAACTAGTTATACTCTATTATATTTATTATTTTCACAAACCAATAATTATTCCCGAATTAAAATACAAGAATTGATATTATTTATTAATAATCACATTAATAATAGATATACAAAATATGCCAACTTGATAAAGGTGATTCTTGGACATATAGATTCAACATATATTTCTTAGTTAATTTATTAAAATTTGATTATTTAGTTGATCGTTTTTCATAACAATAATATTCATATTATGAAACGATTAATTTCTATTTGTGAGACTAGATCTCTTAATAGAATTATAAAGTAAATATCAATATTTAATAAATAAAAATAAGTTCTATATTCAAGCACTTTTGACTTAAATTTGTTTTAAATCAAACTTATCTTTGACATTGTTATCTTTATTATGTAAATGAAAAACATATACTTTAACTTCAAGAAGGGGATCTTTGAAGGAAAATAATGTAGTTTATTTGACATATTTGAATCTTATTTATATATGTAATATTCCTAATGATATTTTCACTAAAGTGTAGAGAAAACCATTTTTAAGGAACTATACATTATGGTGTATGACTTTCTTCCTAATGAATGTCTAAGATTAAGCACAAGATATCAAATCAACTTTATTAACAATTATAGTAGTTATATTATATTTTACATGTTAAAAAATAATTGTGAAACCTTTGTTGAAGTTTTCAAATATAAAGATGAAATACAAGCCAATAATACTATCTAAAGCCTTAGTGATGATAAAGGATAAATTAAACTTTACTTGATATAATTTACTTTCTAATCAGTAGAAATATCCTCCTTTAATCTTTTTGGGATTATATTACAATCACTATTAATTGTATCTTGAATACAAACACCAACAAATTACATGTCTGTAGAATATTCTAAAAGGGTATTTAGATTATTATATACAAACACACCAAGAATAAGCTCCCTTACTCCCTCTGAAAGCTAAGTTAGCAGAAAACAAGCTTCTAATGACAAAACAAGTGGGAGGCACATGGAACATGAAGAAGCTCCAGAACCATAGCATGATGTAGCAATTGTTGGAACTAGTTTTAACAATGAATTGTTGAGATTGAATAATAGTTATTCACAAACACAAATTGTTTGTATTATTGGTAGAAATCATCTATGACTTGAGAAATGTGGAATCTCTCATTGATGAGCCCTCTTGATGGTTTCTGATAAATCCATCAAACTACCAAAATGCTATATCAGATCTAATATGGTTAATGATTTTGACTCATGAACATTGAGATGTAATCCATGTATAATAATCATGTATGGGCTGGATTAATCATCCTCTCTATAACAAGTATAGAAGGAGGAAGTAATTCTTTTAGAAAGAATACACATATAGATATCATACACATTTAGCAAGGCTTGTTATAAAAGGACTCTCTCATACTCGTATCATTGACTATGGTCCTTATCATACTCATGACATTTATTATGATCAAAACTTTTCACAAGTAGCTATGATTAGATCAACACGGATATTATTTATCATAACTACATATTCTTAATATGAGATATTACAAATAGATTTCAAGAAAGATCGCTTTTCTTAATAAACATCTACTTGAAGATATCTATATAGATTAGCTGGAGTTTTTCTTAATCCATGTTATGCTAACAAAATATGTAAAGCTTAAGATCCACTTGTGGATATAAAGCAAACATCTCAAGGTTAGAATCCTTATTTTAATATATCAGTACAAGGTGTACTTTTATATTAAAATGAAGATGAAATTTGTGTTTACTAAGAACTAGTGGGAGCATACTGATATTCTTAATCATTTGAAATAACATTTCAACTATGCAAGATCGTTTCACCTTGACTCGGAAGGTGTTTCTAAAATGAAAGACTTATGAATGACAAGATACATTCTTGGAATGTAAAATCTATAGAGATAGATAAACATGAATGTTAAAAGTTCTACATTCTTTTGTATGCATTTTTAATATCTTGAAAAAGGTCAAGATACAAGATTCTTTTGGAGGATTCTTGGCATTGTCACATGACGCCATTTTTGAGTCTGTCTCAAAAGGACCTAACACATAGGTTTGAGCAAGATTAAATGATTTGTATTCAATTTTATTGGCAAATGAGTTCATCATTTATGCCATATTATGCACAAAAACATGGTATATTATCATGTTATGAACATATCATAAGATACTAACTAGATACACGGTTAAGTCAATGGATGACTATAAGAACAATCTAGGAGTACTTAAGAAGAACTAAGAGAATGTACATGAGATAATCATTTTAGAAGAAGATCGTTATGTAAAGAGCTACATAAGATGCTAAATTCAAATTATATATATATATATATATATGTATATATATATATATATATATATATATATATATATATATATATATATATATATATATATATATATATATATATATATATATGAATTCTAATTGGATTATTTCGTCATTATGGAATGAAGATTAAGTTTTGTAGGAATAAGGTCCAAGAAAAATATAATTGCACAATCTACTAAATAAGAATACATTGCTACTTCAGAAGTTGAAATCCTATATGCTTGGATGAATGAGTTCATTGAAAAACTATGTTGATTTTTGCCATTCAAGGATCACATAGAAATCTTTATGACTTCGAGAGTATACTTAATCAAGATAAAAGACTCTATGTCATGAAAGAACACCAGTCATATTCTCCAAGATATTTAACTATACTAAGAGTAAAGTTAAATATGGAGATGATAGTATTCACAAAATTCAAACAAATTAAATTTAGTCAAACCCATTAATAAATCCCTTTCTTTTAAGCTAAGTATGAGTCAAACTAACGCCGGGATTGGTCAAGTCAGAACCGAGTCGGACCCAGTCTGAGGCCAAGGTCGGGCCTTTGCCAGCGCGAAGATCACTGGTGTGGTGGTTGAGGTGCAGAACCGCGCCTTAACCTCTTCTCCAAGGAATTAGACCCTGGAAAACGTGGGACCATTCAGAGAGTTCCACTTGCCCATCTGACGATAGCCACGATCCTCATAATAATTAAAAGATCCCCCTCTAGCCAATAAGGGGACGAGGCAAAAAGACGTGACGGAGGATCCTCTAATATGGGTCTGCCACATAGCACCTCACGAGAGAATGCTCAACCGAATCAGTTGAGGGGACACGCCTCTCAAACAGGTATAAAAGGATCCTTCTTCCTCACGAAGAAAGGGACAAAACTCTTTTTCCTGTGATTTACTATTATCTCTCTCAGACCTCATACTAACTTAATCGTCGGAGTTTTGTCCCGGGAATTCCTCCCGGACGTCGACTAACGATCATCCTTCTCTTTTGTACTGTGATATAAGGAGAATAAACCTACACGGATCTCATCTACAATCCCAACTCAACCATCTCCAATATATCACAACATTTGGCGCCAACCGGGCGTATCTCTAGAACGATACATCCACGAAGCAAACCCAGAAAGCAACGATGGCAGGTGACATCCCAGTGACATCAAGGATAGCAGAGAGAAGTCCGCTGCGTCCAATGCAGTCACTAGATGGCGGGAAAAATTCCGTTTAGGAAGAACACGATTCAAACCGCACACCAGTCTCAGAGACTCCATCCAGTTCTGCAGCTGAAACAGCAGCAACTTACATAGCCAGTCTATGGCGCCCAACAGCCAGCACAACTCCAGAAGTAGCAATCGTAACCACAACTCCACAGATTATCACAACGCAACAAACAGAGATCCCTATCCTTCCCGCACAATTCAGGCACCGGAACCTGGATCCCTCACACTATTCAGTCGTAGCCACAATATCCCCCGACCGTCCACCTACACGCCACCATGACAGGATTGCCCCATGTGCCGCTATTCGTACAACAACCGCCGATCTTCAACCAGCTTGTACAACAGACCCCAAGTTCAATCCCTGCACTGTCTCAGCCACAAGTGACCAGCGTGAAGACCTCGACCAGTTAGGGATCCAGTTCTTATGGATCCGGTGTTCAGTTCTCAGTAGCACCTGAATTCAACCCCCTCATGGCAGCTGCTCAACCATTCAACCCGTACACTCAGCAATACGCAGGAGCAAGCCCATATATGGCTCCCTCGGCAGGGCAATACGTAATCCAACACTTTGGATTGTTGCCAAACCTAGAGCAATATCAACCGTACATCTCGCCGGCCGCCATGCACGACGAGATGTACGCGAGCCCCTACCAGATGCAACAACACATGGATTATGGTGGTATGTCGTACTCATACATGGACAACCCAATGCGCAGTGCAAGCTCCAATTTCATCCATGAACTGCTGCAGTACAAGATCCCGCACACTGCGATGATACCAAACATGCCAAAATACGACGACACTACAGACCCAGATGAACACATCGACAACTACGAGTGGACGATGACATCTTTCAAGATGGATCATCGCTTCACCTGCACGTATTTCCCCTGCACCTTAACATGAAACGTAGACAAGTGGTTCAAGTCTCTAAGGTCGGGTAGTATCTCGAGTTTGGAGCAGCTGAAATACCTTTTCCTCAACAACTTCATGCAGTTGAGGAAAGGAAAAGGGGGCGCCAACTCTGTGATGGCGTGCAAGCAAAAAGAAGGAGAATCGATCTGTGACTATTAAGAGCCGATTCACGCTAGCTACCTTGAATGTACCAGGACATGAAGAGTTCCTGGTGACAGGCGCCTTTGCCCAAGGTCTGCTTCCTGGAACCCTATCGAGGAAGATGCAAGGAACAATTCCTAGATCCAGGGACAAACTCAAGTTCCGTGTAGAAAAATACCTAAGAAAAATCCAGGGGGAAGAGCGAAAGGTGGCCAATCTAAAATCTGTGGCCAATGCGTACATCAAACAGGAGGAAACGGTGTCCCGACCAAGCTTAGCCTAGCAAGAGAGGCAAGATGGAAACCAACAGAGGCACAATCGCCACTCCAGGCACATGTCACGGAGGTATAAACCATTCAAAAGGGATGATAGCAGGAGTGGTCATAACGATGTCCAAACAATCAATAAGACTCCAGCAAAGGAGTAAAAAGACAAGACCAAGTTCTGTGAGTATCATAAAAGCAAAACTCATGATACCAATGAGTGCACGGTATTGAAGCAGGAGATGAATGAGAAACAACTAGTGGGAAACATGGTAGACATAGCAAAAGACCTTAGGGAAAAATTTGACGAGGATAAGCATCAACTCAAAAATCAAAAGGATGGGGGAAATGATCACGAAAGAAGGACAAAGATACTTACCATCACAGGGCCCCGTCCATGTAGCAATCGCCAGAGCCAGCACGTAGGCGCAAAGGTATACCATCAAAACATCCTCAACATAGCATTTTCAATGAACGACCCCAGGCCAGAGCACTGGGATCCAAATGACCCTTTGCACATCACCGGTTTCATTAGCCAAAACCTGTTGAACTAGTGTACATCGATACCGGAAGCAGGATCAACGTGATTTATGAACACTGCCTTTGGCAGTTACCAATTGAATGGAAAAAGCACCTCCAGCTACCACGACAAGGCCCGATAGTCGGGTTCACCGGTCATGGCATCTGGCCAACAGGAATAGTCACACTCCCATTTACATTGATCAGCCATGATGGAACCAAACAGACAACCAGGGCGCTCGAATTATCGGTAGTTGACCGCTCGACTGACCACAATATTCTACTAGGCCGACCAGCGCTATTCCAGCAACAAGCAATTCCGTCTACTCTTCACGGTGTTCTCAAATTCAGCACGAGTGACAAATCAGAAACGATAGTGGTGTGAGTCCCCAATCTGCTTTAGTATCAATCAGATCCGTTTGATGGTGCGGAATCCCAATCAAACGGATGATGCCAAATGAAATGAAGAAGAAGTAGAAGAAGAAGATGATGAATCTTGTATGAATTGATTAGAACGAAGATCTAGATACAAGATTCACACACACTAACACACACTAAAGCTCCTTTCTTCTCTCTAACTTTCTCTCTCTACAATATGCTCTCCTTTCTATGTCTTTTCTACTCTTCTACAATATGCTCTACCACTCTTTAGCCTTACCCTCCTCTTGTTTATCAAACACTCCTCACCCCTTACACCTATATATATATAGGAAACATGGGCCGTGAATGGGTTTACGGCCGTAAACCTGTTCACGGCCGTAAACACAACCGTAAACACGTATACGGCCGTAAACACCAAGCTGTTTACGGTCCTAGACCTAAAAATACATTTTCTAGAAAAGCAAAGTATAAACCATAAATTTAGACCCAACAATCTCCCCCTTGGTTTATATCTTTCTTTTCTAATTGACCCAACAAACTCCCCTAAAAAGAAGCTAGCTTTTCTTGTCAATCTTCATAGGGAGCTTGGCTTCAGCATTAATCTTCAATTTTGTTCACAGCATCACGATGAACATATGAATCTTCTATGAATGACTTCATCTTGAGCAGTTGGGTTTTTCTTCAGAATTTGACATTGAACGCACATTGGGTGAGGAGGCTTGATGTACTGATTCTTGAAAGATAACGCTTTCAGCTTGAGAATCTTCAGAGAGAATAGAGAACGAAACTCCTGGATACTTCAACAGGTACAAAGATAGCAACAAATTGATTGAGGAGGCTTTAATGCAATCTGTCACATAATCTTCAAGTCAGCTTCACCTTGCTTCTGGGGTTGAAAGATTGAATGTTGGAAGAATAATCTTCATTTCTTGCTCCTTCGAATGAGAATTCTTCGATGATCACGGATGAAGCCTTGGCTTGGTAATTTTCGATTCAGTCTCCATGAGTCTCATCTATATCTGAATTCACTTTTCAAGACAAAACAAAACTAAAAGAAAACTTAGCACACAATATTTTTGGATTTTTTATATTTTCTGAAAATTAAAACAGAAACAAAAATATTTTTGGATTTTTTTGATTTTTCTGAACAAAAAAATAAAAACAGAAATAACACTATTTTTGGATTTTTAATTTTCTGATTCTTGTTTGGATTTTTAATTTTCTGATTTTTGTTTGATTTTTGAAATTTTTTTTTTAATTCTCCCCCTAAATTTGTGCATAGAGGAAAACTATGAACAAATTTAACAAAAACAAAAAAAATTTGGGATCAAAGTTGTCAGTTAATCCAATATCGTTTATCAGCACACGCCTGCATGTCTAGATTTGGTCAATCACCGGTATTGTGGTCCACTTAAACACAAAGGATGTTGACAATTTGGACAGATTATAAGTGACAAGTCATTGTGATATATATTCCTAAATGGACATTTAGCTGACGACGACCAAGGATATTGTTGTCCACTTAAATTAAGCAGCAATATCTACATACAACCTATTAAATGGTTTAATTTTAGATGTACTAGAACGTGTTTCCCACTTCCCGATATACCCCGGTAATCAAGAACTTCCAAAGAACTCCTTACTTTAGGTGAGTATTCAATCATTAAGAAAGAAGTCAGATATAGAAGTGCATATGTTGTATCCCAGGTCGGATGTCTTCCAATCACACAGAGGGAACAACATATAGCTAACAGAGATAGAGGGATTGAGAGGTAGAATGTTGCATATGCTGTGTCCTAGGTCGGATCTTCCGATCACGCAGAGGGGACAACATATGGCTAACAGATAGAAAGAATTTCATAGATAAGGAGGTGCATAGAATTAGAGTTGCATATGTTGCAATCCAGGTCGGATCTGTTCCAATCACGCAAAGGAAGCAACATATGACTGACAGATAGAAAGCAAGAAAAGAATTTCATACATACCTACTTTATCAGAACCCCCCAGTTTCCCTATCAATACCGGAATTAAGGACATGAGTCCATACATCAAGGAAATGTTCAACCACAGTTCTAGATAATTAACTTTTAGTGTATCTCGCAGGCTCCCATGTTTATCTCACTGCTCAATCTACCCGAGCGTCGTATGGTCAGTCCAAATGAAACTATCTAAGTCTATATTGTCTAGTCCTTTCATGGTCAATCAATGTCTAGTCCTTTTGAATCCTTTGTGCCTACCAGCACATTGAATACAGAGTCTAGACAATTCGACTTAAATGCATTACACGCATCATAAATTGCCCTTTAGCACTATACTTCATATCACTTCCCAAACAATACCTACTAAAGAAAAACTATAAGAAAGAAAATAATTGCTTCAAAACGAATCAGTGTAAGATAAATTCAGGAGTATCGAGAATAAAAATCAAACCGTAAGTCACCGATTGAATTTGCATCCAGAAGGTCTTAGAATAGCATGCATAATCTCAGAACAGATCCGAAAATTCTTCATGTCATTAAGCACAAACCCCATGAGCGATCCCTTCCTTTCTTCCCTTCCCGCAAAGGACACATACTCTCAAACAATGTTATGAGTGTTGTACAGTTGAGAGATGCCTCCTATCACGTGCCTGGAACAACCACTATCAACAAACCGAAGTCTGATGATATGCCTCCATAGCTGCTCCGACACAGAGCGGGATTAGTTGGCCTTTGGAACCCATTCCATTTTGAAACTGGGTTGACCTTTTTCATCCTTGCACGGTACTCTCTCCCATGACATATCCGGTTTATCACAAACAGAAGATGAAGAAATATAAGAGTCATTGGGTGATTTGGGAGATTGAACCTTTGGTACCCATCTATAGTTGGGTTTAACCCATTTCTTTTTTGATCCGATGGGTGCCTCGGTACTTGCTTTTGGACTGGAAGACGATCGTTGAGATGAATTCGGTCTGACTGATCTTGATTTCGCTGGAGCATCTCTTGGATTGGGCTTCCTGGCCGGCATACCCTTCTTGACTTTGGGATTTTGATTCTTGGCCTTCTGCGCATTCCAATTACCATTGTGTGATTGTGACCTTGAAGGGATGCTTTTGGGGTATCTTTATCTTGGCGCATTCTGCCAGCCTTGTGCGTAGTACGGAACGTATGCACGATTTGGACAATTTTGGGCAATGTGTCCAGCTGTTCCACAGTGAAAACATGTCTTTTGCTTCACTGGGAAGTTGTTTCTTCCTGTCTCTGGTGGCGTATCTTTGCCTTGTCGCTGGTTGTTCCCACATGCACACTTACAACAGGCATTCTGTTTCACTGGAATTGGTGGCCTGTATTTCTCAACCGCAGGTTTATTAGGAGTAACTGAGTTAGAAGCATCAGATTCAGAGTTCAAGGAGTCATTGGATTGTTCAAAAGTGTTCTCCTTGTTCTCTTCTTCCACTACTTTACCTGCACAATTCTCTCCAGACTCCTGCTTTCCCTCGCTTAAAGATGTATCTGCATGGGAAGTAGAAATGTTAGTATCCAAAACCCTAGCACTAGGTACTGTTGCCTGTTTAGCAGCTGGTTTACCATAAACCATATAAGGTTCTCTGTCGATCTCTTCTTTTGTTAAAGGAGTAACATAATACGAATGATTAAATGGAGGAGGGACACTCTCATATCCTAGACTCTTGGTTTGATTATCTTTAAAACTCAATTGTTTTTCAACTAAGGACTCGACTGTCTTACTTGACGCATCATAAATTGCCCTTAGCACTATACTTCATATCACTTCCCAAACAATACCAACTAAAGAAAAACTATAAGAAAGAAAATAATTGTCTTCAAAATGAATGAGTGTAAGATAAACTCAGGAGTATCGAGAAGAAAAATAAAACTGTAAGTCACCAATTGAATTTGCATCCAGAAGGTCTGAGAATAGCACGCATAATCTCATAACAGATCCGAAATTCTTCATGTCATTAAGCACAAACCCCATGACTGATCCCTTCCTTTCTTCCCTTCCCGCAAAGGACACATACTCTCAAACAATGTTCTGAGTGTTGTGCGGTTGAGAGATGCCTCCTATCATGTGCCTGGAACAACCACTATCAACAAACCGAAGTCTGATGATATGCCTCCATAGCTGCTCTGACACAGAGCGAGATTAGTTGGCCTTTGGAACCTAGTCCATTTTCAAATTGGGTTGACTTTTTTCATCCTTACACGGTACTCTCTCCCATGACATATCCTGTTTATCACAAACAGAAGATGAAGAAATATTAGAGTCATTGGGTGATTTAGGAGATTGAACCTTTGGTACCCATCTGTAGTTGGGTTTAACCCATTTTTTTTTGTTCCGATGGATGCCTCGGTACTTGCTTTTGAACTGGAAGCCGATCGTTGAGATGACTTCGGTGTGACTGATCTTGATTTCGCTGGAGCATCTCTTGGATTGGGCTTCCTGGCCGGCATACCCTTCTTGACTTTGGGATTCTGATTATTGGCCTTCTACGTGTTCCAATTACCATTGCGTGATTGTGACCTTGAAGGGATGCTTTTGGGGTATCTCCCTCTTGGCACATTCTGCCAGCCTTGTGCGTAGTAGGGAACGTATGCGCGATTTGGACAATTTCGGGCAATGTGTCCAGGTGTTCCACAGTGAAAACATGTCTTTTTCTTCACTGGGAAGTTGTTTCTTCCTGCCCTTGGTGGCGTGTCTTTGCCTTGTCGCTGGTTGTTCCCACATGCACACTTACAACAGGCACTCTGTTTCACTGGAATTGGTGGCCTGTATTTCTCAACCGCAGGTTTGTTAGGAGTAACTGAGTTAGAAGCAACAGATTCAGAGTTCAAGGAGTCATTGGATTGTTCAAAAGTGTTCTCCTTGTTCTCTTCTTCCACTACTTTACCTGCACAATTCTCTCCAGACTCCTGCTTTCCCTGGCTTAAAGATGTATCTGCATGGGAAGTAGAAATGTTAGTATCCAAAACCCTAGCACTAGGTCCTGTTGCCTGTTTAGCAGCTGGTTTACCATAAACCATATAAGGTTCCCTGTCGATCTCTTCTTTTGTTAAAGGAGTAACATAATACGAATGATTAAATGGAGGAGGGACACTCTCATATCCTAGACCCTTGGTTTGATTATCTTTAAAACTCAATTGTTTTTCAACTAAGGACTCGACTGTCTTACTTGACGCATCATAAATTACCCTTTAGCACTATACTTCATATCACTTCCCAAACAATACCAACTAAAGAAAAACTATAAGAAAGAAAATAATTGTCTTCAAAATGAATGAGTGTAAGATAAACTCAGGAGTATCGAGAAGAAAAATAAAACCGTAAGTCACCAATTGAATTTGCATCGAGAAGGTCTGAGAATAGCACACATAATCTCATAACAGATCCGAAATTCTTCATGTCATTAAGCACAAACCCCATGACTGATCCCTTCCTTTCTTCCCTTCCCGCAAAGGACACATACTCTCAAACAATGTTCTGAGTGTTGTACAGTTGAGATATGCCTCCTATCATGTGCCTGGAATAGCCACTATCAACAAACCGAAGTCTGATGATATGCCTCCATAGCTGCTCTGACACAGAGCGAGATTAGTTGGCCTTTGGAACCTAGTCCATTTTCAAACTGGGTTGACTTTTTTCATCCTTACACGGTACTCTCTCCCATGACATATCCGGTTTATCACAAACAGAAGATGAAGAAATATAAGAGTCATTGGGTGATTTGGGAGATTGAACCTTTGGTACCCATCTGTAGTTGGGTTTAACCCATTTCTTTTTTGATCCGATGGGTGCCTCGGTACTTGCTTTTGAACTGGAAGCCGATCGTTGAGATGAATTCGGTCTGACTGATCTTGATTTCGCTGGGGCATCTCTTGGATTGGGCTTCCTGGCCGGCATACCTTTCTTGACTTTGGGATTTTGATTCTTGGCCTTCTGCGCGTTCCAATTGCCATTGCGTGATTGTGACCTTGAAGGGATGCTTTTGGGGTATCTCCCTCTTGGCGCATTCTGCCAGCCTTGTGCGTAGTAGGGAACGTATGCACGATTTGGACAATTTTGGGCAATGTGTCCAGCTGTTCCACAGTGAAAACATGTCTTTTGCTTCACTGGGAAGTTGTTTCTTCCTGTCCCTGGTGGCGTATCTTTGCCTTGTCGCTGGTTGTTCCCACATGCACACTTACAACAGGCATTCTGTTTCACTGGAATTGGTGGCCTGTATTTCTCAACCGTAGGTTTGTTAGGAGTAACTGAGTTAGAAGCAGCAGATTCAGAGTTCAAGGAGTCATTGGATTGTTCAAAAGTGTTCTCCTTGTTCTCTTCTTCCACTACTTTACCTGCACAATTCTCTCCAGACTCCTGCTTTCCCTCGCTTAAAGATGTATCTGCATGGGAAGTAGAAATGTTAGTATCCAAAACCCTAGCACTAGGTCCTGTTGCCTGTTTAGCAGTTGGTTTACCATAAACCATATAAGGTTCTCTGTCGATCTCTTCTTTTGTTAAAGGAGTAACATAATACGAATGATTAAATGGAGGAGGGACACTCTCATATCTTAGACCCTTGGTTTGATTATCTTTAAAACTCAATTGTTTTTCAACTAAGGACTCGACTGTCTTACTTGACGCATCATAAATTGCCCTTTAGCACTATACTTCATATCACTTCCCAAACAATACCAACTAAAGAAAAACTATAAGAAAGAAAATAATTGTCTTCAAAATGAATGAGTGTAAGATAAACTCAGGAGTATCGAGAAGAAAAATAAAACCGTAAGTCACCAATTGAATTTGCATCCAGAAGGTCTGAGAATAGCACGCATAATCTCATAACAGATCCGAAATTCTTCATGTCATTAAACACAAACCCCATGACTGATCCCTTCCTTTCTTCCCTTCCCGCAAAGGACACATACTCTCAAACAATGTTTTGAGTGTTGTGCAGTTGAGTGATGCCTCCTATCATGTGCCTGGAACAGCCACTATCAACAAACCGAAGTCTGATGATATGCCTCCATAGCTGCTCTGACACAGAGTGAGATTAGTTGGCCTTTGGAACCCAATCCATTTTCAAACTGGGTTGACTTTTTTCATCCTTACACGGTACTCTCTCCCATGACATATCCTGTTTATCACAAACAGAAGATGAAGAAATATTAGAGTCATTGGGTGATTTGGGAGATTGAACCTTTGGTACCCATCTGTAGTTGGGTTTAACCCATTTCTTTTTTGTTCCGATGGATGCCTCGGTACTTGATTTTGAACTGGAAGCCGATCGTTGAGATGACTTCGGTGTGACTGATCTTGATTTCGCTGGAGCATCTCTTGGATTGGGCTTCCTGGCCAACATACCCTTCTTGACTTTGGGATTTTGATTCTTGGCCTTCTCCGCGTTCCAATTCCCATTGCGTGATTGTGACCTTGAAGGGATGCTTTTGGGGTATCTCCCTCTTGGCGCATTTTGCCAGCCTTGTGCGTAGTAGGGAACGTATGCACGATTTGGACAATTTTGGGCAATGTGTCCAGCTGTTCCAGAGTGAAAACATGTCTTTTGCTTCACTGGGAAGTTGTTTCTTCCTGTCCCTGGTGGCGTATCTTTGCCTTGTCGCTGGTTGTTTCCACATGCACACTTACAACAGGCATTCTGTTTCACTGGAATTAGTGGCCTGTATTTCTCAACCGCAGGTTTGTTAGGAGTAACTGAGTTAGAAGCAACAGATTCAGAGTTCAAGGAGTCATTGGATTGTTCAAAAGTGTTCTCCTTGTTCTCTTCTTCCACTACTTTACCTGCATAATTCTCTCCAGACTCCTGCTTTCCCTCGCTTAAAGATGTATCTGCATGGGAAGTAGAAATGTTAGTATCCAAAACCCTAGCACTAGGTCCTGTTGCCTGTTTAGCAGCTGGTTTACCATAAACCATATAAGGTTTTCTGTCGATCTCTTCTTTTGTTAAAGGAGTAACATAATACGAATGATTAAATGGAGGAGGGACACTCTCATATCCTAGACCCTTGGTTTGATTATCTTTAAAACTCAATTGTCTTTCAACTAAGGACTCGACTGTCTTACTTGACGCATCATAAATTGCCCTTTAGCACTATACTTCATATCACTTCCCAAACAATACCAACTAAAGAAAAACTATAAGAAAGAAAATAATTGTCTTCAAAATGAATGAGTGTAAGATAAACTCAGGAGTATCGAGAAGAAAAATAAAATCGTAAGTCACCAATTGAATTTGCATCCAGAAGGTCTGAGAATAGCACGCATAATCTCATAACAGATCCGAAATTCTTCATGTCATTAAGCACAAACCCCATGACTGATCCCTTCCTTTCTTCCCTTCCCGCAAAGGACACATACTCTCAAACAATGTTCTGAGTGTTGTGCAGTTGAGAGATGCCTCCTATCATGTGCCTGAAACAGCCAGTATCAACAAACCGAAGTCTGATGATATGCCTCCATAGCTGCTCTGACACAGAGCGAGATTAGTTGGCCTTTGGAACCCAGTCCATTTTCAAACTGGGTTGACTTTTTTCATCCTTACACGGTACTCTCTCCCATGACATATCCTGTTTATCACAAACAGAAGATGAAGAAATATTAGAGTCATTGGGTGATTTGGGAGATTGAACCTTTGGTACCCATCTGTAGTTGGGTTTAACCCATTTCTTTTTTGTTCCGATGGATGCCTCGGTACTTGATTTTGAACTAGAAGCCGATCGTTGAGATGACTTCGGTCTGACTGATCTTGATTTCGCTGGAGCATCTCTTGGATTGGGCTTCCTGGCCGACATACCCTTCTTGACTTTGGGATTCTGATTATTGGCCTTCTACGTGTTCCAATTACCATTGCGTGATTGTGACCTTGAAGGGATGCTTTTGGGGTATCTCCCTCTTGGCACATTCTGCTAGCCTTGTGCGTAGTAGGGAACGTATGCGCGATTTGGACAATTTCGGGCAATGTGTCCAGGTGTTCCACAGTGAAAACATGTCTTTTTCTTCACTGGGAAGTTGTTTCTTCCTGCCCTTGGTGGCGTGTCTTTGCCTTGTCGCTGGTTGTTTCCACATGCACACTTACAACAGGCACTCTGTTTCATTGGAATTGGTGGCCTGTATTTCTCAACCACAGGTTTGTTAGGAGTAACTGAGTTAGAAGCATCAGATTCAGAGTTCAAGGAGTCATTGGATTGTTCAAAAGTGTTCTCCTTGTTCTCTTCTTCCACTACTTTACCTGCACAATTCTCTCCAAGCTCCTGCTTTCCCTGGCTCAAAGATGTATCTGCACGGGAAGTAGAAATGTTAGTATCCAAAACCCTAGCACTAGGTCCTGTTGCCTGTTTAGCAGCTGGTTTACCATAAACCATATAAGGTTCTCTGTCGATCTCTTCTTTTGTTAAAGGAGTAACATAATACGAATGATTAAATGGAGGAGGGACACTCTCATATCCTAGACCCTTGGTATGATTATCTTTAAAACTCAATTGTTTTTTAACTAAGGACTCGACTGTCTTACTTGACGCATCATAAATTGCCCTTTAGCACTATACTTCATATCACTTCCCAAACAATACCAACTAAAGAAAAACTATAAGAAAGAAAATAATTGTCTTCAAAATGAATGAGTGTAAGATAAACTCAGGAGTATCGAGAAGAAAAATAAAACCGTAAGCCACCAATTGAATTTGCATCCAGAAGGTCTGAGAATAGCACGCATAATCTCATAACAGATCCGAAATTCTTCATGTCAAATAACACAAACCCCATGACTGATCCCTTCCTTTCTTCCCTTCCCGCAAAGGAGACATACTCTCAAACAATGTTCTGAGTGTTGTACAGTTAAGAGATGTCTCCTATCATGTGCCTGGAACAACCACTATCAACAAACCGAAGTCTGATGATATGCCTCCATAGCTGCTCTGACACAGAGCGAGATTAGTTGGCCTTTGGAACCCAGTCCATTTTCAAACTGGGTTGACTTTTTTCATCCTTACACGGTACTCTCTCCCATGACATATCCTGTTTATCACAAACAGAAGATGAAGAAATATTAGAGTCATTGGGTGATTTGGGAGATTGAACCTTTGGTACCCATCTGTAGTTGGGTTTAACCCATTTCTTTTTTGTTCCGATGGATGCCTCGGTACTTGCTTTTGAACTGGAAGCCGATCGTTAAGATGACTTCGGTGTGACTGATCTTGATTTCACTGGAGCATCTCTTGGATTGGGCTTCCTGGCCGACATACCCTTCTTTACTGTGGGATTCTGATTATTGGCCTTCGACGTGTTCCAATTACCATTGCGTGATTGTGACCTTGAAGGGATGCTTTTGGGGTATCTCCCTCTTGGCACATTCTGCCAGCCTTGTGCGTAGTAGGGAACGTATGCGCGATTTGGACAATTTCGGGCAATGTGTCCAGGTGTTCCACAGTGAAAACATGTCTTTTTCTTCACTGGGAAGTTGTTTCTTCCTGCCCTTGGTGGCGTGTCTTTGCCTTGTCGCTGGTTGTTCCCACATGCACACTTACAACAGGCACTCTGTTTCACTGGAATTGGTGGCCTGTATTTCTCAACCGCAGGTTTGTTAGGAGTAACTGAGTTAGAAGCAACAGATTCAGAGTTCAAGGAGTCATTGGATTGTTTAAAAGTGTTCTGCTTGTTCTCTTCTTCCACTACTTTACCTGCACAATTCTCTCCAGACTCCTGCTTTCCCTGGCTTAAAGATGTATCTGCATGGGAAGTAGAAATGTTAGTATCCAAAACCCTAGCACTAGGTCCTGTTGCCTGTTTAGCAGTTGGTTTACCATAAACCATATAAGGTTCTCTGTCGATCTCTTCTTTTGTTAAAGGAGTAACATAATACGAATGATTAAATGGAGGAGGGACACTCTCATATCCTAGACCCTTGGTTTGATTATCTTTAAAACTAAATTGTTTTTCAACTAAGGACTCGACTGTCTTACTTGACGCATCATAAATTGCCCTTTAGCACTATACTTCATATCACTTCCCAAACAATACCAACTAAAGAAAAACTATAAGAAAGAAAATAATTGTCTTCAAAATGAATGAGTGTAAGATAAACTCAGGAGTATCGAGAAGAAAAATAAAACCGTAAGTCACCAATTGAATTTGCATCCAGAAGGTCTGAGAATAGCACACATAATCTCATAACAGATCCAAAATTCTTCATGTCATTAAGCACAAACCCCATGACTGATCCCTTCCTTTCTTCCCTTCCCGCAAAGGACACATACTCTCAAACAATGTTCTGAGTGTTGTACAGTTGAGAGATGCCTCCTATCATGTGCCTGGAACAGCCACTATCAACAAACCGAAGTCTGATGATATGCCTCCATAGCTGCTCTGACACAGAGCGAGATTAGTTGGCCTTTGGAACCCAGTCCATTTTCAAACTGGGTTGACTTTTTTTATCCTAACACGGTACTCTCTCCCATGACATATCCTGTTTATCACAAACAGAAGATGAAGAAATATTAGAGTCATTGGTTGATTTGGGAGATTGAACCTTTGGTACCCATCTGTAGTTGGGTTTAACCCATTTCTTTTTTGTTCCGATGGATGCCTCGGTACTTGCTTTTGAACTGGAAGCCGATCGTTGAGATGACTTCGGTCTGACTGATCTTGATTTCGCTGGAGCATCTCTTGGATTGGGCTTCCTGGCCGACATACCCTTCTTGACTTTGGGATTCTGATTATTGGCCTTCTACGTGTTCCAATTACCATTGCATGATTGTGACCTTAAAGGGATGCTTTTGGGGTATCTCCCTCTTGGCACATTCTGCCAGCCTTGTGCGTAGTAGGGAACGTATGCGCGATTTGGACAATTTCGGGCAATGTGTCCAGGTGTTCCACAGTGAAAACATGTCTTTTTCTTCACTGGGAAGTTGTTTCTTCCTGCCCTTGGTGGCGTGTCTTTGCCTTGTCGCTGGTTGTTCCCACATGCACACTTACAACAGACACTCTGTTTCACTGGAATTGGTGGCCTGTATTTCTCAACCGCAGGTTTGTTAGGAGTAACTGAGTTAGAAGCAACAGATTCAGAGTTCAAGGAGTCATTGGATTGTTTAAAAGTGTTCTCCTTGTTCTCTTCTTCCACTACTTTACCTGCACAATTCTCTCAAGACTCCTGCTTTCCCTGGCTTAAAGATGTATCTGCATGGGAAGTAGAAATGTTAGTATCCAAAACCCTAGCACTAGGTCCTGTTGCCTGTTTAGCAGCTGGTTTACCATAAACCATATAAGGTTCTCTGTCGATCTCTTCTTTTGTTAAAGGAGTAACATAATACGAATGATTAAATGGAGGAGGGACACTCTCAAATCCTAGACCCTTGGTTTGATTATCTTTAAAACTCAATTTTTTTTCAACTAAGGACTCGACTGTCTTACTTGACGCATCATAAATTGCCCTTTAGCACTATACTTCATATCACTTCCCAAACAATACCAACTAAAGAAAAACTATAAGAAAGAAAATAATTGTCTTCAAAATGAATGAGTGTAAGATAAACTCAGGAGTATCGAGAAGAAAAATAAAACCGTAAGTCACCAATTGAATTTGCATCCAAAAGGTCTGAGAATAGCACGCATAATCTCATAACAGATCCAAAATTCTTCATGTCATTAAGCACAAACCCCATGACTGATCCCTTCCTTTCTTCCCTTCCCGCAAAGGACACACACTCTGAAACAATGTTCTGAGTGTTGTACAGTTGAGAGATGCCTCCTATCATGTGCCTGGAACAACCACTATCAACAAACCGAAGTCTGATGATATGCCTCCATAGCTGCTCTGACACATAGCGAGATTAGTTGGCCTTTGGAACCCAGTCCATTTTCAACTTGGGTTGACTTTTTTCATCCTTACACGGTACTCTCTCCCATGACATATCCTGTTTATCACAAACAGAAGATGAAGAAATATTAGAGTCATTGGTTGATTTGGGAGATTGAACCTTTGGTACCCATCTGTAGTTGGGTTTAACCCATTTCTTTTTTGTTCCGATGGATGCCTCGGTACTTGCTTTTGAACTGGAAGCCGATCGTTGAGATGACTTCGGTCTGACTGATCTTGATTTCGCTGGAGCATCTCTTGGATTGGGCTTCCTGGCCGACATACCCTTCTTGACTTTGGGATTCTGATTATTGGCCTTCTACGTGTTCCAATTACCATTGCGTGATTGTGACCTTGAAGGGATGCTTTTGGGGTATCTCCCTCTTGGCACATTCTGCCAGCCTTGTGCGTAGTAGGGAACGTATGCGCGATTTGGACAATTTCGGGCAATGTGTCCAGGTGTTCCACAGTGAAAACATGTCTTTTTCTTCACTGGGAAGTTGTTTCTTCCTGCCCTTGGTGGCGTGTCTTTGCCTTGTCGGTGGTTGTTCCCACATGCACACTTACAACAGGCACTCTGTTTCACTGGAATTGGTGGCCTGTATTTCTCAACCGCAGGTTTGTTAGGAGTAACTGAGTTAGAAGCAACAGATTCAGAGTTCAAGGAGTCATTGGATTGTTCAAAAGTGTTCTCCTTGTTCTCTTCTTCCACTACTTTACCTGCACAATTCTCTCCAGACTCCTGCTTTCCCTGGCTTAAAGATGTATCTGCATGGGAAGTAGAAATGTTAGTATCCAAAACCCTAGCACTAGGTCCTGTTGCCTGTTTAGCAGCTGGTTTACCATAAACCATATAAGGTTCTCTGTCGATCTCTTCTTTTGTTAAAGGAGTAACATAATACGAATGATTAAATGGAGGAGGGACACTCTCATATCCTAGACCCTTGGTTTGATTATCTTTAAAACTCAATTGTTTTTCAACTAAGGACTCGACTGTCTTACTTGACGCATCATAAATTGCCCTTTAGCACTATACTTCATATCACTTCCCAAACAATACCAACTAAAGAAAAACTATAAGAAAGAAAATAATTGTCTTCAAAATGAATGAGTGTAAGATAAACTCAGGAGTATCGAGAAGAAAAATAAAACCGTAAGTCACCAATTGAATTTGCATCGAGAAGGTCTGAGAATAGCACGCATAATCTCATAACAGATCCAAAATGCTTCATGTAAATTAAGCACAAACCCCATGACTGATCCCTTCCTTTCTTCCCTTCCCGCAAAGGACACATACTCTCAAACAATGTTCTGAGTGTTGTACAGTTGAGAGATGCCTCCTATCATGTGTCTGGAACAGCCACTATCAACAAACCGAAGTCTGATGATATGCCTCCATAGCTGCTCTGACACAGAGCGAGACTAGTTGGCCTTTGGAACCCAGTCCATTTTCAAACTGGGTTGACTTTTTTCATCCTTACACGGTACTCTCTCCCATGACATATCCTATTTATCACAAATAGAAGATGAAGAAATATTCGAGTCATTGGGTGATTTGGGAGATTGAACCTTTGGTACCCATCTGTAGTTGGGTTTAACCCATTTCTTTTTTGTTCCGTTGGATGCCTCGGTACTTGCTTTTGAACTGGAAGCCGATCGTTGAGATGACTTCGGTCTGACTGATCTTGATTTCGTTGGAGCATCTCTTGGATTGGGCTTCCTGGCCGGCATACCCTTCTTGACTTTGGGATTCTGATTATTGGCCTTCTACTTGTTCCAATTACCATTGCGTGATTGTGACCTTGAAGGGATGCTTTTGGGGTATCTCCCTCTTGGCACATTCTGCCAGCCTTGTGCGTAGTAGGGAACGTATGCGCGATTTGGAAAATTTCGGGCAATGTGTCCAGGTGTTCCATAGTGAAAACATGTCTTTTTCTTCACTGGGAAGTTGTTTCTTCCTGCCCTTGGTGGCGTGTCTTTGCCTTGTCGCTGGTTGTTCCCACATGCACACTTACAACAGGCACTCTGTTTCACTGGAATTGGTGGCCTGTATTTCTCAACCGCATGTTTGTTAGGAGTAACTGAGTTAGAAGCAACAGATTCAGAGTTCAAGGAGTCATTGGATTGTTCAAAAGTGTTCTCCTTGTTCTCTTCTTCCACTACTTTACCTGCACAATTCTCTCCAGACTCCTGCTTTCCCTGGCTTAAAGATGTATCTGCATGGGAAGTAGAAATGTTAGTATCCAAAACCCTAGCACTAGGTCCTGTTGCCTGTTTAGCAGCTGGTTTACCATAAACCATATAAGGTTCTCTGTCGATCTCTTCTTTTGTTAAAGGAGTAACATAATACGAATGATTAAATGGAGGAGGGACACTCTCATATCCTAGACCCTTGGTTTGATTATCTTTAAAACTCAATTGTTTTTCAACTAAGGACTCGACTGTCTTACTTGACGCATCATAAATTTCCCTTTAGCACTATACTTCATATCACTTCCCAAACAATACCAACTAAAGAAAAACTATAAGAAAGAAAATAATTGTCTTCAAAATGAATGAGTGTCAGATAAACTCAGGAGTATCGAGAAGAAAAATAAAACCGTAAGTCACCAATTGAATTTGCATCGAGAAGGTCTGAGAATAGCACGCATAATCTCATAACAGATCCGAAATTCTTCATGTCATTAAGCACAAACCCCATGACTGATCCCTTCCTTTCTTCCCTTCCCGCAAAGGACACATACTCTCAAACAATGTTCTGAGTGTTGTACAGTTGAGAGATGCCTCCTATCATGTGCCTGGAACAACCACTATCAACAAACCGAAGTCTGATGATATGCCTCCATAGCTGCTCTGACACAGAGCGAGATTAGTTGGCCTTTGGAACCCAGTCCATTTTCAAAATGGGTTGACTTTTTTCATCCTTACACGGTACTCTCTCCCATGACATATCCTGTTTATCACAAACAGAAGATGGAGAAATATTAGAGTCATTGGGTGATTTGGGAGATTGAACCTTTGGTACCCATCTATAGTTGGGTTTAACCCATTTCTTTTTTGTTCCGATGGATGCCTCGGTACTTGCTTTTGAACTGGAAGCCGATCGTTGAGATGACTTCGGTCTGACTGATATTGATTTCGCTGGAGCATCTCTTGGATTGGGCTTCCTGGCCGGCATACCCTTCTTGACTTTGGGATTTTGATTATTGGCCTTCTACGTGTTCCAATTACCATTGCGTGATTGTGACCTTGAAGGGATGCTTTTGGGGTATCTCCCTCTTGGCACATTCTGCCAGCCTTGTGCGTAGTAGGGAACATATGCGTGATTTGGACAATTTCGGGCAATGTGTCCAGGTGTTCCACAGTGAAAACATGTCTTTTTCTTCACTGGGAAGTTGTTTCTTCCTGCCCTTGGTGGCGTGTCTTTGCCTTGTCGCTGGTTGTTCCCACATGCACACTTACAACAGGCACTCTGTTTCACTGGAATTGGTGGCCTGTATTTCTCAACCGCAGGTTTGTTAGGAGTAACTGAGTTAGAAGCAACAGATTCAGAGTTCGAGGAGTCATTGGATTGTTCAAAAGTGTTCTCCTTGTTCTCTTCTTCCACTACTTTACATGCACAATTCTCTCCAGACTCCTGCTTTCCCTGGCTTAAAGATGTATCTGCATGGGAAGTAGAAATGTTAGTATCCAAAACCCTAGCACTAGTTCCTGTTGCCTGTTCAGCAGCTGGTTTACCATAAACCATATATGGTTCTCTGTCGATCTCTTCTTTTGTTAAAGGACTAACATAATGCGAATGATTAAATGGAGGAGGTACACTCTCATATCCTAGACCCTTGGTTTGATTATCTTTAAAACTCAATTGTTTTTCAACTAAGGACTCGACTGTCTTACTTGACGCAGTATAATTTTTGAAACTAACATATGTTTTTCCACACTTAATTTTCAAAGCGTCAAGTACTTCAGTTACAGCAACAAGTTTATTTTTGATGTGGTCATAATTCTCACACTTGTTGCTATAATCTTCTTGCAGTTTCCTAAAATCATTTGTTTTGGCTTCTAATTTTTCTTTTAATGGTTTTTGTCCTTTTCTGAGTTGATATTGTTAGGGTGCAAAGTCACTATTGGATGTAGTGTTTTAGGCTTTCCCCTTTGTATGTGTAAATGGGTTGAGTCTTTCCTATAAATAGGAAGTGAGTGACTCCCATTATGTAAGGAACCATTTGGAGTGTTAGACTAGAGAGAGAAATTGTGTACAAACCCACTTGTATATCCTTTCTAGATCTAATATGAGCTTACAAAGATTTATTTACTCCTTGTGTTCTTGATTTTACATGATGATTCACTAGATCTTTCTAAATTCCGCACATGCCATCATAAACAACACAACTACAATTGGTATCAGAGCGGGTGTTCTTGATTTGATCAAGAATTGATCAATGATGGCAATCTTGATTTGGTGATTCTTCCTTGTGTTTTGATCTTCGTGTTTTAGAGAGTTTTTGGATTCTAGAAATCAAATTCATCATTGTTTCTATTCATAATTCGATTTTCTTCACTAGAATTCAAGTGATTTTTACTTTCTCTCTCTAGAAAACCCATTCAAAACCACTTTCTCTCTCTAGAAATTTTCAAGGTTTTGTGATCATGGTGGATTTGCCATATGATTCTTGGATTGTGATCGTTGAAGGTATCAAATACAAAGTCAATGAAGATCAATTTTATGGGTCGGTGTTAAGCAAATTGATTTCATGGGGTAATATGGTTTCTTATGGAGATTTGAAGGATGATAATGGAAGCTTGTTTTTTCTACCACTTTGTAAGATTGTATGGTTGAATAAAATTGCATTGTCCATATTAGTTCGTAGTAGAAATCAAAAGGAAGGAGAAGAAAGAGATTTGTTTAATAAGAAATACATTTCTCTAATTGAAAACCCAAATGATCTTCATGCTCTTAAGTTTGTTGAAGTTCTTGACAATGGAGTTCAATGTGATGTTCTTGATGTTCAAGAAACAGGAGTTCAAGTTGATTCTTATGATGAAAAAGTTTTTTGCTCGATTGGAGTTCAAACCGATGATATTTTGTGTTCTTGTGATTCGTTTGAAGGAATGATTCCTTATCGGAAGCCGGTGATCCAAAAAATTCACAAATATCAAACTCCAAAAGATTTGATTCAAACTCAAAATGTTCATGTTGTGGAAAGTGGGTTTGTTCATGAAATCAAGTCTTCAAGATGCAAAAAGATGAGAAAGAAAAAGAAGAAGAAGATTAATCGGAAGAACAAGTGGGTTTATTCATAAAAATCATCGAATGTTGTTGTGAATCCGAAATCCGTGAAACAAATTTGGGTTCCAAAGCAACAATCTCCAAAGGTTGCAATGAATTTGAAGTCAAAACCCAAAAGTATTGGTGGTTCTTTTGAAGATGTTCTTGGATCGTTGAAGAACACGAAGAACGAGTTGTACATCACGCATAATGGGTGGTACAATGTTCAAATTGGAGATTTTCTCATTCCGACAAAAGAACCAAGACCTTCTAAATTTGATTCGTTCGTTGCAAATGGATCTCGATTCGTCAAAAAGGTATCCCAAATTCTCAAATGGATTCCAAAACGTCCATGATTTCGATTCGTATTTTGCGTTTTTCATTTTTGATCAATTTGTCTCATTGGATCAAACCCGTTTCAACCTCATTGATTGATCCAATTATTTTTGTTTAAGATCAAAACCATAATCAAACTCATTTTTTAAAAAAAAAATTCGAGTACTGTTCATTCATTCAGCCCATTTGGATTTCTTTTCGTTTAATTCAATTCGAAGCCCAATTCTATTAATATGCTACTATTCACAACTTGATTGAGCCCAAAATCTCATATACGATCCAATTATTGTTCCATTTTGTGTGTGAATAAACAAATTTTTTAATTCGATCAAATTGTCAATGGCTGTTCATCATTTTGACTTGTACACACGCATCCTATTCTTGTACCATTGACTCATGGTTCTTCATTATCAGTTGTTCTTGAGTTCTTCATCTCATTTTCTGAATTTTTTTTTTCAATCGATGATGAATGCTTACTGATCAAATAGAATATTCTTGGAGTTGTATTTGATTGAAGTCGTTCAAATGAACGACCAGTCAACGCACAAGTCAAAATCAGATTCTTGATGAATCTGGTATCGATTTTTTGTTTGTTGTTCTTGGTTTGATTTGTTAGAGAAATCGAACAGGAAAGCAATATTAGAGTCGAGACTATGAATACAAACTGCGACTTGAATCAATTTTGAGTTAATACCAAAAAGCGAATGGTAAATTTTGGAGATCGACTTGGAGTCAGTTGCATTCAAACGAGATTTTGGATGATAAGTCAGTCAAGGTTTTGATTTGGACTTGATTGGAATCGTAAGTAATTTCGATTGGTGTTGCAATGATTGAATTTTAACATCGATGGTCGATTTTGAGTCAGAATCGATTCTTGGTGTTGATTTAGATTCATGTGGTAAATTGATAGTGATGAAATCGAAGCAGTAAATTGCTGTGGATGATTTCAATGATCGATGGCAAGTTGGATCTGATTTCGAATATTGTTGTTCTTGGTTTGATGATGACGAAGTCGTAACAAATGTTGAAAAAGCAGTTTGGAATTGAAAAGTCAAAATCGAAATTGAAGGCCAAGGGCATATATTCACAATTATAGTTTTGAAATGTAAAAGTGAACAAGGAATTAAAGAACGAAGTGAATACAGATGTTTGGCATGACTTCGACTTACACAAATCGATGATTTGGCTTGAAGGTTTAAGGGTTGTGTTGAGTCGATGTTGATATAAGCAAAGGACGACATATTTAGAGTCGATCTTCGAAGACAGGACTTGAATTCATTGATCGGTTTTGGTTCTGATAATATTTTCGATGATTTTGGTGAATACAGGTCTAACGACATTTTGATAAGTTTACTTTCGAAAATTTGGTTATACGGTCTATGGGTTTGATGTGCGAAAGCTTGATGTTTGATGATTTGTTAACTGGGAAACGAAATTGGGGAAGAAAGGTTTTGGATTGGTGAATGAAAAGCGAATTTATTACCTGATTAACGAAGTGAAGAAGAACAAAAATTCGTTAAAATGGGTGTTATGAACGAATGCTAACCAGTTGATGTCAAGGAACGAAATTGAAAAACTGGAATGAAATTTCGTACGAAGGGAGAGAGAAAATTTTGGTGCTGTGTCAACTTTTATAACTCTTCGTATGATTGGGACAAATTTTCGTATGTTTTGAAGAAAAGTGCAGAAGTTTCGAAATCAGCCCCTGAAATTTCGACATTTTGGCAACTTATACCCAACTTCGACAATTGGGGTATTTTTCGAATGTTTGGAGGACAAAAGGCAGAATTTTCGAAATCAGTCATTGAAGTTTCGACAGTTTGGCAGTTTTTGCCCAAATTCAAAAATGGACTGATTTTTTGAGAAATTGAAGATTGTGCATTTCTAGCCCCTGTAGTTTGTGCGAATTTACGCTTTATGCCCAGTTTCGCAAATGGGGTAGAGTTTCGCATATTTGGCTGTTTTGGGCGCAACGGGTCCCTGCAGAATTCAGAAAGTGACGATTTTTACCCGGTTTTTGAAAAATCTTGCAACTTTCACCCAAAAAGTCAAAATTTTTCATAAATTGGAAAATTTTTGTGGCTTTTTCGTGATTGTTTTTCCATGCAAGATTTTTGGTGATTCATTTTTGGTACACATCAAGGGGGAGTATCGTGAAGACCATTCCTCGGGCGCTTCTCACCCTTAGTGGGTTTTATAATCATTTTTTGATTATAAAAAGGGGGAGAATGATGGGTATTCGAAGCTTCTCGGGTTTGTCGAATATTCATTTGCGGATTTGAAGACCGGTGTTACTTCGAGGGGGAGTTTGGTCTTGATCGCGCTAGCTCGTTGGAGACTGAAGCCGAGACATCCAATCCTAACTTTGAGGGGGAGAATGTTAGGGTGCAAAGTCACTCTTGGATGTAGTGTTTTAGGCTTTCCCCTTTGTATGTGTAAATGGGTTGAGTCTTTCCTATAAATAGGAAGTGAGTGACTCCCATTATGTATGGAACCATTTGGAGTGTTAGACTAGAGAGAGAAATTGTGTACAAACCCACTTGTATATCCTTTCTAGATCTAATATGAGCTTACAAAGATTTATTTACTCCTTGTGTTCTTGATTTTACATGATGATTCACTAGATCTTTCTAAATTCCGCACATTCCATCATAAACAACACAACTACAGATATCCTTCGTATTTTAGGTCCTCATTTTCTCTCTTTATCAACTCGATTTGGTCACGTAAAATTTTGACAGTTTTAATGCAAGATTGAGAACAAGAAACTTCATTGACCGAGATGTTTGAGGAACTCATTTTTTAAAAAAATATGCCCTTTTACTAAAAACTCAAAAGTCAACCTTAAAAGTCAAATTTAAAAAGTCAAACTTCAAAGTCAAACCGAAAAGCTAAATTTGAAAATTTGAAAGTCAAACGAGAAAGTCAAAGTTTAAAGTCAAAGGTCAAACTTTAAAGTCAAAGTCAAAATTTTAAGGTCAAAAGTCAAAAATAAAAGTCAAAAATTAAAAACTAAATTTTTTGGGTTGAAAAGGAAATTTAAAAATAAAAGAAAATTGATTTTGGGGTTAAAAGTGTTAAAAATGTGAAAGTTGGAACCGACAGCGACGCTTTATGATTTAAATTCGGAAGGAGTATTCCATCTAGCAACCTAGATGAGTTGGAAGAAGTGCTGGGTGAGTTGGGAGGAGACCCGGGTTCGATCCTTGGCACCCTCAATTTCGATTCCTAATTTTTTAATGGAAGCACGCTGCAAGGACGAAGCTGCGAATGCGAGACCGAGGCTGGTGCGATGCGAGGACGAGCACGTGTGCAAAGATGGCCGGACATGTGCTGGAGCTGCTGGCCGTACACCGAGCCGTACACGTGCGAGGCTGACCGTAAACTACGAGGCCGTAAACTCCGAGGCCGTAAACTCCGGCCGCAAACTCCGAGGCCGTAAACTCCCGATGATCTTCAAAGGCCATAAACACTTCGCAGATTACATGAAAAACAACGTTTTTCACCTCTTTTTGCTCTAAAACTCGATCAAATACTCGTTTTTATCAAAAACGCGAAGAACAAACCCCCCTTATTTTGCCAAGATCTATCCAAAAATCCAGAAATCCTTCAAAAACAATATCAAATAAGCTCCAGATCTGAAAAAATTGATTGATACAATCCAAGCTCTGATAGCACTTGTAAGTCCCCAATCTGCTTGTGTATCAATCATATTCGTTTGATGGTGCGGAATCCCAATCAAACGGATGATGCCAAATCAAATGAAGAAGAAGTAGAAGAAGAAGATGATGAATCTTGTATGAATTGATTAGAATGAAGATCTAGATACAATATTCACACACACTAAAGCTCCTTTCTTCTCTCTAACTTTCTCTCTCTACAATATGCTCTCCTTTCTATGTCTTTTCTACTCTTCTACAATATGCTCTACCACTCTTTAGCCTTACCCTCCTCTTGTTTATCAAACACTCCTCACCCCTTACACCTATATATATAGGAAACATGGGCCGTGAATGGGTTTACGGCCGTAAACCTGTTCACGGCCGTAAACACAACTGTAAACACGTATACGACCGTAAACACCAAGCTGTTTACAGTCCTAGACCTAAAAATACATTTTCTAGAAAAGCAAAGTATAAACCATAATTTTAGACCCAACAAGTGGCAACCAAGCCAGGTAATGGATGTGACGTCCAATGAGAAAGGAAACAAGAAACCTAATTGTGTCGAAGCAAATGTTGTCAGAAGGCGGAGGATCCACAGCGGAGGTCCGCGGCAGCACAAGTGTTGATCTACGAATCCAGGAAACGACAAAGAGATGTTTTCAGTCGGCTCACAACATCTCCCCCACAGAAAGGAGCGAACGATGACCTAAGAATGGATCAGCGAGAGTATGGAGCAAAAATCACGAAGCAAAGAAGCGTCTACCCACGGGCACGGGGACTAGCCTGGCGCATAATCGATGACCGAACCATGCCCAGCCAAAGAGCAATCTGGAACTCGAAGCAGATCTTGGCCAATGTCAAACATGAGCCAAAATCTAGTGGAATGAAAGAGACAAGCGCCAGGTGCAACAAAAATAGAGGCAGAATGTCACTCATTTTAACACACAAGCCTTCCTATAGAAGGGAATTGACAAGGGCCTCTGATGAGCTAAACAACACCCCAAGTGACAGTGTGACACATAAGGTTGACAGGTGCGTAGAAAAGCGAAGGTGGTACCCTTACCCGGCTAAAGGGAGGCGCTTCCCACGGTTGCATTATGCACTGTGTCGAGAAGAAGGGAAAGTGCAAGCACCTTCAGAGCATGAAAAGCGAAATTCAGTTCTCTCACGCTGGGCACCGATGGTGGAAACAAGAGGAAACCCCAACCCATCGAGAATCACTTGCAGCAGATGAGGAAAAGAGACACAGCCGCAATGTGGTATCCATAGCAGAACACTCAATAAAAAATAAAGCAGAGGCTTAGAAAAAGGGTTATGGTCAAACTCCGCACATGATAACCATACTCCAGGTGCTAAACCGAAGACCGGGCATACGCGCTGATACGTAGACATTCAGGGTCTATTGTTTCATGTCTTTCTTTTTCTTTCTAGAAATACTATAACTTGCATTTTGAAAGAGCTTTCCAAAATTTTATTTTACCAATTGCAAAAACACAAAGTATAAAGGTTGTGCATATTTTCCAAGTAGCAACAACGACTGATCACCTACGCTACTTGAGCAAAATCTATGCAAGGATACAACCGTAGGTCTTAAAAGAGTCATAATCTTTACCTACAATGTGCCAATAACATCTCAGCCCTGAGAATGTATAAATCCCAATTAATGGCAAAGAACAAGGGTGTAACATCCGGATTTTCAAGAACATTATTGTGTATGATAATCTTAAGATTGAAAGAGGGACTCGACGAGTTGAGGGACCAACTCGCCGAGTCGAGACGAGTTGATCGTGTGGATTTAATGAGTGGACTCGACGAGTCAGAGGAGGGACTTGCCGAGTAGGTACTGGGCACAAAAACCCTAATTGTCTGGGTTTGTGACCTATTTAAAGGCCCTTATGGCCTTCATTGGCGGCCACACTTTCCCTTGAGAGCCTGAGAGAAACCCTTAAGCCGTTCTAACCTTAGTAAAGTGAGTGTGTGATCATTTTGGGCAATCTTGGTGCATTTCTATGAAGAAGGATGAAGAGCTTCATGATGGGGAGCAAAGGAAGGCAGTGGATCTGTGGTATTGAGTGTTTCAGCTACTAAAAGAAGGTACAAAGTCCTCATCTTGCTCATTCCTTGTACTAGATCTCATTTTGGGAGTTTTAGGGCTTTGCTTCCATCCTTTTGAATCTATGAGTTGAATAAGACATGGTTTGAGGTTGGAAACCTCAGATCTGGACCTCCTAAAGGTCCTTAGAGTCTAGGTGTCCCTGCTTTAGTCGTTCAAATGAGGGTTGATGAGCTAAATCCTTCATGAAAGGCATATATTAGCATTTTGGAGCAATAACCTCATGTATGAACGTAAAGATCGAAGCTTTACGTGATTATTGAGCCTTGGGATGGTAGATCTAGTGTTTGGAGTGATAGATCTGATTGAAATCGTCTGAATGAACATTTGGTCTGAATGAACTCGCCGAGTCAATGAGCCGACTCGACGAGTTGGTTAGGGTTTGTCCCGAAGAACTGAATCATGCGATAGCTCGACGAGTTGGGGGTCGACTCGACGAGCTGAGTTGGACTGTCACGAGGTTTCTGAGGAAAATAAGTGGACTCGACGAGTCGCAAGGGTTCACTCAGCCAGTCGGGTCAAACATGGACTGTTGACTCGAGTTTGACTTCTATTGACTTTGGGGCTTTGGTCAACATGAGTAGTAGAGACCATGGAGGGGTAAAATGGTCTTTTATCCACTTCAAAGAGTTAAAGAGAGGAAGAATAGCCTTCGGTCATTAGAGTTATGATTAGAGTATCACTTAGAAATATTCATCCCTTGTGATTAGGCAGAGGCTAGTTCGAGATTCGGGAGCGAGGTCTTTGCTTACTGCTTGTCAGGTGAGTCTTCTCACTATACATTACCTAGAGTGGTATCTATGTGTAGACCGGAGGGTCTTACGTGTATGTGTATGTTCGAGATTTATGTGCATTGTGCTATATGTATGCTGTGTGTTATATAGACAGGACCAGAGGGTCAACCGACTCATGAGGCCAGAGGGTCCTCGATCAGACCGGACCGGAGGGTCGAACGATTTAGACCGGACCGGAGGGTCCAACGAGCTAGACCGGACCTGAGGGTCCAACGAGCTACGGGACTGGAGGGTCCCGCTGAGACACATTGACCGGAGGGTCATACCGAGTTATAGCCTCGAGTGGCTTATGTGCTGTATGTGGTATTTTGGGGAACTTACTAAGCTTTGTGTTTACCGTGTATGTGTTATGTGTTTCAGGTTTCTCAGGATCGCGGGACGGCACCGGCTTGATTGTACACACCAGAGAAAGAGTTATGAGGATCCTGGATTATTAATGGAGTTGTGTTTTGTAAATTGAATAAACGATATTTTTATACAATATGTTATGAAAAGTATGCGATTTTTAAACGAAAATTTTGTTTGAAAATTTACGGTGTTACAAGTTGGTATCAGAGCCTTGGTTTGAGGGATTCGGATGCACCTTCTGGTAAATCTGGACTCAAACTGGGGATTTGAGAAAAGTTTTCAAAGAAATGATTTTTCTAAAGCGAACGAGAGTTTCTAAGGGAAAAACGAGAAAGAGCAGTGTGTACAATCAGCCAGAGCCCGAACGGTGATTTCCCAAAATACCCTTACTTTTGTATTATGAGATATTTATGAGGTATTATGCATGCTAGAGATAGGATAGGTATTTCATATTTTAGGACTAGAGTGGCCTGATTTGTGATGCCTTAGCCTAGAAGTTGTTGTTACCTGTGATGTGTTTTCGAGTATGTGCTGAGTAAGAGTATCCAGCAGGAATCCTTTTAGAGAGGGATTTGAGTAGAGAAGTAATCTAGGAGAGATACCTAGATGAGCATTTATGGAGTCTACTGAGAGGGTAGTCAGATGCCCGCGTGGGGGTGAAGTCGCTTGAGTTCGGTGGTATCCTACGAGTATGCGGAGAGCAAGTAGGATAATAGCCTAGATGGGTTTTACGTGCTAGTGGAGATTATTCAATGCCCGAATGCTGCTTGCTTCGTGCTTTGTGGAACTCTCGATGATGGGAGTCAGCTACTAAGTGGATATCTCGATATTCAGGAGGTAGATGGCTGGCGTCATTAGGGGTTCTTCAGCAGCTGATGGCAGAGAAGCGTGAGCACCTAGGAAGAGCCTAGGGGGTGACCATTGTCAGATGAGTGCGCTGACAGGGTATAGTATTTCGCTGTGGAGCGAACACGAGTAACGGGATGGATGAGCGAGAAGGTTGAGCATCTACTTAGGAAATCTGGGATGGTCCGTGTGGAAGGTATGGGTAGATGTGGCAGGTAGTATGGGCCCGTACTACTGAAAGCAGAGGACCCATACTTGATGCAGGGAATATTCTGGAGATTCTAGGTAGCAGATTGATAGGTGATGTCATGGTTCGAGTGCCATGATTGGTAGCAGATTGAGAGGTGATGTCATGGTTCGAGTACCATGATTGGTAGCAGATTGAGATGTCATGTCATGGTTCGAGTACCATGATTGGTAGCAGATTGAGAGGTGATGTCATGGTTCGAGTACCATGATTGGTAGCAGATTGAGAGGTGATGTCATGGTTCGAGTACCATGATTGGTAGCAGATTGAGATGTGATGTCACGGTTCGAGTAACATGATTGGTAGCAGATTAACAGGAGATAACATGGTTCGAGTACCATGGTTTATAGCAGATCGAGAGGTGGCCACATGGTTCGAGTACCATGACCCATGGCGGTTAGTGTTACTGGTACTACCAGTTATTCCGTTGTGAATATTTGGACCGAGATCGGATGCGATAGAGTATGAGGTCAGAGGGCCATGTAGAACAAGTTCCAGCGAAGCATCCCTTGTGAGGGAAGTCGAGATGACTCCAAGGTATTTTTGGTGAGATGTCAGATGAAGTTGCAAGACTCAAGGATGAGTAGAGATGGCGTTTATGGGGGATTGCGGCTTGAGTTGAGGAATCAGCCGATAGTGGAGATGTCACCTTCTGTGACCTGAGTGGTGTTATTTCCGTTTCCTGTGGGAAACATAAGAGGTGTCGAGATTTCGGTTTCTGAGTTTGGGGGGTAAAACTCTGCGGGTTAACATTGATGGCGACCTTCCATCAGAAAATTTGGGCAGTATGTCTGCCGAGTGGTAATGATAGAGCATGAGCAGGTTGTCAGTGGGGACTGAGATGGTCAAGGACCAGGATACACCTTATTTAAGTATAGTAGGGCATGTGTTAGATGCATCGTCGTACGATCAAGATGAGTATATCAGGGCAGTGGCTCTTATTGTCTTTGATGGGTATCGAGAGTGGTAATGTGGGTTCTGCTCTTATCATAAGAGACGTGATGGAGCGTTGGTTGAGGAGTCGAGGATGAGGAGAAAGATAGTTCATTATTTCCAGACTAAGAGTCAGGGTTGATACTGGACAGTTGGGAGGTCCGGTGATGGAATGGTGTGAGATTCTGAATGACCAGAGGCAGTCATGATGGGAAGTTCTGAGGAATTCATCTGAGATTCGGGGTATTGGGAGTTGCTTGATCTCTGTCGGGGAGATCATAGAGCGTTGCGTAGCACCTTCCAAGAGTAGGCGTGATGTTACTAGTGGAAACAGTCTGTGGGATAGATTGTTGGTGAGCCAAATGGTGAAGGTTCGAACCCTGAGTGGGGGAGAACTGGGTATTTTATTGAGGGGATCAGAGATTTGTTCGAGAACGGTTAAAGATCTGGATATAGAGACCTGCAGTGTGGATTCATGAGTCCAGGGTTATTGGTGATCGAGGCTAGGTGCAGAGCGAGGTAATGCATGTGGTATATGTTGGAGGAAGGATGAGTGAATTGGAAGATTCTTGTGGCCTGTGCTTTTCGGGGTTAGCATATGTCGAGTTCGAGTGCGATCGGGTCGCTGGATTGCGGATGCAATAGCTGATATTTGCAAGTGAAGGTATAGATTGTAATCTATACCCTCGAAAGGGCAGCCGTTGATTCATCAACAAATTTCAGGGTCGATATGAGTAGTTTCGAGTGAGTAATGATCAGTAGGGGGGGGGGGGGGTTTCGGGTTTTCGACATCATGTTCTGAGCCATTGATGATGCCTCGGTGTTTCGAATTGAGAGATGGAATACTCTGAGGTTACAAGTGGTGCGAGAAGGAGATCGGTTGAGAGATTATGAAAGAGCAATGTGGTATCCAAGCATGGGGTCATGAGTATTAGATCAGTGGACTGGGCAAAACATCGTGAGATTCTGTGTGATGTACCAAGGTATCCGGGTATGATGTCCTTATTCCTAGATTATTCTGAGTTCTGAGTCGAGACTTGGCAGGTGGTGCAGCAAGTATCTATGGTTCCAGTGGGAGCACTTCGGCTAATTAATGGTAAACAATATTATTTAAGAATGAGGATTGCAGTGCAAAAAGGAGTTTGTTATGTCAGTTGCCGTCATGAGTAGTGGCGCTTACTTTTGGATGGGTAGGTGTGCACCTATCTACGTTGGGCCGTGGAACGTGGGTTAATGGATGCAGTGTGTAGCGTCGACTTGAGGTTGAGATCGTGGATGGTAAGAGAAAGTGCTGTAAGGCTGCAGAGAGCTGCAACATTCATGAGTTAGCAAAGGGGTGTGGTGATACTACGGGGAGCCGTAGTATTCACCAGCTAGTCAATGAGAAGTTGTTGTGATGATGCGGGGAGCCGTAGTACTCACTAGTCAGTGAAAGGTTGTTGTGATGCTGCAGGGAGCCGTAGTACTTACTAGTCAGTGAGAGGTTGTTGTGATGCTGCGGGGAGCCGTAGTACTCACTAGTCAGTGAAAGGTTATTGTGATGCTGTGGGGAGCCGTAGTACTCACTAGCCATCGAGAGGGTGTTGTGAGGAGCACTCTCTAGTCAGAGCAAGACGCATATGAGTTTTAGGCTTGGGTAGCCCTAATAATTGAGTTTTTGGGAGCCTGGTGGTCGAACCAGGGGCGAGATTGGGGTCTCCACATTTGTCGGGAAACGTTATACTCTGATTTGAGTTGTGGTTGTCGCAACCCAAGGGAATTGGAGAAGTGGTATACGCGCGGGTTGCGGGTCATGAGTCATGAGTTGAGTTCTCCTTTGGGTCGAGTGGTTCCAACTCTGGGTCAGACCAAACTCTCGAGTTTGAGTTTGCCTCTGGTGGTGCGTTGGGTAGGCGAGATGAGATTCTGGATTCTGAGGTGGGTTCCATGTTGAGGGGTATTGTTTATCATCTGATGTTTTAGACCTGTGTAGGTCAGTACTCGGGTGCGGGAGGTACTGCAAGATGCATGGAACTTTGAGCAGTAGGCGACAGAGGTCGGGGTTGAGTCGATCTTCAGTTGGGAGTGTAGCATTCGCTTGGGGTAAGGTGAACTTCGTGACTTGTGTGTCACAATGGGTTGATGTAGTTATAGAGAGAAGAAAACCATTGAGATGGTTGGGTAATGCAATGGATGACCTTGGAGGTTCAACTGCTGGGTCGGGAGATGACCTGGTGCTCAGTCTTGAAAGGGATATTGAGAAAGGAGCTGAGGTTTATGTTGTTAGATGTCGGGGGACGTTTCTGAACAAGCATGATCATTTTTTTCGTGCCTGAGGTCAGGGTGTTGAGGGTTCGCTGTTCAGAAGGGTTGTGATTGCAGTTCAGTGGATGGGTCCCTGGTGTGATGTGATCCTTTTCATTCCTTGGTATATGATCTGGACTTGTTTTATCGGTCCCCACTAGAGAATCAGAGGGGCAGTGAGTTATCGGGGTTTGTTATTCGAGGAGCGAATAACGTGGTGATATCTTGAGAGGGTGGTCTGGCTGTGTGTCAGGCTACTAGAGTTTCCAGATTCTTGAGAGTCAGAAGGGGTAGTGTAGTGGCAGATGGGTATGTCCTTTTTTAGGGAGGAGTTCCTGTTTGGAGTCAGGTGTCCAGAGAGAAAGATAGCTGTGTGATATGAGATCCTTTCGATGGTTCTGTTCGGTTATTGGATTAGATCTATTTGTTGTTGAGGAGCGATTTCGAGGGCAAAATCTAATTCAAGTGGGGGAGAATTGTAACATCCGGATTTTCAGGAACATTAATGTGTATCATAATCTTGAGATTGAAGGAGGGACTCGACGAGTTGAGGGACCAACTCGCCGAGTCGAGACGAGTTGATCGCGTGGATTTAATGAGTGGACTCGACGAGTCAGAGGAGGGACTCGCCGAGTAGGTACTGGGTAGAGAAACCCTAATTGTCCGGGTTTGTGACCTATTTAAAGGCCCTTATGGCCTTCATTGGCGGCCACACTTTCCCTTGAGAGCCTGAGAGAAACCCTTTAACCGTTCTAACCTTGGTAAAGTGAGTGTGTGATCATTTTGGGCAATCTTGGTGAATTTCTATGAAGAAGGATGAAGAGCTTCATGATGGGGAGCAAAAGAAGGCAGTGGATCTGTGGTATTGAGTGTTTCAGCTGCTAAAAGAAGGTACAAAGTCCTCATCTTGCTCATTCCTTGTACTAGATCTCATTTTGGGAGTTTTAGGGCTTTGCTTCCATCCTTTTGAATCTATGAGTTGAATGAGACATGGTTTGAGGTTAGAAACCTCAGATCTGGACCTCCTAAAGGTCCTTAGAGTCTAGGTGTCCCTGATTTAGTCGTTCAAATGAGTGTTGATGAGCTAAATCCTTCATGAAAGGCATATATTAGCATTTTGGAGCAATAACCTCATGCATGAACGTAAAGATCGAAGCTTTACGTGATTATTGAGCCTTGGGATGGTAGATCTAGTGTTTGGAGTGATAGATCTGATTGAAATTGTCTGAATGAACATTTACATTGAATGAACTCGCCGAGTCAATGAGCCGACTCGACGAGTTGGTTAGTGTTTGTCCCGAAGAACTGAATCATGCGATAGCTCGACGAGTTGGGGGTCGACTCGACGAGCTGAGCTGGACTGTCATGAGATTTTTGAGGAAAATAAGTGGACTCGACGAGTCGCAAGGGTGCACTCGGCGACTCGGGTCAAACATGGACTGTTGACTCGAGTTTGACTTCTGTTGACTTTGGGGCTTTGGTCAACATGAGTAGTAGAGACCATGGAGGGGTAAAATGGTTTTTTATCCACTTCAAAGAGTTAAAGAGAGGAAGAATAGCCTTCGGTCATTAGAGTTGTGATTAGAGTATCACTTAGAAATATTCATCCCTTGTGATTAGGCGGAGGCTAGTTCGAGATTCGGGAGCGAGGTCTTTGCTTGCTGCTTGTCAGGTGAGTCTTCTCTATATACATTACCTAGAGTGGTATCTATGTGCAGACCGGAGGGTCTTACGTGTATGTGTATGTTCGAGATTTATGTGCATTGTGCTATATGTATGCTATGTGTTATATAGACCGGACCAGAGGGTCCAACGACTCATGAGGCCAGAGGGTCCTCGATCAGACCAGACCGGAGGGTCCAATGATTTAGACCGAACCGGAGGGTCCAATGATTTAGACCGAACCGGAGGGTCCAACGAGCTAGACCAGACCGGAGGGTCCAACGAGCTACGAGACTGGAGGGTCCCGCTGAGACACATTGACCGGAGGGTCATACCGAGTTATAGCCTCGAGTGGCTTATGTGCTGTATGTGGTATTTTGGGGAACTCAGTAAGCTTTGTGCTTACTGTATATGTGTTATGTGTTTCAGGTTTCTCAGGATTGCGGGACGACACCGACTTGATTGTACACACCAGAGAAAGAGTTATAAGGATCCTGGATTATTAATGGAGTTGTTTTTTGTAAATTGAATAAACGAGATTTTTATACAATATGTTATGAAAAGTATGCGATTTTTAAATGAAAATTTTGTTTGAAAATTTACGGTGTTACTAAGGGGTTTTAAAAGATTCATAACCTTTCCCCTGAAAATTGAACAGTAAAAGGTCTTGAGGTGACGATCTCGGCCAATGTATTTGTGGCTAAACCATACAGTATAGTCAATAGCATTGACTAACATTTCGCGACTTAACATAATAAGCCTAATTAAACATACAAGTCAAAGGAACATAGCTCAAATGTAGCAGCTATACGACGTCTGAAGCACACATTAGCCAATTAACGCAAACCCTAGAACAAGGGTGTGTGCAGAAAAGAATTACCGTAGAAACGTCGAATAGCCTGTCCTTAAAGATACCACAGGACAATTCAAAATATGTGTATACATATAAAACAAAAGAGGATGAGAACACTTCCATGCCAAATACAAAGCAAAACACATAGTTCATGGTTATTAACAACCAGTGTTTTTCACTATACACATAATACACAGAAAGGCAACTACATTAAAGAACGAACAGAAAGGACAAACACAAATCAGTCCTCGGAGTCTTAGGAAGAACCTCCCGGACTCGGCCTGAGACAAAACAGGTTGAAGCCGTCATAATCTAGCTTGCCCAAGCAAAAGAGGCCCGCAAAATCCGTCTCAGCAAGGGAAGATAGAGCAGCATCCACCTCTTCGACCCTTCTCGCCACACGGCCAGGATCTGGGACTTCAGGTTCACCGGAAATCGTGGTACAACCACCTAGTTGCTTCCCCTTTTCAAACCCAAGGGCCTCACACGCCTCACGAACACTCTGGATCCTGCTGGCAAATTCCGCGCTCTGGATAACTTTATCAATTACGCGAACCGCCCCCTTCTCCAGCATCCATTGCAAACCACCTCGAGCGATAGCACCATCAACACGAGCACGGGCCAGTTGACGTTGGCACCTGGCCAACTCACTCGCTAGCACACCCTTCTCCCGAGAAAGAGAACTCACTTAGCTTTTGAGTCGTTCTGTATCGTCCTCCAAAGTGGCCACATGGTCTTCCAAAGCGGCCTTCTCGCAGCCCACAATACAATTCTGCTCAGAAAGGACTCGACGCTCAGCCTCTGAATCACAGAGTTACTCCCTTATGCTTTCCATGGCACCTTGCAAAGTTTTCAACTGTTTTTCATTCATGTCGGCACGACAAACTCGGTCGGCAGCAGCAACCATAAGGGCAGAAGTCTGAGCCGCGGCATAACAAAGGTCACCGATAGTAAGGAATCCCTAGTAATCGCCCAGGCCGGAGCATAAGCCTCGAAAGACAAGGAGTGAGACGAAGTTCCTATTTTAACAACCGGGGATCGCTTTCCCGACTGGAAAGAACCTCCAGGTGAGCTCGGTGCACCCCCAAACACGAAGTCGGAATAAGGATCAACTGAGAGTGAACCAGCAAACGACGAAGGTGGTGTCATTGAAGAACTAGGCACCACCACCCTCTCTTTCTGCTTAGGCATAGAAAACTTATCACCAAGAGCATCCTCGATACCACCAAGGAGATTGGTCACAGATACAACCTTACGCACCTTACGAGGACGGAGACCCGCATCATCGGATTCAGTCTCCTCGTCTGACAATGGCACCACGCGTAAACTTCACCTTTTCTGAATAGGGGCATCACATTTTTCTGCCTTTACTCCCGCAGGCAAACCAGAAGAAGCCGGAATCGGTGAACAAACTGGGGAAATGACTCCAACGGCCGGCTGGGAAGGCGAAGCAGGTCCACTAGAACCAGCATTTCCCCCTTCAACCAAGGGCAACCCAACGAGCTCTCGCAAGCGTCTTTCATACACGGGAGGAGGAAGAGCCTCTACAAGATTGATCTTCCGGTGGCAAAGCTTGCCTCGATAGTGACCACGCATGGCCATCTCTAAGGAAATCTCGGCTTCAGCACCTGTAAAAATAAACGCCAAGAATAAGATATCACAAGTTGATAAGATACCCTATTCTCATTCTTTTTCCTTTCTTTTTTTTTTTAAAAAAAAGCGGGGGGGGGGGGGGGGGGGGAGGGGAGCAGGGGATGAGTTAATACCACATCTCACGACGAACAACTGCGCCATCTTCCCATGTGCCCTCCAGGCGGTGCTCATACCGGCCGCTGCAAGAATGAAATCTTCCCAGTTCTCCCCAACGACAGTGATGTTTCCCAGTCGTTTACCAAGAGTTAGGTTGCTCCCAAATAGCTTGGGAAGACGGTCAGGAAAGTCTCGGGTTTTACGAAGCCCACGTCGCACTAGGTTTCGGTTAACCCAAAGCCATTGTCGCTTCCAATTCTTCTTGGGTATATCCTGTTCAGAGATCAACTAACGAATACCCCGCCTTTTTGCTAGAGTGCGAACGCCAGAGTTTGTAGTTCATCAGAAAAAGTAGCTGAAAACCCCAAAAGTGGGTATAAAGCCCAGGGATTGGCAAATCAGCTCAAAACCCACAATCTTATTGACGGCACTCGGGGTTAACTCGTCAATGGAAAAGCCATAATGATGCACAATCATGTCAAAAAATCAGAGGTTGGCAGGCGCAACCCTTCTTCGAAAAGAGGGATCAGAACCCCCATTTTCCCTTGAGGACAGTCGTAGATCGATAACCCCTTTGCCGGAATCATCACACCGTGCTCCGGTAAGAAATCGAAACGATCTTGCAGAAATTGGAATTCCTCTACAGTAGGGACTCTACCATAACGGTCCATTGTCGAAAACAGATGAATGATAGAAAAGAAAAATTCGTAAAATGCTTGTGATGATACAACGAAAGTAAAGAAAGGAGGTGAGGATGAAAGGTCTTGGGAAAAGGGGCGATTTTAATGAAAAAACTGGCATCACGAACCGTCTCACGATGGATTTGACACACATTGACGACGTTGTCTAAGGCCTGTCAAATGCTAGTCCCAGACATACACGTACTGAAAAATAGGCTCGAACGACGACGCTGTCAAGCCGACGCATACACCTACAAGCCTAAGGGACTCGTTAACGTATCTCTCAGACCTCATACTAACTTGATCGACGGAGCTTCGTCCCGGGAATTCCTCCCGGACGTCGACTAACGATCATCCTTCTCTTTTGCACTGTGATATCAGGAGAAGAAACCTACACAGATCTCAACTACAATCCCAACTAAACCATCTCCAATATATCACAACACTAAGTATGAGTGGTCACACTTCAGCTATAAGACTTCATTATTATAGAAATGGGATTTTGATTTGAATTTAGTATTTGGATATTGGAACATTAAGACAACAGCTATTACTTTTTTTGATATATCGGTATATGATCATCACATCAAAACTTGTTGTGTTCTATATTAAAATGCCCAGTCCATGAATAATCTTGTTATTCTAAAAGTTAATATTCAATTATATTTTGGGAGCAATTATGAAGTAAGACTAATATGAATTAGATTGGTTGACTCTCACTAGATGAAAGTAGGTAAGTGGTTGTAACCAAGTTTAATAGGTACTTGTCAGAGAACTGGTATTGAAAGCACCCGCATCAAGATCAACTCATAGATCGTAGTTATGAGTGATACTTGATTAAAAGGTAGTATCTTTGTATCCTTAACACCTGAGATACATAGTGGTACTTAACTGTAGGGAGTGCTATGCTTAGATATGGTCAAATGCTGATCCTTAACTGGGCAGTTATAAAATCCATTTAAGATATGGTGTGAACTATTCAAGAGGATTATGTATTCATGATGGGATTTTTTCCTCTTATGTGTTAAGAGCTAGATATCTAATGCACGTTACCCAAAGGTGATATCCAAATGAGGATGATGCGATTTAAGTCTCATGTTCAACAGGATGTCTGTAACAAAGGGATAACCGATAAACTTACCTTATACATAAATTGAAGCTTTGAGCTTTTGGGAATTGGATTTTGATGAATACCATTCTCCGTCATGTGTTATTGGGGGCAGTGAAATGTTGCTAGACGTTCACCATTGTCTATATCAATCTATCATGAGGTTTGTGTAAGTGGGAGATTTAAAGAACTTATATGCCTAAGAGTCATTATATAATGATATTGCTAATAACATATGATCCTATATGGTCACACCTTATAACAAGTTACCACTAATTGATTATTTATTTGTATAATTTGATTTCTTAATAAATTATCAACACTTGTATTTAATTGGATTAACATTATTTTGGGAAATAATATTTTACCAACGTATTGTGAATTATTATTTCTAGGAAATAATAATAAAGAGAAAAAATAGTTACAAATGTATATATATATATATATATATATATATATATATATATATATATATATATATATATATATATATATATCATATGGTATGATTATTTAAGTTGCGTACATCTTTTTGGACACTTTAGGTAACCAATTAGTTACACTTGAAACTAACTAGTTAAATAAAGTTAAAGTTAACTTGGAATTTATCTTCTTGACCTTATGGCCCGAATTATCTAGGCATGGTCCAAGATTGCTTTTTCTTTGTTTATTTTATGTTCCATGCTAGTAAGAGACATGCTTTACCTTTTTCTTTATGGTCACACCTTTTTTCTACATTGGAGGGAATATAAAAGGATAGGCTTTTAAGAATTTGAAGCTAGTTATATAGGCTTGTTCTTCATGTTCATTTGGAGGTCTAAAACTGAGAGCAAAAGCTCTCTAGAGGGCTGCCATATTTCGAAGTTCAAGCCTCTCTCTCTCTCTCTTCTTCTCTTTTGCAATTTGGTGCTACAAGTGAAGGCTTAAAGGATTGCTTCTCTTTAAGCATATTTTGGAATATATATCTTAAAGCTTAAGAACAACATTTTACAAGTAAATGAATATCATCTAATGGTGGTTTCATATTTCATGGTGGATACTTCTAGAGAGCTTCTTCTTTGGAGCTTAATGTCATCTTCATGAACTTCCTAATTTCCAAAAGGAACAAAAGTCTTCAAAGATGTTTTACTTTCCTTTCCATGGTTGTTTTATCTTTCAAAGTATTGCAAAATGATCTTTTGGTAGGAATAAAACTAGTTTTTTTGTTCAAAATTGAAGTCTTCCATTGCTATCTTTGTGTTTATGAAACAATTTTTTGAATAAAAACCCAACAGATGACATCTTGGGCCGATCGTAAACCAAGTAGACAATTTTGGAGTTGTTGAAGGTTTGGTGGGGGATGTAGGTTCCTTGGGTGGGTTGACCCTCCAGTATGCCCTCGGGCAATGGTGGTGATTCCGGGTTTGAATAGAGCCGTGAATAAACTCCAAGATATGGCAAGACTCCTAGAGTTTAAAGTATTGAACATGAAGTTGCTCTTACGTGTTTCATGGGTGTTTTTTGTTTGGTATTATTATATACATTAATATTTTGTTTGTTTTGATTTTGGTAGTTTGATTTCATGTTGAACCTTTCTGTAAGAACTGAAAAAATGAAATAGTTTTGTTGGGTAGGAATGGAAACCTGGTTTGGCTACATTTTGTGATGCAAAGGTTTATGTATGTATGTAGCCAAGTTTTTGTATGCATGAAAATCAAGTTAATGCGATAGTAAATTTCCCTTTTCATGTGTTAACCAAATTATCGATGATTAAATACTTCAACTAATATTACATTATTCAAAGTTAATTGACACAAAGATAAAAACATCAATTTATGAAACCATATTAATATATAAGAAATATTACATCATCTAGTCAATTGTTTTGATAAACCAAATATAGCAAAATACCACCAAAATGTATTAGACAATTGTCTTACCTTAAACCACTACCAAAATGCCTTAAACAAGTACAATTCTTTTCCCAAAATAACCCACACCAAACTTACATTAAAGGAACCTAAAGACAAACAACTATAGCCCTAAATAGAATTATAAACAACTTAAACAAATGACTACGTAGCAGAACATGCACCCCCCTTCACTTTACATTGTTTCTCCCCTTTTGCTCCAACTTGTAATAATTTACCAATGCCCTCATGCCCTTTACATTTCCTTTAATTATGCTTTTTGTTATTACATTTTTCACATGTAAATGTGACATATTTCCTACTTAATTCGGTAGGTTGGCTTCTTGCCTCATGAATACCCCTCTTCATCTTCTTTTTTGGCCTCCCAACCTATGCATAAAGAAACATGTTAGTGTTGGTTATTATATGCAAACATGATACTTATTGTAAGTCAAATACACACCTGTTTAGGCTATTTAGGAGGGGTCAAAGTGAAAGGAAAACCAATTTTTGACCACATGGAACAACCATTTATAGGATCAATTTTGTTAAAATACATAGCCTTCCATGTTGACATATTGTAACAAGGATGGAACCACTCCTCAACATTAGGGGCATCCTCTTCATTCTCAATCTTGTCGCAAATGGAAAGAACAACATACTTACATGGTATACTTGTAATCTCCCAATTAACCAATTAAAACCAGTTTACACACATGAACAAAAATTGTAAAAGAAATATATAAAATTATATAAATGAGTACTTATAATCTCCTAAGATCTACAAGTACATGTCATATTATTTAGATTTACCACAAATTGATCTTGCCATGGATATTTGATGTAACACACGTTTTCCAGATTGGATCAGAGTAGGACATAAAGGAATCAAAGGCATGATTTTTGGGAAAAATCATGTGTCACGACGAGACCATATGGAGGTCACCATGTGACCAAGCAAATGAAGAACACATATCTAGAGGATGGTCACGACGTGACATGTATATGGTCATGATATGACAAAGGTTGTGGCCCAAGCGCATGATCTTTTAGAGTTTCCTTCATATTTACCACCCTAAAATCAGATTTAGGGTTCATTTCTCAGCCTCCATCTCTCTCAAACCTCAATAACCCTAACCCTAGTCCATCTTCGTGGTTTTGGCTCATTTTGGTGGTTTTAGTGCTCTTTGAAGGAATTAAAAGGAGAATTGGTGCAAGGATGAAGCAAGCAACACTTTCTCATCATTGATGTCACCTTCTGGACTATTTGTAAGGATACAAGCTTCTACTTTTTTGGTTTATTCTCTTAGATATAGGTTGTTTTAGTCCTTTATGATTCATGGTTTTGATTTAAGTGAATGGATGGAATAAAGTTGGCAACTTTATGGTCCTCCAGAGTCCCTAGAGCATTATATCTTATGAACCCTGCATGAGTTTTAAGTTATTTTATTCGCTTTTGAACTAGGTTGGGTAGAGGACATGCATGTCCATAAATTTTTCATTTTTATGAACCTCTGGAGTCCCTTAAAGCTTTTTGGAAAGTTGGAGTTGAAGACTTAATGGATTAAGGACTCAAATCATAAAGATTTTGCCTCAGACGGTGGTCCTGACGTGGCATAGAGAGTGCCACGACGTGAAGATGGCGGATTCCTCGATTTTCTTGTCCTGTTATGTTCACGACGTGACCAAGGAGGGTTCACGTCGTGGTGCTTGCTGAGCGAGTTGTCTGTGACTGAGTTGGCTGAGTTGGTGCGAGACCGAGTTAGAATCGGGCTGAGTGCATTCTCACGTCATGACCAAGTGCTGGTCACGACGTGACAGTCAACTGTAGGTATTGTTAGCAATTGACTTTGACTTTGACTGTTGACTTTTTGGAATGGTTGACTTTTAGTCAATTTGCTGGATTTAAGGTATAGGCTAAGGTTGGACCTTGTATGATTTGATAGGTTTGTGTTGTAGCATCGGTTGCGTGCCATTGAGCTATGGATTAGCTGACTTCGTGAGTCAGGTGAGTCTTCTCACTCTACTGTGTAGGATGCTAGTTATCTTTGTGACTCTTGCATGAGTTTGTTGGGCTGGGCTCGTTATATACCGGGTTGGGCATGTGGTATGCTAGAATGGCCCATCTTGTATGTTAGACTGGGCCCATTTTCATGCATGTTGGACAGGGCCCATTTGTATGTTGGGTTGGGCCCATTTGTATATATGTTGGGCTGGGCCCATTTTTATGGTATGTGGTATTTTAGGGAACTCACTAAGCTTTGTGCTTAAGGTTTGTAGTTTAAACATTTTCAGGTACTTCCAGTTCCAAAGGGTAGGGTCCGACTTGACTGCACAACATCCCTTGATGGCTGTTCCGCACTTATTACTACTGTTTTACTTTAATGATGAAAAGATACATTCTACTCTGATTGGTTTTGGAACAAATGTTTGTATGGATTTAATGGTTTAAATATAAAAAATTTATTGATATTTTTGGGACGTTACAAGTTAGTATCAGAACCTTGGTTTGACGGATTCGGGCACACTCTCGGGTGTGTCTGGACTCAAACTGAGGAATTTATAATCTTTTTGAAAGAAAATAAATTTTATAAAGGATTTTTATAAAGAAAAGGGTGCGGTGCGTGCAATCAACTGAGCTCAAGTATGTGCTTCCCAGAATACCTATATATGTTGATATGTTATATGTTATGGAATGTTTGAATGCTAGGATGGGGTTAATGATACCTTCAAGAATTACATGATAGTATGGCCTGATTCGTGATTCCTTGTAGCCTAGGAGGAATTGGATTCTATGTAATGCTTGGAAGATATGGTGGTGAAATTAATTGCTAAGTGTATGTTTAAAAAAATGTATACGGTTAGAATCATATAGCCCTAGAATGACTGATTTAGTCTTATTTCCTGTTCCTCGTCTGGTTGTGGGCTTAGGATAGAATCATTTATTCGACGGTCTATTTGATCCCGTATTGTGTATAATTTGCATGCATAAGGCAACCAGCAGTTTTAGTAGAAGTTCCTAGCATCGTAGAAGCAAGGGAGTTGAGGGATGCCTTTTCATGTTTTGTGGCCTATAGAGTCTTACTGCTCGAATACTGCTCACTTTCTACTTTGTAGGGCTCATATTGATGTGAGTTAACTATTAAATCAATATGTTAAGTTACATGCTACAAAGGTTAAAAAATCTATTGCGCAACTCTCGATTGAGTCTAACCGTTGTAAGGTTAGGTCTTTTAATCAAAAGTTTATTTAAGTTTTGTTATATGTAATTGTATTTATGAAGTAGTCAACTGACATTGGTAGGACTCTTTCAGAAACTGATGTCAGGGTGAGGTGGAAATCTTGGGAGAGCCTAAGAAGTGCTTTAGAGCGAGTGGTGCACTGTTTAGCGGGTATTAGGAGTATCAGAATGAGGAGGCGACTTAGAGGATTTGGGATGATTCTTGAGGAAAGTATGGATAAGTATTGGGCCCATACTACTGAAAGCATCGGGTACATTTTGATCGATGTATGGTTTCCTTTCAATATCGTGGTGAGCACTTGAGGAGGAGGTTCTGGTTCAGGTTCAGGTCCACGCTCTGGTGCTAAGCCAATTGACGAAGGGATGTGTGAGTTCATCGTGTCACCCATCGACATAGATATGTATCAGCCTCCTATGGTTAGAAGGAGGAATGTCAGGGTTCTTAGTTCACATTGGATTGGGGAGATGGAGGGTGCTTTCCGCACCAGTCGCTACCCCTATCAAAGCCAAGGTTCGGTTTGCTTGTAACATCTTCGTTTCCAGGTATTTGCTTTTGGAAATTTGAGTTATGAATTGTTTGTAAGAAGGGTCCCTAATGGAAATTCCATGACTTTTGGGTGCTGCTTGAGTACATTGGGCGTACATGTTGGTAAGCTAGGCATACTAAGACCCGCGCCAGTACGCTGCGCGTACTCCATTAAGTTGGGCATACGTGGTTCAGACCAAAACCCTAAGATTTAGGGTTTATGCACTATTTAAGAACCATTATAGCCAAAGACCTTTCACTTTATCAGCCTCCATCCCAAGATCGACCCTTGTTGCAAACCCTAGTTCATTATAAGCATTTTAAGCTTTTGGAGTGCGTTGTGTGCTTCCTTGTTTGTGAAGAAGGACCTTCAAGCAGCAGGCTTTGCTCTCAAGACTTTGGATCCAACATCTTCTCTTCATTGTGCAACATTTGGAGCTATAAAGATCAAAACTTGGCTTATGTTTCTTTAGATCTTAGTTAAGCCTTGATTTTCATCTTTTTGTCCCAAATCCAAGAGCTTGGTGAGTAGGAGGTACTCCAAAGCCTTTAAGGTGTCCTTTCAGACGTTTTAAGGCATTTTAAGTCATAAAAATGAAAGCTTGGATCTTGATATGTTCCCATGCAAGAGTTATAGTGTAGGAAAAGGTTTGAGTAATCTAGGTTTTAGTGTTGGGCTTCTTGTAGCCATGCAAAGGCATAAAGTTTGCAACTTTATGGCCTTAGGGGTCTAATTAAGCTTAGATATGAAAATTGGTCGTAGGGTCTTAAGGCATTAAGACCTTATTATAGGTTTTGCCTTAGGGAGCGTACACTGGGCGTAACTCCCAGTACGTCGTGCGTACTGCGCCTCACAATCGATTTCCCACATCGGTTGAGTACACTGCGCGTACCAGTTGGTAAGCCAGGCGTACGACCATGTCCAACTTTGATGATTTTGGGCCTTAAATCGTTGGGATTTACTTGTTGGGTTTCGACCATAGATTTTCATGGTGATAGGTCACTTTTGATTTTGGGCTCGTTTTGGACTTTGGATGATCTTTGGGGTTGGGCCTAGGATTTTATTGGGCTTAAAAGAAAAGGATAAAATGACCCTTTTTACCTTGGACATTAGGCAATGTAGGTTTTCAGCTTTGGGTTATGTCCCAATTATTAATTGGGGCTTTGTTTGTTTAGTTAGCATGAGGATTTTTCTAGTCCAACATCCCGATCATTTATCTGGTTTTTTAGCAGTTGAGGTGAGTTTCGTCATTAAATCTATGGGTCGAAGGCACCAATCCCGACCCATTGCTTGTTGTGTAGAAAGCTAGATGCCTTGTGATAATTATATGGAAGAACAGGATCTGGCCCTTGACATTTGCATGAAAGACCAGGGTCTGGCCCCTGGCAGTTATATGAAAGACCAGGATCTGGCCCCTGGTATTTGTATGCAAGACCGAGATTTGGCCCTTGGTACTGAAAGGAATGACCATGGTTTGGCCCATGTCAGGAAATGATTACAGGACTATGATTTGGCCAATGTCATTTATCTTCTTTCATGTGTGGTATGTGGTACTTGTGGGAACTCACTAAGCTTTATGCTTACAGGTTATATTTATGGTTTCAGGTACATTTAGTTCCAAAGGGAAGGGCCCAACATGATGCCACAACATTCTCCCCTCATGATTTCCGCATTTGATATATTTGTACTCTGATGTTTTGGATATTATGACTTGATGTTGATTCTGAACAATTTAATGAATGATTTGATAAGTTTTAAAAAGAAAAATTTTATTATGGTTTTTGGGCCGTTACAAGTTGGTATCAGAGCCTTGGTTTGTAGGATTCTGGCATACTTTAGGTGTGCGTGAAATTAAACTGAGGAAATGATAGCTTTCTTAATAAAAATGGAGTTAAACTTTTAAAAATGATTTTTATTAAGAAGAGGGGGGGTGCGATGCATGTAGTCAACCGAGCTCAAGTAAGTGGTTCCTAAATTACCCATACCTTCGTATTATGAGTAGTATGCTTGATATGAGAATTACATGCTAGATTAGGCCTAAGAATACCTTCAGGAATCATATGATAAAATTGCTTGATTTGTGTGATGCCTTGTAGCCTAGTAGGACTTGATGCTATGTAATACTTGGAATTAATTTCGGCTTAGTTATTTGCTAAGTGTATGCTTTCAAAGTTGTATACGATTAGGAATGTCTATCCCTAGAATGATCGATTTGGCCTCATTTCATGTTCTTTTTTTGGTTGTGTACTTAGGTTAGAATTATCATTTGACAGTGTATGTGATCCTATTTTGTGTATAACTTGTATGCATAAGGCAACCAACGGTGTTGATTAAGGTTCTTGGTATTGCGAGTGGTGGAAGTTGGGAAATCCTAGGATATGATGTTGTATAGCATAGGATTGGTTTATGGTTTTAGTGTGGTGACTTAGAGGAATCAGGACTGACCTTGAGGAAGGTACATGTAAGTGTGGAGGGTAGTATTGGGCCCGTACTACTAGAAGCACAGTACATGTACCTGAGACTAGTCTAGATCTAGAAACTCTAAGGAGGACTGTGTATAGGAGTCCCCTCGGTTCATGATCTGGTTCAGGCTTGGCTTCAGGTGCTGATCCAATTGATGAGAGGCTGCACGAGTTTATTTCGATCGAGGTTACTTGCAGTATCGTGGATGCTACCCCGATGTTGTTTGGCACCATCAAGGAGGGGATTATGGAGTTGATGGATGAGAGGCTCAGGTATTTTCGAGTCGAGATTTCTGCGGGTCAGATTGGAGCTCTAACTCCCTTATTTCGTGAGTTCAAGGCTTGTTGAGCTCCTGAGTTCTTTGGGGTTAAGGACCCCATCGCTAGCCGTCGTTGGATCGCTGACAAGGAGAATGCTCAGCGGACGAGCTTTTTGCCCTGTGGGGGCAAATGTGGGATTTGCATCCTACCTAGTGAGGGACAGAGCACGAGACTGGTGGGAGGAGGTTACCCGAGCTGTAGGGTCAGCTGCAGTGGCAGTGATGACCTGGGAGGATTTTGTTTAGAGATTCCAGAGGGAGTTTGCACTGATTATCGAGGTGCAATAGTTGGCGAGGGAGTTCCAGGACCTTCGCCAGACTACTGAGACCGTGGCAGAGATTACCACCAAATTCAGGGAGAGAGCATTGTTGGTCCCGCAGTATGCTACATATGAGGAGATGAAGAATACGAGACATCATGACATGCTGAGGGTGGATATCAGAGAGTTCGTGAGCTTTTCAGGGTGCAGGACCTTGAATGATATGATTGAGAAGGCCCGTGATCAGGAGATTGAGTTGGAGCTCCAGTCGAAGCAGAAGTCGGAGCAGGTACAAATATCAATAGACCAGACTAAGAGGACCAAGACCTCCAATGCTTACACGAGAAGCCAGTAGGGTCGGGGCCGTTACAGCAAGTGCGGCAAGCCACACAGTGAGGCTTGCCGATCAGCAGGATCAGGTTGTTTTGGATGTGGCCAGTCGGGCCACTTGAGCAGGGATTTCCTCAAGAGGGCTCTGATTTGTTTCCATTGCAATCAGACCGGTGATAAAAAGGCCGATTGTTCAAGATTGTCTGGGGATCAGTGGTGGCACCTGCGCCAGCCACCTTGAGGATTACTGATGGCCGCCAGGGAAAAGCGGAGGCTCCTGTAGTGAAGAGCAGGGATTTTCAGCCGACCACCGACGGGGCCTATGCAACACCGTATGTGGTTACTGGTATGTGTTTTATCTCTATCTTTTATTGCTTTCTTTGTTTATTCTTATGCTTATTTTGATCTTGTGTAGGGACCTTTTTGGTCAATGGTTTGACTGCTCATGTTCCGTTTGATTCGGGGGCTACCCGATCCTTTGTATCTCTTGCACTCAACAAGAAGTTTTACAATGCTCCAGGGACTTTCGATTCCCCACTAGAGGTTGATATTGCAGATGACCATACTATGAGTTCTTCCTGAATTTGTTTAGTGAGAGATTCTCTATTGATCTGGTGCTGATACCCTTGAGGGGATTGAAGGTTATCACCAAGATGGATTGGTTGGGCCTCAATGGGGCCATGATTGATTGCGAGTGGCAGTTGGTGAGAGTTCGAACTCCAAGTGGGGGAGAAATGGTTATTACTTGCGAGATAGATTTGAATGGGACAACTCTTTGTTCAGCTGCGAGGGTCAGGAGATATCTGTAGTAGGGTTGTTTTGGGTTCTTAGCGTATGTTCCAGACACTCGAGTTGAGGTCACGACATGATCGAGTGGGGTGCCCATTGTTTGGGATTTTTCCGATGTGTTTCTTGAGGATTTACCAGGAGTGCCTCCTATGAGGTAGGTTGAGTTTCAGATTGATCTGGTACCTGGTGCGACTCCGATAGCCAAGGCGTTGTATCACCTGGCGCCATATGAGATGCAAGAGTTGTCTACGCAGCTTCAGGAGCTTCTAGGCAAGGGTTTCATTTGTCCAAGCAGTTATCCATGGGGAGCATCGATTCTGTTTGTGAAAAAGAAGGACGGTTCTTAAAGAATGTGCATTGATTACCGGAATTTTAATAAGCTAATGGTTAAGAACCGTTACCTATTCTCGAGGATTGACGATTTGTTTGACCAACTTCAGGGTGAAACTTGGTTATCCAAGATTGATTTGCATTTGGGGTACCATCAGATGAAGGTCGGGGAGGATGATGTGCAGAAGACAACCTTCAAGACTCGTTATGGTCATTACAAATTTGTGGTGATGCCATTCGGGCTCACTAATACACCAACATCGTTCATGGATCTCATGAACCAGGTCTTCATGCCGATGTTGGATCGGTCCATGATTGTAATCATCGATGATATTTTGGTCTACTCCAAGACCAAGGAACAACATGATGAGCATTTGCGAGAGGTAGTAGAGACCATGAGGAGGGAGAGGCTTTATGCCAAGTTCTCCAAGTGTGAGTTCTGGTTGTGCGAGGTGCAATTTTTGGGGCAGATCCTCAACCATAAGGGTATATTGGTCAACCCGACCAAGATTGAGGCCGTGATGCGATGGGAGGTTCTGAGGACCGCATATGAGGTTCGATGTTTCTTAGGTCTAGAAGGTTACTATCGGAGATTTATCCAGTATTTCTTCAAGATCGTAGTGCCCTTGACTCGTTTGACAAAGAAGAATGTGACTTTTTGGTGCGGGCCTGATCAGCAGTTGGCTTTTGAGACTCTGAGGCAAAAATTGTGTGAGGCCCTGATTCTTGCGCTCCCTGAGGTTTGAATGATTTCGTGGTTTATTGTGACGCCTCTATTTCGGGTTTGGGAGCATTTCTTATGCAGAGGGGTCACGTGATTACTTAAGCTTCGAGGCAACTTAAGCCCCATGAGCAAACTACCCTACCATGATTTGGAGTTAGGGGCCGTGGTTTTTGCCCTTAAGATCTGGAGGCACTATCTGTGTGGGGTCTGGTGTACTACCTACACCGACCACAAGAGTTTGAGGTATTTAATGGACCAGCTGAATCTAAATATGCGGCAGCAGAGATGGCTGAATGTGGTACATGATTATGACTGCGAGATCCTGTACCACCCTGGGAAGGCCATTGTGGTGGCTGATGCTTTGAGTCGTAAGGCGGCGAGTTCTTTTATCAGAGATATTTGCTTGAGGATGGTTGTCGCATTGCCTTTGTTGGATTTCATCAAGGAAGCTGAGGTAGAGGGTTTGAAAAAGGAGAATTGGAAGGTCGAGTGGATCAGGGGACAGATTCCCTTGTATGTCAGGGAAAACTGGGGTTGTTGACTCAGTGTGGTAGAGTTTGGGTTCTGACATTAGGTGGGGTGAGACAGACGATTCTAGAGGAGGCGGATAAATCTAAGTTTTCTATCCATCCACGGGCAACGAAGATGTGCATGGATGTGAGGTTGAGTTATTGGTGGCCCTGTCTGAAGAGGGAGATAACTTGGTTTGTTGAGCAATGTTTGACTTGCAGGAAAGTGAAGGCCGAGCATCAGAGACCTCACGAAAAGATGCAACCCTTACCCATTCCAATGTGGAAATGGAAGGAGATCACCATGGATTTCATCACAAAATTGCCAAGGACAACATGTGGTGTTGATTCTATCTGGGTCATTGTGGACAGACTGACCAAGAGTGTGCATTTCATATCGATTGCCGAGAGCATATCCGCATAGAAGTTAGCACACATGTATGTCCGAGAGGTGGTAGTTCGGCATGGGGTGCCAGTCTTGGTGGTTTCGGACCGGGATGTTCGTTTCACCTCCAAGTTTTGGAGGACGTTTCATGAGGAGTTGGGTAGTCAGTTGCATTTTAGTAAAACATACCACCCCCAGATCGACGTCTAGAGTGAGCGGACGATTTAGATGCTCGAGGATGTGCTCCGGGCTTGTGTGTTGGATTTTGGAGGGAGTTGGGATACTTACCTTCCACTAGCCGAGTTCTCCTACTACAATAGTTATCATGCCAGTATTGATCGACCACCATTTGAGATATTGTATGGAAGAAGGTTGTAACATACACGTTTTGAAATCGTGTTTTAAGTAAATAATATTATGAAATATTATGTGATATTGAGTATTGAGTTCTAACAGATAGTTTTTACTATAAATGAAGTAAAACTATGTTTAGAATCACTAGGAAAATATTGGAAGTCTTATGAGATTCCAATTAAAAGTTAAAATATCGAAATTTAACGAAAATATAAAATTTTAAATAAGTAAAATTTTATTATTCAAAGTTGTAGATAATTTCATTAGAAGCATTTAGGCGAAAACCTCATCGAAATCCGAGTTATAACGAAGAAGTTATGACCAATCGAAGATCCGCGACAAAACCGACACGGCGTCGAATGACGTAAAAAGTGAGTTTTTGATAAACTACTTTTTAGCCTTGGCGATCTAAACGAAAGTCATAGTATTTGTTAAACCGAGAATTTCCATAAAAAGAACGTCCAAATCTGACTTCATATGAGGAAGTTATGATTTTTCTAAGTTTCGGAATAGTAGTAGACAGCTAAAAACTTGAAATAAAGATCGAGTGACTTTTAGCCGACACAACATAAACGAGAATCGAAGGTCTCGTCAATAGTAGTACAACAGTAAAAAGACAGACGAAAACGGAGGTCGGATAAAGAAGTTATGAATTTTAGCGGACTTTTCCTATCCCGGCCTGTTAAAAATATAATAATAAAAATAAATCAAAACTAGCCGACAAAGTCTAAATGAAAGTTGTAGAGCATAATTTTACCAACGCGTACATATAAAGAACGTCAAAAACGGAGCTCGTATGCGAAAGTTACGGATTTTAGAAGTTCGGGGCACAGTTTCCGAGAAACCTCGCATTGATAAGGTCCGATCTCGGTGAGTCACCCGCCCCGTGTCCGATCAGATGACTAGTCCGAAGTGTGGTCCGGTAGAAATCCGACGCATGTCGCATACATGGCGTGTCCGAAGCGAGCCACGTCTCGCCTGCGAGCTTCAGACGCGCGTCCCACCCCTCGCATCTCCTGCCGCGTGTCCGAGCCTCGCTGCCACCTGCCCCCTTCCTCTTGCTTCGGATCTGAGGCTCGCACCTATATAAAGGGTGCGAGACCTCCCGACTAATTTTTAGAAGTTGGCACTTTTTCACCCTAAACTCATATTTTCACTATTTCAACTTCCCCCGAAGCCCCGAGATCATTTCCAACACCCGAAACACGCCCCGAAGTGCCCGAAGAGCCCGAAGAGCCCGAGAATTTATCTTTTCGGTTTGAAGCTCAACCCTCGCAGGGCCCGTTTTTCATCAAAGAAAGCTAATTATAGTAACGAAGTGCTGCACAAATTACTATTTTAACCCCCGATTAATTCACGGTGAGTTCAATATATAGGAACAATTGTATGTTATGTGTTATATGTGCTATGTTCTTTTCCGTGTTATCATCTCGTGTTATTATTTCTTCTATCTATGATAGCAAAGCTATACCTTTGACCATGTGATCAGTGAACGGACTTAGATTCACGGTGGTACTGGTATGTAGCCTATGGCCATGTAGAGCATGTCTCGTAAGAGAATGACTTCTATTCTATGGTATTGGCAGAAGGTCAGATAGGGCTGGAAACCTGAATTCTACCAAAATGTTAATCAGAAAGTGTATGTCTTCTGTGCCATTTGGGCTGAAGCTTTATTGATGTATATCAAGTATAGAAATTGTTATGTCTCATTGATAATATATCTTTGAATCAAATCATTGATTGATATGGAAAGTTTGTCACATGATTCACATATGCCTTTGTTGTTCCTTGTTCCTCTTTGCTTCTGCCATATTGAAGTATATATATGGCCTAACGTTATATTGTATCTATTATTGAACTCACTAAGCGTCACCGCTTACCCCTCTCAATGTTTAACAATTGTAGGCAATAAGCAACCAGTATAGTTATATACTGATAGAAGATTTTGAATAGTTTGAAACTATTGTATTTAGTAATCATGTATTTATAAAAGTATAGTATCCTGGGTAGTTGTGTAATATATAACCCTTTGTAATAGTCGGTTTGTATCCAGTCTTATGTAAACAAGTTATCAATGTAAAATATTTTTTTTATGAATATGCAAGTAGCATGTTTTGGAGTAACAATATTCAGAAATACGAAAGTTCGGTTCTTTCAATCATGGTATCAGAGCAGTAGTTTAAGTGAACTAAATTCCACGGATTGGTATTTAGACTTAAACTATTGGAAGTTCAATATATGAACTGAATCATTGTAAGTATATGGATACAAACTTTAGGAAAGACTTAAGTAGAGTATTAGATAATGATAAACCCTAATATTCTAAAATACAATGTTACTCCATATTGCAGAGCAATGGCTGAACAGGTGAGTAGCCATACCCCTGAGGTGGGTAGAGGTCGTCAACCTGATGAAGTAAATACTCCAGTATCTCCTCGTGAGGAGTGACTATTGGGTAAACTTACTGGTATTATTCGGCAGACTCTCGAAGAACACAAAAATAATGGTGATAAAGGAAAAGAGAAAGGCACTGGAGAATCTTTAAAAGGGGAGGTGAAGCGTCCATCGTTCAAAGATTTCAAGAGTAGTGATGCTACGGAGTTTTCAGGTGTTCTTAATCCCATTGTTGTTCTTACCTGGATCCAGAACACAAAGAAAGTGTTTCGTATTTCTCATGCGGATAATGAAGACAAGGCTAATTATGCTTCTGCAATGCTCATCGGAGAAGCCTTGGTCTGGTGGGAAGCAACATATGAAACTCTCAACGGGTTTGACCAGGAGAATTTATCCTGGGAAATGTTCAAAACTCGTTTGCTAGAGAAGTATTGTCCTCTAGACATGAGGAGGAGATTAGAGAAGGAATTCCTCGAGCTTAAACAGGGAGGAATGACTGTGAATGAGTAAGAAACTCAGTTTAATCAAATAGCAAGGTTTGCTACAAAGTATATTCCAACTAAAGACGAGAAAATTCAGTTATTCATGGAGGGACTACGGCACGAAATCCACGATTTCGTTGCCAACCGGGATGTTCTGTCATTCGATAAAGCCGTTGAATATGATCGAAGATGCGAGCATGACTTAGAAATACGTGGTGCCACTTTTACTGTTCCGAAGCATCCACGTACTGAAAGAACTGTTCCTGCTCCCTCTATTCCACTAGCTCAATCTGTTCAAACTGAACCTGGTAAACAAGTGCAAAGTCAAAATGCCCCTCGTGGCCGCGATAGATCACAATCTTTTTCTATTCAATCGCCTTCATGTCGAATTTGTGGAAGGAATCATCCGGGGCAATGCAAAATAGACAAGGAATCTGTTGTTTGTTATGGATGTGGAGAAACGGGTCACATAAAGCCAGCTTGCCCAAGGAAGGATGTTACTTCTTATGCATGTGGTATTACTGACCACAAGAAGCGTTTTTGCCCTACTCTTACTAGTCAAATGACGGGAAGTCAAGCTTCTGTACAGCAACTGGCGAGAAGTCAAGCTCCTGTTCAACAATCAAAGGGTACTCCAACTAAAAAGGAGGAGGTTCCAAAAGCTAAGGGTCGTGGATTCCAGATTACCACAGAAGAGGCACGCGAGGACCCGAATGTTGTGGCGGGTACATTTCTTTTCAATTCTAGACCTGCTCACATCTTATTTGATTCTGGTGCCTCATATTCTTTTGTGTCTCATGAATTTGCGCATTCTTTTCAAATTGCTTGCTATTCACTCGTGCAACCATTTCACGTAGATACTGCGGGAAGTATATCATTACTTTTTGATAAAGTCTATAGGGACTGTGTCATAAAAATTGAAGGCTATAATTTCCTTGCTAATCTGATTCCTATCTCCTTGCCCAACTTTGATATTATTCTCGGCATGGATTGGTTGTCAAAGAACCGCGCAGAACTTTTGTGCTATGAAAAGATAGTATGTATTCCCATTGAAGGGGAGAATCCTATCTATGTCTACGGTGAACAAAGAATCTTAAAAATAATCTCTTTCCTCAAAGCTCGTAAATTCATATCGAAAGGGTGTTCTATCTATCTGGCCTACACAGTCGATATCTCAAAAGAGGAAAAGAAAACGGTAAATGATGTTCCCATTGCTAAAGAATATCCAGATGTTTTCCCTGAAGAATTGCATGGACTTCCTCCGGACAGGCAAGTAGAATTCCGAATTGACCTTGTGCCTGGTGCTGCTCCGATTGCAAATACTCCTTATCGTCTTGCGCCAGCTGAGATGAAAGAAATGATGATTCAACTGCAGGAATTACTTGACAAAGGCTTTATTCGACCGAGTACCTCTCCTTGGGGTGCTCCGGTGTTGGTTGTCAATAAGAAAGACGGTTCGATGCGAATGTGTATTGATTACCGTGAGCTAAATATGGTAACTATCAAGAACAAGTACCCACTACCTCGCATTGACGATTTATTTGATCAACTTCAGGGTGTTAGCTATTTCTCAAAGATTGATTTGAGGTCTGGCTATCATCAGTTGAAAGTACACGAACAGGATGTACCGAAGATTGCTTTTCGTACTCGATATGGGCATTTTGAATTCCTTGTCATGCCATTCGGTTTGAAAAATGCTCCTGCTGTATTCATGGATATGATGAATCGGGTATGCCGCCCAATGCTCGATAAATCTGTCATCGTATTCATTGAAGATATTCTAATCTATTCCAAGTCTGAAGCTAATCATCCCATTCATATTCGTGCGGTATTAGAACTTCTTCGAAAGGAGAAACTATATGCTAAATTCTCGAAATGTGAATTTTGGCTTCGCCAAGTTCAATTTCTCAGCCATGTGATTTCTGGTGACGGTGTATCCGTAGATCCTACCAAAATCGAAGCCATTCAAAATTGGGAAGTGCCCCGTAATGCTTCCGAAATTTGCAGTTTCTTGGGTCTCGCGGGATATTACTGGAGATTCATTAAATACTTTTCTCGTATAGCCGTACCTCTCACGAGTCTTACACAGAAGGAAGTGAAGTTCGAATGGGGTGAAGCCCAAGAAAAAGCTTTCTCAACTCTAAAAGATCTTTTGACTCATGCTCCAATATTATCACTCCCAGAAGGTGATGATGATTTCTCCGTATATAGCGATGCTTCAAGATTGGGACTCGGTTGTGTGTTGATGCAACGTGGTAAAGTGATAGTGTATGCCTCAAGACAACTGAAAGATTATGAACAGAATTATCCCACTCATGATCTCGAACTCACGACAATGGTATTTTCCCTAAAACTTTGGAGGCATTATCTTTTTGGTACAAAATGCCAATTATTTACTGACCACGAGAGTCTCAAGTATATATTCAGTTAGCAAACTCTGAATATGAGACAACAAAGAGCCATGGATCTGATCAAAGATTATGACTGTGAAATCCCGTACTATCCTGGAAAGGCCAATGGAGTTGCCGATGCACTTAGCAGAAAGGTTTATCGTAATAGTATGTGTTATGCTATTACTCACACTATAGTAAAGTTCACTATTCTAGATGAACTAGAGAAATGGCAAGTAGAGGCCCTAAAGCCAGAAAATGTGAAGAAAGAAGGGATGGTACATTATGCTGATGTTTTACTTGATGATCCACGAGGATTGAAGGTATTCAAGAATCGGCTATGGATTCCAAAGATTGGTGGATTAAGACAGAAGATTTTAGATGAAGCCCATAAGTCTAAACTGTCAATACATCCTGGTACAAGTAAAATGTACTATGATGTAAGAGCTGATTATTGGTGGCCTGGATTAAAGAGAGAAATTGGAAGATTTGTACATGAATTCTTAGTATGCTTACAAGTCAAAACAGAGCACCAAAAGCCTTACGAAATTCCAGAAAGTCTTAGTGTTCCTGTATGGAAATGGGAAGAACTGTCCATGGATTTTATTACCAAATTGCCAAAGACTGCTAGACAGCATGATAACATTTGGGTAATCGTCGACCGCCTGACTAAAAGCGCTCAGTTTCTTGCAATGCGTGAAACGGATCCAATGGAGAAATACGCACAAGTATACTTGGATGAAATTGTTGCAAGACATGGTGTGCCACTAAAGATCATTTCTGATCGTGATACTCGCTTCACATCTCAATTTTGGGCGAGTATGCAACGTGAATTGGGATCTCGAGTTGCTCTCAGCACAGCTTATCATCCCCAGACAGACGGTCAGATGGAGAGAACAATCCAAACAGTAGAAGATATGCTTCGTGTATGTGTCTTGGAGTTCGGTGGTAGCTGGGATAAATACTTACCTATTGTCGAATTTTCTTATAATAACAGTTACCACGCGTCAATCAAAATGCCACCATATGAAGCATTATATGGTCGCAAATGTCGTACGCCATTATGTTGGCGTGATGTGGGACATAAGATCCTTGGAGGCCCTGAAATGATTCAAGACACCACCGACAAGATTCAAATTGTACGAGAAAGAATGAAAGCGGCCCAGGATCGACAGAAGTCCTATGCAGAAAAGAAGAGACGACCCATAGAATTCCAGGTGGGTGATTTCGTAATGCTTAAAGTATCCCCGTGGAAAGGCATTATGCGATTTGGGAAGAAAGGAAAACTAAGCCCTAGATTTGTTGGTCCTTTCAAAATCACCCAGAGAATTGGTAAACAAGCATACCACTTGGACTTGTCGGAAGATTTGGCAGGTATTCATGATGTGTTTCATGTGAGCTATCTGCGTAAATGTTTAAGCATATATGATGAAGCAGTTCCGTTATCCGAGGTGAAACTGGATAATAAGTTAACTTATGTAGAAGAGCCTTAAGAGATCGTAAACGAAAGAACGACTAAGCTACGTAATAAAGAAGTAGAGTTGGTGCTTGTCAAGTTGATACACCATCGAGGCCCAAATTATACTTGGGAAAATAAGAATGAGATAAGAGCGAAATATCCCCATTTATTTTAATCGATGTAATTTCGGGGAAGAAATCCTCAAAAGGAGGAGGTATTTGTAACATACACGTTTTGAAATCGTGTTTTAAGTAAATAATATTATGAAATATTATGTGATATTGAGTATTGAGTTTCAGCAGATAGTTTTTACTAGAAATGAAGTAAAACTATGTTTAGAATCACTCGGAAAATATTGGAAGTCTTATGAGATTCCAATTAAAAGTTAAAATATTGAAATTGAACGAAAATATAAAATTTGAAATAAGTAAAATTTTATTATTCAAAGATGTAGATAATTTCATTAGAAGCATTTAGGCGAAAACCTCATCGAAATCCTAGTTATAACGAAGAAGTTATGATCAATCGAAGATCCGCGACAAAACCGACACGGCGTCGAATGACGTAAAAAGTGAGTTTTTGATAAACTACTTTTTAGCCTATGCGATCTAAACGAAAGTCGTAGTATTTGGTAAACCGAGAATTTCCATAAAAAGAACGTCCAAATCTGACTTCATATGAGGAAGCTATGATTTTTCTAAGTTTCGGAATAGTAGTAGACAGCTAAAAACTCGAAATAAAGATCGAGTGACTTTTAGCCGACGCAACCTAAACAAGAATTGAAGGTCTCGTCAATAGTAGTACAACGGTAAAAAGACAGACGAAAACGGACGTCGGATGAAGAAGTTATATATTTTTAACGGACTTTTCCTGTCCCGACCTGTTAAAAATATAATAATAAAAATAAGTTCAAAACTAGCCGATGAACTCTAAACGAAAGTTGTAGAGCATAATTTTACCTACGCGTGCATATAAAGAACTTCAAAAACGGAGCTTGCATGCGAAAGTTATGGATTTTAGAAGTTCGGGGCACAATTTCTGAGAAACCTCACATGGATAAGGTCCGATCTCGGTGAGTCACCCGCCCCGTGTCCGATCAGATGACTAGTCCGAAGTGTGGTCCGGTAGAAATCCGACGCATGTCGCATACGTGGCGTGTCCGAAGCGAGCCACGTCTCGCCTGCGAGCTTCCGACGCGCGTCCCACCCCTCGCATCCGAGCCTCGCATCTGCTGCCGCGTGTCCGAGCCTCGCTGCCACCTGCCCCCTTCCTCTTGCTTCGGATCCGAGGGTCGCACCTATATTAAGGGTGCGAGACCTCCCGGCTAATTTTTAGAAATTGGCACTTTTTCACCCTAAACTCATATTTTCACTATTTCAACTTCCCCCGAAGCCCCGTGATCATTTCCAACACCCGAAACACGCCCCGAAGTGCCCGAAGAGCCCGAGAATTTATCTTTTCGGTTTGAAGCTCAACCCTCGCAGGGCCCGTTTTTCGTCAAAGAAAGCTAACTATAGTAACGAAGTGCTGCACAAATTACTATTTTAACCCCCGATTAATTCACGGTGAGTTCAATATATAGGAACGATTGTATGTTATGTGTTATATGTGCTATGTTCTTTTCCGTGTTATCATCTCGTGTTATTATTTCTTCTATCTATGATAGCAAAGCTATACCTTTGACCATGTGAACAGTGAACGGACTTAGATTCACGGTGGTACTGGTATGTAGCCTATGGCCATGTAGAGCATGTCTCGTAAGAGAATGACTTCTATTCTATGGTATTGGCAGAAGGTCAGATAGGGTTGAAAGCCTGAATTCTACCAAAATGTTAATCAGAAAGTGTATGTCTTCTGTGCCATTTGGGCTGAAGCTTTATTGATGTATATCAAGTATAGAAATTGTTATGTCTCATTGATAGTATATCTTTGAATCAAATCATTAATTGATATGGAAAGTTTGTCACATGATTCACATATGCCTTTGTTGTTCCTTGTTCCTCTTTGCTTCTGCCATATTGAAGTATATATATGGCATAACATTATATTGTATCTATTATTGAACTCACTAAGTGTCACCAGTTACCCCTCTCAATGTTTAACAATTGCAGGCAATAAGCAACCAGTATAGTTATATACTGATAGAAGATTTTGAATAGTTTGAAACTATTGTATTTAGTAATCATGTATTTATAAAAGTATAGTATCCTGGGTAGTTGTGTAATATATAACACTTTGTAATAGTCGGTTTGTATCCAGTCTTATGTAAACAAGTTATCAATGTAAAATATTTTTTTTATGAATATGCAAGTATCATGTTTTGGAGTAACAATTTTCAGAAATACGAAATTTCGGTTCTTTCAAAGGTGTAGTACCCTGGTTTGCTAGGGGGAGGTTGGGCATCGAGTCATGGGAAGTACAGAGGTGGTACTCAAGACTACTGAGTTGATCCAGCATGTGCACGACAAGTTGCGAGTCGTGCAAAGATGGCAGATGAGTTATGCCGATCAGCAGCGTTAGGACCTCGAGTTTCAGGTAGGAGACTTGGTGCTTCTGAAGGTGTCACCTTGGAAAGGTGTCATCCGATTTTGGAAGTGGGGCAAGCTGGGTCCTAGATTTATCAGAACTTTTAGGATTTCTCCCTGAGTGGGCAAGGTTGCATACTGGCTTGATTTACCTGATGAGCTCCACCAAACCCTTAATACCTTCCATGTGTCTTAGCTTCGGAAGTGTGTGGCTGATGAGTCCGCAGTTGTTCCTCTGTATGATATTCACGTTGATGACCGCCTGAATTATGTGGAGAGACCGGCTCCAAATGGACATGGGAACCCGAGGCCGAGATGCGAGAGCAGTACCCTGATTTGTTCGTGGTAGCCGACTTTGCGGGAAAAGTCTAGTTCAAGTGGGTGAGAGTTATAACATCTATTTTTCCAGGTATTAGCTTTTGGACCTTTGAGTTATGAATTGTTTGCAAGAAGTGTCGCCAATGGAAATTCCGTAACTTTTGGGTGCTTTTTGAGTATGTTGGGCGTACTGAGACCCGCGCCTGTATGATGCGCGTACTCCAGTACGTTGGGCATATGTGGTTCATACCAAAACCCTAATATTTAGGGGTTGTGCACTATTTAAGCACCATTATAGCCCCAAGACCTTTCCCTTTATCAGCCTCCATCCCAAGATCGACCCTCCTTGCAAACCCTAGTTCATTTTGAGCTTTTGGAGTGAGTTGTCTGCTTCCTTATTTGTGAAGAAGGACCTTCAAGAAGTAGGCTTTGCTCTCAAGACTTTGGATCCAACATATTCTCTTCATTGTGCAGCATTTGGAGGTATAAAGCTCCAAACTTGGCTTATGTTTCTTTTGATCTTAGTTAAGCCTTGATTTTCATCTTTTTGTCGCAAAACCAAGAGCTTGGTGAGTAGGAGGTACTACAAAGCCTTTAAGGTGTCCTTTCAGACTTTTTAAGGCATTTTAAGTCATAAAAATGAAAGCTTGGATCTTGATTTGTCCCCATGCAAGAGTGATGGTGTAGGAAAAGGTTTGAGTTAGCTAGGTTTTAGTGTTAGGCTTCTTGTATCCATGCAAAGGCATAAAGTTTGCAACTTTATGGTCTTAGTGTCTTATTAAGCTTAGATCTGAAAACTTGTCGTAGGGTCTTAAGGCATTAAGACATTATTATGGGTTTTACATTAGTGAGCGTACGCTGGCGTAACTCCTAGTACGTCGCGCGTACTGTGCGTCAGTCACGATCCATTTCCCTCATCGGCCGACAACGCTGCGCATACCAGTTGGTATGCCGGGTGTACGGACCAGTCCAACTTTGATGATTCTGGGCTTTAAATCGTTGGGCGTTTCTTGTTGGGCTTGGACCATAGATTTTCATGGTGATGGGTCACTTCTGATTTTGGGCCCATTTTGGAATTTGGATGATCTTTGGGGTTGGGCCTAGGATTTTGTTGGGCTTAAAAGAAAAGGATAAAATGACCATTTTTACCTTGTACATTAGGCACGTAATGTAGGGTTTCAACTTTAGGTTATGTCCCAATTATTTATTGGGGTTTTGTTTGTTTAGTTAGCACGATGATTTTTCCAGTCTAGCAGCCCAAGCATTTATCTGGTTTTTCAGCAGTTGAGGTGAGTTTCGTCATTCAATCTATGGGTCGAAGGCACCAATGCCGACCCATTGCTTGTTGTGTAGAAATCTAGATGCCTTGTGATAATTATATGGAAGAACAGGATCTGGCCCCTGACATTTGCATGAAAGACCAGGGTCTGGCCCCTGGCAGTTATATGAAAGACCAGGATCTGGGCTCTGACATTTTTATGCAAGACCGGGATTTGGCCCTCGGAACTGAACGGAAAGACCATGGTGTGACCCATGGCTGGAAATGATTACATGACTATGATTTGACATATAGCATTTATCTTCTTTCATGTGTAGTATGTGATACTTGGGGGAACTCACTAAGATTTATGCTTACAGTTTATGTTTATGGTTTCAGGTACATCAAGTTCCAAAGGGAAGGGCTTTAGAGCCTAGGAAGTGCTTTAGAGCAAGTGGTGCGTTGTTTAGAGGGTATTGGGAGTATCATAACGAGGATGCGACTTAGAGGATTTGGGATGATTCTTAAGTAAAGTGTGGATAAGTGTGGAAGGTAGTATTATACACGTACTACTGAAAGCACAAGGTCCATACTTGAATCAAGGAAAGTTAGGAGGATTATAAGAATCTTGTAGAATGAGGAATTTTTCGGGTAAATTTTGATCATTGTATTGTTGCCTTGCAATATCGTTGTGAGCACTTGAGGAGGAGGTTCTTGTTCAGGTTCAGGTCAAAGCTCTGGTGCCGAGCCGATTGACGAGGGAATGTGTGAGTTCATCGCGTCACCCATCGACATAGCTATGTATCATCCTCCTATGGTTAGTGGGAGGAATGTCAGGGTTCTTAGTTCACGTTCGATTGGGGAGATGGAGGGTGCCTTCAGCATGATTTGCTACCCCATAGAAGCCAAGGTTCAGTTTTCTTTAGACCTTTTGTGTCATGCAGCAAAGAGTTGCTGAGATTTGATTGCGCGGGCTGTTACAATTACTGAGGTGGAGACCATGTTATGGGATGAGTTCACGACCCATTTCAGGGAGAGATCTTCGTTGGGTCCACATTACGTATGAACAGAGGGATCATCTAAGAAGCCCAACATCTTCGATTTGTGAGATAGAGGCCAGCAAAGCTAGGGACATTATAATAAGTGTAGGAAACCACATGATGGGGTGTGTCGGTCTAGAGGTATAGGTTGCTACAAGTGCGACGAAATTGGTCATTTCAGCAGGGATTGTTCTAAAGGATCAAGTCCGATATGTTTTCTCTGCAACCATGTAGGCTACAAGAAGGACAACTACCCGAGACTGACGAGTGGAGTGGTGAGGATACCTACCCCAACTACACTAAGGATTATGGATGGCCGTGAGGGCAGGGTGGAGGTTCTAGTGGTGAGGAGCCGATCATTTCAGTTTCAGGTCGAGGAGGCTCGAGTTCTGCCAGATGTTGTTTTTGGTACGTATCGTATTTATTTCCTTCTTGCGTTTATTATTATTTATGTTATTATTATGTGATTATGTGCGAGACGTAATGTTTAGGTTATTTAAGTCTCCACCTAAGGTTCATGGATAATTTTACGATTGTCTGGTTGTTATTATTGAGGAATTATCATATTCCTATTGGCATATCGAGAATCATGTTTGAAGGGTATCTAGTTGAGCCGGTTGTAGGCATTGACATGGGCGGCGATGGTCAGTGATAGTGTGAGCCCTAGGTAGGAGTGAGCTGAGTGTTCTGCTTAGCAGCCGAATTGATTTTGATGGTTTCAGCTTAATGGTTGGAGGAAGTTGTAGTGTATGTTTACAGTATTTTTTTGGTATTCAAGATTGTTGAGATCTTTCATGGTTGTAAGGAATGATTTCGAGGACAAAATCTAATTTAAGTGGGGGAGAGTTGTAACACCCGTTTTCCAGATTGGATCAGAGTTGGGCATAAAGGAGTCAAAGGCATGATTTTTAGGAAAATCATGTTTCATGATGTGATCATAGACGTGACTGGGGAAATGAAGAATGCGTATCTGGAGGATGGTCACGACATGGCATGTATGTGGTCACGATGTAACAAGGGTTGCAGCCCAAGCACATTATCTTCTAGGGTTTCTTTTATATTTAAGCACCCTAAACTCAGATTTAGGGTTCATTTCTCAGCCTCTGTCACTCTCAAACCTCAGAAACCCTAACCCTAGTCCATCTTAATGGTGTTGACTCATTTTTTTGGTTTTGGTGCTCTTTGAATGAAGTAGAAGAAAAATTGGTGCAAGGATCAAGCAAGCAACACTTTCTCATCATTGATATCGCCTTCTGGACCATTTGTAAGGATTCAAGCTTCTACATTTACAGTTTATTCTCTTAGATCTAGGTTGTTTTAGTCCTTTTTGATTCATGGTTTTGATTTGAGTGAATTGATGAAATAAAGTTGGCAACTTTATGGTCCTCAATAGTCCCTAGAGCATCATATCTTATGGATCTAAGGATTGGTTGTGGATTGTGAACCTTACATGAGTTTTAGGTCATTTCTTGGCTTTTCACCTAGGTTGGGTAGAGGACAAGCATGGAGCACTCATTTCCACAATTTTGTTATTTTTATGAACCACTAGAGTCCCTTAAAGCTTTTTTCTAGAGAGTTGAAGGTGAAGACTTAATGGATTAAGGACTCAAATCATTAAGATTTTGCCTCAGACAGCGGTCACGACGTGGCATGGAGAGTGCCATGATGTGACGAGGGTGGATTCCTTGATTATCTTGTCATGTTATCTTCATGACGTGACCGAGGAGGGTTCACGTGTTGCTAGCTGAGCGAGTTGTTCGTGACCTAGTTGGCTTAGTGTGACAACCCGTTACTTTCCGAGTCAACAAAAGTCAAATCCGATAAATAAAATTCGAGTCTTTATTTAATTCGTTAAGTTCATACATATTAGAAAATAATTTAATTATATAAATAAAGTTTATATAAGTTTTCGGAATCAAAAACACTCAAAAAACCAAGAATCTCGTGGCAGCAAACTGTTTGCGGCCGAAAACCCTGTTTGCGGCCGAAAACCCTCTTTCCGACCGCAAACCCAACCGAATATATATGTTTCATCCGAAAACTTAGTCATTTCTCACCTTTTTCACTCGAAATCACTCCCAGTTCTCTCTCAAGTATCATCCAAGAACACTCCTATCTTCAAGAACAATCCTTTGAATCTTCATATTTTTCACCAAGAACACCAAGAACAGCCTTCAAATCTTCAAGTTACCGAAAACAGCTCAGGACCGCAAACCGTTTACGGTCGAGAACCGTTTTCGGCCGAAAACTCCTTGAGAACCGAAAACCCCTTTAACACTCGATCCATTTCCGGTAACTATTCCTAGTATAAAAACAAGTGTTTTCTAACACTTTAATTAATGGTTTCGTTAATCTAAAATACAATTATGTGTTTAATTATCATTAGGATACCATTAATTCCACGTACATCAACTCGAGGGTCATCTTTCCAGTATCGCTGTCCAGCACGCACACTAAAACAACTGTGAGTTCATACCCCTACATTTTACTGTTTTTTAATGTTTTCAAGGGGGGGAGTACAAGTAAAACACAAGGATTTTTGTGTTTTTAGACAAATGATTTTATATAGATTTAAAACTTTTGCAATTGATACAAATCGGGAAATCACTACATTTTATAAAAATATTTAGATATTTTTATCCCTTTTGTAACATGCTGAGCATGAGGGTAGTTTACAACATACAACTATAATTGCAAAGTTTCCAGTACAATGCACAACATACATACGAACTATAATAGGTATATTTTGGGATACATTACATGATTTCACTAACTGAAGAGCTTTATACAGAAACGACAATATAAACTATGATAGATTTAGTTTATGGGAAACAATGCTACTTTTCCCGGGTATAAGGGATGCATTACTAAATAATTATTTAAGTATAATTATTTTACATTACAAAGTTCATTACTACAAGGTTATGCATACATTTACAAAGTACAAGAGAACACCACAATACTACACGTAAACTAGTTAATACAGGGTTGTGAGGCACTACTTCGGGTACCCACAATGGTACAGGTTCAATTCCTATAAATTATAACCAGAGTCTCCCGGATGGAGAGCATGAGGTTTGTGTATAGATCTATACGGGACTGACAATCCCACACCAAACTGCTAGCTACAGTTAGGCAGGCATGTCTGGGGGTAACAAATGTCATATTACCAACGCCTGAAGAACGTCGTAGAGGCCACTAGGTCATATTAGCATGGTTATATGAAACTCACAATAGTATAAACTAAACATTCGTTTACGGGAATTCATTTCTTCAAATAGTTTTATTTTAATTAATAGAACTACTATACACTACAACTAGAGGATTCCAGGGGATACAAACTCTTGGTTTTATTTGAAGTAATAAAACTACTACACATTACTGGTGGTATCCAGGATATACATACAAAACAATACTTTACATTACTGGGGATAGCTAGGGTTTTCATACAGTACATTACTATACATAAACACGGGTGTTTATCCGGGGATTTTATACAAACGTTTTTTCATACAAAGCAATACAATACAACTGAGGTACACATCCATACATATAACAATATACATATACAATTTCGAAATACAGTAACAAACATACATTTGGTCTTAAAGTCTAAGACTACTTTTCACTACTAAAGAAAATATTGGATTTTCTTGAGAGACATACAAACATTTTCACAGATTCATAAATAAGATTGCATTACAAAACATACTTATGAACTCACCAACTTAAATGTTGATACACTTTCAAAATCACTTGTATTCTCAGGGAATTAGTAGACAGGTACAACCGCGGGATTTTGAGAAGACAGAGCCTTTTAGAGTTCCGTCTTTTATACTTTTGTTATAATTTTGTTATCATACAAACTATGTTATGAACAGATGTAAATACAATATTCTATTAATGTAATGGTTGTGTTTGCTTGATTTACTATTATGCAATCGTTGTGATACTGTACATGACGTCCTCCACCCCCGAACGTTTCTGTCGTTCCGGTTAGGGGGTGTGACACTTAGTTGGTGCGAGACTGAGTTGGTATCGGGTTGAGTGCATTCTCACAACGTGGCCAAGGGCTGGTCACGACACGAGGGTCAACTGTAGGTATTATTGGCTATTGACTTTGACTTTGACCGTTGAATTTTTGGCATGGTTGACTTTTAGTCAATTTACTGGATTCAGGGTATAGGCTAAGGTTGGCCCTTGTATGTTTTGATAGGTGTGTGTTGTAGCATCGGTTGTGTGGCATTGAGTTGTGGTTTAGCTGACTTCGTGAGTCAGGTGAGTCTTCTCACTATACTATATTGGATGCTAGTTGTCTTTATGACACGTACATAGGTTTGTTGGGTTGGGCCTATGGTATGCTTGGTTGGGCCCGTTTGTATGTTGGGTTGGGCCCATTTGTATCTTAGGCTGGGCCTATTTGCATGTTGGGTTGGGCCTATTTGTATGGTATTTGTATTTTGGCAAACTCGCTATGCTTTGTGCTTATGGTTTATGGTTTAAACATTTTCAGATACTTCCAGTTCCAAATGGAAGGGTCCGACTTGAAAGCACAACATCCTTTGATGGCTTCTCCGTACTAATTACTACTGTTTTACACTGATCATGAAAAGATACATCTTATTCTGATCGGTTTTGGAACAAATGTTTGTATGGATTTAATGGTTTAAAAATGAAAAAATTATTGATATTTTTGGGACATTACATTTGACTTGGTACTTTACTGCACCATTCTAGGTTGATGTATATTGAGATGCATATGAATTAATCTCCTCAAGAAGTATAGTTGTTGTGTGAGTGAGGATCCCTTGACACTTGTCTATAGATTGTTGCACAAATTTAGACAAAACCAAATAATCTTCTAGGAATGACTCATAATCATCTACTACATTACCTTGGACTCCACCACCATATACAAACATTGGACCTTTTATATTCTTGAAGTTATAGTCTACATGATAGCTTGGCTCTTGCTCATCTTGCACACCTTGGTCCACTTGTGTTGTCATTAGAACACCTTTGTCTATATATGTTGTCATTAGAACACCTTTGTCCATATCTGTTGTCATTGGGATATCTTGGTCCACTTGGGTTGTCATTTGATCAACTTCATCCATTTCTATTATATTATGCAAACCTACAACTTTTTCCTTAATGTCAACATTAATTACTTGACTTTGTTGGGTAGCATTGAACATTCTATATGGTACAATACATTTATCATATGTATTTGCTTTGTCAACATCAAGTACTTGTGATTGTGTTACTAAAAGTCCCTCACATACAGGTTCAATCAAATCTAGTTTCCTACTATAAAAACCTATTTCTCGTTTACTTAGTTTTCATGTACTAAACTCTTGTGAAACAATTTCAGGTTCAAACCCCTCAATCGCAACCTTAAATGGAGGCTTAATATATGTAAAAACCCCTGTCTCCCTAGTATCAACCTACATACTGATTTGTCTATGTTCAGAAGAGTGCAGAACTGTGCCAGACGCCCCGCGCCGCGCTCTATCAGGATAACAACGATGTTGGTTTAAAATTTAGTGACACAAAGCCTTATTTTCAGCAACGCTAAGTTGATAGATGCCTATAAATGGAAACGAAAATTCGATATTTAGAGATATTAGATAACCTAGACCAACTTGGCTGACAAGAAACCTTTAGGCTGTGGTTTTGAGAGTCTCGAAGGCGGACGGACAACCGTTAAGCTGAAAGGATCAAAGATCTAAAGGATTAGATGTTGATTCATCAAGGAAATCATTCAGTTTGCTATTCTGATTATGTTTAATATTCTGAATTGCTTTCTTTGTGTATTAGTTTTCTGATTTAAGGATTAAAAACTCTTTTACTTTGTGTTTAGATTAGATGAATTCATGAATCGTTAGTTATTTGTTATTCGAATATTTTGAATTATTAATAAACTATGTTTCTTTTATTATATGCCTTATGTGTTAAAGATCTTATTTTTATTATTTGTTATTGAGTTAGTATAATTAGATAATCAATCTAGTTTTTTTAGCTTGAATCATAATTGTTATGACTAGTATTAGACAAAACCTAGGATTAGGTAGTAGAATCGGAACATTACTATGTAAGAGAGCGTTTGTTGACCAAATTATGCTTATTATTGACTTCTATTATCATTGAAGTTAATATCTCAATCAAATCTCTCATAATCAAAATATAATTATAACTTTTAGGTGATTAATTGCATGTTTAATTTGTTGATTGTCTGTATGATTATGCAAAATTAGTTTATCCTACCAAGATAACTAATTGCAATAGGAATCGGTAAATAACAAATAAATAACCATTTTACTTTAAAATTGACCATGATAATGATGTAATCAAATTTAAACCAAAGTATCTGAAGTGAATCGTATCCAATCAGTTCATCTCGTTGTTTAGTATTTGATTGAGTATTTATAATCAAAACCCCCTTTTATTTTTTTGTTTAATTAATATAACCTATAATAAAACATTTTAATATTAATTCATACCCGTTCCCCTTGATTTCAACTCCCTTGCTTATCAAAACTATACTTTACTCGATCAAGTTCACTGCCTGTATGCATTGGTTTAGATGTGATAGACTAGGAATTATAAATATAAAACTAGTGCATTAAAAATACACATCAAGTTTTTTGTAACACCCATAAAAAATCATGCCAATTTAAAACTTTTTAAATCGTTCAAAAACCAATAACTATTACAAATTTGTTTTCAAAATGGTTTCATGTCAGAGTATCCCAGAATCAAATCATAAAAATATAAGGAGGTGCACGATCACGCTTCGCCTTGCCGCGATCATCTGAAGTACCTGAAACAAAATCAACAACTGTAAGCCCAAAGTTTAGTGAGTTCCCCAATATACCCATACAACAAATAACACACATACAATAACAACATACTATAGGCCCAATCAACCATTGGGTTGGAATGCCCCAGGCCCTCAACCATCAGGTTGGAATGCCAACATACTATAGGTCCAATCATCCTCGGGATGGAATACCCTCAGCCCACAACCATCGGGTTGGAATGCCCCGGTCTGTTGGATCTCACACAAAGCAAATAAGCCTCAACCTCCAATTAATCATGTGCACATATATCAGATAATCACATAACAGTCTAAAGACAGACAAACCGATCTACAGATCACTAAGCATAGCAACATCTTATCTACAAGGATACCGATCTAACTGATCATAACGACATAGAACATCTTATCTACTAGGATACCGATCTAACATATCATACAAACAATAAAACAGGATAACAATCCAAAGGGCCGGCCTTGGTGCCTTAGACCCTTGAGTATAGTGAGGAAAACTCACCTCACAAGTAGCTCGGGATGATAATGTCAACCTCCCCAAATACAGCTCCAAACTCAAACACCTATATCCACCAGTGATCCACTTCCATAAATTTCCAAATTACTAAAATACCCCCAAAAGTCAAACCGGTCAATCCCTTGGTCAAATTCAAAGTCAACGGTCAAGGTCAACAGTCCATGTTGACCCAACTCGTCAAGTGTAGCTTACTGACTCGTCGAGTTCCTTCAGAACTCAAGAAATCGCAAAACCCTAGTCGACTTACCGAGTTTCCAGACAACTCGTCGAGTCCATGCAGTGTCCAGAATATCGGGAAAACCCTAACCAACTCGTCGAGTTACCTCTCTAACTCGTCGAGTTCATGCAGAGTCCAGAAAGCAGGAAACCCTCATTCAAGTCGTTGAGTTGACTATGCAAATCGTCGAGTTCCTTCAGTCCATTTCTCATTCAGATGCTTTTAAGTGAAACCAAAGCACCAAACTATAGATCTAGGCTCCTAGGGTGTTGTTATCACGTAAAGTTGCTAAATTTACGTGCATGCAAGGCTCCATGAAGCTAAAACACTCATTACTAGCCTTAGAAGAAGGTTTTGGACATGGAGGAGGGCCAAAGCTTCATAAAGCTTGAGGCTTTATGTCCATAAGGGCCTAGAGAACTCCATATCTGAAACCATGCCCTTGTGGCAAGCTTAAATCCGAAAGTGACTCCATTTTGCACCAAAATTCTCATATACTAACATAAGAAGAGATCTAAGAAATGGATGGCCAAGGTAAAGACTTTGTACCTTCTACTGAATGCCAACACGATGTAGATATTGGATCTACAAGCTTCTTCTCGATCCAAGCTTCTTAACCTTCAAGCATCTTCAACAAATGCACCAAAAACACACTTTTAGCCTCTCACACACTCAAGAGTAGGGTTAGATCGATTAGGGTTTGGTTCTGGCCGTCAAAAGGTGGTAAGGAGGCTGGAGGAAGGACTTAAGGTACTTTAAACAGGGTGCAAACCCTAAAAATTAGGGTTTCCATACACAACTCGTAATCGTTGAGTTGGGGTCCTCCAACTCGTCGAGTAGTTGCCTTAAACCACGCGGGCTGAACAGATTCGACACGACGAGTTGGGGCCTCCAACTCGTCGAGTTCCCATAATAATATGAATATAAAGCTCTAAACTATATACCTGGGAGTCGGGATGTTACATTTTTGGTGTCGTTTCCAGGGAAATAGAGAATTCTGGAAAAACGCAATTGCAAAAAATCCCAGAGCCCCCATTAAATGCACAATGCCCCTTAATCAGGTATAGTTTTCTTTTCTATAACTTATCAAATGCACACTCATACTCACACGCGTGCCTGACTGCATTCGACCAATCACGAATTGATTATTGTTCCTTCCCGTTTTTCTTGTGTAACCGACAATTGAGGTATTGAGTTTTTATCCATACTCCTTAACTGATCGATTTATTACAGATTTGGGGTATTTGTGATTGTAAGAATTTTATATAAAAACCAGGGCTTCGATGATTATTACTTACTGTAACGATTTTCTTGAAACTGATTTCATATATATTATATAAAAACTAGGGCTTCGATGATTGTTACTTACTGTGATGATTTTTTTGAAACTGGTTTCATATATATTGTAACGACCCGTAAATTTGAGAATCAATTTACTCTATGCAAGAGTAATATTAAGAAAGTTGTAGTTTACTCTAGGAAAATTCTGTGGATACAAAGTTTTTCAAAAATAGAGTTCCTATGAGAAAGTTATGGTCGTGTGAAGTTGGGATAAAAATATGTTTCTATTATGAGAAAGTCAACGAAACTCAAGATCAAACGGTCAAAGTTTGGTGCTACACGACACGTGAATTTGGTTACGTGGCACGAAAATGAAGTGAGTCACGAGGAGAGGACACATATCAATTGAAGAGTGACACATGGCATTTACAAAGTTTAACATGTCACCACGTCTCAGTCACATGTTTACTACGACGCGGCAGCCAAAATTATATATACATGTTTTCTTCATTCGTTGTATGGTTTTTTCGGAAGTGCTCAAAATGGTTACACAATGTCGTGTAGCCTTAGGGAAGCACGTTTTAACGTTGGTATATGTGAATTAAGATCAAAGTCCGGGAGTGATGATTATGGCTTAGAGATAGAGGTCGTGAGGCTGGTTAGTGAGCCTACGATTGTTGATTGTGATAAGGTATTATCTTGACCCGATAGTACGTAATTGTATTTATGTAGAATTTATTGTGTAGGGTTGTTAGAACTCGATGAAATTACTAGAATCATAATATGGTGCTATTATCAACTCTATGATAATGTTGACATATGAATTATGTTATAGGATTCTTGATTTGGATGACACGGTTGTGAGCCCTAGTCTTTAGATATATGAGATTGAGCTAACAAATTATGGGGTTAGGTTGTTTAACAATTGTGATATGGAGTTTAATTAGTCTGGTGTTAAATTCTTACTAAGGTTAACTCCTAGTGAATTGGGATAAGTCATGAGGAACATGATATAATGTCCAAACAAGTTTTGACAAGCGGTTGAGTTGCTAGACAACACAAACTAGAAGCCAAAGAAGAAGTTAGGCCCCGTTTGATATGCGTCTGACCGAGTCAAGTCAGACGTTTTTGGCTGACTCGGTCAGCAAAATGTGTTTGATAATCCAACTTTGGCCATCTGACTCGGTAAGAAATGTCTGACTGGGAAAGGAGTTGGCAGAAGGCTGACTGAGAAAGAAAGCAAGGCTTTCCAATAATACCCTTGCCCCTAGATAAAAATTTGCAGCTCAACAAGTGAAATGGGAGGTTACGGGAATTGAACTCGGGTCTCCGCTATACACACATTGGCGTTTACCAGCAAGCTAAAGAGTTTTTTGTGTTTTAATCTCTAAATTAGTATATTTAATGTCTATTATGATGGAAGATTTTGTATACATTATTATTATTATTATTATTATTATTATTATTATTATTATTATTATTATTATTATTATTATTATTATAATAATAATAATAATAATTATTATTATTATTATTATTATTACTTTTACTATTATTATTATTATTATTATTATTATTATTATTATAAAGAGCACCAGGGTAAAATGGTCATTTTGCATCAGTCAGCACATTCAGTCAGATGTACAATCAAACAGCATGGTTTCTTACTCAGTCATAATTTATTACTCAGACAGACATTTCTCAATCAGCATTTTCTCAGTCAGCAACTATCAAACGACCCCTTAGTTTTCACTAACTGGCCAGGTGAGTACATGTGGATATGTATGAGTTCATATAAAATGAGTTTATTATGTATAAATGTTTAATATTAAGTGATTTATCACTTACATGTTTATATTTTCAAGTTGAGACTAAAAGGGTATTGCTATTAGTTTAATATGGAAACTTTAGGATACATTATGTTTATTGGTTACAGGGCAATGCTACTAGTTTTGTTAAGAAAGTTTTAGCATGCCATATGATTGATACCAACTGTTAGGAAAGCTGATGTTATTATGTTTATAGTTGTGAATGAGCTTATGGGCTATAAGTGAATGGATATTAGAAGGCATTATAGATGCTAGTGGTGATATACTCTAAAATGAGTATTGGAGAACACAGTTTATGATACATGATAATTATCTAGATTTTATTTCTTGTAAGTAGTAGTTTTCAGTGAATTTATTCATGTTATACAACCTAGTGGCATGTTACGGTCACAAGTTACTCACTGACGCGTTATAGTCATAAGTTACATGATGATAGGCTATGATTACAATTTCTTATAGAGAAACACAGTTATAGGTCCTTGTAGCAGGACATAATGACAAGAAGAAATGATTCCTCATTGGCTTCAGGATAATTCCTATTCCTGAGGATGGTAAATATTTGATTATGAACTAATTAGGTGCATTGATTCCTATATGCCTAAGTTTGTGATTTGGGATATTAAGTCCCATAATTGTAGTCTTATTCGTAGAGTTACGTACGTGAGTGAAGTTTTATCTATGTGATTATTTCTTTGAGTATAGTCTTAACTGTAGGATTATGTTTGTGGTTTTAGTCTTATCTGTAGGATTATTCCTTGCGATATGCAAGCCCAGTGTGTACAGTTTTATCTATAAGTTTATACGTGGGATTGTGGAATTCCCCATCTTGTTTATTTTTCCATGTTTAATTGTTAAAAGTTGGCCAATATGTTTTAATTGTAATACTGAAAGCATCTTTGGATTATTTTCTTAGGTTAAAACCCATGTAGCTTACAGGTCTTTTCAAATTACATGTTGTTTTTAAATATGCTATGCAACCAGGTATCTGAGTAAAGCTTAGAAAGATGCTGATAGAATAGGCTTATAGAAGGCGTACCGATGTCTTCAGGTGGTTTGATCCCTTCTCTTTTACTATGGTTGTTGATATTATTTTGGTAACACCAAACAATTATAAACTATGATGAATAAATGAAAGGTTTTTGTAAAACCATATTTTACTGCGATCTATTTTCACAGGAATTAGACTACCATGGTAACTTTTGAAAAGATAAAAGTATGGGTGTTACAATTTGGTATCAATGCCATACTTTAAGTGAATTAGGTGGGATTATCCTTCCTAGGATTAAGTTAGGTGAATTATGGTGCATGTTCTTAAGAATGATATAATTGATGTTAGACTGGTGTGCCTTAAGTAATATGATATATAATAGAAAGAAATCTTCTTATAGGCATTAAATGAAATACGCTTGCCTATATAACGATGTTGAAGTCATGTTATATGACTTAGATTTTACCTTCACCATGATAGGTGTAACACCCGTTTTCTAAAATGGACCAACTAAAGATTTAATGGGATCAAAGATGGGGTTTTTTAGAGAAAAAAACGCTATGCCACAACGTGGTGCATGGATACCCACGACTTGGCATGGATTTTATGAATTTCATATTTCTGGTGATCTCCATGATGTGGCAAGAGGGTTGCCATGATGTGGTGGCTGCTGCAGCCCAAACCCATGAATTTTTAGAGGTTCTCATATATTTAAGGACCTTAACTTTAGGGTTAGGTCATTATCTTCAGCTTCCACCCTCCTATATCGAAACCCTAGCCTCATTTATCATGTTTGGTGTGGAGCTTCAAGATAAAGTTGCTTGAAAAGTGTTTTGGTGAAGAGCTCACGTGTAGATCTGGAAAAGTGAATTCATTTTTGGACTATTGTGAGTATAAAGCTTCAACCTTTACTAATAGTTTGTTAGATCTAGCTTATGGTCTATTTTTATGATTTTGGTCCCTTTTTGGTGGTATGCTTGGAGTTGAGATGACTCCAGCCCCTTCTATGAACTAATGATGGTCTTCTAGACCTTTTTTTATTGGAAAGTTGGTAGCTTGATCTTGTACTTGGAGCCATGCATATTTTGTGAAGGATTTATGCTATATTGGACTTAGGGTTTAAGATCTTACTTCATGGTGAGGTCCGAATGGATAAAGTTGGAAACTTTATCCATTAAGTCATTGAAAAGGATTAGATATGAAGTTTTAAGACTTAGACAAGAGGTCTCCATGTCGTGGTGGCTATTGACTTGGTTGACCGTTGATCGTTGACTTTTGACCATTTGACTTGGGTTCAAACTTGGAGGATTTGGTTTTGGGTTGTTGATTGAGGATTCACCTCTTTTGGTGTTAGTCGGTTCACATGATAAATCAATGCAAGGTGTGAGAGTGTTGCTGTTCTTCTTTGGTTCTTCAGTTCAGGTGAGTTCCTCACTATGCCATGTATCCTATTTTATATCCTTTTATATGGTAGGATAGAGGTACTGTTAGAGTATACATATGCTAGTTGACTAGGATAACTCCTTGCTATGCATGTGTAGTTTAGGATGCTTGGTGTCTTGGTATTCTAGACTGGTATGGTCTTGCCTATTGATCGTATGGTACTATTAGGTGTTATGTTTGGGTAACTGGGGAAGGCCAGTTATCAATATTATGTATGATTGAACAACGAAGGACTTAATTGAGAAGTGGTCAATGATAGGGTAACTAGGGATGCTAGTTGCCATGGGTTTGTAATATGATATTATATGTTACGTGTTTTGTTACATGATTATGTGGTAATGTTATAATTGGTTCTATGTAGTCTACGTTGGATAGTTTGAGAACTCTTTGTCAAAAGCCTTATTGTGATGTTCTTGTCTTATTGTTTGCTCTCGGGTGGGTCATATGTTCGATTGTTTATCTTATCTCTGACTTCATATGACTTCATGTATTGTATGTAAGATCAGGATTTGGCCAATGACAATTTGTAAGAGTGTTATAAGACTACATTTTGGCCCATAGATTCGCTTGGGATGAAATAGGCTCGTTAGATGAAACAGGCCGGAAGTGACTATAAAACTGTGGGAGCACCACATCATTCACATGATATGTTTTGGCACGCATGGTTGTTATGTATGTTGTATGCTTACATATAACAGTTTTGGTAGTTCGATGCTAGAGTTGAGGATTTTGTATGGATGTATTGTATGTATGATGGTATATGTGGTATACTGGGAAACTCACTAAGATTTATGCTTATAGTTGTGGATTAAATGTTTTATAGGTTGTTCGTGTGAAGAGCTCGGGGGGGTTGTAGACACAAATTGAATATAATCGTTTCCAAGGATTTGTAAACTTAACTCTAATAATTTTTGGTTTTATTCAAACAAATGTTACTTAATGGTTTTCAAATCAAAGGTTTAATTGGTTAATCTATTTTATAAATCAAAAATATATTTGTAATTTCTTGGACGATACAAGTTGGTATCAGAGCCTTGGTTTGAGGGATTCAGGCGCGCCTTATAGTGTGTCTGAACTTAAATCGAGGACCGAGAGATTTTTATAATAAGTTTTTGAAAGAGATTGCTTTTATTCAAGAAAACGATTTTCCTAAAAAAAGGTTTTATAACAATTGGAGGTTGCGATACGTATAGTCGGGCGGAGCTCAGGAAGTAAGTAATTCATAATATACCCATATGAGTTTGTATATGTGCTATGAATTGTTATACCTGCTAGATAGTAGGATGTAGATCTGTTCAAGATTGTATTCTAGAATTACCTTATTTGTATTGATGCCTCATATGCCCTTTTATTTGTATTGTTGTATGTGTTAAGGGATCTTTAGTTGATTTTTGTATACAGGTGTGTTCGGCGTGCGTGTTTTGTGGGAAGGGAAGAATTCTAGAGAGAGAGAGAGAGTCTAGGAAGTGTAGTGTTATGCATATTGCTAGACATATGCTTGCGTATGAGGAGTTTAGTGGAGTGTTGACAAATGACTTGGGAGTCTTGTAGCAGTCTTTGGCATGGATATGGATAGGTCATGGAGGTAGTAATGGGCACATTCTAATAAAAGCGCAAGATCCATCCTCAGGTTAAGGAAGTGTTATTGGAATACCGAAGAACTTGTATATGGGTATATGTATGGTGTGCGTTGGAACTGTGCATTGATTTTTTTATGTGTCCTCGTTATCTTTCAGATTCAGGATGGAAACCTGCTGTGTTGGGGATTCAAGTCTGAGTGAGAGGGATGTCCGCGCCATCATCGTTTCAGAAGTTTCAAGGTTCATGAGAGAGCGATTTAGGTGGAGAAGCAATTTAGGATTTTGCGGGTCGAGTTGGAGGTCATCCGACCATAGGGTTGCGAAGTTACCTTCAGGGAGTTTGATGCTTTCGGGGCTCTACGTTTCATGGGGAAGAGGGAGCCCAATTTCTGTATGAGATGGATTGCCGATGTAGAGAGTGCCTTATTGCTAGTTTTTGTCCGACAAGGGCTAAGGTCATCTTGTAGAATATGTTTTGCGCGATAGAGCCAAGGATTGGTGGTGCGAGGTTGTCCAGGGACTTGAACCTAATGCGGCCGAGTCTGTGTCATGGCGGGATTTTGTCATCAGATTATAGAAATATTTTGGGCTTGAAATTAAGATTCAATGCCTAGGAGTTTTTAGGACTTGAGCAGACTATGGAGTCGGTGATTGATATCTCTGCCAAGTTTAGAGAGAGAGAGAAATAGAGCATTGCTCTACCCGCAATATGCAACTATAAAGGAGATAACGATGACTCGCTACCATGAGATGTTGAGGGTGGAGATTTGGGAATTCGTGAGTATTTCTGACCATCAAACCCTTTCCATTTTAGTGGAGGTAGCCAGGGACAGAGACCTGGAGTTGGAGACCCAATAACGGAATCAGAATTAGGTTCATGCATCGGTGTCAGTAAGGAGTGGTTTGGATCATTATGGTAATTGTTGTGTGCTGCTTTTTGGATACTTAAGAGGCGGTCTGGTGGGTCACTACAGCCGGATGGGATGGGATGCTTTCATTTGTAGCCACCCATACCATGTTAATAATAATATCCTGCAGATAACGGATGGGATGCTTGTAAATCCCACAAATTTGGGCTAGATATTTAAGATATAATAAGTAAATAATTTAAGTCTTTGCATAGGATAATTATTTATCGTATGCTTTACGAGCGATAAATAGATGTTTTAGATAGATGATTTTTTGGATAATGATAAGAGTTGGAGTAGTCGTGATGACGATTCGGTGGGTATATAGAACGCTCGAATCTGATTTCGTATGAAGAAGTTATGATTGTTCAAAGTTTTACGTTCAGCCTTATACGACAAAAAGTGTGAATCAGAGATAGGTTTTTTATTAGCCTAAGTAATATAAAAAAATTCATAGTAATCATAAAATCAAGAGCGTGCATATAAAAACGCCAAAACCTAACTTCCTATGACGAAGTTACAAATTTTCGAAGTTTCGACGTAGTAGTGTGTGACACAGAAATTGAAATGTAAATTGGTTTAGTGTTAGCCAAAACAATGTAAACGAGAGTTGAAGCTCTCGTAAATATAGTTCCCTCGATATAAAGACAGTTGAGAACGGAATGAGTTATGATTTTTACATGGGTTTTAATAGTCTAGTCCCTTTAAAAATATAAAATTAAGAGTAAAATGAGAATTAGCCGACGAAGTGTAAATGAAAGTTGTAGTACTCGTCGATAGTTACACATAGATATAAAGAATATCGAAAACGGAGCTCGTATGAGAGAGATACGATTTATAGAAAAAGATTAAAATGCGAGCGTGTGGTGTGCATGGTCACGACGCGCCTAATTTCAAGAAGGGAAACACAAACCAGGGAAAAGGTGATACGTGGCAGAAAAAGGGTGGATCAGTGTGGCTTGATGTAATACCCTATTTCGAATCATTTCACAATCTGAGGCCATAACCCGAAGATCAAGTATCACAAGGCTATGGGCCTTGTGGAAGGAGAGATTTAGACGCCTTGGATGTGGATAATGTAGATTAGGTGATCCGAGAGTTCAGTTTGTGTTTTGGAGCCTAAGGGTATAACCGTAAGTGATGGTTTGGGCCTTTTATGAGTTTTAGATTTAAGATCAGGAAGCTGTAAGGAAAAGGTAGGTTGATAGAGTTATAAAGTTTCTCATCACCTTTCCATGGATATAAAGAACGTCGAAATCAGAGTTGGAACGAAGAAGTTATGGCCATTTGAAGTTACAAGGATTTTGGGATAAGTCGAGTACGTTGGGCGTACAGGTAGTACGCTGAGCGTACAAGGCTCAGATGATCGCGATGGACCACCCACGTACGCTGGGCGTACGCTAAACAGATCAAAACCCTAGTTTTGGGTCTAGGACCCTATATAAACACCTTAATTCACTTTTGGACATTTCTATGACCAGCTTCCACCTCTCCAAACCCTACGAATGAAACCCTAATTTCCCTTTGAGTGTTTTGAGCTTAGAAGTGAACTTTGAGAGTGTTTTTGGTGATTTTAAAGGAAGAGGAACTCTTTGAATTTGCATTGGTATGGCTAGATCTTATGGATCCGGAATCATCATCAACTTGGAAAGCTTTTTGAGGTATAACGCTTGTAACTTGATGGTTCATTTTGTTAGATCCAGTTAGGGCTTGTTTTTGTGCTTTTTATGGTCCTTTAAGACATGCATGAGAGTATGAGCTACTCTAGAAGATAAGGATGAAAGATCTTAGCATTTTTGAGGTCCCTTGTTCATAAAAAGGAAATCTTGATGAGTTATATTAGACCATGCATGAGTTAGGATGCTTATTATGGATTTTATTGAGTATTGGGTCCCATTAAGACATGAAAAGGAGTAAAGTTGCCAACTTTACGTTTTAAGACATCATTTAGGATCAAATATGAGAATATGACATAATGGCTTAACTGATTAAGCACTTAATGGTGATATGGGTTAGCTATGGAGTACGCTGGGCGTACCCAGCTCGTACGTCGCATGTACTGGCCAAAGATGGTGTACGCTAGGCATAAGTCTGAGTATGTCGGGCATACTCAGCGGCCGTTGACTTTTGTTGACTTTTGAGTTTTGGGGCATTTTTGGACTATTAGGGTTTTGGGACTTATTGGGCCACTAGTATTTCAGACTTTGGGTCATTGATAGGCCTTGGGCCTTCTTCGAATTGGGCCTATAATGGGTTTTGGGCACCGTGTAGGAATTTGGGCCATTTTAGGTTTTTGGGTATCTATGGGCAGGGCCCTGTTATGTTTTATGACCTAATTATTAAATAGGATATTATTTGATGATATTTAGTGCAGAGGTATCCCAGATCAGTAGTTCGATCATTTATCTGGTTGTTTCAGCAGTTTGAGGTGAGTCTCCTCCCTGTGATTGTGCGTCAAAGGTACCAATGTCGGCTCACTAAATTGTTTATGTAGGATGCTATCTGTCTTTATGACTCTTGCATGTTTGTATGAGCCTGTGTGGTAATATATATATATATATATATATATATATATATATATATATATATATATATATATATATATATATATATATATATATATATATATATATATATATATATATATATATATATATATATATGTGTGTGTGTGTGTGTGTGTGTGTGTGTGTGTGTGTGCTGACCAGTTGGGTCTTGCTTGTTGTTACGGTGATATGTGTTAATGTGTACTGAGACTTCGGGTAGTCTCCAGGGTTGCTGATAATCCATCGGGCGTGCTGTTTGCCCACTGAGACTTCGGGTAGTCTCCAGAGTTGTTGATAACCCACTGGGAATGTTGTTTCCCACTGGGACTGCTGATAGTCCCAAGGGTTGCTGATAAATCATAGCTGTTTATTTGTGTTGTGTTGTGTGTGGTATTTTGGGGAACTCGCTAAGCTTTGTGATTACGATTTTTGGTTTAAATGTTTAAGGTTTTCTTATATTAATGGAGGGGTACGGTTCGATTGCATCGTATTAATGGGGGACTTGTGCACATGATAAATTTTAAATGATACTCTGATAAATGTTTTAAGATCTTGTAGTTTTGATTTGAATAAACACTTAATGTTTTAATTGAAAATTTTGGGTTGAGATTTGGGGTGTTACACTTAAAGACGCGTCGCATGCATGTATAAGGCACAATGTGCCTCCTTATATTTCTCTCTAGGAGGTCTTCTCTTCTTGAGTCCGAAATTTTCCGGGCATCCAAGCATTTTAGCGGGGCTCTGGAGTATCTAGGAGCCTGATGAAAAGGGGCTTTCAAGTCGGATCTATGCCCACGACTTCCCCAGTTTTCGCTAGAAATTTTTATAAGTTAAGCTACACTTACTATGATTCAAGTGTAACTTATATTTATATTCATAGTCATTATTACGAATTTGTAAATAAGAGTTATCATTGATTCTATTCATAATACTGATTGATCTACTTAAAAGAATGATGTCTAGGATAGCTTTAGTGAGGTGTTGAAAATGAGATTTCTAAATAGTATACTTTGTATACAAAACGGAACCTACCTCCGATATGATCTTACCTGGTTGTTTCTTATCAGCTATAGATCAGTATTCATTGGGATTGTTGAGTAATCTAGACTATCTTTATTATAGTCACGAGATATAACACTAAGACTTAGTGATATTTATATCTAGGTCTTTTAAAAGGAAAAGCCAAGGTGTTAGGTAAAGCGTTGCCCTAATCATCAGTCATCCACCTTAACTGGTGAGTACATAGTTACTTTCAACTTACACATAGATACAAGTATTCTAAATGCTTAAATGTTATGGGTGCTCTTTGGCTGATTTTAAAATATATGTACAACATGATATAGTTATTATTTGATTAAACCGTATATTTATTTTATCATACCTACAATGTTATCGGATAGTGAAGGGTTGTGCAAAATAATAATGAGAGGTTGTGACCATAGTAATATCGTACTGTTGTGCCCAGTCATCTAAAGGAGTATAGATGATGACCACCGACTATTCTATAAAGTTATGTTGCACACTGGCATGCTCATTACCTGTAGGTTTTAACAAATTATACATTCATTCGCTATAGTCCCTCCCCCACATGGTTGCCTCATTGACACTTACTGCTAATGGAATCCTTGAAGCAGTATTGTCTACTCGTTATTTACAAAGATCCTTTAGGATTGGTCCCTCAAAATCATCATTTTTGGATCAAGAAGTGAGGATAACGTGAATGGGTAATCAGGTCATTTGGTTATTTGATAACGTGAATGAGTACTTTAGAATCGTGTTTTATGATCATCTTAATGATTATGAAAACCATATCAAAATTGATTCTCTAAGGACACCTTAGTGCACTTGTATGGCTAAGAAGAGGAATCGGGAATTGTTGAAATGGTTAAATCAATTAAGGTGAGTCATAATTCGTTCCAAAATCAAGTCTTAGTCATACTCCAAGATTGTTCCTTGAGTGACATATCTTAAGTAGGTTTATAACACATTTAGAATTGGTAGTTGTGATGTCTTTAAGACAAAGACCAACTAACACCAATTGTATGAAGTGTTTTTCCTTGTTAAGAATCCGCACTAACTCTTGAATATTTGTTTGTCAAGAAGTGTTTCTTGACAAGAGAATATTATATGTCAAGAAGTCAGTGGGAGTCTTAAAGATCTTGAAAAGTTTCAAGAACTAATCAAGAATAAACCTAATGTTTATTACTAGCACGCAACTTGAGGTTCATAACCTATCGTGTTGACATATTCTTGTTTCTGTGCCCATTCCATGTAAAGTTTACTATGCATGTGAGTTCTATGAGTTCTCAATTATTTGCATAAGGCAATGCATCTTGATCAGTGAAAGTTCGTTGATCAATAAGGGTGAGCTGCTAAAAAACTTGGAAAACATGGTAGGCCCTTGTGCTTCCAAGTGGCAAGAAATTAAGATTGAACAAGTTCAGTCCATATGAGTTTGAATTTGTCATACACCTTGTCTTATGATAATGGTTGGAAATGACAGATTCACATGGATAGGAAGACATACACCATAAAATCTAAGTGTCATAAGGTTTCTCTCCAATTCATGAAAATGATTGTGAGGAAACACTTCCACTAAGTAGATTTTAAAGAGTTAGCAATTGTGATATTTGTATTCTCAAATTTGATTATGATTACGACATCCCTCTTCATAGTTCGATTTGTGAGAAATGGCAAATAGTTTGAACATTCGGGACTTACTACCGTAAGTTCTGAAATAGTTTAGACACGCATATGAGCTTTTTTTTAAAAGGTGTATGAGCTTAGATAAAGGATTATCGAAGCATCTCATATTAGAAATCTGAACTTTGGTAAGAAAGTCAATAAAGTATTGATTTCTAGAAGTCCAACTGATTTTGGATACATGTCAAAGCTAGTGGGAGCATAAGTGTTATGCTAGTAAGATAATAATTATTATGCTAGTGGGAGCATAATTATTATGGTAAGTGTTGCGAGTTAGCAATACTATTTATAGGAAACAAAGTTCTAATTTGCAAAGTTGCAAAGGTTGAAAAGTTGTTTCTCTATAGTAAGGGAGAGGATACTTATACTTTATTTCGAACCTAAAAGTTTAGATTGAAGTATTAATCAAACTTAGTCATGGATATATATGAATACCATGTTGAAATATTTTAATATTGGAAATTCTATATATAGAAATATCATGTCTTTATGTAAGACATTATGAATCGTGCCCCATATGTTTCGGATATAGGATCGATTGCATATGCTATAATATTCACGTGTTATAATTTTCCAAATGCCTAGGGCATTAAGAGGGAAAATGGACTAGAACCGGATATGACTAAAGTGGTTAAACAACTGTCAAGGACAATCTAAGGTTCGCTAAGGATTGGTTGCTTAAGGACAGTTGGAAGTATAGTAATGGATGGACCATATTAACATTATTATGAATAGACAGAATTCTATTAATAATGCATTGTCATATGGCAAATATGGAAATGTTTTCATAATGGGAGTTGGATATTAAGAACCTATGTGGAGGTTAGAAACTTTTATGCAAGAAGGATGTTCAAAGGAATGTACTTTGAATTTGAGACTTCGCTTCCTTGGAATTGTTTTGTTATCAATCTCCAGTGGAAATTTTTGTAATATCATTGGAAAAGTCTCTGTGACTTTGGTACCTCGACATTACAAAAGATACATTGCTAATAGTTTAGAATCTAACACATTCTTATAGTGGCAAGAATTAGGTATTCTCACACTAAGTAATAAGGATTTGGAATTGTGAAATGAGCATCATTGAAATGTTTTCAATTGATCTATTTCACAAAGTAAGGACCATATATAAACATAGTGTGCATGCTTGGTGCATGGGATAACTATTGTTTTAATTCAAGTATTAAGTTGATTAATCGAAACATTATACAATGAATAATGTGTAATCAATATGGTGATTAAATAAAAGGTGTTTTATTTATATTCAAAAGTTTTGAGACCATATTGAATTCGATTATTCTTGTGTTTCACTTTTCCTGTTTTGACTTCCCGAATAATAATATTATTCAAACCATCCACAGTCGATCATACTTTGGAAGTAGGTATTGAGGTAAGACTGTCATGAATCCGTCTGTAGATTGTCTAAAGTGTTTAGACATAGAAAAGTTTGCTGGAGTGTTCATGAGAACTCCTGTAATAAGATTTGAGTATTGGATTAAACCCACACTCACGAGAATCACTTCATGGGTTTTATCACGGGTGATTAGTGAGACGATAATATCTTATATTCTTGCAATGGAGACGTATAGTTGCAGTTTACAAGTCGGTTGCACATTGATGATATGTAAACGCACCAGTAACTTGGTGTTATAAAACATATTTTTGTGTGTGATTTGATGAGTAAATAGAGCAAGCATATGAGTCGATGTTTATCCGTTCCTTTTACCCTAAGAGGGATAAAAGCGATATCTGTGGGCCCCTAGATGATTTAGTGATGACAACCCTAAGCGCTTGGCCAAGCCTGGACTGATTTGATTTGTTCAATTAGTCAGTCGTCATAAATCGGAAATCGGGAAACAACATACGAACAGAGAGAATGATTATAATCCATGTCTCAGTTCATACGATATCTTGTAGAATGGAGGAAGATATGATCCCTTATCTAATGGAAGCGTCAGAGTTCGACAGCGGCTTTTTGAGAGCTACGATTGCTAGTCGGTGTTTAAGTCGTACTTGCACTTATAGTTATTAGACTTATTGTAACGACCCAAAAATCAAGGGTAAAAATTTCATTTTTAATATAGCTAAAACATTGATACCATTTATTTCAAACATCTTAAATCATCATCAAGTAAAACATTTATCAGAGTTTATCCCAAAATCATTCATTGCGGATATCATAGGTGTGTGCACTGCGATCAATCAGAGCCCTCCTTTTCCAAATCGATGATACCTGAAACCAAAACTATAACTCGTAAGCACAAAGCTTAGTGAGTCTCCCAGAGCATACCCCACACACAATCCACATAACACATATCATATTAGCTATAAAAGTTATCTCTACCACATAAGCCATGCATACCAACATATAAGGATGTTGTGGGCTCCCCCAGGGTCTTCCATGCAAATATCATATAATCACTAGCATACCACATAGCATAAAGCTAACTATCATACCACATATCTCTACTACAGCTAGTGTACCACATAACATAAAATGGGCCGGCCTTGGTGCCTTAGACCCATTGGTATGGTGAGAAGACTCACCTCGCACTGCAGAAGCTTCCCGCATGAATTCCTTAGCTGCTGCCCCACCAGCTTCCCGAGCTGTCACAACCAATCAATATACCCAATTAGCAATTGGGTCCCATACCATAATCCTTAATCCATGCATGGGGTAAAATGACTATTCTACCCCTGGCCCAGTATGATCCAAAACTAAGGCCCAAATTCCAAAACAAAAGCTTGACATTATAATGTCCATAAATCCTTTAATGGCCCAATTTCTAAATTGGGCCCAAGCCCAATATTCCACAAATAAATATTAACCCCAAAACCTGATGGCCCAACAGGGCCCAAAACACATAGTCCAATACCATAAAATCCATAAAGGCCCATGAATGGAAAATTGGGCCCACACTCCTTATTTGGCCTTAACCTAATATCCAATCCTTCAATTAGCCCAGAACACAACCACTCTGATGGTCCATTAGGGCCCAAGAATCTAGGCCCAAAAAGATGGCCCCAACCCAAAGCCTAAAGTCCGAAATCCAACCTGGCTAAGTACACAGGGCGTACTCCGCAGTACGATGCGCGTACTCGCTAAATGGCTTGTACGCTGCGCGTACTGGCTTGTACGCCCAATGTACTACCCTCTAGTATCACTTTTGCCATTAAGCACTTAATGATTTAAGTCATAAATCCAAACCACATATCTGAGTCCCTCCTAACGTCTAAATCCATAAAATCACAGACTTGGTGAATTTGCATGTCCCACATAATCTCAAACTCCAAAAATGATAATCTACTTCCATGAAAATGGTCTTAACTCATGCATGAACCCATTAAGACCTCCAAGATGGCAACTTTCTGCCTTAGGGACTCATTTAACACTGAGAGTGGCAAATCTAAGCCTCAGAATCAGATTTTAAGCATAAAGTTTCATCCTTGGGACCAAAATGAACTAAAACTCACAATGGTAGATCTAAGAGATGAATGATCAAGTTCAAAGCTTTATACCTTGATCATGCTAAGAATGAGTCCCAAAAACCAGATCCATAAGCTCCTCATTGATTCCCATCTTTGCAACAAGTTCCATCTTCTTGAAATGCACCAAAAACCACCCAAAATGCACCCACAAAGCTCACAACACTCTTGGATGAAGCTACCACTCGAAATTAGGGTTTAAGGCTCTGAGAATGAAAGGGAGGCGCGCCCCCTTGGACTTAAGGTGCTTTAAATAGTGAGTCAACCCTAAAAATTAGGGTTTTGGAGATCCTGGACGTACGTTGGGCGTAATCCCTTTACGCTCGGCGTACATCTTTAGCACCCGCGTTTCATTATCCAGCACTACGTTGGGCGTACCCCAGCTTACGCTGGGCGTACTCACCTGGCTGCCACCTTGCATGCATGGGCTAAAATGCAAGCTTTTCCATTCAGGGACAAATTTGCCAACAACTTCAAAGTACTATAACTTCTTCGTTCTTAGTCCGTTTTCGACGAACATTATATCCACGAAAAGGTGCCAAGAAGCCCTACACTCCTAGCTACACCCCAAGCCTTAAAACCTTTCGAATAAAACACGAGACCCATAAAAGACCGAATCGTCAGATTACGCTTATACCCTTGGCCTCCAAAGACACAATCGAACACTTTCAAAACCAGGTGTTACAATTCTCCCCCACTTAAAATAGATTCCATCCTCGAAATCATTCCTTGCCATTCCTTATTCCAAATAACTTGGGCAATATGGCCACAGCCCCGAGCATACCATAGCCTTTCCAAGGCAACTGAAACCAACCCTCATAGGGTTCTAGAACCCGAAGATAAATGAATTCCTTGCAACCTGATCACACGTGCTCCATCTAAGATCTGAGGTTTCGAGATGGTCTCTCTCCCTGACAGACTGCCCACATCGAATCATCATCGAACTGATTCCAAAAGAAAACCAGCCTAAATCGAATACTTTCCACCCGTAATACCTTGAGGCTTCCTAAAGAACAAAATCTCCGGTCAACTACGGCTACCGAATAACAAGCAATTCCACACATGGACCCCAAATTACTGAAGCCGCTCCAACTCCTCTTGTTGTCACATAGATGTTTTCATGAAGAACAATCGGGACCTTCCTGGTCCCAACTTGTCTGCCAACTGTACGAAACACCGGACACCTACCCAATTGTTGATTCCAACATGGCGTGGCTCCATTACGGATAGAGCCAACCCGAGACACATCACAATGGCTTAGACTACCATCAGCCAACCCGTTCATCACCCTAGAATTCTGCCCTCGATGCCCTTGGCATATAGATGCCCCATATCCCATCTCACTGAAACAAAATCCTGCATCAAACATGCACGAATTCCAATTTGGGATCCTATCCAAAACCGAATTGATACTTTGCTCCTATCCAGAGATCCTTGAATCGGCATTTGCATAATGCACCATGACTTCCCGTCATCCTTTACTCGACCGATTAAAAAATACCCTTAGCAGATTCCCTGAGACTACCAGTTTCGCACCCGGTCCAACCACTAGGTTCCTAAGAGATCCAATATCAGGGCTACCCAGCTGTAGCCCTACTGTGACATGCACTACTCATTCGCATGATCCTGTATATCAAGATCCAACCCTTGGCTCAGCAGTCTCTACCGGTTCCATCCTAAATTCCCATAACCATCCGGGCTCGCCCCCCGGATAACTGGTCGATCAATCAGTTCTAGTCCTGATCCTAACTAAGCTGTGGCTCCCCCACAACCTTGAGAACTAGCCTACCCTAGTCCAAATCACCTGAAAAAATCCGTGAACACTACGGCACCCCCCCCCCTCCCCCAACAGTCTTACAACATTTTCTACTACTAGTGAATGCTACGGCTCCCCTGCAGTCTTACAACACTATATCCTAACTGTCCGTCAGTGAATGCTACGGCTCCCCCGTAGTCTCACAACACTTTTACCCTAACTGACCATTAGTGAATGCTACGGCTCCCCTGTAGTCTTACAACACTTCCACTCTAACTGAACATTAGTGAATGCTATGGCTCCCCCGTAGTCTTACAACACTTCCACTCTAACTGAACATTAGTGAATGTTACGGCTCCCCCGTAGTCTTACAACACTTCCACTCTAATTGAACATTAGTGAATGTTACGGCTCCCCTGTAGTATTACAACACTTCCACCCTTGCTTCTGTCCTGGATACCCGGTCGGTTCTCCCCCACTTAGATTCAATTAAGTCCACTCGGCACATGAAAATTGAAGGATTCCCAATCCTCCTTACGTTTCAATGTTCACTTTGCTGACAATCGGTGCTTACCAAAGCAAGCACACCAAAAGTATCGATGTCCAAACAACACACTTCCTGAAACCAGCTAACACTTCTTAAATCCCAACAACATCAGTGACTCCAGATGCTTAAAAATGACGTCGCGCCCAGATCTCAACGCCCAAAGGTCGGATGCTCCAACCCAAAACTCTAGCAACAACTCTCTCTTCCCTTAGCACTCCCGATTGCTCTCCCAAGAACAAGTACTAAGGCTACTGAAAACTAACGATAATTCTCTCGTACAAGCCCTTGAACCAACCCCAGAAATGGCTGGAGCTGGTGAACTCACTGCTCCTCCCTGATCGTCAGACAATCGACCTCCTTGTTGCCCACTTAATCACAACAAAGTAGAACGGACTTGCCCCCTATGGGCAATCCCTGATGGCGTGGCTAAACTTGCTACACCTGTAGCAACCCAGATCACTGAACAGATTCTGACAATGATTCGGAGCAATCATGGTACCCGCAAAACCCGTTCTGCGAGATACGTCCGTCTGAAGATTCCTCCTGGATTCCTTGGCATGCTGACTGGCATCTGACAACTTCTGCTAACTCAGACAATAGCAGATAAATGACCCGAGATCTAACTTATCACAATTCTAAAGCGATGTAAATTCCCGATATCCATTGGAAATGGCAGAATATAGCATTTCCGCAAACATCTGAAGGAATCCTGACTTCCTCCTCCTGTGTTACCTCGACCACCCTGAGGACATGGTGTAGCACTTCCTTCCTGTCCCAATGACAATCCCAACTCTTGGAATGAACCTCCATCGTGCAGTTTCCACAAGCGTTGCACTGAACCCGACATGCTGGCCTCTCAAACGTTGCTCCGAAGTCTTGGGTCTCTTCTCGAGACCCTCCACTAAATGCACCTGACCTGAACCTCTCTTCTTGAGGTACTCCAAATCGATCTTCCGCCGTCGGGCTCTGGGATCCATAATATTCAGGGTCTCGCTCCTGACACACTCACCAACTCAATCGTCAACAGCTGAACTGTAATAGCTGGAGCAACCTTTGCTCTAAACCAGGCTACACATTACCCCCAAGACATAGACGTCTCAAGTCCCGAAAGTGAAATAGATCGCACAATCAATCCTTGCCGCCTGATACAAGACATCTAAAGCAAACTCAAAACCCTGGCAGTCCTTCCACTAACTGGCTCACCACCGGAGCCGGGACCAAACCCTGGTCCTTCCCATACATGCTCATCCTCATTCTGCAAAGCAGCTATTCCCACGATCAAGGCATAACCAAGAATTCTCCTTTCCATAAGCTTCTCAGATTCTCCAAGACTCTCACCGATTCGAGTATGGATCCTGTGCTTTCAGTAGTACGTGCCCAATACTACCTTCCACACCTATCCATACTTTCCTCAGCAATCCTCCTGAATCCTCTAATTCACTTACTCCACCGGTATAATAACGGTATAATAATGTCTGCTAAACAGCAACATGATCTCTACCGTAGCACCTCCTACGCTCCCCCTAGGTTCCCAACTTCACCGAACCGCCCCACTAAGCTCACTGGAGCATATCCTACGCTTTCCTAGGTTCCCATCCTCATCCTATCCTCAGCTGCTGAAAGATCCCCACCAATGTCGACCAAATACCTCATGAATATAGTCACATACAACAGAGGTCAGATAATCCTTCGAGTAAAAGATTCGACCCTAGAACGGTTAGACTCCCACGAGAGCTGCGCAATAGGGTTAAATCCATCTCTCTTAGATTATTTAACCTGTACTGTATGTGACTTAACATATTCACTTAGTAGTTGATCCACATCACTAGGAATCCCACAAAGCACAAAGCAAGCAGCATTCAGGTAACGGTAAATCTAACCAGCATACACTAGACAAGTCAGTCAATCCACTCATACAATCCGCAAGCAGGTAACACCTGTCGCTAACCTCATTCTAGGCTTACCCTAGGGTAATCTCCGATCCATGAACTATCATAAAACATTTGGCCCACATACCACCACTCATGTTGTCCACATCCATCCATCCTCACTTCCGGCTGCCTTATGTATGCAAATTATACACATAACAGGATCTAATAGACTGTCGAATAATAGACTCTACCCTAAGCCACAGGAAATAAGGCCAAATCAGCTATTCTAAGGCTATAAAATCCTAACCGTATACAATTTTCAAAACATACACATAGCAGTTACCAATACCAATAGTTATTCTCATTACATCATATCATACAGTATCTCCAAAGCTACAGGCATCACATATCAGGCCACTCTACCGCTAACTACTCAGCACTAGCATGCAAAGTCTACCAGCTCATACAACATATAAAGGCATATCTCCTAGCCCTAACTAGCATGTGATTCTCTGATCCATAAACCAAGTCATAACGGATAACATATATGGGTATTCTGGGGAAACTTACTTGAGCTCGGCTGATTGCATGCACCATACCCTTTCTTTTCTTAGAAAACTTTTCCTTGAAAACATTTTTCCTTTAAAAACTTACAGATCCTCAGTTTGAGTTCAGACACACCCGGAAATATGTCCGAATCCCTCAAACCAAGGCTCTGATACCAACTTGTAACGACCCAAAAATCAAGGGTAAAAATTTCATTTTTAATATAGCTAAAACATTGATGCCATTTATTTCAAACATCTTAAATCATCATCAAGTAAAACATTTATCAGAGTTTATCCCAAAATCATTCATTGCGGAAATCATAGGCGTGTGCACTGCAAACAAGCTGAGCCCTCCTTTTCCAAATCGATGATACTTAAAACCAAGACTGTAAACCGTAAGCACAAAGCTTAGTGAGTCCCTCAGAGCATACCCCACACACAATCCACATAACACATATCATATTAGCTATAAAAGCTATCTCTACCACATAAGTCATGCATACCAACATATAAGGATGTTGTGGGCTCCCCCCAGGGTCTTATGCCTCCATGTCATGGGCTCCCCCATGGTCTTTACCTAGGAATGTCATGGCCTCCCCCACATGGTCTTATATCCGACTGCCACGGGCTCCCCCCGAGGTCTTCCATGCAATAACATACATAATCAACTAGCATAACATATATCATAGAAGTATCTATCATACTACATAACACATACATAAACATATAAGGATGCTGTGGGCTCCCCCCAGGGTCTTATACCATCATGCCATGGGCTCCCCCACATTGTCTTTACCCACATGAATTCCTTAGTTGCTGACCCGCCAGCTTCCCGAGCTGTCAATACCAATCAATATACCCAATTAGCAATTGAGTCCCATACCATAATCCTTAATCCATTCATGGGGTAAAATGACCATTCTACCGCTGGCCCAGTATGATCAAAAACTAAAGCCTAATCCCAAAACAAAAGCTTGACATTATAATGTCCATAAGTCCTTTAATGGTCCAATTTCCAAATTGGTCCCAAACCCAATAGTCTACAAATAAATATCAACCCCAAAACCTGATGGCCCAACAGGGCCCAAAACACATAGTCCAATACCATAAAATCCATAAAGGCTCATGAATGGAAAATTAGGCCCACGCTCCTTATTGGGTCTTAACCTAAGATCCAATCCTTCAATTATCCAAGAACACAACCACTCTGATGGTCCATTAGGGCCCAAGAATCTAGTCCCAAACAGATGGCCCCAACCCGAAGCCTAAAGTCCAAAATCCAACCTGGCTGAGTACGCACGGCGTACTCAGCAGTACGTTGCGCTTACTCGCTAAATGGTTTGTACGCTGCACGTACTGTCTTGTACGCCCAGCGTACTACCCTCTAGTTTCACTTCTGCCATTAAGCATGTAATGCTTTAAGTCATAAATCCAAACCACAAATCTAAGGCCCTCCTAACGTCTAAATCCATAAAGTCACGGACTTGGTGACTTTGCATGTCCCACATAATCTCAAACTCCAAAAATGATAATATACTTCCATGAAAATGGTCTTAACTCATGCATGAACCCATTAAGACCTCCAAGATGGCAACTTTCTGCCTTAGGGACTCATTTAACACTAAGAGTGTCAACTCTAAGCCTCAGAATTGGATTTTAACCATAAAGTTTCATCCTTGGGACCAAAATAAACTAAAACTCACAATGGTAGATCTAAGAGATGAATGATCAAGTACAAAGCTTGATAACTTCATCAAACTGAGAATGAGTCCCAAAATCCAGATCCATAAGCTCCTCTTGATTCCCACCTTTGCAACAAGTTCCATCTTCTTGAAATGCACCAAAAACCACCCGAAATGCACCCACAACGCTCACAACACTCTTGGATGAAGCTACCACTCGAAATTAGGATTTTAGGCTCTAAGAATGAAAGGGAGGCGCACCCCCTTGGACTTAAGGTGCTCTAAATAGTGATCCAACCCTAAAATTAGGGTTTTGGAGATTCTGGACGTACGTTGGGCGTAATCCCTGTATGATGGGCGTACGTCTTTAGCACCTACGTTTTATTATCCAACACTACGCTGGGCGTACCCCAGCTTACACTGGGCGTACTCACCTGGCTGCCACCTTGCATGCATGGGCTAAAATGCATGCTTTTCCATTCAAGGACTAATTCTGCCAAGAACTTCAAAGTACTATAACTTCTTCGTTCTAAGTCCGTTTCTAACGAACTTTATATCCACGAAAATGTGGCAAGAAGCCCTACTCTCCTAGCTACACCTCAAGCCTTAAAACCTTTTAAATAAAACCCGAGACCCATAAAAGACCGAATCGTCAGATTAGACTTATACCCTTGGCCTCCGAAGACACAATCGAACACTTTCAAAACCAGGTGTTACACTTATCCAAGTGGGAGACTGTTGGATTAGGTGTCTAAGCCCATAAATATAATTGGTATGTACTTGACCCGAGAGTAGCATGATCCATTTCGGGTTGCATTCACCAGAACAATTTGATAGGATGGATATTTGAGAAAGAGGTTATTTGTGATTTATTAATATATTATAAGTATAATATATTAATTGAGGAATCATGTTATTTAATTAGTATTGATCAAGAATTAATTTGGATATAATTTAGTGATCAAAAGAGGTTAATTAAATTAACAGGGACTGATTATGTAAATCAGTGATACATATAGTTTGGGCCAATGATCCATCATTGATTAGTGGTGGACTAAGTTTATGTGAAAGTCCATGAATTGTTAGTCCGTAAGGCTAATGAGTTATTGGATTAAAATCCCAAGGGAATTAGGGTTTACAAGTTGAAACCCTAGGAATTCCAAACTATATATTGAACCCCTAAGCTTGCAAAATCAGCCCCAAGACTCCTAAGGTGTAAGCCTAGCCGATTTGAGCTTCATAACTTTTCTCTCATATTCATCTTTTGTTCATGGTGTCTTGTGAACTGTTTGAGGCATCACACTTGAGGTGCTAAGCTCTTGAAAGGACAAATTCTACAAGCTACAATACAGAGGTATTCATCCAACTTGATTTTATGTTTCAAATATCAAATTGTATGCTAGGCGTAGGTTTCATGCTTTGGATAATTTTTCTTGCATGTATAACTAGAGAAAACTTAGATCCAAAGCATTAGGGTTGTATGTGCACCATAGGAGTGTTATAGTACATAAAACCCAACATGTTATGCATGTTGGGCGGGTCGTGTTATGTATGTTTGGGCGGGGCTCATTATTTTATGATGGGTGGGGTCCGTTATATTCGTATGTGGTATTTTAGGGAACTCACAAAGCTTTGTGCTTACGGTTTTAAGTTATGTTTCAATTACTTCTTTTAGAAAGGGAAGGGCCATGCTTGATTGCATTGCATCCATTGGATATTTCTGCAATGACCGCCTGTTTCCACTCCGATGATTTTAAGAATATATTTGGTACATTGGTTATATTTCGATGTAATGGAATGAATGGTTTTATCTTATTAAAAATGAAAATTTTACTTAGTATTTTTGGGTTGTTACAAGTTGGTATCAGACTCTTGGTTTGAGGGATTCAGATACACTCCATAGTGTGTCTAAACTTAAATTGTGTATTAATAAAATCTTTTACAAGAAAATAATTTTCTAAAAACTGTTTTACAAAGAAAAGGGTGTCATGCATGCAATCAGCCAAAGCTCAAGTAAGTGTTCCTAGAATACCATACATGAATTTTTTTTAAGTATGCTATGATATGAATTATATGCTAGCGGTAGGCTAAGGATCTACTCCAAATTTCCAGTTAGAATTCCTGATTAGGAGAGATGCCTTTATATTTTTGTTACACGTTGAAGTTGAGGTGCTTTAATTAGGGTTTATGCTGATACCAAGAAATTATTTGATGAATGCATTAGGGTGGTACATAATTAAGACTAGATAGCCTTAGAATGCTTGGTTCAGTCTTATCGATTGTTCTTGTTTGATGAAGGTATTATGGTAGATACATCTATTCAAACTTCTATTTTATTTTGATTATGTACGACCTACATTCGTGAGGCAATTTTTTGGAGTCAGTAGAGACCTTTCGGTACGTATGGGAAGTAGAATCCCAAGGATGCTTAGGAATTGTTTAGTTAAATGTGGACATACTATTATGTGGTAGAGCCTGTGTGTATGGCCATACAGAAACAACTTAGGATCTTTAGGATGATTCTTGAGGAATGTACGGATAGGTGTAGAAGATAGTATGGGCTCGTACTAACGAAAGGACAAGTTCCGTACTAGAATCAGGGAAAATTGCAGAGAGTCTAAGAAGATTGTAGTGTGAATGGCTCTATGTGTATGTTTTGACCCTACTGTTATGTTTTTCAGAATGGTGATGACTCGTCATAGAGGTGGTTTCGGTTCTGGTTCAGGCTCCGGTCCTGAATTGAGAGATGCTGAGTTGCACGAGCTGATCATTGTAAAGGTTTCGAGATTCCTTCTAGAGGACATGCTTGACCTGTTTGCCAAAGTCAATGAAGGGTTGATTGAGATGATGGATGAGCATGTGAGGACTCTTCGGGCAGAGTTGGCAGTTGATCATTATGGGGCATGCAACCTCACTTTATGAGATTTTCGTGCTTGTGGTGCTCCTGAGTTCTTCGTGAAGAAGAAGCCTATTGCCATCATGTGTTGGATTCTAGGCCTTGAGGGTGCTTTTCAGACTAGCTTCTACCCCAAGGGGTCAAAGACTAGATTTGTTCCTTGTATAATGAGAGATGGAACTCGTGACTGGTGGGAAGAGGTGGGCCATGCTTTTGGAGCAGAGGACATTGAGGCGATTACCTGGACGGATTTTGTTACCATGTTTAGGGAAGAGTTCATACCTGCTATTAAGGTACAACAGCTGGCTAACGAGTTTCAGGACCTCCACCAGATGATAGAGATTGTGGCAGAGATCATTGCTAGATTCAGAGAGAGAGGGCATTGTTGGTCTTATAGTATGTTGCAGATGAGAAGATGAACAAGATGAGGTATCATGATATGATGAGGGCAGACATTAGGAAGTTTGTCAGTATTTTAAGTTAGCAGACTTTGGAGCAGATGATTCATAGAGCCTGTGAGCGGGAGATTGAGTTGGAGCTTCAAAAGAATGGGAAGGCACCTCAGACTCAGACTGTAGTTGTTCCAACAAAGAAGTCTAGTACTTTTGATTATTAATATGGAGGCCAATAGGTCCAGGGACGTTTCGGTAGGTGTGGGAGGTTGCATGAAGAGCATTGACGTAGGAAGGGAGGTGACTGCTTCAAGTGTGGCCAGACAGGTCACATCAGTATAGATGGGAAGCAGGGGGAACTAATATGTTTCCACTGCAACCAGGTTGGACACACGAATGCCGATTGTCCGAGCATATTAGGTGGAGGAGTGAGGATATCCACTCCAGTCACCCTAAGGATTACTGATGGCCACCAGGGCAAGGTGGATGTCTCTGTGTTGAAGGGTCGAGCATTCCAGTTAACGACTGAGGAGGCCAGAGCATCGTCAGATGTTATTACCTATATGTCTTCTATTTATTTATTACTATTTTTGTGTTTATGCTTATGTTTTGTTATAATTTGATTAGGGACGTTCCTAGTCAATGGTATACCTACTCTTGTCCTTTTTGATTCGGGTGCTACGTGATCATTAGTGTCTCTTGCTCTTACCAAGAAGTTTGATTTCGTTTTCGGAGTGTCAGATTACCCTTCGGAGGTAGAAATCGCCGATGATTGTATTGTGTGTGCTTCAAGGGTTCGTCGGGATTGTGTATTGGAAATGTTCCCGGTGTGGTTTCCTATTGATCTTGTTCCTATTTATCTGAGGTGCACGAGGATCATCGTGGGTATGGAATGGTTGAGACCGAATGGGGCTATGGTTGATTATGAGCATCATCTAGTAGGAGCTAGTACCCCAAGTGTGGGAGAACTTGTTGTTCAAGGCGAGGGCACCCAACGCGGACCAACTATTTGTTCAGCTGTGAGGGCTAGGAGATACTTGCAATATGGATGTTCAGGGTTTTTGGGTTATGTGAAGGATACACGGGTTGAGGGGAAGAATTATGTTCGGGATGTGCCTATTATTTGGAATTTCTATAATGTGTTTCTATAGGATTTTCCAGGGTGCCTCCGGAGAGGCAGGTCGATTTTAAAATTGATCTAGTCACGGGTGCGGCTCCGATATCTAAGGCACCGTATCATCATGCACCTCCAGAGATGTAGAATTTGTCTACACAGCTTCAGTAGCTTTTGGACAAGGGATTCATCAGACTGAGCAGTTCTCCGTGGGGAGCTCCTATTCTGTTTTTGGAGAAGGAAGGATCCCACTGGATGTTCATCGACTACAAGGATCTCAATAAGCTGACTGTGAAGAACCGTTATACACTCTTGAGGATTGACGACTTATTTGATCAGCTTCAGGGTGCATCTTGGTTCTCCAAGATTGATTTGAGATCAGGATATCATCAAATGAGGGTTAGGGACGAGGATATTTAGAAGACGGTCTTCAGGACTCATTATAGGCATTATGAGTTTGTGGTGATGTCATTCAGACTCACCAATGCCCCGACAACGTTCATGAACCTCATGAAATTGTTGTGAAGGTCGATTTTGGATCGACAAGTGATTGTGTTTATAAAAGATATCTTGGTCTCTTATAAGACCAAGGAGTAGCATGAGGAGCATCTACGTGAGGTTCTAGAGACTCTGAGGAGGGAGAGGCTTTATGCAAAATTCTGCAAATGTGAGTTTTGATTTCACTAGGTGCAGTTATTGGGTCACCTCATCAACCAGAATGGTATTTTAGTCGACCCGACCAAGATCAAGTCCATGATGCAATGGGAGATTCCGAGGTCTCCATCTAAGATTCAGAGTTTCCTTGGACTAGCGGGATATTATCGAACATTCATCCAAGATATCTCCAAGATTGCAGTTCCCTTTACCCGTTTGACGAAGTAGAAAATTACTTTTCAGGGGGGGGGGGGGCTGAGCAACAAGCGACATTTGAGGTTTCAAGGAAAAAACTGTGTGAGGCACTGTTGTTGACCCTTCGATAGGGCGTCAAGGATTTTGTGTTATATTGTGATGCTTTGATCACAAGGTTGGGAGCGATACTCATGTAGTAAGGTAGGGTGATTATTTATGCTTCTAGACAACTAAATCCTATCGAGGCTAATTATCATACTTATGATCTAGAGCTAAGGGCAGTGGTATTTTCCCTTAAGATTTGACATCATTACCTTTATAGGGTTCGTCCATCTACACAGGTCACAAGATTTCAAGATATCTCAAGGATCAGTCGAATCTGAATATGAGACATCGTAGATGGCTTGACGTGGTGAAGGATTATGATTTTAAGATCTTGTATCACTTGGGGAAAGCTAATGTGGTGGCCGATGTTTTTAATCGCAAGGTGAATAGCGCTCCTATTCGAGACCTATGTTTGAGGATGACCATCACTTAACCACTTTTGGATGTGATCAAAGAGGCGCATATCGAGGGGATAAAGGAAGAGATCCGAAAGAAGGAGAGGATGATGGGTCATATTGCTACCTTTGTCATCGATAGGCATGAGTTTCTGACTCAGTGTGGCATGGGCTAGGTTCCTGTTTCTAGTGGAGTTTGCCAGACGTTGTTAGATGAAGCGCAAGAGTTTAGGTTTTTGATCCATCCTGGCGCTATGAAGATGTACAAGAATTTGAGACTTAGCTACTGATGACCATGTATCAAGAGGGAAATAGGTTGGTATGTTTAGAGGTGGTTGAATTCTCAAAAAGTCAAGGCCTAACACCAGAGGCCTCACGGTAAGTTACAACCTTTATAGATCACCGTACAGAAATGGGATCAGATCACCATGGATTTCATCACGAAATTACCAAGGAAGACTAAGGTATTTGATGCTATTTTGGTGATCATTGACCGCATGACTAAGAGTGCTTACTTCCTTACTATCCAGGAGAGTTTTTCGGCCGAGAAATTTTCTGATATCTACGTTCGAGAGGTGGTTTCTCATTAGGGTGTGCATATTTCTATAGTTTTAGATCGATACGTTCGGTTTAATTCCAGGTTTTGGAAGAGTTTCCATTAGGATTTGGGTACTTTCTTGCATTTCATCACGACTTATCACCAACATACATATGGCTAGAGTGAACGCACCATTTTAAAATTCGAGGATATCTTGAGGGCTTGTATCATTGATTTTGGCAGGTGCTTAGATTCCTATCTTCCTTTGGTAGAGTTTTCATATAACAACAACAATCAGTCCAACATTAGTGCACCTCCCTGTGGGCTTCTTTATGGGAGGAAGTGTCAGACACCGATTTTTTGGGGAGAGGTTGGAAAGAGAGTCATGGGAAACATTGATGTGGTGCTTAAGAAGAAGGAGATCATACACAAGTAAGACAAAGGTTGTAGGCAGCACAAATCCTTCAGCAGAGCTATGCAACGTTAGGTCGTTCGGAGTTGGAGTTTCAGGTCGGGGATATGGTGTTGCCGAAGGTGTCGCCCTGGAAGAGTGTTATTCGTTCCGCGAAGCGGTGAAAGATAGGCCCTAGATTTATTGGACTGTTCCAAGTGATTTCTAGGGTGGGCAAAGTATATTACTAATTGGATATACCTGTGGAGCTTTGTGAGATCCAAAATATTTTTCATGTTTCTCAGCTGAAGTGTTTGGCCGATGACTCCGTAGTGGTTCCTTTGGACTACATTCAGGTTGATGAGCGCCTAAATTATGTGGAGCGACCGATCGTTTTCTTTAACAGGAAGACGAAGAACTTGTGCAACAAGGTGGTGAGTTTGGTTAAGGTGCATTGGCGGCACCGGAAGGATTCCGAATGGACTTGCGAACCCGAGGAGGAAACGAGGGAGCATTACCCCGAGTTATTTGCAGCAACGGATTTTGAGGATGAAATCTGATTCAATTGGGGGAGAGTTGTAACACTCGGTTCCCAAGTGTTATTCTTTAAAGCTCTCTAATGTTCAAGTTTTGATTTTTGGGATTCTTGTCTTCCAATAACGTGGTAATTTGGTTTCCACAGCGTGGTTGAGACACGTTACCACAACATGGTAATTAAATGAGGCCATAACATGGCGCCACAATGAGCACAAAACCCTAAGTTTCGGGCTAGGGGCCCTATATAAAGGATATGGGTTTAGGGTTTCAACCACCCCCAGCCTCCATCAGAAGCACTCTCCTCCAAACCCTAACTCATTTCCTCTGCATTTTGAGCTCTATTTGGTGGTTTTTGATCTTTGAAGGAAGAAGGAAGGACTTGGGGAGCAAGAGAGCACCAAGCAAGCATCACCTCAATCTCTTATGCATTCTTTGGAATTTTGTAAGTATTATAAATCATATCTTGGTGGTTATTTTCCTAGTAGGCCTAGGTTTAGCGGATAGTTCTTCTTATTAGGAAGTTTTGAGTGCTTGTTCTTGGTAAAGCTAGCAACTTTATTGGTCTTTGAGGTCCCAAGAGTCTTATATGCTTCATATCTAGATTTCCTTTGTGGTTTTGGTGCATGAAGTCTGGGGCCAGTTTTCATCATGTTGATCGAATTTGGTGTATGACATGCATTAGACATGCATATCTAAAAATGTGGGATTTTTATAGACCACAAGGGTGCCATTAAGCCTTATGGAAAGTTGGAAAGTTGGAATTAACTTATTAAGGACTTAATGAGATTATGGATCGGCCAACGTCTCCACGGCGTGGTCGAGTGCTAACCACGGCATGGTGGACAAATCCATCATGTTCTCTAGATCAGCCAAGACCACGACATTGTAAAGGACTTGCTACATTGCGGTGGTTTACTGAGTTAACTTTAACCATTGAGCGTTGAGTTTAACTATGTTGAATTTTGGTCAAATGAGTAGTTTTAGATGGTAGACTAATGTTTGGCCTTTTGATTGATGTCTATGTGGTGTGTAGGACCAACCTTTACATCTTGCGTGTTGTGGTGTTAGTTTACTTCGACTGCGATGTGAGTATTCTCATTATACTATGTAGAATGATAAACTATCTTTGTGACTCTTGCATATACGTTATGTATGTTGGGCGGGTCCGTTGAGCATGTTGGACAAGGCCCGTTTTGTATGTTGGGTGGGGCCCATTTTGTATGTTTGGCGGGGGCCCGTTATGTATGTTTGGTGGGGCCCATTATTGTATGTTGGGAAGGGCCCATTATGTATGTTGGCGAGGCTCGTATTGGTATGTGGTATTTTGGGGAAATCACTAAGCTTTATGTAACGCTCACAAATTCGGGCTAGACGTTTTAAGGATTATAAATTATAAATATTCGTTTTATCGAACAATTAAATCCTCAAATAGAATAATTATAAATAAATAAGAATCCTTTGTATGGGATACGAGTTATATAAATGATATATATATATATATATATATATATATATATATATATATATATATATATATATATATATATATATATATATATTGCATACATGTTTTAAGGACAAATACTATGGGCTTATAATATTTTTATAAAACATTATTATAAAATTAACAAATTACGTTAAATAAAGTGTGTCATAAAATATGAATTAGAGATAGGTTGCTTATTATTCTAAGTGATCTAAACGAAAGTCGTACTAATCGAAATTACGAAAGTATGCATGTAAAAAACGCCTAAATATGACTTCATATGAGGAAGTTACGACTTTTCGAAGTTTCGGTGCGAGATAGTACAACAGTGTGTGACACAGAAATTGAAATTAAAATTGGTTGATTGTTAGCCAAAACAATGTAAACGAGAGTAGAAGATCTCGTAAAATCGAATTCGTCGATATTGAGAACATCGAGAACGGAGTTCGTATAAAGGAGTTATGATTTTTGCATAGATTTTAACAGTGTAATCTCTATAAAAATATGAATTTAAAATAGAATGAGATTTAGCTGTTGAGATCTAAAGGAAAGTTATAGTACTTGTCGATACCAACACATGGATATAAAGAACGTTGAAAACGAAGTTCATATGTGAAAGTTACGATATTTCAAAGATTGCGAAAAACTCCCGTGAGCGATGATGTGGCTGCACCATAGTGCGCCACGTGGTAGAGGCGACAACCACAACTTCTAACCGACCAAGCGACATGGTCCACCGAAAGCCAGACACGAGTCTGCATTAGACCATCAACATGTATGTCATCTAAACAAATGGAAATGGCGACTCTATCAGACCATCAACACGTATGCTTGAGTCATCTGCCGGAGTAAGATGACGACCACTCGTTTTAGTCTTTTGGAATATTAACGGGTAATCATTCACGTAATGAACTGTGCATTCATTCGTTGTACTCCATCATCTTGTTGTTGCATTTATTGTTCCTCGTCTGCTGTCAAAGAATTATGAAACAATATAGTCAACTCGTTGCTAACAATGATCCATCATGATAAATCTCGTCAAGATCATTGTATATGTTCAATGTGTCAGGATTGACGGGATGGGGTAGAATCTTTTTATAGATATGAGATATATCTGTGTTTTGTTGATGATTGTTGGTTTTGCAGGTTTATTAATTAAGATTTATTTAAGGATTTCTATTTTTTTCAAAGACTGAGTCAAGAAATTGTAGTTTAAAATAGTTTTTGATTTTTTATAGCTCTTTAGTTTTCCTCTTCAATTGGAATCCTCGGTTTAGGAGGAACGATTTAAATTATTTTTCATTGATTTTTTGGATAATAACTTTATTTAGTTTACTAATTTAGTACTTACACCGCAAATCAGATAATTAAATAAAATAAGATATTTGGGGTTTTTTTAGAGTTATTCATCTGTATATTTTTTTTTGATGACCTTGCATAATAAACCTGGGGGCAGAAATATAGTGAAAAAATAAGATCGAATCCATATGTATATAGTAGTAAAAAAAGTTAAGATAAAATAAAAATAATCGGGGGGCATTGCCCCTGACCCTATACACGTTTCGGCCCCTGCAATAATATGGGTTATGGTAGGCTTACAATATGATATTATCCTACATTATATATATATATATATATATATATATATATATATATATATATATATATATATAGGCCTAGGTTATTCTATACAAAGTAATTATTGTGTTATTGTATGCATAACTGTGGGCCAATCAATTTTACTTATTTTAAGAAAGTGATTAATATATATTATTGAATTGAATGTAATTGAAATATATCATCTAATTTAATTACAATTGTATTTTAGTCAATTAATATAGATTTAATAACGGAAAATTGCATATTTTAATGGATCATAGATTCTATTAATTTTAAAAATCCGATTTTACGAATTATAACTATTTTAATTCGGACATTCTGATAGAATATGTTTATTTATTTAATTATTTACTCAAAAATAAAAATATTCTTTAACAATAAATAATAAAAATATTTTTGAACCTATTTCTTGATCATGACTTTAAGAACTTCTTGTAAAATAACAAATTCTTGAACAATCAATTGAAGAATAAAAACAAAAACTACATTATTTCTTATAGAATACGGGTAACAATTGTTAAGAATTACATTTATTGTTAAAAAATAAAACTAAAAAAACTTTCAAAACGGGAAAGAAAACATCAAAATCTAACAACGACTAATACATTCTAAAAGAATAATGTGGTCCGTTCTTCAAGCATCAACTTCTGTGATTCCAATAGAATTAGAATTCATGATTCCATTCCAACAGAATTGGAACTAATAATTCCATTCCAATAGAATTGGAATCTCACCAATATCATCCATTGAATCATCTACATAAACAAATTAATTCCATAATTCAAAATCAACTCCAAAACATACATAAGAGTCGAATCTCTATGCTTACGTCCATTTTTTTATAATAAAACTACCATAATGATACAGCCATGACAGGGGTAAAAAGGCCAAAAGCACATTTACTCAGAATCCGAATCATCATTAGACTTGGAGCCATGTCTAACGTTTCTTGTTTGAGGCTTTTTTGATGGTTTTAAGGATGATTCGCCTTCAAAAAATATAACTTCACCTTTCCCCAACCTCTCCTCCGGTTCTTCAGTGCTAAAACCATCACTCCCACCAAGCTCATCAAACCCCACCTATCATATCATCCATACATCAAAACACACCAGAAAGAAAGAAAGGAGTGAGACACGTAGATATATATAATGTACCACATAATCTTCAACTTTGGCATTTTTTATAAGAGCAATTGTTGGAAGAACAACAATTTTGAGCTTCTCAGCCAAGAATGGGTTTTTCTCTGCTTGAATCTTGATGAATCGTGTCTCGATATGCTGTTTTGCCAATATTCCCAAGTGTTTGCCAACTACCTGTTAAAATATTCAAACAATCTTTAATCCAATTAAGCAGTTTGCTGAAAAACTGAAATCGGTTTCATATGTTGTAATTTGCCAATTTCAAAACCTAATGATGTATGAACCCTAAATGGTTAGCTTTGTGTAAGATACGCTCTTTTCTAGTTCATGAATAGGACATCTATGCAATCTTTGAATCAATAAAAGCAATAGTTTCTCCCATTTTCTCTTCTTAATTCCATCAAATGAGAGGTGAAAAGGGGAATTTACCTTGCAAGGCCAATTTTCACGATAGAAATGGCAAACAACGTGATCGCTGGCCTTAACAATGGAGAAGAAATCCTTCTCGGAGAATATCTCAGAATATTCTCCGTGGCCAAGGGAAATCCAACGGCTCCGCTTCTTCGCCATCTTCTTCATCTGTTGCAATCGCCGCTCTCTCAGGATTTCAGTGTCGTCTAAGTCCAACTTCTCCAAAGCCGCGATTTCATCATTGATTTTCTCCTCTACAGCTTTCGCAACACTCAGCACTTGCTGCTCGATGGAGAACAGTTTTTCCGGCTGCGGAGGCTACGGCGGCGATGATGGATTTAGGCAGACCGGTGCCGACGACGATGAGATCAAAGTTTGTTGGGTCGATCGGGGGTAGCATTCCGTCTCCGCCATTAAAAGGGGGGAATTGGGTTAAAATCAACCTAACTAGCAAAATTATAGGGAGTATTTGTGGAAGTTATTTCTCAAATTACCTAGTTACCCTTATTGATTTATTTAATTATTGTTTTTCCTATTAATTTTTGATTAGTCCACAATTATGCATACAATAACACAATACTTAGTTAAAACACTTGAACCTATATATATATATATATATATATATATATATATATATATATATATATATATATATATATATATATCATACTATCATACTATACTTATAAAGAATACATTTTTCCTATCACCTCATGCATTTGAAATCCCCACACAAATTTCCAAGCACCTCATGCATTTTAAACCCCCACACCTTTTCACCTTGAAAGTAATTAATTACACATCATGAAAGGTTTTATAACTTATATAATATGTTTAATAAGCAGTTGATGGATAGTCTATTATAAAAATGTCATTCTCTTTGAGTAGACACACAAATACAAATCACATACAAAATTCACAAAAAAAAACAAGTTTAAAGGTTTTGTGTTGGTTTGAGGGTTTTTGACCTTTTTTCGAGCCATGTTATTATGTTAAAGTTTTTAATTTGTAAGTTTGTTATATATAATTCTTTTTTTATATATATATATTTCTTGGTTTAAGTATTCTTTTAAGACAATCATTGTATGTTGTGGTTGAAACTTTAATGTAAATTAGATTAAATTCATTTTATCGATCATATGTTATGGAAAGTGCTACAGATAATATTTAATTAAATATTGTATATATGCTTGTATGTTTGTGTTGCTTCAAAATAATAATTAATAAAAAATCATGGATATGCAATATTATCCGTAGTATCCATGTAAGTCTCTTTAAAATGCAAATTGTCTATCTTGTCATTTTATATTTTAGTATATGTTTAACATTTTAATTATAATAATAAGTGTCTTTTAAAAGTTTTCTTTCGTTTATTAATAATAATAAGTGGTTTTAAAACTAATGAACCATAATAATAAATAATAAAATCAAATTATAAAAACCATAGATATGTCATATTGTCCATGCAAATCTCTTTTAAAATACAAATTGTCTATCTTATCAGTTTATTATTTTGTGTATGTTTCATATTTTAATAGTAATATTAAGTGTTTCTTAAAAGTCTTCTTTAACTTACTAATAATAATAAGTGATTTAAAATTAAAGATAATAACATCAATTTATAAATTACATACCATTAACAACAAATAAATTAATTTTTAAATGAATATCATTATTAAAATTATAAAATAATCGTATAAGTAAAAATTTAAATTAATTAATCATAAAATTGTTAAAAATAATATTAAATAGATAATTATATTTATATATATATATATATATATATATATATATATATATATATATATAAAAGAAACATTTTTTCTTTTATCATATCGACTTGAAACCTCTTAACCTTTCACCCTTCCACCTTGTATATTAAATTTATTACTTTAAGTACATAAATATAAAATATTATCATATTAATTCTAATTTTTTTTGAATTATCATCATAATGTATTTATTTAATTTGTTGATTTAAATATGATGTAAAATCTAAAACCTAAATCAAAATATCAAATAAATTAAAAAAATAATCAAATATTATTTTTTAAATATCTAAAAAAATTTAAATACTAAAATATAAATCTGGATTGATATTTATTTGAATATCTATACCTTTACAAACAATTATTAATATATCAAAATTATCATCAAGATCAAATTAAAAAAAAACAAATAATTAGTTTTAAAATAATTGAGAATAAAAATAGTGTAAAATATCACAAAATCAATATTTATATTTAATATTATTAACGTACAAGTCGCAAATAGATTATATTAAGTGTTGTGATAATTAATTAAATATAATAATTATTATTTTATAGTTAATGTCAATAACATAAAGATTTATGCGAACTTGAAAACTACCAATCCAAGCATTTTCAAAATCAAAACCACAAATATTTACGAAATGCAACATTTAAGCTATATCTAGGGTAAAAAAAAATATTGACGATTTTTTTTTACTTATGATTATCTTTTAGACTGCAGGTTCGTGTATATATATATATATATATATATATATATATATATATATATATATATATATATATATATATATATATATATATATATATATATATATATATATATATATATATATCAGCAGTCAAATGGACTGCGGATGCAGGTTTATCCACAATTATATGACTGTGGACGAATATTCTCAACTGTTCATTTTGGAGTTCACAGATGCACATAAATCCTTTGGTTCGTACAATAACTCAGACATGTATCCATCTTTTTGTTATCTTTCGTCCACAATGAACCTTCAACTCCTTAGGGGAGGCATACATTTTCAAACTTACGGTACTATTAGGCCAAAGGACTTTGGTATATATATATATATATATATATATATATATATATATATATATATATATATATATATATATATATATATATATATATATATATATATATATAGAGAGAGAGAGAGAGAGAGAGAGAGAGAGAGACGAAAGGGCCTTTGGCCTAATAGTACCAAGAGTTTGAAAATGTATGCCTCCCCTAAGGAGTTGAAGGTTCATTGTGGACGAAAGATAACAAAAAGATCCATACATGTTTTTTATAAATAAATAGCAAAATCATGCATAGTGTAAAATCTAAGAAAAAGGTTGTTAAGATTAACATGAAGCGCTAGAAGAGGCTGCTTTGTCCTCCGATATATTATCTCAGGTCCCGGCAAAAACATGCACAATATTGTTTGTATTGGTTGTAGGGTTGGTTAGGTATTTTAAACAGTTTTATTTAACTCATGTTTTACGCAAGTAAAATAATTTATCATTCAACATTCAGTCTGATTTAACGTATACATGCTATTCGATATGTTAGTACTTAATAGAAACAAACAAGCACTCAAATTGCAAATATCGATATGGCTACAATGGGGCCTTGACCATATAATATTTCACAAACGTTGTCCACACGTTCTCTATTATTGTAGATATTATTTATGAGATGTATTTAAGATATGTATCTTATTTTCTTGATTTAAACGAGATAAACTACATTTCAAATGGGGCCCGTTGGCTACGTGCAATTAATTTATTATTGAATCCTTTAGTTTTATGCAAGTTAGGAATAAGGTCACTTAATTTATAACAACTTATGCCCCATATTTCAAACTTCATATTCTAATAAATGAATAGTTTTAATCTCTTTTTGCCAAGTGTCACTCTAATATAACTTATCATTAATATTATGTCATGTGTCATGTAGATATATTAGGGAACTTATTTCAAAATTCAAATTTACATTTTCTAATTATATGTTAAATTTGAAGTTATAATAATTTTAAAATTTTGATATATCTCTTAATTAATAATTTATTTAAAATGACTTATTTAAAATAACTGATTAATAATTATAAATTTTTATTATAAAAATTTAATTAATTTTATAACCGTGGTTTTCACGGGTTATAAACTAGTTCTTAATAGATATGTAGTATTAAATTTCTTTAGTCAGAGAGCGGTTCTAAACCCGTTTCCCTTCCAAAACCGAGTTTGCAAAAACAGGAGTCAGGTTGACATCGGTTACTAGCGAGACCCGTGGGCTTGAGGATGAGTCTTCCATTCACATTTTGTTGCAATGTACTTGAGTGAATGAGATATGGACTCTCCTCCAATCTTTGTGCGATCTGGATTTTTCCCATGGGATAATGACTTAAAAGGGTAATATATTTTTCGATTTGTACACATTTGGTCACTGAGTTTTTTTTCGTCCACATTTACCCCTTCAACTTATTAAACTGTACACATTCAGTCCTTATGACCGGTTACTCCAGGTTAGCTGAGAAAAATGACTTAATAGGGTAATATATTTCTCATTTTTTACACATTTAGTCCATAATATTTTTGTACACATTTAGTCATTAATATTTTTTGGTTTCAAAATAAGTCGTTTTGTTTTTGTACTCATTCAGTACTTATGAATGATTTCTTTAAGTTTTTCTCACGACATCTTACGTGAGACATTCATTGATGAAGTGTGTGGGGCTGTTGATGTTTATGTGTAACGTCTCATTTTCACAACCAAAAATTTTAATTTTTAAATAAGGCAAAAGTCCCTAATTATAATCTATTATTAAGAAAAAACGTTTATTCCAAAATAAATTTATCGAAAATCAGAGTAATATAAGAAACACGGAATCCTCAATACTGTTGATAAGTGTGTACAATCATATCTTCGCCTTTCCACGATCAACGATAGAACATGAAAACATAAACAACTGGGTAAGCACAAAGTTTAGTGAATTTTCCCCAAAATACTTGATACAACAAACGTATTATCATGCATAACGAGCTCACACTCATCAGATTGGAATTCCTTGTCCCAATCAGTTATCGGACTGGAATGCCAACATGCAACATGTCCAATCAGTCATCAGACTAAAATACTCAGGGTTTGTCGGCATGCCGCCTTAACCCAACCGCTCTTCTCGAGCCTTCGTGCCTACACCTTACAACGGGCCCACACCAGGTATCCTGGCCTACAACATATAGCAGGACCACCTCAACCTATCTCACCACCATATGGCTATCCCATATAAGATGTCGTGAGAAAAAAACCTAATGAAATCATTCATAAGTACTAAATGAGTACAAAAAAAATGATTTATTTTCTAACAAAAAAAATATTAAGGACTAAATATGTACAAAAATATTAAGGACTAAATGTGTGCACAAAGTGAGAAATATATTACCCTATTAAGTCATTTTTACCGGCTAACCTAGAGTAGCCGGTCATAAGGACTAAATGTGTATAGTTTAACAAGTTGAAGGGGTAAATGTGGACGAAAATAAAAGTCAGTGACTAAATATGTACAAATCAAAAAATACATTACCCTTTTAAGTCATTATCCATTTTTCCCATATTTCTTCATCTCTCATGTTTATTGTCCATCCCCGGCTCAAAAAGGTGACTCATGCGGTGATCTTGTTTGCTTTATGGTTAATTTGGAAAGCTAGAAACCACATGATTTTCAACAAAGTTACCTCGTCTTTGGTACGGGTGATTGAAGATATAAAGGCGACTATATTTCGTCGGGTGAAAAATAAAGGTAAAGGGATCTCTTTAAATTGGGTTTCGTGGTGAATTTTTCTATTTGTTGTTTCTTTGACCTACATGTAGTGTCCTTTTTTCTATTTTCACCTGGCATCTTGCTGCTTGCTAGATGTTTAATAAAATTTCGTTGTTCAAAAAAAAGATATGTAAAATTAAACAATAATTATTACAATTTTAAATGTTCGATAATAGAAACACGACAATAGAATTTTAGACATGAAAGTATAATTAATTGGTATTTAATTATTTTTCCATAGTCCAATTACATTAATCGTGGTTCTCAATTTATCTTGATTTTGTTTTGTTCTCAAATTACAAGAGGATTTATATATGTTAGTGAAGTACGTACTTTTTAATTGTTTTGTAATGCTAGATGTTTAATAAAATTTCGTTGTTCAAAAAAAAGATATGTAAAATTAAACAATAATTATTACAATTTTAAATGTTGATAATAGAAACACGACAATAGAATTTTAGACATGAAAGTATAATTAATTGGTATTTAATTATTTTTCCATAGTCCAATTACATTAATCGTGGTTCTCAATTTATCTTGATTTTGTTTTGTTGTCAAATTACAAGAGGATTTATATATGTTAGTGAAGTACGTACTTTTTAATTGTTTTGTTCTAATAATTAAATTCTAATTAATTCAAAAAATGATAGGAGCATCAATTCCTTTCTAATATAATAAATATATTCCCTTCTAATATAATAAATATAACGTTAGAAATTGTATTCAGTGCATAAAACACATAAAAACTTACATATGGGAACATATGTCGAATATAATGTGAAGAATGTGCATGGGCATGCAAGTGATATGGGGTTCAAGGTCACCTTATTTTGAGAGCAATATAAATGCATGTACATATGTGATGGACATGATATATATATATATATATATATATATATATATATATATATATATATATATATATATATATATATATATCATGTCCATCACATATGTACATGCATTTATATATATATATATATATATAGAGCACAATAAAGTTTTGGGTTTGGTCTTATTTGACCATTTATGTTTTATATTTTATTTATTTATTTGCGTAATTGGCCATCTAACTTTTACTGTACATGTCAGTTAAGTCATTGTCATTAGTTTCTAATAATTCATCCGTTAACCAGTTATCTAAATTACACAAATGACCCCTACGATTTAAATTTCTTTCGTGGTTGGTCCTTTACCAACTATGGTCTAAATTACACAACCAAAACTGACACATTTATGAAACTCTGGGGACCAAAGTGTAAATTTGTTATCTTCTTCCCTATTAAATCATCTTTTGGATTGCCTGAATCAAATTCCATTTTCTCATCAGTCAATAGGACATATTTGTGAGATTTCTTTAACATCATCAATCAAAGCATAAGCATAAACTAAAAAAATCCCAAAAGACTTTCTCGATTATCCATTGGTTCAAACAAGCTCTTAGCATTAGCGACACTTCCATATTTACCATGTAAACTTAGGAAACAATTGGCTAAAGGCAAATCACAATCAAACCTATATTAGATTGTGGAAGCATAAAGAGAGTAGACATGGGTATATTCTGAAACACCTGAAAGCATGGCTAATATGGTGACTGAACTTGGCTTAATTCCTTCACACATCATCTGCTTTACTGAAACGTAGTATTTAACTTCACTGATCGAGCATAACACCCGATAATGGCAGTCCACAAAACAACATTTCTCTCAGGTATATTATAGAACACTTTGTTGGAAACATCGGTGTACCCAAATTTGTCTTAGAGGTTAATCAAGGAAAGAAACAATGTACGTGTAACACCTTGTTCAGGATCATTCTGTAATTCAGGGCCGTGGGCCGGAAGTCGATTATGTAAAGGCTTTGGGCCTTAAGGAGGCGATATTTAGACCTTTTGCAAGGAGGCAATGATGGTTTTGAGATGTAAACCTTTGAATTGTGTTTTGGGCCGAAGGGTAGAACGGGAAAAGTCATACGCTGGGTTCTTGCATGAAATATGGATTTTTGTTCGAGTAGTTTTTAGTCCAATATATTTAGATAATATTGTAGAGCTCTTCAATACATTTCCTTGGATATAAAGATCGTTGAAAATCAGCTTTGAAATGAAGAAGTTTTGACCGTTTGAAGTTAGGACGATTTTTGGTTAAGCCGTGTATGCTGGGCATACGGGGAAGTACGCTGGGCGTACTAGGGCATCCTTGAGTATGTTGGGGGTACGTGATCAGTGCCCAAACCCTATTTTCATGCTTTGAGCCCTATTTAAGCTCCTTAACTTCCCCAAACCCATTCCATTCTCAGCCTCCACCTCTCCAACACCCTCCCATGAAAACCCTAACCATAGTTTCAGCCTTTTGAGCAAAAGAAGGTGATATCGAGTGCTTTGGAGTGTTCTTAGTGCATCTTGGAGAAGAATGAGCTATTTGGTGAAGTGTTAGTTGCATTGGAGCTTGTAGATCCAGATTTTTTTCACCTTGATCTTTCTTCTAGAGGTATAAAGTTTGAATCTTGATGATGCATTTGATAGATCTAGCTAGTCTTCCGTGTTATGAGCTTTTGGTCACTTTAGTGCATAAAGTTTAGATCTTGAAAATATGTGACCTTGTTATTGATAAAGTTTGAAACTTTATCCATCTAAACATCTTATTGATTCAGATCGACAGGTTGGAGACTTGGACTAAATGGATTAAGTTGAAAGGGATGCTCTTTTGGCCCCTTTGAGACCTAAAAAGTAGATCTTAGTGGTTTGTACCATTCTAATGGATAAAGTTGGAAACTTTATACATTATGGAGTTATTAGGATCCATAAAAATGTGATCTTGGTCCTTCTATTCCTTCCATGCAAGTGTCATGATGTCTTAATGGATTAAGAAGTTAAGGTTTTGGCTTTTGGACCTTTTTTAATAAGACATATAAAGTCATAAAGGTGGAAGCCTTATGACTTAGAATGATGTTGTGAGATTAGATCTGAGTGTTTGATGAAAGGACTTAAGAGAATAAGCATTTAATGGAATAGTGCCAGCTGACCGAGTATGTTGGGGGTACCTTTGATTACGTTGTATATACTCGTAAGGTGTCTCGATTCTGGATGGTGAGTACACCATGCGTACGAGCTGAGTACGTTAGGCGTACTTAGCCTGAAGTTTGACTTTCGTTGACCGTTGACTTTTGACCAAGTTTGACCGTCAGTCAAACTTGAAGGTTTTGGGCTATTAATTAATATTTTATCTGGATATGGTGTTAGTGGATTCACGAGTGCAAGCAGTGCAGAGAAGGGATCGTGTCGTAGTGTTTCTGAGTTCTTCGATTCAGGTGAGTTTTTTCACTATGCTTGTGGGTCGAAGACACCAATGTCGGCCCACTAACTTGTGTATGTAGGATGCTTGCTATCTTTGTGACTCTTGCATGATTTTCTTGTTGGATTAGATGTCTAAGCCCATAACTATTATTAGTATGTACTTGACCCCAAAGTAGCATGGTCCATTTGTGTTGCATATCATCAGGACAATTTGTTAGGATGGATTCTTGAGAGAAGGTTATATATGATTTGTTAATATATTATAAGTTATAATATATTAATATGAGATCATATGCTTTAATTAGTATTGATCAAGAATTAATTTGGAATTAATTTAGTGATCAAAAGAGACTAATTAAATCTATGGGGACTAATTATGGTAATTAGTTATATTTATATGTGTTGGGCTTATGATCCATGTTGGACCAAGTTTATGTATGGATACATAAAGAGTTGGGCCACATGAACCATGGATCATAAAACCCATGGGTATGGATTTGGGTTATACCCATGACCCTTGGAATCCTACATATAAATAGGTCACTCCATAGCCAAAATCGACACTTGTAGTTCTTGGAGCTTATGGAGTTGATTTTGGTGTAGAAGGAATTCTCTCTCAAGTTCCACCTTTGTCCATGATGTGTTGTGACTTCATTTGAGGCTTCCACACTATTAGGGCTAAGCTCTTAAGGCCAAATACATCAAGACTTCAAGCTACATAAAAGGTATGTTACCCTAACTAGTATCTTGTATGGTATATAACAATTGCATGCTAGTTATAGGCTTAATACCTTGGAAACACCATTGCATGTATAATTAGTGAAAACATAGATCCAAGGTATTTAGGGTTGTATGTGCACCATAGGATGTTGTAGTATACAAAACACAACAGTGGTATCAGAGCCATGGGTTGTTTTCAAATTATACTTGATGCTACTTGCTGAAAAAAGCTGAAAATCGAATTTTTTGTTGTCTGGACAGGGGACTCGACGAGTCCATTGAGGGACTCGATGTGTCCATGTGTAAACTCATCCAACTCGTCGAGTTGGTTCTTGCACTCGGCGAGTTGGAGCCCTTCACAACATATATTCAAGTTTTTTTGGCCTGTTTTGGATTAGAATCATTACCACAAAGTGCTTTTGTTCATAAAATTTGATTTTGTTGTTATGGTAATGATGATTCTCATCCAATTAAAAGATAATTGTCATAATTTAAAGATTTGTATTAGTTTATGTGTTTATGCTAATTTCTTGAAGATTGATGATATGAATTATCTTGTTCTTATGAGTTAGTTTAAATTAATAGAAAAATTATGTGATAATTGGTTTTCGATTCAAATTGATCTAAAAGTTGTTCATAATATGAGTTTTTGTAACTTGTCCTCAAGTTATATGAAAAGTCTCATTTATGAATTTTAAAACTCATAAAATTTCCATAAGTTATGAAAATGAAGAGTCTCATTTTTAATGTTTTTAAAGTCTTCGATAACTTGTCCTCAAGTTATGGAACTTGAAGAGTTTTTTCATTAAACTACTTTAAACTCATAAGTTATGGAAACCAAAAGTTTTTGAATTGTTCAAAACTTTCCCTCAAGTTTTGGAATTTGTAAAGTTTCCCCCCATGAATACTTTAATTCCAAATTAAACCCTTAGAATTTTAAAAGTTTAAAATTCAACCGTTATACTATTATAATATTATAGGTTTAATATTTATATATATGTATAAGAGTAAGTCAGTCTTACCGTTATTAGGCCTCATTCACGAAGCCGGTCTATAAGGGGGGGTATAAGGTTACTGCTTGTAAAATGGCAGTTTAATGGGTGTCCATTCTCACCCACCGCTTCCTTGACTGGTGGAGGGTCGGTAGCCGATCGGGTAGGACAGGACATTAATTCTCCCTTCATTAAAAGTATAATGATAAATACTAAGTAACTAAACTCTTATAAATTTCCAATCTTAGTTACTTATGAAAATGTGAATTTGGTGCTAACCCATGAAATTGCACTTTGCACCTTGTTAAGTCGTTGGTGGAGCGTGTATGGTTAACTGGCACACTAATCTGGGACTGACAATGTGTGGCAAAGGGTAGCTTGATGTTAATCATAGATCAATGGAGCGTGTATGGTTAATCGGCACATTGATTAGGTGGTTGTAACATTAAGTGTACCAAGTTAATTTGCATGGTTATTCACTCCTTGTTTGTGATCCTCGGCATCCCAGTCACAAACATGAAGGGAACAATCGAGATTTAAACATGCCATTGAATAGTTCAATGAATCTTAAAAGATCTAGGAGTTTCAATCTATTTAAGACCTAAAATTTCTTTTCGTTTTTCATGGTGGAAATTGGTAAATCGTCATTTACCTACCTTCAAATATTTTGTAGCTTGGATTACGGCATCCCTCTTCCAAGTTATAAAATATTGTGTTAGGTCCTAGCCTTAATATTCCATATTGGGTGTTATATTAAGGACTTAAATCAACTAAACTTGAATTTCTCCGTCATAGATGTCTAGTTATGACAACTATGGTCTTCCTTATCCTTTTGGATAAAGCCTTCCTAATGAAAATGATATCCCAAATGGCAATCAAGGTGAAAGATTAATCCATTTGTTGTGCATTAATGGGACTGGAAATCATACTTCACATCCTCCACCTCCTCCAATTATTCTCCCTAACCCACAAGTTCTTGAATAGTTCAAGGTCACTCAATCCCTATTGGAAAGCAATGTCTATATGTGCTCACATCTTGGAGATGAAGTCTCATATTGACAAGATGGGAGAGTTGGGTGTCGAAGTCTCAAGGAAGTTGACTGTTGACTGGGTTCTTAATCACTCTCCGAGTCATATAATGAGTTCATTAAGGACTTCTATGCGACAGACCACGACATGACCCTTAAAGATCTTACATATTTGCTCGTTGCTGCTGAATCAACAATGATTTGGAGCACTGGTAGAGCAAATTTGATTAGAAGATCTACCTCCTAAACTTACATGGACATTGACAATGGAAACATTGGAAGTCCAGAAAAGTCTTCTCTTCCTAATGGAAAGGGATCGGCCATAGTCAACCCGGTTGACCAAATGGTAAAGAGAAAGGTTAAGTCTGAGATAGTCCCATGTACCATTTCCAAAGAGTCCATATGTTTCTATTGCCAAAAGGAAGGGGCATTGGTTGCGAAGCTGCCCTATTTACCTGAAAGTTCACTAGGATGGTAAAAGTCAAAAATTTGACTATGCTTCAGGCAAAGTCCACTATCTAACCCTACTAATTTCCTATTTGGAGATTCTTATTACATGATGTGACTAGGTCGCATTTTGATGTTTTGTAGAATCGAAAAAAGGAGAGGAAGCTTAGAAGAAGAGTATGTTGAATCTGATCGCGAAGATGGATTTCGATTGCATGATTCGAAGATCAGAATTTTGAGCTGCTGCTTAAGAGTTATGATAGATTGCTTAGGAATAAATAACAACATAGTTTTCATTTGTATTTGCATTGTAAGGATAAGTTTTTCCGCAGTTTTATAAATAAAAGGAAATTTTTGAAATTTATTTATTTTTTAAGTTTCCTTACAATGGCATTTGTGAAAATTGTTGCTTATATGTTTCCATTGATAGCAATATTGGAAAATGGATTTGACTCTTTCGTTTGTGGTAGTGTCATAATTTACCAAATAAGGAAAGATTCTCATCACCCAAGTTTTAGTTGGATAGAAACTTGGAATCATGCAACCTGTATTGTATGATGAATGAGAATTTTCATCTTTGGGAAATTAAGACTAATTCCTTGTTCACATTCATATGTGAGTCAAGTGAAGGACTAGGGGATCAGGTACACTGGGTGTGCGCTGGTCAAATACACCACAGAGAAGGATAAGACAATTCATCATGATTTACTAAAGTTTAGTAAATATGGTTGTGCTTACAAGTTTAAGTATAATTCTAAAACATTGGAAAAGTTTCAATGTATGGCAGGACGAATGAGAAGAATCAATTTAGGCAGAAAGATAAAAGTTTCTCCAATCTGAAAAGATGGGAGAGTACTTCAGTATCATGTTTTATGATCATCTTAATGATTATGAAAAACCATATCACAATCGATCCTCTAAGGACATCTTAGTGCATTTGTTTGACTAAGAAGATGAATCGTGAATTGTTGAAATGGTTAAATCAAAAGATGAATCATACTTCGTTTCCAAAATTGAGTCATATAGTCATACTCCAAGATTGTAACTTGAGTGACATAATGTTAAAAAGGTTTAAAAACACTTATCAAATGTAGAGTAAAATGTTTTCTACTCTTGTACATTTGAAATTGGTGAGTTGTGATGTTTTGGATAAGACAAAGACCAACTAAGGCCAATTGTGTGATGTGTTTGTCTTGATAAGAATCCGCACTAACTCTTGAATATTTGCTTTGTCAAGGAATGGTTCTTGACAATAGAATCTTATATGTCAAGAGGTCAGTGGGAGTCTTAAAGATCTTGAAAAGTTTCAAGAACTAATCAAGGGTATTGTTTATCACTTGCACACGACTTGAGGTTTATAACCTATCGTGTTGACATATTCTTGTTTTTGTGCCCATTCCAGTTAAAGTTGACTATGCATGTGAGTTCTATGAGTTCTCAGTTGTTTGCATAACTACTTGGAAGCAATGGTAGGCCCTCGTGCTGCCAGGTGACAAGAAATTAAGATTGAACAAGTTCAGTCCATATGAGTTTGGATTTGTCACTAACCTTGTCTTGTGATTATGGTTATGACAAATTTACATGGATAGGAACACATACACCATAAATATCTAAGTGTCATAAGGTTTCTCTCCAATTCATAAAAATGATCGTGAGGAAACGCTTTCACTAAGTAGATTTTAAGTAGATAGCAATTGTGATATTTGCATTCTCAAAGTCGTTAGTGGAGCGTGTGTGGTTAACCGGCACACTAACATGGACTAGTGAGAATGGAAAAAGGTCTAAACATTATGATTACGGCATCCCTCTTCATAATTGTTTAGACACACATGTGAGCTATCTAAGGAAATACGTATGATTTTGGGAAGATTAGATAAAGTTTTATCAAAGCATCTCGTATCAGAAATCTGAACTTTGGTAATGAAAGTCAATAAGTATTGATTTCTAGAAGTCCAACTGATTTCTGAATACATGTCAAAGCTATTGGGAGCATAAGTGTTATGCTAATAATTATTATTATGCTAGTGGGAGCATAATGATTATGGTAAGTGTTGTGAGTTAGCAATGTTAATTATAGAAAACAAAAGTTTCAAGTCGCAAAGTCTCAGGGTTTGAAAAGTTGTTTTTCTATAATTAAGGGAGAGAAATTCATACTTCATTCCAATTCTAAAAGCTTAGATTAAGATTTTAATTAAATTTAGTCAGGTATATATATGAATGCTATGATGGAATGGTTCAATATAAGGAAATTCTGTATATTGAAATATTATTTGCGTTCTAAAATTCGATTATGATTACGTCGTCTCTTTTCATAATTCGAATCATGAGAACATGGTAAATAGAAATATTATAGCAAAAGATTGGTCTAGTATCATGTCTTTATGTGAGACATTATGAATCGTATCCCATATGCTTCGGGTATAGGATCGATTGCATATGCTATAATATTTCTATGTGTTCTAATTTTTCCAAATGCCTAGGGCATTAAGAGGGAAAAAGGAATAGAACTGGATATGACTAAAATTATTAAGCAATTGTCGAGGACAATCTGAAGGTTTACCAAAGATTGGTTGCTCATGAATAGTTGGAAATATGGTGTAAATTTTGGAAGGACCATATTGACATATTCTGAAAAGAGGAAACTCTTGTTCAGAAGTGATAGTCAAAATGGGAATATGGAAATGTTTCCATAGGTGGAAGTTATTCATTAAATCTGTGTAAGATTAGAAAACTTAATGCAAGAAGGATGTTCAAAGGAATGTACTTTGAATGTGAGACTTTGTTTCCATGGAATTGCTCTCCATTGGAATACTTTGTAATGTCTGTTGCCAAGTCTTTGTGACTTTTGTGCATAGTCATTACAAGAGGATCATTGCATATAAGTTTAGAATCTAACATATTATAGTAAATGACAAGAATTTGGTGTTCTTACATTTACGATAAGGATTTGGAATTGTGAAATGGGTATCATTGAAATCTTTTCAATTGATCTATTCCAAAAGTAAGGACCATAGGTAAACATGGTGTGCATGCTTGTAGCATGGGACAACTATTGTTTTAGTTCAAGTATTAAGTTGATTATTTGAAACATTATACAATGAATAATGAGTAATCAATATGACTCAAAAGTTTTGGGGCCATATAGGATTAGTATTATTCTTGTGTTTCACTTTGCATGTTTTGACTTCCCGAATAACTAGGTTGTTCAAACCATCCACAGTCGATCATAGTTTGGAAGTAGGTATTGAGGCAAGACTATCATGAATGGGTATGTAGTATGTCTAGACATAGCTGCAGTATTCATGAGTGCTCCTGGAATAAGATTCGAGTATTAGATTAAATCCACACTCATTTAAATCAATTCATGGATTTTATCACGAGTGATCATGAGACGATAATATCTTATATTCTTCAAACCTAGAGATATGAGTTGTTAACTATGAGTTGGTTGTACATTGATTGTACGAAAACGCATCAGTCACTTGATGTTATAAAACATGCCTTTGTGTATGATTCAACAAGTAGTTAGTACAAGTATATGAGTCGAATTTTATCTGTTCCTTTTACCCCATGTGGATAAAAGCGATATCTGTGGGCCCCTCGATGATTTAATGATGACAAACGTAAGTGCTCGGCCGGGCCTGGACTGATTTGATTTGTTCAATTAGTTGGTCGTCATAAATCGGAAATCAGGAAACAACAGATGGACGGAGAGAATGATTATAATCCATGTCTCAATCCATATGATATTTAGAATGGAGGAATATATGATCCCTTATCTAATGGACATGTCATTGACTAGATCAGAGTTCGACAACGGCTTTTAAGAGCTACGATTGCTAGTCGGGTTTTGGAGTCGTACTTACAATAATAGTTTTACACTTATCCAAGTGGGAGACTGTTGGATTAGATGTCTAAGACCATAACTATTATTGGTATGTACTTGACCCGAGAGTAGCATGGTCCATTTGGGTTGCATATCATCATGACAATTTGTTAGGATGGATTCTTGAGAGAAGGTTATATATGATTTGTGAATATATTATAAGTTATAATATATTAATATGAGATCATATGTTTTAATTAGTATTTATCAAGAATTAATTTGGAATTAATTTAGTAATCAAAAGAGACTAATTAAATCTATGGGGACTAATTATGGTAATTAGTTATATTTATATGTGTTGGGCTTATGATCCATGTTGGACCAAGTTTATGTATGGATACATAAAGAGTTGGGCTACATGAACCATGGATCATAAAACCCATGGGTATGGATTTGGGTTATACCCATGACCCTTTGAATCCTACATATAAATAGGTCACTCCATAGCCAAAATCGCCACTTGTAGTTCTTGGAGTTCATGGAGTTGATTTTGGTGTGGAAGGAATTCTCTCTCAAGTTCCACCTTTGTCCATGATGTGTTGTGACTTCATTTGAGGCTTCCACACTATTGGGGCTAAGCTCTTAAGGCCAAATACATCAAGACTTCAAGCTACATAAAAGGTATGTTACCCTAACTAGTATATTGTATGGTATATAACAATTACATGCTAGTTATAGGATTAATACCTTGGAAACACCATTGCATGTATAATTAGTGAAAACATAGATCCAAGGTATTTAGGGTTGTATGTGCACCATAGGATGTTGTAGTATACAAAACCCAACATGTCTATGTATATACGTGCTGACCACCTATGTATTATTTGTTGTTATTATCAAATGTGATACTGTGTATGTTGAGACCTTAAGTAGGCTCCAGGGTTGCTGATAACCCACAGGGCATGTTGTTTGCCCACTGAGACTTCGGGTAGTCTCCAGGGTTTTTAATAACCCACGGGGCGTGCTGTTTGCCCACTGAGCCTTCGGGTAGTCTCCAGGGTTGATGATAACCCATAGCTATTTATTTCTGATGTGTTGCGTGTGGTATTTTGGGGAACTCACTAAGCTTTGTGGTTTAAATGTTTTCAGGTTTTCTTATAATAAAGGAGGGGCATGGCTCGATTGCATCGCATCCATGGGAGACTTGTGCACATGATAACTTTTGACGATACTCTGATAAACGTTTTAAGTTATTCTGTAGTTGTGAATTGAATAAACACTTAAAATTTTAATTGAAAACAAATTCGGTTGAAATTTGGGGTGTTACAAGTTGGTATCAGAGCCTTGGTTTGAGGGATTCAGGCATACTCTCGAGCGTGCTTGAACTCAAACTGAGGAATTGGTAAAATTTTCTAAAAGAAAATGATTTTCTAAAATGGTTTTTTAAAATAAAAGGGGTGTGATGCGTGCAATTAGCAGAGCTCAAGTAAGTATTTCCCAAAATACCCATACGTGTTTTATGATTAATGTTTGATATGAGTATATGAGAATTGCATGCTAGATTAGAGATAAGGATCTGCTCAGTGTTGCATGGTAGGATGTCTGATTAGGAAAGATGCCTTATGCATGTTGTGTGAGCTGGTAGTGATGCATGCTAGTGACTGGAGATCTTCAAGAGTTTCTGAGGTAGAACTGCCTGTTTATGTAATGCTTTTAGTTCTAGATACTCGAATGTTGCTTGCATTATGCTTTGTAGGACTCATATTGATGTAAGTTAGCTATCACATGAATATGTTAAGTTACATGCAGTGAGGGTTAAATAATCTTAGAGTGGTTGACTTGGCCTTATTACACAACTCTTGTTTGAGTCTAACTGTTGTAGGGTTGGGTCTTTTCATCAAAGGATTATCTAAGGTTCTGTTTGTTTTTTCGACGCGAAAATGTCTAAAGTCTACGGACCACCTCTGCAACACTCTGTAGCAGAAGCAAGGGACCAAACAGCTGCAACATGTAATAAAAATTGTATTTGTTTTTTAACCTCTATAGACTGCTGCAATAAGTTAAAGTAAGGTGTGAAGAGGTTTGAAGTAGATGGTCAAGTGCTGCACCACGCATCACACACGTAAGGAGCTGACATTAGTAGAGGTCCTTCATTAACTGATGGCAGGGTGTGGTGGTAATCCTAGGTGAGCCTAGTAAGCGCTTTAGTGCGAGTGGTGTGTTTTTTAGCAGATTTTGGAGGGCATCATTATGAGGAAGTGACTTAGAGAATTCAGGATGATTTTGAGGAAAGTACAGATGGGTGTGGAAGGTAGTATTGGGCCCATACTACTGGAAGAACAAGATCTGTGCTCGAATCAAGGAAAGTCTCGGAAATTCTAAGTAGCTGGTTGAAGGTAGGAACATGGTTTGGCACAAGAAACCATTGCAGCATTTTGGGTATTATCAGCTTTTCAATTATGGCTGTCCGGGAAGAAGACGGGTATGATGATTGTTTGGGCCTTAGTGGCCATGTCAGTTGGGGATGAATAGTGCAGACCTAGATGAGTAGTTGAACTCGAGGTCTTGGTGGCCCTACTTGAGGTAGTGTCAGTCTGAGTCATGGGACTCAAGGAGGGAGCGGTTAGGATGATCGGCTTGAGGATTGCAGTCTTCAGGTTGAGTGATCGGCTGATGGCTTATGATGACATTTTCTATAACGAGGATTCTGTTCTTCCAGTTTTCTATGTTCCGGGGGAGAGAGAGAGAGAGCGAGCGTATAATTACAAAGATCGGAGGATGACCCAATAAGGGAAACCGGATGGTTGCGGTATCCACGACAAATGTGGAAATACACGAGAAGATTATTGTGGTTTGATCCCCTCGAGAAAATTCCATATGTGGAAAAAGAGTCATTTTCGTGGAGACTGTACAAGATGAGGACCTGGAGTATGCCTTCCTTGAGTTCGGTTAGAGCGTGTTCTGGCAGGTTGTTTCAGGTGAATAGGAGAAGCGAATCAAGAATGACAACTTTTGTTGTCTACGTTGTATCTCGAATATGAGGATGATGCCTCATGTTTTTATGATTGAGTCTTATGATGGAGTGAAGGTCAAGGACTCAGAGGTGAAGTGTGTGGTATGCTAATTTTTGTTAAATGGAGAATCGGTGCTATGAATGGGCTATCAAAGTTATTGCTTGTGCATTTGCATGGGATTCTTGATGATAGAGGCGGTTATGACTGGGAAGTTTCTGAGGTCTCCATATGAAATTCAGAATGTCTTTGAGTCGCTGGGTCTTTATTTGGAAGATTATCTTGGGTTGTGTTATACAATGCAAGAGTCAAGGATGGTATGTATCTGGATGAGCCGGTTTGTTGTCAGTACATTCTCAATCGTTGGTTGTTCTCATTCATTGTAAATAGTTGGGATGCTTTGAAGGTGTCGACTTGCATAAGTTGGAGGTCACTGGACGTGACAACCTATCGTCATGTTCTGTTTATGGTATATTATGGCTTCTATGTACGTTTGCCCTAATTTTCTGGATTATGGAATTATTGCCTATAGAATACTTGGGTTTGATTCGGTAGTAAGTAGAGCAATGAAGTGAGTATCTATTTGTTTGAAATTGTGGGTCTTTTGGTTTCCTTTTCATCATTTGTATTGTAAAAGGATGTGGAATTATATCAAGGGAAGGTACTTTGGATACGACAATCTTTGTCGAGAGTAGTAAAGTGCTTAATCTGGTTTGGGGTGTGAGCACCCGATATCGTTTGATCATGGGATCTTAGTCAAGTAAGCTCAATGCGATGATGATTGGGTAAGAAGATTTTGGGATGGCTAGGTAATCCAGTGATTATGAGGTTATCAGAATGTAGACGAATCCAAGTAAGGGATGTTCACTTGGGACCGTCGAGGATAGTTCCAAGTGTGATCCATTTTAGAATTTGTGCCCATGTCAGGGTTTTGGATCGGCATATCTGGAGGGAGCATGAAGGTTCCTTGAGGTTGGCAAAAATCCAAGATAGGTCAGATTGTGAGTGTGGAGAAGACTACTGTTTGGCTGATGGGGCCCTGAATGACTAATCGAGTGGTGCGGATAAGATATTGTTTGATTAAGGATTAACTGGGAAGGCCAGTCAACATGGTATCATCCTAAGTCAACTAGAGAGCCAGTTCTGGTTGCGAGAGGGTTTAGGGTTAAGCAAGGAATAGTGTTCTTTGTTCAATTATGAGCATCAAAGTAAATGATATGGATTCATGGCTAGGTTCAGGTTGAGGGTTGCTTTAGGACCTCTTTGCCTGTTCTTGTCTGATGAAGGTTTTGGGGTCTGAAGCACGATCTGAACACCTGATAGAGTCTGGTAGGATGGGTTTTTGACTCATAGTGTTTTCGGTTAGTGTACAGTTGTGGGAGTGATGTAAGACTGGGAAGCAACCATAGCATTCCCAGGTTAGTGTGCGGTTGTGGGAGTGATATAAGACTGCAGACAAGCCGTAACATTCCTTAAGTTTGTGTGCGGTTGTGGGAGTGATGTAAGACTGTGGAGTAGCCATAGCATTCACTAGGTTAGTATGCGGTTGTAGGAGTGCTGTAAGACTGCAAACCAGCCGTAGCATTCACTAGGTTAATATGCGGTTGTGGGAGTGGTGTAAGACTGCGGATCAGCCGTAGCATTTACTAGGTTAGTATTCGGTTGTAGGAGTGATGTAATATTGCGGATCAGCCGTAACATTCACTAGGCTAATATGCATATTGTGGAAGTGTTGTAGGAATACGGAGCAGTCGTAACATTCACTAGGTGGGTAGGCGGTTGTGACAGTGATGGAAGTCTATGACTTGGCATGTGGCATTCTCTAGGATGATTTAGATCATAGTAGGTTTGGGTGAAGGGTTGTAAGTGGGCCTCAGCATTTATAATGCTTGGGTAAATCGTAGGCTAGGTTGGGGTCGAATGTGATGTGAGAACTTGGTTCGGTTTGTAACCATCACTGGGGTAAAGCCGACTTGGTAATGGTTCGTGCATTGGTTGGTTGAGTTGTCCTTCACCGGGAGTGAATGGTTGATGGAGTCGTGTTGGTGGATAGACTAGGACCACCCACACCTGTTCAGTTTTTGAGTCTGGAGTTGATTTTGTTTTCGATCAAGATTTTTCGATACTGGTATGTGGTCGGGTGTATATGTTTTCGGGTATCTGTAAATTTGTTCAGGACAGATAGGTTTGTTCGATTCGGGTTGTGTAGTTGAGTCCTTGTGGGAACAATTTTGATTGGTTTTGTCTGTCTGGGAGTCATATATCGTTTACGGTTTTCAATTTCAGGTATAGTGGTTCGATACTCATTGGCTTAGGGAAAAAATTGAGGTTCATTCTTCGATAGGGCTTGTGATATCTACTAATTTGGGTTCGAAAACAGTAAGCGTGGGCAGTCATCAGAGCGAGGTGACTTCCCCAGTCATTTTTGGGATTTAGGGAGTTCCGTCAGGATTGTTTAGTTCGGTAAAGGAGATAGTAAGGAATGATTTCGAGGATGAAATATAATTTAAGTGGGGGAGAGTTGTAACACCCTATTCGTGATCATTCTGTGATTCAGGGTCGTGGGATGGAAGTTCACTGTGTAAAGGATTTGGGCCTTAAGGAGGCGATGTTTAGACCTTTTGGAAGGAGGCAATGATGGTTATGAGATCTAAACCTTTGAATTGTGTTTTGGGCTGAAGGGTAGAACGAGAAAGTCATAGGCCAGGTTCTTGCATGAAATATGGATTTTTGTTTGAGAAGTTTTTAGACCAAGATATTTAGATAATATTGTAGAGCTCTTCAATACCTTTCCGTGGATAAAAAGATTGTCGAAATCAGAGTTGAAACGAAGAAGTTATGATCGTTTGAAGTTAGGACGGTTTTGGGTTAAGCCGCTTACGTTGGGCGTACGGGGAAGTACACCGGGAGTACTATGGTATTCCAGAGTACGTTGGGCGTACCAAGAGCACGCTGGACATACGCGATCAGTACCCAAACCCTATCTTCGTGGTTTGAGCCCTATTTAAGCTCCTTAACTTCCATAAACCCATTCCATTGTCAGCCTCCACCTCTCCAACACCCTCCTATGAAAACCCTAACCCTAGTTTGAGCCTTTTGAGCAAAAGAAGGTGATATTGAGTGGTTTGGAGTGTTCTTAGTGCATCTTGGAGAAGAAGGAGATCTTTGCATTGGAGGCTGTAGCTCCAGACTTTGTTCACCTTGATTTTACTTCTAGAGGTATAAAGTCTGAATCTTGATGATACATTTGATAGATCTACCTAGTCTTGGGTGTTATGAGCTTTTGGTCATTTTTGTGTGTAAAGTTTAGATCTTGAAAGTTTGTGACCTTGTTATGGATAAAGTTGGAAACTTTATCCATCAAAACATCATATTGATTCAGATCTAAAGGTTGGAGACTTGGACTTAATGGATTAAGTTGAAAGAGATGCTCTTTTGGTCCCTTTAAGACCTAAAAACTAGATCTTGGTGGTTTGGACCATTCTAATGGATCAAGTTGAAAACTTCATCCATTATGGAGCTATTAGGACCCATAAAAATGTGATCTTGGTCTTTCTGTTCCTTCCTTGCAAGTGTCATGATGTCTTAATGGCTTAATAATTTAAGGTTTTGGATTTTGGACCATTTTTCTAGACATAGAAAGTCATAAAGGTGGAAACTTTATGACTTAGAATGATGTTGTGGGACTAGATATGAGTGTTGGATGAAAGGACTTAAGAGAATAAGCACTTAATGGTAAAGTGCCATCTGACCGAGTACGCTGCACATACTCGTATGGGGTCCCAATTCTGGATGGTGAGTATGCCATGCGTACGAGCTGAGTACGTTGGGCGTACTGAGCTTGAATTTGAACTTTCATTGACTGTTAACTTTTGACTAAGTTTGACTGTGGGTCAAACTTGAGGATTTTGGGCTATTAATTAAGATTTTATCTGGATCTGGTGTTAGTGGATTCGCGGGTGCAAGCAGTGCAGAAAAGGGATCATATCGTAGTGTTTCAGAGTTCTTCGATTCAGGTGAGTTTTCTTACCATGCTTGTGGGTCGAAGGCACCAATGTCGACCCACTAACTTGTGTATGTAGGATGCTTATTGTCTTTGTGATTCTTGCATGATTGTCTGTGTATATACATGCTGACCATATGGGTCTTATTTGTTGTTATTATCATATGTGATATTGTGTATGTTGAGACCTTGAGTAGTCTCCATGGTTGATGATAACCCACATGGCGTGCTGTTTGTCCACTGAGACTTCGGGTAGTCTCCAGGGTTGCTGATAACCCACATGGCGTGCTGTTTGCCCACTAAGACTTCGGGTAGTCTCCAGGGTTGTTGATAACCCATAGGTTTCTATTTGTGATGTGTTCTGTGTGGTATTTTAGAGAACTCACTAAGCTCTGTGCTTACGATTTGTGGTTTAAATGTTTTCAGGTTTTCTTATAATAAAGGAGGGGCACGGATCGATTGCATCGCATCCATGGGAGACTTGTGTACGTGATAACTTTTGACGATACTATGATAAATGTTTTAAGATTAAATGGTGTTATTTACGATTTTGTAGTTGTGATTTAAATAAACACTTAAATTTTTAATTGAAAACAACTTGGGTTGAAATTAGGGGTCTTACAGTACGCATCAGAGGAGTACCAATTAACGATGGAATGTTCGATCTCAACAACCACCGAGCCTTCAAACCACCATCATCAACTCCTTCACCTTACCTGAACCACTATATACCACCTATTGATCACTACCGTCCCACCACCTTCAATGTTTCCCTGTACCGATCTGCAGCAAATCAAAAAACAGAAAGATGAGGGGAGCCTTTGGATTATAAATAACCTGGTGATTAATCGATCTAGAAAAGAAGGAAAAACTGCACTCGATTTTAAGAGTGAGAGAGAGAGAGAGAGAGAGAGAGAGAGAGAGAGAGAGAGAAAGAGAGAGAGAGAGAGAGAGAGAGAGAGAGAGAGAGAGAGAGGGAGATAGATAGATAGAGAGAGAGATATTAAGAGAGTGAGAGAGAGAACAAGAGAGGATGCGATCACATTAAGAAGGGTGAAGAGGGAGGGCATACTGGTAATCGATAGTGGGTGTCAGGAAGGAAGATTTTGGTGATTGATTAGAGGATCATCTGAGCTCCTATCGATCGAAGCAAAAACAGGAATAAGTGTGGGTCTGATTTCTAGTTTGATTTTGTGAGTTTTGGTGGGGTATGATCGATTTTAACGAAGGGATGAAGAGACAGAAATGCTTGATCGATCTTGAGAAAGGGAATATGGAAGATTAAAAGTGTATTGGGATGGGGCTATGTTGTCAGAACATCGGTGGTGTCGTTGAATAATCGGTTAAGGGACTAACTATGAAAAAAATTAAGCTATAGGGGCCATTCATGTAATTTAGAATGATTGGTTAACGGAAGAATGATTAAAAACTAATGATAATGGATTAATTGACATGTACAGTAACAACTAGATGGTCAATTGCGCAAAAAAACATTAATGGTCGAGTCGGACCAAACCCAAAACTTCATTACGCTACAATGACATATTATATATATATATATATATATATATATATATATATATATATATATGAGAACCAAAAAACTATAAGAACTTAAGAATTTATTTTTCTTCATGACATTTAAAAAAAATATTATTTACTAGTACAAAAATGACTTTTTACCACGCAAAAAAACTCGTCACTATAGACATTTAGTGATGGATTTTTCCATTCAATGTGTTAGGAATGTCGCGTCATTTTTGATAAGTTATGGTGATGATTAATTGTGGTGATTATAACTCATTAAAAGGTAAAAGTTTTCACTATATGGTAGTAATTTTCATAGTTTTTTCAACCATTTTTTAAAAAACATCTAAACTACTTTTCATCACATATTATTTTGTTTTCATAACTATTGTTGACTTTTAGTGATATATTTTTTTGTTTGTCGTGGTTGACTTTTAGTTACACATTTTTTTCCTTTGTCATGAATATTGCTGACTTTTAGTCACACAATTTTTTGTTTCTCATTACTATTATTGATTTTTTGCAAGGTTCTAAAAACCTTGAAACGGCTTCGTCATGGCTCTAAGGCTTGTAGTTGACGCTACATATTAAAAAAATTATATGTTAAGTCGTATATGTATATAAAAATGAATTATATTAGAAATATATATATATATATATATATATATATATATATATATATATATATATATATATATATATATATATATATAAGATTTGACACAAGATACCAAATCAACTATATTAACCGTTATAGTAATTATAATTATATTTTACATGTTAAAACATAATTGTGAAACATTTGGTGAAATTTTCAAATATAAAGGTGAGATACAAACTAATAATGTCATCTAAAGTCTTAGTGATAATAAATGATGAATTAAACATTACTAGATATGATTTACTTTCTAATCGGTAGAAATTATTTTTCTTTATCTTTTTGGGATTATGCCTTAATCACTATCACTCGTACTTTGATTACAAACACCAACTAATATGTAGATAAAAAAAACTTTATAATATTTTATATTTAAAAGCTCGATCCTCATCTTACTTAATGTTTGGTGGATTTGAAGCTTATGTTAGACTACAGCTTCTAAACCCAAAATCTACTATCTACATATTGTAGAATACTCTAAATGTTGGTTAGATTATTTATACAAACCTACCAAAAATAAGTTTACTTATTTTCTGAAAGCTTAGTTATCAGAAAACGAACTTCTAATGAAAAAGAAAATGGGAGGCACATTGAACTTAAAGAGGCTTAAGAACCATAGCCTGATGTAGTGATAGTTTGCACTAATTACGTAGAGGGATTACTAAACAAGAATAATAGTTTTTCATAAACAAAAACTGTTCACATATATAGTAAGAATCATCTACAACATGAGAAATATAATCACTCATTAATGGTATCTTCTTGATGGTTTCTGGTAAATCCATCAACTACCAAAATGTTATATCAGATCTTGAATATGATAAATGAATTTGAGTCATGAACATTAAGACGTAATCAATGTCTAATAATCAAGTATGGTCTTGATTAATCTTCCTCTCTATAGCAAGGCTACAAAGAGTAAATAGTTATTCTAGAAAGAATAGATACATGGATATATCTATACACATTAACAAAGATTTGTTATAAAAGGATTTTCTCATACTCATGTCATTGACTACGATCAAACCTTTCCACAAGTAGTTGTGATTAGATCAACAATGATATTATTTACCATAACTACATATTCTTTATATGAGATATGTCAAATAGATTTCAAGAAGAATCGAATTTCTTAATAGACATGTACTTGAAGATGTCTATATAGCTTAGCCAGGAGGTTCTCATAATTTATGTTATCATAACTTAATGTGTAAGACTTAAAGATCCACTTATGGATATAAAACAAACATATCATGTTTGGAATCATCCTTCTAATATGTAAACACATAGTATGTTTTTTGTATTAAAATTAAGATAACATATGTGTTTACTAAGAACTAGTGGGAGTAATAGTGATATTCCTAATCTTGTATGAATGAGACATACTTAATCATGAGAAATTACATTCCGACTATTCAAGACTCTTTCGCCCTGTCTCGGAAAATGATTTTAAAACGAAAGACTTAGGAAATATAAGATACATTTTTGGAACGTATGATCTACAGAGATAACTAAAGATGAATGTTAAAGTTTTAAATTATTTATGCATATATTGACATTATGTTGAAAGAGATCACGATACAAGATTCCTTTGGATGACTCTTGACATTGTCACGTGACAACATTTTGAGCTTGACTCAAAATAACCTAACACATAGGTTTGAGTTATATAAAATGATTTATATTCTATTCGCTTGACTCTAACCCAATTTGTTTAATTTTTGTGTCGTGTCATTTTAACCCGTTTACTTAAACGTATCAAAATCTATTACCAAACCCCGCTATTTTCATGTCATGTCAGGTCTTTTCAGGTCTAGTACCATCCTAACCGGAAGTAGCTTCTTTTCTTCTTGTTATATTGATATTTTTAAAGCCTAAATAGTGCTTAGTTACCTTCTCATAAGTTTTTATTATATAAGTGTTTTTAAACATTTAGGATAATTTGCTACTCAATTATACAATTAAGCATTCTTAAAATACTCTAATCTATATTATTTCTAAATTTTTTTTGACAACTTATGTGATCCGGAACAAAAAGGTTTTTATTTTTTTCTTCTATGTTGATACATCTATAGATTTAATAGAATATTTTTAGGATGGATATAATACTTAATATCTTTCGCATAAACTTATTAACGCATTTATTGTACGTCTGATCTTTTCTTTTTATTGAAAAAGGTATTTGTTGCATAAATTAATGGTAATGTATAAACTATAAAGCAAGTGGATTTGGAATAGAATTTTTCAAATGAAAGGTGTTCAATCTTTATCTCTTTATAATCTTTTTTATGCTTTACTTCCAAATACATTTTGTACGCAACCAACCTGTGTGTTTGTCACAATGACCCCACCAACGACTCAACGAGACACCTTCGCCGAGAAGATGGTGACTCTGGCCCCGTATATGGTGCCAAAAGCTCCACTTTTTTACTTTGCATGGTTTCTTGGCTGCTCTAAATATGGTCTTGTTTTTCTTTTTTCTCTTTTTTGGTGAAAAAGCACAAACAAATATGTGTATAAGGAGTACACAGAACCACCCAAGTGCTTTTAATTTACTTCCACTCGCTTTTTGCTTTCATACTTGCAAATCTCTCTCTCTCTCTCTCTCTCTCTCTCTCTCTCTCTCTCTCTCTCTCTCTCTCTCTCTCTCTCTCTCTCGTTATATATATATATATATATATATATATATATATATATATATATATATATATATATATATGCCACAACATGACTTCTTGCAACCAAATAGAACTTTCTTTCTTCTTTTAGCAACAAACATGAGAGTTTTTTAAACATTCTAAACATAGACTCTTCTCTCCCTTCTTTTAGTAGCGTGCTCATCGTTGAGTTCTTTGTCTCTCTGAATTATCATGGCGGATGTTCATAAAGGTCTTGATGCGACTGGAATCAAGTTATTTGGCAAGATGATTAACGTACAAGCGATGAGAGGATTGAAAGAAGAGCAGGTAAGTAAATCAGAAGTTGATGATGATCAATCCCTAGCGAATAAAAGGCCAGACAAGATCATACCATGCCCTAGGTGCAAAAGCATGGAGACTAAGTTTTGCTATTTCAACAATTACAATGTTAATCAGCCAAGACACTTTTGTAAAGGGTGTCAAAGGTACTGGACAGCTGGTGGTGCCCTTCGAAACGTGCCAGTGGGGGCTGGCCGTAGGAAGGCTAAGCCATCATATGGCCATGATGCAATGGAGGACAGCTTCTGTGACGTTTCATTTTTTGAAGATACCACAACAACAAGCGGCATCCACTTTGAAAGGATGATGGAGTGGCACTTAGCAGCACAAGGCAGTTTTCAACATCTTTTTCCGGCAAAGAGACGAAGAAACTCCACCGGTGACTTTTAATCGAGAATATATATATATATATATATATATATATATATATATATATATATATATATATATATATATATATATATATATATATATATTAGAAAAGCAATTAAACTGTCTTGGTATCTAGGACCACTGTTAATTATTTGATTATTATTAAATAAGTAATTATTGCGTAAGTAATAATTAGTGTGAATGAGTATACTTTCCATGGTTGGATACGACACAAAGTCTTCTTTGTACTTTACTTATATAGAAAGTCTATATCCTATCCAGCTGGTTATCCTAATTTCTCGCCGATTACAAGGAAATCATTAGATTAGAGCCGTGAGGATATTTTACAAATAAAGATATAGGATCACCAAAATATATCATATATTTAATATTTTATGAAAAAATTAATATATATCTATTATTTATTTATTTATTTTTTGTTATATTCACATGTAGAATCTATTAATTTGTTCTTTTAATTTTAACACTTATTTTAATCTATTGAATAGAAAGATACTTAAGAACAAAAAATAGAAGGATATTTTTATATTTTTTGCACACAACAAACTTATATTGTAACACCTGGTACATGAATTGAGTATTTGGTGGTGCGCTTACCAAATTGTGCATTGGAAGATTTCACATTTTCGAGGTTTTTAATTGGAATGTTCGATTCTCGATTATGCTTTTCCCATATTTTGATTGCTGGTTTTATAGTCCAAAATAAAGTAAAGTAAAAGGATGAGACGAAGCAGGAAGCCATTAATCGCATTTGTTGAAAATTTGAAAATATGGAATTTATCATAGGGGACGCGAGACGCCCTTTAAAAGGAGTGGTGCGCCTACGACCCATGGGCTGATCGTGTTTTTAGGGTTTTTGGGGGTATTTAAAGGCCCTTAACCCCTAGGGTTTGTTATTTCTCAACCCCCGTCAATCCCTAATCAATCCTTGAGAACCCCTAACCTCCTTTTGAAGGTTTTGAGCCATCCTCTCTCCTCTCATCCATTTCCATGTGTTTTGTGGTTTTGGAGTGATTTATTCTTTGAAGCTTTATCTTTGGAGCTTTGCAACTGAAGAAATCAGCCCTCATCCATCTTATGGACCTTGGTATGTCTTAAAGATTCAAGCTTTATTGGTTTTCATCTTCTGATGTTTGGATATTTGGAGTTTTAGTGCTTTAAAGGTTGTTTTGGTTGCTTTGATGGTTTGATCTATGGAGTTTGGACAACTCCGTGATATAAGTGCAATAATCTACTTCAGATAAGAGGTTTAAGTGGGTAGAGAGTGCATGCAAGAGCTCTCTTTACTCCATGCTTGAAGAAAAATACAATCTTGGACATTTTAGAGGATAGGGATTTAGATCTAGTTTGTTTGGAATGTCTTAATGAATAAAGTTGGAAACTTTATCCATTTATCCATCAAGGAGATCTAGATCTAAAAATTAGAGGTTTGGACTTAATGGTTTAAGTCGACATTCAAGGGCTAGATAGGGAAAGACACGATGCGTCTTTATGAGGACGTGTCACGCCTTTGGGGTTTTAGGCATGCTTGTTGAACAGAGAGTTGAATTTTTTGACCAGTTTGAATTTTAGTCAAAGTTTGGTGGAATTGAGTATTTGTCTAAGGACTGGTCTCGATTGTGATTAGGTGGCTTAGGTTAGTTGTTTCTGTTTTGGAGTTGCTGGTGAGCTTCTGTTTTTTAACTTAGGTGAATTGTCTCACTATGCTATATAATATAGTAGGTGTACTCTTGTGTTAGGATTTGATTAAACTATAGTATGTTGTTAGGCATGTAGACTTGTAGACTGTTACATGTGATGCTAAGTTGTTTGTTTATATGTATTATATATGTTGACATATTTTGTGTTGGGCTGAGGCGTTCCAGCTTTGTGCGGAAGTCCAAGATGTGGGCGAACCAAATTTATGTTGAAAGCCGAAGGGTGAGTTTATGATAAGATCAACATTAAGTGTTATGAGTTTAGACACTCCACAAGGGAGGAGTTGATGGATAGATAAACTAAAGTGTTATGAACCTATGATGTTGTTCAGGCGGATCGGTTTAAGCACCGAGAGCCTTGCTTGTATATATTTATGTTTATTATTCTATATGGTATTTTGTGGAACTTACTAAGCATTGGTTTACAATTGTGGATTAAATGTTTTTCAGGTACTTCATCATATCGTGTGAATACGAAGATTTGACTATACACACACACACACACCTGAATAGTTTTATGATTTGAGATTCCGTGATACTTTTCTTTATAACTCTAATTCTAGATTATATTTTATGAACAAATGGTTTTGCCTTGAATGTACTTAATGAAAATGAGTGTTTATTTTATTTTTAAAAGTGATTTTTTTTTGTGAAAATTAGGACGTAACAAGTTGGTATCAGAACATAGGTTTGAGGGATTTTGATGAAAACTCATGTGATTCAAAACTAAAACTAGGATATAAGAATTTTGTTAAATGTTTTTGAAAATAATATTAAAAATGGTTGGGTTAGAAACATGAAGTCAGTCCCTTGCCATGTTCTTGTCTGATTGTTGGCTTGGGATCATGAACATGGTTCTCTGACTTGACTTTAGTTTTAAAGGGAATATGTGATGTGTATAGTCAACCGAAGCTCAAATAGGAAAGTGATCTCCAAAAATATACATACTTGATATATATATATATATATATATATATATATATATATATATATATATATATATATATATATATATATATATATATATATATATATTGTAACGCCTTGTTTCGAATCGTTACCCATTTGGGGCTGGGGTGATGAAATGTAGATGGTTCGGGCATTCAGAATTGGTCTTGGTGCCAAAGGGCATTTTTGTAAATTGGCAGTAGGCCTTTATGGAAATTGGATTTTGTATTCGGGGAGTTTTCAGTTAGGTATGAGTTGATAATAGTGTAGGGTTTCTCGATACCTTTAATTGATATAAGGATGGTCAGAATCGGAGATGTATCGAGAAAGTTATGGCATTCGGAAGGATTAGGGTTTGGGGGAAAACCCTAGTACGCGGGACGTACCAAGGGAGTACGCAGGGTGTACTGATGCGAGGGAGGTTACGCCGTGCGTAATGGAGAATACACGTAGCGTAGTGTGAGGCTGGATCGGGGTGCAAGACCTTGTATGCTGGGCGTATGAGGAGTACGCTGGGCGTACGAGGGTCAGATTGAAACCCTAATATTTAGGGATGTACCATATATAAGCTTAATGTTAACCCATTTCCCTCATTTCTAAGTCAGCCTCCACACTCTAAAAACCCTAAATCGACCTTGTAGCCTCTTGGAGATGTTCTTGAGCTATTGGGAGGCTTTGATGCTTATTTTTGCCCATAGGAAGGAAATAAGAGAAGCTTGAAGTTGTTTTGCTTGGTGGGAAAGCTTTAGATCCGGAATCATCACCTTGTGGGGAAGCTTTTTGAGGTAACATGTTTGCATCTTGGCTTATGTATGATTAGATCTCTTCAGGGCTAGCTTATTGTGATTTTGGTATTCTTTTTTGAGATTATGGATGAGTTAGGTTGTGTAAGGGTTTACCCTTTCAGATCTGAGCTTGTTTTAGTACCTTTGAGCATAAAGGTGCAAGCTTTATGTGTATTATGGAATCATTCATGCATTAAGTTAACCATTAAGTCCCTTTTTAGCTTAAGAGCTTCTTCTAGTCAATTATGAATGTAAAGTTGGCAACTTTACGTGGTTTTCCAGCTCAAGGAGGTCAAATCTGTGGTTTGGAATGCTTTTTCTTAATTCATTAAGTGAAAATCGGGTTTGGGCTGAATAAGGGTAAGTACGTTGGGTGTACAAGCGGGTACGTGCAACGTACAAGCCTCCAAGCGAGTACGCTGCGTGTACACGCTTGTACGCCCCGCGTACTCAGTCTAGTGGGCTTTGAGTATTTGGGCTTTAGTGTAGGCTACCTTTTGGGCTTGGTGGCTTGGGGCTTTGTTGGGCTATCTGAGAATGTGTGTTTTGGATCAGGGATAAGTAGTGGGCTTTAGGGTAAGGCCCAAGTAAGATTTTGGGCCTAATTTGGAAAAATAGGCTATAAGTGGGCTTTAGATTATTATTGGTTATTGGAAGTTTGGGCCTTAGTCTTGGACCAAACTAGGTGAGGGGTAAAATGGTCTTTTTACCCCATATATGGATTATTGGATTAGGTGTGGAACCTAGTTGTTAATTGGATGTTATTTGGTTGATAGTGTGGGCATTTTAGCGGATCAGCAGTCAAAGAGTATCTGTGGGTTTCAGCTGTCCGAGGTGAGTCTTCTCACTATATCCATGGGTCGAAGGCACCAATGTCGATCCATTGCTTGTTATGTGGAATGCTATATGTCTCTATGATGCTTGCATGAAAGACCATGGGGGAGCCCATGGCATTTGGATATCAGACCATAGGGGGAGCCCATGGCATTCTAGTTAAAGGCCATAGGGGAGCCCATGACATTCCTGGTAAAGACCATAGGGGGAGCCCATGGCACCTGTATGCCTGTCGCATGATATTATGTAATGCCCGTGTTTCTAGGCTAGGCATTAATATTGATGTGATAGTCTAGGTTAACCTTTGTAACTCATTTTGAAGAAATGAAAAGGAATTATGTGAATATTATGTGAATTATGTGTTTTATGCTTAATTATTAGGATTTAATTAATTAAGAATAAAAATGAGTGTCGAAAATAAATATTAGATAAAGCTGATATCTATTTAGAAAGTTGTAGTGGTCGTGACAAGGATTACGGATATATAAAGAATGCCGAAATCCGAGTTATAACGAAGAAGTTATGACATGTCGAAGTTTCGCGACAAAACCGTCACGGTGCCGAATGTCGTAAAAAGTGAGTTTTTGATAAACTACTTTTTAGCCTTAGTGATCTAAACGAAAGTCGTAGTGTTCGTTAAACCGAGAGTATGTATAAAAAGAACGCCCAAATCTGACTTCGTATGAGGAAGTTATGATTTTTCTAAGTTTCAGCTTAGCAGTAGACAGCTAAAAACTCGAATTTTAGATCGGGTGATTTTTAGCCGACACAACCTAAATGAGAATCAAAGGTATCGTCAATAGTAGTACACGGTAAAAAGACAGACGAAAACGGACGTCGGATGAAGAAGTTATGAAATTTTAACAGATATCTTGTCCCGGTCTGTTAAAAATAATAATATAAAAATTAAAATCAAAATTAGCCAACAAAGTCTAAACGAAAGTTGTAGAGCGTAATTTTACCTACGCGAGCATATAAAGAACGTCAAAAACGGAGCTCGTATGCGAAAGTTATGAATTTTAGAAGATTTTGGCACAAAATTTGAGAAATTTCGCATGGATAAGCTTCACCCGGAAAAGCCACGTCACCTCGCATGAACAGTAGCCGCGTGTCGCTTCCGGATTCGACCGAAGTCTTAGCCCTCGCACATCCGACGCGTTTGCACCCCCGTGTCCGAAGTAGCTTAGTCACCCAGTGACAAGGCTCGTCCGAAGCCTGACGTGTGGCCTCGCATACGAGACGTGTCCAAGCTTCGCTGCTGCCACCTGTCCGAGCCACGTGCCTTCGCCTCCTGCTGCCTCGTGCCCTCGCTGCTGACTCACTCCTCTCGGCCGACCTTCGGACCTCGCCTATAAATAAAAGGCTTGCGAGATCGCCTGGCTAGAATTTGAAACTTGCCATTTTCACCCCTTTTCAATATTTTAGCTATTTTCACTTCCCCCAAAGCCTCGGTACTATACCAAACACCCGGAACACACCCCGAAGTACCCGAAGACCCGGAAAACTTTATCTTTTTGGTTTTGAAGCCCGGCCCTGCAGAGCCCGGTTTCTCAATAAAACTCCCGGTTTTATTAGAAACGATCGTTTTAGGAAACGAAGTGTTGCCCGATTATCATTAAATCAGGTGAGTGTGTAGTTACTTTCACCTTAAACATAGATATGAAGTATTTTATATAAAATACGTGTTGTGTGAATATATATTGTTTGTTTATTTGAGATGGATGTTGAAGGAATGATTTATACAGGTTTTTAAATAATTTAAACTGTATATGTATTTTTATCTACAAAAAATGTTGGGTAAAACATGGGTAAATGAAATAGTGTGTGTGTGATGAAAGATGAGTTGGATAAATGAGATGATCAGTGATATAGATCATGAGTCGAGGGTGACTGGTGAATTATGAGAGAATCACTTACCCAAACGTTGGCCCCCGTCATTCAACAGAGTATGGATGACAACCATGGACTATTCTAGATGATCTGTGGAACATTAGCAGGCTCGCAACCTGTAAGTGTGTGAACTATATGTTCATTAGTTGTACTCTAAAAACTCATTGGCATGTATTGCAGGAGGGGGGGATTCCCGTGAATAATACTGTCGATAAATAAGAGCTATGGACTTAGCACATGTTGTATAAACCCTGGCAGCTATGGACTTAGTGCCTGTTGTATAAACCCCGACGACGATGTGACTTCGTGCCTATTCCTTAGGATGAATCCTTAGGAATTAGTGATAGTTGAATCTTAGGGTAAATCCTTAAGAAATAAATAAGATAACGGGGTTGGGGTAATTTGGTTGATTGATTGATATTTAAGTATAATAATTTATTTATTGTGGGTTGAAAACCCTATATGCTTACCAGGCTTCCAAGCCTGACCCACTCAGCTTTTTATATTACAGGTAGTGGACCTCGAGCATAGTCGGATGATGATGATGAGTGATTTTTGGACGATAGGCCAGTAGTTGTAAATAACTGTTGTAAGGCTTATAATGTCTTGTTTATGCTTTTGATCTGTATCGGAACATGACATCCCGAGGTTTTGATATAAAAGGAAATTATATATTTCTTAAAGAAAGGTTTTGATAAACTTTTATCATGTTTTGTTTTGGGAACAAATTCCGCAACATCTTGTAAAAGGATTACTCTGATTTTATTTTAAAAGCATAACTTAAATCGGTCTTTTCTGGCCGAGAAATTTGGCGATGTCACATATTATGTGGTTGTATGTATGTGGTATTTTGGGGAAACTCACTAACCTTTGTGCTTACGGTTTTTAGTTTATGTTTGAGGTACTCCGCTTATCAAATGGAAGAGCTCGGACTGATTGCAGAGCACACACCATATGTTTCTGCATTCTGTCAATTACTCTGATTTGATGATGTTGTATTAAATCTTGGTTACTTGGTTTAATGGGAAGATATGTATTAACGGTTTATTAATCTAAAAACAAACTTTTTTTATGTCATAATTTTCGGGACGTTATATATATATATATATATATATATATATATATATATATATATATATATATATATATATATATATATATATATATATATATATATATATATATATATATATATATATATATATATATATATATATATATATATATAACGCCCTGTTCCGAATCAATTCCTAATTTGAGGCTGTGGCCCGAAGAGCGGTCATCATAAGGATTAGGGCCTTTAAAAAGGTAATATTTAGGCCCATTTGGATGTGAGTAATGTAGATATGTGACCCAATAGTTCGGTTTGCACTTTGGAGTCAAAGGGTAAAATGGGAATGTAATGTTTCAGACTTCTTTTATGAATTATGGATTTTAGTTCGATGTGTTTTAAGTCAAAAGTAATTAGATATGGTTGTAGAGCTCCTCAATACCTTTCCGTAGATATAAAGAACGTTGAAAACGGATTTAGAACGAAGAAGTTATCACTGTTTGAACTTTGGGTGGTTTTGGGCCAAGCTGAGTACGCTGGGCGTACAAAAAGGTGTACGCTGGGTGTACTGATGGAATCCTGAGTACGCTGGGCGTACACAATCAGTGCCCAGACCCTATTTTTGTGGTTTAAGCCCTATTTAAGCTCCTTAACTCCCCCAAACCCACTCCATTCTCAGCCTCCACCCCTTTCATGAAACCCTAACCTTAGATGAGCCTTTTGAGCTAAAAGAAGGTGATTTTGAGTGCTTTGGAGTATGCATGGTGCAGCTTGGAGAAGAAGGAACTTCTTGTAGAAGTGTTCGTTGCGTTGGAGCTTGTAGATCTAGACTTTGTTCACGTTGATCTATCTTCTAGAGGTATAATGTTTGAATATTGATGATGCATTTGTTAGATCAAGCTAGTTTTGGATGTTATGAGCTTTTGGTCATTTTAGTGCATAAAGTTTAGATCTTGAAAGTTTGTGACCTTGTTATGGATGAAGTTGGAAACTTTATCCATCTAAATGTAACGACCCAAAAATCAAGGGTAAAAATTCCATTTTTAATTTAGCTAAAACATTGATACCATTTATTTCAAAAATTTCAGATCATTGTTAAGTAAATCATTTATCAGAGTTCATCCCAAAATCATTCATTGCGGAATTCATAGGTGTGTGCTTCTTTTCCAAATCGATGATACCTGAAACCAAAACTGTAAACCGTAAGCACAAAGCTTAGTGAGTCCCGAGCATACCCACACATAAGCCACATAACACGTATCACACTAGCTATACAAGCTATCTCTACCACATATCACATATCATATTAGCTATACAAGCTATCTCTACCACATATCATTAGCTATAAAAGCTATCTCTACCACATAACATTAGCTATAAAAGCTACATAAACCATATCAATCAGATAACCATATCAATCACATAACCATGCAGATAAACATATACGGATGCCTTGGGCTCCCCCACGGTTTTACTCTAGGATGTCGTGGGATCCCCCATGGTCTTACACCTATGTGCCATGGGCTCCCCCGATGGTCTTCAATAGGAAAGCCATGGGCTCTCCACATGGTCTTACATCCAAGTGCCATGGGCTCCTCCCATGGTCTTTAATAGGAAAGCCATGGGCTCTCCACATTGTCTTACATCTGGTGTCATGGGCTCCCCCCATGGTCTTCCATGCAAGTATCACAAAGACAGCTAGCATAACACATACCACATAGTCAATAGCATACCACATAATCACTAGCATACCACATATACATGCATACCAGACATATCAGTAAGGAATCTACAATAAACACTACAACTAACTGAATGGGTCAGCCTTGGTGCCTTAGACCCATTGGTATGGTGAGGAGACTCACCTGGCACTGCTGAAGTCCCGCGAATCAAACTCTAGCTGCTGGATGACAGATTCCTAAACTGTCAACATCAAACAATACCCAATTAATAATTGGGTTCCAAGCCCAAGGTCCAACTCACACTCCAAAGGCCCAATAGACAAGCAATGGGCCAAATCCCAACATATGGCCCAAATTTCCAAATTGGGCCCAAACCTCTATATGGACTTACTTTAAGGCCCAACCAATTATTCTAGTCCAAACAATTGGCATTCTGATGGCCCAATAGCTAATAATCCTTAAGGCCCACTTATGGCCCAATTTTCCAAATTGGGCCCAAGCCTTTCCAATGGGCCTTATCCTAAATCCCAATAATTTCCTTAGTCCATAAATATGTTCCCAATTGGCCAACAAAGGCCCACATCAGCTTAGTCCAATAAATGGCCCAATAAGAACCCAAAACGCAATTAGGGTTTTTCACATGAAATGACGATTAGGGTTAAGTGTTCCTTCTTAACCCATTAAGTACTTAATCCATTAAGTCCAAACATACAGTGAAATCGGGCTTGAGTCATATCTTCACTCCAATGGTCCAGAATGCGGGTCCCAATAAGTCCAAACCAATAATCCCAAAATTAGGGTTTTCTAAACCCTAATTAGGGTCTCTAACCCATTACAATCAAATTAGGCCCAAAAGCTAAGTCCTTAGGCCCATTAGGGTTTCGCTAGATGGGCACCACCCACTACCACCTCGTGTAGTGGTGGTCAACGACGGCACACGGCGGCGGCCACCACCTTACGGTGGTTGTTTTGAGTTTTTATTTTTATTAATCTTTTGCTAATTACAATTACAATGCTACTCTCAATTAACACACACACACATACACACACTAATCTAACACACACAACCACCTGGTGGCAGAAGTCAAGGATAGAGAGCGGCAACCACCATCTCACGGTGGTGGTAGTGGGGTCTTTCTTCGGATCTCCGACCAAGCAATGCTCCTGTAGACTCAAACCATCACAACATACGGGCACGAATACCACAACACGCACTTCTAATCGTAAACGAGCCCAGCCACCCCACCTGGTGGCGCAAAACGGTGATGATGACGTAAAACGACGGCGGCAGCGGCGGTAATATAACATGTATGACCGCAAACATAGATGGAGGGGCGTTTAGGGTGGGGAAATGGTGGCCATCCACCACCGAAAACCACAACCACAGCAGCAGCAGAAGAAGAAGAAGAAGGGCACAACGGTTATTGCTTGACACTCGCGACGTAAATGATGGCGAACCGAACGAACAGAAGGAGGAAGGTGAGGCGCGTCCGGTCATGGCGGCACACAACCATGACGACTGCATCGATGTTCTCCACTTCATCAGCAATCTAACAGCGACAGGGTGACGACGGTGGCATCTTGGTGGTTCTTCGGCTTCATCAGGCGAGGAAGCAACGACCGGTAGTGGGGGTCATGAGGTTTGCGGCCGCACACGGGAGAAATAAGGGTGGTGCGGTTGAGGATGATATTAGGTTTAGGGTTTCGTTGGCTTATATACCCGACGGTGAAACATATTGCCATATTGTCACAAATGGTCCCTCCCTTCACCTATTCTTTCAAAAGAAGTCTATAAATTACCATTTAAACCCTGCCCCTGAAAACCGTTATTAATTAAGTCCGAATTTTTACAAAACAGCCCCTTGCTTGACAAATTCTTCTCAACTAAGGTACATAATTTACCCTTTTTTCCCCCAGCCATCCAAAATCCTTTCATATCAGGTCCAGATGATACCAAACACACCTTGTCTTCTAAAAATCTCTACAAAACAAGTCCCGAAATTACGCTTTAACCCCCGAATAATCCAAATTATAACATCCGGCTCCTCAAAACCAACACTCCACTAAATAATATGGATTTAGGGCGACTATTCGTTCATCAATTTTATCTATTTATTTATTAAATAAACAGAATGTTACACTAAACATCATTGTGATTCAAATCTAAAGGTTGAAGACTTGGACTTAAAGGATTAAGTTGAAAAAGATGCACTTTTGGTCCCATTTCATGATTAAAGGCTAGATCTTGGTGGTTTGGACCATTCTAATGGATAAAGTTGGAGACTTTATCCATTATGGAGCTTTTAGGATCCATAAAAATGTAATCTTGATCCTTCGATACCTTCCATGAGAGTGTCATGATGTCTTAATGGATTGATAAGTTAAGGTTTTAGCTTTTGGACCTTTTCTAGACATGGAAAGTCATAAAGGTGGAAAATTTATGACTTAGAATGATGTTGTGGGACTAGATCTGAGTGTTGGATGAAAGGACTTAAGAGATTAAGCACTTAGCAGAAAAGTGCCATTTGGCCGGGTACGTTGTGCGTACCTTCGAGTACGCTGCGCGTACTCGTATGGGGTCCCGATTCTAGTTGGTAAGTATGCCATGTGTACGAGCTGAGTACGCTGGGCGTACTCAGCCTAAAGTTTGACTTGTTGACTTTGACTTCCGTTGACCGTTGACTTTTGACAAAGTTTGACCTTGGGCCAAACTTGAGGGTTTTGGCCTATTAACTAAGGTTTTATCTGGTTCTGGTATTGATAGCTCGGGAAGTCAGCGGGGCAGCAACTAGGGATTCTTCCTGGAAGCTTCTGCAATCGAGGTGAGTTTCCTCCTATTTGAACTGGTCGAAGGCACCAATTTTGACCCGTATTTATGTTATGTGGTTCCGGATTACGGTCTGATGTCGGGCGGGGCCCGAGGAATGTTTATAAGTATGATTCCGGACTACGGTTCGATGCCGGGTGGTACCCGACGACTATGTGCATGTTTAGTTATACTTATTGTCTTTGTGATACTTGTATGTGCCTGGTAGGGAGGTGAGTGTGGGAAATGTCCCGTATCTCATCACTAGCTGAGTGTGGACGGGGTTCCATATCTCATCATTAGTAGAGTATGTGCGGGGCCCATTTTAGCTAAGTGTGGGCAGGGCCCGTATCTTAACATTATTTGAGTATGGTTATGAATTGGTAGATGTTGGTTATGTATTTTTTGTCTGTGTGATACTTGTATGTATGTCTAGATAGCTGAGTGTGGGCGAGGCCCGTATCTCCTAGATAACGGAGTGTAGGCAAGGCCCGTATCTCCTAGATAACGGAGTGTAGGCGAGGCTCGTATCTCCTAGATAGCGGAGTGTGGGCGAGGTCCATATCTCCTAGTTAGAGGAGCATGGGCAGGGCCTGTACCTCCTAGTTAATAGAGTGTGGGCGAGGCCCGTACCTCCTAGATAGCAGAGTGTGGGCGAGGCTCGTATCTCCTATATAGTGGAGTGTGGGCGAGGCTCGTATCTCTCAGATAGCGGAGTGTGGGTGAGGCCCGTATCTCATAGATAGTTGAGTGTGGGCGAGGCCCGTATCTTATAGTTAGCCGATTGTGGGCGGGGGCCCGTATCTCCTTGAGTGTGGGCGGGGCCCGTATCTCCTAGTTGCATGTTATGTGTATGGTATGTGGTAGTTTGGGGAGACTCACTAAGCTTCGTTCTTACGGTTTTCAGTTTTGGTTTCAGGTACTTCCAGTTGCAAAGAGAATAGCTCGGGATGACTGCATTGCACACACCATATTGATGTTTAGCCTGGGATGTTTACTCTGATGTTTTGTTTTAGAAACTCTGATAATAATGTTTTGAAATACTTTGACTCGTGTTTTGATGAAATGTTTTGATAACTTTGGTTTTATTAATAATTAAAAATGAAATTTTTGGTCTTGATTTTTGGGATGTTACAAGTTGGTATCAGAGCCTTGGTTTGAGGGATTCGGGCACACTCTCGGGTGTCTGAACTCAAACTGAGGACTTGGTATGAAAATTTTCAAAAGAAAATCATTTTTATAAAAAATGATTTATAAAAGAGAAAAAGGGTGTGGTGGATGCTAACAGTCGAGCTCAAGTAAGTTCTCCTAAATTAGTCATACATGTTTGTTATTATATGATATTTTTATGAGAACTGCATGCTAGATTAGGGATAAGGATCTAGGAAGGATGCCTTGTATGCCTGCCGTATAGGTATGAGAACTGCATGCTAGATTAGGGATAAGGACCTAGGAAGGATGCCTTGTATGCCTATTGTATGAGCTTATAGAACTGCATGCTAGTACTGATTAGTCAGTGATATGATGGCCTGGTTAGGATATGCTTGGTTTGGGTTACTCAATGCTGGAATGATGCTTGCTTTGTGCTTTTATGAGTTCTAGTTATCTTTAACTAACTAGTAAACGAATATGTTAAGTTACATATTATGAGGACTAAATAATTTCAGAAGGTTAGGTTTAGCCCAATTCCGTAGCTCTTGTTTGAGTGTAACCGTTGTAGGGAGAGACCTCTCATTCGAAGAATTATCTAGTCTTAGTAATATGTAATGGTATTCACGAGCTAGTTAGGGGAGATAGCAGGGACTTCTTATGCAGCTGATGGAGGAGAGTGGGTCGGAGATTACCTTAGGGCAAGCCTAGGATGAGATTAGTGATGGGAGCAGTAGTAGTGAAAGGGACTTGGTGGAGTCAAGGAAATTCTTGAGGAAAGTACGGATAGATGTGGAAGGTAGTATGGGCTTGTACTACTGGAAGTAGAGGATTCGTACTCGAGTCAACGAGGGTTGAGATAAAACCAAGAAACTTGTAATGCATGTGTGATCCCTCGATAGTGATGAGTATTCTGATGGTTGTTATGACATGTTGCGAGCATGGTGACGCTACATACTAGACCAGTTGACAGTTCTGGTGTCAGCGAGGGATCAGGCACGGGCTCTGGAGCCGAGCAGCTTGATGATCAGATGAGAGAGTTTATTTCAGCTTAGATTACACGTGGCTGTTGGGTTTTGAGCATTCTAACACTCCTATGGTGTACATGCAACCCTATAAACCTTGGATCTATGTTTTCTCTATTATACATGCAAATATTAACTATTTCAAGGTGTCATCCTAACTAGCATATTATGAAGCACCTATACTACAAAGTTCTAGTTAGATGACATAGCTTTTGATGTAGCTTGATGTCTTCAAGCTTTAAGAGCTTAGCCCCAATAGTGTGGAAGCCTCAAATGGAATCACAAATCACCAAAACACCTTGGAAGAACTTGAGAGAATATATATGCACACTAAAATCGGCCCACTCTTATTTTCACACACTTGTGCCAATTTTGTGAGCCAAGGACCCCTTTATATATTATGGAGGATTAGGGTTACATCCATGTAAACCCTAATACCCATGACCTTTCATTTACATAGGATCCATGGGTTAAAAGCTCCATGGACCATCCATGAAAGCTTAGCCCAACCTAAATGAACTTGGCCCATTCCATATATATAAGAGTCCATATTTAATTAGTTCTTTATGATCACTTAATTAATTCTAAATTAATTCTTGATCAATACTAATTAAATAATATCATTCCATATTAATATATTAGAACTTATAATATATTAATATAAATCATAAATATACTATTCTCAAAAGACTATCCATATAAATTGTGCCGGTGAAGTGCAACCCAAATGGACCATGTCGGGTCGGGTCAAGTACATACCAAATATAGTTATGGACTTAGACATTAATCCAACAGTCTCCCACTTGGATAAGTCTAAAACTATTATTGAGTATGATTTCAAAACCTAACTGGCAATCGTAGCTCTTAAAGCCGCTGTCGAACTTTGACCTTGTCAATGACTTGTCCATTAGATAAGGGATCATATATTCCTCCATTCTAGATATCATATGGACTGAGACATGGATTATAATCATTCTCTCTGTCCATTTTTTGTTTCCCGATTTTCGATTTATGATGACTGACTGATTGAACAAATCAAATCAGTCCTGGCTTGGCCAAGCACTCACATGTGTCATCGCTAAATCATCGAGGGGCCCACAGATATCGTTTTTATCCCGAAGGTAAAAGGAATGGATAAACTTTGACTCATATGGCTTGTTCTACTACTTGTTGAATCATACACAAAGGCACGTTTTATAACATCGAGTTACCAAATGCGTTTTCGTGCAATCAATGTATAACCAACTCATAGTAACAACTCATATCTCTAGGTTTGAAGAATATAATATATTATCGTCTCATGATCACTCGTTATAAAATCCATGAAGTGATTCAAATGAGCGCGGGTTGAATCCAATACTCAGAACTTATGAGCACTCATGAGTGTTGTAGCACCACTTTGTCCACCAACTTGGACCTCTACAAACCAACCCATGACAGTCTTGATTCATATCTACTTCCAATATATGACCGACTGTGGATGGTTTGAATAACTTAATCATTCAGGAAGAGCGACTTAGTTATTCTGGAAGTCAAAACGTGCAAAGTGAAACACAAGAATAAATGAATCAAATATGGTATCAAACCCTATGAATATAAATAAACACTTTTATTTATCACCATACTGATTACTCATTATTCATTGTTTCGCTTTTATCAACTTTATACTTGAATTAAAAACACTAGTTGTCCCATGCTCCAAGCATGTACACTATGTTTTTCTTAAACAATAGCTTTGCCATACACCAAGTATGCACTCTATGTTTGTCTATGATCCTTACTTTGTGAAATAAACCAATTGAACATAATTTCAATGATTCTAATTTCACACTCCCAAATCCTTATCGAAAAATGTGAGAATTTCAAATTCCTGTCATTTATCGAAATCTGTTTAGATTTTAAACTTATATGCACTAACCCTCCTATAATGAATATGTACAAAGTCACAAAGACTTGTCAACAGTCATTATAAGGTATTCCAATGGAGATCAACTCCATGGAAACTAAGTCTCATATTCAAAGTACATTGCTTTGGACATGCTTCTTGCATTAAGTTTTCTAATCTTACACAGATAACTTCCACCTATGGAAACAACTCCATATTCTCATTTTGACTATCACTTCTGAATAAGAGATGCCTCTTTTCAGAATATGTCAATATGGTCCTTCCAAAATTAGCACTATACTTCCAACTGTCCCTGAGCAACCAATCTTTGGTAAACCTCAGATTGTCCTCGACAATTGCTTAATCATTTTAGTCATATCCAATTCTAGACCTTTTCCCTTCTTAATGCCTCTGGGCATTTGGAAAAATTTAGAAATGACAAATATTATAGCACATGCAATCGATCCTGTACCCAAAGCAAATGGTACACGATTCATGATGTCTCACATAAAGACATGATTCTAGACCAGTCTTTTGCTACAATATTTTTATTTGCCATGTTTTCAAAATTTGACTATGAAGAGGGATGCCGTAATCATAATCGAATTTTGAGAACGCAATATATAGAATTTCCTTAAGTTGAACCAATCCAACAGGAAATTCATATATATATTCTTGACTAAGGATGATTAAGGTCTCAATCTAAGCCTTTAGAACTGAAATGAAGTATATCCTCTCCCTTAATTATAGCAAACAACTTTTTCAATCCCTGCAGCCTCACGAATTGAAACTTTTTTTTTCTATAATTAACATTGCTAACTTGCAACACTAACAATAATTATCATGCTCCCACTAACATGATGATTATTAGCATAACACTTATTCTCCCACTAGCTTTGACATGTACTCAGAAATCAGCTGGACTCCTAGAAATCAATACTTTATTGACTTTCTTACCAAAGTTTAGATTTCTGATACGAGATGCTTTGATAAAACTTTATCAAAATCATACACCTTTCCTTAGATAGCATGCATGTGTGTCTAAACAATTTCAGAACTATGAAAAGGGATGTCGTAATCATAGTCTCAATTGTTTAGACCTTTTGCCATCTGCTTCAAATCTACTTGGTGGAAGTGTTTCCTCACCATCATTTTCATGAATCGGAGAGAAACCTTATGACCCTTAGATTTTATGGTGTATGTGTTCTTATCCATGTGAATCGTCAAAACCATAGTCACAAGACAAGGATAATGACAAATCCAAACTCATATGGACTGAACTTATGCAATCTTAACTTCTTGCCACCTGGCAGTACAGGGCCTGCCATTGCTTCCAAGTTGTTATGCAACCAATTGAGAACTTTCAGAACTCCTATGCAAAGCCAACTTTAACTAGAATGGGCACAGAATATGTCAACACGATAGGTTATAAACCTCAAGTCGTGTGCTAGTGAAGAACCTCAGGTTTTATTCTTGATTAGTTCTTGAAATTCTTTTTAGGATCTTTAAGACTCCCACTATCCTCTTGACATATAAGACTATCTTGCCAAATATTCAAGAGATAGTGCGGATTCTTTATCAAGACAAACACTTCACACAATTGGCCTTAGTTGGTCTTTGTTTTATCCAAAACATCACAACTTACCAATTTCAAATGTACAAGAGTAGGACACTTTTACTCTTACATTTGACAAGTGTTTTAAACCTTTCTTTAAGATATGTCACTCAACTTACAATCTTGGAGTATGACTCTAAGCATTGTTTTGGAACGAAGTATGACTCATCTTCCTGATCTAACCATTTCAACAATTCATGACTCCTCTTCTTAGTCATAAGAATGCACTAAGATGACCTTTAGAGGACTAATTGTGATATGATTTCTAAATCATTAAGATGATCACAAACATGATACTAAAGTACTCTCCCATCTTTTCAGATTTGAGAAACTTTTATCTTTCTGCCTAATTTGATTCTTCCCATTCGTTCTGCCATACATTGAGACTTTTCCAATGTTTCAGAATTATACTTAAACTTGTAAGTATAACCATATTTACTAAACTCTAGTAAATCAAATAGTCTTAACGAGCTTTGTGGTGGACATGACCAGTGCACAAGAATGTGTACTCGATCCCTTTAGTCCTTCACTTGACTCACACATCCATGTGAACAAGTAATTAGTCTTGATTTTCCAATGCTTGAAAGTTCTCATTCATCATACTATTCAACTTGCATGATTCTAAGTTTCGGTCCAATTGAAACTTGGGCGATGAGGAACTTTCCTGATTTGGTAAATTTAGACACTACCACAAATGAAAGAATCAAATCCATTTTCCAATATTGCTGTCAGTGGAATCATATAAGCAACAATTTTCTTTTATTTTAAAACTTTGCGAACTTATCCTTACAATCCACATGGAAAATTGTTGTTATCTATTCCTTAGCAATATCATAACTTCTTAAGCAACTGCTCAAAATTCTGATGCGATCGAAATCCACCTTCGCGATCAGAATCAACATATACTTCCTTTAAGATTTCTCTCTATTCTTTGATTCTTAAAACATCAACATGTGACCCAGTCACATCATGTAATGAGGATCTCAGAATAGAACTTAACAGAGTTAGATAATGGGCTCTACCTGATGTAGAGTCAAACTTATTGACTTTAACATCCTTAGGTAAATTTGGCAGCTTTGCAATCAACGCCCCTTCCTTTGGCAAAATAAACATATGGACCCTTTGGTAATGGGACTATCTCAGACTTAGCCTTTCTCTTTACCATTTGGTCAACCGGGTTGACTATGGCCAATCCCTTTCCATTGGGAAGAGAATGCTTTTTCTGGATTTCCAGTGTCACCATTGTCACTGTCCATAAAGTTTTTGGGAAGTTGATCTTCTAATCAAATTTGCTTTACTATCGTTCCAAATCATTGCTGATTCAGCAGCACCAAGCAAATAGATATGATCATTAAGGTTCATGTCATAGTCTGTTTCATAGTAGTCCCAAAGGAACTCACTATGTGACTTAGAAAGTGATTGCACATCCAACTTTCTCAAGACTTTGAAACCCAACTCTCCCGGCTTGTCAATATGTGACTTCATCTCTAAGATGCGATCACACATAGACCTTGCTTGCCATTAGGGCTTGAGTGACCTTGAACTTGTGGGTTAGGGAGAATAATTGGAGGAGGTAGAGGAAGAGAAGTATGACTTCCATGAGCCAAACTCGGGAAGTCATATTCATAGGAAAGCTTGGCTTGGGAAGATCATTGTTGTCTAAACCAGACATCAACAATGGGAGAAATTCACGTAAAGTTGATTTAAGTCCTTAATATAACACCCAATATGATATATTAAGGCTAGGACTCAACAAACTATTTTATAACTTGGAAGAGGGATGCCGTAATCCAAGCTATAAAATATTTGAAGGTAGGTGAATGACGATTCACCAATTTCCACCAAGATAAACGAAATGTATTATTAGGTTTTAATTGGTTTTGAAACTCCTAGATTCTTTTGAGATTCATTGAACTTTTCAATGGCATGTTTCAATCTCGAGTGTGCCCTTCAGGTTTTGTGACTGGGATGCCGAGGATCACAAAACAAGGTGTGAAGTAACCATGCAAATATACTTGGTACCCTTAATATTTACCCCTCAATCGATGTGCCGGTTAACCACACACGCTCCAACGATACTATGATAAACATTAAGTTACCCTTTGCCTACCTTGTTAAGTCCAGGTTAGTGTGCCGGTTAACCACACACGCTCCACTAACAGCTTAAACAAAGTGCAAAGTGTAATTTCATGGATTAGCACCTTATTCACATTTTCCTAAGTAACTAAGATTAGGAATTTATAAGTGTTTAGTTACTTAGTATTTATCATTATACTTATAATGAAGGGAGAATTATAGTCCTTGTCCTACCTGTTCGGCTAACGACCCTCCACCGGTCAAGGAAGCGGTGAGTGAGAGTGGACACCCATTAAACTGCCATTTTATAGGCAGTAACCTTATACCCCCCTTATAGATCGGCTTCATGAATGAGGCCTACTAATGGTAAGACGACTTGCTCTTATACGTATAATATATTAAACTTTTAATATTATAATACTATAAGGGTGTATTTTTAGACATTTAAAATACTTGGTGGTTTAATCTATTAATTAAACTATACTCTTAATTTAATTAAATTTAAACCATGTCATTATGGAATTATTAATTCTCTTTTAATTAAACACTTTAATTATCTATTAATAAAGTCCATAAGAGTTAATTGAATTATTCAATAAAAAACATCATAATTCCAATTATTAAATTCAAAATTAAAACCATTTAATTAATTGTTTAAGTTATGAACCCAAGAGTTTTAGAATTCAATTCTTTTTTTTTTATCATAAAAAAACTTTTTCCAAATTCCAAAACTTGAGGGCAAGTTTTGTAACTCTTGAAAACTTTTGGATTCCATAACTTATGGAGTTAAATACTTGTTTTATGATGAAACTTTTTATGTTCCATAACTTAAGAACAAGTTATGGAATTCTTTAAAACATTAAGACCAAGTTTTGTAACTCCATAAAAAACTTTGAATCAATTTTTTTAAAAACATTTTCATATCCATAACTTATGGAGGTTTCAAAAAACTCTTTAGATCAAACTTTTAAAACTAATAAAATAATCATATCATTTTATCTTTTACTAAATTTGACCTAATTCAACTCATATAGCAAATGATTCAAATTTTACAAATAATTAGTTTTTCACAAAAACAAGTAATTATCTTAAAATTTGACAAACGTCATGTTCTTTTTTTCTTTTTTTTCCAACTTTGAAAATAAAACATTTGCATCAATATAACAGAAAACAACCCATGGCTTTGATACCACTGTTGGGTTTTGAGCATTCTAACACTCCTATGGTGTACATGCAACCCTATAAACCTTGGATCTATGTTTTCTCTATTATACATGCAAATATTAACTATTTCAAGGTTTCATCCTAACTAGCATATTATGAAGCACCTATACTACAAAGTTCTAGTTAGATGACATAGCTTTTGATGTAGCTTGATGTCTTCAAGCTTTAAGAGCTTAGCCCCAATAGTGTGGAAGCCTCAAATGGAATCACAAATCACCAAAACACCTTGGAAGAATTTGAGAGAATATGTATGCACACTAAAATCGGTCCACTCTTATTTTCACACACTTGTTCCAATTTTGCGAGCCAAGGACCCCTTTATATATTATGGAGGATTAGGGTTACATCCATGTAAACCCTAATACCCATGACCTTTCATTTACATAGGATCCATGGGTTAAAAGCTCCATGGACCATCCATGAAAGCTTAGCCCAACCTAAATGAACTTGGCCCAGTCCATATGTATAAGAGTCCATATTTAATTAGTTCTTTTTGATCACTTAATTAATTCTAAATTAATTCTTGATCAATACTAATTAAATAATATGATTCCATATTAATATATTAGAACTTATAATATATTAATATAAATCATAAATATACTATTCTCAAAAGACTATCCATATAAATTGTGCCGGTGAAGTGCAACCCAAATGGACCATGCCGGGTCGGGTCAAGTACATATACCAAATATAGTTATGGACTTAGATATTAATCCAACAGTTGCATCATTGACCAGACTCCTGTGATCTTCGGTACGGTCAAAGAGGGTATATTGGAGATTCTTGATGAGAGGTTGAGTGCGTTCCGCACTGAGATGGCGGCCATGATGGGGGCACGCACGTTGACATTGCGGGAGTTCAGAGCTTGTGGAGCTCCAGACTATCATGGGGCTAAGGACCCCATTGCTAGTAGTCGGTGGTTGGCAGATGTCGCAAACGCTTTTCATACTAGCCGGGGTCCCGAAGGGGAAAAGGTCCGACTCGCCTCCGATCTTCTGAAGCATAGAGCACGTGATTGGTAGGAGGAGGTTGGACAAGCTATTGGAGACGATGCCTCTATTGATGCGATGACATAGAGTGACTTCTCGGCCAGGTTCAAGGCCGAGTTTGCACCAGTGATTGAGGTGAAGCAGCTACCACGGGAGTTCCAGGACCTCCAACAGACTATGGAGACGGCCGCTGAGATCATCGCCAAGTTCAGGGAGAGGGCCCTTCTTGTCCTGCAGTATCTAGCGGACGAGGAGATGAAGAAGGCCCGATATCACGAGATGCTGAGGAGCGACATCAGACAGTTTGTTAGCCGATCCAGCTGCAAGACGCTGGAGGATATGATCGCTCGAGCTAAGGAGAGGGAGATCGACTTGGAGGCGGAAAGGAAGAGAAAGTCAGACGGGGTTCATACATCCGTGGGATCGGGCAAGAGGCCCAAGGTATCTGATTCTAGATTGAGGGGTCATCAGGACCGTAGCCACTGTGGCAAGTGCGGCAGGACACACGAGGGTGCGTGTAGGAGTGGCAGTGGTGGTGATTATGGCTGCTTCAAGTACGGTAGGATCAGTCATTATGGCTGGGATTGTACTACTACCACCACCCAGGGATCAGAACTAATCTGCTTTCATTGCAGTCAGCGGGGCCAAAAAAAGGCCCAATGTCCAAGTTTAGCTACAGTGGGACAGGTGATGACACCTGTCCCTGCGACATTGAGGATCACCGACGGTCGTCAGGGCCGGGCAGAGGCACCTGCGGCGAGGAGCAGGGCTTTCGAGCTGACTACATAGGAGGCACGAGCAACTTCCGATATTGCATGTGTGTATCTTTTGCTTTCCTATCAGTTCTTATTTATGATTTTATTGCTATTGTCTTGCATCGGTATGAGTAAGTGTATCTTGAAGTTATATTTTATTCTTATGTACAGGTTATATGTCATCTGCATACCATGAACCTTAGAGTAGTGGTTCGAGATCGTCTCCTTATATAGTGGGTTCCCATAATGCGGCAGCTGTAGCAAGTGTGACTGGAACTCGGGAGGTGTTTCGTTAGTCTTTAAGAAGTGGTACTGCTTTAGTATTGGTTAGTTTTGGAACACTAACAGTGATAAGTGTTGATTTCCAGCAGATTGATCATTGGATGGTAAGAAGGATTGGGAATCCTTCCAGTCTTGTGCGCTGTAAGATGTTAGTTGAATCAAAGTGGGGGAGAATCGTTCAGGTATCCAGGAAAAAAAGTAGGTGTGAAACTAGGATGAGTTCGTATGCCGGTAGGGAGAAAGACTGCCCAAGTGGCTATTTGGGTCGAGGAGTGTGTGATTTGGGAGTTTTGGGAAACTTCCCAAACGTTGTGTTCACGTCTTCTTGGTGTTTCATAGCTGGTGTTGGGGAAATCAAGTTGGGAATTCCCATCAGGACGTGAGTTCAGTCATGAGGCTAGACCGCGTGAGGGCTCGACTTTGGACGCGTTCGGATTGGTAATCAGTGGTAAAACCATGGTCATTGGTTGAGTTAGCATAGGAAGTGTTGTAAGACTACGGGATAGCCGTAGCATTCACCAGCAGCTAGATAGCATGGAAAGTATAGTACGACTGCGGGGCAGCCGTAACATTCTTCATGCGGACAGATAGTGTGGGAGAGTGTTGTTAGACTGCGTAATAAGCCGTAGAATTCACAGATTCATTCAGATAAGTTAGGCCAGGGTGGGTCAGTTCGTAGGATCGTGGAAAGGCCACAGCAGGATCAGAATCAGGAAAGGATAGGCCGTTGGGATTCGAGGTGGAGTTGGGCATGTGTAGCCCTAGATAGGTGGGACCTGTGGGCAAGGTCGCTCCGTGATGTGGTTTGGGTGGGACCCATGGGCGAGGCCCGTGTGCTTATAGCATTGCAGGTAGGACCTGGCAGAGACCGTTGGGTCAAGGTATGGGATCGGGGATCCCAAGATTTATAAAGCCAAGAGTAGCAATGTGGATAGGGCAGTTTCGATAGCCGAAATTTTCTTCGAAAGTCGCAGGGAGCGACTAATAGAGTGTTCTTTGGCTCAGCAACCGGGTGGTAATCCGGTATTCCAGATAGTTGGTAGATAAGTTGGGACCTGGGAGGTCTCGGTTCATTCGGAAAGTGGATAAGAGGCAACATGATGTTCGGGCAAAAGTATTAATGTGAGGATCTGAGTGTGTGGAGTAGCTTGATGATCGAAGGTGCTAAGTCGCTTGCAACGAGTTAAATAATCTCAGAGTAATTGATTTGACCCTGTTGCATAGCTCTCGTCTGAGTCTAACCGTTGCAGGGATGAATCTTCTACTCGAAGGATTATATGAGCCTTCTGTCAAGTATGAGTATTCTATAGCTGGTTATCGTCAATGATTTTGTTCTGATGGTAGTAGCAAGATAATCAGGATTGGAATTATGTGTTTGTTTGATCGTTCGAGGAGGACTAAGCATGGTAAAGCCTAACGTGGGAGGTATGTCGAGGAGTCAGACCAATGTGAGGTCTAAGGATCTGGGGAGGGAGGAGTAGTTTCCTGCATGAGACGAATGATTTATTCTTCACCAGGATTAGAGAGAGTCTGGTTTGGTTGGTTTCGGTTGCCTTGGGGAGGTTGTGGTATTCACGGTATTGTGGCAATGTTGCTCAGGTTGCCTGGTGTGCCGGGGATGGTAGTGAATGATTTCGAGGACGAAATCTAATTTAAGTGGGGGAGAGTTGTAACGTCCTATTCCGAATCAATTCCTAATTCGAGGTTGTGGCCCGAAGAGCGGTCATCATAATGATTAAGGCCTTTAAAAAGGTCATATTTAGGCCCATTTGGATGTGGGTAATGTAGATATGTGACCCAATAGTTCGGTTTGCACTTTGGAGTCGAAGGGTAAAATGGGAATGTAGTGTTTCAAACTTATTTTATGAATTATGGATTTTAGTTCGATGTGATTTAAATCAAAATTAATCATATAGGGTTGTAGAGCTCCTCAATACCTTTCCGTGGATATAAAGAACGTCGAAAACGGAGTTAGAACGAAGAAGTTATGACCGTTTGAAGTTTGGGTGGTTTTGGGCCAAGCTGAGTACGCTGGGCGTACAAAAAGGTGTACGATGGGTGTACTGATGGAATCCTGAGTATGCTGGGCGTACACAATCAGTCCCCAAAACCTATTTTCATGGTTTAAGCCCTATTTAAGCTCCTTAACTCCCCCAAACCCACACCATTCACAGCCTCCACCCCTCCAACACCCCTTTCATGAAACCTTAACCTTAGATGAGCCTTTTGAGCTAAAAGAAGGTGATTTTGAGTGTTGTGGAGTATGCATGGTGCACCTTGGAGAAGAAGGAACTTCTTGTAGAAGTGTTGGTTGCATTGGAGCTTGTAGATCTGGACTTTGTTCACCTTGATCGATCTTCTAGAGGTATAAAGTTTGAATCTTGATGATGCATTTGTTTGATCTAGCTAGTTTTGGATGTTATGAGCTTTTGGTCATTTTAGTGCATAAAGTTTAGATCTTGAAATTTTGTGACCTTGTTATGGATAAAGTTGGAAACTTTATCCATCTAAACATCATTGTGATTCAGATCTAAAGGTTGGAGACTTGGACTTAATGGATTAAGTTGAAAAAGATGCCCTTTTAGTCCCATTTGATGCTTAAAGGCTAGATCTTGGTGGTTTGGACCATTCTAATGGATAAAGTTAGAAACTTTATCCTTTATGGATCTTTTAGGATCCATAAAAATGTAATCTTTATCCTTTTATACCTTTCATAAGAGTGTCATGATGTATTAATGGATTGATAAGTTAAGGTTTTAGCTTTTGGACCTTTTCTAGACATGGAAAGTCATAAAGGTGGAAACTTTATGACTTACAATGATGTTGTGGGACTAGATCTGAGTGTTGGATGAAAGGACTTAAGAGATTAAGCACTTAATGGAAAAGTGCCATTTGGCCGGGTACGTCGGGTGTAACTTCGAGTACGTTGGGTGTACTAGTATGGGGTCCCGAATCTGGTTGGTAAGTACGCCATGCGTACGAGCTGAGTACGTTGAGCGTACTCAGCCTGAAGTTTGACTTGTTGACTTTGACTTCCGTTCACCGTTGACTTTTGACCAAGTTTGACCTTGGGCCAAACTTGAGGGTTTTGGCCTATTAACTAAGATTTTATCTTTATGTAAATAATTAATACAGGATTGTGAACCACTAGATGTACCACTCAGGGTACCCGTTCGAATCTTAACCATAAGGGAGAGCGCTAGTTGGTGTATACATCTATACGAGACTAACTTTGCATTAGTATGGTTATAATGAACATTCACAATAGTATTAACTAATTATTTACATAAAGATATACTTTCCTAAACTTTCTCAAGGAATACTAACTATATGATTTTTTTCAGTATATACAATAGGGTTAGATAAAATTGAAGTCCGATAGACAGTTGAATGTGTGACTTACGCCTCATTTCCTGTTCCTTGTTTGGTTTTGGGCTTAGGGAAGATTCACCCATTCAACTGTCTATTCAATCTCAGTATTATACAACTCGTGTGTACTAAGTGATCATAGGAGGGTAGTATCGTCACGTCAAGTTTTCAGGGTAATTACATGTTCAGATAGGGTTACTGATAAACAGAACTGAGTATCATTAAGCTAAGTATGGTAATTATACTTTTACTTCTCGGTCTTGGAGTGTTTAAGACTACAAATCGGTTTTATAGAAAAAACAGGATTTTCTATGGTTTACATCGTTATTGGAAGATAAACTTATTTACAAAAGGTTTAATATTACATTATTAAACTAGTATTACATAAAGGACCTTTATAGTTAATTCTATAATTCCTTAGTTTAAACATTCAAATTATATATAAATAATATCCGATAGGCAGTGGAATGTGTGACTTCCGCCTCATTTCCTGTTCCTTGTTTGGTTGTGGACTTAGGGCAGATTCACACATTCAACTGTCCGTTCGATATTAGGTTATATATAGTTAGTATAAACTAAGTGATTATAGAAGGAACTATTGTGGTTACCATTTTACCAGAGATTCGTTAATGTTAATTATGTAATTACTTGATGAATACATTAGGATTATATATAATAAAGATCCGGTAGACAGTGGAATGTGTGACTTCCGCCTCATTTCTTGTTCCTTGTTTGGTTGTGGGCTTAGGGCATATTCACACATTCAACTGTCTAATCGATCTATATTATATATAATTAGTATTCACCGAATGATTACAGAAGGATTAACTACAGTCATTCTACTTATTAAGAAAATATAGGATTTTCTTAAGGAACGTTTTCAAATTAAAGGATTATTAAAAGTACTTAGTGAATACGTCAGGGTTTGATACATGAGAATCCGACAGATAATGGGATGTGTGGATTCCGCCTCATTTCCTATTCCTTGTTTGGTTGTGGGCTTGGGGCAGAACTACACAGTCGACTATCTATTCGATCTGAATGTATATGACTTGTATTCACTATGTACTGATAGAAGGAACAATCATGAGTTGTTTTACTTATCATTTAACAACAGAAAATATAGGATTTTCTGGAGGAACTGGCAAACTTTTCAAAAGGATAAAGAATATACTTTCTATAACAAAAATACTTATGAACTCACCAACTTTAATGTTGACACTTTTTCAAACCATTTGTATTCTCAAGGTCGTTAGTAGACAGGTACTCTCTTCCAGATGTTGCGAAGACGGAGCTTTACGTCTTATCTTTTGTTGTACTTTTTATGCATTTCAAGTAATGTTTTGAACATAATGTAAATATTATATAATCAATACGATGGTTGTTGTTACTTTCATTACTATGATGCATGTGTTGTGATACTTGACATGACATCCTCCACCCCCGAAAGTTTCCGTCGTTCCGGTTTGGGGGTGTGACACAAGGACCCAAAAGGTCTTGTGGACCTAAATTCTTCTAAATGATTGCAGGTACTATGTGATGAGTAATATGATGAAAAATGGTATATCGATAGTGGATGCTCGCATCACATGACTAAGAGGAAAGAAAATTTGAGAGATCTTCGAAAGTTGGAAAATGTTGGAGTTGTCAAGTTTGGAAACAACTAGAAATGTAAAGTCAAAGGTTATGGAAAAGTGACGAATGGGAAATTCACGGTGAATCGAGTCGCTTATGTTGAAGGTTTAAAGCACAACTTGATTAGTGTTTTCCAACTAATTGTTGGAAGAGGAAATCAAGTTCTTTTTGATGAAGAAGGAAGTATAATATCAAACAAGGAAACAAAGGAGATTCTGTTGAAGTCGAAACGAAAGAGAGACATGTGCACTCTTGACTTGAAACCAATTATGGGCATTCCCTCGGTGTGTTTGATATCGAAAGCATCTTCGTATATCATCTGGTTATGGCATATACGTCTTTCTCATCTCAACATCAAAAATTTAAATAAACTTGTTCTTAATGATCTTGTTCGTGGTTTACCTGTTTAAAATTTGAAAATTATTCATTGTGTGCTGCATGTGAATAGGGAAAACAACATCGTCAAGGTCATCCGGTCATAATTGATTCAAAAATCATTGAACCTTTGGAACTTCTTCACATTGACTTGTGTGGACCTTCTACTGTTGAGTCTCTCAATAAGAAGTACATACTAGTTATTGTTGATGATTTTTCAAGGTTTACTTGGGTTTTCTTTCTTCGACAGAAGTCTGAAACTGCTCAAGTGATGATTGGTTTTATCAAGAAAACTGAAATGAGCTTAAAAAGGAAAGTTTGAAAGATAAAGAGTGATAATTGAACGAAGTTCAAAAATCGAATTTTAGATTCATTTTTTATTGAAATGGGTATTTCTCATAATTTTTCATCTCCATACACACCGCAAAAAAATGGTGTTGTCGAAAGGAGAAATCGTTCCTTGTGTGAAGCGGCGAGAACGCTGCTCATGCATGCGAATTTTCCACAATACTTTTGGGCAGAGGCAGTTTCGACTGTCTGCTTTACGCAAAATCGTTCTTTCATTCATCGTCGTTTTAGTATAACACCTTATGGAATAATAAACAAAAGGAAACCTTATGTTAAATTTTTCCATGTTTTTGGATGCAAATGTTTCATCATGAATCTCAAGGATAATCTTTCCAAATTTCGATCGAAAGCTGATGAGGGAATTTTCCTGGGATATTCTCAAAATTTTGTAGCCTATAGGGTGTTGAACAAGCGAACAAGGAAGCTAGAAGAAACTGTCAATCTCACATTTGATGATAATTATGTCAAGAGAGTTGAACAGTCATTTATTCAAAAACCAATTCTTGTTGAATCAAATGTTCAATTTGAGCAAATGGATACTTTTGATATTGATCTTGATCTGATTATTGGCATTCGTGACAGGGCTATCAATGTTGAAATAAATGTTGAAGATAACTGAATCCCAGAAGAATCGAAACATTCTGATGATTCGACAATTTCACTTGAAGAAAATGATGCACATTCTTCATCAACCTCGAGAGTTAATATCGAAAGCATGTAAGTTTCAACTGATGATCAAGTGGAGGGAGAGTACTTGATTTCCTCGCCTCACAGCGAAAGACAAGATTCTAATGTTGAGGCGGAGCACATGCCAAACAATGTTGATGTTGAGGGGGAGCACTTGACTAACCATGTTGATATCGAGGGGGAGCATCACACTACAAATCCCATGGTCGAGGGGGAGGCATGTGGATCGAATCATGATGACGGTAATATTCCAAATAATGATTTTCATGATGTAACTGAAAATATCTCAATTTCAGGAGAAGTTTCGGATGTTGATGACATCATTGAAGATGCACCTTTAGACTTTGATCCTGCATATCCACTGATGGAAAAATTGACAAGAGATCATCCGAAAGAACATATTCTTGGTGATCCAAACTCTGGTGTCTTGACACGAGTCTAGATTCAAGCCAAAAATGAGGTCTTGAATGTTCATCAAGAATTTTGTATGTTTAATATTTTTTATTTCGAAATTAGAACAAAAAAATTAAAGGTTGCATTAGAACATCCTGAGTGGGTTGTTGCAATGCAATCTGAACTTGCCGAACTTGAACGAAACAAGGTTTGAAGATTGGTTCCTTAACCTGAAGATGTTTCGATAATTGGGTGAAATGGATTTTTATAAACAAAACTGAAAAAGAAAGCAATATTGCTAGAAACAAAGAAAGGCTAGTCGTAAAAGGTTATTCCCAACAAGAAGGTATTGTTTATGAGGAAACCTTTGCCCCTGTCGCAAGACTCGAGGCGGTACAAATTTTTCCAACTTATGCAGCTCATAAGGATTTCAACGTCTACCAAATGGATGTGAAATATGCATTCTTCAATGGTGTTTTGGACGAAACAATGTATGTAGAAAAACCACCAGGTTTCGTTAACGATAAGTATCCTGATCACTATTATATTTTAGACAAAGCAGTGTATGGATTGAAACAAGTACCTCGTGCCTGGTATGCAACTCTGAATTTTTTTTTTTGAAAATCAGTAAATCTAAACAAGGATCCATTGATCCTACTTTATTTCGAAAGAAAGTAGGGGATCATCTGATGGTTGTTCAAATTTATGTCGATGACATTATCTTTGGTTCGACCGATCCTTCATTATCTAAGAAATTTGAGGAATTAATGAAAATTCAATTTGAAATGAGCATGATGGGTAAAATTAATAACTTTTTAGATTTAAATATTTGTTAAAACAGGGAAGGATCTTTATTAATCAAGAGAAATATACTCAAAACATGCTTGAAAGGTTTGGCATGACGAATAGCACGAAAGGCAAAGTACCTACGGCTATTGGCACGCGCTTAAATCCTTCGTTGGATAAGCCTGTTGTGCATCCTACGATGTATAGGAACATGATTGGTTCGCTTTTGTATTTAACTGTAAGGCGACCTGATATTATGTTTGTTGTATGTAATTGTGTCAGGTACCAATTGAATCCATGAGAACCCCATCTTACTGCAGTCAAGAATATCTTCCGATACCTCAAAGGTATAGTTTCGTTAGGATTGTCATTTCCTTCAAAGAAATGATTTTTTATCCAAGAATTTTTTTGATGCGGACCTGGGTGGATGTCAATTGGATCGAAAGTGCACAACTAGAGGGTGTCAATTTTTGGACGGGAAATTAGTAAGTTGGCAATCGAAAAAGGAAACTTGTGTTTCTATTTCGACAACTGAGGCAGAATATATCGTTGTTGCTTCGTGCACATTACAAGTGATTTGGATCAAAGCCAATTGTGTGATTATGCAATCAACATGAAGAGAATACATTTATATTGCGATTCTTAAAGCGTAATTCACATTTGTCACAATCCAGTCCCACATTCGAAAACAAAACATATTGCTCTTCATTATAATTTTATCAAATACCACATCGAAGATAGAAACATTGAAGTCCGTTTTGTCAAAACAACAGATCAAATTGCTAAAATTTTCACAAAACCTTTAAATGAAAATTCATTCTTAAGGATTCTGAATGGATTGGGAATGATGGAAGCATGCTCTGTTCCACATTCTTCTTTAATTTGACTTGAACATATGTTTTACCTTACTTTCAATTACTTTTATTACATTCTATTAATGGGTATAACTTTCATGTGTTTTATTCACTTTTGACTGTTTGTGTTCTATTAAGAGGGTACTGTTCATGTTAAGCCTTCGACTGTGTGACACCAGTCAAATTTAGGTCAAAAATAAATTGATCACTAATCATAATTGGGATGAACCAAGTGGTAGAGATTGTGACAAGGTTTCCAAAAATATAAAGAACACTGAAAACCGAGTTATAACGAAGAAGTTATGACCAATCGAAAATCCGCGACAAAACCGGCAAAACACTGTTCAGTGTAAAAAGTGAATTTTCGATAAAAGGCTTTTTAGCCTTAACAATCTAAATGAAAGTTGTAGAATATGTTAAACCGAGAACGTTCATAAAAAGAACGTAAAAATATGACTTCGTGTGAGGAAGTTGTGATTTTTCTAAGTTCCGGTTTAGCAGTAGACAGCTAAAATTTCGAAATATAAATCGATCGATATTTAGCCAACACAACTTAAACGAGAATCGAAGGTCTCGTCAAAAGTAGTACAACGGTAAAAAGACGGACGAAAACGAACGTCGGATGAAGAAGTTATGATTTTTTAACGGATTTCCTGTCCCGTTCTGTTAAAAATAATAATATTAAAAAATAAAATCAAAATTAGCCGATGAAGTCCAAATGAAAGTCGTAGAGTATGATTTTACCTACGTGTGCATATAAAGAACGCTAAAAACAGAGCTTGTATGTGAAAGTTATGAATTTCGGAAGTTTTTGGCATGAAAATCGAGAAATGTTGAAAACCGGGAAAAATCGCATGGACCCTCTTCGGCCACGTCACCCTCGCATGTGAGGCTTCCCCGTGTCCTCCACGTGTCGTCTGCTTATTGGACCGAAGTCTCGCGTGTCACCTTCTGATTGCTCCGATGATGCTTGTGCTAGCTCCTGATTGGACCGAAGTTCGGTCCACTGCTGATTCGACGCTCCATGCCAGGTGTCCGAACCGAAGCCTCCCCCTCGCATGCGAAGCTGCCACGTAGCTGCTGACTCCCCTCGCCCTCGCCACCTGTCCGAGACACGTGTCTCACCTTCCTTGCTTCGGATCCGAGGCTGCGGGCTATATATAGGGTGCGAACCCTCCCGGTTCCTTCACCATTTTTACCCCAAATTTCATGCTTTTTCTCATTTTCACCCCTCTAAACTTTCTTACGACCCCCAAGGCCCCGGTATCGTATCTAAAACCCGAAGCAAGCCCCGAAGCCCCAGAATTCTCGAGAAGTTAACCTCTTTCCAGTCGAAGTGTTGCCCGCGTAAAGCCCGATTTTTATTCAAAAGCTCGCGGTTTCTTCGAGAAAGATCATCTATAGAAAAGAAACGCTGCCCAAATCACCACTTATCAAAGTGAGTTCATACCCCTATAATTTACCTTTTTAATGGTTTTTAAATGCTTTTTAGGGGGGGGGATACAAGTTGAACACAATATAAAATGTGTTAATAATTGTATGTGATAATAATCACACAAAGGGTTTCCTTATGCTTTTAAGGATTACCAAATGCTTCCAAAATGACTTGAAGCCATGTTAAATCTTTAAAGTCATGTAAACTCCGTTAAATTCTTTGAAAACGGTTTTATAAACTATTTCAAATTATAATCGCCAAAATCATGTTTATATATGTATAAATATATAAATAAGATTTGAAGGGCTTAGGACTAATGAATTATCTTATTTCCTTTTCCTTGTTTGGATGTGGAATTAAGGTGGTGTTATTTGTCCGAGGGTCGTTTCCTTCTTAATTATATATATATATATATATATATATATATATATATATATATATATATATATATATATATATATTATACATATATGACTATAAAAGGTTACTTCATCCGGTATCATTACCTTTGTATCATGCTGAGCAAAGGTGTTCATCCATTAGAAATCATGTTAATCAGATAGAACATATAAATTATAATAGGTATAATTTATGATTCAAAACTAAATATACAAGTATGATTCACGATTGTATACTTTCCAAGGAAATTACCAACAATTCATTTATCTATACTAGGATATGTATAATACTTTTAATATATGGATAACATATTAAAGAAGTAATAATACATCATACCGGGTTTGCATTAACAAAGGTACAATACAAAGTACCAGGGTTAGCAATCACGGGGTAATAATACATCATACCAAGTTTGCATTAACAAGGGGACGATACAGAGTACGAGGGTTAGCAATCACGGGGTAATAATACATCATACCCAGTTTGCATTAACAAGAGTACGATACAGAGTACCAGGGTTATCAATCACGGGGTAATAATACATCATACCGAGTTTGCATTAACAAGGGTACGATACAGAGTACCAGGGTTAGCAATCACGGGGTAATAATACATCGTAAATCTCGTTGAAACAATAAATTGGTGAGACTCTTCATGGTGTACTTATCTAAGTACGACCTTAAGTCCTGACTTATTAACTAGAATCTCCTGTTGGGAGGGCGTGAATTTGTGTATAGATCTATATGGGACTGACAATCCCGCACCTTTACTGTTCGCTACAGTTTGGCCGGCACGCCTAGGGTGTCAAATATCATATCGTTTCCGACGCCTGAAGAACGTCGCATCAGGCACATCAGTCATATCAGTATGGTTAATAGAACTCACATGGATAAAACAACGAGTAAATTACTAAGTAATATACTTCTTTTAAAACAGTAAGAAAAGATAATTTCATCCTGACCAAATATACCTTCTGTTAGTTTTTACTTACAATAAAAGCTACGTATCATGAAATCAAGTATGGCAAATATACTTGTACTTCTGGTTTTGGAACATTTAAAGCCACAAAGGAGTATTATGGATAATATAATATTTTCCAGGATTAATACTAATGTTTTTACTGTAGAACGAATATAACTAAGAATACTTTTACAAATGAAACGGTTTATGGGATTAAACCACTTTTACAAATGAAACGGTTTATGGAATTAAACTACTTTTACAAAGGAAACGGTTTATGGGATTAAACCACTTTTACAAAGGAAACGGTTTATGGGATTAAACCACTTTTACAAATGAAACGGTTTATGGGAGTAAACCACTTTTACAAATGGGAACTTAGTCATTCACTTTCTGTAAACTAGTATAACATACAGGACCTTTAGTGGTTAATTCTATAATTCCTTAGTTTTTACATCAGAGTTATACATAAGTAATATCCGATTGACAGTGAAATGTGTGACTTCCGCCTTACTTCCTGTTCCTTGTTTGGTTGTGGGCTTAGGGCAGATACACCCATTTAACTGTCCATTTGATATTGGGTTATATATAACTAGTATAAACTAAGTAATTACAGAGCGAAACTATTGAGGTTATCAGTCTATAACCTCAGGAAATATAGGATTTTCTGGAGGAACCAGTGAACTTTTCCAAATAACTTAGAGTATACTTAACAGAACTAAAATACTTATGAACTCACCAGCTTAAATGCTGATCTACTCTTTCCAAATAACTTGTATTCTCAGGAATCCAGTAGACAGGTACACTCCCGAAGCTTTTGAGAAGACTACCTAGTACCGTACCGCGACTCTTGTCTTCTATTGTACCTACTTTGGTTTTTGAATATGTAATGTTTAAACACTTATGTAAAACTTATACTTATTAATGCAATGGTTGTTTGTACTTTGATTACTATATTTCATGTGTTGTGATACTTACCTGAAGTCCTCCGCCCCCGAACGTTTCTGTCGTTCTGGTTTGGGGGTGTGACAGATTGGTATCTGAGCAGTGTTTATAGTGAACTCAGTATATCAGTCATAAAAGATATACAACTATAAACCCATTGGGATAAAAACACTCTGACCAAGAGTTATACTTTAAAAATATAACAATATTTTATAAAAGTATAAGTACATGCAGAATATATATACTAGAATGAGTATCACAAGAAGAACAAAACAAAAGTATTTGGATGTTGGACATTACATTTAAACCTAGACAGTGACGTAATCATATCTGGTCCAGTGGCTTACAGTTAAACCCAGATTGGTCCAGTGGCTTACAAGCTGCAGCTACCTTTGGAGCTCAGCAATGTACACCCCGTGTTCCACATCTCGAATTTGAAAAAGTGCTTGTCAAATGAAGCCCTTGCTATTCCCTTAGTAGAGATCGAAGTAAACGAGAATCTCCTGTTCACCGAAGAACCAATCGAGAAAATGGATAGGGAAGTGAAGCGTACGAAGCAAAGTCGTATTCCAATTGTGAAGGTGCAATGGAATGGAAAGCGTGACCCGAAATTCACATCGGAACGCGAAGATCAGATGAAGCAGAAGTACCCTCACCTATTCCCTCATTCATGATCCAACCTTTCGAAAGAATTTCGAGACGAAATTCCCTCTAACGGGGGGATGATGTCATAACTGGCATTTTTGCTAGGAAAATTCCCCTCTCATATAATCACTCAACTAGTATAATAACTGTACTCTAAGTGAATATCATACCCTATGTTCAATCAACGTCATCAATTTGAATCTAAATTCTTGAATGAAGGTCAAAACCTAATACAATACATCCCATATGTTCAACTATGAGTTGAAAACCCTAGACATCCCGGTTCAAGTTCACTATGGACTAGGATCCTCTTATTGGGCCGTAAACAACCTTCTTGAACCTTATTGGGCCGAAAACCCACTTATTTAATCACGATGGGCCGAAACCTCCTATCTTTGGGCTTTAAAACCCGAAAACCCTTTTATTTTGGGCCAAAAACTCCCTCTTGGGTTTGGTTAGCCCATAAGTAAAAAAAAAAAAGAGAAAAGGTGGTGGATATTGTGAGTGCCACCTCACTTTTATATTCCATACATCCATCCATTACCTAGCATACATCTAGGAAGGAAGAATTGTCCAACATGTAACAATGCGCCCATTCTTTCCCTCTCTTCCCTTAAATTCAGCCAAACCACCACCATCCCCTCTCCACTCTTCACTTCTAACTTACTTCCTTATCTCATTCTCTCTCAAAAACTCAAGAAGCTCTCTTATTTCCTTCATCAAAAATCTCGAGAATTGTGGGTAGTTTCAAGAGGATTTTCATCTAGATCATCATCTTTGGTAAGTTTTTACTTAGATCCATGGATTAGCTTCTTGATTTCTTCAAAGATCTCCTCTTACATCCATATATTTGTGGATCATGTTCTTAGAACCATCTAAGTTCAAGATATACTCAAGAAAGCTTGCTAGGATCAAAAATCTTCTTCCACTTCTTCACCAAAACCGATCCATCACCCCAAGGTGAGTTCATACCCCCTATTTTCGATTTTTACTTTGTTTTGGGGGAGAATACAAGTTGTGTTGTGTAGATCTATGTGTTTATGCATGAATATGTGTGTTTTCATGATTTATTTGGTGGTTATGTGTTATTTACTTCATAAGTCTAAAAATATGTTAAGAATATTAAGTTTATCACTTGGATCTACATGAAAACCTTGAGAAAAGTATGTGTTATCACATATAATACATGTAAACTAGTAGATCTGGGATTTATACACTCAAAATAGTAAAAATGAGTGTTGTGTTCCAAGATCTATAAACTTAACTCAAAAATCAGCCTTTCACATGAAAATTTTGGCCAAATCTCGAACTGTTTTGACCACCTAAATGATAATATTTTTCAAAACTGTTTTATATGAAAAACGTTCAGGTTTCTATCTTTAAAATAACTACTCTCACGTCTTCATACGATTTTTCTACAATTTTTGGCGAATTTTACAAAACTGCCTATCAGATTTGAAATAATTTCGGACCAGCCTGTGAAGCTGAGAAATTTCACACTTGTTAGAAGTCATTAAAAATTATGAGAAACATTGTGAACAGAGTAGACAAAATTTCCAAACTTCCAGAATTTACGGATCCAAATTTCGACTTACGATGATTTTTCTACAAATTTTCCAACAACTAGGTCGGAAAAGCCCAAAACCAGAAACATGTGTATTTTCACAAAAATCAAGCCAAAAATGATATTTTTAACAACAATGGGTTTAAAATGTTATTTTTACCACAAACTAGTCATCAACACAAGTTTTGAACAAAATGGAGACTAAAGTGTTATTCTTACAAAAATTGGGCCTTAATTGTAAATTTTTGGCTTATTGGGTCAAGAACGTCATTTTTACAAAAAGTGGGCTTTTATGCTATTTTAGTGAATACTTGAACCAAAACCAACGATAAACTAACAAACGGATTAATTTCGATCATTTTCTAGATTATTGGGCCTTAGTGGCCCATTTATATGTGTGATAGGTCCTGAATACTATTTATATGTTTATTGGACCTTATTGACCCATTAACATGTGCGACGGACCTTGGATACTATTTGCGTGCTATTTGGGCCTATAAATACCTTACATGTGAAATGGGCCTTAGTTGTCCTTTTACATACATTTCAGGCCATGTTATATAATTTCATTCCAATTGGGCCTTGAAATGATTTACATGTTTAGCGATGCCTTAGTGGTTCACTTACATGGTTCATTGGGCCTGGAATGAGTTTATACTTTTCTTCGCGTAAATTCGATTAAGGACCTAGTGAGTTTTGTCGGTTGGCACCTATTAAGTGTACGATCGTAGCCTGTAGTTATAACCAGAGTCTCTTGGAGGGAGAGCGGGGATTTGTGTATAGATCTATACGGGGATGACACCCCACACCTGAGCTGTTCGCTACAGTTAGACTAACTCAGTCTAGGGTGACGAAAACCTTATAATCAACACCGGCGTCCAACAACGCCAAGACAGGCGAAACTGTTATTATTTAGTATGGTTATGACGGCTCACTTAGAGGAATTAACGTTATGAAGTTTACGGAAGACCATTCTATTTTCTCTTGGATTACTCGGAAACATACTCTCATTGGTACTCAACCTCGGGGGTTGGTATGGCAGCATTCTCTTTTACAGGCAACATCGGGTTGTCTGGAGACATTCTCTTTATACTGCCTTTACATTCTCTCTACATTCTCTTTACCCTTTTATTCAAACAAACAATAACATACATGCATTAATACAAGATCTGACATAAACATACTAAACCGTTTTCAGAAAATATCGGATTTTATGGTGGTTTCAAAGTTATACAAATCATTTTCACAAACATGCTTATGAACTCACCAACATTTTTATGTTTACCGTTTTCAAAATAACTTGTATTCTTAGGAAACCGTTGAAGCAGGATGAGCGAAACAAACTAATGGATATCTTGTTATATTTTGTTTCATCATACTCTGACTATTTTGGCATGTAATATTCAAATACAATACTCGATGTAAACAATGAATGTTGTTATATTACATGTGTGATGATGATGATGTTATGTTTCAATTATATACTCTGTAATGATACTACAATGTTGAAAGTCACACCAAGCCCCCGGACGTTTCCGCCGTCTGGTTTGCGGGTGTGACATGGAGTTGTTCAACTCAAGAATTTAACAAAGGGCAACGAACTGCGGCAGTCAATACCCCCATCAGCCCTGTTATTCTAGCACTGACCACGTCGTACTTAGGAAACCTCCCACACTGCAGCAAGTGCAACTACCATCATCATGGAGTTTGTCGAGAGCTACATTGCAATAAATGTAACCTGAAGGGGAATACCGCCCTCATCTGTAGAACTCCGGTTGAGTTCATCACTTCAACTACCAATGTTGGAACCATTCCCATATGTCACCTTTGTGGTGAAATAGGACATTACAAGAAGGACTGTCCAACAGAGAAGAACGACGGGGGAGCAGGAGAGGTTTGACCCCAATACATGGGAAGGCATCAAAGAACCCTGCTATATTTTGGTACGCTTCCAAACCCCAATAATTATCTATAATTATGATTACTCTCCCGTTCAAATTAAGTCACAACAATTATATAAAATTTGAAACCCTAACAGGTAAGCTATGATGACTTAGTGTATACATAAGGGTCATTTATAATTAAGATTTGTAAACTTAGAGTGAGTAATCCCGCCTCATTTCCTGTTCCTTGTTTGGTTGTGGATTTAGGGCAGGGTTGCTCAGTCAAAGGTTCTACCAATCTTAATTATACATGACTTGTATACACCAAGAGATTATAGAGAGACCTAGTAAGGATCATTTCATGAAAGTTCATAATTATCAGAACCCTCGTATTGGTAGTACCCGCCAATTTCAAATCAAAAAGGGTATTTGTAACAGTAATAACAAAATAAAAACGGAAGCGCTGAAAACTTAGGTACATAGGATATCATCCTAGTAATCATTCCTCCCAGAACGACTTAATATCTATTTCGTCGAAAAAATTCCGACATCCTCATTCGACATGGTTTGGCTTGGCCCTTACCATATGAAAATTCTTATGCTGTGTAAGAGAACTTTTCCTTAAACAGCAGTAAGATGAAATTCTTCCAATCCATAACGCAAACCCTTAGGTTGTCTCTCATTTCAAAACTTCAGAAGTACCCATGCGAAGGGTACCACGCCATTTTAGTCTACTCAGTAGACATGATACTTCAAACGAAAAGCACCGAAGTAGTTTTCGAAGTCAGTAACCACCGAAGTAACCCAACAGATCTCGTAGGAAAATCATTATACCGCAGGTCAAGTTCAAGAATAGAGACTAAGAACTCATTAGGTTAATCTATCGCTGCTAAGTGTATACACGAGAGTGGTATATAATTTAGACTTAACAAGATTAAGGATGTGTTATTCCGCCCTATCTCTTGTTCCTTGTTTGGTTGTGGACCTGGGGCAGAGTCACCCATCCGAACGTTTTGTGAAATCTAAATCATATACGACTTGTATACACGAGGTGATGGTGGATGAACCAAGTATGAGTCTTATCATGAACTTCGGTGCAAAAGCCTTCATCATATATTCTACCAGGAGGAATTCAACAGGAGACCACGACAGTGGGTCGAGCTACTAAATGACTACGAATTCGAAATTCGTTATCATCTCGACAAAGCCAATATAGTAGCTGACACCCTAAGTCGGAAAGAGTACCCAAGTCGTAGAGCCAATCATTGACTATGATAACCCATTCAAATATGTCCACACAAAATAAGGAGGTTCAACAGGAAGCCTTGAAACCTGAAAATGTGGCAGGTGAAACCTTGGGAAGAATGGATAAGAACGTATGTGATCGACCTTGGTAAAGCATGGGATACCCATTTACCAATTAGTCGAGTCCTTTATCATTCTTGCATTCAAGTTGCTCCATTCGAAACCTTCTGTGGTCGCAAGTACATATCCTATCTGCACTGGACTAAAGTTGGTGATACCCAACTAGCCAGAGGTCAAATTTCCACACAGCACCTTCGTTGGTCCAGAATTCATCCGAAAAAAAAAACTACCAAAAAGAAAATATGAATCAGGAAGTGACATAAAGCTTCCAGAGTTAATCAGAGAAGCTACGACTTCGATAAAAGAAAACCCTTGAAATTCCAGGAATGATGACCTTGTCATATGAAGGTCTCACCCCGGAAGGACAAGATACGCTTGAGAAAGCGTGGAATACTAAATTCAAGGTACATAGGACCATTCGATATTCTTACCAGAATCGATCTTGTAGCTTATAAACTTAGACTACCACAAAAACTTAATAACATTCATCCAACCTTTCACATATCTAATCTAAAGAGGTGTCTATCCGACGAAACACTTGTTATTTCACTCGATGAAATCAAGTTAAATAAAAGTCTACACTCTGTAAAAGAACCAATGAAAACCATGGATAGGGAAATCAAAAGAACCAAGCAAAGTCTTATCCTGTTAGTGAAGGTTCACTGGATTACAAACCGGGGACCTGAATTCACTTGGGAAAGGGAAGATTAGACCTAGTCCATGAGTATCACTTTAGACTAAATTTCGGGACGAAATTCCCTCTAACGGGGGAATAATGTGACACCAGTCAAATTTAGGTCTAAAATAAATTGATCAATAATCATTATTGGGATGAACAAAGTGGTAGAGATTGTAACAAGGTTTTCAAAAATATAAAGAACACTGAAATCCGAGTTATAACGAAGAAGTTATGACCAATCGAAAATCCGCGACAAAACCGGCAAAACACTGTTCAGTGTAAAAAGTGAATTTTCGATAAAAGACTTTTTAGCCTTAACAATCTAAATGAAAGTTGTAGAATATTTTAAACCGAGAACGTTCATAAAAAGAACGTAAAAATCTGACTTCGTGTGAGGAAGTTGTGATTTTTCTAAGTTTCGGTTTAGCAGTAGATAGCTAAAAATTCGAAATATAAATCGATCGATATTTAGCCGACACAACTTAAAATAGAATCGAAGGTCTCGTCAAAAGTAGTACAACGGTAAAAAGACGGACGAAAACGGACGTCGGCTGAAGAAGTTATGATTTTTAACGGATTTTCTGTCCCGTTCTGTTAAAAATAATAATATTAAAAAATAAATTCAAAATTAGCCGACGAAGTCTAAACGAAAGTCGTAGAGTATGATTTTACCTACGCGTGCATATAAAGAACGCCAAAACCAGAGCTCGTATGCGAAAGTTATGAATTTCGGAAGTTTTTGGCACGAAAATCGAGAAATGTTGAAAACCGGGAAAAATCGCATGGACCCTCTTAGGTCACGTCACCCTCGCATGAGAGGCTTCCCCGTGTCCTCCACGTGTCGTCTGCTGATTGGACCGAAGTCTTGCGTGTCACCTTCTGATTGCTCCGATGATGCTTGTGCTAGCTCCTGATTGGACCGAAGTTCGGTCCACTGCTGATCCGACGCGCCATGCCAGGTGTCCGAACCGAAGCCTCACCCTCGCATGTGAAGCTGCCACGTAGCTGCTGACTCCCCTCACCCTCGCCACCTGTCCGAGACACGCGTCTCACCCTCCTTGCTTCGGATCCGAGGCTGCGAGCTATATATAGGGTGCGAACCCTCCCGGTTCCTTCACCATTTTTACCCCAAATTTCATGTTTTTTCACATTTTTCACCCCTCTAAACTTTCTTACGACCCCCAAGGCCCTGGTATCGAATCTAAAACCCGAAGCAAGCCCCGAAGCCCCGGAATTCTCGAGAAGATAACCTCTTTCCAGTCGAAGTGCTGCCCGCGTAAAGCCCGGTTTTTATTCAAAAGCTCGCGATTTCTTCGAGAAAGATCATCTATAGAAACGAAACGCTGCCCAAATCACCACTTATCAAAGTGAGTTCATACCCCTATAATTTACCTTTTTAATGGTTTTTAAATGCTTTTTGAGGGGGGGGATACAAGTTGAACACAATATAAATTGTGTTAATAATTGTATGTGATAATAATCACACAAAGGGTTTCCTTATGCGTTTAAGGATTACCAAATACTTCCAAAATGACTTAAAGCCATGTTAAATCTTTAAAGCCATGTAAACTCCGTTAAATTCTTTGAAAAAGGTTTTATAAACTATTTCAAATTATAATCGCCAAAATCATGTTTATATATGTATAAATATATAAATAAGATTTGAACGACTTAGGACTAATGAATTATCTTATTTCCTTTTCCTTGTTTGGATGTGGAATTAAGGTGGTGTTATTTGTCCGAAGGTCGTTTCCTTCTTAATTATATATATATATATATATATATATATATATATATATATATATATATATATATATATATATATATATATATATATATATATATGAATATAAAAGGTTACTTCATTCCGTATCATTACCTTTGTATCATGCTGAGCAAAGGTGTTCATCCATGAGAAATCATGCTAATCAGATAGAACATATAAATTATAATAGGTATAATTTATGATTCAAAACTAAATATACAAGTATGATTCACGATTGTATACTTTCCAAGGAAATTACCAACAATTCATTTATCTATACCAGGATATGTATAATACTTTTAATATATGGATAACATATTAAAGAAGTAATAATACATCATACCGGGTTTGCATTAACAAAGGTACAATACAGAGTACCAGGGTTAGCAATCACGGGGTAATAATACATCATACCGAGTTTGCATTAACAAGGGTACGATACAGAGTACGAGGGTTAGCAATCATGAGGTAATAATACATCATACCGAGTTTGCATTAACAATGATACGATACAGAGTACCAGGGTTAGCAATCACGGGGTAATAATACATCATACCGAGTTTGCATTAACAAGGGTACAGTACAGAGTACCACGGTTAGCAATCACGGGGTAAGAATACATCGTAAATCTCGTTGAAACAATAAATTGGTGAGACTCTTCATGGTGTACTTATCTAAGTACGACCTTAAGTCCTGACTTATTAACTAGAATCTCCTGTTGGGAGGGCGTGACTTTGTGTATAGATCTATATGGGACTGACAATCCCGCACCTTTACTGTTCGCTACAGTTTGGCCGTCAGGCCTAGGGTGTCAAATATCATATCGTTTCCGACGCCTGAAGAACGTCGCATCAGGCACATCAGTCATATCAGTATGGTTAATAGAACTCACATGGATAAAACAACGAGTAAATTACTAAGTAATATACTTCTCTTAAAACAGTAAGAAAAGATAATTACATCCTGACCAAATATACCTTCTGTTAGTTTTTACTTACAGTAAAAGCTACGTATCATGAAATCAAGTATGGCAAATATACTTGTACTTCTGGTTTTGGAACATTTAAAGCCACAAAGCAGTATTATGGATAATATAATATTTTCCATGATTAATACTAATGTTTTTACTTTAGAACGGATATAACTAAGAATACTTTTAAAATTGCAACGGTTTATGGGATTAAACCACTTTTACAAATGAAATGGTTTATGGAATTAAACTACTTTTACAAAGGAAACGGTTTATGGGATTAAACCACTTTTACAAAGGAAACAATTTATGGGATTAAACCACTTTTACAAATGAAACGGTTTATGGGAGTAAACCACTTTTACAAATGGGAACTTAGTCATTCACTTTCTGTAAACTAGTATAACATAAAGGACCTTTAGTGGTTAATTCTATAATTCCTGAGTTTTTACATCAGAGTTATACATAAGTAATATCCGATTGACAGTGAAATGTGTGACTTCCGCCTTACTTCCTGTTCCTTGTTTGGTTGTGGGCTTAGGGCAGATACACCCACTTAGCTGTCCATTCGATATTGGGTTATATATAATTAGTATAAACTAAGTAATTACAGAGGGAAACTATTGAGGTTATCAGTCTATCACCTCAGGAAATATAGGATTTTCTGGAGGAACCAGTGAACTTTTCCAAAGAACTAAGTGTATACTTAACAGAACTAAAATACTTATGAACTGACCAGCTTAAATGCTGATCTACTATTTCCAAATATCTTGTATTCTCAGGAATCCAGTAGACAGGTACACTTCCGAAGCTTTTGAGAAGACTACCTAGTACCGTACCGCGACTCTTGTCTTCTACTGTACCTACTTTGGTGTTTAAATATGTAATGTTTAAACACTTATGTAAAACTTATACTTATTAATGCAATGGTTGTTTGTACTTTGATTACTATATTGCATGTGTTGTGATACTTACCTGAAGTCCTCCGCCCCCGAACGTTTTCGCCGTTCTGGTTTGGGGGTGTGACAGACTGCCTTCGCATTCGACTTCCTTTTGAAACGTTCAGTACATGATTTCAGTTCGCATCTGATGGAAGACTTTCGACACACAACCTATTCTTGAAGATGTTTAACTTATGGGTCGAAAGTATCTAGCTAACGATTTAAAGTTCTTTTAATTTTGTTTCTGGTTTTTCAAAAATCAAAAATCCAAAAATGATTTTCTTGTTTTTGTTTTTTCTTTTTCAAAAATCAAAAATCCAAAAAAAAAATTCTTATTTTTGTTTTTGCTTTTTAAAAAATTAAAAATCCAAAAATATTTTCTTGTATTTGTTTTTACTTTGAGAAATACAAAAATACAAAAAATATTTTTTTTGGAATCTCATTGTAACAACGTGATGCTCTTTCGCACGCCACATGAGAATATTCATCAAGGGAACATGTATTATTTGAAACTATGTACTAGTTAAGTGTCCCTACAAGCATGCTGCAACATGTTGTCCTCAAAGCCTCAAAGACTCTTTGTGTTCGATGCCTTAATGAACCCTTTCACATCAAAGTTTATTCCTAATCAAGTTGTATTCACATTAGTCGACGAGCTACCTTACTCTTCTCATGATGAGTTAAGAGTTTTTTGCTTCGTCAAAACTTTTAGTAAAGGTACAAGGAGTTCTTTCACCAAATCTTTTTCACCCAAAATTTCTTTCACGATCACACATTATGACACATACCCAAGACATCTATGGTCGAAACCTACCAGGATATAAGTATGTCACAACTCTATGTTTATGATCATGAATCATTTTTCCGTGATGAAGGTGAAACCCAACAATATTTAACTTCAAAGAATTGACGGTGAACATTCTTGTTCAAGATTTTCACGAAACATTTGTTTCAAGGTACATTTCGATATTAAAAATCTCATTTTCATTCGTATTGTGTGACCTTGACAAAATATCATTAAAAATCTCTGGGAACTAGGCTAGTCATGAGCATAGCCTACCATCCTTAAACCGACAGACAGAATGAGAGAACGATTCAAGCATTAGAAGTCATGTTGAGAGCATATGTGATCGACTTTGGTAAAGCATGAGATACCCATTTACCAACTAGTCGAGTCCTTTACCATACTAGCATTTAAATTTGCTCCATTCGAAACCTTCTATGGTCACAAGTGCGGATCCCCTCTGCGTTGGACTAAAGTAGGTGACACGCAACTAGCTAGAGGTCAAATTCCCGACAGCACCTTTGTTGGTCCGGAAATCATCCGAGAAACTATCAAGAAGAGAGTACGAATCCGAGAGCGACGTAAAGCTTCCAAAATCAGACAGAAAAGTTACGCCTTCAGTTGGAGAAAACCCTTGGAATTCCAGGTTGGTGACCACGTCCTGTGAAGGTCTCACCCTGGAAGGGCATGATACGCTTCAGAAAGCGTGGAATACTAAATCCAAGGTACATAAGACCATTCGATATTCTTATTAGATTTGATCTAGTAGCTTATAGACCCCGACTACCTCGAAAATTCAATAACATACACCCTACCTTCCACGTCTTTAACTTGAAAAAGTTTTTGTCTGACGAGACTCTTGTTATCTCACTCGATTAGATCGAGGTTAACGAGAGCCTCAACTTTATGGAAGAATCCGTAGAAATCCTAGACAGCGAAGTCGATAGGACTAATCAGATCCCTATCCCGATAGTGAGAGTCCGCTTAAGTGCAAAGTGAGGACCCAAATTCACTTGGGAGCGTGAGGATCATCAGAAACATAAGTATCCACCTCTTTCCCTTTAGTCCATGTGTATACCTTAGCCTTAATTTCGGGACGAAATTCCCTTTAACGGGGGGATGATGTGACAAACCGTATTTGCTATCTTGTAAGTCAATCATATCAATCAAATGTCAAACTTGTTTCTCTTATTATCATAATATAGTAAGGGTATTTAATTTATAGGTTTCTAAACCTAGTATACTTAAGGGTTGTGTGTTATGAAGTGAATCACTTGTGAACCAAGGACTTCATCCGAGCCAGGAACCCCACCAAGTGAGGTTCACGGCCGCAAACCAGGTTCACGGCCGTGAACTCTCCTTTGGCCGTGAACTCCACATATATATGAGTTTGATTCATTTTTCATTCACTTCTTCATTTCTTGGCCGAAAACACTCCTTTCTCTCTCAAGTATCATCAGCCAAGAACTCTCCCATCTCCTCAAAAACGTAAGAAACACTTTCATTTCTTGTTGTTCATGTGAAGTTCTTTGATTTCAACCTTGATTCATCATCTTTTATCAAGATATTCAAGTGTTCTTGGGCCGTGAATCATCCTTGGGTCGTGAACCCTTCATGGGGCCGTGAACCCATCAAGCTAGCCGTGAACCCATCAAGCTAGCTGTGAACCCCTCTTCAACCTTCAAATTTCGATTCTAACACTTCTTTGTAAATGTTCCCTACTTCATTGGCTGTTTCCTTTACACCTTAGTTGTTAAATGCACTAATTGTATACATATATATGTTATTATATGCTAAATAGGATTCGTTTGTGCTTCGGGACTTCACTAGTGAAATCAAGCATCCTATATCGAACTTTCCTATCAAATCACTCACTAACAGGTGAGTTTATACCCCTATAACCTACCTTTTAAATGGTTTTAAATTCTTTTTAGGGGGAAAAAAAGTTAAACACAAGCTATTTGTGTTAATATTTATATGTGTAAGCAACCAAACAAAAGGTTTGCTTATTGTTATTTAATATTGTGTTAATAATTTCCTGTGATATCAATCACACAAAAGGTTTTCTTATGCCTTTAGATATTGTGTTAACAATAAAAGATTACCAAATACTTCCAAAATGACTTAAAGTCATGTAAACTCTTTAAAGTCATGTAAACTCTTTAAAGCCATGTAAACTCTTTTTAAAAACGGTTAAACTCTTTGAAATGTTTTATAATCTCTTTAAACTTATATTTTGTCAAAAACATATTTATATATGTATATGTATATAATTAAGTCTTAAAGGGCTTAGGACTAATGAATTGCCTTATTTCCTTTTCCTTGTTTGGATATGGGCTTAAGGTGGAATTATTTGTCCGAAGTTCGTTTCCTTCTTAATTATATATATTATACATATAGGAATATAAAAGGTTACTTCAGTCAATATTGTTACCTTTGTATCACGTTGAGCAAAGGGGTACATTCATGAGAGATCATGCTAACCAGATAGAACATATAAATTATAATAGGTATAATTTATGAAACAAACGAGAAATCTATTTTTACTAGATAAGTATACTAGGTTTAAACTACTTTGTTAAGAAAAGGATATAATTCGATCTTTACTTAAACCAGATAAACCATAATTGTGAGCCACTACTTCACGGTATAACAATATACTTGTTATGTCGCGTTTTGTAACCAGAGTCTCCTGGAGGGAGAGCGGGCATTGTGTGTATAGATCTATACGTGACTGACAATCCCACATCCCAACTGTTAGCTACAGTCCGGCAGACAAGCCAAGGGGTTACAAATGTCACATTAGTTTCGACGCCAGCAGGTCGTCGTGTTTATACTAGTCAACCAGCATGGTTATAACCTCATCACATTTTAACCCTAATTAACTAGTTTAATTATAGGGTAGTTATTACACCAGTAGTGTATTTTTTTTAAGAAATACTACTATACCAATCATTTTCCACAAACAAAACAGAGAACATTCTTCTTATAATTTTATGGTGAGTTAAAATTATGTCATTTTATGTTATAAGTACAATAACACTTAAACGAAACGGTTTTATGGGATTAAAACTACTTTTCAGTTGTAAAGCAGAAAATATAGGATTTTCTGGAAAGTAATCAATCACTTTCTTAAAACTAAAGTAACCATAGATGAAACTAATGCTTATGAACTCACCATCTTAAATGTTGATCCTCTCTTTCAAAATAACTTGTATTCTCAGGAATCCAGTAGACATGTACACTCCCAGAGTTTTTGAGAAGACAGCCTACTATCGTGCTGCGTCTTTTGTCTTTTACTATATCTACTTTTGATGTTGAATATCTAATGTATGAACACTCATGTAAGAACTTATACATTATTAATGCAATGGTTGTTGTACTTTGATTACTATAATGCATGTGTTGTGATACTTGACATGACGTCCTCTACCCCCGAACGTTTCCGCCGTTCTGGTTTGGGGGTGTGACAGTTATAATACCATTATGTTTTTGCCCAAGAAAATCCATTTTTTCGCTTTTTTAGATATTAAATTTCCGTTTGAATATCTTATATGAACTTTTGTTACTTATAATCATCACCAACCATACTTGTTCTTGACTACACTAGTCATCCAAGTAATTTTGCAGAACTGAATTACACTTATGTTAAGTTGTGATCTTGTGTAAAATTGAAGCCATCTTCGAAACCAAAAGAAAAAGTGGCCCTTCGATAATCATCAACGAGTATTCGATTGTAATTCACAGGAAACTACACAGGCAATTCTTCATCTCTCTTGATGTTGAATGAAGAGATCTTTGCCCGAGATCAATCTGTTTTCATATCAAAATGATTTTTGATATCATGATACTCACAAGTTTTTTTATTCGCTTCTATCTCATTCTTTGGCACACGAAGGCACTGAAATCCTTGAGGTTTTGGGTATTACCAACTCGAAACTTAGATTTCGCAATGTCCGACATACGATTCCCCTTAACAATTCCACAAGCAAATGAGCGCAGCCTGCATGCCGACGAAATTGTATTTAGTTGGTAACGAAACTCATGGTGTACTAATTTGGGAATGAAACTTGTTACAGTTCTTATCTAATTGGGAAAAGTGAAAGATCTGATGGATGTGACGGTTCAGGATTTTCACGGGAATGAAGGAGCAAAGTGATGATCACTTTTATTATGTAGCGATTTTTATGGTGTCGGTTAAGTAACCAACACTCCACGTGGAATTTTCATATTGGGTACTGGTTTGAATTCAAAAATCATGCAAGTCATAAAAGGAAGATATTGATTTCCTTTTCAACTTTATGCTCTCTAATTAAAACTCAACAACCATAACTATTCATCGCTTCTAAAATTATTCAAATCCTCTTCAATTCCCTACAATGGCTGCTTCTCCATGCAATGTTGATCAAACAACAACCAATGACGAAGATGTTTTTCAACCTATGATGAAGATTCAACACACTAATCATCGTTTAGTTCCAACTCTTGATCAATACCCATAGGAGTTACGGATGCTTGTTCAAACACTGAATAACTCTGTATTATCGTTTGCTTTTTCTTCTTTGTTTGGAATCCCAATTGAATCGTTGTATCTTGCTGCTTCAACTGCGGTGTTCAACAAAACGACCAAGGTGGTTACATTCCAGATTACGAACTTAAAATCAAAAAAGCTCACCCGGAAACATTTTACACAAATCCTGCGACTACTAACTTCAGGTACTTTTTATGACGTTATGAATGATCAAGTTATTCATATGTTCAACAAAATGGGACATCAACCTACACTCACTGAATTTAATCACTTTAAGAAGTCCATTCTTCCATGTGTTTGGAGTTTCTTGTTTGGGATAGTTCTGAGATGTTTGACAGGAAGAAGCTTCCGGCTTGACAAGGCCAAGCTTGAAGTATATTCTATTATGGCGGGGTTATACTATGGTCTTAATGTTGATTATGCATCACTCCTATGGGAAGAATTTGGAATCTCAATCTCTCACACGAAACTAGCAATAGGAGTGTCAAGTGCTAGGTTTTGGGGATTTATTTTGAAAGAAATTTGTAGTCAGGAAAATATTCTCATTCCTGATGGAATTGAATCTGCTGAATTTCCGATGATGACTGCTCCAAGGGTTTTTTTTGATGATGTTAATTTCTTTCCCAATGTTGCTCGAATTCCTGATTCGATGCTTAAGCTGATTGACACAACAAATCCTTTGTTGGTCAATTACTTACTTTCAATTGATTCCACCACTACAACAGCTATTTTACCACCACCTGTTTCTCAAAAAGAGTCCAAATCTCAAAAGAAGAAGAAAAAACAAGTTGAGAAACAACCCGAAGTACCTGAGGAATTTTTTAAAGAAACAATACCAACGAAGATTGGTAAAGGGATAGTCAAACGAACCAAGACACCATCAAAGATAACTTCTGATAATGCAATCAAGAAACCTACTCAAGAGCCTGAGCCAGTTGTTGAGACTGTTGTGCCAATGTTTGCTGAATGTTCTGCTCCAATTGTAGATACAGTTACACAGAAAAGTAAACCGGTTGGGAAAAAGGGCGGTTTAAACAGAGTTAAGAAGTTATAGTTTACTCGAAAGGGAGTTGTAATTCGTGAGATTTTGAATCCTGGTTCTCCAGCAACAAAGAAGCATCGAGCTATAGATGTTGTGCAAAATATAAAGAACAAAAAGAATGATCATGGTGGAGTTCTACTTGAGGAAGTAACAATCGAGACTAAGAATGATAGTGATAGCGACAGGTCAGGTATTCGAATTGAGGATTCTTTAATTGGTTCACCACGAAAGGATACCCCTTTCAAGTCGACTTTCATGGAGACAAGGATTCTTGGTGTCACTGTAAACATATCTGATACGGATACAAACATCAATTCGGGTGATCAACAAAAAACCAACATCCCTGAGAAGGATTTAGTCAAACCATCTAGGGTTTCGAATACCGAGTCTAGTAGGGAGGATTTCGAAACTCCAAACATCACTGTGAACTTATCTAATAAGGACACAAATGTCAACATGGATGAAGGGATGATCAACGACGAATCTATTGTCATAACTTCCAATTCCACTTCAGCAGTTTTACCACCACCAACATCACCCATTCCTACTTCTATTTATGCTTCGACTATCTCACCAACATGTTTTGGTGTTATGCAAGAACCAATCACCACTCTTTTCTCCTCACAATATCCTGATAAGTTACTTCAAGGAGATAAATCTGATGATGAAGATGTCATGGTTTCATTTTCCGATATTATATTCAATCCATAAGAAGAAGATATTCCTGATGAACTAATCAGGTAAGCAATTCAAGATACTGAACTCAAAGATCAATTCTCTTGCTCAAATTACATTAGATATTGGAGGGAAGAATTATGTGACTAGATTCGAGATGGAATATTTGTTGAAAGCTCAAGAATCACGTTTGTGGAATTTGATTGAGGGTGTTGAGCAGAAACAAGCAGAACGATTATTTATTCATTGAAAGAGTTTCGATTATGAAATTCAAAAGCTTCACGATGTTGCAAAGGAACGTCATGAACTTTATCGAAAAGGTGAATGCAATGAAGGAGTCTCTTAATCTCAAGTTTGCTGAGATAAGATCTTTGATATCGGTAGAAGTAAAGAAGTTGGAGGAAAATTACAAGTTGTTGCATGGTAAAATTGATGTTATTGTTGGTTCCATAACTCATTTGGTTGAATTCAACAATCAATATACAAAGCAGCTTCAAGCTAAGTCTGAGAAGGACGAAAAGGTGTTTGAGAAAGTGGAGGAATTCTAATCTAGGAGTAAAGAAACTTTATCAAAGGTGGATCTTTCGAATCAATCTACCATCTCTCAAGAAATAATCTCAAAGATGGTTTCGAATATTGAGTCGAACATCTTGGCTGCAATCCTTAGTTTGGTACTTTGTTTTTCAACTAATGCTCCCCGTGCTGCGCAAGTTTCGTAAGGGGGAGATAGAGGAGTTGGAGGAGCTTTCAGCACATTGCTCCTCGTGCTTTCAACTAATGCTCCTCGTGCTGCGCAAGTTTTTCAACTAATGCTCCTCGTGCTGCGCAAGTGTCGTGGTTGGGAAGGTTATTTCAACTCAAATTCTAACAACAATCCCCATGAAGCCAATAATTGTATCTTCGACAAAAACGTCTACAACAGCCAATGTGCTGAAAGTTCCATTCAAAGGGATTTCAATTAAAGAGGGTGAAGGAGGTTCGAGTAATGCTCTTGTCAAAACAACTTCAACAATTGATCTAGAACACAAATGGAAGGTCATTCTAATTGAAAAATCGGGAGAGGAAAAGAAGAAGCTTCAAGCTGCAAAGTATTCTTTGACAAAGAGAGAATGACCCACCAGGCGTGAACAAAGGTGATCCAAACAAGCATTGGTGTTATGAAACAATAGAAATAGTTGTTTTGGGGAAGAAGGATGAATATCTCAAAAGACCGAAGAAGAGTTTTGAGATTGAAAATTTTGATTTCAATCAACTTGATTTTCCAATCAATCACATGCTTTTCACATCTCCACAGTTCTGATTGGCAGATAACTTCAAAGACAAAAACGAATATAGAAGGTTGAAGATTCGTTTTCATGCAATATTAGGAAAGAATGAAGATGAAGTATGGTCTTTGGTGAAGATAGTAAAGGAGATGAAAATCGAAAAGGATACTTTGTTCGAGGGTTTGCTTCAGAACTTTCGTTATTCGGTTGTAAGAGCAAACAATGTGGAGTTTCAGCTCACGGTTTCTGATTTCCCATTGATGAATTTGAATTATCTTATCTCAACCACAAAGATATTGATCAATGTGGATCTGTCGGAGATTCCAGAGACGAACCGAAATGACTTCATTCTCAGATTTGGTAATATTAAGGCTTTTCTGGATAGCTACTATGAATATTTGGCTATTATAGATAACGATATTGCCATAGCTGTCAAGAAGACTGCAAAAGTGCCTCAAACTCTGGCGAGGGAAAAATTAAATATCAATGAATTTGAAGACGATGAAATCATCCACCATCCTTATGGTGTTGTGCTCCAGTGAAAGAACAAGAGAGGGAATTGGACGAAGTTTTTGTTTCAAGTCTCTGATCTGAAAAGCTATACAAATTCTCATTTCACGAATATCTTGATTTGAATTAACAATTGCAAAAAGAGTGATCATGGAGATAAGGCAGAGATAAGGAAGATTATCTTGTGGTATATGAAAGTTAGAAGAGAGCTTTTACAGACGATGAAGTTAATTGTTTAATATTCGACTTTTCTCACTAAGGGGGAGAATGTTGGGTTGAATGTATATAGTGAGAAGCGAAAAGTAGTCTAATTCTGTCAAGTGTCGAAAGTAGTATGGTTTCGACACATTGTCTAATTTCCAAGGCAGTTCAATTTCAATACTTAATGTATAGTCCTTGTATTTTTTTTAGTCTGTTGTACCCTATAAATAGGGTAAGTACATAGAGTAGAGTATAACAAACTCAACATCATTTTTCATTTTGTACTCAAATATTCTCTTGTACTCTTCAGACTTAATTGAGCCAAACAGATCTTATTTAGATCTCATTTCCTCTACAACTTTCATGGAATCTAGTCTGCTCTAAATCAATTTCTAACTCACTACACGTATAGATTTATTATAATTCAGTAAAAGTTTAAACAAAATTATATGCATACCCCTCCTCCAAGGAAAGGGTTATTTAGATTCCACAAACAACAGATTGTATTGGTTTACATTTTGTTGCTAATGCAACAACCGAAACTTTATTTGAAAGCATCTATGTATAAAGACAGTTAAAAAGAACACATTTTTTTTTAGAAAAACAAGAACAAGTAAATTCATTTAGAACGATTGAAGGGGATGAAACATTACATGGAGAGTAAACCTTTGAGCTCTCCAATAGTTGGTAACAGTTCGCTGTCAAGATTGAAACCTGAAAGATTACAATTTAAACTTTTACCAAAATACCCTTCATTTATATAAATTTATTATAATTCAGTAAAAGTTGAAACAAAATGGCATGCGTACCCATCCTCCAATGAAAACGTTAATTGGATTCCAGGAACAACAAATTATATTGGTTCACATTTTGTTGGCAATGCAGAAATGGATATTTATTTGAAAGCATCTTTGTATATGTTAAATTAGTCGTTAACAAAAATATAACTATAACAGTTGCTTTTTAAAGATCTTTTTTATCAAACTACAAAAATTATCTTATTCAATAATGCATTTATAAATGCATATTTCCCCACATTACCTACTTCCTAAAGAAACAAAAAATCACTTCTTTTAGTAAAAGCAAAAATCTTGTTTTGGCAGTTTAAGAACTTAATTTTATGGGCCCATGTACTGACTTACTAACCAAAATGTACACATCTCGACCCTGCACCCGAAAAAAAGTATATTACATATCTTCTTGAGTTAATGTATAAAGAACAACTTAATAGAAACGTGTAGTCGATATTTCATATATTTTTTAAATCTCATTTATCCGAACAACACTTGATGAAAAAAAGTATAACCTTCTTCTCCAATTGAATTTCATAGATAACTGCAACAAGTCCAACCAATGACTTTGAACATATCATGTGGACATTTAAAACACTCCAACAAACAACAATTTTTCCAAATATATAATCTAGTAATTCATAAGAATCCTTATAAAACTTTAACTTCCAATACATGTTCTTTATTACTACTCAATCAAGATTTAAGGAAGGTAAAAAGTACCTTCATCAATTGAAGTAAAGCCAGAACAGATTATGTAATGGTTTAGGGATGATATTACAACTTAATCAAAATTTAATACCATAGAGAACATGATTACTTGAGCTGACCAACCTTTAAAGATATGTCTCTCCCAATTTGCACAGAAGGAAAAACAAACTATTACATAACATAATGGAAATTATTAAGTTCAACGTCATTTTGAACGTCATATCCCTACAAAAGAACAATCAAATGATGATAAATAATCTTTAGTAAAATCCAAACCTGGAAAATTATGTGAATACATATGTGCAAACACACACACACATACACACACACTTGTAGCACATACGTACATGTATGTAAAAAAAATGCAAAATTTGTTGAATTACCTCTAGGTTATTTGTCACGATAGAAAACTGGACCTTTCCCCATCTTCGTTCTCCTGTTCCACCCATATATATATCACCCCAACGTTTTGGTTCCTCTTTCTGTTTTCCTTTCAATATTGTTTCTTAGTAATCGCACAAAAAAAGCTGACAACACCTAATGAAATTAAAATAGGAAAGTTGAAGAAAAAATCAAAAGGAGAGTGTCTTCTCCAATCAAAGGAAATCAAAAGAGGTGTTGGGGGTTTAATTGTTCAAATCTTCATTTACGAGAGAAAAAAATATGAGAACCAGTATTTACGTGAGAACCTGAGAACTCCAAATCTGGCCAACATTTTCGAAACCAACACCATCATTGGACTTCAAATGATACGTATAAGCAAAATCTAGGCTCAAAAAAATTAAACAAATTTTTTTTGTTCAGATGTGCACATATATATATATATATATATATATATATATATATATATATATGAATATTCATCAAATGTGTATATATTTTTCATATTTTTTTGTGTTTTTTTTTGACGTTTTCAATTTGTAATCACTAGTATAAAACTGCGCTATGGCGTCGGTTTTTAAAAACTGGGTGGTCTCGGTTTTCATTTTTCTCATCACTAAAGGTCATAAACTAATTCACATGATTGTTTCCATGACATTTTACTGAAAATGAGTCACTATTGCAAATCATACTTCACACATTCACGTCGCTTTCACATAAAAAAAATGACGATTAGTGTGATAGCCTAAAACGGTGGGCAAATGTCCTCTTTTGATAACTGGTCGGTTATTAAGCGAGACATAAGGTGTTGATGTTTCACTTTAAGTGATTTTAATCTTATATTGAAATTTGTAACATGAAAAAACCCATGACAAGTCGTGCCACGGTCGAAATGTCATCTATTATAACTGGTTTTTTTTATATGTACCATAATGGGCTAAGTGAAATCCAACTATCCAAGTCCAGTAGACCGGTTCAAACTATCCAAGTCTAAGATGTCAATAAATTGTTTTTGATAATGTGTGTGTCTTAGCTTTATACATGTTTTAAGAGGTATTTCTCTTTTACAACCCAAAAAGTTAGAAGGAGTTTTGAAAGATTATAAATCCTAATGAACTTATTGAAATATCATTTTTGAACGATTAATTCATTGTTATTTTAAAAGTCCTTTTCATATTGACAAACAAGTTTTTTTGACTTATTGACTTTTCAAAGAGCCATAAGTCAATAAGCTGTTTTTAAATGAAATACCAAACACCCTATCTTGAAGTCTAATAACAAATTAACCATTACCATGTGAGAATTTATTTCCCAATGGTTGTTGTAAGTGATCACCTTTAACTTATGATTTGTTAAATGTTAAATAAGTATATAAACAACATCGAAAAATTAATACGCGTGCATTTTTGCTACAATAAGATATTTACTTGCATTAATTTACACATTACTATCTATTTACATTCAAATAAAAAAACCCAAAAAAAAGGTATTGTGTTTACAATTACAGTTACCATAAAATGTTATGTACCTACCTAATGAAGATGTTTTACAAATTTACAAAAACCAATATACTCCCGATACCACTTACAAACATGACAAACTTCAATACATGATCATCCTCATCAAATTCATCAGTGACCTCTGTGACGGTATGGTCTTCACATTTTAAAGTCATGACTTGATCTTCTGAAGGTTTTTGAAGAAAAAATATATTTTGCAAGAATTCCCTAACTTTTGTTGAACAATCAACAAGATCAGGATCATATACCGTCAACTTATCAAAACAATTACCCATCACGTCGAAACCTACAATTACACATGAGAAATAAATAACAATTTTATTCCAATATATATATATATATATATATATATATATATATATATATATATATATATATATATATATATAACAGGTTCCTTTTGTCCACCACAACATACACATATATAACAACAAATAGCAAAAAAGTAATGTTTTAATACACATAGTAAACTAAGTTAAATTGTGTTACCTAATGAAGACCATGTAGAAATTAAGAAAACATATTAAATATCCACAAATATTTGTTCTTGTGATGAGCGTTATATGTCTAAGGGCATCCACAATAAATACAGTTCAATGAATTGTCAAATCATCCATCATAAATCTATACAGAAACACTCACAACCCATTAATTATTTATATCCTAATCATTTAACACCTTTTTTATACTCCATGTCATACTTACACTCCATTCAACTCATATTCAATCCTAGGCATCACCTTATTCGACTATTATATTACTTGCATTATGGATTATATTAAAATAAAAAGGAAAATTTATATGAAGAAAACATATGTTTAGTATATACAAGACCTTCTTTGCATGATGGATGTCCTTTGGAGAAGTAAATCATCCGAAGAACATAAGTTGCTTCCCAGTTATCTTTTGTTGCAGCAGTACTTAACAACTTAATTCCATCTTCGAATTTACCACGGAAGAAGTACTCAATATATAAATAACATTAAAATTAAAATTAACATTAGTATCAATAACAAGTCAACAAAAATTTTAAGTTTCTAAAAATTGATGATCACAATTCATACGTACCACTCCTTTTCGATATGAGGCCTCATGGTTTTCTTTTTCTGCACACTTATCAATAAAAGCTTTTCTATTGGTTCAAAAACCATACCTAAAGGAATCGGATCAATGGAGGCACATTTATAGACATCGCCTTCCTTTCCCACTTCATTCATACTTTTACAACTAATGAAGTTAAAATTTAAAGATTATAAGAAAAAAATCAAGTTGATTTTGGTAACATTAATGTGACATATACAAGTATATGTAAGGGGTGTGGAGAAATATCCAACGTCTTGCAATACATAAGTCTTTTGCAGATGATGATGCAACTTTTTCCATAATATTAACTAAGACGTGGTTAGGAAGATCGTCAACGGTATTGTATCGACATATACAAGACATCCTATTATCATTATAAATGTTCAAAATCATGGGGTTTTTATCAAGATGGTTTAGAGGAAACAGGGGGAACGGTAATTTCAAGAAACATGGTAAATACACAATTATATGAAAAAACAGGGGAAGAAACTGTACCTGATGTTTATGGTGAAGATAGAAGATCTTAAAACACAAACTTTTGCAATAAACGTGGTTAATTTTCAGATTAGAAGAAGATATTTTACAGGGTTTTTGAAAAATGATTGTATTTTTATGGGGAAGATGAAAGCAAAACTTTAATTTATTAGGGGGTAATGATGGCGGCGGTTAATTACTTGTTAAATGATATTTAAACAATCCGATAACTTTTACTATAAACTAATAACGAATTATAATGGAAAGTATTTTGTACACAACAATTTTCCTTCTTACATAACAATTTATGCTTTATAAAGTTCTACAATACAATATCTTAAAACACAAATTTTTGGTCTAGATAAGTAAATATCTTTTCACTGAAATTTTTTGTAAGTAAGTTCATTTCTATTTTGAAATTAAGAGGAATGAGAAATGGCTGAATTTTTTGACATGTTGGTTAAGACAAATGGCTGTAAGAAAGTACATTGCAATTTTCCTATTAAGACAAATGACAATTCTTGATTCTCTGTGGGACTAAAAGTATACAAATACAAAACCATATTACACATTTAATTCCCAACATGTATTAAACTTTATTATGATTTGTAATATATAAACTTTTGTAATATATAAACTTTTATATAGGAAAATAAAATATATTTAAAACTTTAATATAGTTAAAGGGGTAGTAGAACATATCATTAAAAATAAATGAGCTATATGTTAAAACCAATATACCATATTGATCACCACTCAATATATATTGAGTGGTCTATAAAATTATTTTGGATTAATAATTATGTGCTAGCAAAAACATATAAGTTGCTTAGCTCCTTTTTTTCACAAAGTGTGATTCTCTCTCTTTCTCTCTCTCCCTCTCTCTCTCTCTCTCTTTATATAAGGTAATACAAATAAAATGGCTTATTATTAACTTATTATAGCCTAAATTATATATATACAAAAGTAAAGAACCTTATCCAATTAAACATTTAAAACAAGGTTTTTTGTCACCACATAAGCTATATATATATATATATATATATATATATATATATATATATATATATAAAGTAATTTTATAAAAAAATGCTAAGGATTATTAGCAATCCCACATACACACAACTTAAATATATAACAAATTCCTGATCATCCTTTAATTTACTAACATGAAATGAACTATTCATGTAGCGGTTTTCTTGCAATCGATGAACGTGCAAGGAAGAGTGTTTTACACCAAGGAAATTAAAACATAGTCAACCTCAGTATTGTTCGTTTATCAAAAAAAGGCATTGCCACACATTCATTGAAACTGTACAATAACAAGCATTCTACGTTATAAAATTGGTCTAAATTAATGTTAATTATGTTCATGGTAAGCAATTTCGTTATATTTTGAACTAATTTATAAATCATTTAATGGCATTCTTTTATTTACTACTCTATGCTGAAGGCCATGTCTGATAAGGGAAAAGCCGCTCGAGCAATGTCTCATTACCCACATAAATTAGGACGTGGGGGTATGCTAAAGTAAAAGAAAAATAAATAAGTCCATTGATCGATATTTCAACTGTTGAACATATTTTTATTAATTACTTGTTTACTTAATATGGTATACATATATACTTGCAACTTAATTGTTTGATTTCCGCTTTATCAGTTGATCATTCTTAATTTTCATAGGTGAAAGATAAAGTAATTGGTGCAGATGAACTTCCCTCGGGGTCTTTAATGTTGAGGAAATGACGGGAAAATAAAGAGAGAAAATATGATTGAGAAGAAGTGAAGCTTGTTGCAGAAGAGTTCATATGTACTGTCAAACTAGCCGCTTCGATGGTTTTAATTAGTGTTTGTTAATTCTAACTGATAAAGAACACAACTAATAGTATATTTATTTGACATACATTTTTTCCAAATCAGTCATGAAACTGCAATTAAAGAAGGAAAAACCATTATGGAACCAGCCACAAATGTCCTCTCACTCGTCTTTTGCAAAAATCATGGTGGATTTTTAAGAGGGGTTGGCATGGGAGTCACTCGAACCAGATATTGGGAACTGCCTCAAGCCAAATCCTCATCAAAAGAAACAATTGCTTTCCTTCGGTAAAGCTTATAGGAGCAAATAAAACAAATCAAGATCTGAGGTGCCAAGTTGAGTATTTGATGAGGTTGGCTCCTCCTATCGTTAATCATGCGGACTCTCCAATAACTACTACTCCACCTCCAACAAAGGCCCCTACAAAAAAAGTAAGTAAGTGGATTTTTTATGATAGTTTTAATATAGTCGGTTGCTAGTTAATGCTTTCAGCGCATATTGTCATCCCATAAAAGGAAAAACAATTATGTGGGTGCATTAGGATCTTAAATAGCCCCCAAACAGGTTGAATACCATGTAAGTTAATTAATATAAAAATATGTTTTCTACACTTCTTTTCCAATATTTTTAACTGTCTTTCGTAGATTAAACATGGTAAAATATTTCCAAGAAAGACTGAAACAGGGATAGCACCACCTCAACCCAAGACATTGCAGCAACTGAAAAAGTATGTATATTCGACATGTTTACATAGATACATGTCAGTTAATTAAACTTATGGATTTATACATTTATTAATAATATGTGCATCTATATGTGGAGAATAAAATATTCATTGTTAGCGTGCGAATGTAGCAACGTCGTTGCAAAGGGGCATGTCATCTATTCTACCGATGAAATCCGTAAAATATATGGAAAGCCACTGACGACTGATTACTATAGAGTGAAGCAATAAATCCATCCGCCTATATACCGGACGGAGAGTAACGCCCATTAACAGTTAATGATGAAATAGGTTGTTTTGTCGCTTAGGAAACAAATCTTGTAACCCTTGATCCAAAGGTACTTTATTTGTAATACCCGCATTTACCGCATATACAGGCTAATCAAATAAGCGATAAAACGAAACTTTAACATAATATTATTTAGGATAAATGGTCTTAACCGAAGTTATAGTATATGTGACAAAGATTTCATACATATAAAGAACGCCTAAATCTGACTTTGTGAGAGGAAGTTACGATTATTATAATATTTCATCGTAGTAGTATACGGCTCAGAAACCGAAACTAAAATCAGGAATTGTTAGGAAAAACAATCTAAACATGATTTTAAGATCTCGTCAACACTTATCAGTTGATATAAAGAAAGTCGAGTAAGGATATCAGAGAGAGTTATAAATTTTTTAACGGACTTTAAGAATCTAAGTATGTTAAAAATATAATTTTAAAAATAAATTCAAAATTAGCCGATAGAGTCTAAATGAAAGTTGTAGATCTCGTCGATAGCTACATGTGGATATAAATCCCATAAAAATGGAACTCTTATTAATTAGTTATGAATTTCTAAGAATTCGGATTTTTCTGCGTGCACCCAGGCGCACAGACAGCATGCGCGGCTCGCATTGCCATACCACCCAGAATGCGACACGTGACACCACACAGAAAGCGGCACATCACCGTTTTCCGACCAGATGCATTGCATGCACCTTATCTATGTGCGGTGTGCCGTCCGAATTCAGCTATAAATAGTAGTCGAATTTCAGATCCTTCCCACACCTTTCCTCAATTTCTCTTTAGAGTTTCTATCAATATTGAGCCCATTTTGCCCTTAGTTTTTAGTATGGAGAAGCTCTGAGTTCCCAGAGAGCCCGACATCTTGAAGCTTGCAAGCCGGAGTTCTGCCAGTACAATTCCTGAACTTTTGTCTAGGGAATCTCTGTAAGTTATACTACACTCAAAGTTATGTTAGTGTAATTTATATTTATATTCATAAGTCGTTGTTATGCATCCATAAATAATATTATCGGTAATTCCAAGTCATTATACCGATTGATCTACTTAAGGGGATGATGTCTAAGTTGGATTTAGTTTGGTCTTTAAAGTGGGATTTCCAAAAAGTATATTATGTATACCAAACGGACCCTACCTCCGATATGATCCTACCTGGTTGTTCCTTACTTTATAGATCTTGATGCAGACATTAGGATTAGTGAGGAATCTAGACTATCATTAATTTTCAAGAATATTAGGCTAAGTGACATTCGTAACTAGGTCATGTCAAAGGAAAGATCAAACTGTTAGGCGGAGCGCTACCTTATTCTCCAGTCACCTACCTAAGTCAGGTGAGTGCATAGTCCATTTCATGAACATGATTTTAATAAAAGTATTAATTAAAGTATTAAATATATGTTAAAGAGTTAATATGTGAGATATATGCTTATTTCCTGGAATATGTGTTAAGAACGTATTTTTTAATATATGATATGCGAACCGAGTATGGTTCTATTTGTGTGAAGATATATATTATTATTTTATGATAATAATAAGAATTTTATTAGAAAAAGTGTATTAATACGTATAGTCATTTGTCAATGATCCGAGAGTATGGAATGTGTATAAACATTCATTTCTAAATCCGACAGTATGAATTAGGAATAGTCATTCGTCCCTGGTCCGAGAGTATGGATTAGGTAAAGTAATTCATTTCTAAATCCGAGAGTGTGGATTAGATATAGTCATTTGTCACTGATCCGAGAGTATAAATTACGTACAATCATTCATCACTGATCCAGGGGTATGGATTAAGTATGATAATTCGAGTATTCCATTCTTTTCTCTGTTGTCTCCATTAATCCTCGTCTACTGCTAAGGAGTTCCCGAAGCAGCATAGTCACTTCGTTGTTCACATTAACCTCTTTGGATTAATTTCGAAAAGTTGTATATGGCCAATATGTGAGGATCGGCGAGATAAGGGTAGATTTATTATATGAGATATACTCGCATAAAAATGAGAAATAATCTTACGAGTTTTAATATATATATATATATATATATATATATATATATATATATATATATATATATATATATATATACACATTATAACATTGTGCGATTGAAATCCATATGTACTCACCAGGTTTCCCAACCTGGCCCACTCAGTTTCCTTGTATCACAGGTAGCAGTATAAAGTTACATGCATCATGAGAGATTCAAGGAGATGTTGATTGTTAGTATATTGAGACATTGTAGGTCTCCGTTTATGCTTATGTTTCTTGCATCAGTTATGAAATCTCAGGCTTTTAAAATATAAAACCTTCTTAAATGCCTTGGTTTTGATATTATATCATGTCAATGATATTTTGGGACCAATTCTGCAATAACAAATGTTTTAAATAAGCATAAACTAAAAATTTTAAAAAGGCTGTGAAAATGGAGATGTCACAGTTGGTATCAGAGCATTAGTTTATGCGAACTAGGAATTTTAGGGAACTTCTAAACTTAAACTTAGAATGATAAGCAATGACCGTGAGGAGTGTGTCTATTATATTTAGGTAGTATACCTGAATTGGCACAAGCACTAGCTTACTTTATGATAAAATGTATAATTTGCTTTTACGTGTTAAATGATTTATATTATAGCATGCCTTAGGTTGCCTATCTAAAATTGCTATTATCTGAATAAGTTCAAAGGTATGTTGCCGACATCAAATTAGGAAATTTTATGTGTTCAGGCTTTTAAACGTTTAATTACGATATTAGAACCGGCATGTAACTTTTTAGAGTGATAAGCAGGACTTATGCGTCTATCATAAATGAAACATTCCCTATAAATATTCTCGTCTCGGTACATTAAACGCCTGCTTTGGTGTATAGAACGTCATGGTGAAGACTTGTAGCGGACTGAGCAAATGGAAGAAATAAGAAGGCTTACGATAGTGAATGATACCTATCGAAAAATATCATAAGTAATACCTATAGAGTGGTATCTTACCTTTAGAATATGTCTGATAAATAGTACGTCTGATACGGGAGAAGTACACCTTTGATTGGCGGGATGATACAACTTTTGGTATAATCCCTGAAGTTGTCCCATCGTCTCGTTTCCACCAAAAAATGAGTTGAAGCAGAATTGCTATTAAAGATACGCATGGAAGAAGTCCTAGTGGAATATAGGAAAATTTTCATGATTACATGGACACATTCGTGCGTGTTGAATTGTTTTGTGATTTTAGGAATAAGAACTTAGTGACTACAAGACGAATTTTAGGACAGGTATGAGTAGGTGTGGAAGGTAGTATGGGCCCGTACTACCAGAAAAACATGATTCATAATTGAACTAGGATGATTCAAAAAGTTACTGAAGCACTAGTGATTGACTTCGTTTTGTTCATGTCTGTCACTACCATCGTTTCGGTAATGACTAAGAGGATGAATGTATTCTGACCCTAGTGGTCATATCGAATCGAGTCCGACTTGAGAAAAAGTCTGTGGAGTAAGTTAATTGGTTCAGAGAACCATGATCGGTGTAGCATCCTACTTAAGTTAATAGATTGCAGGAAAAGAAAATCGAAGTGATGGATAGAGGTATTGAAGTCATCGATAAGATCAAGCAGCCTGTAGCTAGAAGTGTTACACGCTAGAATGTGATTATATCACATTAGAACATGACGGAAAGTATATTGTATGATGGAATCTGACTCAAAGAGATACGAGTGGGTATAAAACCCATCGAAAACGGATCTCGTATGAAATAATTATGAATTTTCTAAGAATTCAAATTTTTCTGTGTGCACCCGTGCGCACAGACAGCATGCGCGGCATGCACTCACCACCCAGAATGCGACACGTGGAACCACGCAGAAAGCGACACGTCACCCTTTTCCGTCCAAATGCGTGACACTCACCTTATATATGTGCGGCATGCAGTCCAAATTTAGCTATAAATAGTAGTCGAATTTCAAATACTTCCCACACCTTTGCTCAATTTCTCTATAGAGTTTTTCTCATCTTTGAGCCCATTTTCCCTTAGTTTTAAGTATGGTGAATCCATGCGTTCCCGGAGAGCCTGATATCTTGAAGCTAGCAGGTCGGACTTCTGCCAGAACAATTCTTGAACTTTTGTCTAGGAAATCTCTATAAGTTAAAATACACTCAAAATTTTGTTAGTGTAATTTATATTTATATTCATAATTCGTTGTTATGAATCCATAAATAAGATTTATTAGTAATTTGAAGTCATTATACAGCTTGATCTACTTACGAGAATGATGTCTATGATGGATTTAGTGAGGTGTTTCAAGTGGGATTTCCAAATAGTATAATGTATATACCAAACGGACCCGACTTCCGATACGATCTTACCTAGTTGTTCCTTACTTGATAGATCTTGAAATAGACATTGGGATTAGTGAGGAATCTAGACTTTCATTAGTCACAAGGAATATTAAGCTAAGTTACATTCATAGGATGGTCACGTCAAAGGAGAGACCAAAGTGTTAGGCGAGCGCTGCCGAATTCTCCAGTCACCCACCTAAATCAGGTGAGTGCATAGTCCTTTTCATGAACATGATTTTAATACAAGTATTAATTAAAGTATTAAATATGTGTTAAAGAGTTTATATGTGAGATATACTCTTATTGCCTGGAATATGTGTTAAGAACATATTTGTTAATATATGATATGTGAACCGAGTATGGTTCTATATGTGCTAAGATATATATTATTATTTTATGATAATAATAAGAATGTTATTAGAAAAAGTGTATTAATAACTAGAGTACTCTGTGTCAAACAAAACACATTATGGTAGAATAATGTTATCTAAAATAGAGTCGATACTAGGAGTTGAGTATTGTAGTCTTACCAGGAGATAATATAAGACTTGAAAAGGACGCTTAAGTTTAATTAAGTAGCAATAATGGGTAGCATCTTCTTGAGAATCCGTGAGAGGTGTGAATGGAGAGTAGAGTTCTAACATTTGTCCCTGATTAGAGAGTATGGATTAGGCATAAACATCTGTCCTAGGTCCGAGAGTATAGATTAGGTATAGTCATCTGTCATTGATCCTAGAGTGTGGAATAGGCATAATCATTTGTCCCTAATCCGAGAGTATGGATTAGGCATAATCATTTGTCCCTGGTCCGAGAGTATGGATTAGGTAAAGTCATTCATTTCTAAATCCGAGAGTATGGATTAGATATAGTCATTTTTCACTGATCTGAGAGTATGGAATGTGTACAAACATTAATTTCTAAATCCGAGAGTATGGATTCGAATAGTCATTCGTCTCCGGTCCGAGAGTATGGATTAGGTAAAGTCATTCATTTCTAAATCCGAGAGTATGGATTAGATATAGTCATTTGTCACTGATATGGGAGTATGAATTAGGTATAGTCATTCATCACTGATCCACGAGTATGGATTATGTATGATAATTCAAGTATTCCATTCTTTTCTTTGTTGTCTCCATTGATCCTCGTCTACTTCTTAGGAGTTCCCGAAGTAGCAATTTCACTTCCTTTTTCATATTAACCCCTCTGGATTAATTTCGATAAGTCGTATATGGTCAATATATGAGGATCAAAGGGATAAGGGTACATTGCTTATACGAGATATACTAGCGTAACAATGAGAAATAATCTTACAAGTTTTAATATATATATATATATATATATATATATATATATATATATATATATATATATATATATATATATATATATATATATATATATATATATATATATATATATATATGCACACATTATAACATTGTGGGATTGAAATCCCTATGTATTTACCAGGTTTTTCAACCTCACCTGCTCAATTTCCTTATATCATATATAGAGGTAAAAAGGTACATGCATGATGAGCGATTCAAGAAGATGTAGATCGTTAGTATATTGAGACATTGTAAGTCTCTATTTATGCTTATGTTTCTTGTATCAGTTATGACATCCCGAACTTTTAAAATATAGAACCTTCTGAAATGCCTAGATTTTGATATTATATCATGTAAATGATATTTTGGGACCGATTCCGCAATAACAAATGTTTTAAATAAGCATAAATTAACATTTTTAAATAAACCGTGAAAATGGGGATGTCACATTATTTGCATCAGTTATATTAATATTTACATTCATTAATTAAACCCTATAATTTTTTTTACAACGATTCTATTAGTTAGTTACATACACTAATTGTGCATGTTTGCTTCAATGCATGTTTACATTTTAATATTCCCTTCCTTACACAATGAGGTGTAGGAGGGTCAGTTCTCATCCCAGATCGAGTAGGATTCTTTGGATGTTACTTGCAATTGAAGTTACTTGGAGCACAACTTATATGTGTATGTGTGCATGTGTGTGTATGTATGTGTGTGTATGTGTGTGTGTGTATATATATATATATATATATATATATATATATATATATATATATATATATATATATATATATTGTAACGGCCCAAAAATCAAGGGTAAAAATTTCATTTATAATATAACTAAAACATTGATACCATTTATTTCAAACATTCCAAATCATTGTTAAGTAAATCATTTATCAGAGTTTATCCCAAAATCATTCATTGCGGAAATCATAGGTGTGTGCACTGCGATCAATCCGAACTCTCCTTCTTTAAATCGATGATACCTGAAACCAAAACTGTAAACCGTAAGCACAAAGCTTAGTGAGTCCCCTAAAGCATACCCCACACACAATCCACATAACACATATCATATTAGCTATAAAAGCTATCTCTACCACATAAGCCCTACATAGAATCATATAAGGAAGCCATGGAAACCCTCCAGGATCTTACACCTAGTGCCACGGGAACCCCCACGTGGTCTTCCTGCCAAACAATACATAATGCAAACTATACATATAAAGATATGAGCTAAACATACAAACATATAAGGATGCCCTGGAAACCCTCCAAGGTCTTACACCGGGTGCCACAGGAACTCCCACATGGTCTTAGCCCACTGTCATGGGAACCCCCACATGGTCTTAGCCTGGAAAGCCATGGGAACCCCCACATGGTCTTATGTCCAACTGCCTCGGGAACCCCCCGGGGTCTTCCATTCAAGTATCACAAAGACAACTAGCATACCAAATACCCCACAATCAACTAGCATACTACATATATAACTGTTTGCCATGGGAACCCCCGCATGGTCTTCACGTAATACATAATGTATCAATAGCACATTCGCAACAATCATCACAACTAGATAAATGGGTCGGCCTTGGTGCCTTAGACCCGTTGGTATGGTGAGAAGACTCACATCTCGAATGCTGAACTAATAAGCAGAAATCAGACATATCCCACACGCTACTCTTTCTCAACTGCCCATAATCATCAGGTGATTATCTTAAAACAATCCCATAAATACCCTCAGGTCAACCCTGGTCAAAGTCTATGTCTATAGTCAAGGTCAACAATCCATATTCACCTTGACTCGTCGAGTGCAATTAGCCACTCGTCGGGTTCCCTGCTTAACTCATCGACTCGCCGAGTCATCCAAGAGACTCGTCGAGTTCCTTGATGTTTACGGCCGTAAACTCCCAACCGAACACTCTTGACCGTGAACCCTTGGCCGTGAACCTTTGGCCGAGAATGAGGAAACCCTATCGACTCGCCGAGTCTCTCGTACGACTCGCCGAGTCCCCTTAGTCCATTATGTTTACGACCTTTTCCAGTGGGACTCAAGGTCCCAAACTTCAGATCTATCCTCTACTAGTGATAATACCACGTAAAGTTGCCAACTTTACGTTCATACCAAGTCTCATAATGCCAAAACCACATCAACAAGCTTCTTACAAGTCCCTAATGCATGAATAAGAATTAGGGCGCACCAAGGAGACAACTTTATGACATTTGGGACCTAAGAAGTTCCAGATCTGGAACCATATCCTTGTGATAGGTCCAGATCCAAACTTGGTTCCATTTCCTCAAGGATTGCCATAATCTCCACAAATAAATCAAAGCTTAAGGTAGCAGATTAATACCTCAGACAGATGCCCAGCACGAAATAGATACTCGATCTAGTGCTCCTCCCTTGATACTTCCTCTTCAAGCTTGAAATCCTCCCCCAAAATCCCAAAGACAAGCTCCCAAAATGCTCTCTCTTCTCACACAAGAGGTTTGCAATTGTGAACAGCTTCTAGGGTGTAAAATGGAGGCTACTAGGGTTTATAATGATGTTTATATAGGGGGCAAACCCCGAAACTAGGGGTTTCTCTAAACAGCTCTGACTCGCCGAGTCGGGCCTTCCGACTCGCCGAGGCAGTTCCGAACCACGTCCAAGACGCCACGACCATATTCGACGAGTTGATCTCCCAACTCGCCGAGTCCATCCATAAATCCTCCCCAAATTGGAAACTTCCCTCCAATACCCAAACCATGTGTTACAAGTCTCCCCCACTTGAACTAGACTTCGTCCTCGAAGTCTATTGTCCCAAACACATCCGGGTAATGCTCTCGCATCACCTCTTTCGGCTCCCAAGCGATACGTCACCTTGCCTATCCGTGGCGAGATCCTGAACGACCTGTATATTGAGGCCCCATCTTGCCTCTCTTCCGAAACCTGATAATCCCTTTCCAGGGAGACACCTTCAGCAACACGAAATCCAAGAATGAACGAATTACTTGCAACCTGGTCATATCTGCTTCTTCTAACAGCTGAAGTCTCGGGGTGGTCTGTCTCCCTGACAGACTGCCCACATTGAATTATCAACGAATTGGTCCCACCAAAAAACCAGTCTAAATAGAATACTTCCCACTCGCAATACCTTGAGGCTTCCTAAAGAACAGAGTCACCCATCAACTGCGGCTAACGAATAATAAGCAATTCCACACACAGACCCCAAATCACTGAGGTCGCTCCTACCCATCTTGTTGCCACATGGTTGTTTTCCAGAAGAACAACCGGGGACCTCCCTAGCCCTAACCTGTCTACCAACTGTCCGAAATACCATACACCTACCCGATTGTAGAGCCAAACCACACTCAGCAGTCCCCTGCAACCTCCGAAGGATACCTCGTCTAACCATAACTGCCCTATCTCCTTCCATCCGACTGATCTATCCGATCGTGATAGGCTGACAACCTGTCGCCACTGAATCCGACGCAAAAAGGTGTATACTACCAGAATAGTTGTAGTCTTACATAATACCCGGTCTCCTTCGACCTACCGTTTCCTGATTCCGACATGTCGTGGCTCTATTACAACTAGAGCGACCCGAGACACATCACAATGACTTAAACCACCATCAAACCACCCCGTTCACCAACCTGGAGTTCTGCCCTCGATGCCGTTGTCATATAGATGCCCTGCATCCCAACTCGCTGAAACAAAATCCTGCACGAATTCCGATTTGGGTTCCTGTCCAAATCTGAATTGTTACTCCGCTCCTATCAAGAGTTCCTCGAATCGGCATTTGCATAATGCCCCATGACTTCCCGTCATCCTTTACTCGACCGGTTAATAAATACCCTTAGCCGATTCCCTGAGACTTCCAGTCTTGCACCCGGTCTAACCACCAGGTTCTTATGAGATCGTATAACAGGACTACCCAACTGCAGCCCTACTGAAACATGCACTACTCGACCACAAGATCTTGTATCACAAGATCCAACCCTTAGCTCAACGGTCTCTACCGGTTCCAACCCGAACTCCCATACACGTCCAGGCTCGTCCCCGAATAACTGATTGATCATTCACCTCCGGTCCTGATCCTACTAAGCTGTGGCTCTCCCACAACCCTGCGAACTAGCCTACCCTAGTCCAGATCACCTGAAAGAATCTGTGAACGCTACGGCACCCCCGCAGTCTTACAACACTCTCTACCGCTAGTGAATGTTATGGCTCCCCCGTAGTCTTACAACACTCCCTACTGCTAGTGAATGCTACGGCTCCCCCGTAGTCTTACAACACTCTCTACTGCTAGTGAATGCTACGGCTCCCCCGCAGTCTTACAACACTATACCCTAACTGACCGTTAGTGAATGCTACGGCTCCCCCGTAGTCTTACATCACTTTCACCCCATCTGAACATTAGTGAATGCTACGGCTCCCCCGTAGTCTTACAACACTTTCACCCTTGCTTCTGACCCGGATACCTGGGCGGTTCTCCCCCACTTAGATTCAACTAAGTCCGTTCTGCACACGAAAATTGCAGGATTCCCAATCCTCATTACGTTCCAATGCTCACCTTGCTGACGACCGGTGCTTACCAAAGCTAGAACACCATGCATAACCCTTCCAAACAACACAATTCCCAAAAACCAACTAGCACATCTTGTGTCCCAACAGTGCCAATGACTCTAGCTGTTCACACTCAGATCTTGGAGTCCAAAGGTCGGATGCTCCAACAATACTTCAGCGACAGCTTCTCCTTCCCTCCCTCGGTAACTCCGAGAGGCTTTCCTAACATAACTGCTAAGGTTACTGAACCCAGACAAAATCCCCTCGTATGAACCCTTGAACCAACCCCGACCATACTTACAATGACACTCGAATGCTGAAAAAAATCCGCGATATATCAGGAGATGACCCTGTACTACTCCACCCAAATTCACAGTTTGCAGATGGCATATAACTGTTCTTGAAGATGCCTAAAGCTCAACCACCATATGAGATAACAACCAACGATACGCCTTCCCATGCTGAAGAAAAATATCTGCTATTAAATACTGGCAACGCTGGTGGGGAGGCAAAAGGGTACATAGCATGCACCCTTGCCTGCAGGAGTTCCAACGGTCGACCTCCTTGTCTCCCTTCTGATCGCAACAACTATAACAGACTTGCCCCCTGTGGGCAATCCCTGAAAACATGACCAAACCTGCTACACCCGTAGCAACTCAGATCACTAAACATAATTTGACAACGACTCAGAGCAATCATGGTATACGCGGATTCCGCTCCGCGTGGTACATTTGTCTGAAGATCTCTCAAAGATTCATCGACATGCTGAATGGCATCTGACAACCTTTGCTAACCCAGATAATAGCAGAAAACTGACCCGATATCCAACTTATCACCATTCCAAAGCAATGCAAATTCCCGATATCCACCGGGAATGGCCGAAGATAGCATATCCGCAAACATCTGGAGGAATCCTGACCACCTCCTCCTGAGAACATGATGGAATACTTTATTCTGTTCCTAATGACAATCCAACCCTTGGAAAGAAACTCCATCGTGCAGTTTCCACAAGCGTTGCACCGAATCCGGCCCCAATGGCCTCTCAAAATCTGATCCAAACTTCTGGATCTCTTCCCGAGATCCTCCACTAAATTCACATGACCTGAACCTCTCTTCTCGAGGTACTCCTAATCAATCTTCCGCCCTCGGGCTCTGGAATCCATATCATCCCGGGTCTCGCACCCTGACCCACTCACTAGCTCAATCGTCACGACTACACTGCAATAACTGGAGCAACCTCTGCTCTAAACCGGGCTACAAACTAACCCTGAGACTTGGTCTCCAATCCCGAATGTGCACTAGATCGCACAATCCTTGCAGTCCTTTCACTAACTGGCTCACCACCGGAGCCGGGACCAAACTCTGGTCCTTTCCCTTACGTGCTCATCCACATTCTGCACAGCAGCTTTCCCCACGGTCCAATCATAATCAAAAATTCTATTTCCCATGCTTCTTAGATTTTCCAAGACTCTCACTGATTCGAGTATGGATCATGTGCTTTCAGTAGTACAGGCCCATACTACCTTCCACACCTATCCATACTTTCCTCAGCAATCCTCTCGAATCCTCTAAGTCACCTACCCCTTGATGCATCGAATATCCACTATACCGCAACACAATATCCGCCGAAGCAACTCCTAGGCTCCCTAACTTCACTGAACCGCCCCACTAACTCACTGGAGCATATCATAGGCTTTCCTAGGTTCCCAACCTCACCCTTCCATCAGCTGCAGAGGAACTCCTCATGATGCCAGCCATCCACCTCCTGGATATCGTCATATCCACTTAGTGGCTGACTCCCATCACTCAAGAGTTCCACAAAGCACGAAGCAATCAGCATTCGTGCAGAAATACTCCGATCCGAAGAACTGCCATAGAACATTCCACCCACATATCGCAACCCGCGCTATCCACATCCATCCATTCTCACTGCCGGCTGCTTTATGCATGCAAATTATACACAGAACAGGATCTAATAGACTGTCGAATAATAGACTCTACCCTAAGACCACAGGAAATAAGGTAAATCAGCTATTCTAAGGTTATAAGATCCTAACCGTATACAATTTTCAAAACATACACATTGCAGATACAAATACCAATTATCATTCTCATTCTAGCATGACATCCAATATCCTCATGGCTACAAGCACCACATATCAGGCCAACCTATTATTGACTACTCAACTCTAGCATGCAAGTATACCAGTTCATACAACATATACATGCATCTCCCCTAGCCCTAACTAGCATGTGATCCACAGATTCATAATCAGATCATAACAGATAACAAATGTGGGTATTCTTGGGGAAACTTACTTGAGCTCGGTTGATTGCATAAACCACACCCTTTCTTGTCTTAGAAAACCTTTTCCTTGAAAACATTTTCTTTTGAAAGTTTTTGAAAACTTTGCAGATCCTCAGTTTGAGTTCGGCAACACCCGAAGGTATCCCCGAATCCCTCAAACCAAGGCTCTAATACCAACTTGTAACGACCCAAAAATCAAGGGTAAAAATTTCATTTATAATATAACTAAAACATTGATACCATTTATTTCAAACATTCCAAATCATTGTTAAGTAAATCATTTATCAGAGTTTATCCCAAAATCATTCATTGCGGAAATCATAGGTGTGTGCACTGCGATCAATCCAAGCTCTCCCTCTTTAAATCGATGATATCTGAAACCAAAACTGTAAACCGTAAGCACAAAGCTTAATGAGTCCCCCAAAGCATACCTCACACACAATCCACATAGCACATATCATATTAGCTATAAATGTTATCTCTACCACATAAGCCCTGCATAGAATCATATAAGGAAGCCATGGAAACCCTCCAGGTTCTTACACCTTGTGTCACGGGAACCCCAACGTGGTCTTCCTGCCTTGGGAACCCCCACAAGGTCTTCCTGCCAAACAATACATAATGCAAACTATATATATAAACATATGAGCTAAACATACAAACATATAAGGATGCCCTGGAAACCCTCCAAGGTCTTACACCAGGTGCCACAGGAACCCCCACATGGTCTTAGCCCACTGCCATGGGAACCCCCACATGGTCTTAGCCTGGAAAGCCATGGGAACCCCCACATGGTCTTATGTCCAACTGCCTCGGGAACCCCCGGGGTCTTCCATTCAAGTATCACAAAGACAACTAGCATACCAAATACCCCACAATCAACTAGCATACTACATATATAACTGTTTTCCATGGGAACCCCCGCATGGTCTTCACATAATACATAATGTATCAATAGCACATTCGCAACAATCATCACAACTAGATAAATGGGTTGGCCTTGGTGCCTTAGACCCATTGGTGTGGTGAGAAGACTCACCTCTCGAATGTTGAACTGATAAGTAGAAATCAGACATATCCCACACGCTACTCCTTCTCAACTGCCCATAATCATAAGGTGATTAACTCATCGACTCGCCGAGTCATCCGAGAGACTAGTCGAGTTCCTTAATGTTTACGGCCGTAAAATCCCAACCGAACACTCTTGACCGTGAACCCTTGGCCGTGAACCTTTCGCCGTGAACAAGGAAACCCTATCGACTCGCCGAGTCTCTTGCACGACTCGCCGAGTCCCCTTAGTCCATTATGTTTACGGCCTTTTCCAGTGGGACTCAAGGTCCCAAACTTCAGATCTATCCTCTACTAGTGATAATACCACGTAAATTTGCCAACTTTACGTTCATACTAAGTCTCATAATGCCAAAACCACATCAACAAGCTTCTTACAAGTCCCTAATGCATGAATAAGAATTAGGGTGCACCAAGGAGACAACTTTATGACATTTGGGACCTAAGAAATTCTAGATCTGGAACCATATCCTTGTGATAGGTCCAGATCCAAACTTGGTTCCATTTCCTCAAGGATGGCCATAATCTCCACAAAGAAATCAAAGCTTAAGGTAGCAGATTAATACCTCAGACAGATGCCCAACACGAAATAGATACTCGATCTAGTGCTCCTCCCTTGATACTTCCTCTTCAAGCTTGAAATCCTCCCCAAAATCCCAAAGACAAGCTCCCAAATGCTCTCTCTTCTCACACAAGAGGTTTTCGGCCGTGAACAACTTCTAGGGTGTAAAATGGAGGCTACTAGGGTTTATAATGATGTTTATATAAGGGGCAAACCCCGAAACTAGGGTTTTCTCTAAACAGCTCTGACTCGTCGAGTCGGGCCTTCCGTCTCGCCGAGTCAGTTCCGACCCGCGTCCAAGACGCCACGACCCTACTCGACGAGTTGATCTCCCAACTCGCCGAGTCCATGCATAAATCCTCCCCAAATTGGCAACTTCCCTCCAATACCCGAACCAGGTGTTATATATATATATATATATATATATATATATATATATATATATATATACTATCTTATAAAAGAAATCTCACTATTTTTATAAATAGATTGAATATAATAATATTATTTTTTTAAGACGTCCAAACCATTAAACTAATAGTATAAGTAACCATTAATAAAATAATATTATAATTATAAATGTTCAAATGATAATAAGTACGAACATCGGATACAATGCATCAACGGTTCAATTTCATTTGACTGGGCTTTCCTTATATCTCGGTATTTCCAAGTTGAAAGTCAACACTCATTCAAATAATAAGCCATAATTACGGAGGAAAGGAGGAAAGAAAGGGTTTTTTAACTTTTTTTGCTCCACTTCTACGACTTTCTCCAAATTCATCACCGGTTGATCTATATCGCTCTAAACCCTAACCATCATCGTTTTCCATAAACCTTAAAGCAGCCGCCAATCAACATCGAATTCACCAACTTCGAACATCGGAGACTAACACAAAGTAGAAAGATGATATCAACTGCAGTGATCTCTAACCCTATCTTTATCTCGGACGTCCGGTCAACCACCACTGCTAACACCACCACCAAGCGACATCGACGTCAATATTATCTATCACGACAACACCACCACCACTACCGAACACAAATACGATAAGATATGTCAGATGTGTGTGTGTGTGTGTTTATTTCGTATTTTGAAAATGAAAATGTGTGTGTTTTTTATATTCTGCTTGTGTTTTATATGTTTATCAGTTTATGTTGGTGTGTGAATGAGTATAAATTTGTTTTACGTATAAATCAATATATATGGGTATTTCTTTGATGTTTTCAGATTCGGGTCTCTAATAGGTTATGTTTCATGTTTTTGGATGTGGATATATGAATGGTAGAGACAGACAAATTGATCTCTACGAGTTGTTGCAGATATGTGTAGCATTCAGTCTTTTGTAAAAAGACCGGTACATATTTGTGTATCTAGCTTCTGACTATTCTTCTTCATTGGGTTTATTGCAGGTTAGCAAACAAAATTCTTGTGTTTGTTACACTTTATCAAAACAAACCCTTTTCTGGTGCCCTGTTATCAAAAGCATACTCATTGTTTCTTCTTTTTGAATGTTTTTATAGCCTTGAGTAAGTTCTCAAATTTTCTTGAATGTTTATTGTAGCTTCGGGTTGAGGAAAGTTATGTTGGTATCTATTGGAACATTTTGGAAAAAAAAACCAGTTGCTTCTATTGGGAAGAGCAAGGAGAAGTTGGCAAGGATGTACGAGGTTAAAGATCCAAATGGCATCTTTGTATTCAAATTCAGAACTCACGTTGGTGGTGCCAAGTCAACATGTTTGGATTGATTTATGATTATGTTGAGATTGTGAAGAATTATGAACCAAAATACAGGATCAGGGTAATTATCTTAATAATTTTTCTTTACTGATAGAAGCATTTGTGTTATTTCTACTTCTGCCTTTGTGTTTGCTCTTTTTTCCCTTTATGTCTTTTTGGTTCTTTGTAGAATCGATTGGATACCACGGTGGAGAAGTCAAGAAAGAGCATGACAAACTAGATCAAGAGGTGTGAAGAATGTAATTAGTTAATTTACCAGTTTGAAGTTATTCCAGATAATAGAAAAGAACTTTAAATTCATTAATGGTTGGGTAAGACTACTGTTTATCTGACAATGTCGATTTTTACCAATTTGATATTCCATGCTTCCGTTTGTCACATTTTTATTATTTTTTGGATTAGTTTTATAAACCGGTAAAACAAGTCTATCTTAGTTGCTTAAATATTTAACCTTTTATTTCCTTATGCGGGTTGACTTGGACGCTTTGTCAAAGAAAATACATGTTTAAATGGACTTATTGGTAAGAGCTAAATAAACTAACCAACGATGCAATTTCATATACGACATGTTCGTCTCTGATTTGTGTAACATTTATAACATAACTTTTTGTTAATCTAACATTTTCTACTTTTTATTATTTTTTTGTTATTCTTTTTTGCTTATTACCTTTAGTTTATTAAATATTAGTAGATCACTCAAGTTTATGTAGCGTATTCCATGACATTTTAATTTAGGTTTTATCAGATTTTATAAACGTGACATACAATATACAAATATAAAGAAACAACTTCTAATGTCATAGTAAATTCAAAATGTACGTTGTTTAACCATTGTGAATTAGAGATGGATAATAACCAAATAGCCAGTTATCTACTAACAATTTGATATATATATTTGCAATTAAAATATGGTGCAATAATTCTTTTTAGTGATGGTAATTAAGAAGTTCAATTTAGGATTTTAATTTGAGCCACTGTTTTCTTCTTGATAATAAAATTTAATTTGGCCGCATATATTAGAAACTATAATACGCTTCTTTATTTTAAATGCTAATGGTCAGTGATAATACATAATTACAATAACTAGATATCTATTTCTTATTGACAAAAAATACAGTAATAAGTTAAATTGGAAGTTAATAATTAAAAAACAATTCTTATTGAAAATGATTTGAAAATCGTGTTCTCGAGTTTCATTGATGGAAGGAAAGGGAGGGGAATAAAATGATTTTGAAACCATATTTTCCTTTTACATTTTCCTCTCAAATTGGGCGGACTCCGGAAGAAAGTAAGGGGAAGGAAAATCTTTTAATTATATTTTCTTTTCCCTCCCAACTCATGACCACAAAAACTCAAATTTTTTCTTTCATTTCCTTTAAACTGGGGAACACAGAATAAGAAAATTTTTCTTTCCCTCTTTATTTTTATCAATATTTTTCTTCCTTTTCCTTTATTGAATTTACAAAATAAAAAAAAAACCCTTAGGAGCAAGGCATAAGTGGATGATTCTAAAAAAAGTAAATCATAGAGACGAATACCATTATATCACATGAAAATATGATTGGTAACTCAATATTCAACAATATATCAGTTTAACCTTACTATTGGGTCAAGAAGAATATATACTCCTTCGATATGCCTAGATGTAATTTTTTTAATATCCAATAGAAGAAACTATACATCGAAAGGAAAATAATTGTCGCATACCACACTGCACAAGGTACCCCAATAGATATATCTTATTTACCGATGAATTGCACGCTTTTTTTTGGAAATGTGACATTTTTTTCCAAAATAAAAGAAATAAGAAAATTATTCACCGAATAGGACTAATCGCCACAAGGATACAACCGTCGCCGAAAAGAATTGATCACCGCTCGAAAACTGTTCGCTACCGCCGCTTTGCGCGGGTACACAGCTAGTATATATATATATATATATATATATATATATATATATATATATATATATATATATATATATATATATATAGGATATCGAGACTATGGAACAAACATTGCACACAAATGATCTTTATTGTGGATATTTGTTAGATAGATCTGTTAAGTTGAAAGAATTTTGGATAATGACTATTTCTTTTATTTTGTGAAACTTTATTAATGACCATTTGTGAAATATTACATAAAGATCATTAGAAATATTATAATGTTAGTCTATTATTTTTTTTCTTTTTACATTTTTTCTCTCTTTTTTCAAACCTTTGTCATTATATATACTTTTAAATATATAAATATTTTTTTGTTGCCTAGACTTTATCTAAAAGCATTTGAAGTATAAAAACATCATTTTATTACTTTTTAATTTTTACATGATGTAATTTTTAAGATTTATTTTCACTTATCTTATACAAATATATTTATTTTATGAAAAAAAATATGATGTATTATTATAAAAAATACGTTATTATAGAAATAATAGTATGTTTCTATTTTATTTTAAAAATATAAGTATGTGATTTAAGTTAAAGATCAAGATATGTTTCGGGTTTGGTTTCATAATATAAGTATAGTAAGTTTTATATTGGTTCGATATAAACTTTCGATATTTAATTTTAAAAATTATATAGTTTTATCAAAATTTTAATATCTTCCTTAATAAAGACATACACATTTCAAAGCAAAATTAAAAAATATATGTTAGATAATAGTTAACATCATTGTTACACATGCTAAACTAATTAACCGTATGAATAATATGATATTAAATTCCGTTTAATTCATTTTATTTAATGGAAAATAATTTTTATACGAAATTAATGTCATATTTTTTCCGTTTAATATGACATTAATTATGTTTAATTCATATTATAAAAATATTAAAATATTTTTATTTTCTTTTAAATAAATTAAATTAAACAAAATTAATGTCATATGTGACATCCCCTATTTTTCAGAACAAACAAAAAAATCTTTTCTTTATGCTTTAAAATCATAGTATTTTTGTTTGAGGAAAAGCATAGTATAATAAAACATTTTGCGGAAATTGTTTCGCTTTATTAAAATATCTTTGAGTAAATATCAAGAAAAATCTAAGGATGTCATAATCAATACATAACATTGTTACAACGTAAAGACCAGCGATCATGAAAACTAATGCATGTTGTCTTTTAATCATTATGCATCTTAATCAAGTTCGAGAATTATTTTTTCTATCATCTGTGATGCATTTAAATTGAGTGGGTCAGGTTGGGAAACCTGGTGAGATACAAAGAGTTTTCAATCCCACAATATTATTATGATAATAATTTATAATTATCAAACCAGTAAAACCAAATGTTACTGGAAAAAAATATAAATATATCACATAACTTAGATATATATAAAACATTACACCCTTACATACTCATCCCAACCAATTCTCACAAATCCTAGTCCACGATTATCAAGAAGAACCAACTCGTCTGATGAATCATTTAGAATAAGGTTTTAACTATACATCTAAGGACTTCCTTGGTTGATATAAGTTATAAAGGCACTTAAGCCATCAGAGTATTTAATGAATGACGATATCCTATTTCACCTACGTGTATGGTTTATAAATCCACACTATCAACGTAATTCACAAGACTGTCTAGAATAATCAAGTATTGTCATCTGACTATGGAAGATGCTCCGATATATCATCCAGTTGTCTGATCTGGACCTGCCAATACTGACTATCCAAAAAGAGGAGGACTACTGCACTCCGCTTTAAATCTCACACATTACCCAACTACGAGACTATTTAGATTTCCAACTTACTTCGATCAAAAATATCCTTTATAAGTCTTAATTAAAATTAAACAAGACTATAATGTTTATAACGGATTTCCAAACTATTTTCTTGTTTATACCATATTAGCACAATACAGTATATGACTATTCTTTTATCCAACTTAACTAGATCTAAATATTCTTTATATGTCTTAGTTTAGAACTTAGATGAGACTACAATCATTGTAATCAACTTTTAATATTAACTCTTGTTTAACAACATTTATCGTAACTTATAGTATATTCTTAACACAAAGTGTATTTTAACATGCAGTAATCTTTTAAGTAATAATATTTATTTGTAAGATTATTACGTAATAATATCATATAAACATTTTAACAAATAATTAACAATAACTGGTTCACACAATGCATGTTATCAAATACACATTTAACAAATATTCTAAATAATAAACATCTAATTTCACATATAAACTTTTCCATAAATATTTAATGTTTTTTAATAATTACTGGTATTAAATTTTGTTCATGAAAGAAACTATGCACTCACATGATATAGGTGGAAAACTCGTGGGAAAGTCAGATCTTTGACTGTCGCTTCATACTTCCCTTTAAAACGACCTAAATACGAATATTAGTAAGCCTAAGTATTTGTTCGTATTTAGAAAATTTAATCATTATAAGTTTTTATCATATTTATCAATAATACCAAAAGAACACCAACGTATAGCTGATAATAAACAACCAGATAAGATCGTATCGGAGGTAAGATCCGTTTGGCATATAATGATATATTGTTTGGAAAAATCTATTTTAAACACCTCACTGATCTTGTCTTTGGCATCATTCTCGTAAGTAGATCGGTCAGCACGGTAAGCATAACGCATCTTACAGGCTGTTTGACGAAAAACCAGACATTACGTGGGCAGAACTGCGAAACAGAAAGCTCTTTTTCTCGGGGCTCTTTAATGCTCCAGAGCTTCGCTACTAACATTTAAGAACCACTAGGGTCGGGCCTCGGGAAAGTTTGAGAGAGTTTGGAGAATAATTAAACAAAAAATATTGAAAGAATTCGAGGTTGTTCATAGAAAAATCCATAGGGCACGCCGCGTCCTGCCACGTGTTGCAATCTTGTGCCTTGTTGTGTGGAAGAAGGGTGGTTCCAGATTTTGCCATGTGTCGGCCATAGGATGGAGCCACGTGTTGCTCACTGGTAGTCCGAATTTAATTATTTTTTGAATTCATAACTTTCGCATATGAGCTCTGTTTTCGATGGTTTTTATATCCACACGTAGCTACATATAGTACTACAACTTTCATTTAAACTTTATTGACTAATTTTCACTTTAGTTTTTGTTTTATGAGCTTCGTTTTTCATGTTTTTTTTATCAAATTTCTACCAAGATAACTCGAGGTTCCAACCAACAAGAATCCTAATGAACCTAAAAAAAGGATAACAGCCCAGCAGAAATTACTTGTTTTTCGAGCCCCCGTTATAGGTTCTATCCATATATGTTCTGATCGACAACTCATACTTGATCCAGTTGATTTTTTTGGAATTGAGAGAATACCCCAAATGAATTTGACTTTAGTCCTTTTTTTTCCGAAGTAACTCGCATCAACTAGCACTAGTTTGATGTGATCCTTTAGGAGTAATTCATTAAATTCGTTAGATCTAAACTAATAACATACCCTTCATACGATCTCACTAAAGATAGCCAAATAGATATAGATAGACCAACTTTACAGTTCAGCTATCCGTCAATTCGGGTCTATTTGAAAATAGCTAGAATCCATTGATCCCTATAGCATTTTCTGGAGACATAATAGTTTTTCGGCGGAAGCCACTTATACCATAGATATCTGTGTTATGATACAAGCGTCAGTTTTGAAAAAAAAATAGATGAGATTTTGTGCCATCGGCTCTAAACAATCTTGTTTTTTTGAACATGAAGAAATAAAAAAGCCACTGCGATTGCCGGAAATACTAGGCCTACTAAAGGCACCAAAACAGAGGGAAAGTTAAGAGTTGTTATAGAATGACTACCTCAATTTACTATTTGTACCTGTTATTGTTATTATTATTTATATTTTATATTTATAATATAAAGATATCTTATTATATATAAAGATATCTTATTATAATTTGATAATTCTAAATTGGAATTATTATTATTACTTAATAGCTATTAAGTATAAATATAAGTATCTATCTAAGTGAGTATATAATGTAGTTTTTGATCTTTCTACATGAAAGATTTGAAAGGATATGGATGAGATATTATTTTCTTCATTTTTTGCTCTTGTCTTCGAATTTCATTTACTAAGCAAAAAGTTTCTTAAAAATTAATTAGATTCTATTTATATTTATAATTATATTGAATATATTGAAGGGTTTGTTAGAATCCCATCCATCATGGATTCTTAGTCAAAATAGGATTATCGTAAGATATAAAAAAAGAAAAAATTCTATATTTTATAGATTTTCATTATATATGACGAGAAGAGTATATTTTTTTGATTTGCCTAATTTCACGAAAATAAGAATTTCATCTTTTATCTTGTTAATAGAGGCTTCTTGATCAATAATCTGGAATAAAGGGGCGGATTTTCTTCATATCGTTGACTTCATATTGAAGAGTACTACAACTTTAATTTAGATTGTTTCGGCTAACGATCAACCGATTTTGGTCTGGATTTCTGTGTCGCACACTTTGTATTGTGTCGCACTTGAAACTTTGAAAAATCATAACTTCCTCATACGAAGTCAGATTTTAGCGTTCTTTATATCAATGTGTTCCTATTGACGAGCACTACGACTTTCGTTTAGATCACTGCGCTAAAAAGCAACATATATCCGGTTCACTTTTTATGACACACCTTGTCGTATCGGTTTGAACGCAAAACTTAAATAAATCTTAACATCTTCATACGAAGTTAGAACTGGACGTTCCTTATATCCACAGAATCATAGTCACGACTAATATGACTTCCGTTAAGATTATTTATCCAAAATAATATTTTATTTTTTATGTTTATTTTATTGTTTAACGATAAATTCTATATTTAGGTTTTTCTACAAATATTTTATACTCCTAATATTTGCTCACTTAATGTGTACATTATAATTATTTATTATCTCATAACAAATATGAAGAACAAATATTTTAATTAACGATTTTATTTCGATAAAATGTATAATTACAACAATTATACTCTAAACGTCTAGCCCAAAATTGCGAACGTTACATCATATTATTCATATGGTTAATTCTCTTTAGCATATATAGCAGAATAGTTAATTATTAGCTAACAAACATTTTTATAAGTTTGTTTTGAAAAGCTTATGTCTTATTAAGAAATATATTCAAAATTTGATAAAATTAAATATCAAAATTTTATATCGAAGCAATATAAATTTTATTGTACTTATATTGTGAAATCAAAACCAAAACATATTTTTATCTTTAACTCAAAACCGCGTACTTATATTTTTAAAAGAAAATAGCAACATACTATTATTTCTATACTAACGGATTTTTTTATAATAACACATCATATTTATATTTAGTTCATAAAAATAAATATATTTGTATAAGATAAATGAAGATAAATCTTAAAAATTTCATCGTGTAAAAATTAAAAAGTAATAAAATGATGTTTTTATACTTCAAATGTTTTTAGATAAAAAAAATAAAAAACGAAAGTATTTAATTATGTATTGTAGTTTGATCATTTTAGATAAAGTCTAGACAACAAAATTTATTTATATATTTAAAAAACATATAATAAAAAAGTTGTGAAAAAAGAGGGCTGAAATGTAAAAATAAAAAAGTGAGAGACAGCATTGTAATATTTTAAATGCTCATTGTGTAAAATTTCACAGATGATTTTTAAGCAAGTTTCACAAAATGATAGAAATAGTCATTATCCAAAAAAATTTCAATTTAATGGATCTATCTAACGGACATCCACGGTAAAGACCCTTTGTGGGCAATGTTTGCTCCATATGAATCATCTCAGGAAAAAAGTTTCGTAAGGACCATTTCAGAGAAAAACCGTTTTACAGATGTTGGGTGAAATTTTTTCTTTTATCAATTGCTGTTAACATGCTAACCCCTAAAAGAAACCATGCATGCAATATTCTATTACTCGTTACGTGGCAAAGTAATTAACCTCTATAAAAAAAAAGGGAAGTTATATGAAACAAAGTTCAAGAATTGAATCAGAAGCAATGAAAGACTATGTCCCGTCTTTTGTATAAACACATGTTTGGTTTTAATATATCAAACACACATTAATTCACATTATCGAACAAGCATTTACATTTTCATCACTAAACGCAATGCTAGCCCTTTCGCCAATATCACTGGATGAATAAGGCAACTGCTGATAGGTAACTTGTCGGTTTCCATAGTACCCACTCCCGTAGTAGTTGAGCGTTGAGATGTCTGGTTGCTCGACATCTTGGTAGTAATTACAGCTCGGGTCACTATGTTGTGTGTACATGTTGCCATACTGCTGCGTATATCCAATCACCTCTGGGTTGTATGGAAACGTCCATAACTCGGCTTTCTTTCCGGTCTTCCTCACTTTCCTAAGAACCTTTTCTTGATCCACCCATCCAGTGACTGTTACCTTTTGCAAATCCATGTCGATATCAATATTATCCACTCCTGATATGAGAAAAACAAGTACATTGTGTCTTAAAAACCTTGGTACATTGTGTCTTAAAAACATTCTTTGATTATATATAATATTTTGTGTGTGTGTGTGTGTGTGTGTGTGTGTGTGTGTGAGAGAGAGAGAGAGAGAGAGAGAGAGAGAGAGAGAGAGAGAGAGAGAGAGAGAGAGAGAGAGAGAGAGAGAGAGAGAGAGAGAGAGAGAGAGAGAGAGAATGATGCACCATCTAAGTTTTGAAGGGCCTTTCTAACTTTCCGTTCACAGCCATGGCAGTCCATTTCCACGATCATCTCCACCGTCTGAAAAGAGTAGATAGAAATTATGTTTCAGTTCATGGCTTTAGTTTTTCATTATAACCCTACAATGGAATATGTACGTATATATAGACGCCAAAGATCAGTTAAATAATTATTAAGCGTACTGCTCTCTGATACAACCTGGATCGATGTAAATTTGCTTAACTTCCTTAAGGTTTGTAATATGTTTTTGGGATATATACAGTAAAGTCCCAATATTTTCATCGATTTGATAAGAAAGTTCTAAACTTTATTTTTTTGACAGTAAAGTCCAAATTACCGGCAGTTTTTGACACTTTTACCCTTTTTTCGCGGTTAGCCGGTAACTAGGAATTTTTTGTCAAAAAAATAAAGTTTAGGACTTTCTTATCAAATCGTCAATTAGGACTTTACTGTCAAAAAAATAAAGTTTAGGACTTTCTTGTCAAATCGTTAAAAATATTTGGACTTTAGTGTATATATAATTTTTTTTTGGTTAGAAATTTAATGGTATGATACTCTTTAAGCATAAGAGTTATTGAAACCTTCTCTAATCAGCTAGATCTTATTGAAATCCTTAACGTTTGCTTCTTGTTAAATCGTGTTTTTAATCTCAACAAACCGACATTGAAAAAAATTGAGATAATCAAAAAAGAAAGAAAGAACCAGGGTTGTGTTGGCTTTTTGCAGTCCCAAAAATGGAGAAATAAGAAACCGAAAAAAACAAAATTGCCCTTCTTTCCCTTCTCCACATTCACACCCTTTTGACTAGGCATGTGTTGTTTGTATTTGTATAAAGCCAGAGCAATTTTGCTTTTTTCGGTTTCTTATTTCTCCATTTTTGGGACTGCAAAAAGCCAACACAACTCTGATTATTTCTTTCTTTCTTGATTATCTCCATTTTTTTCAATGTCGGTTTGTTGAGATTAAAACAAGGATTTAACAAGAAGCAAATGTTAAAGATTTCAATAAGATCTAGCTGACTAGAGAAGGTTTTAATAACTCTTATGCTTAAAGAGTATCATACCATTAAATTTCTAACAAAAAAATGAGATATACACTAAAGTCCTAATATTTTCAACGATTTGACAAAAAAGTCCTAAACCTAATTTTTTTTTACAATAAAGTCTTAATTGACGATTTGACAAAAAAGTCCTAAACTTTATTTTTTTGACAAAAAAGTCCTAATTACCGGCTAACCGGGAAAAAATGGTAAAAGTGTCAAAAACTGCCGGTAATTTGGACTTTACTGTCAAAAAAATAAAGTTTAGGACTTTTTGTCAAATCGATGAAAATATTGGGACTTTAGTGTATATATCCCTATGTTTTTTATTTGATTTAATATTCAGTTTGATTAATTAAATTATTGCGTATATAGACTTGGTTCTTAAGTAATGTTTACCTGTTGCCTATTTCTTAGAAGCCACTAGGTTGTTACATGCATAAATTATCCAACACTTCCAAGCTACCAGTTTGGTTAATTTGGTGTCAAGTTTAATTTAAAATAAATATATGAACACGTTAAATCAAGCAATAAAAAAGGCATTGTATGCTTAGTCATATCTTGAGTTTATTACTGCTGTATGTTAATATAAACCGGACTCGATCGACATTAACAGAGTGCACCATTATATATGTTGTGCAGTTTTTCAACTCTTTCGAGCTAAGTCAGTTTTCACTTAATATACAGTCGAGCTAATTTTGTTCCATGCATGGGACAAAACTACATGATATCAAGTATCGAAGTTCGTCGATGAGTAGAAAAAATTATATATATGTCAATGTCAAACATGGTACGTAATTAAAAAGATAGAATTCAAACTTATTAATCTGTAATTATGATTGAAAAAACTCAAACATGCCTAGAGAGTATGTGGTAGCTAGATTAATAATGTGTGATCATTGCCCATATACATCCAATAACAAGAAATTAGAGAGAGAGAGAGAGAGAGAGAGAGAGAGAGAGAGAGAGAGAGAGAGAGAGAGAGAGAGAGAGAGAGAGACTCACTGTCATACTGAAAGTTGTGAGGTTACCGGGGAGAGAGAGAGAGAGAGAGAGAGAGAGAGAGAGAGAGAGAGAGAGAGAGAGAGAGGCCTTGAAATATTAGAGTTGTGATGTTGCAATGCTAGTGATTAATGGAGAATAAAAAGCTGGATATTATTTGGTATTTATAGCGAAAACTTCGGACACGTTTTGGTTACTTGTGGAGGATGTTATTGTGGTTTCAGTTTACTTCACATAAAAGTCTTCGTCTTAACATTGTATTAGGATCAATTGTAACCGAGCAATATCCAGTTGATCAATGGGTTGTTTTAAACCATAGTATTGTATGGTTTAAAGGAAAATGAAAACGAAATTTCCCAATACATCACAGGGAAAAACGAAAATGAAGACGAAAGGAAGAAGAAAGTGCCTACTTCAAAACTTTCTTTTGTTAAGCTTGTCGCTTTTACTTGAAATTTCCAAGAAAAAAAATGATTAGGCAAAGAATTAATTAATAATCATATTCATTTACAATTGGCATTTCATTTAATTAATTGTATTAAAAAAACGATTTCAGGATATTTGAAAATACAACGTGAAAGCGTGTTGGAAGATGGAAGTTATTGGAGATTTTAATTAGTTGAGTATTGTATTTTGTTAGAAACAAAATCTCAATATTTTTATTATAAGGGGAAATGACACAAATACCCTACGAACTTTTTAGGGTTTACCCGTTGAGTTCCTAAAGTTTTTATCGGACTTTATGGCTTTACAGGGGCACAATATGAGTTTTTTTGGTCTAAATGGTCATACCAAAAAAACTCATATCGTGCCCCCTGTAAAGCCAAAAAAATAAGTTTGGGGATCAAATGTCAGTTTCACCTTCATCTCCACCCAATACCACCCTTATTCCACCTTCCTCACAACCTCTTCCATCAACCCGTCACCCTACCTGAACCAACTGTTCATCAACATTTTATTCAGCCATTACAACCACCATAATTCACCTTAATCACCATCGAATCAATATCATAACAACTCAATCCAACCACCCTTATTCCTCCCCTTTGTCTCGTGAAATCAGCCACCACCGGAGCACCCATAATCCACAAAAACCACCAGTCAGCCACCATAACCAATCACCTGCAAATCGAAGAAAAAAAAAGATTAACTCTCATTTTCTCTATAAACCTCATGAAACCCACACATCATTCTCAACCTCACATCCATCAAACCTGCAACTCGGAGGGGGAAGGAGAGTTAGCTTGTGCGAGTTTGAACAGAGAAAAAGGAAGGAGGGGGTCAATTCCTTGAAGAGCTGAAATCGAATCAAAGAAAAGAGTGGAAGGGGGTTGTGATCGAGAATCGATTAGAAGGAGAAGAGGGTTCTGATCTTCGGTGAGTGTGTGTGACGATCGAGGGTGAAGACAGAAAGAAGAGCAATGATCGATTTCTTGGGAGGGTACGAATTGAGTGTGAATCAGCTTTAGAAGAAAAGAATGAGAGCTAATAAAGTCAATTTTTGTTGTTGGATGCTGGTATACACGAAGACACACAAGAAATCGAATGGGCTGCTATCTTTCATTCTTCTCCCAAATCACTTCGATCTTATGGCATAAACATTTTGATCCCCGAACTTATTTTTTTGGTTTATAAGGGCACAATGTGAGTTTTTTTGGTCTAAATAGTCCATGTCGCATGGTGAACCGGCTATTACAGGTTCGCATGGACTAAAACAGCAGGTTGTATCCTAGTTTAGGGACCCATAAAGCCCGACAGAAACTTTAGGGACTCAACGTGTAAACCCTAAAAAATTTGTAGGACATTTATGTTATTTTTATTATAATTGAAAGACTTAGTATACAGACTATTGATACATTATTATTTTTATGTTAGTTACGACAATTTCCAAGAAACAAATGATACGTAGCTGAAATGTACCTCAAGAACAAATTGACGCATTTCCTACTAATTCTTTAAATCTTTTTAATAATTTATAAGGGCGATCAATACCCATTTTTAATAAACTAAAAGAATTTTTTTACTTATACCCTATATATATTGCTACCTTGTCTATATTTCAACTCAAACCATAAACTATATTGTAGAAAAGAAAATTAATATATTGTCATCAAATACATCGATAACATATTACAAGAAATATTAGCAATACTTGTGAGGCCATTAGCGGCAACAACCACTACTAGCGGCGACGCTTAACATACATGTTAGATGTCGCCGCTAATAGTGGATGTTGTCGTTAATAGCGTTGTCACTAGTGTCTACATCACTGATTCGTGTGACGTCTCAAGAGGTAACCCTAACCATTGATATGTGGTATAGATCCAACGGTTTGTATATAAGCGTCGTATAAAGACATCACCACTAATTCTCGAAAAAAATGAACCTTGAAATGTTTCCTCCAACTTGTCGCCGCTAATTGTCCAACGTTGCCGCTATTTTGCCACTATCGCCGATAAAAGGAGTTTGAGATTAATCATTTTTTCGTTCATTCTTTCTCGTATATGTTTCCATTTCTCTCAAACATTCTTTCCGGTGATTTCATATTGATTTCATCGAGCTTTCACTAATTTCGACCATCGGCTGCCACCAGGAACCACCTCCCATACTGGCAACAACAAAACTTATCACCGGCGACTCCATTGTACCGGCGACGACAAAACCATTACTAGCGACCACTACATGGTGCTTCGCCTCCCTCTTTTCTCTTTCTTTTTCTCTTCTCCCGCTTAACAAAATACCGAATTTAATTTGATGAATGTTGTGATTTCATCGCCTAGCTCGATTGTTTCTTTCTTGCTGTTGGAATTGCATCACTATTATCGAAGTACATGCACCACTGTTGGGTTTTGATACGAAATAAAAGTTTGTTTTTCATAAAAACCGGAAACGGAAGAAGGTAGCTCATAAGGTGTTACAATACTTTCGTGTGACCCCTAGACTACGGAATTTGTAATGTTAAAGGTGCACTACAAAAAGTATGGTTTGGCATAGTATCGGACGACCCCAAGAGGGTGTGATACATCATCCGGTTGATGGATCGCATTGGAAAAAATTTGATATAAATTATCCTAACTTCTCGAGTGAACCTCGTAATGTATGCCTAGGGCTTGCAGCTAACAACTTTAATCTATTTAGTAACATGTGTGATCCACATAACACATGGTCGGTCGTACTTACCACATACAATTTGCCACCATGGATTTATATGAAAGAGTCATCCTTCATGGTTGTCCTTGTTGATTCCCAACCCACCTAGAAAGGACATGGATGTTTTCTTAGTGGAAGAGCTTAAGCTTTTGTGGCACTCACATGTACGTATTAAAGATGCGGCAACAAACACATTTCTATGTAGTAGAAAACTTTATATGTATATGTTTATTTCTAATAGAAACTTTATTTGGATTCCTAATTCAAATTTAAATTTTTATTCATATTGTTTTTTTTATCATATGTCTTATAATTTTCCAAGATATGGGGTTTAGATTAATTGTGTTGTTTTACATCATGGTCGAAGTGGTGGGTCTTGGCGATGGAGATGGTGGAAGCGAGGATCCACTACCTCGAATAGACTTTTGTCGTGGCTAGCACGAGGAGGATGGTATGTCTTATTATGATTTTTTAATATATATATATATATATATATATATATATATATATATATATATATTCATTTATTATAAACTATAGTGACTAATATTTTTAATTATATTTTTCGGTTGTTCCAGCAAAAAGGACGATACGTAAAGCCAAAAACCTTAAACTCTCAAAGCAGTCATTAAAAAACAAAGGGAATCACATGGCTTTGGATTTCGATAGAGACCTTACATTTACCCTTGTTAGATAGAGTTGTCAATGGGCGATTTTTTACCTTAGTTTGCTCCAAACCTATAAGAATTTTATGGGTTCAGATCTTAATTTTCAATTAGTTTACCCGTTTACCCTTTTATTAAATGGGTTGGATATAGATCGTTGTCGATTCGCACCACTTATAACATGCACCATTTACTATTATATATGTGTGTGCGTGTGTGTGTCTATATATATATATATATATATATATATATATATATATATATATATATATATATATATATATATGAAGGTTTGTATCGATTGGGTATACTTCAAGTTTAAAGAACAAAAGAAAACTAATCTAATCAAATAAAGAACAGAAAGTAAAGAACACAGGGAATTCTCCAAATTGTCTTTCACCAAGAAACGGTTTATTTTCACCAAGAAAACGAGTTGTCACAAAGACGGTAACCAAAATGAGCTCAACATTAGGGTTTACCCTAATGTTGATTATCTACTAATCTATACAAGTATATCCCTTGATTGAAGGGATTGTATCTAATCTATACTAAGAACCGATTCTTATCACAAAGATATTAGATCTGGTATTTATTTTGTACATATCTGTATCATTACCTAATATACAAACGATTACATAGAATAAATATCTTCATGCCGACGCTAATAGACTTGATACACTGACGTTGATGGTGATGTAGACGCTGACAGTGACAGATAGCGTGTATAGTATTTGATTGTAACAACCCGTTATTTCAAGTCAATAAAAGTCTAGACTACAACTATGTACAAGTAAATTCACAACCTCACTTGTTGTTATAAGAATTTTAAATGCCAAGAGTGCAATGCTTATTTAAATTTAAGCTAAATTAGGGTGTTATAAATAAACATAAGTTGAAAGACTAAGGGTTTAAAACATAAATAAACCTCATATATGTGTTTTCGCCCAAAGTAATTAAATGAATATAGAGTTTACAATTTGGAAATGTTCCAAGTGGTGTTTTCGTTGACCAAATCCGAAAACAGCCCCTTTATTGAATGCCAAATCCGAAAACACCCCATTCTTAAATGCCAAATCTGAAATCCCCCCCCCCCCTTCTAGAAGGCCTTAGGCGCAAACCCATTTCACCCTAGCCTTAAAATCCGATAACACCTTTCCATTGGACTTTAGGGGCGAAAATCCAATAAGGGGTCCCATTATGAAGCGTAAACCCCTTCTGTGTGGACCTTATGGGGCGAAAACTCATTCCTTAGTAGTTATTAGATTCGAAAACCCCATTTAATATATATGTTCATCCGTAAACACTTCTAAATATCTAATATCTTATCCTAGTTCAGCTTCCCTAGATGATAAGTACATTTACCAATGCAAACGTTAACTCAACCTCTTATCCCTTCCTTCATATTTAAGTCACAACTTAGGATCAATTCTCATTCTTACAACCTGTAAATGAAAACTATCAATTCTCTCTCAAAGTATCAACACATTTCCTTTCATTTACAAGGTGTAAACTACTCCAGGAGACATTTTTCTTCTTCCTTACAAGTATAAATTTAGGTAAGCTTCCATTAGAATCCATGTATTTTCCATCACCTCTTACGATTGTTATCAAATATTCACACATTAATATATGTTTAAACATTAGGATACGACTATCATTACGTGTTCTAAATCGAAGTCTCCGTTTCAATCATGTTAACAAAACCGTTATGACACTCAAGGTGAGTTCATACCCCTACAAAATTTGTGTTAATATACAAATTATTGTTTTATATTTTATTACGTTAAAGTATCTTTACGTAGAAATATCAAACATGCGGAACAACATTATTACTAAATTTACAAACGGTTACATGCAAAACATGTTCAAACGAAACAGTTATCATTTTTCAACGGAATAATATCTTTAAAACTATATTAAGTATAGTTTGAGGAACATTTACATCATTTTACCCTTTCATGGCAAAGAAACGATTATATCAAAATACGATTATGTTTATATATTATAAACATAACGAAAGAAGTAACAATTTCATGTATGAATACTTTCATTAACAAAATACGTATCTCGTTGGAAATTTGTGAGACATTCGTCTTCATCGTACCTACCAAAGGTATCCATGGAAGTCTTGTTTTATAACCAGAGTCTCCTCTCGGAGAGCTTGATACTTGTATATAGATCTATACGAGACTGATGATCCCGCACCCTGGCTGTTAGCTACAGCATGACAGGTAGGTTATGGGTGACCAACGTCATATCATTTCGACGCCTGAAGAATGTCGAGACAGGTAATTCATTAATAGCATGGTTATGAAAACTCACATGATAAACGACAATACGTTATTTTTACGTGAAATCGATAGTATGCTTATTTTACGTAAATACCCAGTTCTTCAAATGGTTTTATTCACGAATAAAACTACATGTTATTAAATTAAGTATGACATTTATACTTATACTTCGGTCTTGGATAATATAAGACTACAGTTCAGTTTTACGAAAAATATAGGATTTTTCAGGATAAATACGATTACTTTACAAACAAACAGTTTACAAATTAGCTTTATGGAAAATATAGGATTTTCCGGGGTAAATACTCTCATTTTATAAACAAACAGTTCACAAATCAGCTTTATGGAAAATATAGGATTTTACGGGATAAACACTCTCATTTTACAAACAAACGAATTACAATTCAGTTTATAGAAAATATCAGATTTTCTAGAAACAAATGTGACTTCATCTCATTGAATGGCATACATTTATTCATACAAATGCTTATGAACTCACCAACTTAAATGTTGACACTTTTTCTCAAATAATTTGTATTCTCAAGAAACCAGTAAAACAGGTTATCAACAGCTTTTGAAGAATTGACGCTAAGGCGTCAAGAAAATCTTTTGACATCATAATGTAATTGACATTTTGGAAACATGTAACACATACAATAATGTAACTTTTTCAATTACGTATATGATGATTGTGTTTACTTTCTTTACTATTCAATTGTTATGATACTGCACATGATGTCCTCCGCCCCTGAACGTTTCCACCGTTCAGGTTTGGGGGTGTGACAGATTGGTATCAGAGCATTGTTTATAGTGAACTAAGTATATCGAACCATATGATATATAACTATAAATACAATGGGACTAAAATACTTTGACCAAGAGTTATACTTTTTAAAATATAATAATATTTTTATAAAAATTATACATGCATACATACTAGTACAGTGTCGTAATAAAAACAAAACAAAAAGTATTAAAGATGCGTTGAGCACTACGTGTACGTCTGAGAGTATGTAATATGGTCTGGAATGAATATAGTCTGATCAACTATATTTATTTAAGAGGTCACTAGCATACACTTGGTAATAGTCGTAGTGGTCAACAAATCTAAAAACTTACCAACCCCATAAACTCGAGAACCAAACATAAAATTTAAAATACTATAGGAGTATTTTATGATACTATCATAATCGTAACTACTATGTTCAAGCTTCGATATTTATTTTCATACACTTAAGTTTTTCATATATTCCTCATACCCCTATTCTCGCACAGACACAATGGCAAGATTCCACCCACATGGAGATCCCTACTTTCCTAATCAAGGAAACGAAGGTTGGATGGTGGAAGATACTGAGGAAGATTCCGAAGAAGAGCCAATGGAAGACGAAGATGAAGAGGATTCGGAAGGCACCGACTCAGATCCAGAGGTTTACAATCCACCGCAAGTTGTTCAGTACCCCGCAGCTAGACAGAATTTCCATGGCCCGACACCAAGATGGTGCATAGACTTACAAAGGTGGAGCCAAGAACAAGGCCAACGCCCTCCTTACGGGATGGAAAGAGGCTTCTATAACCTCTCCAAAGGAGGTTCAGCAGATTGGGCTTTCCCGATCATAGTTCGCCGCATCGCTAACCAGGGGGGACAGGCAAGAGCGTCAGCCAACCAAATCATGGAGGTTGGTGCTATCGATGAGATTACTGTTGTCCGTCTTCGCCGTCTGGACGAAGACCATCATCAAACCAGGAACCACACCGAAGCTCTTCAAGATGAAATGATTTCTGCCCGAGCTGAAATTAGAGCACTTCGGGAGCATCAGGCTACGTTGGAGCGACGTTTGAGGGAAGCAGAACATGATGTGGCAGAGTCCAGTACACAGAGTAGCACTCGCCACGAGTAGTGTTTACACTACTCACATTTTTGATATAGATTAGGACTGCGGATATGTGTTAAATATTACTCTTATCTACATATAAACTCAACCCTGTGTCTAGGTGTTTACACTATTCAGGGAATCGTAATGTTGTCAAGATTTTCCTTTAAACTTTGATGTATTATAGACCAGTGTCAACGCCAAATTTTCAAAAACGTTATGTATCAATATATCAAAGGAATTGACAAGCATTTTACTCTATCAAGAGTATTACTATTGAAATTCATAAATTTATTCTTACATAAATTTCTATTATGAATTTAATACAAAACATATTATGAGTCGGGACATAATACATGTATAAACTATTTCATTAATGTGACAACCTGAAATTTTCAAGCTTGTTTAATTAATAAAACCTATCAGTGTTAGACTCATTTGGCTTCCAGTTATCAATGTTTGGAATCTGTTTTGAGTGTTCTAACCCTAGTACATCAAAGGAATAAGAGTTTGAGAATAGCAGCTTAAGTTCTTAACCGCCTGCAACCGTAAACCTCCTCAAAAAGGGAGTTTACGGTCAAGACCAATGATTTTACGGTCATGGTGACCGTAAACCCATCCCTATATATATGGGGGGGTGATCACTTCAGCCATTCTTTTCCCTCCTTCAAGCCTTAAGACCCATTCTCTCTCAAAAAGCATAATCTTTTGCTTCCAAATCTTCAAGAACAAGTAAGTGATTCCTTCTTTGTGTGTTAGATCCTTCCTAAATCCATGTTTCACTCTTGATTCATCCAAGAGTTTCATCTTTTATCTAGATCATCAAAGATCCTCAAGAACACGGTTGTGTTTTGGACCGAAAACACCCGTTTTGCCTTCAAAACCGTAAGTATCATCTTCCCTTCATGAATCTAGTTACAATCCTTCATTTTGGACTTAAGATCGTCACTTTTTACTAGAACAAAAGAGTTTACGGTCTATGAATCTTCATAAACCGTAAACCCTTATAAAGGGTGTTAGTATAGCCTTTACCCTTCCTAAGGCTAAGTATGATCCCTAGAATCCGATGTCTTTGAACGAAGCCCTTGAAAACCATCATTTGTGTAAGGTTTGAGGAGTTTACGGTTGAATCTCCTTAGACCGTGAACTCCATGACCGTAAGGTCATTAGACCGTAAACCATATGACCGTAAGTTCATAGGACCGTAAACACATGGGACCGTAAACCCATTTGAACTGTGAACCCAAGAACCGTAAACTCCAAGGACCATGAACACTTGGACCGTGAACTCTATAGGGTGACCATACACCCTTGGTATGCAATCCCATGTGATTGTAGCACTTAAATCGAAGTGTATCCTATGTCCTAGGGTGTTTCCTTGTTTAATTAGTTGTATAATCACTAATTAGATACATATATGTGTCATTATATGTTAAATAGGATCCGTGTGTGCTCAAGTCCTCACTTGACACTTAGCATCCTATCCAGCACTTCCATCCAAACCACTCACTACAGGTGAGTTCATACCCCTTAACCAACCTTTGAAATGATTTTACATGCTTTTATGGGGGGGGAATACAAGTTGAAACATTCTAGTTATTATATTAATCACATGTGATTAATAACTAGACCAAACAGAAAGATTTTCTATTACTTTCAAATTGTTATCAAACTTATGGATTTCAAATACTTCCAAACATTTTATTAAACTCTTTTAAATGCTAAATCCTTTATCAAACTCTTTTTAAACTTATATTATTGTCAAATTCATGTCTATACATATATATTTATATAAGTAAGATTTGAAGGACTTAGGACTGATAGCTCACTTTATTTCATGTTCCTTGTTTGGTTGTGGACTTACAGTACCCTGTTATTTGTCCGAATGTCGTTGAAATTTTAGTTATATATCATATATATGTGTTTAGATAAAAAAAAGCTTTTACTTCAGTTCAATACCTTTGGGTAGCAAAGGCATACAAACAACATTACTAGTAAACTATAATAGGTATAGTTTAGGAGATTACTACTCACTATTTCTAGTACAATGAAATATACAAAGAGTCCGTTCATACATGAGTCAATACTTACTATAAAGAGAAACAGATAGAGAATACTATAACAAGAAACAGTACATACTATACACTATACAATGGAACATACTATGAAGAGAAACTAAGAGAACTTACACGATACTATACATGAGAATATACTCTACAAACATTTGAATACGATAACTAGAATGTGACATACTATTTTCGGATACAACAAGACATTGTTGTATCATATTGTAACCAGAGTCTCCTGGAGGGAGAGCGGGCATCGTGTGTATAGATCTATACGGGACAGACACTCCCACACCCCGACTGCTAGCAACAGTCCCAACCGATAAGGCCAAGGGGTGACAAAATGTCACCTCACTATATTATGACACCAGAAGGTCATCAGTTATTCAACCGTCGATCAGCATGGTTACAAAGGAGTTCACATTTAAATCTTTAATTAACCAACTAAGGATTAAAGGCAAAAAGACTCCCCGAGGGGTATTGTACATTTAATACTACCTGGAGTCTGTATTTTATCACTTTATAGCCAGCAGTGTCACTGCTGAGGTAAAACATTATTTTACCTATTGCATTTACTTTGTGATCATCTCACATAAATGATAACGTAAACTATATTTTTATAGTGATAGTTTCACTTGGGAAAACTCTTACATTTACAAAAGAACAAACATACAAATGGTCGGGTCTTGGTAGAAGACTACATTTCAATAGAAAATACAGGATTTTCTAGGAAGTACAAACATTTACAAACATCTACAAACATTTACAAACAATTACAAACAATTACATTACACGGTTACAAACATTTTTATACAAATAATGACACTAAAGTGCTTATGAAATCACCAGCTTTAATGCTGATGAACTCTTTCAAAATAACTTGTATTCTCAAGTCATCAGTAGACATGTACTGATGAAGCTTTTGAGGAGATGGAGCACATTCAAGACTCATCTTATATTTTGATTCATATTTTTGGTGTCTTATAAACTATACAGAACATACTTGTATTAAAATTATATTATTAATGCAATGGATGATGTTGTTGCTTGTTTACTATTATGCTTTGTTGTGATACTGTAGATGACGTCCTCCGCCCCAGAACGTTTCCGCCGTTCCGGTTTTGGGGGTGTGACAGATTGGTATCAGAGCATTGTTTATAGTGAATCGAGTATATCAACCCATAAAAGATATACAAACTATAAACGCAACGATATTAACATACTCTGACCAAGAGTTTATACTTTTAAATAATAAAATATTTAACTAAGTATACATACCTGCATTCATACTAAAATCAGTGTCATTAGGACAGAACAAAAGTATTACGATTGTTGAACAACATGATTAGGCTTAGAGACATATAGTCAAACCTGGGAGGATATACCCTGATCAACTATATTTTCTGAGGAGTGACTAGCATGTGCCTAAGAATGGTTGTGGTGTTGCAACAAGTCTAAAAACTTACCAACGCTACTACCGCAAGAACATTAGAACAGAACATAAACCTAAAATACTGTAGGAGTATTTTGTGTTACTATAATTACTTATTTGAGAACTAAAAAGATCTTTACTAGTAGGTCAACAGTTGCTAAGTGGATACGCTAAGGTTATATCTGACTAAGGTGTTATAGACTTAGAATCTGTGACCTTTGCTTTACTTCCTGTTCCTTGTTTGGTTGTGGATTTAGATTAGGGTCACTTATTCGAAGGTCTATCCTGTTTTGGTTGCATATGGCTGGTATGCACTATGCAAATGTTGGAGTAACTAGTAAGGATCATCCTATAAGTATCTTAATTAGTGCGTCTATTAACTATTCTTTTTCCCCTATTCTCGCGTAGATAACATGGCTGGCTTCCATCTCCCCGGCGATCCATATTTTCCCAACCAAGGCAATGGTGGGTGGCTCGATGATGAGCCAGGAGAGGATCATCCAATCCCTTTGGATGATCACCTCGCAGAAGGCTTTTCGGATGGTTCTGACTCCGAACCAGAAGTCAACAACCTACCTCAAGGGGTTCAAGTCCCAAACCTCAACCCCCGACCGGAATTTCAAGGCCCCACACCCTTGTGGGCGACAAACTTGAACCGTTGGAGCGATGAACAGAGTCAACCATTACCCTTCAATGGAGACCGAAGCTTCTAAAATCTAAGCAAGGGAGGCCCAGCTGACCGAGTCTTGCCCATTATGGTCCTCAGGATTGCTCGGAACGTCGAACAAGGCCGGGCAATCATCGACCGAGTCATGGAAATTGACACCAACTCTGGCGTTAACACGGTCCGCATTCGTCAACTCGAAGAGGCTATGGAAAGGACCAGGAGAACCAATGAGGCTCTGCAACAACAGCTAGCTACATCCCGAGTTGAGGTTATAGAACTTCGAGTGCGCCAGAGACCTCATGAGCGACATCTTCAAGACGTAGTACGTCAACTGGCAAATCTGAGGGTTCACCCGAGGAGTACCCGTCGCCGGTAGAAGATGCCCTACTCATCTTTTCCTTTGGGTTAAAGAATAGCCTTTCTTATCTATGCTTTATGAAGCACTTGTCTGTAAAATATTCCTATCTTTCAAGTACTCTAACTAGACTTTTAAGCTGTCAACATTTTCCCTATATGATTTGATGTAAGACCTACTATTAGGTCATTTCTCCCGAAATCGTTTACATCATTAATACCAGTAATATTGGCAGTTATCTAATCTATTGGAAAGTCTTTACTCTTGTGTTTCCCTACTCTATTGTTATGTCTCTATCTGATGGTTGGACTATGGCGATTTAGTCCATGAATCACTCTCATCATACTTACAATTGATTCTTACTATTATCATCATCTCTATATACTTTCAGTAAAAGATGTCGCCTCGCAAGCATCCGACCAGAGGCACGCCTGTAAATCGAACTCCACCACCACCACCCCCTCCGCAGTTCGATGCGGTGATGTTTCAGGCTGCTGTGACCACAGCTGTGGCCGCAGCCATGACTCAAGTAAATTCTGGTGGTGTCAGTGGAGCTGGAACGGGCACCAACTCTAACCATGGTGAAAGCCAACCGCGTACACGGGAGTGTACCTATAAAGACTTCATCAGCTCCAAACCAGTGTTCTTCAACGGAACCGGAGGGATCATGGCGCTGTCCCAATGGATCGAAAGAACAGAAGCAGTCTTTGAGATGTGCTCTTGTCCTGAAGGAAACAAGATAAAATTTGCTGCCTGCACCTTCACTGAAAGGGCCCTGACATGGTGGAATGGCCATGTCAAATCACTCTCACTGGTAGCGGCTAACGCCATGGGCTGGGAGACATTGAAGGATCTGATGGCAAAGGAGTACTGCCCGATGGGCGAGATTCAGAAACTCGAGGAGGAATTGTGGAACCTTAAGATGAAGGGTTCCGACATAGTGGCTTATACAGCCAGATTCATCGACCTAGTAACCCTATGTCCCAACATGGTCCCCATAGAAAGCAAGAAAATCGAGAGATACATCTGGGGTTTGGTACCCCCCGTATCGAGGAAACGTCCTAGCTTCGAACCCTGCAACCTTTGATAGTGCCAAGCAATTGGCCCAAAGGCTTATCGATCACGAGGTTCCTTCTTCTCCAACTCGAACTACCACTGCTGTCTCAGAACCAACCAAAGCGACCGACAACAAGAGAAAGCGTTGGGACCGAAGGAAGGGCAAATCAGCTCAACCCTCTTCCAAGAACCAACAGGTTGTGGCTGTCCGTGCTGCCACAACTCCTGTTGCCCCTGTACCAACAAAGTCGTATGCAGGGAGCCTACCCAAGTGCACTAAGTGCAATTTCCATCACAACGGCCCCTGCCAAGAACTGCACTGCACCAACTGTGACCGGAAGGGCCATACTATTCGGTTTTGCAAATCACCACCCAAACCCGTCACCCAGGTCCCTGGTACAGCAGTAATCCAGGCCTGCTACGGGTGTGGCGAGACAGGGCACTTCAAAAGAAACTGTCCTAAAGCTGGGAATGCGGGAGGAGCAGGGAGACTACTTGCTATTGGCCACAATGAAGCAGTGGATGACCCCACGGTAGTCACGGGTGCGTTCCTCCTCGATAACTCATATGCATGTATCATATTTGATAGTGGAGCAGAAAGGAGCTTCGTGAACCAAAAATTTAAACACTTACTTAATCAAGCACCGCAAGCACTAAAAGAAACCTTCGTCGTAGAAATGGCTAACGGAAAGATAGAGAGTTCTAACGAGATTTACATAGGTTGTACCCTCACACTAGATAATTATTCATTTCCAATCGACCTCATACCCGTGGCAATCAAGAGTTTCGACGTCATTATGGGCATGGACTGGTTGAGTCTTCATCGTACCAATATTCTGTGTTTCGAGAAAGCCGTCCGTCTAAACCTACCGAATAACGAAACCTTGTTGATCTACGGAGACAAACCCAGTACAAATCTTCGTATCATCTCGTGCATGCAAGCCCAGAAATACCTACGAAAGGAATATCGTGTGTTCCTTGCTCATATAGTCGATGTGAACCAGAAAACAAAAGACCTAAAAGACCTCCCCGTAGTACGCGAATTCCCCGACGTTTTTCCAGAAGAACTACCAGGTTTACCTCCCCAACGTCAAGTCGAATTCAGGATCGACTTAGTTCCAGGGGCTACCCCCATAGCCAAAACGCCCTATCGTCTAGCACCTGCAGATATGCAAGAACTGTCCGGTCAACTTAACAAAATGCTCAACAAGGGCTTTATAAGACCAAGCTTCTCACCCTGGGGAGCACCGGTCTTATTCGTGAAGAAGAAAGACGGATCGTTTCGTATGTGCATTGACTACAGGGAACTCAACAAGCTTACGGTCAAAATCGTTACCCTCTTCCTCGCATAGACAATTTATTCGACCAGCTGCAAGGGGCGAGCTACTTTTCTAAGATTGATCTGAGATCCGGGTATCACCAGTTACGAGAGCTTGAGGAGGATGTTCCAAAGACAGCCTTCTGAACTCGTTACGGACACTACAAGTTCGTAGTGATGCCATTCGGATTGACTAATGCGCCCGCAGTATTCATGGACTTAATGAATAGGGTATGTCGTCCTTACTTGGATCAGTTCGTCATCGTTTTCATCGATGACATACTTATCTACTCTCGAAGTAAGGAGGAACATAGTGATCATCTACGACAAGTCCTAGGAACCTTACGATCGGAGAAGCTCTATGCGAAGTTCTCTGAATGTGAATTTTGGATTCGCAGAGTCGAATTCTTAGGTCACGTGGTTAGCGAACAAGGAATCCACGTGGACCCTTCCAAAATTAAAGCCATCGAGAATTGGTCAGCACCGAAGACGCCTACAGAAATTCGTTAATTTCTAGGCCTCGCTGGCTACTACCGCAGATTCATACAGAACTTCTCTCGAATTGCAAAACCTCTTACGACATTGACCCAGAAAGGTGTGGCCTTTGACTGGGAAGAGAAACAAGAGAAGACGTTTCAAACGCTGAAGCGAGCCTTATGCACCGCACCGATACTATCCCTCCCCGAAGGGATAGAAGACTTCGTAGTATGCTGCGATGCATCCAACCAGGGGCTCGACTGTGTTCTGATGCAACGAGGTAAGGTCATCGCCTATGCCTCAAGGCAGCTGAAGACGCACGAGGTCAACTACACCACACACGATCTTGAGCTAGGAGCAGTTCTGTTTTCCCTGAAGATCTGGAGACACTACCTGTATGGTATGAAAAGCACTATCTTCACAGAACACAAAAGCCTACAACACATATTCAACCAGAAGGAGCTCAATATGAGACAACGACGGTGGGTCGAACTACTCAATGACTACGAATGTGAAATTCGTTATCATCCGGGTAAAGCCAACGTAGTAGCAGACGCCCTAAGTCGGAAAGAATATTCTGGTCGAAGAGTCAAGTCATTAACTATGACTATCCATTCGCATCTGTCCACACAAATTAAGGAGGCTCAGCTCGAAGCCTTGAAACCTGAAAATGTGGCAGGTAAATCCCTGCGAGGAATGGATAAGAACTTGGAAGTCAAGGGTGGCGGAGCCTTATATCTCATGGAACAGATCTGGACACCAAAACACGGTGGTTTCAGAGACTTGGTCATGACCGAAGCGCACAACACTCGATATTCCGTCCACCCTGGTTCAGATGAGATGTATCTGGATCTTAAAAAGTTATATTGGTGGCGTAACATGAGAGCAGAAATTGCTACCTTCGTAAGTAAATGCCTTACTTGTGCCAAGGTCAAGGTCGAATACCAGAAACCATCAGGTCTACTTCAGCAACCGGAGATACCTGAATGGAAGTGGGAGCGGATCACTATGGACTTCATAACCAAGTTACCCAAGACAACGGGTGGACTTGATACCATTTGGGTCATCGTCGATAGATTGACCAAATCTGCACACTTCCTGCCCATCAAGGAAACTGACAAGATGGAGAAGCTCACAAGAACATACATACGGGAGATTGTACGACTGCATGGTGTTCCTATATCTATTATCTCTGATAGGGATAGTAGATTCACTTCGAGGTTCTGGCAGTCGCTACAAAGTTCCCTAGGAACGAGGCTGGACATGAGTACAGCCTACCATCCGCAGACCGACGAACAAAGTGAGAGAACTATCCAAACCTTGGAGGATATGTTGCGAGCCTGTGTGATCGACTTTGGGAAGGCATGGGATACTCATTTACCTCTTGTCGAGTTTTCCTACAACAACAGTTATCATACGAGCATAAAGGTTGCTCCATTCGAAGCCCTCTATGGCCGAAAATGCAGATCCCCTCTGTGCTGGGTTGAGGTGGGCGACACTCAGTTAGCTAAAGGACGAGTTCCTAACAACACTCTTACGGGTACGGAGATCATTCGGGAAACGACAGAGAAGATCGTTCAGATTCGTGAACGATTGAAATCCTCTAAAGACCGACAAAAAAGCTACGCTGACAAGAGAATGACACCTTTGGAATTCCAGGTGGGAGATCGCGTTCTTTTGAAAGTCTCACCCTGGAAGGGCTTGATACGCTTCGGAAAGAGTAGTAAGCTCAATCCAAGATACATAGGGCCTTTCGAGATCCTCGCTAGAATCGGCCCTGTAGCTTACAAATTCAATCTACCCCGCGAACTCAGCAACGCACATTCTACCTTCCACGTCTCGAACTTGAAAAAGTGTCTATCCGACGAGACTCTTGTTATCCCACTCGACGAGATTGAGATCAACGAGAGCCTCAACTTCGTGGAAGAACCTGTAGAGATCATGGACCGAGAGGTCAAACGAACGAAGCAAAGCCGTATCCCGATAGTGAAAGTTCGCTGGAATGCCAAGCGAGGTCCCGAATTCACTTGGGAGCGCGAGGATCAAATGAAACTTAAATATCCACATCTTTTTACCTAATTATTTGTAATAACTTAGTTGCTTAAACTCTAATTTCGGGACAAAATTCCCTCTAACAGGGGGATGATGTGACAACCCGAAATTTTCAAGCTTGTTTAATTAATAAAACCTATCAGTATTAGACTCATTTGGCTTCCAGTTATCAATGTTTGGAACCTGTTTTGAGTGTTCTAACCCTAGTACATCAAAGGAATAAGAGTTTGAGAATAGCAGCTTAAGTTCTTAACTGCCTGCAACCGTAAACCTCCTCAAAAAGGGAGTTTACGGTCAAGACCAATGAGTTTACGGTCATGGTGACCATAAACCCATCCCTATATATATGGGGGGTGATCACTTCAGCCATTATTTCCCCCCCTTCAAGCCTTAAGACCGATTCTCTCTCAAAAAGAATAATCTTTTGCTTCCAAATCTTCAAGAACAAGTACGTGATTCCTTCTTTGTGTGTTAGATCCTTCCTAAATCCATGTTTCACTCTTGATTCATCCAAGAGTTTCATCTTTTATCTAGATCATCAAAGATCCTCAAGAACACAGTTGTGTTTTGGACCGAAAACACCCTTTTTACCTTCAAAACCGTAAGTATCATCTTCCCTTCATGAATCTAGTTACAATCCTTCATTTTGGACTTAAGATCGTCACTTTTTACTAGAACAAAAGAGTTTACGGTCTATGAATCTTCATAGACCGTAAACCCTTATAAAGGGTGTTAGTATAGCCTTTACCCTTCCTAAGGCTAAGTATGATCCCTAGAATCCGATGTCTTTAAACAAAGCCCTTGAAAACCATCATTTGTGCAAGGTTTGAGGAGTTTACGGTTGAATCTCCTTAGACCGTGAACTCCATGACAGTAAGGTCATTAGACCGTAAACCTTATGACCGTAAGGTCATAGGACCGTAAACCCATTTGAACCGTGAACCCAAGAACCGTAAACTCCAAGGACCGTGAACTCTATAGGGTGACCATACACCCTTGGTATGCAATCCCATGTGATTGTAGCACTTAAATCGAAGTGTATCCTATGTCCTAGGGTGTTTCCTTGTTTAATTAGTTGTATAATCACTAATTAGATACATATATGTGTCATTATATGTTAAATAGGATCCGTGTGTGCTCAAGTCCTCACTTGACACTTAGCATCCTATCCAGCACTTCCATCCAAACCACTCACTACAGGTGAGTTCATACCCCTTAACCAACCTTTGAAATGATTTTACATGCTTTTATGGGGGGAATACAAGTTGAAACATTCTAGTTATTATATTAATCACATGTGATTAATAACTAGACCAAACAGAAAGATTTTCTATTACTTTCAAATTGTTATCAAACTTATGGATTTCAAATACTTCCAAACATTTTATTAAACTCTTTTAAATGCTAAATCCTTTATCAAACTCTTTTTAAACTTATATTATTGTCAAATTCATGTCTATACATATATATTTATATAAGTAAGATTTGAAAGACTTAGGACTGATAGCTCACTTTATTTCATGTTCCTTGTTTGGTTGTGGACTTACAGTACCCTGTTATTTGTCCGAATGTCGTTGAAATTTTAGTTATATATCATATATATGTGTTTAGATAAAAAAAAGCTTTTACTTCAGTTCAATACCTTTGGGTAGCAAAGGCATACAAACAACATTACTAGTAAACTATAATAGGTATAGTTTAGGAGATTACTACTCACTATTTCTAGTACAATGAAATATACAAAGAGTCCGTTCATACATGAGTCAATACTTACTATAAAGAGAAACAGATAGAGAATACTATAACAAGAAACAGTACATACTATACACTATACAATGGAACATACTATGAAGAGAAACTAAGAGAACTTACACGATACTATACATGAGAATATACTCTACAAACATTTAAATACGATAACTAGAATGTGACATACTATTTCGGATACAACAAGACATTGTTGTATCATATTGTAACCAGAGTCTCCTGGAGGGAGAGCGGGCATCGTGTGTATAGATCTATACGGGACAGACACTCCCACACCCCGACTGCTAGCTACAGTCCCAACCGATAAGGCCAAGGGGTGACAAAATGTCACCTCACTATATTATGACACCAGAAGGTCATCAGTTATTCAGCCGTCGATCAGCATGGTTACAAACGAGTTCACATTTAAATCTTTAATTAACCAACTAAGGATTAAAGGAAAAAAGACTCCCCGAGGGGTATTGTACATTTAATACTACCTGGAGTCTGTATTTTATCACTTTATAGCCAGCAGTGTCACTGCTGAGGTAAAACATTATTTTCCCTATTGCATTTACTTTGTGATCATCTCACATAAATGATAACGTAAACTATATTTTTATAGTGATAGTTTCACTTGGGAAAACTCTTACATTTACAAAAGAACAAACATATAAATGGTCGGGTCTTGGTAGAAGACTAAATTTCAGTAGAAAATACAGGATTTTCTAGGAAGTACAAACATTTACAAACATCTACAAACATTTACAAACAATTACAAAAAATTACATTACACCGTTACAAACATTTTTATACAAATAATGACACTAAAGTGCTTATGAACTCACCAGCTTTAATGTTGATGAACTCTTTCAAAATAACTTGTATTCTCAAGTCATCAGTAGACATGTACCGATGAATAGGAGATGGAGCACATTCAAGACTCATCTTATATTTTGATTCATATTTTTGGTGTTTTATAAACTATACAGAACACACTTGTATTAAAATTATATTATTAATGCAATGGATGTTGTTGTTGCTTGTTTACTATTATGCTTTGTTGTGATACTGTACATGACGTCCTCCGCCCCAGAACGTTTCCGCCGTTCCGGTTTTGGGGGTGTGACAATTAACACCCGACTTACAATTATTATTGAAGACTTACCGTCTTTTCACTTTTAACTCTATGGCAGAAAGATGCCACCAAGAAAGAACCCCAGACGTTTTAACAATACTCCACCATCACCACCACCTCCACAATATGACTCCTCTATGTTCCAAGCTGCGGTAACTGCTGCCGTAGCAGCCGCCGTAACACAGATAAACGCAAGCGGCACCAGTGGAGGTGGAACTAGTACTTACCACTCAAACCATGGGGAAAGTCAGGGACACCCCATAGAATGTTCATACAAAGATTTCATCAACGAAAAGCCTAAAACCTTCAACGGAAGTGGAGGTGTTATCGCACTAATGCAATGGTTCGAAAAGACTGAATCAGTCTTCGAAATATGTGTGTGTCCAGAAACAAGTAAAGTTAAATATGCAGCATGTATCTTCTTGGACAGAGCTATTACTTGGTGGAAGAGCCATGTCAAAACATTAACCCTCCCAGTGGCAAATTCCATGAACTGGGAAGACCTGAATATCTTAATGCTAGAAGAATATTGCCCAAGGGGCGAAGTGGAAAAAATGGAGCATGAATTGTGGACCCTTAAAATGACTAGATCTGACCTCGTCGCCTACACGGCCAGATTCTGTGATCTCTCAGTATTATGTCCCGGGATGGTTACCCCGGAGACAAAGAAGGTGGAAAGATTCCTATGAGGATTGTCACCCCAGATCTAAGGATATGTAATAGCTTCCAAACCTACTACCTCCGACAGCGCAAAACGTTTGGCGCAACAACTCAATGATCATGGAGTCCGTCAGGGAACGATAATAGCCACTCCCGAACAACCAAAGGAATATAACAACCGAAGGAGATCTTGGAACAAGAGAAATAGTAAGACATCAGAGGAAATCCCCAAAAGGCAACAAGTGGTGGCAGCTCACGCAGTCACTGTCCCAGCAGCCCCAACACTAGCAAAACAATATGCTGGAAATCTACCAAAATGCAACAAGTGTAACTACCACCATGTTGGTACGTGTCGGGAAATGTATTGCACGAAGTGCAATAGGAAAGGACACATAGTCCGTTTCTGCAAAGAACCATCACAACAAGTCGCCCCAACCACGAATATAAGAGCGAGCTGCACTTGCTACGGATGCGGAGAAACATGGCATATTAAGAGGGATTCCCCGAAAACAAGGAATGCAGGGGGAGTAGGAAGAGTACTGACGATGGGACAGGAGGAGGCAATAGCAGACCCAACCGTGGCCATGGGTACGTTTCTCCTCAATGACTCTTATGCATGCATATTGTTTAATAGTGGAGCGGAGAGGAGTTTTGTGAACCACCAGTTTAAACATTTACTCAATAAAACACCAAAATCATTAAACGAAACATTCACCGTCGAAATGGCAAATGGAAAGACGGAAAACACTAACAACACATACATAGATTGTACCCTCTCACTAAACAATCGTTCTTTTCAAATCAACCTCATGCCAGTCTCAATAAAAAGTTTCGATGTCATCGTTGGTATGGATTGGCTATGTCCCCATCGTGCTGATATTTTATGCTACGAGAAGGCGGTTTGCCTTAATCTGCCAAATGGTGAAACCCTCGTCATTTACAGCGATAAGCCCAATCCGAACCTTCGCATCATTTCTTGCGTCAAGGCTCGGAAATACCTTCGCAATGAATACCAAGTATTCTGAGCACATGTCGTGAATGAAAAGCAAGAAGTAAAATACCTCAAGAACATTCCTGAAGTTTGTAATTTTCCTGACGTATTTCCTGAGGATCTACCAGGAGTACCTCCTACGCGACAGGTCGAATTTAGAATCGATCTTATTCCTGGAGCTACCCCAGTAGCCAAATCACTGTATCGTCTAGCCCCAGCTGAGATGCAGGAATTATCCAACCAACTAAATGAACTACTCAGTAACGGATTCATTCGACCGAGCTTCTCACCTTGGGGAGCACCAATCATGTTCGTAAAGAAGAAGGATGGATCGTTCCGAATGTGCATCGACTATCACGAACTAAACAAGCTCACCGTTAAGAACCGATACCCACTACCACGAATAGACGACTTGTTCGATCAACTCCAAGGAGAAAACTACTTTTCAAAGATCGACCTATGATTCGGGTACCACCAATTACGAGTCCAGGAAAGCGATGTTCCGAAAACAGCATTCCGAACACGTTATGGTCACTACGAATTTGTAGTGATGCCCTTCGGACTAACCAATGCACCCGCAGTGTTCATGGACTTAATGAACAGGGTATGTCGTCCTTTCCTAGACAAATTTGTGATTGTGTTCATAGACGATATCATCATCTATTCGCGAGGCAATGAGGAGCATAGTCAACACCTTCGACGTGTCTTGGAAACATTGCGAGCGGAAAAGCTTTATGCGAAGTTCTCAAAATGCGAATTTTGGATCCGGAAAGTAGATTTCCCAGGTCACGTGGTCAGTGAAGAAGGAATACACGTGGACCCCTCCAAAATCAAAGCAATCAAAAATTGGTCAGCACCAAAAACGCCTACAGAAATCCGTCAATTCTTGGGTCTTGCTGGCTATTACCGCAAATTCATATAGAACTTCTCAAGAATCGCTAAACCACTTACTACCCTGACTCAGAAGGGTGTAACCTTCAACTCAGGAGAGAAACAAGACACTGCATTCCAAACTATGAAGCAAGCCTTGTGGAGCGCGCCTATTATGTCTCTTCCAGAAGGAATAGAAGACTTCTTTGTATACTGTGATGCATCCAATCAAGGTCTGGGATGTGTGCTTATGCAGCGAGGAAAAGTTATCGCCTATGCTTCACGACAACTAAAAACTCACGAGGTGAACTACATTACTCATGACCTTGAACTGGGAGCAGTAGTGTTTGCTCTAAAGATCTGGAGACACTACCTCTATGGCACTAAGTGCACCATCCTTACAAACCACAAAAGTCTGCAACATATATTCGATCAAAAGGAGCTAAATATGAGGCAACGACGATGGGTTGAACTACTCAATGATTACGAATGTGAAATTCGTTATCATCCCGACAAAGCCAATGTAGTAGCAGATGCTCTCAGTCGTAAAGAGTACTCAGGTCGCAGAGTAAAAGCACTAACCATGACTATCCATTCCTATCTATCAACACAAATCAAAGAAGCTCAATTGGAGGCCCTAAAACCAGAAACGTGACCGGTGAAACCCTAAGAGGAATGGATAAAAACTTAGAAATCAAGGGTGATGGAGTTCGTTATCTCATGAATCGGATCTGGACACCGAAGTTTGGTGGATTCAGAGAAGTTGTCATGAACGAAGCACACAAGACTCGATACTCTGTTCATCCAGGTTCAGACAAGATGTATCTGGACCTTAAGAAATTGTATTGGTGGCCGAACATGAAAGCAGAAATTGCTACCTACGTGGGCAAGTGTCTGACTTGCGCCAAAGTAAAGGTAGAATACCAAAAGCCCTCAGGTTTACTACAACAACCAGAGATACCTAAGTGGAAGTGGGAGCGGATTACAATGGATTTTATCACCAAGTTACCCAAGACGACAGGTGGACTCGACACAATCTGGGTAATCGTCGACCGGTGAACCAAGTCTGCACACTTCCTACCAATCAAAGAAACAGACAAGATGGAAAAACTGACCAGAACATAAATCAGGGAAATAGTGCAATTACATGGAGTGCCAATATCTATTATCTCTGACAGAGATAGTCGATTTACCTCTCGGTTCTGGCAGTCACTTAAAAAATCCTTGGGAACTAGGTTGGACATGAGTACAACCTACCACCCACAAATAGACGGGCAGAGTGAGAGAACTATCCAGACACTAGAAGACATGCTGAGAGCTTGTGTGATCGACTTTGGTAAAGCATGGGATACCCATTTACTACTTGTCGAGTTCTCATATAACAACAGCTATCACACCATCATCAAGGCTGCTCCATTTGAAGCCCTTTATGGCCGCAAATGCAGATCATCTCTGTGTTGGGCGGAAGTGGGTGATACACAGTTAGCTAAAGAACAAGTTCCTGACAGCACTCTCACTGGTCCGGAAATCATCAGGGAAACGACCGAGAAGATTGTTCAATTTCGTGAACGATTGAAAGCCTCTCGAGATCGACAAAAGAGCTACGCGGACAAGAGACGATAACCCTTGGAATTTTAGGTTGGCGACCGTAATCTGTTAAAGGTCTCACCCTAGAAAGGCATGATACGCTTCGGAAAGCGTGGAAAATTAAATCCAAGGTACATCAGATCATTTAAAATCCTCGCAAGGATTGTTCCTGTAGCTTATAAACTCCAACTCCTCAAGAACTTAGTAATATACACCCTACCTTCCACGTGTCCAATCTCAAGAAATGTCTGTCAGACGAAACTCTGATTATCCCACTCGATGAAATCGAGATAAATGATAACCTTAACTTTGTGGAAGAGCCAGTAGAAATCATGGATAGGGAAGTCAAACGAACGAAACAAAGTCGCATACCAATAGTGAAGGTTCGCTGGAATGCCAATAGGGGACCTGAATTCACTTGGGAGCGAGAAGACCAGATGCAACAAAAGTACCCGCATCTTTTCCCTAGTCCATGAGTACTCACCATAGAAATAATTTCGGAACGAAATTCCCTCTAACGGGGGGATAATGTAAAAACCCGTTATTTCAAATCAATAAAAGTCTAGACTACAACTATGTACAAGTAAATTCACAGCCTCACTTGTTGTTATAAGAATTTTAAATGCCAAGAGTTCAATGCTTATTTAAATTTAAGCTAAATTAGGGTGTTATAAATAAACATAAGTTGAAAGACTAAGGGTTTAAAACATAAATAAACCTCATATATGTTTTCGCCCAAAGTAATTAAATGAATATAGACTTTACGATTTGGAAATGTTCCAAGTGGTGTTTTCGTTGACCAAATTCGAAAACACCCCATTCTTAAATGCCAAATCCGAACCCCCCCCCCCCTTCTAGAAGGCCTTAGGCGTAAACCCTTTTCACCTTAGCCTTAAAATCCAAAAACACCTTTCCATTGGACTTTAGGGGCTAAAACCCAATAAGGGGGCCCATTATGAAGCGTAAACCCCTTCCTTGCGGACCTTATGGGGCGAAAACTCATTCCTTAGTAGTTATTAGATTCGAAAACCCCCTTTAATATATATATATATATATATATATATATATATATGGTCATCCGTAAACACTCCTAAATATCTAATATCTTATCTTCATTCAGCTTCCCTAGATGATAAGTACATTTACCAATGCAAATGTCAACTCAACCTCTAATCCATTCCTTCATATATTAGTCACAACTTAGGATCAATTCTCATTATTACAACCTGTAAATGAAAAATCTCAATTCTCTCTCAAAGTATCAACATATTTCCTTTCATTTACAAGGTGTAAACTACTCCAGGAGACATTTTTCTTCTTCCTTACAAGTATATATATTGGTAAGCTTCCATTAGAAACCATGTATTTTCCATCACCTCTTACGATTGTTATCAAATATTCACACATTAATATGTGTTTAAACATTAGGATACGGCTATCGTTACGTGTTCTAAATCGAAGTCTCCATTTCAATCATGTTAACAAAACCGTTATCACACTCAAGCTGAGTTCATACCCCTACATTTTCATAACATTTTCTATGTTTTAGGGGGAAAATACAAGTAAAAAACAAGAAATTCGTGTTAATATACAAATTATTGTTTTATATTTTATTACGTTAAAGTATCTTTACGTAGAAATATCAAACATGCGGAACAACATTATTACCAAATTTACAAACGGTTACATGCAAAACACGTTCAAACGAAACAGTTATCATTTTCAACGGAATAATATCTTTTAAACTATATTGAGTATAGTTTGAGAAACATTTACATCATTTTACCCTTTCAGGGCAAAGAAACGATTATATCAAAATACGATTATTTTTATATATTTTAAACAAAATGAAAGAACTAACAATTTCATGTATGAATACTTTCATTAACAAAACACGTATCTTGTTGGAAATTTGTGAGACATTCGTCTTCATCGTACCTACTAAAGGTATACATGGAAAACCTGCTTTATAAATAGAGAGTCTCCTCCCGGAGAGCGTGATACTTGTGTATATATATCTATACGGGACTGATGATCCCGCACCCTGGATGTTAGCGATAGCACGACCGGCAGGTTATGGGTGACAAACGTCATATCATTTCGACGCCTGAAGAACGTTGAGGCAGGCAATTCATTAATAGCACGGTTCTAAAAACTCACATGATAAACGACAATACGTTATTTTTACGTGAAATTGATAGTACGCTTATTTTACGTAAATACCCAGTTCTTCAAATGGTTTTATTCACGAATAAAACTACATGTTATTAAATTAAGTATGACATTTATAATTATACTTCGGTCTTGAATAATATAAGTCTACAGTTCAGTTTTACGGAAAATATAGGATTTTTTGGGATAAATACGATTACTTTACAAACAAACAGTTTACAAATCAGCTTTATGGAAAATATAGGATTTTCAGGGATAAACACTCTCATTTTATAAACAAACAATTCACAAATCAGCTTTATGGAAAATATAGGATTTTCCGGGATAAACACTCTCATTTTACAAACAAACAGTTCACAAATCAGCTTTATGGAAAATATAGGATTTTCCGGGGTAAACACTCTCATTTTACAAACAAACGAATTACAATTCAGTTTATAGAAAATATCGGATTTTCTAGAAACAAACGTGACTTCATCTCATTGAATGGCATACATTTATTAATACAAATGCTTATGAGCTCACCAACTTAAATGTTGACACCTTTTCTAAAATAACTTGTATTATCAGGAAACCAGTAACAGGTAATCAACAGCTTTTTAAGAATTGATGCTAAGGCGTTAAGAAAATCTTTTGACATCATAATGTAATTGACATTTTGGAAACATGTAACACATACAATGATGTAACTTTTTCAATTACGTATATGATGGTTGTGTGTACTTTCTTTACTATTCAGTTGTTATGATACTCCACATGACGTCCTCCGCCCCCGAACGTTTCCGACGTTCAGGTTTGTGGGTGTAACATTGACTCATCAGATCATAAGGTGTGACCTTACAATCTCCCCTATCTGATGATGTCAAAACTAATCTTCAATGAATCCTTCAGCTCGTGCTCCCCTTGTGAGTAAGATTGAAAATTTAAGTTCTTCAACTTTAACGAATGCTCCCCTTGAGAATATGAATGACTTCTCATTGTTGATTGTCAAGCAGTTGAGTCAGCATTTATGAATCACAGCGGACGGACGAAGATATGAAGAGCTAAGAATGTTGACGTCAGCTTGAGTCCCCCTTAGATTTTGTTTTTCTTTAGATCAATAATATTTAATAGTTTCTTCAGCTTTAGCAAGATTCACCCCTTTTTAAAAATCAGCAACAAATACGGGTTTGAAGGAAGCGACCAGAGTATCTGAATTGCAGCTTGCAGTCTAGTAAGATTTTGATGTCTCCTGATAGTATATGTTTGAACTACTATTCATTGACATAGTATTGCGAGATTTCATCAGTGTGTGGTTTCATATGCTGACTCATTAATCACTTTTATTAGAAGAAAAGGTCAAGAGTGGTATGGTGTGTGTAATACATTCCGGTATGAAATGTGCCCATCGGAAAAGAGTGTCGAAGTTTAATCAGTGTATGGCTAATATAGTGAATCATTAATAATTGTTGGGAAAGAGTGAGTAGGTGAGTGTAATATATCATGGATAATCATATACCCATCGGCACAGATTTTTCAAATTCTCATCAGGTTCTGGTATCATACTTTGAATCATAAAATTCTAAAGAAGAATTTATGCAGAGAATGGTTTGCTGCGTGTGATATGTTGTGGTGTTTTAGCTTAACCATCATCATAGATTTTTCAAGCTCTCATCAGCGTATGGTACATTACATTGAATCATAAAGCTTTAAAGAAAAATATAAGGGCAAGAAGGGGTTGGCACGTGTGATAGTCTATGGTACATAGACTAACCATCAGCATAGAGTTTCAAACTTTTATCAGTGTGTGGTATATCACATTGAATCGTCAAGTTTTATTAAGAAGACATTAAGGGAAGAATGGATTGTTTCAGTTGCGCTGAGGTGGAATCATCGTGAATCATAAATGGTGTTAACTCATCAACAAGAAGTGGTTTAACTTCTTTATCATAGAGTTAAGTTGCATAATATAACTGTGACATCCCCTAATTTCACGGCCAGAAAAGACCGATTTAATTTATGCTTTTTAAAATAAAATCAGAGAAATCTTTTTAAAAGATGTTGTGGAATTGGTCCCCAATACAAAATATAATAAAAGTTTGTCAAAACCTTTCTTTAAGAAATATATAATTTCATTTCATATCAAAACCTCGGGATGTCATGTTCCGATACGGATCAAAAGCATAAACAAGACATTATAAGCCTTTCAACAGTTATTTACAACTACTGGCCTATAATCCAAAAATCTCTCATCATCCTCCGACTATGCTCGGGGTCCACTACCTGTAACATAAAAAGCTGAGTGGGTCAGGCTTGGGAGCCTGGTGAGCATATAGGGTTTTCAACCCACAGTAATAATAAACTTATTAAGTTCACCAATCAACAATAACCCTGATTACCCGTTCCCGTTATCCTCACTTTACGTCCCTAAACACTTTTCACAAGGGACCTAGCCTAAAGAATATCATCGGGATGGACACTACTGCTAAGACGTTTCCTCAGCCATACATGTCCTAAAGGCAACCATGAGGGGGATGGAGTACAGCGAATAAACACCCAAGTTCATTAACACCTACAGGTTGCAGACCTGCTAATATTTCCCACTGGACTGTCTAGAAAGTTCGTGGTCGTCATCCAAACTCCGCTAGATGACTGAATCTCAAATCACATCGAGACCTCTCATCACTTTATTTTATCACACACCAACTATCTACCCATGTTCTACCCAACATATTTGTAGATAAATATATATAGAGTTTAAAACTTGTATAAAACATCAACACAACAGTCACCTCAAATAACCAATTAATATATTTACACATAGCACGTATTATAAGGTAAATACTTCATATCTATGTGTAAAATGAAAGTGACTATACACTCACATGTTTTAATGAAAATCGGGCAGCAATTCATTTCCTAAAACGTTCGTTTCTAATAAAACTCAGAGTTTTATTCAGAAACCGGGCTCTGCGAGGGTCGGGCTTCGAAACCGAAAAGATAAATTTTTCGGGCTTCTCGGGCTCTTCGTGGCGTATTCTGGGGGTTATAATCGATACCGGGGCTTTGGGGAATGTTAAGATGAAGAAAATATGAAGAAAGGGGTGAAAGATGGTGAAATCCCAAAAGTACCCGAGAAGGCTCGCATGACCCTTCTATTTGTAGGGGGTCTGAATTCGGTTCAGGAGGGGAGAGTCATCAGGCGAGGACACGCGGCAGCAGGGCGAGGGTACGCAGCACATGGCTAGCATGTGCGAAGTCTCGGTGGCAGCCGCTGATTGGACCGAGGTCTAGTCTGAGACTTCGGACGTGGCCTCCTTCTACGAGACTCAGACACGAGGAATTGGACACGCGTCAGACTCCTAGTGGACCCCTTTGGATGACTCAGTAGCTCGGATGACTCAGCAGCTCGGACACGTGGCTCACATGACTCACCAATTTCGGACACGTGGCACGATCTAAGCGAGGGTGATGTGGCAAAAAAGTGACTATGTGAATTTTCTCGATTTTTGTGCAAAAACTTCTAAAATCTATAACTTTCGCATACGAGCTTCGTTTTTGACGTTCTTTATATGCACGCGTAGGTAAAATTACGCTCTACAACTTTTGTTTAGACTTCGTCGGCTAATTTTGAATTTAATTTTTGTATTATTATTTTTAACAGACCGGGACAGGAAATCCGTTAAAAATTAATAACTTCTTCATCCGACGTCCGTTTTCGTCTGTCTTTTTACTGTTGTGCTACTAATGACGAGACCTTCGATTCTCGTTTAGGTCCTGTCGGCTAAAAATCACTCGATCTAAAATTCGAGTTTTTAGCTGTCTACTGCTAAGTTGAAACTTCAAAAAATCATAACTTCCTCATACGAAGTCAGATTTGGGCGTTCTTTTTATACATACTCTCGGTTTAACGAACACTACGAGTTTTGTTTAGATCACTAAGGCCAAAAAGTAGTTTATCGAAAACTCACTTTTTACGACATTCGGCCCCGTGCCGGTTTGTCGCGAAACTTCGACATGTCATAACTTCTTCGATATAACTCGGATTTCGGCATTCTTTATATATCTGTAATCCTTGTCACGCCCACTACAAGTTTCTTAATAGATATCGCCTTTATCTAAAATTTTAATTTTGACGCTCATTTTTATTCTTAATTAATTAAACCCTAATAATTAAGCATAAAACACATAATATTCACATAATTCCTTTTCATTTCTCCAAAACGAGTCACAAAGGTTAACCTAGACTATAATGTCAATATTAATGCCTAGCCTAGAAACACGGGCATTACAATTCTCTCCCCCTTAGGATGATTCCGTCCCCAGAATCACACATCAGCAAACAAATGCGGGTAGCGACTCATCATGTCACTCTCCGTTTCCCAAGTGAGATTTGGCCCATTCGTATATTTCCAACGCACAAGCACTAAATCGACCATCTTGTGCCGCAACTTCTTAGTCTTACGGTCAACGATTGCCTCAGGTTCTTCGATCAACCTCTTGTTTTCATCCAACCTTAACTCAGAAATGGGAATTATGTCGGGCACATCTCCCGTGAACTTTCTCAAATAACACACATGAAAGGTGTTATGAATACCCTCCAGTTCTTCCAGTAATTCTAGCTTGTAAGCTTGATTCCCGATCCTCTGAAGAACTTTAAATGGTCCAATAAACCTTGGACTCAACTTTCCTCTTTTACCAAATCTTATAAGTCCCTTCCACGGCGAGACTTTAAGTAAAACCGAATCTCCAACTTCGAAGGATATCGGTTGTCTTTTCTTGTCAGCATAACTCTTTTGTCGATCTTGAGTAGCTAACATCCTTTCCCTTATCACTTTCAACTTTTCAGCAGTTTGATGGACTATCTCAGGTCCCATAAACTGCTTTTCCCCAGCTTCCATCCAGCATGATGGCGTTCGACACTTTTCCCCATACAAAGCGTGATTAGGTGCCATCTTGATGCTCGAGTGGAAACTATTATTATAGGAAAATTCTACTAGAGGTAAGTGTTCATCCCAATTACCTTGGAATTCTAGGGTACATGCTCTCAGCATATCCTCCAATGTTTGAATCGTTCGTTCGCTCTGACGATCAGTTTGCGGATGGTAAGCTGTACTCAAACACAACTTGGTACCCAATTCCTCTTGTAGACTCCTCCAAAACCTTGAGGTAAAACGGCTGTCACGATCGGATACAATCGTTAACGGAACACCGTGTAGCCTCACAATTTCCTTCACATAATAATTCGCAAGTTTATCCATAGACCATTTCTCGTTAGCGGCTATGAAATGCGCACTCTTAGTGAAGCGATCAACGACCACCCAAATCATGTCGTGACCGTTCCTTGTTCTAGGCAGTTTAGTCACAAAATCCATAGTGATATATTCCCATTTACCCATGGGTATAGGTAAAGGTTCTAAACTCCCATACGGTTTCTGATGTTGTGCCTTAACCCTAGCACAAGTTACACACTCGGCCACATACTTAGCAACATCGAGCTTCATCGTCGGCCACCAGTAATAGGGTTTTACGTCCCTATACATTTTCGTACTGCCGGGATGAATCGAGTACATGGTTTTGTGAGCTTCTTCCATCAGAAGACCTCTTACTCCTCCCGTTTTAGGTACCCAAATCCTATCTTTAAATACCTTCAATCCCTGACCGTTTGTATCAAACACCAATGTTTTTCCCAAACGTTCCTCCTTCCGGTCATTTTTCTCTAAAGCTTCCTCCTGAGCTTTCTTTATACTTTCCACAATTGTCGAGAAAACTTCAATTCTCAACGCTCTTGGCCTTCTCTTTTCAAGATTTACCTTCCGACTGAGAGCATCAGCAACAACATTTGCTTTACCAGGGTGGTAAAGTATCTCACAGTCATAGTCCTTGAGTAGTTCTAGCCAGCACCGCTGTCTCATGTTCAATTCCTTCTGATTAAAGAGATATTGAAGACTCTTATGATCAGTGAAAAGTTTACACTTAGTACCGTAAAGATAGTGCCTCCATATCTTTAAGGCGAATACTACCGCTGCCAACTCCAGATCATGAGTGGGGTAGTTCTTTTCATGCTCTTTCAATTGTCTCGAGGCATACGCGATCACTTTATCCCTTTGGGTCAGAACACATCCTAACCCAACTCCAGAGGCATCACTATAGACTGCGAAGTCATCAACTCCTTCAGGTAACGAAAGAATCGGTGCTTCACACAGTTTCTTCTTTAACTTTTCAAAGGTTTCCTTATGCTTCTCATTCCAAGCATAAGTAGCTCTTTTGTGGCTCAAAGCTGTTAATGGAGTAGCAATCAAAGAAAAGCCTTGGATAAATCTTCGATAATATCCAGCTAATCCTAAAAAGCTTCTAATCTCCGTAGGACTTTTTGGTTATTCCCACTTCATCACAGCTTTAATCTTTGCTGGGTCAACCATTATTCCTTCTTGGTTAACTACATGACCTAAAAATTGGACTTCTTGAATCCAAAATTCACATTTGTAGAACTTTGCATACAGCTTCTCCTTCTTCAAGACTTCTAGTACCTCATGCAGATACTTTTCATGCTCCTGCTTGCTCTTCGAATAGATCAAGATATCGTCTATGAATACTATCACAGATTTATCAAGGTATGGTTTACAAACCCTGTTCATCAAATCCATGAAAGCTGCTGGGGCATTGGTTAATCCGAACGACATAACCAAAAATTCATAGTGTCCATATCTTGTTCTGAACGCAGTCTTCTCGATATCCTGCTCTCTCACCTTTAGTTGATGGTATCTCGACCTAAGATCGATCTTCGAGAAATAGCTCGAACCTTGCAATTGGTCGAACAGGTCATCGATCCTCGGCAACGGGTACTTGTTCTTTATCGTCGCTTTATTCAGCTCTCTGTAATCGATGCACATTCTCATGCTCCCGTCTTTCTTCTTTACAAACAACACAGGGGCTCCCCATGGTGATGAACTAGGTCGAATGAAACCTTTGTCCAATAACTCCTGAAGTTGTGTCATAAGTTCTTTCATTTCGGTTGGCGCTAATCGATACGGTGCTTTTGCTATCGGCGTCGTTCCTGGTAACAAATCGATACGAAACTCCACTTGTCGATCAGGGGGCAATCCGGGAAGATCTTCGGGAAAGACTTCCGGATAATCACCCACCACCGGAATATTCTGCACCTCCTTCTTAGCATCGATCACGAACGCTAGATATGATGTACATCCCTTAGCCAAACACTTTCTGGCTTTCATTAGGGAAATGATTCCAGAGTTTACTCTGCGTTTGTCTCCATACACCATAAACGACTCTCTCCCTGGCGGGTTTACTTTTACTATCTTCTTCCTACATAATATATCGGCATCATTGGCGCTAAGCCAATCCATTCCTAAAACTATGTCGAATCCATTTAACTCGATAGGCAATAATTCCTCGTGGAACTTATTCCCATCCAAGTCAATGAGGATATTTTTCATACGATGGCTAACAGGTACAAACTTGCCACTAGCAATCTCGACTAATAAGGCATTAACTAGTCTATCTACAGGCAAAGCTAGTTTTCTACCAAATTCATGCGATATAAAGGAGTAATTGGCTCCAGAATCAAACAAAATTTGGGCAGGCAATTCATTTACGAGAAAGGTACCTGAAGCGACATCGACTTCTTCTTTTGCAGCTTTAAGGGTCATCTGAAAGGCTCTCGCCTTCGGCTTTGGTGGTACATTGGGCTTTGCTGCATCCTTCCTCTTTGGACAGTCTTTAAAAACATGCCCTTCTTCACGGCACTCAAAACATACCCTCTTGTCGGATGGACAAATATTGGCATAATGCCCAGTCTTTCCACATTTGTAGCAAGTCACCTCCTCGCTACATTTCCCAGAGTGCTTTTTCTTGCACTTCTCACACCATTTCACTTCACCTCCTCCCCCTCCAAACTTCTTAAACTTAGAAAATTTGCTTTTCTTGTTGGAACCTGAAGTTCCTTCAAATTTTCTCTTTTCACCAACTTCTGCCCTCTCCAGACCCTTCTCTTTGATTTGAAGCTCCACATTCTTAGCAGCCCAGATGGCGGCTTTCAAAGTGGTTGCTTGCTTAACCATCAGACCAAAGTCCGCTGGTAATCCGAGGGCAAACTTGTTGACCTTAGAGAGTTCATTTGGAACTAGGTAAGGAACAAGCTTCATCTTTTCAGTAAAACTAGCAGCGTATTCAGTAACGCTCATCTTTCCCTTCTTTAAATTCTGGAACTGGTTATTAATTTCCAGAAGATCCTGCTCAGAGCAGTATTGCAGTTTCAGTTGTAGCACAAAGTCTTCCCAAGACATCTTACTAGCTCCTCCCTTGGGCATCGAATTAGCTAGTAACTTCCACCAGTTCAACACACCAGACTTTAACAGAGGAATTTCAAGTGCGGTCTTTTGTTTGTCGCTGCACTCACAGCTTTCAAACATCGTCTCCATTTCGGAGATCCAATTCATGACTTCCACCGGTGTCGGACTCCCAGATAGACATGGTGGTTTAGATGCCATGAAATCTTTGTATTTGCACCCGCGTCCATCAACTCCTCCATCCTGGTTGTCTTGTCTAACTATCGGTGGGTTGGCTTGACCAAGAGTCCCACTGTAGTTCCCTCCTACGGATTGCCCTTCATTCAATACGGGCTGTTCAACAGGTATCGTAGTCTCTTCCCTATGCTGTTGTAGTAATCGCCTTGTCTCCTCCATCTGGCGATCTAACATCATTTGCATCATTGCTTGTACCCCAGCCATCGTCATTGGCTCAGGTGCAGCTCCTACAACAGGTACTTGCTCAACTACTTGAGGTTGAGGCTGTTGATCCCTGTTTCCGTTTTCATTTGCAACTCCACTACGAGTTCTTGCCATTACAATCTATATACCGAATAAGGCGAATTTAGGTCTTTATCCTTGTTAGACATTTCAATTCCCTTATCACTCCGAAACGTTTACATGTTAGTTCTAATCTCGTAATCGTACGGTTAGAATCCTACACACATAAGGTTTCCAGATCCGGTCGGCAACAGACCATAGATCCGAATAATTAATGGCACACATGGCAAACACATAACATTTAGCACATAAGGGCATTTTAGGCATCTTTCCTAAAATAAACTAGTGCTCGTGTCTAAAATATGGTAGACACTCATCTCACAATCAACACTTAGCATTCTAAGTTTAAGTCTAGAAATCCTACAATTTCTTAGTTCGCTTAAACTAATGCTCTGATACCAACTATGACATCCCCTAATTTCTCGGCCAGAAAAGACCGATTTAATTTATGCTTTTTAAAATAAAATCAGAGAAATCTTTTTAAAAGATGTTGCGGAATTGGTCCCCAATACAAAATATAATAAAAGTTTGTCAAAACCTTTCTTTAAGAAATATATAATTTCATTTCATATCAAAACCTTGAGATGTCATGTTCCGATATAGATCAAAAGCATAAACAAGACATTATAAGCCTTTCAACAGTTATTTACAACTACTAGCCTATAATCCAAAAATCTCTCATCGTCCTCCGACTATGCTCGGGGTCCACTACCTGTAACATAAAAAGCTGAGTGGGTCAGGCTTGGGAGCCTGGTGAGCATATAGGGTTTTCAACCCACAGTAATAATAAACTTATTAAGTTCACCAATCAACAATAACCCTGATTACCCGTTCCCGTTATCCTCACTTTACGTCCCAAAACACTTTTCACAAGGGACCTAGCCTAAATAATATCATCGGGATGGACACTACTGCTAAGACGTTTCCTCAGCCATACATGTCCTAAAGGCAACCACGAGGGGGATGGAGTACAGCGAATAAACACCCAAGTTCATTAACACCTACAGGTTGCGGACCTGCTAATGTTTCCCACTGGATTGTCTAGAAAGTCCGTGGTCGTCATCCAAACTCCGCTAGATGACTGAATCTCAAATCACATCGAGACCTCTCATCACTTTATTTTATCACACACCAACTATCTACCCATGTTCTACCCAACATATTTGTAGATAAATATATATATAGAGTTTAAAACTTGTATAAAACATCAACACAACAGTCACCTCAAATAAACAATTAATATATTTACACATAGCACGTATTATAAGGTAAATACTTCATATCTATGTGTAAAATGAAAGTGACTATACACTCACATGTTTTGATGAAAATCGGGCAGCAATTCGTTTCCTAAAACGTTCGTTTCTAATAAAACCGGGAGTTTTATTCAGAAACCGGGCTCTGCGAGGGTCGGGCTTCGAAACCGAAAAGATAAATTTTCCGGGCTTCTTGGGCTCTTCGTGGCGTATTCCGGGGGTTATCATCGATACCGGGGCTGTGGGGAATGTTAAGATGAAGAAAATATGAAGAAAGGGGTGAAAGACGGTGAAATCCCAAAAGTACCCGAGAAGGCTCGCATGACCCTTCTATTTATAGGGGGTCCGAAGTCGGTTCAGGAGGGGAGAGTCATCAGGCGAGGACACGCGGCAGCAGGGCGAGGGTGCGCAGCACATGGCTCGCATGTGCGAAGTCTCGGTGGCAGCCGCAGATTGGACCGGGGTCTAGTCCGAGACTTCGGACATGGTCTCCTTCTGCGAGACTCGGACACGAGGAATTGGACACGCGTCGGACTCCTAGTGGACCCCTTCAGATGACTCAGCAGCTCGGACACGTGGCTCACATGACTCACCTATTTCGGACACGTGGCACGATCTAAGCGAGGGTGACGTGGCAAAAACGTGACTATGAGAATTTTCTCGATTTTTGTGCAAAAACTTCTAAAATCCATAACTTTCGCATACGAACTCCGTTTTTGACGTTCTTTATATGCACGCGTAGGTAAAATTACGCTCTACAACTTTAGTTTAGACTTCGTCGGCTAATTTTGATTTAATTTTTATATTATTATTTTTAACAGATCGGGACAGGAAATCCGTTAAAAATTCATAACTTCTTCATCCGACGTCCGTTTTCGTCTGTCTTTTTACCGTTGTGGTACTAATGATTAGACCTTCGATTCTCATTTAGGTCGTGTCGGCTAAAAATCATTCGATCTAAAATTCGAGTTTTTAGCTGTCTACTACTAAGTTGAAACTTCGAAAAATCATAACTTCCTCATACGAAGTCAGATTTGGGCGTTCTTTTTATACCTACTCTCGGTTTAATGAACACTACGAGTTTCGTTTAGATCACTAAGGCTAAAAAGTAGTTTATCGAAAACTCACTTTTTACGACATTCGGCCCCGTGCTGGTTTGTCGCGAAACTTCGACAGGTCATAACTTCTTCGTTATAACTCGGATTTCGGCATTCTTTATATATCCGTAATCCTTGTCATGCCCACTACAAGTTTCTTAATAGATATCGGCTTTATCTAAAATTTTAATTTTGACGCTCATTTTTATTCTTAATTAATTAAACCCTAATAATTAAGCATAAAACACATAAAACACATAATATTCACATAATTCCTTTTCATTTCTCGAAAATGAGTCACAAAGGTTAACATAGACTATAATGTCAATATTAATGCCTAGCCTAGAAACACGGGCATTACAATAACTATAAAGTTTACCGTCAATTCATTTAATATGGTATAATAAATAGTATAAGAATACAACAAAAGATTTAGTCAAACAAGAAAAAGGAATATACAGCCTTTTTAGAGGCCCTCTACATAGCCTTTTCAAAAGAATCAGAAAAGCAGACAATCTTTTGCGTAGTATCATCAAAGATAAATCTTTTAAAATAACTACACATTAGTTAATTTCCTTTCTTCAAAATATCCACCCTTCAAGTCTGGCTATAAAAGAAAACACAAGCAAAGATAAACACATCAACATACAATACATCTCACTATAAACCATGAGTGATGAATCCATTTATCATTGAAACATTATAGGTGGACGTCAAGCTTCATATTCATCAAGAGCAAAGGAGGAGCAGAAAATAGTCTTTGTAACCAATGATTTAATTGGCTCAAATCCATGAAACCATCATGTTGTCAAGATCAACACGATAGCATTCGAGGTTTTATCGGATTATGAATTAGTAGATGAAAACAAGACGTACTGTATTGATGGTTGCTCCTTGCATCCATAACAGTGAGTGGAGGAGAATGAGGGTATTCACAAGAATAAGAGGACATGATTCCACTCTTTTTTAACACTAAGAGCATACAGATCTTTATGGATAAGTCCAGCTCTTGCAAACTCTAGAGAAAGGAGATGCAGATAAATCTTAGATAGGCCTGAAAGATAGATAACAGAGAAAATAGAATACTTGTAAATACTAAAAACAGAGCTTCGGAAAACTATGTAAAATTTTGTAAACATAAAAAAAACAACATTTGTTTTTGTGTTTTTAGAAAGCAAGAAGAAGCAATGTTAAATCAAATGAGTTAGAAAACAATTAAGTCATTAAAAGAATGCCAAGATCTGCAATCAATTTGTTTAGAGTCTTCTTGTCTAATGCCTTGGTGAAAATGCCAGTCGACTGATTAGTTGATAGAATGTATAACAACTCCATTTTTCCCTTTTGAACGATGTCCCCGATGAAGTGATGACAGATATCAATGTGCTTGGTCTTGGAATGTTGCACTTGATTATGTATCATCTGAATGGAACTGGTGTTGTCACAGCAGATGGGAGTCTTTGAGAAGTTTAAACCATAATCTAAGAGCTGATTCTGAATCCATAGAATCCGAGCACAACACGTTACAGCGGCTACATATTCAACTTCAGCGGTAGAATAAGCTAATGATGTTTTCTTCTTCCTGGACCAGCTTACCAATATATCTCCAAGCATTTGAGCTCCTCCTGAAGTACTCTTACGATCAGTGCCACAACCACTATGATCGGAGTCAGTGTATCCCACCAGCTTGAACTCAGAATCATGAGGATATCATAACACAAGAAGTGTTCTACTACATCCGGAATAGTAAATAACAGTAGAAAACAAAGAATATACTCGTAAAATAATAGGGTCATAGTGTTCATCTTCCATGTCGGAGATGGGTGTCGATGCGTGTCGGAGATGGAAGTTGCGTATCGAAATCGAGTCGGAACGTCGTAATCTAGTCGGAACGTCGGAATCGGAATGCACCTTTCCGAAATGAAGTTGCCGCCTCAAATTATATTCCAAATTTTGAAATTCAAATCCCGATCCGAAACATATACGGTTCCTCCAGAATAGGCATTCCGGATCTAATGTAATGGGCCGGGCCACCCGAAAAATAATCCAGAATTCGCTCTGGAACGACCCGTTCCGAAATATGTGGTTATTTTGAAAAAAAAAGAAATTATATTTAAAAAAAATCCAAAAAAGTGGTTAGATTACTCAATTACCCAATGTTTAATTATTTAATATTTCTTAAATTCTCTGTAATATCCATAAAATTCACAAAAATTTTAAACTTTTTCAAACATCCAAAAACCACCATTTATTACAAATTGTTTTCAAAATAGTTTGTCATCAGAGTAATCCCAGAAATCATAACATAAAATATGAGGAGGTGCACGATCAAGCCTTCGCCTTCCCGCGATCATCCGAAGTACCTGAAACAAAATCCACAACTGTAAGCACGAAGCTTCATGAGTTCCCCCAAAGTACCAACACACACAAAATAACACATATCACAAACAACATACTACGGGTCCAATCAACCATCGGGTTGGAATACCCCAAGCCCCTAAACCATCGGGTTGGAATGCCAATATACTATGGGTCCAATCAACCATCGGGTCGGAATAACCCAGACCCCTCAACCATCGGGTTAGAATGCTAACATACTACGAGTCCAATTATCTTCGGGATGGAATACTCTAGGCCCTCAACCATCGGGTTGGAATGCCCTGGCCTGTTGGCTTACGCACAAAGCAGTGAAGCCTCGGCCACCAATCAAACATGTGCACACATAACATATAATCATATAACGGTATACAACCAGTCAAACATATCTAACAGATCACCTAAGCATAGCAACATCCTATCTACCAGGATATAGATCATGACAGCATAGCAACATCCGATCTACTAGGATACCGATCTCACAGATCATAACAGTACTCAATCATACAACAAATCAGGATAACAATCCAAAGGGCCGACCTTGGTGCCTTAAACCCTGTTAGTACAGTGAGAAAAACTCACCTCACAAGCAGCACTGAATGATAAGGTCAAACTCCCAAAACACAGCTCCGAACTCAATTGCCTATAACCACCATGTAACTAACTTTATTAAAATCCCGAATACCAAAAATACCCTTTAAGTCAAACTTGGTCAACTATGATCAAAGTCATAGTCAACAGTTACGGTCAATAGTCAAGGTCAACAATCCATGTTGACCTAACTCATCGAGTGCATCTACTGACTCGTCGAGTTCCTTCATATATCAGAAAATCTTGAAAAGCTCGAGACAACTCGTCGAGTTACCAGAGCAACTCGTCGAGTTCTTCAGCATCCAGAAAGCGGGAAAACCCGATTCAAATCATCGAGTTGTCGTAGTCTTAATACATTCAGTCACTTTCCAAGCGAGTCTAATGCCTCTAAACTATAGATTTGGTCCCCTAGGGTTGAGATACCACGTAAAGTTGCAAGCTTTACGTCCATGCATGGCATCAAGGGGCTAAAACACTAAAATCAAGCTTATTAAGGGATTTAGAGCATGAAGGAGGGCCAAGACTTGATAAAGTTGGTGACTTTAAGTCCATAGAGGCCATGAGATGTCCATATCTGAAGTCATAGCTTCATAACATGCTCAAATCCCAAAATGGGCTAATAATGGCCATAAACTTTCAAATGAAGAGATCTAGCAAAGGATAATCAAGATAACAACTTTATACCTCCAAATGGTTGCAACAACACTGAAAATCCCGAATCTAAAGCTTCTCCCTTCAACTTTGCACCACCAACTTCACACTCCTTCCAGAAAAGCACCAAAGAACACTCTTTAAGCTCACACACACTCAAAATGGGGAAAGAGGCACAATTAGGGTATTCTTTGGACTGAGGGGATGGTGAGGGAGGCTAACAATGGGTCATAAGGTCTTTAAATAAGGTGCAAAACCCTAAAAATTAGGGTTTCATGTTCAGCCATCAACTTGTCGAGTAGACCTTAAATATACGCAGCCATATAAAATTCTACACGACGATTTGGAGCCTCCTAACTCGTCAATTTGCCCTGAAAATGAGTATATATTAAGCTTTAAATTCATACTTAGGAATGGGGGTGTTACAACCCTCCCCCACTTGAATTACGCTTCGTCCTCGAAACCAACAGCAGTGAGAAAATCCGGATAATGCTCCCGCATCTCAACCTCCAGCTCCCAAGTCCACTCGGAACCCTTTCGATGCTGCCATTGTACCTTTACCAAAGGTATCTCCTTGATGCATATGACCTTTACCTTTCTTTCCAAAAAGCCACCAGCCTCTCAACGTAGTTCAGGCGATCGTCGACTTGAATATCATCCAATGACACAACCGCGTCCTCATCCAATATGAACTTTCGCAACTGCGAAACGTGAAATGTGCTATAGATCTGACTGAGCTCCTCCGGAAGATCCAGTTTATACGCCACCTTGCCAACCCTGTAAATAATCCTAAATGGCCCAATGTATCGGGGACCCAACTTTCCCCTCTTCCTGAAGCGGATCACACCCTTCCAGAGTGAGACCTTCAACAACACCATGTCACCGACCTGAAACTCCAACTCAGATCGGTGTCGATCGGCGTAACTCTTCTACCGACTCTGAGTAGTCTGCAACCGCTACCTGATCTGCTGAATCATCTCGGTAGTCTGCAGAACCACCTCCGTCCGACCCATCACCCTATGACCAACCTCGCCCAACAGATTGGGGTACGACATCTCCGCCCATACAACATCTCAAAAGGTGGAGCACCAATGCTAGAGTGAAAGTTATTGTTGTAGGAGAACTCTGCAAGGGGTAGGTAGGAGTCCCAACTCCCACCAAAATCAATGAAGCATGCCCTCAACATATCCTCGAGGGTCTGAATGGTCCGCTCGCTCTGGCCGTCTGTCTGCGGATGGTAAGCGGTGCTAAAATGCAGTCTCGTGCCCAGTTTCTCATGGAACTTCTGCCAGAAACGGGAGGTGAATCGAACATCACGGTCTCAGACAATAGAGACCGGCACCCCGTGGCGAGCAACGGTCTCACGGATATACACATTGGCCAACTTCTCGGCCGACGAACTCTCCCGAATTGCCAGAAAATAGGAGCTCTTGGTTAGTCGATCCACGATGACCCATATAGCATCATATCCCTTCGTCGTCCTCGGCAACTTGGTGATAAAGTCCATTTTGATCTGCTCCGATTTCCACATGCGAACCTCCAGAGGCTGCAGCTTGCCATGCGTCCTCTGATGCTCAGCCTTGACCATCCTGCAGGTCAAGCACCTCTCGACGTACCAAGCAATCTCTCTCTTCATCCACGACCACCAGTAACTCAAACTCAGATCCTAGTACATCTTGGTGGCCCCTGGATGAATAGAGAAACGAGACCTATGAGCCTCCTGTAGCACAATCTGTCTAACCCCGCCAGACATCGGAACCCACACCTGACCGCAGTGGGTCAACAATTCACGACTGTCCTGCACAAAATCTGGTGATCTCGCCCCTGATCCTCTCAATTTTCCAATTCTCCTGCCGTACACCCTCAGCCTGAGCTTCCCTGATCAAGCTCACAAGTGGAGAATCCACAGATATCCTCATACACAATGCCGGAACAGAAGATCTATCCGACGTTCGGCTGATCCATGATATGTCTCAAGCTTTTGTGATCCGTGTAGATGGTACATCGGACCCCGTATAGATAATATGTCTAGATATTGAGGGCGAATACTACCACTCCCAGCTCAATATCATGTGTGGGATACCTTGTCACAAGTGGCTTCAGCTACCGCGAAGCATAGGCTATCACCCGTCCTCTCTGCATGAGGACTACCCCTAACCCGGTAATGGACGCATCACAAAAAACCACAAAATCCTCCACTCCCTCAGGGAGAGTCAAAACTGGAGCCTCGCAAAGTCGCTGTCGGAGGGTCTCAAATGTTGTCTGCTGCTCAGGGCCCCACCAGAAATCCACCCCTTCCTCTTCAGACGAGTGAGGGGTACTGCAATCTTGGAGAAATCCTGTATAAATCTCTAGTACTACCCTGCCAATCCCAGAAAACTCCTGATATATGAGGGAGATTTCGGAACCTCCCACTGCATCACCGCCTCGATTTTGGCCGGATCGACCAAAATCCCATCCTGGTTAACGAGATGTCCAAGGAACTGAACCTCTCGCAACCAAAACTCGCATTTTGATAACTTGGCATAAAGCTGTTCTCGCCTCAAAACTCCCAAAAGCTCGCAGAGATGCTCCTCATGCTGCTCTCTGGTCTTGGAATACACCAAGATATCACCTATGAACACAATAACCGAGCGATCGAGCATCGGCCTGCATACCCGATTCATCAGGTCCCTGACTACTGTCGGCATGTTGGTGAGCCCAAACGGCATCACCACGAACTCGTAATGTCCATAACAAGTCTGTAAAGTGGTCTTCTCCACGTCCTCCTCCCTCACCCTGACCTGATGGTACCCGGACCTCAGATCTATCTTGGAGAACCAAGATGCTCCCTGCAACTAATAGAAAAGATCATCAATCCGTGGAAGAGGGTAACAGTTCTTCACCGTTAACTTGTTCAACTCCCGATAATCAATGCACATCCGGTGTGAACCATCCTTCTTCTTGACGAAGAGAATCGGCGCTCCCCACGGAGAACTGCTCGGACGAATGAACTGCTTGCCTAGAAGCTCCTGCAGCTGAGATGACAGCTCCTGCATCTCAGGCGGTGCCAATCAGAATGGTGCCTTAGCAATAGAGGCGGTACCTGGAACAAGGTCGATCCTGAACTTGACCTGCCTTTCAGGAGGCACTCCGGGTAACTCCTACGGAAACACATCAGTGAAATCTCTAACAACTGGAACATCAGAAACCGAGACCTGGTCCCTGACCCGTGTATCTACTACATACGCCAAATAACCGGCACACGCGTGCTGAATATACTTCCGAGCCCTGGCTACCGAGAAAAACCTTGAACCCATCCAGGTGCCCTCTCCATAAATAACCACTTCTCCCCCACTTGGGTTCGAACTACCACGCGCTGACCCTCGCAGTCGATCATGGCACCGAAACGACTCAGCGAGTCCATACCCACTATCACACAAACATCCCCCATGGGAATCGGGATCAAGTCAATTGGGAAGGATACCCCAAAGATCTCTATAACGTAACCCCGATAGACTGAAGAAGCAGAAATCTCGTGTTCGTTGGCAATGGAGACTCGCAACGGACACTGTAGATTTCCTAAAGGAAAACTGAACTCCCTACTAAACGATCGAGATACAAATGACTGACTCGCCCCCAAGTCAAACAATACAAGAGCAGGCAAGGAGTTCACTAAAAAACTACCTAACATAGGTACAAACATATGAGCATACAATAAAGATAATCAATGAGATAAGGAATAGAAACATACCAGCCACCACATCTGGTGTTGTCCTGGCCTCCTCGGCAGTGAGCCGGAACACACATCCCCGAGCCCTCGGGGGCTCTGCTCTACCCTGATTCCCGTCAGTAATCCTCAAGGTAGTCGGCACTAGAGCCTGCCCTAGCCTGGCAGCTAGTAGGGGATACTGGGCCTTCATATGACCCACTTGCTCACAATGGTAACAAAGTCTGACCCCAGAAGATGGAGTCTGCTGCCTACAATCCCTAGAAATGTGGCCCTGTTTGCCACACTTGTGGCACCCTGAATAAGATCGACAAACCCCATCATTCACCTCGCTGCACTTCCCACAAGTACGACCCCTCTGACTCCCCTTCCTGGAGTAAGCGGCCCTAAACAGTTTCGACGCAGGCTGTGACTGCGCCGGGGCCTGCCTCTGCTCCCTCAACTGAAGCTCAATCTCCAGCTCACACCACCTAGCGGCCTCCTGTAACTCCAGCAAAGTATCACATCTCTGAGTGGACACGAACTGGCTGATGTCCATCTTAGGCATGCTCAGATATCGGGTCATCTGAGCCTGCTCAGAAGAAAACTCAGGGCAAAACATCGCCCTCTCAATATACATCCGGGTGATTTCCATCACCGACTCTGTACCCTGTCTCAACTCCAAGAACTCCTGAGCCAACCTTTCTCGCTCAACCCTAGGAATGTAGCGAGTGCGGAACATCTCCCTGAACTGATACCATGACACTGCAGCCCTCTGCTCATCGGAGTATGATCCTGTAACAAGTCTCCACCAGTCCTTCGCTCCGGACGTCAGGAGGTTCAGAGCGCATCTGACCTTCTGGTCAGCAGGGCATGAACAAGTGAAGAAGCATCCCTCCACATCAGATATCCACGTCATGGCCACAATCAGGTCCTGAACTCCATCAAAATTCAGGGGCTTCGTATTATCGAAGTCTCGATACTGAAACACCTGTCCTGGCCTAACACCCGCAGCCGCCACAGCTGCAGAGGCTGCAACAGCAGCAGTCTCAGCAATGGTTGCATATCTGTCATCAAAATACTCCATCATCGCGGTCTTGATAGACCCAAACATCTTCGGAGTCTGACCCCGGAAAATCTCAACCACCTCCTCACGGATGATCTCCCTGACGCGATCCTCTGTCAATGTTGCCCTATCCTGACTGCCAGGTCCTGATCCTGACCTGGATCCGGTCTCAAATCGCCTCGTAGTCACCATACTGAAAATATACCAGGAAACTATCAGAAATTTCATATAATAACGGGAACAAACTCCAAACGAAACCCTAGGGGTTGTGACTTCCTTGCTACGCGTATGGGTCATGTGCTTTCAGTAGTACGGGACCATACTACTTTCCACACCTACCCATATTTGTCTCAAGGATCATCACAACGCCCTAACAATATACACAAGCATAGGCGAGCGCTCAATCCTCACTCCTAGAGGAATGCTAAACATCTCACACCTAGCCGACTTACCCCGCACAACTCATCCATGATACTTCCACCAACCCTACAACACTCGTGTATGCTAGCCATACATAACACTGGACCCTATGGACATTCGAATATCCAATCCTACCCTAAGCCCTTCATCAAACAAGAACAGTAAATAAGGCCAAACCAAACATTCTCAGGCTATAAGATCTTAGTTATATACAACCATGATGCATACACTAAGTAACTATAGTAATTATGTCAATTTCATATAAGGAGAACCCTAGGCTATCAGGCATCATATAATCAAGCAATTCTATCATGCAATTCCTGAAGATCTGTAGCCTATCACTAGCATGTTGTTCTAACATATCACAATATCAAATAACACTATGGTATTTTTCGGTCTACTTATTGGCTCCGGCTGATCGTACACATCGCATCCTCCTTTAGTACTTTGAAAACTATTTGAAAACCATTTGAAAATCTTTTCCTTAGTTTGAGACTGGATTCACATGAATGTTCCTCCAATTCACTCAAACCAAGGCTCTGATACCAACTTGTAACATCCATAAAATTCACAAAAAATTTAAACTTTTTCAAACATCCAAAAACCACCATTTATTACAAATTGTTTTTAAAATAGTCTGTCATCAGAGTAATCCCATAAATCATAACATAAAATTGTTGGATTAATGTCTAAGTCCATAACTATAATTGGTAAGACTTGACCCGACCCGGCATGGTCCATTTGGGTTGCATGGCATCATGCATTTGGATAGACTATAATGAGAGAAATAACACTTAAGGTTGGTTAATATATTATAAGTTCTAATATATTAATAAGGTTATTTAATTAGTATTGATCAAGAATTAATTTGGAATTAATTAAGTGATCAAAAGGAGACTAATTAAATATATGTGTTGATTGTGTAAATCATTCATTCTTATATATGTGGGCTTGTGATCCAAGATTCCTTATGTTAGACTAAGTCCATGGGGTGACCCATGGATACTCCATGGAGGTTAAAATCCATGGAGAATAAGGAATGGGTAAAGTTATGAGTTACATGGTGTAACCCTAATAGCCACCATATAAAAGAATCCCATGGCTCAAAAAATCGTGCACTAATGTGTGAGTGTGAGGGCTAGACGATTTCAAGGAGTGTTCAAGTTTCTCTCAAGTTATTTCAAGTGTATTTGGTGTTGTGTGAACCATTTGAGGTGTCACACTTGGGGCACTAGGCACTCAAGCTTCATGAAGACATTCTACATCAAAGAGGTATGTATTCTATCTTGTTATATTTATTATTTTGTATGCTAGATTAGGATAATACCTTGGATGTTCATAATTGTATGTATAATAGAGAAAACATAGATCCAAGGTATTTAGGGTTGCATGTACACTTAGGAGTGTTAGAATGCTCATAACCCAACAGTGGTATCAGAGCCTAGGCTTGTTTTCTTGTTATACTTGCAAAAGTAGCTGAAAAAATCGAGTTGGATGCATATATTCGATTGTTTTGGCTGGAATTGGACTAGGAACATTACCCTAAGATGTTTTTGGACTTATAAACTTGTTTTTGATGTGGTAATGTTCATGCTAATCCAATTTCTAAGATAATTGTCATAATTTCAAGATTTGTATTAGTTTGTATGTTCATGCTAATTTCTTGAAGATTGATGATTTGAATTATCTTGTTCTTATGAGGTTCTTAGATTAATAGAAAAGTTGTGTGAAATAGTTGTTTTCAATCCATTTTAATCTAAGAGTTGATTCCAAAGTGTGTTTTTGTAATTTTTCCTCAAGTTATATGAAAAGTCACATTTAAGAATCATAAAACTCATAAAAGTTGGCAAAGGTTACAAAATGAAGAGTCTAGTTCTAATTAAATGGTTTTATGACTCCATAACTTGTCCTCAAGTTATGGAGGTTCAAGAGTCTCTTCATTAAATTAAAAAAAAGTGTAACCTTAATTAGTTCCATAAGTTACAATAAAAAAAGTTATATTTTTTTATTAATTAGTTTAAAGTCTTCCATAACTTGTCCTCAAGATATGGAACTTGAAGAGTTTTTTTTTTTAATTAAAACTACTTTAAACTCATAAGTTATGGAATTAATTAGTTTTGAATAGTTTCAAAACTTGCCCTCAAGTTTTGGAATTTGAAAAGTTTTCACTTATGAATACTTTAATTCCAAGTTAGCCCTTAGAATTTTAAAAGTTAAAATTCAACCCTTATACTTTATAATATTATAAGTTAATAATATTTATATATATGTATAAGAGTAAAGTCAGTCTTACAGTTAGTAGGCCTCATTCGAGAAGCCGGTCTATAAGGGGGGTATAAGGTTACTGCCTATAAAATGGCAGTTTAATGGGTGTCCACTCTCACCCACCGCTTCCTTGACTGCTGGAGGGTCGTTAGCCGAACGGGTAGGACAAGGACTATAATTCTCCTTTCATTAAAAGTATTAATGATAAATACTAAGTAACTAAACTCTTATTAATACCCAATCTTAGTTACTTAGGAAAATGTGAATTTGGTGCTAACCCATGAAATTACACTTTGCACTTTGCTTAAGTCGTTAGTGGAGCGTGTGTGGTTAACCGGCACACTAACCTGGACTTAACAAGGTAGGCAAAGGGTAACTTAATATTTATTATAGTATCGGTGGAGCGTGTGTGGTTAACCGGCACACTGATTAAGGGGTAAATATTAAGGGTACCAAGTATATTTGCATGGTTATTCACACCTTGTTTTGTGATCCTCGGCATCCCAATCACAAAACCTGAAGGGCACACTCGAGATTGAAACATGCCTTTGAACAGTTCAATAAATCTCAAAGATCTAGGACTTTCAAATCCAATTAAAACCTAATAAATTATTTCGTTTTTCATGGTGGAAATTGGTGAATCGGCATTCACCTACCTTCAAATATTTTATAGCTTGGATTACGGCATCCCTCTTCTAAGTTATAAAATAGTTTGTTGGGTCCTAGCCTTAATATTTCATATTGGGTGTTATATTAAGGACTTTAAATCAACTATCTTGAATATCTCCCAAAAAGATGTCTGGTCTAGACATTTATGATCTTCCCAAATCTCTTGAAACAAGCTTTCCTAAATGAAGATGATGTCCCATGGATATCATACTTCTTTCACCTCCTCCAATTATTCTCCCTAACCCACAAGTTCCTAAAAAGTTTAAGGTCACTCAAGCCCTATTGGCAAGGCAAGGTCTAGGTGTGATCACATCTTGGAGATGTAGTCACATATTGACAAGCCGGGAGAGTTGGGTGTCAAAGTCTTGAGAAAGTTGGTGGCTCAACTACTTTCTAAGTCACATAGTGAGTTCTTTTGGGAATCCTATGAAACAGACTAAGACAAGACCCTTAATGATCTTATCTATTTGCTAAGATCAACTTCCTAAAACGCTATGGACATTGACAATGATGACACTGGATATCCAGTAAAGCTCTTTCTTCCCAATGGAAAGGGATCGGCCATAGTTAACTCGGTTGACCCAATGGTAAAGAGAGAGGCGAAGTCTGAGATAGTCCCATTATCAAGGGTCCATAGGTAACTATTGCCAAAGGAAGGGGCATTGGTTACGAAGCTGCCAAATTTACCTAAGGATGTTAAAGTCAATAAGTTTGGCTCTACTTCAGGTAAAGTCCATTGTCTAACTCTATTAAGTACATGCTGATTCTGATCGCGAAGATGGATTTCAATCGCATGGTTCGGTGATCAGAATTTTGGGCTATTACTTAAGAGTTATGATATTTATATTGCTTAGGAATAGATAACAACAAGGTTTTCATATGGATTGTAAGGATAAGTTTTTCCGCAAAGTTTTAAAATAAAAGAAAAAGGTTTTGATTTTATTTATTTTAAGTATCCTTACAATGGCATTTGTGAAAAGTTGTTGCTTATAAGATTCCATTGATAGCAATATTGGAAAAATGGATTTGATTCTTTCGGTTGTGGTAGTGTCTAATATTACCAAATAAGGAAAGATTCTCATCACCCAAGGTTCAATTGGACCGAAACTTGGAATCATGCAAGTTGTATAGTATGATGAATGAGAACTTTCAGCTTGGAAAATTAAAAACTAATTCCTTATGTGAATAAGGAAAGGACTAAGGGATCGAGTACACATTCTTGTGCACTGGTCAAGTCCACCACAAAAGATCAAGAAGACTATTCGTCATGATTTACTTAAGTTCAGTAAATATGATTATACTTATAAGTTTAAGTATAAGTCTGTAGCATTGGAGAAGTTTCAATGTGAGACAGAACGAATAAGAAGAATCAAAGTATGGCAGAAAGATAAAAGTTTCTCAAATCTGAAAAGATGGGAGAGTACTTTAGTATCATGTTTATGATCATCTTAATGATTAAGATACCATATCACAATTGGTCCTCTAAAGTCATCTTAGTGCATTCTTATGACTAAGAAGAGGAGTCATGAATTGTTGAAATGGTTAAATCAAAAAGATGAGTCATACTTCGTTCCAAAACAATTCTTAGAGTCATACTCCAAGATTGTAACTTGAGTGACATATCTTAAAGAGGGTTTGTTAACACTAGTCAAATGTAAGAGTAAAAGGTTATCTACTCTTGTACATTTGAAATTGGTAAGTTGTGATGTTTTGGATAAAACAGAGACCAACTTAGGCCAATTGTGTAAAGTGTTAGTCTTGATAAAGAATTCGCACTATCTCTTGAATATTTGACAAGGGAGTCTTATATGTCAAGAGGACAGTGGGAGTCTTAAAGCTCTTGAAAGTTTCAAGACTTAATCAAGAATAAAACCTAAAGTCCTTCACTAGCACACGACTTGAGGTTTATAACCTATCGTGTTGAAATTTTTGTGCCTATTCAATTTGGCTTTGCATAGGAGTTCTGAGAGTTCTCAATTGGTTGCACAACTACTTGGAAGCAATGGCAGGCACCTGAGCTGCCAAATGGCAAGAATTTAAGATTGCACAAGTTTAATCAATATGAGTTTGGATTTGTCACTAACCTTGTCTTGTGATTATGGTTTTGACAAATTCACATGGATAAGAACACATACACTATTAAATCTAAGTGTCATAAGGTTTTTCTCCGATTCATGAAAATGATGGTGAGGAAACACTTTCACTAAGTAGATTTTAGCTAGATAGCAATTGTGATATTTGCATTCTCAAAGTCGTTAGTGGAGCGTGTGTGGTTTACCGGCACACTAACATGGACTTGTGAGAAGTGGCAAAGGTCTAAACAATTGAGACTATGATTACGGCATCCCTTTTCATAGTTCTAAAATTTTTTAGACACGCATGTGAGCTATCTAAGAGAGGTGTATGATTTTGATAAAGTTTTATCAAAACAATCTAGTATCAGAAATCTGAACTTTGGTAAGAAAGTCAACTAATTTCTGAGTACATGTCAAAGCTAGTGGGAGCATAAGTGTTATGCTAATAATCATCATGTTAGTGGGAGCATGATAATTATGACAAAGGTTGCAAGTTAGCAATGTTAATTATAGAAAACAAAAGTTTCAATTCGTGAGGTTGCAGGGGTTGAAAAAGTTGTTTTGCTATAATTAAGGGAGAGGAAATTATACTTCATTTCAATTCTAAAAGCTTAGATTGAGATTTTAATCGTATTTAATCAAGGATATATATATATATATATATATATATATATATATATATATATATATATATATATATATATATATATATATATATATATATATATATATATATGAATTTCATGTTGGAATGGCTCAACATAAGGAAATTCTATATATGGGTCCATTATTTGCGTTCTAAAATTCGATTATGATTACGGCATCCCTTTTCATAATCTGAATTTTGAGAACTTGGCAAATTGAAATGGAAATATTATAGCAAAAGACTGGTTTAGTCTTTATGTGAGACATCATGAATCGTGTCCCATATGCTTCGGATATAGGATCGATTACATGTGCAATATTCATCCTTTCTAAAATTTTCCAAATGCCTGGGGCATTATGAAGGGAAAAGGTCTAGAATTGGATATGACTAAAATGATTAAGCAATTGTCGAGGACAATCTAAGGTTTACCAAAGATTGGTTGCTCAAGGACAGTTGGAAGTATAATGTTAATTCTGGAAGGACCATATTGACATAATCTGTAAGGAGGCAACTCTTGTTCAGAAGTGATAGTCAAAATGGAATATGGAAATGTTTCAAAGTTAGAAATTATTCAACCTGTGTAAGATTAGAAAACTTAATGCAAGAAGCATGTCCAAAGCAATGTACTTTGAATATGAGACTTAGTTTCCATGGAGTTGATCTCCATTGGAATACCTTATAATGACTGTTGACAAGTCTTTGTGACTTTGTACATATTCATTACAGGAGGGTCAGTGCATATAAGTTTAAAATCTAAACAGATTTCGATAAATGATAGGAATTTGAAATTCTCACATTTTTCGATAAGGATTTGGGAGTGTGAAATTAGAATCATTGAAATTATGTTCAATTGGTTTATTTCACAAAGTAAGGATCATAGACAAACATAGAGTGCATACTTGGTGTATGGCAAAGCTATTGTTTAAGAAAAACATAGTGTACATGCTTGGAGCATGGGACAACTAGTGTTTTTAATTCAAGTATAAAGTTGATAAAACCGAAACAATGAATAATGAGTAATCAGTATGGTGATAAATAAAAGTGTTTATTTATATTCATAGGGTTTGATACCATATTTGATTCATTTATTCTTGTGTTTCACTTTCCATGTTTTGACTTCCAGAATAACTAAGTCGCTCTTCCTGAATGATTAAGTTATTCAAACCATCCACAGTCGGTCATATGTTGGAAGTAGATATGAATCAAGACTGTCATGGGTTGGTTTGTAGAGGTCCAAGTTGGTGGACAAAGTGGTGCTACAACACTCATGAGTGCTCATAAGTTCTGAGTATTGGATCCAACCCGCGCTCATTTGAATCACTTCATGGATTTTATCACGAGTGATCATGAGACGATAATATCTTATATTCTTCAAACCTAGAGATATGAGTTGTTACTATGAGTTGGTTATACATTGATTGCACGAAAACGCATTGGTAACTCGATGTTATAAAACGTGCCTTTGTGTATGATTCAACAAGTAGTAGAACAAGCCATATGAGTCGAAGTTTATCCATTCCTTTTAGCTTCGGGATAAAAGCGATATATGTGGGCCCCTCGATGATTTAAAGATGATACATGTGAGTGCTTGGCCAAGCCAGGACTAATTTGATTTGTTCAATCAGTCAGTCATCATGAATCGGAAATCGGGAAACAACAAATGGACAGAGAGAATGATTGATAATCCATGTCTCAGTCCATATGATATCTAGAATGGAGGAATATATGGTCCTTTATCTAATGGACAAGTCATTGACAAAGGTCAGAGTTCATCGACAAGGTCAGAGTTCGACAGAAGCTTTTGAGAGCTACGATTGCTGATCGGTTCCTGAAGTCATACGCAATAATAGTTTTAGACTTATCCAAGTGGGAGACTGTTGGATTAATGTCTAAGTCTATAACTATAATTGGTAAGACTTGACCCGACCCGGCATGGTCCATTTGGGTTGCATGGCATCATGCATTTGGATAGACTATAATGAGAGAAATAACACTTAAGGTTGGTTAATATATTATAAGTTCTAATATATTAATAAGGTTATTTAATTAGTATTGATCAAGAATTAATTTGGAATTAATTAAGTGATCAAAAGGAGACTAATTAAATATATGGGTTGATTGTGTAAATCATTCATTCTTATATATATGGGCTTGTGATCCAAGATTCCTTATGTTGGACTAAGTCCATGGGGTGACCCATGGATACTCCATGGAGGTTAAAATCCATGGAGCATAAGGAATGGGTAAAGTTATGAGTTACATGGTGTAACCCTAATAGCCACCATATAAAAGAATCCCATGGCTCAAGAAATCGTGCACTAATGTGTGAGTGTGAGGGCTAGACGATTTCAAGGAGTGTTCAAGTTTCTCTCAAGTTATTTCAAGTGTATTTGGTGTTGTGTGAACCATTTGAGGTGTCACACTTGGGGCACTAGGCACTCAAGCTTCATGAAGACATTCTACATCAAAGAGGTATGTATTCTATCTTGTTATATTTATTATTTTGTATGCTAGATTAGGATAATACCTTGGATGTTCATAATTGTATGTATAATAGAGAAAACATAGATCCAAGGTATTTAGGGTTGCATGTACACCTAGGAGTGTTAGAATGCTCATAACCCAACAAAAATATGAGGAGGTGCACGATCAAGCCTTCGCCTTCCCGTGATCATCCAAAGTACCTGAAACAAAATTCACAACTGTAAGCACGAAGCTTAGTGAGTTCCCCCAAAGTACCAACACACACAAAATAACACATATAACAAACAGCATACTACGGGTCCAATCAACCATCGGGTTGGAATACCCCAGGCCCATCAACCATCGGGTTAGAATGCCAACATACTACGAGTCCAATCATCCTCAAGATGGAATACTCTGGGCCCTCAACCATCGGGTTGGAATACCCCGGCCTGTTGTCATACGCATAAAGCGATGAAGCCTCAGCCACCAATCAAATATGTGCACATATAACATATAATCATATAACGGTCTACAACCAGTCAAACAGATCTAACAGATCAGTAAGCATAGCAACATCCTATGTACCAGGATATAGATCATGACACAATAACAACATCCTATCTACCAGGATATCGATCTAACAGATCATAACAGTACTCAATCATACGACAAATCAGGATAACAATCCAAAGGGTCGGCCTTGGTGCCTTAGACCCTGTTAGTATAGTGAGGAAAACTTACCTCACAAGTAACACTGAATGATAAGGTCAAACTCCCAAAACACAGCTCCGAACTCAACTGCCTACAACCACCATGTAACTAACTTCATTAAAATCTCAAATACCAAAAATACCCTTTAATTAAAACTTTGTCAACCATGGTCAAAGTCATAGTCAACAGTCACGGTCAATAGTCAAGGTCAACAGTCCATGTTGACCCAACTCATCGAGTGCATCTACTAACTCGTTGAGTTCCTTCATATCTCAGAAAATCGTTAAAAGCTCGAGACAGCTCGCCGAGTTACCAGAGCAACTCGTCGAGTTCTTCAGCATCCAGAAAGCGGGAAAACCCGATTCAACTCGTCGAGTTTGCTAAGCAACTCGTCGAGTTTTCCTAGTATTAATACATTCAGTCGCTTTCCAAGCGAGTCTCATGCCTCCAAACTATAGATCTGGTCCCCTATGGTTGAGATACCACGTAAAGTTGCAATCTTTACGTCCATGCATGGCATCAAGGGGCTAACACACTAAAATCAAGACTTGATAAAGTTGGCGACTTTAAGTCCATAGAGGCCATGAGATGTCCAGATCTGAAGTCCTAGCTTCATAACATGCTCAAATCCCAAAGTGGGCTAATAATGGCCATAAACTTTCAAATGAAGAGATCTAGCAAAGGATAATCAAGATAACGACTTTATACCTCCAAATGGTTGCAACAACACTGAAAATCCCGGATCTGAAAAAGCACCAAAGAACACTCTTTAAGCTCACACACACTCAAAATGGGGAAAGAGGCATGATTAGGGTTTTCTATGGACTGATGGGACGGTGAGGGAGGCTAACAATGGGTCATAAGGTCTTTAAATAGGGTGCAACCCCCTGAAAATTAGGGTTTCATGTTCAGCCCTCAACTCGTCGAGTTGGGGCCTTCCAACTTGTCGAGTAGACCTTAAAGATACGCGGCCATTTAAAATTCTACATGACGAGTTGGAGCCTCCCAACTCGTCGAGTTGCCCTGAAAATGAGTATATATTAAGCTTTAAATTCATACATGGGAATTGGAGTGTTACATTCTCATTGGTTCTTACGTACACACAATGCTTGTTGAGAACATATGAACCTCTCTCTCTCTCTCTCTCTCTCTCTCTCTCTCTCTGTATACACACACACACACACACACACATATATATATATATATATATATATATATATATATATATATATATATATATATATATATATATATATATATATATATATATATATATATATGTTAGAATTCATTTGAGACGGACATAATTTTGTGAGACCGTGAATATTTCAATGTAAAATATCTATATATATATATATATATATATATATATATATATAGGGGTGAGATCCGTTGAGAACTCATAGTTTCCCGAGAACCCGAGAACTAAAGGTGGAGCGTTGGATTAAAATTAACTCATTTAGGGCATGAATGTCATCTTACAAATCCCATTTAACTTTTTGTATTATTGGAAATATTAATAAAAAGCTCTCAAATTAACATTATAAATCAAATTTTCAAATTTTTTTATAAAAATAATAATTTTCGTTTTTAAAAAAAAATTGCTGATTTTTTAATTTTTTTAGAAAACATAAATTTTTAAAAAAAAGTTCAAAAAAACATTTTTTTTAAAAAACAGTAAATTTTATAAACTTAGTAAATTGTTTAAAAAAAACTATAAGTTTTTTAACAAAAAAAAAATCATCGTTTTAGGAGCATATATACCTATTTTTTCAAGTGCATGTATACATATTTCTTATAGTATAGTATTCATAAGTAAATCATAAAAAAAACACATTTGTATTTACTAATTTATAAACACAATAGTACAAGTACTTTATTCGATACAAAATAAAATATAAAAAACTAAAAATGCTACAAAATTTCAAATCGCTTTCATGTCTTCGTGACAAAATTTCTATATTTTCTTCAATTTATCACTTTTCACATCTTCAATATTTTCCCAAAATTCTTCCAAATTTACAAGAAAATAAAAAAAAAATTGATTAATGCAAGAACATTCACAAAAATACATACGTATAAATCATGTAAGATTCATATGTGATTGTATCTTTTAATACTCACTTGTGATTGTATCTTTAAGATTTAAATGTGAAACTTACAAGAAAATTTTTTAAAAAATAATTAACGAAGAAGGCTCACACAAAATGCATGTGTATATATAGATGTAATTTATATGTGCTTCACTTGTGATTTACATGTAAATCACATGTAATTCATATGTGACTTACGTGTGAATTACATGTGATTCATATGTGAGTTACATGTGATTTACATGTGAATCCCATGTTATTCATATGTGAATTATGTAACATCCCAATCTTCAGGTACAGATTTTAAGCTTTATATATTGAGATTTAAGGGCAACTCGACGAATTGGAAGGCTCCAACTCGTCGTGTAGAGATTTAAATGGGCGCGCATCTTTCAAGGCCTACTCGACGAGTTGAAGGCTGAACATGAAAACTCTAATTTTTAGGGTTTGCACCCTATTTAAAGGCCTTAACTCTCATTGCTAGCCTCCCTTATTGCCCCTTTGTCCATAGAAACCCTAGTTCGTGTTTCATCTCTCATTTTGTGTGTGTGTGAGCTTGGAGTGTGATTTTTGGTGCTCTTTTGGAAGGAACTTGAAGCTTGAAGAGTGTTGATTGGGAGGAAGGTTGTAGATCCGGTGTCTACATTGTTGTGGCAACCATTGTGAGGTATAAAGTCGATACCTTGGACTTTTATTGCTTAGATCTTCTCCTATGGAAGTATATGATCATTTTTAGCTTATTTTGGGGTCATTCTTAGATTTGAGCATATCATCAAACTATGACTTCAGATCTGGACATCTCATGGCCTCCTTAGACTTAAAGTTGCCAACTTTATCAAGTATTAGCCCTCCTCCATACCCTAAGTTCCTTAATAAAGCTTTGATGGAGTGTTTTAGCCTTTTGATGTCATGCATGGACGTAAAGTTAGCAACTTTACATGTTATCTCAACCTAGGGGACCAGATCTATAGTTTGGGGCATTAGACTCGCTTAAAAGTGGTTGAATGAGTTAAGACAAGAAAAACTCGATGAGTTGCCTTGCCAACTCGGCGAGTTGGCTTGGGGTTTCTCCGATCTTCTAGACACTATACGAACTCGACAAGTTGACTAGGGTTTTCCCGGTTTTCTGAGTTCTGAAGGAACTCGACGAGTCAGGAAGATACACTCGACGAGTTGGGTCAACATGGACTGTTAACCTTGACTGTGACTCTGACTTTGACCATGGCTGACCAAGTTTGACTTAAAGGTTATTTTTGGTATTTTGGGATTTTGATGGAGTTAGTCACATGGTGGTTGTAGGCAGTTGAGTTTGGAGCTGTGATTTGGGGGTTGGATATAGTCAATCAGTGCTGCTTGTGAGGTGAGTTCTCCTCTCTATACTAACAGGGTCGAAGGCACCAAGGTCGGCCCTTTGGATTGTATCCTGGTTTATCATATGATGTTATGTGTAGTGATCTATTGGATCTGTATCCTAGTATATGGGATTATGTTATGTTTGATGATCTGTTAGGCTTATATGATAATTGTATGTGCTAGCTAGCATTTAATATTATGTGATATTATGTGATGGCGGGTGGGTTGAGGCGGTCCTGCTTTGTTCTCAAGGCCAATAGACCCAGGGCGGCCCGGATAGACTGAAGGCCCAAAGGGGCGTACCACTCAGGCCGAAGGCGCGGAGAACGGTCCAGACAGGCTGAAGGCCCGACGAGGCGGTCCAGACATGTTGAAGGTTCTAAGAGTGGGCCAAATAGGTTGTAGGCCCGATGAGGCGGTCCAGTCATGCTGAAGACTTTGTATGCATATTGTTGTTTATGACATTGTTCTGTTTGTATGGTGTTGGTATTTTGGGGGAACTCACTAAGCTTTGGGCTTACAGTTTTGGATTATGTTACAGGTACTTCGAATGATCGCGGGAAGGCGAAGGCTTAATCGTGCACCTCCTCACATTTTGTGTTATGATTTCTGGGATTTCTCTGATGTTAAACTATTTTTAAAACAATTTGTAAACAATGAATGGCTTTTGGTTTGTATAAAAAGTTTGAATTTTTTATGAATTTTATGGATGTTACAAATTACATGTGAATCACATGTAATTCATATGTGATTCACTTGTGATTTACATGTGATTCATATGTGAGTTACATGTGATTTACATGTTTATCCCATGTGATTCATATGTGAATTACATGTGATTTACATGTGAATCACATATAATTCATATGTGATTCACTTGTGATTTACATGTGAATTACATGTGATTCATATGTGATTTCCATGTGATTTACATGTGAATCTCATGTGATTCATATGTGAATCACATGTAATTCATATGTGATTCACTTGTGATTTACATGTGAATTACATGTGATTCATATGTGAATTACATGTGATTCATATGTGAATCACATATGATTTACATGTGAATCGCATGATATGAATGAATTACATGTGATTCATTTGTGAATCACATATGATTTATATGTGAATGACATGTAATTCATATGTGAATTACATGGTTAATTACCATATGATGGTTAATGAATTACAAGGACTTCGGTTGAATATGGATTTTGGAACAATTCCAAGGCTAAAACTAGAAGTTATGTAGTTGCAGATAGGATCATACTGGTTCCATATTCCATAAATTTTACCAAAGGTTGAATATGTCTTGCATTTTAAAAGTATAATAGTTAGTTTGCAACAAAATCACAAGTACAAGATTGATGGTGAACATGGAATATTTAGACAAATTCAACAAAAATAATCAGCCAAACGAATTGTACAACAAAAACCAAAAACTTCACTCCTCGACCTCTTCATTTTCATTTATTAGATAACCAAATCGAATATATTGGGCCTTAATTCTACAAACTAAAGCAATTTCATCTCATAACTTCAGTTGATCCAAACACAAGTTGAAATCGATAAATAAAAAAGGCATAAGAGAAACAGAATCCTGCGTACCCTAATTTTCAAAGATCTCTTTGCTTGTAGTAGGATTTACTTGCAATCGGATGCTAGTAATATGTCGTCAAGAAAAAGGTAGATTATATGAAAGAATTGAAAGCTACGACCATCATCAAGGATCGGTTTGGATCAAAATTATCTTAAATTCGGATCGATGTGCAAGAGAGAGATCTCCGGTGATGAAGGAGCGAAGCCAAGAAGAAGAAGAGCGAAAACCTATAAAGTAGTCTGGTGTGATTAATCGGAGTGGAAGGAGTCCGACGACAACCATGTATCCGATAAAAACGATCTTTGATTTTTCGTTCTTATTGACGTTAAAGGCGGATGCGCAATAGATTAAAGCCATTAAAGAAAGATAAAAGCCATCGGAGAAAAATCAGGTACATCATCGGAGATCACAAATCCTTCGTCGTCAAGGAGGCAAGATGAAGCGGAGAATTAGAGAGAAGTTTCATTTGACGTGAATCTAAGAGATTTAATTTGGGGAAGTATATTAATTAATTTATCCCTAAAATGCCCCCTTGTCTAATTTCATAAGATACCCACCATGTCCTATTTTTTCAATTATTTACAAAAATACCATCAAACTGATGGGTTTTATGCATAAGAACAATCCTATGTGGTCATACAAACCCTAATGCTTGGATCTAGGTTTCTCTATTGTACATGCAATGAATCCAAGACTTATAAGCCCTAATCTAGCATACATAATATCAAAATTAACATATAACATCAGATCTAGATGTTTACCTCTTCAAAGAGTAGCTTGAATCTTCTTCTCTTGAGCTTAGAATCATAATTGTAATTCCTTTAATGGATCACAAACACCACACAAGCAAGAAGGCAACTTTGAGAGAGAGGAGGATGCTAATTTTCGGCCTAGAGTTTTCTCTTGGGAACAAGTGGCCGAAAATTGCATGCAAGGGTCTCTATTTATACTATAGGCTGCTAGGGTTTCAGTCTAAACCCTAATGGACAGCTTAATGACCAAGCAGCCCAAGGAACCTTCTGGAATAGGGCCCTTGGACGAAAATATGATAATCCTTCATCATAATTTTGTTCCCCCTTAGTCCATTAGGTTTCCCAGCCCAAAACTCAACTATCACACACTTGACAGTTTAAGTCCCTTTATTTAATTAATCTCTTTTAGTCACCAAATTAATTCCTAATTAATTTATGACTAATACTAATTAAATAAATATGATTTCTCTTTTAATATATTATTCTTATAATATATTAATAAACCATAATATCCTCTCTCTATTTCCTTAAATTACCTTGTCAAGTTGCTTTGGTGAAGGCAACCCAAAAGGACCACGCATAACCGGGTCAAGTACATACCAAATATAGTTACGGGCTTAGACACTAATCTAACAGTCTCCCACTTGGATAAGTCTAGTAACTATATCTCACATATGACTTCAGAATCCAGTTTGCAATCGTAGCTCTTATACGCTTCTGTCAACTCTGATCAAAATCCTGTCCTTCAGATAAGGGATCGTATAATCCTCTGTTCTAGATATCATGCTTACAATACTTATTGTTCAGCATTTATTCCTCGATCTCTGATTTGTTCGACATAGAACTCAGTTGAACACATCAACCTCATCCTGACCGGGCCCGGCACATAAGTCAAACCAAATCATCGAGTGGCCAAGATATTGCTTTTATTCTCTTAGAATGAAAGGAACAGAAAAACTTCGACTTATATGATTTTATCATTTACTAGCTAAGTTACACACAATAATGCATTTTATAACATCAAGTTACTGATGCGTTTTCGCATTATCAATGTATAATCAACTAGCAAACAATAACCATATCTCTAGGTTTAAAGATTATATGATATTATCATCTTGCGATCACTTGTGATAACATTTCATGAAGTGATACTAGCAAGTGTGGGTTTATTCCAATGCTCAAAACATATTTCATAAGCACTCATAAACTTTGTAGCAAACCTTTGCTATGTCTAAAACCTTTTAGACAATCTACAAACAATTTATGACAATCTTCTTTCATATCTACTTCCAACATATGAGCGATTGTGGACCGTTTGAATAATCTTATTATTCAGGAAGTCAAAACATGCAAAAATCGAAACAATAGATAAATAATCAACACAAGATAGTAACTTTCTTATAAATAACACACCTTTATTTAATCATCAAATGTTGAATATAAAATTATCCATTACAAGTTTCCTACCTATCTAATCTAAACTAATATCGTCCTTTAGCCCAACGCTCCTAGCGTGCTTGAAATGCTTGACCCTACTCAGTCCCTTCGTAAGGGGATCTGTTGGGTTATCTTCTAACGATACCCTCTTCACAACGAGGAGTCCCTCTTCTACCCGATGTCTAATAAAATGGTATTTTCTGTCGATATGTCGAGATCTGCCATGATCCCTTGGTTCCTTGGTTAAGGCAACCGCTCCTTCATTATCACAGAAAATTTCCATGGGCTCCTTTATGGATGGCACAACTCCAAGGTCTCCAATGAAGTTCTTCAACCATATAGCCTCCTTTGACGCCTCGCTTGCCGCAATGTACTCTGATTCGCACGTTGAATCAGCTACGGTCTCTTGCTTGGAACTTTTCCAAGTCACTGCTCCTCCGTTCAGGGTAAAGACCCAGCCTGACTGCGATTGGTAATTATCCCGATCCGTCTGAAAACTAGTGTCACTGTACCCTCGCACCCTTTCATCACTCCCACCGAGGACTAGAAACCATTCCTTGGTCCTTCGTAGGTACTTAAGAATATTCTTGACAGCAATCCAATGCGCTCTACCAGGGTTCCCTTGATATCTGCTGACCATGCTCAAAGCGAAGGCCACATCAGGTCGAGTACAGGTCACAGCGTACATAATCGAGCCAACTACGGAAGCGTAAGGTACTCGGCTCATATCAGCTATCTCTGCCTCCGTACTCGGGCTCTGAGTCTTACTCAGTTTGGTATTGCATTGAATTGGCAACTCCCCTTTCTTGGAATTTTCCATACTAAAACGTTTTAGTACCTTTTCCAAGTATGTATCCTGACTGAGTCCTATCAGTCTCTTACTTCTGTTTCTCACTATCCTTATTCCCAGTATATATGCAGCTTCTCCGAGGTCCTTCATAGCGAAACACTTCCCAAGCCAGTACTTGACCTCCTGCAAGGTTGGGATGTCGTTTCCTATGAGCAGTATGTCATCGACATACAATACGAGGAAGCTCACTATACTCCCACTGGCCTTGACATACACACATGACTCATCTTCGTTTTGCAGAAAACCAAACTCTTTGACCTTCTCGTCAAAACAAAGATTCCATCTGCGAAATGCTTGCTTTAATCCATAAATGGATTTCTCAAGCTTGCATACTCAATTTGGATGCTTCGCATCGACAAAACCCTCTGGCTGATTCATGTAAACATCCTCAGCCAACTTCCCATTAAGGAAAGCAGTTTTAACGTCCATCTGCCATATTTCATAGTCATGAAATGCAGCTATTGCGAGCATTACCCTAATAGACTTTATCTTGGCAACTGGCGAGAAGGTCTCATCATAGTCAACTCCAGGTTTTTGAGTAAAGCCCTTCGTGACCAATCGCGCTTTATAAGTGTGCACTTTCACATCCATGTCTGTCTTCTTCTTGAAGATCCACTTGCACCCGACTGTCTTACGACCTGGTACATTATCAACCAAATTCCAAACTTGGTTGTCATACATGGACTGAATCTCGCTGTCCATTGCCTCTTTCCATTTAGCAGACTCTGGGCCTGCCATGGCTTCCTTGTAGCTATTAGGTTCGTCCAGATTTATTAGTGTACTATCACTAATAAACGTATCCCCGTCAGTAGTAATATGGAAACCATAAAACTGGGGTGGAACAATAACTCTACTCGAACGTCTAAGAGGTAAGGACTGGTCAATTGGTTCAACAGGAGTTTCCTCCTCAGGTTGAACGCCAGTGTCAGAGGTTCCTTCATCTCCTGACTCTTGAAGCTCTTCAAGGTCAATCTGACTCCCACTGTCTCCTTGACTTATGAGTTCTCTCTCTCTGAAAACTCCTCTTCTAGCAACAAAGACAACATTGTCACTTGGTCTATAGAAGAGATAGCCAAAAGACTTCTGTGGATAGCCGATGAAATAACACTTCTCACTACGACGTTCTAGCTTGTCGTGAGTCTCTCGTCTTACGAAAGCTTCACAACCCCAAACCTTGATATGTGCTAACGAGGGAGCTTTCCCTGTCCACATCTCGTGAGGTGTCTTGGCAACCTTCTTGGTGGGAACTAAGTTAAGGATATGGGCGGCAGTCTCTAAGGCATACCCCCAGAATGAGATTGGTAACGAAGCACGACTCATCATAGAACGAACCATGTCCAACAAGGTTCGATTACGTCTCTCAGCCACACCATTCAACTGTGGCGTTCTAGGAGGCGTCAATTATGAAACTATTCCACATTCTTTTAGATAGTCGTGAAACTCAAGACTTAGGTACTCTCCTCCTCGATCAGATCGAAGCATCTTGATTTTCCTGCCCAGCTGATTCTCCACTTCATTCTTAAACTCTTTGAACTTTTCAAAGGTTTCTGACTTTTGCTTGATCAAGTAGATATATCCATATCTGCTATAATCGTCTGTAAAAGTCACGTAGAAGCGACAAGCGTCCCTTGTGGTGGATCTAAGGGTCCACATACATCTGTATGTATGAGATCCAATACACCCTCACCCCTTTCACATGTACCAGTAAAGGGTGACTTGGTCATCTTCCCAAGTAAACAAGATTCACACACGTTATCGTCCCTAAGGTTGAATGACTCCAAGACTCCATCCTTTTGGAGTTGGGCTATGCGTTTCTTGTTAACATGGCCAAGGCGACAATGCCACAAGCATGCTTTGTCTAAACTTGTGGACGAATCAATATTCAAAACATCATTTCCTAAATTATCTATAACTAACACAGATTCATAAATCCCATTACAAGGTAATGCATTGAAATAAAAGACACCATTCAAATAAGCATTAATAGAACCATTACTATTATCAAATGAATATCTGAAACCTTGTCTAAACAAACCATGAAAAGAAATGATGTTTCTTGCCATATCTGGCGAATAGCAACAATTATTTAAATCTAGCCCTAACCCATTACTCAACACTAAGGAATAAACTCCGATCTTGGTTACTGGTGAAGACTTCTTGTTTCCCATGATCAAGTTATCCTTCCATGTTCCACTTCCCTACTTTTTCTTAGCCCCTGCAAATCAGAACAAATGTGGTAACCACATCCAGTATCAAGGACCCATGAAGTAGCAAGTGATGAGTTATTAGATTTAATTAAATACATACCTGCAAAGGTGGGCTTTATCTTCCCATCCTTAATATCCTGCAGATATTTAGGGCAGCTTCGTTTCCAGTGGCCCTTCTGGTGGCAATAGAAGCACTCTGCTTCCTTGGGGTCAGAAGAGGGTTTAACAGAACCTGCTTTGGTCCCACTAGAAGAGGAACCATCTTGGGTCTTGCCCTTATGGTGGCTCTTAGAAGGATATGGGCGGCAGTCTCTAAGGCATACCCCCAGAATGAGATTGATAACGAAGCACGACTCATCATAGAACAAACCATGTCCAACAAGGTTCTATTACGTCTCTCAGCCACACCATTCAATTGTGGCGTTCTAGGAGGCGTCAATTGCGAAACTATTTTGCATTCTTTTAGATAGTCGTGAAACTCAAGACTTAGGTACTCTCCTCCTCGATCAGATCGAATCATCTTGATTTTCCTGCCCAACTGATTCTCTACTTCATTCTTGAACTCTTTGAACTTTTCAAAGGTTTCTGACTTCTGCTTGATTAAGTAGATATATCCATATCTGCTATAATCATTTGTAAAAGTCACGTAGAAGCGACAAGCGTCCCTTGTGGTGGATCTAGAGGGTCCACATACATCAGTATGTATGAGATCCAATACACCCTCACCCCTTTCACATGTGCAAGTAAAAGGTGACTTGGTCATCTTCCCAAGTAAACAAGACTCACACATGTCACGTCCCTAAGGTCGAATGACTCCAAGACTCCATCCTTTTGGAGTTGGGCTATGCGTTTCTTGTTAACATGGCCAAGGCGACAATGCCACAAGCATGCTTTGTCCAAACTTGTGGACGAATCAATATTCAAAATATCATTTCCTAAATTATCTATAATTAACACAGATTCATAAATCCCATTACAAGGTAATGCATTGAAATAAAAAACACCATTCAAATAAGCATTAATAGAACCATTACTATTATCAAATGAATATCTGAAACCTTGTCTAAACAATCCATGAAAAGAAATGATGTTCCTTGCCATATCTGGCGAATAGCAACAATTATTTAAATCTAGCCCTAACCCACTACTCAACACTAAGGAATAAACTCCGATCTTGGTGACTGGTGAAGACTTCTTGTTTCCCATGATCAAGTTTATCCTTCCATGCTCCACTTCCCTACTTTCTCTTAGCCCATGCAAATCAGAACAAATGTGGTAACCACATCCAGTATCAAGGACCCATGAAGTAGCAAGTGATCAGTTATTAGATTTAATTAAATACATACCTGCAAAGGTGGGCTTTATCTCCCCATCCTTAATATCCTGCAGATATTTTGGGCAGGTTCGTTTCCAGTGGCCCTTCTGGTGGCAATAGAAGCACTCTGCTTCCTTGGGGTCAGAAGAGGGTTTAACAGAACCTGCTTTGGTCCCACTAGAAGAGGAACCATCTTGGGTCTTACCCTTATGGTGGCTCTTAGAAGGAGCCTTCCTCTTCTTTCCCTTTCCTTGGCCAATTGCCAACACAGGAGCAGCTACAGTAGAGGATGATGCAATAGATTTGTCCTTGAGGTTGCTCTCAGCTGTCCTCAGGAGCCCTTGAAGTTTACTCAGGGTGACCTCTTCCTTGTTCATGTGGTAGGTCATTCTGAACTGGTTGTAGCAGGAAGGCAAGGAGTGGAGGATGATGTCGATAGCCAAATCCTCATCAAACTTAACATTAAGTTTGAGAAGACGATCAACATACCTTTGCATTCTTTGCAAATGAGCAGTTAGGGATTCTCCACTCCCCATCCTAGCGGTGATCATGTTGGTAATGATCTCATAGCGCTCTTGCCTCGTGCTCTGGTGGTACCTGTCCAGCAAATCTTGATGCATCTCATATGGATACATGTCCTCATAGGACTTTTGGAGTTCGAGGTTCATGGTGGCCAGCATGATGCAATGAACTTTCGTCGCATCACGCTCGTGGGCCTCAAAGGCGGCCATCTCTTCAGGAGTAGCTTCTTCTGGGTTGATCTTTTCTAGTTTCTCATCGAGGACATATTCTTTGTCCTCGTAGCGAGTTATCATGCGAATGTATCTCATCCACTCGTTGAAGTTCGACCCATCAAATGTCACCTTTTGACACAGGTTCATCAACGAGAATGACCCAGAAGTGTTGTTGTTTGCGTTTGCGTTAGACATCTGAAATAGAAAGGAAAAAGTTTGATTAGAAATGAATCCCTAATTAAACACCCAAATGAGAAATTAGGGCTAGGATCCAACAACATTATTTACAACTTAGAAAAGGGATGCCGTAATCTAAAAGTAAATAATTTGAAGGTAAGTGAATAACGATTCACTAATTTTCATCATGAAAAACGAAAAGAGATTAAGTTTTAAATGTATTTGAAAATTCCTAGATTTCTTTTGAGATTCATTGAACATTTCAATGGCATGTTTAAATCTCGATATGCACTTCAAATTTGCGACTGGGATGCCCAGGATCGCAAACAAGTTGTGAATAACCATGCGAATCAACATGGTGCACCCAATGTCTCTATCACCTAATCAATGTGCCGGTTAGCCACGCACGCTCCATTGATCTATGATAAGCATCGAGCCACCCTTTGTCACCAATGTCAATCCCAAATTAGTGTGCCGGTTAGCCACACACGCTCCACTAACGTTTGACAGGGGTACAAAGTGTAATTCCATGGAATAGCATCATTTTCACATTTTACCCTAAAGTAACTAAGATTGGGAATTTATAAAACAATGTAGTTACTTTAATATTTCCATTATACTTATAATGAGGAATTAAGTGCCCTATCCTATCCGTTCGGCTAACGACCCTCCACCAGTCAAGCAAACGGTAGGTGTGAGTGTACACCCATTAAGCGACATTTTATAGGCAGCAACCTTATACCTACCTTATAGACTGGCTTCGTGAATGAGGCCTACTAGCGATAAGACTAGCTTATTCTTATATATATATATATATATATATATATATATATATATATATATATATATATATATATATATATATATATATATATATATATATTAATCTTGTAATAGATAAAGTATAATATTGAATTTTAAACTTGTAAAATTCTAAGGGTTGAAATTTAAAATTTTTTAAAATTAAACTTTTCAATCAAAAAATTAAATTTCAAAACTTGGGGCAAGTTTTGAACTTTTCAAAACACAAGGGATCAAATAACAAATAATACAAATCAAACAATTAATTTAGTGATTATCTATATTTGACCTAATTCAATTTCTTGCAAGATAAGTTACCCAATTAATTCAAAAAATCAATTTTAATCATATAAGGAATTTATTATCTAATCAATTGGTAATTATCTTGTGTTTTGGCAAGGATAATCTTTCAATAACAATAAAATTCGAATTTTATCAGTTAAAAACATATAAGGCAATTATTCTTCACCAAAACAGCAAGAAATCCCGAGATATCCTCTGTCTGAGTCCCAAACTCGCCGAGTAGCAATCTGAACTCGCCGAGTAGGGCCAACTCGCCGAGTCCAGATACTGACTCACCGAGTTGGTTCGGGCAGAGGCAAGAAAATCGTTTTTCAGCAACAATTCGACAATTGCATCACATACTACAGAAACCAATCAAGGCTCTGATACCACTGATGGGTTTTATGCATAAGAACAATCCTATGTGCTCATACAAACCCTAATGCTTGGATCTAGGTTTGTCTAATGTACATGCAATGAATCCAAGACTTATAAGCCCTAATCTAGCATACATAATATCAAAATAACTTATAACATCAGATCTAGATGTTTACCTCTTCAAAGAGTAGCTTGAATCTTCTTCTCTTGAGCTTAGAATCACAATTGTAATTCCTCTAATGGATCACAAACACCACACAAGCAAGAAGGCAACTTTGCGAGAGAGGAGGATGCTAATTTTCAGCCTAGGGTTTTCTCTTGGGAACAAGTTGTGACAACCGTCAAAATTGAGTCAAGTCAAAGTCAAACAAAGTCAACAAGTCAAAACCAATCGACTCAATTAACCCTTGTATATTAGGGTTTACACTATGTAATTACTGTACAATGCAATATCTTAATGAGAGAAACATCATTTGGAAAGTTCGTGTGTTGAATTTCCTAAGTAAACATTGAACCAAAACGATAAAACATTATTGCACACTCATCGGGAGTGTGTACGACACTAAAACACGGTTTAACGGGGTTTATGGACCTTGCGTTGCGAAGCCGGACACTCAAAAAGATCACAAATGAAACCTCTCTCAATCTCTTTCACTCAATCTCTCTCTATTAAAATCTCTCCCAAATCTCTCCCGAATCTCTCTCAAAAGTTACTTTAACTTTTTGTAATCATTTGGGTCATCTCGACCCTTAACCGGGTCAAAAACCACTTGAAACGGGGTAAAAACGGGTAAAATAACCTTAAGGAACCAAAACCCTCCTATTAGAAGCGAAAACTCTCATGAGAAGCCTCTCAGGACCGAAGCCTCTCATGAGAAGCCTCTCAGGACCGAAGCCTCTCATTAGAAGCCTCTCAGGACCGAAGCCTCTCAGGACCGAAGCCTCTCAGGACCGAAGCCTCTCATGAGAAGCCTCTCAGGACCGAAGCCTCTCAGGACAGAAGCCTCGCATGAGAAGCCTCTCAGACAGCCCATGCGAGAGGTCTCGCAGACGGCCCCTTTTTACCGGTTTTTTGACTACGACTTCGTTTTAACTCCGTTTTTCATTATTTTAACGTGGGATTTCCACCCAAAACTTTATTTTATAAACTAAGGCCCCAAAATATATAAATCTCCAGGGTTTTTATAAAAATATATTAAAAGAATTAGTGGTTGAACTAATTATTGAGGGAATATTTGTTTTTCCTTAATTTATGGCAAAAGCAAACCACCACCACCTCACTCTATGATTAGCCACTCTTTCCCACTACCCCTTGTCACCTTAGTGGACCTTTACACCCAATCTCCAGCTCTTCCCACGTTCTAAGAGCTGGAGAATTGGTCATCTCTCCTCATTCTCATTAACTTCTTTCATTCTACACTTAGCAACCAAAGAACACTCTCCAAAATTCTCTCATCTTTTCTCTCAACTTCAAGAACTTCAAGGATTTCTCCAGGGATTTCTTTCTTCAATTAGTAAGTATCTTCATCATTCATATAATTATTACACTCCATTCTACTCAAATCATTGATATCTTACACAAATTCCATCTTATTCGGTGTTAGATTCTCGAATCATCAAGACATCTTCTTAGTGTTCTTGGGTTGAACACTTCCTCTCTCTTACTTTCATCTACTGAAACCACATAGGGTGAGTTCATACCCCTACATTTACATGTTTTTCTTAAGTTTTAAGGGGGGAATACAAGTAAAATCATCAAGAACACAATTAAACTTTTTCTAACAGATTACATCAGAAAAGATGGACTTCGATTACGGACTGTTTTGGTCAACTTAAATATTTTAGTTTGCAAAACTGTTCCAGGTGCAAGTAGTTCAAACTCTTAGCTTTAAAATGGCTACTTGCACATCTCCATATGATTTTTCTACAATTTATGGTGATTTTTACAAAACTGCCTATCATTTCAGAGGCAAACCCGGACCAGTCTGTGATTATGAACATTTTCACCTCTGTTAGAAATCACTAAAAATCATGATAAAATTTACGAACAAACTAGACTCATATTCCAAACTCTCAGAATTTGCGGATTTGGATTTGGAGCTTTGATGATTTTTCTATAAATTTTCTAAGAACAGTAACAGAAACTGTATTCAAGAAAAAGCTGCTGTCAATTTCATTTCACCTTGTAACATGTTGAGCAAGGTGTATATCTTTTTGTGATTATATGTTATTGCAATATATGACATTTTATCTTAATATTTAGACACACATCAGTTTACAAATGGATTTGGACATATAAAATATAAAGAATAACAAGTGATTATAATCAAAGTACAACCGATACATTCAAACATTTAATAAACTATTTTGAATATAGTTTGCATACATTACAACGTACTACCCTTGGTTGATAAACTATAATAGGTATAGTTTATGATACATTACATAATACATACATTTAAAAAGGGTACATTTATACAAAGGATATTTTCATTAAGCAAGGTACGGCCATACGGTACCAAGTTTTCATAACACGTAATTCCGTTAATGACTTTATGAAACATTACATAACACATACATTTAAAAAGGGTACATTTATACAAAGGATATTTTCATTAAGCAAGGTACGGCCATACGGTACCAAGTTTTCATAACACGTAATTCCGTTAATGACTTTATGAAACATTACATAACACATACATTTAAAAATGGTACATTTATACAAAGGATATTTTCATTAAACAAGGTACGGCCATACGGTACCAAGTTTTCATTACACTACATGTAAATTCGTTAATGACTTTGTGAGACATTTACTTCAAATTACCATTAAGTCCTGTATTGTAACCAGAGTCTCCTTGAGGGAGAGCGTGATAGTTGTGTATAGATCTATATTGGGTTTGACAAACCCACACCTAAACTGCATGCAACAGTTAGACCGATAGGTCTGGGGTGACAAATGTCATAACATTTCCGACGCCTGAAGAACGTCGTTTCAGGCCAACTAGGTCATAGCATGGTTATAATAACTCACATGTGGTATTAACAAACATAGAATTTACGGGGATTTCACAAAAATCAAACGAGTTTATGTCGATTTAAACTTGCATTGTTTTACTATAAGGAACGAACACTACTTGTACATTTCGGTCTTTGGGTTTTAAGACTACATTTACACATTAAGGAAAATATTGGATTTTCTGGAACGAACACTACTTTTACAAGAAAAGGTTATAATAAACTCACACAAAGTATTAATGAATATTGGAATTTACGGGAACTTCATTAAAATTAAATGAGTTTACGTCGATTTAAACTTACATTATTTATTATAAGTAAGAAAAGTTACTTGTACATTTCGGTCTGTGGATTTAAGACTACATATACATTTTAAGGAAAATATTGGATTTTTCTAAAACAAATACCACTTTTACAAACGAAAGGCTTTTAATAATACCAAACAAAAGCTTATGAACTCACCAACCTTTGTGTTGACACTTTTTCAAACAACTTGTATTCTCAGGAAATCATTAAACAGGTAATCAAGTGCTTTTGAGGATGGGACGCTAAGGCGTCTACTATTTCATATTTTGTCAACATATTGTAATTGATTCGTAAACATGTAATTCATACAATGATGTAACTTTTTCAATTATATATATGTTGGTTGTGTTTGCTTGAATTACTATTACAATTGTTGTTATGATACTATACATGAAGTCCTCCACCCCCGGACGTTTCCGCCATCCTTGGTTTGGGGGTGTGACACAAGTGGCCGAAAATTGCATGCAAGGGTCTCTATTTATACTATAGGCTGCTAGGGTTTCAGTCTAAACCCTAATGGACAGCTTAATGACCAAGCAGCCCAAGGAACCTTCTGGAATAGGGCCCTTGGACGAAAATATGATGATCCTTCATCATAATTTCGTTCCCCCTTAGTCCATTAGGTTTCCCAGCCCAAAACTCAACTATCACACACTTGACAGTTTAAGTCCCTTTATTTAATTAATCTCTTTTAGTCACCAAATTAATTCCTAATTAATTTATGACTAATACTAATTAAATAAATATGATTTCTCTTTTAATATATTATTCTTATAATATACTAATAAACCATAATATCCTCTCTCTCTCTTTCCTTAAATTACCTTGTCAAGTTGCTTTGGTGAAGGCAACCCAAAAGGACCATGCATAACCGGGTCAAGTACATACCAAATATAGTTACGGGCTTAGACACTAATCCAACACAAACATCTTAACCATTTATTATTTTGATCTAACGGCTATTGTTTATTTCTCGGGTTCTCGGGAAACTATGATTTCTCAAATGATCCTTCATATATATATATATATATATATATATATATATATATATATATATATATATATATATGATTATCATTACCTAGAAGTGAAAGAGTTCGACTTATGTCCACGTCCTTGATCTACTTCCTCCTCCAATAAGAGTGTTTTGGGCGGCTATTTTTAACCTATTCGGTGGATGTAGAAGCAGCTTGGCTTCCTTTCACACCTCCTTAACCATAAAAGACTTCGCTAGTTTTGGGTCAAAATATTGGTTTATACTTTGCTTTTCTAAGCATTTATTGTTTTAGTATTGGGCCGAAACTATTATTGGTTTATTTGTAGCTTGGACTGAAAACGCATGTGTTTTCGGTCTAGTCTTTGTGTTTTAGGCTTGGGTGTAGTCCATAGGTATATATAGGGGCAAGGGGAGTGTTTTAGGAGAGCATTATTAGACAAGAGGGGTGTTTTTGGTCAAGGGTGTGGAAAGGGAAGCCATTGTCAAGTGAAGCATGTGCTAGAGAGAGAAAGTGAGAGGGAGAACTAGTGTGTGTGAATCTTGTGTAAGGATTATCATTCATATCATCAATACATTGAAGATTAAACAAGTTCTTCTTCTTCTTCTTCTCCATTCTATCTTGCATCATCCACTTGATTGGGATTCCGCACCATGAAGTGGATTGGATTGATACATCAAGCGATTTTAGGGACTTACAGTTGGTATCAGAGCTTGCATCGTATCAATCATTTTGGCAAGATCTTGAACGTTTTTGGATTTTTTTTCTTGAAGGATTTGGAATTTTTGGATACTTTTTAAAGAAATATTAGGGGTTTGTTCTTCTTGTTTTTCATAAAAACGAATTTTTGATCGATTTTTGGAGTCAAAAAGTGAAAAAATCGCGTTTTTTGGTCGTAACCAGCGAGGTGTGGCGGCGGTTTTCGGTCAGCAGCTAGGGTTTGCGAGGGTTTGCAGCCGAAATTACATTTGCGGTTCAGCAGTTCACACCAGAAAACGAGGGTTCGCAACCGGTTTGCGGTCCGAAGCGTTTACAGCCGAAGCGAGTTTGCGGTCCGAAGCGTTTACAGCCGAAAGCCGTTTGCGGTGCGAGGTCGCGCACGTGTTCGGCCTCAGAAGGTTTTTGGTGCGAGGTCAGCAGCACGTGTTCAGTCAGCACCCATTCTCGGTCCAAGCGAGTTCTCGGTCAGCGGGTGCGAGGTTCTCGGCCAGCAGGTGTTCGGCCCACGTGTTCGGGCAACAACGATTTTATAAAAAATTTTGGGTGGAACAAGGATCGAACTCGTGCCTCCCACTCTCACAACCCACCATCTTACCAATTGGTCTAGCATGCCACATGTTTGACATTTTCCCGGTTTAGTTCAAGTAGTATCGTGATTTCGGTTCCAAGTTTCGATTTTTTGACAATTTTGGCCCAAAAATTAATTCCTCGAATTTTAAAGTTTCATTTTCTAACCAAAGCTTTGAGTTTTAATTTTAGACTTCCTAAATTGACCTTTGACCTTAAAAATTGACTTTGACTTTCAAGTTTGACCTTTGACTTTAAACTTTGACCTTCTCGTTTAACTTTCAAGTTTTCAAGTTTAGCTTTTCGGTTTGACTTTTAAGTTTGACTTTTAAGTTTGACTTTTAAGTTTGATTTTTTTAATTTGACTTTTTAAGGTTGACTTTCAAGGTTTCAAGTCAAAGGGCATTTTTGGTAAACAATGAGTTCCTCAAACACCCCAGTCAATGAAGTTTCGTGCTCTCAATCTTGTTAAGCTACAATCAAGTTTCTTCGTGATCAAATCGATTTATTAAAAAGAGAAAATAAGGACCTTAAATATGAAGGATATACACTTAGGAAAGGTCAAAACCCCTTAAAAGAACAACTAGAGGCCAAAACCAAGGACTTTAGAACACTTCAAGAGGAATACAGCAACAAATGTGAAAATTATACATATGTTAAGGAAAAGCTTGCTAACTTGACTGGCGAACTTGATACATTAAAAGCTAAATATAAAGATTCATATTTTACCTTTAAGAAATTTGATGTGTCAAGTGAGGTAGTTGTATCGATGATAGAAAAACAACTAACATTTAAAGATAATCAAAACAAGGATCTAGGGTATCATAGTGTTCCACCTCCTTTCAATGACAACTATAACCCACCCCTTGAGACCAATGAGGAAGAGATACCTACTCAGTATGGCCAATCCCCTGTGCCCACTTCAGTTAAGACTGAAAAATTTGGGCCAATTGAGAGTGTTGAGGTAAAGGATTCTAATGTTTCTACTTCCTGTGCAGGTAAAGTAGTGGAAGAGAAGGACAAGGAGAACATAATTAATTCCAATTTTGTTGATTCTATTGACTGTCAAACAAATGTCTCCTTGAGCTCTGAATCTGTTGCTTCTAATCAACCTGTTGTTGGTAAATACAGGCCACCAAATCAAGCGAAGCAGACTACTTGCTGCAAGTGTGCTTGTGGGAACAATCAGAGACAAGGCAAGGGCACGCCACTAGGGGCAGGAAGAAACAAATCCTACATGAATAAACAGACGTGTTTTCATTGTGGAACACTTGGACACATTGCAAAAAATTATCCAAATCACTCATATGTTCCCTACTATGCACAAGGGTAGAAGAACGCGCAAAGAGGGAGATTTTCAAAAAGAAACCCTTCGAGGTCACAATCACGCATTGGTCACTGTAACGCGAACAAGGCCAAGAATCAAGCTCCCAAGAACAAGAAGGGAATGCCGACCAAGAAGAAAATATCAAGAGATGCTCCAGTAAAATCAAGACCAGTTAGGTCAAAGTCATCTCGGAAATCGGCTTCAAGTTCCAAAGCAAGCGATAAGGCACCCAACCGATCGAACAAGAAATGGGTTAAACCCGACTACAGATGGGTACCGAAGGTTCAAACTCCTAAATCCTCAAATGATTCTAACATTTATTCATCTTCTGTTTGTGATAAGCAGGACATGTCATGGGAGAGAGTACCTTGCGTTGATGACAAAGGTCAACCCAGTTTCAAAATGGATTGGGTTCCAAAGACCAATTAATCTCGCACTCTGTGTTGGAGCAGCTATGGAGGCATATCATCAGACTTCGGTTTGTTGATAGTGGTTGTTCCAAGCACATGATAGGGGACATCTATCAACTGTACAACACTCAGAACTTTAAGTGAGGGTATGTGCCCTTTGCAGGAAAGGAAGATAGAAGAGGATCACACATGGGGTTTGTTCTTAACGATGTGAAGAATTTTCGGATCTACTCTGAGATTGAAATATGCGTGTTGTTCTCATACCTTCTGGATGCAAATTCAATTGGTGAATTACAGTTTGAGTTTTCTTCTCGATACTCCTGAGCCTTTCTTAAAATGATTCGTTTTGAAGACAATCTTTTATTTTCTTATAGTTTTTCGTTTGTAGGTATTGTTGGGAAAGTGATATGAAGCTTAGTGCTAAATGGCAATCTGAAATTCGTGTAATGCACTAAATTTGAACTGTCTAGACTATGTGTTCAATGTGCTGGTAGGCACAAAGGATTCAAAAGGACTAGACATAGATTAAAAATGAAAGGACTTGACAGTATGGACTTAGATACTTCTATTTGGACTGACAATACAACACTCAGGTAGATTGAGCAGTGAGATAAACATGGGAACCTACAGGATACACTAAAAATCATTTGTATATAGAATTGTGGCTTAACATTTCCTCGATGTATGGACTCATGTCCTTAATTCCGGTATTGATAGGGCAACTGGGGGTTCTGATAAAATAGGTCTGTAGGAAATTATTTTCTTGCTTTCTATCTGTCAGTCATATGTTGCTTCCTTTGCGTGATTGGAACATATCCGACCTGGAATGCAATATATGCAACTCTATCTCTATGTATCTTCTTATTTATGCTATTCTTTCTATCTGTTAGCCATATGATGTCCCCTCTGCGTGATCGGAAGATCTGACCTGGGACACATCATATGCACCCTTCTATCTCTTTAATCCTCCATCTATGTTAGTCATATGTTGTTCTCTCTGCGTGATTGGAAGACATCCGACCTGGGATACAACATATGCACTTCTAAATCTAACTTCTTTCTTAATGATTGTCTACTCACCTAAAGTAAAGAGTTATTTGGAAGTTATTGATTACCGAGGTATGTCGGGAAGTGGGGAACACGTTCTAGTACATCTAAATTTGAACCATGTAATAGGTTGTCTATACATCTCGCTGCTGAATTTAAGTGGACAACAATATTCTTGGTCGTCGTCAGCTAAATGGTCTATTTAGGAATATATATCACAATGACTTGTCACTTATAATCTGTCCAATTTTTCAATATCCTTTGTGTTTAAGTGGATCACAATACTAGTGATTGACCAGATCTAAACATGCAGACGTGTGTTGATAAACGATATTGGATTGCCTGACAACTTTGATGCCAAATCAGTCTTAAATTTAGTTATCATTTTTATTTCTGTTAAATTTGTACATAATTTTCCTCTATGCACAAATTTAGGGGGAGAATTAAAAAATTTTAAAATCAAACAAAAATCAGAAAAATTAAAAATTTAAAAATAGTGTTATTTCTGTTTTATTTTTTTAAAGAAAATTAAAAAAATCCAAAAATATTTTTGTTTCTGTTTTATTTTTTTCAGAAAATATGAAAAATCCAAAAATATTGTGTGCTAAGTTTTTTTTATTTTTGTTTTTATCTCAAATTTTCTTTGTCTTGAAAAGTGAATTCAGATGTAGATGAGACCCATGGAGACTGTATCGAGATTTTCTGAGCCAATGCTTCATCCGTGATTGTCAAAGAACGTTCATTCGAAGGAACAAGAAATGAAGATTATTCTTTCAACATATAATCTTTCAACCCCAGAAGCAAGGTGAAGCTGACTTGAAGATTATGTGGCAAGTTGCAATGAAGCCTCCTCAATCAATTTGCTGCTATCCATGTACATGCTGAAGTGATCCAGAAGTTTCATTCTCTGTTCTCTCTGAAGATTCTCAAGTTGAAAGTGCAGATTTTCAAATATCCTTTCAAGAAGCCTCCACGCCCAACGTGCGTTCAAAGTCAAATTCTACAAGAAGCATCCACACTCAACGTGCGTTCAAAGTCAATTTTTTGAAGAAAAGCCCGACTGTTCAAGATGAAGTCATTCACATAGAAGATTCATTTGTTCATCTTGAAGTCGTGAAGAAATCGAAGACAAAAGCTGAAGCCAAGCTCCAAGTGAAGATTGAAAAGAAATGCAAGCTACAATCCAAGGGGGAGTTTGTTGGGTCAAAAGAAAAGAAAGCTATAAACCAAGGGGGAGATTGTTGGGTCAAAATATTGGTTTATACTTTGCTTTTCTAAGCATTTATTGTTTTTAGTATTGGGCCGAAAATATTATTGGTTTATTTGTAGCTTGGACCAAAAACGCATGTGTTTTCGATCTAGCCTTTGTGTTTTGGGCTTGGGTGTAGTCCATAGGTATATATAGGGGCAAGGGGAGTGTTTTAGGAGAGCATTATTAGACAAGAGGGGTGTTTTCGGTCAAGGGTGTGGAAAGGGAAGCCATTGTCAAGTGAAGCATGTGCTAGAGAGAGAAAGTGAGAGAGAGAACTAGTGTGTGTGAATCTTGTGTAAGGATTATCATTCATATCATCAATACATTGAAGATTCAACAAGTTCTTCTTCTTATTCTTCTCCACTCTATCTTGCATCATCCACTTGATTGGGATTCCACACCATCAAGTGGATCGGATTGATACATCAAGCGATTTTAGGGACTTACAGCTAGTGGGTTTTGCTCATACCCTTGCCACCGGCTGCTTCTAGCTTTTCCAGTTGCCATGATCGATGGCTAAGTCACTCCGACGAACATCTCTCCACGTTTTTCTCTATTTTCTACACCGACTCGAAAATAGAGATTCATATTAACGATGATGTCTTCTGTCTTCCTCCTTCTCTCTCTAAAGACCTGTATAAGCATCGGCATACAAACTTTTCGTTGTTTAATTGCAACAATCGGCATCATACGCCTGCTTCTTAAGAGGGTGTTTGACTTAGCTTTTGAGGGGCAAAAGTCCTTTTTGTAAAAGGACTTTTTACAAAAGTTGTTTTTTAAAATGTGTTTGTATTAGATTTTGAGGGACAAAAGTCAAAAGTTGTTTTTAAAAAGTGTTTGGTTTACCTTTTACATGTAAAATGACTAAAAAAGACATGCTTACATATTTACATTGATTTACTACTTTACATATATTATTTTATACTTAAATTTTTTTTAAACACATATTATAATTTTGTAACATTTTATTAGAAAATATAAAATATAAATTTCTTTTAAAATATTTATAATTTTTTGGATTAGACCATGACAATATTAAAATTACGTTCATACAAATTGTAAATAATTCATAAAAAATATCATAGATAATATTACATTCATCTTCGCATTGCGATTATATCTTGTGCAATAATATCCCGTATCGTTGCCATATATAAATCATCATCGCTCGTGCGACGTGTACTTGGACCTTCTTCGTAAACATCACTACTAGTATCACCTCGTACGGGATTGTAGGATTCTTGTTGTGCCCTATTTAACGCTTCATGAAGTATAGTTAATCAAAACACAAAAAATAGAACAACAATGAAAGAAAACAACACAAATAAGATGAAACAAATTGGAATAATTTCACAAAATGGGTATCTGTTAACACAAATATCGGTCCCTGTGAACAAAAAATTTCATCAGCTTAATCCATATTTCATCAATTTCACTAACTATTAATCAATATTTCATCAATTTCATAAAGGTATGATAATCACAGAAACATCACAGAACATCACAGTACAATCCAAACACTCTCAAAGATATGATAATCAGTATTTCAGAACATCACAGAACATCACAAGTATCATAATCGAAGGAACAAATCACAGTACAGTTCAAGGAAAATCAAAAATCGACATTTCTTTGCTACTGAAAATCGGAAATCGACAGAAACAAAAACGAAATCGGATTTTAATTATCGGAAATCGACAGAAACGAAAACAAAACTTACCTGATCGGAGACGGAGAAAGGAGACGCCGATGTTTAATTGCAGGAAGATCGTCGGTGGCTTGTGAACGATCGATCAGTGAACGAGAGATGAGAGAGAGAAGAACGTGGGTGAGCGGAGAGAACGAGAGAGTAATGAATCGTATTTACCTGAATTGATTAGGGTAGTTGGGGGTATAAAGGTAATTTAAGTTTCAAGTGGTTCAAAAGTTACAAAAGTTACGTTTCCGTGACTTTTTAAAAGACTCATTTTCCTTTTATTTAAAAAGTTTCTTTTAAAAGTTCTTTTCATTTTACCAAACATCTTTTAACTTCTTTTTAACTTTTAGGAAAAGATAGAATTGAAAATTCAATTTAAAACCTAAAACAAACACCCTCTAAATCTTACGCCTTTTACTGATTTCATTATCGCTATATGTTCTTCATCAATTTACAAAAAATTTCCCCCAATTTGTCCTCAGTCGAACCAAGCAAGGCGATGGTCGACATACTGTTACCTGATTTCTTTGAAAGCATCATTAATCTCAAGGATTCTTCTTCGTCTTCATATGCTGCTTAACCGTCTTCTTATTTCAGGTACTCGTGTGTTTTAATTTGTTAATTTGGAGGTGAGGAGACCACGTCGATGACGGGCTCTGTCTCCTTCTTCTTTTTCTCTTTGATTTTTTTGTTAATCCTTCTTCTTCTTCTTCAAGTTGACAATCATGTGATTACGTGGTTGCAAAATCTCCTAGCCTTCCACTCTCATGCTCTTACATGCATCTACTTGAAGGTAAAAACAATCTATCATTTGGTAGTTTTAATAGTCTGTTCCTGTAGCTTTTGTTGACTAGCTTCATGGCCATCTATGTCTATCTTGATTTTTTCAGAGACTTGGAGCTTTGGATTTGATAGTGAGATTAAATAAAATAAATGATAGTAGGAATTAGGTAGAAAAGATAATGATATCTTGTTAATTTGTGACAAGCTTGATAATTATTGGTTGCAAATTTATCACTTTGTTCGAATCTTCTTTTTCTTTTAGTTATTTCTAATTGTCCATAGCTCCCAAAAAAACTCTATTAATGGCATCACCGGGAGGTGCAAAGGTACACTGATGAATATCAATCATTTACAAGAATGTCGACATACGAAACCTATTAAAGATTAAGGTCGTTCTAAAAAAAATTAAGCTTAAGAGAAAGGATCCATGGCCTCTACAACATTGACTATGTCTTAGGTCAGAAAAAGGTAAATACAACCACTTATCGTTTCTTAAACATAAAAAAACAACTCCTTTACAATCCTTTACAAGGATATATAAAGTGTAAATATATGTTCATAAATTATAATTAATAATTGTATATTTAGAAAATATGAAAAATTCAATACCATTGTTAATCTCCATTTAAAAAATACATGTCTCTCATGCTGCTACGAACAATAGCAAAGATGTTTCCAGTTTTACGTCTAACAACTTCATAATCTTTTCAAGGTAATTGATACGTATTTTACTCAATCAAAAAAATTATATTCCCAATCTAAATCATGTTTCCTCTGGAATCACTTAAACTTAGTTTTTTGATCGATTCTCTAGGGTCGTGATTATCACGGCCCTTGCAACGTTTCCTAATATATATATATATATATATATATATATATATATATATATATATATATATATATATATATATATATATATATATATATATATATATATATATATATATAAAGGAATGATGATTGTATTACTATTTTTTTTACAATTTTCTATGAAAATTAATAAAGAGAAAGAAATCTTTACCTATCTGTATTTTTGGACAAATTACAAGTAATTGAAAAGGGCTAAAAAATCCGTAAATCATTTTAATATCCAAAAATAAATAAACAATTCAAAATTTGGCAAAAACTAGACGTTACAGAGTAAACTCTTGATCTTAAACAAAATAAAATAATTGGCTTGCAAAAATATTTGTTACTTAAATTAAAATTAAAGCTAAGGTGAAATTCTAAAACTAGATTTGTATCAAATGTCAAATAGTTCAAGCCTATTAAATAAAAAGGGATAATGACTTAAAATGGTAATATATTTTTCGATTTGTACACATTTGTTCACTGGGTTTTTTTTTGTCTATATTTACCCTTTCAACTTGTTAAATTGTACACATTCAGTCCTTATGACCGGTTATTCCAGGTTAGCCGGGAAAAATGACTTAATATGGTAATATATTTCTCATTTTGTACACATTTAGTCCTCAATATTTTTGTACACATTTAGTCCTTAATATTTTTTTGTTTCAAAGTAAGTTATTTTTGTTTTTGTACTCATTCAGTACTTATGAATGATTTCTTTAGGTTTTGCTCATGACATCTTACATGGAACAATCGTTGATGAAGTGTGTGGGGCTGTTGATTCTTATGTGTAACGTCTCATTTTCACAACAAAAAATTTTCATTTTAAATAAGGCACCCTAATTATAAATCCATTATTAAGACAAACCGTTTATTCCAAAATATATTAAATTAGAGTAATATAAGAAACGTGGAATCCTCAATACTGCTGATGAGTGTGTACAGTCCTGCCTTTGCCTTCCCACGATCAATGATAGAACCTGAAAACATAAACAACTGGGTAAACACAAAGCTTAGTGAGTTTCTCCCAAAATACCCCATACAACAAACGTATTATCATGCATAACGGGCTCATACTCATCATATTGGAATACCTTGCCCCAATCAGTCATCGGACTGGAATGCCAACATGCAATAGGTACAATCAGTCATCGGACTGGAATACCCATGGTTTGTTGGCCAGCCGCCTCAACCCAACCGCTCTTCTCGAGCCTCCTTACCTACGGCTTACAGTCGGCCCGCACCAGGTATCTTGGCCTACATCACATAGCAGGACCGCCACAACCTATCCCACCACCATATGTCGACATATAAATAATCAAGAATCAAGTAGGCACAAAAATACATGCAATTATCAATCATACATCTCACTATCGCCTACTAGTCCTCTCATAACACACTGTTCTGCTACCATCTAACATTTATAAAATACGTAACCAGAGGTGAGATAGCCACCCAAATAGATGATCATACTCTAGAGCCACAACCAAACAAGGAACATGCAAGAAAGCCTAGATTAAAAGTTCTCAGGCTATCCTACATGACTACATACAGCCCCTATGGCACTCCACTAGATGATAACCAACCTACCGGTACTCTAACCAGCATACTACTATTGTTGTATCCTATCATACAAGGATATATACATAAATCTAGCAAATCACTACGGCTCAGCAACATCCTATACACAAGGATACATAACCAACAATTCAAGGAATGTATAACCATAAGTAATCAGATGTAAGATAATAAGTAAAAGTATATTACTTTTTAACAGGAGTAATCTAAACGAAAGTTGTAGTAGACTAAAATACGAACGCATGGATATAAAGATCGTTAAATTCCGAGATCGTATGAAGAAGTTATGACGTTCAGAACACATGACCTAAGCAACCAAGTAGTCGAGATCGTGATGAACATAAGCATCAAAAGTCTCAAACATCTCATTAATGATTGTCTCACGTAAGATGTCATGAGAACAAGTAAGTAATTAATTCCTTTCCCAAACATAAAATGAACATTATCCCCGATGTTCACCAATAAGCATATACAGTGAAAGAAAATCAAATAAAAAGGCTAAGATAATAATTTTACAGATAATAAAGATACAGGAACTTGAGACAATACATGATTTGACAGAAATCCCCAAAGCTTGATGAAAAAATTCCACAACTTGGTGAAAAATCCCAAGCCTTAAAAAGCGATACTTTACAAAAATAACATTTTACCCTCGTCTTAAAAATGATTTTTTTTTTCACTGTCCAACACAAAACAGTAAATAGATGACTTAAATGCAATAAAAATAACGTAAAAATATATAATTAAAATGATGAGAGGATCCCCTAAATCTTGATTGTGTCATACAATGTGAAAGGATCCGACCACCTTTATTTGAAGTTACCCGAAGAGATCTTCAAGCGAGAATTGAAAAGTAATATTTTATCTCTTAAGAGTAAAATTTTGTGTCTCTTTGAGACATTTGTCATGTTTCATTTTCATTTTAGCCTTATAAATTAAAAAATTCGTATAGGCTACTTTTGAATCTTTCCAACTCAACTTTTGCATTAACCAAAATTCCCTGGACTCATCCATGTGTGAGTTCACTGTTTTGGGGTCCTATTATGCTCTTTCTAAAGCTCAATAGTAAGGTGGCATGTTTTTCCACCCAAATTTTTATAAAGGGAGATGCTAAAAAAATAAAACAAAAAAATGTTTTAGGAAAATTAAGACAAAATCATAAAATTTTTTAAAAACCAGAGACCGAATATGTAAAAAAAATAATATTGATGCAAATTTGTAAAAATAAAAACAAATGTTAGACTAAGTATCTAAACATATCATTCTATGTCATAGTGATATATTTTGTGATAGATGGTTACTCAACAAACATTAAAATACAAAAAATAAAAAGACAATTACCGTTCTATAAAAAATATATAGATAAAATAGTTAAATTGACTATAAAAGGGAAAATGACTTGGGAGTGTAATTATCTTTTCGTTTTGTTCACGTTGAGTTGAGTTGAGTTTTTTTTTTTTTTTTTTTTTTGTACACATTTGATCATTTAACTTGTTAAATTTGTTTACATATTATCATTGTTACCTACTATCTTAGGTGACAATGGTAACATATGAACTCATTTAACAAGTTAAATATTCAAATGCGTAAAAAAAAATTGTCTAAATATGAAACATTTTTTTTTTACAAAATTTTTAAGACTTTATATAATTTCTTACAACATTTTTATATGATTTTTTTTCTTATAGTTTTTTTAATACAATGTTTTAAACTTTACTTATTATTTTTTTTAACTTTTCTTATACTTTTATATAATTGTCATACAAATGCTTTTAAATCAAGTGTTTTCTGAATCTTTTAAATTTTTCTTACAATTATTATTATTATTATTATTATTATTATTATTATTATTATTTTTACATTTTCATATAATTTTCATAAAATTATTTCTAAACTTTCTTTTACAACATTTTTAAAACGTTTATAGATTTTGTATGAAAATTTGATACTTTTTATAACATTTTAAAATGCTTTCGTTTAATACTAGTTTAGAACGTTATATTAAAAAAAATAAAAAAAAAATTTAAAGTTCTAATTAAAAAGTATAAAAAATTTGTAATAATTTTGAAACATCTACATTATATAGATTTTTTTTATTTGCTACATAATATTTTATTTTTATTTTTTTAAAAGACTCCATAGTTATTATTACATATTTAATTTATTTACTTTTATTGTTGGACACTATTTACTTTAAAAATATTGCATATGCTTAAAAACAAAAGAAAAAAAATGTATAAGAGGCTATATAAAATATTTCATAAAAAACATATTCATAAATTAAAAAGTAAAATTTAAAATTGATCAATATTTAATTAATATTTATGATAATAAGTTTTTGCTAAAAATAAATTAATAGAAAATTGATTTGTCAAATCAAAAGACTATAAATTGGATAAATAATCAAGACAAAACTTCAAAAATGGTCCCTGTGGTTTCCGAAAATATCAAGTTTAGTCCCTAAGTTCAAAAAACCTCACAGATGGTCCTTGTGGTTTCAAAACTTTTAACAAATGATCCTTTTCGCTAACTCCGTTAACATTTAGCCGTTAAGTGAAGGGCATTTCTGTCATTTCACAACCACAGGGACCATTTATGAAGTTTTGCCTTAATTTTTTTTAAAAAGAAAAATAAATATAATTATTTAATATTAAAGGCCCCACCCCTCTCTCTCTCTCTCTCTCTCTCTCTCTCTCTCCAACAACCCCACCATTATTCCCTTCCTGATTTCCGATTGAGAGGTTTGATTCGTGGTTTCTAATTGAGGGATCAAGTTTCAGCTACTAATAATCTCCAACATGTATAATATAGTGGGGATAGTGTTCATCTGTTTTTGGTTCTTGGGCACAACTTGTTGAAATTGTCGTGTCGTTTGGTTCCTGAATTGTACATCTTGATCTCTCAACCTACTTGTTTCTTAGATCTGGAAGATAAGAACCCAGCAATGAAGATCGATGAAGAATTTACACATACAAACGCGATTTGAATCTTACCTTTGATTCTTGTGAAGAAATAACGTTTCAAGAAGGTTGGTAGAAGATGCTTGCGTCATTAAAGAAGATGAACAATTTTGCTGTGTGTTCCAACGTTTGTCACCACTAGTGAAAATGAAAACCACCATGGAGATTACTTTTCCCATCGATTTTTGGATCTGGGTCTTAAGCCACCACCACCTGAGTTTGTTAAGGTGGGTGGTGATGAAAAAGCAGGGGCAGTAGGAGGTGGGATTTTGTGTATGGTTTTTATTCTAAATCTATCTTTCTCCATCTCCGTTTCAGGTCTGGAATTAAGAACTTAATTCATTCCTAAAATACTTCTAATCGAGGTTCTGTGACACCTAACATCGACCCCAAGACACACACAATGAAGCTTTTTAATGTGTAATTAGATATCAACAATAGTAGCAAATCGTTTTCTAGAAGTGTGTGGGGAACTTGAGTTGTAGGTGAAGAACGGGGAAGAAGATGATGGAGTGGTGGTGTTGTTTCGTCTTTATAATTGAAAATCTCCTATTCTCAATCGTTTTCTGGTTATGTATCATTCAAACCTTCAAATCAATGATAAATAAAAGGAAGAAGGGGGTTTTAAATTTAGATCTTTCTTGATGTGAATGAATGTTACAGATGTTATAGATGTGTTTTGAAAGAGAAGAATAAACCGATCGAGTTGCACAATCTAGTCTTTCTTACGAGAGAGAGAGAGAGAGAGAGAGAGAGAGAGAGAGAGAGAGAGAGAGAGATGGGGGTGGGGCCCTTTAATATTAAATAATTATATTTATTTTTCTTTAAAAAAAATTAAGGCAAAACCTTCATAAATGGTCCATGTGGTTGTGAAATGACTGAAATGCCCTTCACTTAACGGCCAAAAGCTAACGGAGTTAGCGAAAATGACAATTTGTTAAAAGTTTTGAAACCACAGGGACCATCTGTGAGGTTTTTTGAACTTAGGGACTAAACTTGATATTTTCGGAAACCACAGGGACCATTTTTGAAGTTTTGTCAATAATCAATCAATATAGATCCGCTAAAAATAATGTTTGGAAAAATAATACAAAAAAAATATATGAAAAACAAAATTGTTATTAAAAATGAGGAAAATAACTTATCAAGGTAATTAACTTTTAATTTTGTTCACATTTAGGCAATTTTTGTTTTTTGTACATATATGAGCATTTAACTTGTTAAAATCACATGTAATAATGGTAACATATGAACACATTTAACAAGTTAAATGCTCAAATATGTACAAAAAAAAAAGTTCCCTAAATGTGAACAAGACAAAAAAATAATTACCCTCCCAAGTCATTTTCACGCTATAAAATAAGTCACATATCCCTTATCCCTTGGATCGAATAAATTTTCTTCTTGAAATTCAATACTACATTTCCATCAAACTTTTCATGTACATGTAAATGTAAAAAAAGTAAAAGTACATACATCTTTTAAACCTAAATCATATTCGGATAATTTAAAACAAAGTTAGAATTTGACAGGGCAAAAAAAAAAAACATGTGATTTCTGTTGTGCAATAATACTACAGCCTTTACTAATTTGCCTTCTTTTTTTTTGCTTCCAACTCCTCTCATGTTAATGAATTAATATTGTCAAAATTCATAAATATGTGAAAACCCTTTGGTTGGAATGTAAGGGTAAAATGGTCATTTTGTCTTATTCAGACACACACTATTCAATCCATAGAAGAAAAAGATCGTATGTTCCAACACTTCATACAATGGTTTGCCACTTTCTCATGTATTGGAAGCTACCTTTGCTGACATGGACAAGTTGATGAGTTGGACACCTATGTGGCAAAAAAATTCAAATCAACCAAGAACTACAATGTGCGATATTTGATGAAATATCAAGCAATCCAAATTTATTTTTTAACTTAAAGGTGAATTGAAGCCATTTTCATCCATATTTGTGAAATCAACTTATGTTCCATTGATAGTTGTAAACACCAGAGAGAAGAGCCCCTATAGAGATCACGTAACATTTAAAATGCCTCAAAGAAAAATAAGCTAACATTTAAAATGAGTAAATGAACTATTGAGGGAAATAGTAATTACAAACTACAAAGAATAAATTACAAAAAAGATAAAACTTTAGGGTGCGTTTAGTTGCGGAAAAATGGGCCGTTTTCCAGAAAAATTTTCCAAGAAAAATTCTCATTTTGAAAACGCGTTTAGTTCGTCTATTTTTCTAAATTTTTCACGGAAAATGAAATTTTTCCGTTTTTAAAATTACAAAGAAGTTAGAAATTTTTGGAAAACCGATAATCATTGTTTTCCATATTTTTCTAATTCCAAAATTTTTCTAAAATATAAATACCCACTCCCACCCATCCACCTCTACCTACCCTCACCTTAATACCCCCAACCCACCACACCCCTACCTACCTACACTCACTCCCAAGCCCACCCCCACCCCTACACACACACACACACACACACACACATACACACCCACACCGTCACAAACATACACACACCAACCCCCACAAACACACACACACACACCCACCCCCACCCCCACCCCACAAACACACACACCCACCCCCACAAACACACACTCACAAACACACACACACACACACCCACAAACACACCCCCACCCCCACCCCCACCCCCACCCACACCCACACCCACACCCCCACCCCCACCCACACCCACACCCACACCCACACCCCCACAAACACCCACACACACACACACACACACACCCACCCACACCCTCACAAACACACACACACACACCCACAAACACACACACCCACCCCCACAAACACACATCCACCCCCACCCACACCCCACAAACACACACACACACACACACCCACAAACTCACACCCACACCTACACCCACACCCACACCCACCCCACACCCACCCACCCACCCCCGCACACACACACACACACACACACCCAACACCACTACCACAATCACCGACCTACCATCACCACCACCACTACCCCATCACTAGCACCACCACCGCCGCCATCACCACCACTGCCACAATTGCCGACGCCACAATCACCGCCTGTCATCACCACCACCGCCTGTCATCACTACCACCGCTGCCACCGCCACCACCACCACCACCGTCGCCATCATCGACACCACCACTGCCCCCCGCCGCTTCCCCCATCACCGCCACCGTCCCCACGCCCACCCTACTACCGCTACCGTTTTCTAAAAATAAAAACCGATAGAAAAATACACATCTAAACACGTTTTCTAATTTTCTAAAACTGAAAATGAAAAATGAATAAGTTTTAACTAAACGCGTTTTCTAAATTTTCCAATGAAAACCGAAAACGGAAAACTGAAAAGGGAAAACGAAAAACAGAAAATGAAAACTGTTTTTCCGTAACTAAACGCAGCCTTAATGGCTCCAAAAACATATTTCATCAAACATAACTGAACCTATTGTAATGATAATCAACTGAATCTGAAATAATACCTTCAAAAACCTTGGACACCATTAAATGGCATTGTAGCTATATTCCTCATTAAAGTAAGATGCTATAACAAACATCTTGATGAAAGTAAATTGCTAAAAAACATATGATCAAGATATACCAGAGTTGAAGACATGAAGATCCAACAAAGTATTATAATACCCTTTCTCTATTTCCTCTTCCTTCACTTCATGAAGCAACAATGTTTCAATAACAAAATCTTCCCAATCAATATCAACTTTCTTTGCCTTTCGTTTTCTCTTTCTTGAATTTACAGAGAGTTGACTTTGACCACTCTCATCATCTAAACCATTTTCAGCAATTGGTGGACGCCTTATCTTCTCAATTCTTATCGTAGCAGCCTTTATCTTCTTTTTTCTTTTTTGGATTTTCAAACATCCATCAATGAAAGATTTAGGCATAGCATTTAAACCAACATCTTTTTCCAATATTTTATCAAGAAAAAGCTTCTTGCTTAATTCAGAATTCCCACTCCAATACTCAGCCCCATCCATTAAAAAATCATATCTTTCACTTCTTTTTTCATTCCTATTCTCTAGTGTCGCCATTGATGACTTCATTTCAGAATATTCATTCAAGTATTTCAAGTAAATAGTGGATAAACATTCGGGTGAAATGTTAAGCTTCTCCAAATCTTCAACTTCCCAATCGATTGAACCCCGTGATTTATTATTATCATTATTATTATTATTATCATCAAACTCAAAATCTTGAACAAAATATCGTCCATCTTTATTCAAACAATCACTGACTAAACCATCCAAATCTGCACCTACTTCCTCCAAATTCTTGATTTTGTTTGTGGGATTAGACATTGATTTCATCTCCATGTATTGAATAACTATTGGGGCGTTCTTCATGATGTTCTTGACATTCACATCATTCCCCCATGGAAGACGAATTCTTGCAACCTCCACTAACTTCTTCAAGAGTTCATTGTACCTTAATTTGCAGGTTGCAACCACCACGTTCAATTGAGAAGCTAAATCTTCAAAATCAACATCGACAACATCATTAAGTTGACAAACGAAAATAATCACAGCCACCACCACAGGCACCGGCCTCCTCCCTGTTGTCACATACCACTTAATCATACACTGAATCAAGAAAATCCCTTGTTTCACCATTCTTCCAATTTTATCCTTCCCGATGTTACCCTTGCCCCCAAGAAGCTCTTTCATCACTCGATCGAACAACCCCACTATATCAAAGTCCGGCAATTTCAAATCAAGGTGATCGATAACGCGGTATACCATTCGACCTAACTCATAGTTATCGCAACCAACGGTTTCACATACGCTCGTTAAAGGTAACCACTTGTTTGCTTTTCGCATAACTACGTATATACAGGCGCCGACGAGGACATTGAACCAATTTCCTGAACCGTATTCTTCTTCGGTTATGATCTTTATCATGTTGTTAACCTCATCGACACGATTTTCTAAATCAAGTTTGTATAATATATCTGAGACGACTTTTTGAGCTAAGTAGATCTTGGTTTCACGATAAGAGTAATCATACCGGGATCCAGAAGTGCCTAATCGGACGTTGGTGCCGATTATTCCGTCGGCGTTGAAGGTTTGTTGTTCATAGTTGTCGAAATCTTGGACGACGCCGCATGAAGAGCATTCAAGATTCCCGGTGACAGTGTCGACATTTAGGTTTTTCGATTTGCAATTCTTGCAAGAACCCATGAAACTGAAATTGGTCACTAGTGTCGATGCAGCGGGGGTGGGGTTTGTTTGCCGACCAAGGAGAAGGAGAAAGAGGGTTTAGATTGTTTGAATTTTGGGCTAACTAAACAAAAGCCCTCCTATTTTAATTTTAATTTTTTTTAACCCCGTATTTTATTAGAGTAGTGTTTATCAAAATTGTTAGTAAAAATGGTAATGAATAAATAGCTGGTAATTAAAAGTTAGTAGTTTTTATTTGTTAATGAATATTTGCTAAAAAATTGTTAGAAACTTTTAAAATGTATAAAATTATTTAAAAAAATAATATATAAAAAAATATATATAAATATACTTTTTAGGAAAATTATAGAAATTGATTTTAAAACCTCAATAGTTTTTTTTTTAAATGTTACATGAAATATTTTTAGATTTGAAATTCTTTGTTTAAACTAAAAACTAATTATTTTTATTCCTAAAGGAAGTTTTTTGTTAAAATCTAAAACTAGAAGTTTCAAAATGTTCGCTGCCAAACACTCCTAAATCCTTAGCGGTCCTTTTTTAATTATTTGTGACTTTAGAGCACTCATATTTTGGAGAAAAAAAAATCATGATGGCGGCGACCTTTTATTGTCGATTTAGCTAGTAGAAAACATGATAAGATAGAGTTTTTTATTTAAGTTACTTAAATTAATATATTTATTAGTTATCTATAACACCATACTAAAAAAAGAAAAAAATAATAAAAAAAAAATTGTATTTTTTGTTTGAAAAAGTTGTTTAAGGGAATTTTGTTTATTATTTTGGGAAATCTCCAGAAAAGTCATTAAATTTTAGTCCAATTTATGATAAAGTCTCAAACTAAATTTCGTTTACAGAAAAGCACAGAATACCGGCTAAAACTTCGAAAAAACCCTTTTTGGCCGGTTTCACAGATTTAGCCGGTATTCTGTCCTTTTTCGTTAATTTCCTCAAAATTTTGGGACTTTTTCGGAAATTACCTGATAACCAAAATATTGAGACTTTTTTGAAAATTACCATGGAATTAATGGATATTATTATTAACAAATCATTTATAAACATAACAAATATTTTTATTTTAAAAAAGGAAATACACTTGTTGCTAATTTCTATGAATAAATTGGTGGTCTAAGTACTCCTCTATTGCTTATTGACCACATCAAACTCTTTATGATGCTCCAATGCATCGTTGTGGGTATGATGGTGAGACGTACTCAGTGAGTGTTCCTCTAATGTTGGTGTTCCTCTGATGTTGTTTAACCTAACTACCACTCAACATACATTCCTCACATGGTAACAACCATAGGCTAACACACATCTATTAAATGTGAGAAAGTTAATCGTGAATGATAGTTTATATGGAAACAAGTAAATGGTGATTATCTAGTTAAATTGTCATTCAAAGTTTACTTTTCACTATATGTGTAATTTGATGGTTGTTATCGACTAGTGTAAGGAGGTTAAGTGGTTGTAACGTCTGGTTCCTGGTATGTATTTTAACTTATTAATTATGCAATTTAATAGATCAACTCGACGAGTTGGTAGCCGCAACTCGTCGTGTTGAAAAGTTTTGGACCGCATGTTTTAAGTGACCAACTCGACGAGTTGGGAGGCCTCAACTCGACGAGTTTGGGTGTGTCCCGATTCTGTTGAAAAAGGAAGAACTCGACGATTTAAGGAAAAACTCGACGAGTTGATTCGAAATATCGCGATTCTGTGAATTATGGGAACTCGCCGAGTTGAAGGATGACTCGACGAGTTGAGTCAACTCGGAGCATTGACTTTGACTTTGATTTGGATGTTTACTTTGACTTTGACCGGGATATTACTCTGATTTTTATGGATTTGGATTTATGACTTATGTACATGTTCGGATGTTTTGACAAATATCGTTTATTTAGTATTTCTAAAATGAAATTTTTGGGACCGTGTTTTTAGTATGTTACAGTGGTATTTAGATTAAAGAACATAATGATAGATCTATATGTTCAATAATCATTGTGTAATGATAATCTCTAATAACATGTGATCCTATAATGTCACACCTAGTAGCAAGTAGACACTTATTGATTGTGTATTAATAAATATTATCAACTCTTATTTAACTGAAGAAACATACATAGTACATCTCACTATGACACCCACAACGATACATAGGAGAAACATAGGGAGTTGGAAGTGGTCAGCAAACAATAAAGAAGTACCTAGTCGACCATTGTATTCCTAGAAATTAGAAACAAATGTATTTCCTTTGTTTATAAAAAAAATATTTGTTATGTTTATAAATGATTTGTTAATAATAATATCCATTAATTTCATATTAATTTTCAGAAAAATCCCAATATTTTGGTTATCGGGTTATTTTCAAAAAAGTCTTAATATTTTGAGCAAACAAACGAAAAAGGACAGAATACCGGAAAAATCTACGAAACTGGCCAAAAATGGTTTTTTCGAAGTTTTAGTCGGTATTTTGTGTTTTTCTATAAACAAAATTTAGTTTAGGATTTTTTTCATAAATTGGATAAAGAGCACTCATATTTTGTTTATGATTGTTGTCATAAATGTTTTTCACATTAGACTACATATTTCTCGTTATCTTTATCCTTTGTCTTTGTTTCTCCTTTTCTTTCTCATTTCCAACCCTAGCCGCGTGGAATCGGGAAGAAAGAATGTATGTAACGTACAGTTAAAACCATTTACTTCCCATGTTACACTACTAGCTAGGGGTGGCAAATTTAGCTATCGTGTCGTATTTTTGTCTGACACGATACGAAATGACAAAGTTTTATGTAACGCGAACACGATACGACACGACACGACAAAGATAACATAAAATAACAATTAGTTTATTTAATTAATATTTAATCATACATAACACGACAAATAAATGTTAAATCGTGTCAATTTCGTGTCGAATTTTGAACACGAACACGATACGACATCGTGTTTTTTACACTTGACACGAATACAACACGAACACGAATTCGAATTTCAGTTTCGTCCCACTTTTGTTATGTGTCGTGAATTTTTGTCGTATCGTGTCATCGATTGTCACCCCTACTACTAACGGCTCGTATTTTCACACGTAGAGTCATAGAAAGCTGGAGGGTCCAGATAGAGATCACGAGGTAAAGAAAACTTTCCTCATGGTCAAAGAAGAAACGAGTATGATTATACTGGTCTGATATAACTTTAAAACAATTTTACAATTTTTCTCCTTAATCTTTCTTTTATTGATCATTGATTTGTGAGTTTGTCAATTTACCCCCCTTAAGTTTCATCTTTTTCATTTTATTGATTTTTATGTAACTTTTCTATCATTTAGTATTGCTTATGACACCCAACCCCTTTTATTTTAAATTAATTTCCATTTAGACTCCTTTTACTTAATTAGGATATTACTTAATTAACTTTATTATGTTCTTATCTCATATGGTAACATTTTAATTAAATTTTGTCGACTTTGGTATTTAAATTTCTAATTCGTAATTACGGGTGTTACATAAAAATCTCTAAAATATAAAATATAGAAGGTTCAGTTATGTGATTGCATAAAAATATTCGTGGATCATCTTCATAATTGAAGAAACAAAGGTCTCATTTATTTTGATGTGAAAGTATATTGTTTTTCAGGTTGATTTTAATGAATGTTTTTTCATATTTGAACGTTGTTCATTTGTAACATTATTCACAGATAATCATATATTCATAAATATATGAGCAGTATTCATGCTTATAATTGTCTTGGGAAGAGGAAAAGGCATCCAGAAACAAACATCAAAAGAAAAAAAAAAACACATTGCTCAACTGTTTTATTCTCCCACGATAACACGCAGTTTTAGCAAAATTGATTGTAATTAATTAAATGGCTCTACAAATAAAAATTGAATATCTATTTTCATAACAAACAATGTTTAGATTTATCATTTAGTTCAGATTAACCTTAAACGTAACCCTACACCTCTTTTTAAAAAAAATGCTATAATCGAATCTCTTTAACCCTTATCCCTCTCCCTCAACTTTTCCTCTAGAATCAAAGCTCTTCAACCCTTCTCCATATCCCTTAACATTTCCTCTCGAATCAAAATTTTCAAAAATCAATGCAATAACGACTGTAACATCCCATAATTAAAGACCAAAAATTTCGTTTTTAATATAAGAAAACACTTAATAGCTTTGTCCCAAACATTGAAAACATTTCATTTAAAACAAATATCAGAGTCTAATCTCAAAGATCACATAATGCGGAATAATATGGGTGAATACGTTACGATCGTCCCGAGCTCCTTATATGTAAACTGAAGGTACCTGAAACCAAAAATGTAAACGGCAAGCACGAAGCTTAGTGAGTTTCCCAAATACCACATACCATACATATCAACTGGGACATACATGTCATACATATCAACTGAGCCATACATGTCATACATATTGTGAGCCATACATATCAATCATATATCAAATAAGGTGCTATGTGTCGCACATAGTCTTGCTATTATGCCACGGGCCGCCACGTGGTCTTTCTTGCCAAGTCGGGGGTCACCCCATGGGTCTTACAGAAAGAGCCGCCTCCTGGTCTTCCATGCAAGTATCACAAAGAAAACTAGCATACATACTACTCTACTTAGCTAATAAGCCTACAGTGTGCCAGGAGCCACCTCCGGGTCTTTCATGCATATTGCGTAGGGCTAACCCCCAAGTCTTCCTATCATACATAATAGCATATTGTGTGCCAAGAGCCACCCCTGGTCTTTCATACATAGTGCCTAGGGCTAACCCCCGGGTCTTCCTACCATACATAAACTAAATGGGCCGGCATTGTAGCCGTAGACCCATACAAACAGTGAGGAGACTCACCTCACAAGGTGATTGTTGAATCCCGCGAATAAACCCATTGCTGCTAGCTGGAAGATCCCCAAACTGCTGATCTTTCGACTCCCCGAGCTACCGATCATCATACAACTAGATAAGTCCGGGATTCTTATAATATTGACCATAAGTCCTCATTGGGGTAGAAGATCACTCCATCGCTCACACACTCTTGTCCAAAAGTCTTCAAAAGTCAAACTAGGTCAACCTTGGTCAAGGTCAAAGTCAACGCTCCGAGTTGACTCAACTCGTCGAGTCACCCCCTGACTCGCTGAGTTTCCATGCTACTCGTAGTCGCAAAACCACGAACCAACTCGTCGATTCCCTTCACAGACTCGTCGAGTTCCTTCGGTACATAATCGGGACAACTCACTTCGACTCGTCGAGTCCCTCCCTGGACTCGCCGCGTCCCTCAGTCTGTTTGGTCCATCTTAACAGATTAAGCTCCTACACTTCAGATCAGAACCCCAAACTTCGTCTATATACTGGAAATGACCTCTTAAGGGTAAAGTTTCCAACTTTACCCACTCCTAATCCTTCTTAATGAGTTTAGCTCAAAACCCTAGCTCCTTAAGACATAAATCTTTGTCCAAAATCCTTATTACTCCAATCCAAAGCAGGAGAACCAAGATCTAGGCCCTAGACACCCAATAAACACGTAAAGCCTCAAAATTTACTTACATGCATGGCCCTTTGGGGCTAAAATGGCCATAACATCATCCTTAGGGTTTGCATGCGGCTCTAATGGCATAAAGTTTGCACCTTTATGCCTTCCCAGCCCTCAAAGACTTCAGATCTGAAAGTATAATCAACTTGGGACATCCATGACCCATAAATAAAGCTCATTGGTCAAAAACCCCATAAAAGTGACAAAGAAGAGATCTAAGTGCATAATGATCAAGGTTGGAACTTGCTTACCAGAAAATGATGAGGAGTGCAAGAGGTTTCTGGATCTACTAGTCTCTTCTTGTATCCTCAAAGCTTCCCCTTCTTCTTCAAGCTTCAAAGCACTCAAGAACACTTATAAGTGGCTCACAAGCTCATGGGAGGCACTAAAGTTTCGTGGGTTAGGGTTTGGGCAAGGTAGACTGGGAATGGGGCTGATGGGAGGAGAATAAGATGCTTAAATAGGGGACAAAATCCCGGATTTAGGGTTTCCCAAGCTCAGACCAACTTTTCGAGTCGGTCCTCCAACTCGTCGAGTAGGTCACTTAACCCGCGACCCCAAAACCCACTCCTACTCGTCGAGTCATTCCACCGACTCGATGAGTTGCCTTCTTGTCTTGAGGTTTTCCTTTCCTTTCTTGGTCTTCTAGATTCTGGGTGTTACAACTCTCCCCCACTTAAACTAGACTTCGTCCTCGAAGTCCGCTACGGCTAACTACCCTGTAACCTCTCACGACATTCCTATACGATGCATACTTTGCCTGCTCGGTCCAATCCTCGAAGGACCGCTTCTATTGGCCTTTCGCCCTGCCCCCCTGAGCGAAATGCTAATCCTCGAAGGTATCATCCTGAGAACAGTCCAATCACTATAACCTTGAGTATATCACTCTTACCCAATCGGCAATCCTTCTGGTACTCCCTGAGTACTGATGTTGGATATCCAACGGGGTTCACCCCTTCACCCTGCGCAGTTGCTGGCCTTCCCAAGGCAATTTTCCATAAGTAATAGACTCTTCGCTGTAACTAAATCTCCAGCCACTCCCAGTGCTGGTCCCTTCGTTGTTACCCACTGAATGTTTCCACTTACTATGTCCAGATGTTGAATGCTCCACTCAGCGTGTAAACCAGATAATCCTTTGAGTAAAAGATTCTCCCTTGCAACGATTAGACTCAAACAAGAGTTGCGCAACAGAGTCAAACCCCTTACTCTGAGAATATGTAATCCTATTGTGAAGGACTTTGCATATCCCGATCAACTAGCTGCTCTACTCCAGAGTTGTCTTATCACTACCTGTCCGAAGATACTAATGTCTCTTATCCGCTTTCCGGACGAACCGAGACCACCCTGGTCCCCACCGATCTGTTATTGTCTGGAATACCGGACTCTCACCAGTTACTGAACTAAAGAATACTTTCTCAGTCGCTTCCAGCGACTTCCGAAGAAACTTCGGCTACTGAAAACTACTATATCCACTTTGCCACTCATGGCTCCATTATTCCTGTTGATCCTCGCAATCACACCGTCCAACTATCCGTTGCCACCGAACCTACTACAAAAGATGAAGGCTACCAGAACTGTTCTAGCCTTATGATGCGTGCAAATAGCTACACCTAATTTTATATTTATAACCTAACTAACTTAACTAACTAAATTGCACCTAGTGTGAAATCCCCAAAATCATGGCCATAAAAGACCGGTTTCATTTATGCTTTTAAAATAATTTTCAGAGTAAATCCATTGATTTAAAAGAGTTGCGGAATTTGTCCCTAAAACAAAACATGATAAAATAAGGCTTATCAAAGCATTTCTTAAAGAAATGTATCTTCATTATATATCAAAACTTGGGATGTCATGTTCCGATACAGACCAAAAGCATAAACAATACAACATAGACCTTACAACAGTTACATATAACTACTGGTCTATAATCCAAAAATATCTTGACAATGTCATCCAACTTATGCTCTCGTGCCACTACCAGTAATACAAAGAAAACTGAGTGGGTCAGGCTTGGGAGCCTGGTGAGCATATAGGGTTTTCAACCCACAATAAATAATTATATTTTATTTCACCAACCAACAATAACCCAATTACCCATTCCCGTTGTCCTCACTTTACGTCCCTAAAACAATTAACCCAAGGGACCTAGCCTAAGGATTTTCATCGGGGCGACAACACTGCTTTGGGGGTTTCCCAACAATTTATGTCAAATAAGGCAACCATGGGGGGGGGGGGATGGAGTACAACAAATGAACACCTAAGTTCATTAACACCTACAGGTTATGAGCCTGCTAGCGTTCCACTGGACTGTCTAGAAAAGTCCGTGGTCGTCATCTAAACTCCGCTAGACGACTGAATCAGCAATAACAACGAGGTCTCTCATCATTTTATTTCATCACACAACAACTGTCTACCCATGTTTTACCCAACATATTAGTAGATAAAAATATATACATTTATATACAGCTTAAAACTTGTACAAAACATCCATTCAACAACTAGTTCAAATAAACAAATAATATATAAACACATAGCACGTGTTTTATAAAGAATACTTCATATCTATGTGTTAGAAGAAAACGAATATACACTCACTTGATCAGAAGATGATCGGACAGCACTACGGCTCTAAGAGTAGTGTTCTTTGGTGAAACCGGGAGATCTTCACACACCGGGCTTCTCGCGGGCAGGGCTTCGGCTCGGAAACTCTTTTCTTCTCGGGATTTTCAGAGCTTCGGGACTCGCTTCGGGTCTCGGGATGATACCGGGGCTTCGGGGGTACTTCGGGATGGCTATAGAGGGTATTGGGAGTGAGAGAGAAGAGATGGAGCAACCAAATTCGGCTGACCCTCGATTTCTATTTATAGGGCCAGCATTCAGTACTCACGTCGTGAGTTTCCAATTCTCACGTCGTGAGCCTAGTAGGTCACTGCGTTCATCATTCGTCCACTTGCTCTGGAAGACGTCCATAACTTGCTCACGTCGTGAACACTGTGCTCACGTCGTGAGCTCCGACACAGCCTCGAATTTTGTGTTCCGAACTTCAGAAATTCTTATCTTTCGCATACGAGCTTTGTTTTCGACGTTCTTTTTGTCCACGCGTAGGTGAGATCATGCTCTACAACTCTCGTTTAGACTCCGTTGGCTAATTTTGACTTTATTTTTATTATATTATTTTTAGTAGGCCGGGACAGGAAAACTTCGTTAGAAAATCATATCTTCTTCATCTGACGTCCGTTCTCGTCTGTCTTTTTTACCGTTGGACTAATATCGATGAGATCTTCGATTCTCGTTTAGATTGTTTCGTCTAGAAATCACTCGATCTCATATTCGAACTTCGGGCTGCATACTGCTAAGCTGAAACTTAGAAAAATCATAACTTCCTCATACGAAGTCAGATTTAGACGATCTTTTTATGCACGCTCTCGGTTTAACGTATTCTACGACTTTTGTTTAGATCACCAAGGCTAGATATCGCTCTATCTTAAATTCGTATTTTACGTCATACAACGTCGTGTCGGTTCTGTCACGAAACTTCGACAGGTCATAACTTCTTCGTTATAAGTCGGATTTCGGCATTCTTTATATATTCGGAAACCTTGTCACGGCCACTTCGTCTTCATGTATCAATATCGGTTCTATCTAACATTTCATTTTTACGCTTATTTTTATTCTTAATTCAATTAAGCCACACAATTAAGCATAAAACACATAATACTCAAATAATACATTCTTATCATTTCAAAATGAGTTACAAGGGTTAACCTAGACTATTACATCAATATTAATGCCTAGCCCAGAAACACGGGCGTTACAATTCTCTCCACCTTAAAATGATTCCGTTCCCGGAATCACACATCAACAAACAAATGCAGATAGCGACTCATCATGTCACTCTCCGTTTCCCAGGTGAGATTTGACCCATTCGTATGTTTCCAACGGACAAGCACTAATTCGACCATCTTGCGTCGCAACTTCTTAGTTTTTCGGTCAAGGATTGCCTCTGGTTCTTCAGTTAACCTCTTGTTCTTATCAATTCTCAATTCCGAAAGTGGGATCATGTCGGGAACTTCTCCCGTGAATTTCCTCAAGTAACACACATGAAAAGTGTTATGAATTCCATTTAGTTCTTCGGGTAATTCGAGTTTGTAAGCTTGGTTCCCAACCCTCTGAAGAACTTTAAACGGTCCAATAAACCTTGGACTCAACTTTCCCCTTTTACCAAATCTTATAAGTCCCTTCCACGACGAGACTTTAAGTAAAACCGAATCTCCAACTTCAAAAGTCATCGGTCTTCGCTTTTTGTCAGCATAACTCTTTTGACGATCCTGAGCTGCTAACATTATTTCCCTAATTATTTTCAACTTTTCAGCAGTTTGATGGACTATCTCCGGTCCCATAAACTGCTTTTCCCCAGCCTCAAGCCAACAAGACGGCGTACAACACTTTTGTCCGTACAAAGCTTGATAAGGTGCCATCTTTATGCTCGAGTGGAAACTATTATTGTAGGAAAATTCTACCAAAGGTAAATGTTCATCCTAGTTGCCTTGGAATTCTAGGGTACATGCTCTCAACATATCTTCAAGCGTTTGTATCATCCGTTCGCTCTGACCATCAGTCTGTGGATGGTAAGCTGTACTTAAACACAACTTGGTACCCAATTCCTCTTGTAGACTTCTCCAAAACCTTGAGGTGAAACGGCTGTCACGATTTGACACAATCGTTAATGGAACACCGTGAAGCCTCATAATTTCCTTCACGTAAGAATTCGCAAGCTTATCCATGGACCATTTCTCATTGGCTGCTATGAAGTGTGCACTCTTAGTGAAGCGATCAACGACCACCCAAATCATGTCGTGACCATTCTTTGTTCTGGGCAGTTTAGTGACAAAATCCATAGCAATGTCCTCCCATTTACCCATCGGCACAGGTAGAGGTTCTAAACTCCCGTATGGTTTCTGATGTTGTGTCTTGACTCTCGCACAGGTCACACACTCCGCCACATACTTCACAATGTCAAGCTTCATCGTCGGCCACCACTAATAGGGCTTTAGGTCCCTATACATTTTAGTGATACCGGGATGTATCGAGTACATGGTTTTGTGAGCTTCTTCCATCAGAAGATCTCTTATCCCTCCTGACTTCGGCATTCAAATTCGATCTTGGAATACCTTCAGTCTGTGTCTGTTTATACCAAACACTAACGTTTTGCCCAAACGTTCCACCTTTCAGTCATTCTTTTCAGAAGCTTCCTCTTGAGCTTTCTTTATACTCTCCACAATTTTCGAGACAACTTCTATTCTCAACGCTCTTGGCCTTTTTCTCTCAAGATTGACTTTCCGAATGAGAGCATCAGCGACAACATTTTCTTTACCGGGGTGGTAAAGTATCTCACAGTCGTAGTCCTTAAGTAATTCCAGCTAGCGTCGCTGCCTCATATTCAATTCCTTCTGACTAAAGAGATATTGGAGACTCTTATGATCAGTGAAAAGTTTTCACTTCGAGCCATAGAGGTAATTCCTCCATATTTTCAGAGCAAATACTACCGCTGCCAACTCCAAATCATGAGTGGGGTAGTTCTTTTCATGCTTTTTCAGCTGTCGAGACGCATATGCTATCACCTTTTCTCTTTGGGTCAAAACACAACCCAACCCAACACCAGACGCATCGCTATAGATAGCGAAGTCTTCAACTCCATCGGGTAGAGAAAGAATCGGTGCTTCACATAGCTTCTTCTTTAGCAACTCGAATGCTTCTTTTTGATTATCAGTCCAAGCATAAGTAGCTCCTTTGTGAGTCAAAGCTGTTAATGGAGTAGCGATCGAAGAAAAGCCTTGGATAAACCTTCGGTAATATCCGGCTAATCCTAAAAAGCTTCGGATCTCCGTGGGATTTTTTGGTTGTTCCCACTTCATCACAGCTTCAATCTTTGTTGGATCAACCATTATCCCTTCTTGGTTGACCACGTGACCTAAGAATTGGACTTCTCGAATCCAAAAATCACATTTGGAGAACTTTGCATACAACTTCTCCTTCTTCAAGACTTCCAACACTTCTCTCAAGTGTCTGCCATGCTCCTCTTGGCTTTTCGAATAAATCAGAATGTCATCTATGAACACTATCACAGATTTGTCAAGGAACGGATTGCAAAACCTGTTCATTAAATCCATGAATGCTGCGGGAGCATTGGTTAGTCCAAACGACATAACCAAGAACTCGTAGTGTCCATATCGTGTTCTGAATGCAGTCTTCTCGATATCTTGCTCTCTCACCTTTAGCTGATGGTATCTTGACCTTAGGTCGATCTTTGAAAAATAACTTGAGCCTTGCAGCTGATCGAACAGGTCATCAATCCTCGGCAATGGATATCTATTCTTTATCGTCGCCTTATTCAGTTCTCTGTAATCAATGCACATTCTCATACTCCCGTCCTTTTTCTTTACGAATAACACCAGAGCTCCCCAGGGTGATGAATTAGGTCTAATGAAACCTTTGTCCAATAACTCCTGAAGTTGCATCATCAGCTCCTTCATCTCTGTTGGTGCTAATCGGTACGGTTTTTTTCTATTGGCGTCGTCCCTAGTAACAAGTCAATACGGAATTCTACTTGTCGATCAGGCGGTAATCCAGGAAGATCTTCGGGAAATAATTCCGGATAATCTTACACGACATGAATGCTCTGCATCTCCTTTTTCTCCTTCTTTGCATCAATTACGAATGCCAAATATGATGTGCATCCTTTGGCCAAACACTTTCTGGCTTTCATTAGAGAAATGATCCCATAATTCACTCTGTGTTTGTCCCCACACACCATAAATGACGCTTTCCCAGGCGGGTTTACTTTTACAATCTTCTTCTTGCACAGTATTTCGGCATCATTGGCACTAAGCCAATCCATTCCCAGCACGATGTCGAAACCATTTAACTCAATAGGCAATAATTCCCCGTGGAACTTATTCCCATTAAAATCAATTAAGATGTTTTTCATACGATGGCTAACAGGTATAAACTTGCCACTAGAACTTCGACTAATAAGGCATTATCTATTCTATCAACAGGCAAAGCTAGTTTTCTACCAAATTCATGCGATATAAAGGAGTAGTTGGCTCCAGAATTAAATAAAATTTGGGCAGACAATTTTTTTACGAGAAAGGTACTTGAAGCGACATCAGCTTCTTCTTTGGCAGCTTCCAGTGTCATCTGGAAGGCTCTCACATTCGGCTTTGGTGGAATGTTGGGTCTTGCTGCCTCCTTCTTCTTCGGACAGTCTTTCAAAATGTGCCCCTCTTCGTTACATCCAAAACACACTCTTTTGCTGGACGGACACTCGTTGGCGTAATGCCCCGTCTTTCCACACTTGTAGCAGGTCACTTCCTCACTACATTTCCCAGAGTGATTTTTCTTGCACTTCTCACACCATTTCGATTCGCCCCCTTTTCCTCCTCCAAACTTTTTCGAATCAGACTTCGAAAATTTACTTTTCTTGCTGGAACCTGAAGTTCCTTCAAACTTTCTCTTTTCACCAACTTCAACTTTGCTGGCGGTTCTTCCCTTGATCATGTCCTCAACAGACTTGGCAGCCCAAATAACTGCCTCTAGAGTAGGTGACTGACGTACTGGCACCGCGTACTCCCATGGGAGTCCTTTCGCGTACCGGTCCACTTTTGTCAGCTCATCGGGGACGATGCGCAAAGCAAACTCCATTTTGTTTGTAAATGCATTGGTGTATTCATCAACTGACATGCTGCCTTTTGTCAATGTCAGAAACTTATTCTCCAACTCTAGTAGATTTTGGGCCGAGCAGAATTTGCGCTTGAATTGCACCAAGAACTCTGCCCAAGTCAGTTGCAGTGGCTCATTAGGGCTTCAGGTCTTTCCCAGAGTGTTCCACCAACGAACAGCGCCACCCCTGAACTGAGGTACTACATATATGGTTTGTAGTTTTCCCTTGCAACCGCATGTCATAAAGGCCAACTCCATTTCTGAGATCCAATCCATAACTCCGATCGGATCTTCCTTTCCAGTGAAGGTCGATGGTTTGCAAGTCAGAAAATCTTTGTACTTGCATCCAAGTCCATCATTTCCTCCATCCTGGTTGACTTGCCTAACAATCGGTGGGTTGGCTTGACCAATCACCCCACTGAAGTTTCCTCCATCCGACGACCCTCCATTCACTTTGGGCTCTTCAACTTGTATTGAAAGTTCTTCACGATTTTGTTGAAGCAGACGTCTAGTTTCTTCCATCTGATGATCCAACATCGTCTGAGTCATCAATTGTACACCATCCATTGTCATTGGCTCGGGTGCTGCTGCTACGACAGGTATTTGCTCGATTACAGGTGGTTGATTCCTGTTTTCGTTCACGTTTCCAACTCCGCTTCTTGTTCTTGCCATTGTTGATCTATACACCGAATAAGGTGAATTTAGATCCTTATTCACGATAGATAATTAAATTATCCAAATCATTCCGAAGCGTTTACATGCTAGTTCTAATACCGTAGTCGCACGCTTAGAATCCTAAACACATAAGGTCTCCAGATCTGGTTGGCAATAAACCGTAGATCTGAACAAATAATATCATATATGGCAAACATATAACATTTAGCACATAAGAGCATTTTAGGCAACTTTCCTAAAATAAACTAGTACTCGTGTCTTAAATATAACAGACACTCATCTCTCAATATTCACTTACCATTCTAAGTTTAAGTCTAGAAATCCTACAAATTCCTAGTTCGCTTAAACTAATGCTCTGATACCAACTGTGACATCCCCAAAATCACGACCAGAAAAGACCGGTTTCATTTATGCTTTTAAAATAGTTTTCAGAGTAAATCCATTGATTTAAAAGAGTTGCGGAATTTATCCTCAAAACAATACATGATAAAATAAGGCTTATCAAAGCATTTTTTAAAGAAATGTATCTTCATTATATATCAAAACTCGGGATGTCATGTTCCGATACAGACCAAAAGCATAAATAATACAACATAGACCTTACAACAGTTACATATAACAACTGGTCTATAATCCAAAAATATCTTGACAATGTCATCCAACTTATGCTCTCGTGTCACTACCTGTAATACAAAGAAAACTGAGTGGGTCAGGCTTGGGAGCCTGGTGAGCATATAGGGTTTTCAACACACAATAAATAATCATATTTAATTTCACCTACCAACAATAACCCAATTACCCATTCCCGTTGTCCTCACTTTACGTCCCTAAAACAGTTAACCCAAGGGACCTAGCCTAAGGATTTTCATCGGGGCGACAACACTGCTTTGGGGGTTTCCCAATAATTTATGTCAAATAAGGCTACCATGGGGGGGGGGGGGGGATGGAGTACAACAAATGAACACCTAAGTTCATTAACACCTACAGGTTATGAGCCTGCTAGCGTTCCACTGGACTGTCTAGAAAAGTCCGTGGTCGTCATCTAAACTCCGCTAGACGACTGAATCAGCAATAACAACGAGGTCTCTCATCATTTTATTTCATCACACAACAACTGTCTACCCATGTTTTACCCAACATATTAGTAGATAAAAATATATACATTTATATACAGCTTAAAACTTGTACAAAACATCCATTCAACAACTAGTTCAAATAAACAAATAATATATAAACACATAGCACGTGTTTTATAAAGAATACTTCATATCTATGTGTTAGAAGAAAACGAATATACACTCACTTGATCAGAAGATGATCGGACAGCACTACGGCTCTAAGAGTAGTGTTCTTTGGTGAAACCGGGAGATCTTCACACACCGGGCTTCTCGCGGGCAGGGCTTCGGCTCGGAAACTCTTTTCTTCTCGGGATTTTCAGAGCTTCGGGACTCGCTTCGGGTCTCGGGATGATACCGGGGCTTCGGGGGTACTTCGGGATGGCTATAGAGGGTATTGGGAGTGAGAGAGAAGAGATGGAGCAACCAAATTCGGCTGACCCTCGATTTCTATTTATAGGGCCAGCATTCAGTACTCACGTCGTGAGTTTCCAATTCTCACGTCGTGAGCCTAGTAGGTCACTGCGTTCGTCATTCGTCCACTTGCTCTGGAAGACGTCCATAACTTGCTCACGTCGTGAACACTGTGCTCACGTCGTGAGCTCCGACACAGCCTCGAATTTTGTGTTCCGAACTTCAGAAATTCTTATCTTTCGCATACGAGCTTTGTTTTCGACGTTCTTTTTGTCCACGCGTAGGTGAGATCATGCTCTACAACTCTCGTTTAGACTCCGTTGGCTAATTTTGACTTTATTTTTATTATATTATTTTTAGTAGGCCGGGACAGGAAAACTTCGTTAGAAAATCATATCTTCTTCATCTGACGTCCGTTCTCGTCTGTCTTTTTTACCGTTGGACTAATATCGATGAGATCTTCGATTCTCGTTTAGATTGTTTCGTCTAGAAATCACTCGATCTCATATTCGAACTTCGGGCTGCATACTGCTAAGCTGAAACTTAGAAAAATCATAACTTCCTCATACGAAGTCAGATTTAGACGTTCTTTTTATGCACGCTCTCGGTTTAACGTATTCTACGACTTTTGTTTAGATCACCAAGGCTAGATATCGCTCTATCTTAAATTCGTATTTTACGTCATACAACGTCGTGTCGGTTCTGTCACGAAACTTCGACAGGTCATAACTTCTTCGTTATAAGTCGGATTTCGGCATTCTTTATATATTCGGAAACCTTGTCACGGCCACTTCGTCTTCATGTATCAATATCGGTTCTATCTAACATTTCATTTTTACGCTTATTTTTATTCTTAATTCAATTAAGCCACACAATTAAGCATAAAACACATAATACTCAAATAATACGTTCTTATCATTTCAAAATGAGTTACAAGGGTTAACCTAGACTATTACATCAATATAAACGCCTAGCCCAGAAACGCGGGCGTTACACCTAGGCAGTGTACCTAGTCAAATTATAGAATAGTCGGGTAAGTCGGGTGTCGATCACAGGGAACAATTTTGACTAATTAATTTATCTACTACTAAATTAACCTAATTATTAACAAAGAAAAGGGTTTTATCTAATTTTGCAAGTTTGGATGAACTTAATTATTTAACACAAACTCAATCAATAAACAAACACCTCTGTTAGTTCGAATCCACTTTCACTCAATGGGTTATAAATTAGTTATGACAATTACTGTTGGTTACCAATTAAGATAGTATTAGCAATTTAGTTCTAAATCTACTAACATTAATTAATTCATGTAAATCTATGTATGGTCACACAATAGCTAACACAGAATCAAATATTAAATGAACTTGGAGCTATGTAAGATTGATTTGGTAAACACACATTATGGTCATAATCATGAGTTCTCTAGCACAACTTAATTTTAATAATCCAATTGCTTAACTAAGATTGGTTTGATCTTAGCTATAATAAACTAGTGTTCACTGAATTATTAGGTATTCAAATTCATGTAACTTCATATTCACTAACTACACAGAATAAGAATTTAAAGCAATCAATTATCAAACAAACATGCTAGGTAAAATCAATCCAACACAAGTCTTAACCAACTAGTAAATCAAAGTTAAAGTAAATACACCATGAGTTCTAGCTTCATCTAGCTAACAGAAGCAGCTAGATTTAGCTGGACATCTGTCACATCTGGCATTTTAGCTAGGAAACTCTATTCCTGTGTAACCATTCATCTATGGTAAAACATATACTCTAAGTAAATCTCACTCAATGATCATTTAGGTTCACCATTCATGTTCATCAAAGAGTCTGAAGCCCTAAGATCCATGGTTTAAGTCCATATTGGACTAGGAGTTCCTTATTGGGCCTAATGGACCAATAAGCACCCAATTCAACTTTATTGGACTTAGAAGCCCTAATTGGATCCTAATTGGACCCAAATTCATAAATCTAAAACATTTTGGACCATTTGGGCCTAGAATGATTCATTCTAACCCTAATGGGCCTTATTGGGCCATAACTAATCCAATTAACCTTAGTGAGCCATAAGCCCATTCTTTTATTCTATTTTGGGCCGTAAATGCTTCCAAAGGCCCAATGGGCCGAAAAAGTTATGTTTAGAACCCAAATATCCTAACTAAAGTTAATGGGCCCAAACTACTCCATCCTTTCTTCTTGGCCCAAAGTCTCGGACATGTGTACAAAAGAGAAGTATAATGGGGGGGTTGACTTGGAGATGCCACCTCCATTTTATACATCATGTATCCATGCAAGGACCACCATATATATGTGCTAGTCACCTCACCTCTCTCTCCCTTCTCTTCTTCTACTCTCGGCTGAGCATACACACACACACACACTCCAATTGCAAATTTCTCTCCAACATTCACAAGAACACTCCTCCTTTCCTCTCTAATTTTCTAGACCTAGAGCATCTTCAAGAAGGTTTCCACCACCAAAAATCATTATTCTTGAAAACTTCTTAAGTTCGAGATCCACTCAAGAAAGCTTGCTAGGATCAAACATCTTCTTTATTTCTTCTTCAAAAACCGAAGCATCAAGCAAAGGTGAGTTCATACCCCCTTGTTTTCGGTTTTCATATGATTTTTGGGGGAGAATGCAAGTAAAATGTGTAGATCTATGTGTTATATGCATGTTTTGTGTGAATTCTTAATTTATTTGGTAAAAATGTGTTAGATCTTAGTGAATCTCGAAATTTTAAGTCTTATGTAGCAAAGATCTATGAACTACAACATTATATACATCATATTATCAAGCCAAAAGTGATTAAACATAGTACAAAAAGAGGTTGAGAATCTAGTGAGACTTGTCAGTTGGCACCACTGAGTGTACAATCGTAGCTCGTAGTTATAATCAGAGTTTCCTGGTAGGAAAGCGGAAGTTTGTGTATAGATCTATACGGGGTGACCCCCCACACCTTAGTTGTTCGCTACAGCTAGACTAGGCCAGTCTAGGGCGACAACATCCTTAGCAAGACTGACATTTGGAAAAATACCAAGACGGGCGACCTAGTCATTATCATGCATGGTTATAATGGCTCATATAGGGATTCAATACCAAAAGTTTAACCTATCGAAGATAAACTCTTCGATTGTGTCAATGCAAAACAAACTATTTAACGATACAAGAATCTAGATGTTGTTATAAAACAGAAAATATCGGATTTTCTGGGGAAATTATTCATATACATTATCATTTATTCACAATACAATGAATCTAAACTACACTCTTATAAGTTAGAACTATGAAATTCACACATGCATTTATACTTGATTTTCAAAACATTTTTAGACATTTTACAGAAAATATCGGATTTTCTGGGTTTTTATGAAAGATACAAAGACTTTTACTCAAACATAGTTATGAACTCACCAACATTATATATGTTGACCGTTTTCAAAATAACTTGTATTCTCAGGTAATCGTTAAGCTGGAAGATTTGCAAGTGTGTATGGTTTCGTTTTATGTAATGCACTTATCGTAATTTTAACAATTTGAACTTATGAATTTTAACAATATACTTGATGTGAACAATGTTAGTTGTATTATGTAATGTTGGAAATGATCGTGTTATGATTCATGTATATTCATTGTGATGATTATTCAATTGTTAGTCACACGAGCCCCCGGACGTTTCCGCCGTCTGGTTCGGGGGTGTGACAGGTTGGTATCAGAGCAATGTTTATAGTGAACTAGCATATCTAACCATACATGATATGAAAATATAAACACAATGGGATTAAATAACTCTGAACAAAACAAAAATCTCACACTTATGTACGCATACTAGGACAATAATCTAACAACATCTAATAAAAGCTTTTGGAGGAAATTGAACATTATGATTAAACCTGGGCAGTTATGTAGTCATATTAGGGATAAATATAGTTTGATCAACTATATTTATTCAGAATATGACCAACATGTGTTCGGGAGTAATCATAGCGGGAAATGAATCCAAGAGCCTACCTTACTCTCCAAAAACTCTAGGAACCCAAAACTTAAATAACTAAAAATATTCTATAGGAATAATCAAAACGTGATTTATTTACGCACCCTTGTGCAGTCAGTATGGCCGGTTTCGACCACCCTGGAGATCCCTACTTTCCCAATCAGGGAAATTACAGATGGCTAGAGGAATCCGACGACGAACCTGAAGAGGACCCCGTGGAAGAGGAGGAACCGGAAAAAGAGATCGAAGAGGGACCTGCGGAACCTGTGGTAGATGTTGAAGAAGAAGAGTCTGGTGAAGACAACGACGGTGATTCGGACACTGAGTCTGTAGTCATCAACCCACCATACCCAGTGAGGGTGCCAACTCATCGAATGGTCCCTAACGGCCCTACCCCTCCCTGGGGTATCGACATTTGGAGATAGAGCAGACAACAGGGACAGCGACCCCCGTTTGGCATGGCTCGTGAGTTCTATGACTTGAGGGATGGAGGATCGGCTGACCGAGCACTTCCATTCATGGTGAGACGATTGAGGGACACTGGTGATCTGACTCAGAGCACCGCCGATCAGATGCACCAGATGCGAACTAGAGGTGAGATTCAGAAGATGGAACAAGAGTTGTGGAACCTCACGGTTCAAAAGTCCAATATCGACGCATACATATCCCGGTTTAGCGAGCTATCTCTTCTGTGTCCCGGAATGATCACCTCATAAGGGAAAAAGATTGAGAGGTTTATCTGGGGATTGACTGCACCTATCCAAGGGAATGTCATTGCGGCAAACCCTGAGACGTTTGATAGCGCCAAGAGACTGGCCAAGAAATTGTATGATCATGGCAATAAGAAGGGTGCCAAAACAGTGGAATTAGAAGTTAAGAAAGAAGAAGATAACAAGAAGGGGAGAAACAACAAGAGAAAGGGAAAGTAAAACTCGGAATCGTCTAAGAAGCAACAAACGGTGTCTGTCCATGCTGCAACACAAGCTACCACCATACCACATGCTCCAACCTCATCCACGCCAAATGCTTCCAAGCAGTATTCAGGAATTCTTCCCAAGTGTAACAAATGCAACTTCCACCATCATGGAGAGTGAAGAGAGATGAGTTGCACAAGGTGCAACCGGAAGGGCCATACAACAAAGTATTGTAGGACTCAGCTCCCATAGAACCAGATGACAAACAAAAACAACAACAACAACAACAATAACAACAACACCAATGCTGGAGCCAGCTATACCTGTTACGAATGTGGGAAGACCGGGGATTTCAGGCGAAACTGCCCCAACACGAACAATTAAGGGGTATGAGCAACAGGGAGAGTGCTGACAATGGGTCAGGGTGAAGCAGTGCAGGACCCAACTGTTGTCACCGGTACATTCCTACTTAACAACTCGTATGCATGCATCCTATTTGATAGTGGGGCGGAACAAAGTTTTGTTAGTAATAAATTCAAACACTTGCTAAATCAACAACCCCAGAAGCTCAAAGAAGCCTTTACGGTGGAAATGGATAATGGGAAATCAGAAACAACAGAAGATATCTATATAGGATGTACGTTAGCACTAAACAATTACACCTTCCAAATAAACTTAATGCCTGTAAATATTAGGAGTTTTGATGTGATCATCGGCATGGATTGGTTATGCCCCCATCATGTTGATATTATGTGTCACGAAAAGGTCGTTCGCCTTCATCTTCCTAATCACGAAACCCTAATAATCTACGGAGATAAACCTGGCGCAAACCTTCGCCTTATCTCATGTATCAAGGCACAAAAGTGTCTATAAAAGAAGAACTACGCATTCCTTGCTCATGTGGTGGATAAAACCAAAGAGGAAGTGAGCATTCATAACATCCCAGTGGCGTGTGACTTCCCGGACGTGTTTTCAGAAGATCTTCTGGGAATACCCTCAGAACGACAAATCGAATTCCGAATCGACCTAGTGCCTGGAGCCACTACAATAGCCAAATCAACCTATAGGTTGGCCCCCGCTGAAATGCAAGAATTATCAAGCCAACTGGGAGAACTCCTGGAGAAAGGATTCATCAGACCCAGCTTCTCGCCGTGGGGAGCTCCGATTCTTTTCGTTAAAAAGAAAGACGGATCCTTCAGGATGTGCATCGACTATAGGTAATTAAACAAACTCACTATCAAAAACCGGTATCCACTTCCACGAATTGATGATCTATTTGACCAGCTTCAAGGAGCTAGTTACTTTTAAAAGATAGATCTGAGATTCGGTTATCATCAACTCAAAGTCTGAAATGAGGACATTCCTAAGACGGCTTTCCAAACTCGTTACGGTCATTACGAATTCGTTGTAATGCCCTTCGGTCTAACAAATGCCCCCGCTGCATTTATGGACCTCATGAATCGAATCTGCCGCCCATTCCTTGATAAATTCGTGATCGTTTTCATCGACGATATTCTAGTGTACTCTCGAAGCGAAGAAGATCATGGCCAACACCTTCGACAGATTTCAGAAACCCTACAGGCTGAAAAGTTGTATGCAAAACTCTCCAAGTGCGAGTTCTGGCTCCGCAGTGTGAACTCCCTGGGCCATGTAGTCAGTCAGGAAGGAATACATGTGGACCCCTCCAAAATCAAAGCAATCGAAAACTAAGCAATTCCGTTAACGCCAACAAAAATTTGCCAATTCTTGTGTCTTGCAGGCTACTACCGAAGATTCATTCAGAACTTCTCCAAGATAGCCAAACCCCTCACCACGGTGACCCAAAAAGGCGTACCCTTCAAATGGACCGAAAAGCAAGAGCTTGCCTTCCAAAACTTGAAACAAGCCCTCTGTAGTGCTCCAGTGCTATCCCTACCGGAGGGAACCGAAGACTTCATAGTTTACTGTGATGCTTCGAATCAAGGTTTAGGTTGTGTCCTCATGCAACGAGAGAAGGTAATTGCTTATGCATCCAGACAACTGAAAACGTATGAAGTAATTTACACCACGCATGATCTTGAACTGGGGGCGGTGGTCTTCGCCTTAAAAATTTGGAGGCACTACCTATATGGTACCAAGTGCACCATCTTTACAAACCACAAGAGCCTCCAATACATTCTAAATCAAAAAGAACTGAACATGAGGCAGCGAAGATGGGTTGAGCTGTTAAATGATTATGAGTGTGAGATCAAATATCATCCAGGCAAGGCTAATGTGGTGGTCGATGCCCTGAGCAGAAAGGAGTATTCAAGTCGTTGTGCGAAGACTCTGTCGATCACCATCCAATCCCATCTTGCCTCACAGATCAAAGAAGCTCAAATGGACGCATTGAAGACGGAAAATGTCGCTAGCGAGTCACTACGAGGAATGGAGAAGGAGCTCGAAGCTAGAGACGACGGAACCCACTACTTCATGAATAGAATCTGGGTTCCCAAAATTGGGGGATTCAGAGAGATAGTCATGCATGAAGCCCACAAGACGCGATATTCTATTCATCCGGGTTCAGATAAAATGTATTTGGATATCAAGCAGCAATATTGGTGGCCTAATATGAAGGAAGAGATAGCTACTTTCGTGGGCAAGTGTCTTACTTGCGCCAAGGTGAAAGTGGAATATCAAAAGCCCTCAGGACTATTGCAACAACCAGTGATACCCGAGTGGAAATGGGAAAGGATTACTATGGACTTCGTGACCAAATTGCCAAAGACAGCGGACAGATTGGATGCTATCTGGGTAATCGTCGATAGATTAACAAAATCCGCTCATTTCCTGCCAATAAAAGATCCTACAAGATGGAAACGCTGACCCGAATCTACCTTAAGGAGGTTGTGAAACTACATGGAGTGCCAGTATTGATTATCTCGGATCGAGATAGCAGATTCACTTCAAGGTTCTGGCAATCTCTTCAGAGGGAAATGGGAACACAACTAGATATGAGCACCGCCTACCACCCACAGACGGATGGTCAGAGTGAGCGTACCATCCAGACACTCGAGGATATGCTCCGAGCTTGCGTGATTGACTTTGACAAATAATGGGATGCCCACTTTCCTCTGATCGCCTCTATGCTGGGCCGAAGTGGGTGGCACTCAACTAGCAAAAGGGCAATCGCCAGCCAGTGCTCTTACAGGACCCGAAATCATTCGTGAAACAACCGAGACGATAGTCCAAATCAAAGCTCGACTTCAAGCATCGCGAGACCGACAAAAGAGCTATGCTGACAAGCGGCGAAAGCCACTACAATTTCAAGTCAGGGATCACGTGTTGTTAAAGGTCTCTCCTTGTAAAGGAATGATTCGATTTGAGAAACGAAGAAAATTGAACCCGCGGTACATTGGACCATTCGAGATTCTTGCCCGAATTGGTCCAGTGGCTTACAAGCTGCAGGTACCTGCCGAGCTCAGCAACGTGCACCCAGTGTTCCACGTTTCGAATTTGAAAAAGTGTCTATCAGATGAAACCCTTGTCATTCCTTTGGAAGAGATAGAGATAAACGAGAATCTCTTGTTCGTCGAAGAACCAGTCGAGATTATGGACAGGGAGGTGAAGCGTACAAAGCAAAGTCGCATCCCAATTGTGAAGGTTTGATGGAGCGCAAAACGCGGACCAGAATTCACGTGGGAACGTGAAGACCAGATGAAGCAAAAGTACCCTCACTTATTCCTTCCTTCACGATCCTAGTTTTCAAAAGAATTTCGGGACGAAATTCCCTCTAACGGGGGGATGATGTCACAACTAGCATTTTAGCTAGGAATTTCTATTCCTGTGTAACCATTCAACTATTGTAAAACATATACTCTAAGTAAATCTCACTCAATGCTCATTTAGATTCACCATTCATGTTCATCAAAGAGTCTGAAGCCCTAAGATCCATGGTTTAAGTCCATATTGGACTAGGAGTTCCTTATTGGGCCTAATGGACCAATAAGCACCCAATTCAACTTTATTGGACTTAGAAGCCCTAATTGGATCCTAATTGGACCCAAATTCATAAATCTAAAACATTTTGGACCATTTGGGCCTAGAATGATTCATTCTAACCCTAATGGGCCTTATTGGCCCATAACTAATCCAATTAACCTTAGTGAGCCTTAAGCTCATTCTTTTATTCTATTTGGGCCGTAAATGCTTCCAAAGGCCCAATGGGCCGAAAAAGTTATGTTTAGAACCCAAATATCCTAACTAAAGTTAATGGGCCCAAACTATTCCACCCTTTCTTCTTGGCCCAAAATCTCGGACATGTGTAAAAAAAAAGAAGTATAATGGGGGGGTTGACTTGGAGATGCCACCTCCATTTTATACATCATGTATCCATGCAAGGACCACCATATATCCGTGCTAGTCACCTCACCTCTCTCTCTCCCCTCTCTTCTTCTACTCTCGGCCGAGGATACACACACACACTCCAATTGCAAATTTCTCTCCAACATTCACAAGAACACTCCTCCTTTCCTCTCTAATTTTCTAGACCTAGAGCATCTTCAAGAAGGTTTCCACCACCAAAAATCATTATTCTTGAAAACTTCTTAAGTTCGAGATCCACTCAAGAAAGCTTGCTAGGATAAAAAATCTTCTTCATTTCTTCTTCAAAAACCGAAATATCAAGCAAAGTTGAGTTCATACCCCCTTGTTTTCGGTTTTCATATGATTTTTGGGAGAGAATGCAAGTAAAATGTGTAGATCTATGTGTTATATGCATGTTTTGTGTGAATTCTTAATTTATTTGGTAAAAATGTGTTAGATCTTAGTGAATCTCGAAATTTTTAGTATTATGTAGCAAAGATCTATGAACTACAACATTATATACATCATATTATCAAGCCAAAAGTGATTACATGTTTAAGATACAAAAGATTTCAACAAAAACCTTGTTAAAGGTCAAAAATGTCAAGAAAACAAAAGATAAGGGCAAAAAGTGGCATTTATGTTTTTATAAGGGCCAAACAGGTCCTACATGTATAAAAAGGTCTTTTTATGTTAAAAATACTTTAAAAAGGGCCAAAAATGCAAATTTGAGCTTAATGGGCCAAAACCTTTGGGCCTCACGGTTTTGGGCCTAATTTGCGAAAAAATTGAAGTTTTGGGATTTAAAAATGTTATTTGGCCAAAGTTTGAGTCATAAATGTAAATAAACCAAATTTAGGGGTGAAAATAACATTTATTATCAAATTGGACCAAAAATGTAAATTTTTCCAAAATTGGGCCGAAAGTGTAAATTATTACAAACAAGGGGCTGAAAATGTACTTTTCTGTAAAAGAGGGTTCTAAATGTGAAAATATAACTTTTTGGGCTAAATCCGTGAAATTCCAAACATTTGGGACAAAATTACAAATTTTTATAAATTATGGACTAAAGTGTCATTTTTACAAAACTTTGGGCCTTAATTAAAAATTGGAGGATTATTGGCCAAAAATGTCATTTTTACAAAATGAAAGCTTCTTTTCATCAATCTAGTAAACCTCAAGCTAAAACAAACAACGGAATAAAAACAAACGAACGAAATACGTCGATAACTATTTATTAGGCCTAATATTCACATTACTTGGCCATTGGGCCTTAAGGGCCCAATTAAGTGTGTATTGAGCCCAATGTTTTCCGTGACATGTTTATTGGGTTTTGCGACCCACTTACATGTTAATTTGGGCCTAAGTTATGGATTACATGTTTATTGGGCTTTTGTGGCCCATTTACATGCCTATTGGGCCTAAATTACCCTTTTACATGTGATTGGGCCTTTGTGGCCAAATTTCATACTAATAGGGCTTGGAAATGGAAATTTCATATGTTAGTAAACCATAACGATACCTTTATGTAATCATTAAACTTCGTAAACTTATTCATGTACCTTTCGAATACAAAAACATCTCACATATACGTAAACATTAAACATAATACAAAAAGAGGTTGAGAATCTAGTGAGACTTGTCAGTTGGCACCACTGAGTGTACAATCGTAGCTTGTAGTTATAATCAGAGTTTCCTGGTAGGAAAGCGGGAGTTTGTGTATAGATCTATACGGGGTGACCCCCCATGCCTTAGCTGTTCGCTACAGCTAGACTAGGCCAGTCTAGGGCGACAACATCCTTAGCAAGACTGACATTTGGAAAAATACCAAGACAGGCGACCTAGTCATTATCATGCATGGTTATAATGGCTCATATAGGGATTCAATACCAAAAGTTTAACCTATCGAAGATAAACTATTCGATTGTGTCAATGCAAAACAAACTATTTAACGATACAAGAATCTAGATGTTGTTATAAAACAGAAAATATCAGATTTTCTGGGGAAATTATTCATATACATTATCATTTATTCACAATACACCAGAAAATATCAGATTTTCCGGGGAAATTATTCATATACATTATCATTTATTCACAATACATTGAATCTAAACTACACTCTTATAAGTTATAACTATGAAATTTACACATGCTTTTATACTTGATTTTCACAACATTTTCAGACATTTTACAGAAAATATCGGATTTTCTGGGTTTTTATGAAAGATACAAAGACTTTTACTCAAACATACTTATGAACTCACAAACATTAAATATGTTGACCGTTTTCAAAATAGCTTGTATTCTCAGGTAATCGTTAAGCTGGAAGATTTGCAAGTGTGTATGGTTTCGTTTTATGTAATGACACTTATCGTAATTTTAACAATTTGAACTTATGAATTTTAACAATATACTTGATGTGAACAATGTTAGTTGTATTATGTAATGTTGGCAATGATCGTGTTAGGATTCATGTATATTCATTGTGATGATTATTCAATTGTTAGTCACACGAGCCCCCAGACGTTTCCGCCGTCTGGTTCTGGGGTGTGACAACATCCTAGCAACTAAGCAAACAAAAGTCATAATCAAAAACATATTTAAATGTACCAAATTATAAATCAAATTATGAACTTCTTCTCCCTTGGTGTTGAAAGCCAATTCCAAACTTTTTCTTCTTCTGAAAATCGTCTCCATGAACCCTCCAAGGCAGCCAAAAGTCTCATTCAATCGTAATGATCTAAGGTTTTTTATAATAATCTCAAAATTTGAGTTTCACGTCGTGAATAACATCTTCACGTCGTGACTTCGTAGAAATCCTTATCGGGCAAGGATTTTACTTCGCGAATACTTATCTTCCAGAATACTCATGCCACGTCGTGATCTTGTGGTTCACGTCGTGATTTGAGCTGAATTCGTGGGTTTCTTCTACTTTTGTACTCCAAGTCTCCAAAGTTCCATGTTTTGTCATTTTTGGTCCCTTTCTTTGAAAATGCTTCAATTTGGCTGCAAAATATAATTTAAGCTTATAAGTAAATTATTATTAAAAATGTAAATAAATATTGCCTAAAAATATGTATAAATATGACAATATCAAAATACCCCACACTTGTTCTTTGCTTGCCCTCAAGCAAATCTAATTATTTTTAATTCAAACCTTCATTACCAACATCACAAAGAACAATCCAACTCAAACTCAGCCATTATGCCAAGACCTCAACGCATGCATTTGAGTCTAAAATTTTTCCTAAAGACCCCCCTCAACTCTAAATACTCACAATCCTCATAAACACTCGCCCACATTTTTTTGAACAATGCTCATTTTATGCAACCCTCCGAATCCATCCTCAGAAAACCTCCTAACCTCAATGTATTTTTGTAAAGCTACCCAAGCATACATAATCTAGAGAATTACAACTTTAAGATACCATAATGGAGCTCTTTTGAATTCTTCACTTTCTTTGATATTTGATATTTGATTTCTTTGAATTCACCACCTTTTTGTGTAATTCTTGGTATCTTCAATTTTTATATTTCTTTAGAATTTTTTTTCTTTGATCTTCAAACTTTGATACTTCTATAGCTCCAAAAATTCCTCAATTTTTCACTTTTTGGTAATTTCTCTCTTCTTTTTTTTTTACATGTACTCACTTTTTTCACTCAAAACCTACATGCTTAAGCAGGAGCGCTTAACTTCAACCTTTATTGATTAAATATAAAAATTTACCTAGATACATTTGAAGTACAGGCTGCTAAACATATTGAATCCCTCAAACTAAGCGAGGTTGTGTTTTTGTCCCATGATTTCACTAGAATAAAGGAGGCCACAAATGCACTATAACGTATATTGGCTCAACTAAACATTTGAGCTCTCATCGGATCATCCCACACAACACTAGCAACTTAAGTTTAAATTATCATTATTACTAGAATTTTTTATTTAGATTATTATTTCAAATCTATTTCTAAAATTTTTAAATTTACTAATTTCTAAAAATTTACTTTTTCGACCCCCTACCCCACACTTATTACATACAATGCCCTCATTGTATGCATAAAATAAATTAAAAGCAATAAAAGGGAGAAAAAGGAACATACTCTCCTAGGACAGCAATGGCAAGATCGAACTCCAGTCGTGCGGATAAAATGTGCATTTCGAATATGGACCTCTTCTAAATAGGAACTTGGACCTTGAACTTGCGAAATATATAAAGTGCCAACAAAATACGGAATCGAAACTTCAACCTTCAATAAAGGTGGTGCAAATCTCCAAGGTGTAAATAATAATGTGGGAAAGCATACGCCACATTGTACGGTAAAGAAAACGAGCCATAATACTCTTCATAATGATCTCAAGAAGAAACATGGTGAACCATAAAGTAAAATGCACCAATGGACTTCAATTTTGTGAAAAATTAAGAATCACGTCGTGAAAGTAAGGAACACGTCGTGATATCGCTTAAAAATGTGTTCTGAAAATCCGTGAATTTTGATTCACGACGTGAATTAGTAGTCCACGTCGTGAATACTGGGCAGTCAGGAAATAAAATTCTCCACTTCCTCTTTCAACTTGGACTTGTTACCAACATCTTAACGAAATAAGACGCTACTAATTCAATATCTTAAGACCCTTTTATAACTCTACCCTCTCTCTCTACGCACCCCACACTTATTTCCAATTGTGTGTCTCGACTCTAGACTTTAGACTCTAAACGACACTTGTCTAGACGTATATGCTCTCGACTCGACTTTTCTTCCCGAGCCTCCTTTAGCAATTTGAAATTCAACCACTAAAAGGAAATAAAAGTAACATAATAATTTAATATGTCTTACAAACCAAACAAGTTCAAAAACAAGACAACCCAAATTTAAACTAAAAACAAAATAACATAAACAAGTAACCAATCGTCATCTTCTCCGCCTCGTGCTCCACTTGGTCCCTCTCCATCACTCCTTGGTATCCATAGTTCCTCCCATGTAGGTATGTACAGGAATTGCGGTGGCACGGAAGGTGGTCGAAACACATCCATATGAGAAAACATGGTTTCAAGAAGTTGGGTATTATAAGTCATCCCACCACGAAGATTATCCAAATAAGAATCAACCCGACTTTGAAACGGGTCGGTGGGTAATCCACCCTCATATTGTTGAGCTGCTTGAGGATCTCTCTCCACGTCTCCCCGGGCTCTAACATTCCGCCTTCTGGGCCTCGGTAGAGGTTGTTGCTCGGGTTGCTCCATTTGTTGCTCACCATCCTCCGGGGGTATCACATAGCCGCCCCCAACATTCACCACCACCCTCATAATACCTAACACTTGAATCGTCAATTCATTGTCCGGGAAACGAGTAAGGTTCCGAAGAAAATTAGGAGTCAAAATGTCGTAAGACCGGGCAAGGCGGGTGACTAAATGTCCACCCGTGACCGGACTCCCTTGCCTAGAACCGACCGCCTTTTTTCCCAAAAACCGTGCAAGCATGTAGGGAAGATCACAACAAACCCCTGGCGTGATGATACTCCACAAGTAAAACAAATTCTGGATGGAACCTTATCGCCATGATGCTTGTGATTGATAGAAAAAGTGACAAGGCGATGAAGGAATCGATGAACAGGACTTCGAATTTGTGCCTCACTAGCATCACGAGAATTATACTCGTGATTTGAGATAGTCCTCCAAAATTGGACATCTAAAGTTCCGGGTGTAAAATCCCGAACACATCCAAGCAAGAATGGCACAAAAATGGGGATTGAGTTTCCACCTCCGTGTATAAGCCCATGCGCCATGCGAACTTGCGAAGACTGCACTCGCGATAAACCCCACCCAACCGGAAACAAGCGCCCGATTGTAATCAAAATGCATAGTCCTTTCCTCAAAGTTTACGGTAGCGAAAAACTCTACCGATAATTCCCGATAGACGGGCTCTTGAACAGCGAAAAGATTTCTCCATCCATGACACGTAAATGAAAAACCATCTCCTTCATACACCTTTGTCCAATATCGCTCCAATTCCAAGACCATGACCACACCTCGTAGCCATCTCCAATCCACAATGGGTGCTATTGCAAACTCGCGGTTATAAATCCATCCCAACCGGTTTTCGTAATTTGTCAACAAAGCCCGAGATAAATTTTGCAGAAAACGATACAACGTGTGAATGCTAGCCACATTAATCGGGTTATCCTCCTGCTGGACTGCCCTTCTAGGAGCCATTTGCCTGAAATCATCAAAAACAAACCAAAAACAAAACAAAACACCCAACATATTATATTAAAAACAGAACAGGACACTGGTCACCCAGGATTCACGACGTGGGCTAGCATTCCACGTCTAGCCGCGTTGTCGGGACGTGAAACTGATTCGAGCATTTTACAGTCCAAATCCAACAAAAATCATACGTGGGGTTTGTTTATCTCACTAATCTAAGGTCATGCAAACTGAAAATACTAACCAATTCAGCCAATTTTGGGATTTTTACTTCCTAAGTAAACCCTAACCGCCCAAAATGCATGAAATGTGAACAATAGCAACAATTAGGGGATGAAATACTTACCAAATGAAGTTAAGCGACAAAAGATTCAAACAATTTATGAGAAAAATGGAGGAAAATCGTTGTGGGGCTTGCTTCCGTTCGTGCGCAAGTGAATTAACAAATGGGAAGGTGGGTCAAAGTGTTTATGTAACTGGTCCCCCCCCCCCCTCGGTGACTTTTAAAGGTCACGACGTGAAAGGCAATTTCACGACGTGACTGGCTAGTTGGGCTAAACGAATCCGGGCTTCACAACTGGGCTAAACTATGGAAACCCCGTTTATCAATCCCATTCACGACGTGAAACAGATACTCACGATGTGAAACATAGTCTGGACCATATATAATTTAGATAATGATACTTATTTATTCTAATTGTGTACCACTGAATTTCTAAAGTACCCTACACTTGATTTTTACCAATTAAAGGTTTTTGGATGACGAATTGATCATTTTCCTAAAACTTCCTAAAAAGAAAAGACAAGAAAATGCAAACCAAACTCGGGTTGCCTCCTGAGAAGCGCTTCTTTTTGATGGAGTCGTGAGCCGGACTCTGTGCCTCCTACGTTGAGCTGTCAGAGGAGTCCACCACCTGCACCTTCTGTTCTTTCCCTCGCCTTTTATACGCTTGAACTCGTCTAATGTATGCCTTCTTTGAATTTTCTTTTTTTAGCTTTTACTTCATCTATATCAAGTTTTCATTTTATCCCTTTAGTCTTTAATTTTTCATCATTCTTATTAAGCTCCATAGGAATCTTTTCTTCCTTCACCACTGGACTCGTCTCCTTGGAAGTAGCCTCGTCTTCATCACTCGTCAAATCATCGCTTTCCTTACTTATCAACGTTGTTGGTTTTGTGTAGGTAATAACTTCAACGAAGAACGGGATGGATGCTCTCGGTTTGGTGCGTTTGATTTGATGAATTGTCTTAATTTCTTCCTCCATGAGCTTCTCTAATTCTTCAAGTTCATTTTCTTCATCAATATTGAACACCTCACCGTTAACATCATCTCCTTGAAACCCATCTTGTACTCCAAAATCTTCCTTATCATCACCAACCCTCAATGTAAGCTTTGATTCACGAACATCAACTAAAGTGCTAACAGTATTTAGCAAGGACCGACCAAGAATGATTGGGATATTTACATCCTCCTTCATATCTAAAATCACAAAGTCAACTGGGAAAACAAATTTCGCAATTTTAACAAGGATGTCTTCTACAATACCCCTTGGATGAGTAACCGAACGATTAGCCATGTGGATGGTCATCTTTGTAGCCTTCATTTTCTGAATATTCAGCTTTTGATAGAATGAATATGTCATCAAGTTTATGCTAGCCCCAGAATCGGCTAAAGCATAAGTCTTCAAGTTATTACCAAACTCAGATGGAAGAGTGAGGCGTCCAGGATCTCCCATCTTCTTAGGTATGTCTCCCAATACCACTCTTGAACTTTGCTCACTAAGAACAACTTTAGAATTCTTCCTTAATTGCTGACGAGTATCTATAAGATCTTGTAGGAACTTCGCGTATTCTGGAATTTTTGAAAGTGAATCGATAAAATGGGTATTAATAGGCATACCCTTTATTTGCTGAATAAACTCCAGATGTTCCCTTTCCAGTAGACTAAGATGTGCTCTAGACGGAAACGACAAAGGCGGTCGGTAAGCCGGAACGGATTCTGAATTTTTCTGTTCAGATCGAGCCCACGTCGTGAGAATGGCGGGCTCACGATGTGAGTCTGGTGTTTGAGCAACAATTTCGTTTTCGAGCTTCGAATTCTTTGGCTTTGGTCTGGATGGCTTTGGCTCCACCGCTAGTGCTTCTAAGAACTCAAAGATGGCCTCTTCTTCAGTATCAATCATCATTACTTGGGAATGAGTCTTCTTTTCGGGAAATTGGGGGGATAATCTCTCATTCACCAAAGTGGTAAGTTGACCAAGTTGAGCTTCAAGGTTGTGGATGGAGGCTTGCTGATTCCTTAATGATGTTTGCTGGTCAATCATCATTGCTTGATGATTTTTCATCATAGTTTGATGCTCCTTTATCATTATTCTTTGATCCTTCAATGCTGCATCCGTATCATCATGTCTTTTCTCTGAAGCTTCCATGAAACGAACTAACATGGTCTCCAGATCAGCTTTCTTCTAAGCTGGTGGTTGCTCCTTTTGGTAGAAGCCCCGACCAGTCTGTCTGTATTTTTCCTCCTTCTGCTTCTTGTACTCATCGTATGACAGCCACTCCTTCTTTGGCTTTCTCCAATCTTCATCATATTTGTCCCCACTCGAGTACCATACTTGAGCCTTATTGTTCCCATACTCATCCAAATGGCAATCTCTAGTCAAGTGTGGACCATTGCATTTCTCACAACCAACTCTTATTGCATGAATTGATTGGTCCATTTGGGTCAATCTCCGGTCCATATTATTCAACATCGCCATCATAGCAGCCATCTCTTCAGAATGCGCACCTCCACTACCTTTTACTCCATCTTGTCTTGGGTTGTGGTACTCACGAGAATGTTTTGCGAATTCTTCAATTAGCACCATGATCTGGTTGGGATTCTTCTTCGGGAGAGGGCCTTGCGAATCAAGGAGTTGCATAGTCATAACATTGACCCTATCATAGAAAATAGACATCTCTTGTTGAATATTAAGGTCATGTTGAGGACAAATCCTTAGAAATCCTTTGTAACGCTCCCATGCCTCGTATAGTGACTCCCCCGGTTGTTGCTCAAAGTTGGCTAGTGGCTTCTTGAGTTTAGAAATCTTGGATGGTGGGCAAAATTGGTCTAGAAACTGCTCACGCATTTGAGCCCAGGTAGTGATTGTACCAGGTGGGAGTGCCTTCGACCAGTCTTTTGCAGCTCCTTTGAAAGTAATCGGTAATATCCTTAGCAGAACTGTATCTCTATTGACATTTGGAACATTGAAATAGTCAGCAATGTCGTTGACCTCATCTAGATGTTTGAAAACATCCTCATGATCCTTTCCATAAAACGGAATATCCTTTAGTGCATTAAGGATGTGTCCATTCAACTCGAATGTGGCAGTGGCAGGAATCGCGGGTTGTACTAATCCCGGACCAACATCTTCTCGTATACGCTTCTTGTAAGCTCCCATTGACATTTCTTCAATGTTCGCCATTTCGTTGCTTGGCTCGTCTTTGGGTTCGCTCGTATATAGTCCAAACTCGTTCTCGGACTCGTATTCAGATTCGTTTGGGATAGGTATTTGATCTAAGCTTTCAATCTTGCTCTTGTCCTTTGAAGATGAACTCGATTCTCCCATTTTCCTCCCCGACTTCTTTGAGAATACTGACTTGAGTTCTTGTAAAGGTGTATTCTTTGGTGTTTGATCTTCTTTCACGTTCTTATCCTTCTTGTTATGAAGAGCCGACTCTAGATCTTCAAGTGGTGGCACCAAAGGTGTTTTGGAACCTCTGGTCATATACTCCTGCAAAATAGACAAAATAAAAACGTAAAACTGAACAAAAACTAAATAAAAATTTCCTACAAACTGGTCACCACGACGTGGTAAAGGCTACACCTCGTGTTGTCGCAGAAAACTAACAGAAAAGAAAAACGAAAGAAAATCTAAAAAATACTGAAGTCACGTCGTGAGCTTAAGGCTGACGTCGTGAATCTAGTACTGAAAATAAAACCTAAGCTGAAAAAGTAACTTTTTGCAGGTTTTACCCCACAAAAAGGATCAATCAACCTAAAGCAAATAAATCAACTAACAATTAAGCCGTTCCCCGACAATGGCGCCAAAAACTTGAACAACGAAAAGATTTCTCCATCCATGACACGTAAATGAAAAACCATCTCCTTCATACACCTTTGTCCAATATCGCTCCAATTCCAAGACCATGCCCACACCTCGTAGCCATCTCCAATCCACAATGGGTGCTATTGCAAACTCGTGTAAGTCTATGTATGGTCACACAATAGTTAACACATAATCAATTATTGAATATGATTGGGGCCATGTAAGATTGATTTGATAAACACAATTATGGTCATAATATGAGTTTTCTAGCACAGCCTAATACAATGATCCAATTACTTATCTAAGATTGTTTTGATCTTAGCTCTAATAAACTAGTGTTCACTGAATTATTAGGTATTCATATTTATACATATTTTTAGGTAGCTTATGGAGGAAGAAATTAAGACAATTCATCAAGTCAAACGCACCAAACCGAGAGCATCCGTCCCGTTCTTCGTTGAAGTTATTACCTACAAAAAAACAACAACGTTGATAAGTGAGGAAAGCGATGATTTGACGAGTGATGAAGACGAGGCTACTTCCAAGGAGACGAGTCCAGTGGTGAAGGAAGAAAAGATTCCTATGGAGCTTAATAAGAATGATGAAAAATTAAAGACTAAAGGGATCAAACGCAAACTTGATATAGATGAAGTAAAAGCTAAAAAAGAAAATTCAAAGAAGGAGTACATTAGACGAGGTCAAGCGTACAAAAGGCGATGGAAAGAACAGAAGGCAAAAACTTGATGCGTGCAAATAGCTACACCTAATTTTATATTTATAACCTAACTAACTTAACTAACTAAATTGCACCTACGTAGTGTACCTAGTCAAATTATAGAATAGTCGAGTAAGTCGGGTGTCGATCACAGGGAACGGTTTTGACTAATTAATTTATCTACTACTAAATTAACCTTATTATTAACAAAGAAAAGGGTTTTTATCTAATTTTGCAAGTTTAGATGAACTTAATTCTTTAACACAAACTCAATCAATAAACAAACACCTCTGTTAGTTCGAATCCACTTTCACTCAATGGGTTATAAATTAGCTATGACAATTACTGTTGGTTACCAATTAAGATAGTATTAGCAATTTAGTTCTAAATCTACTAACATTAATTAATTCATGTAAATCTATGTATGGTCACACAATAGCTAACACAGAATCAAGTATTAAATGAACATGGAGCTATTTAAGATTGATTTGATAAACACACATTATGGTCATAATCATGAGTTCTCTAGCACAACTTAATTTTAATAATCCAATTGCTTAACTAAGATTGGTTTGATAGTGTTCACTGAATTATTAGGTATTCAAATTCATGTAACTTCATATTCACTAACTACACAAAATAAGAATTTAAAGCAATCAGTTATCAAACAAACATGCTAGGTAAAATCAATCCAACACAAGTCTTAACAAACTAGTATATCAAAGCTAAAGTAAATACACCATGAGTTCCAGCTTCATCTAGCTAACATAAGCAGCTAGATTTAGCTGGACATCCTAGCAACTAAGCAAACAAAACCCATAATCAAAAACATATTGAAATGTACCAAATTATGAATCACATTATGAACTTCTTCTCCCTTGGTGTTGAAAGCCAATTCCAAACTTTTTCTTCTTCTGAAAATCGACTCCAGGAACCCTCCAACGCAGCCAAAAGTCTCCTTCAATCGTAATGATCTCAGGTTTTTATAATAATCTCGAAATTTGAGTTTCATGTCGTGAATAACATCTTCACGTCGTGACTTCGTAGAAATCCTTATCGGGCAAGGATTTTACTTCGTGAATACTTATCTTCCAGAATATTCATGCCACGTCGTGATCTTGTGGTTCACTTTGTGATTTGAGCTGAATTCGTGGGTTTCTTCTACTTTTGTACTCCAAGTCTCCAAAGTTCCATGTTTTGTCATTTTTGGTCCCTTTATTTGAAAATGCTTCAATTTGGCTGCAAAATATAATTTAAGCTTATAAGTATCATTATTCTATGCAAATAACCAAATTATTAGTAAAAATGTAAATAAATATTGCCTAAAAATATGTATAAAAATGGCAATATCACCTTACATCAATCCTGGTCTCCAACGACCTACCGCTTCCCGAATCCAATCATATTGTGTCCTATTCACATCCGTGCGGGTTGTCCTACCCTGGTCTAAATCATCTAAAGAAATCCACAAGTGGATCACTCATCTAATATATTCTCACTACCGAATAGGGACCGACGAATGCTACGGGCCACTCCGCAGTCTCATGTTCCCCTATTAACTGTCCACTAATGAATTCTACGGTCCACCCCGCAGTCTTACTATACCAGTATACGAATACTAACTGACGAGTGCTACGGGCCACCCCAGAGTCTTACTATGCCAATATACGAATATTAACTGACGAGTCCTACGGGCCACCCCGCAGTATTACTATACCAATATACGAATACTAACTGACGAGTGCTACGGGCCATACCGCAGTCTTACTATACCAATATACGAATGCTACGGGCCACCCCACAGTCTTACAATGTTCCTACTCTATCTGCCAACTAGTGAACGCTACGAGCCACCCCATAGTCTTACAACACTTCTACATTATTTGCTAACTAATGTTACGGGCCACCCCGCAGTCTTACCACACTTCTCATGCTATCTAGCCACTGGTGAATGCTACGGCTATCCCGCAGTCTTACAACACTTCCGCCGCCGACTGGCTACTAGTGAATGCTACGACTATCCCACAGTCTTAAAACACTTTCCACGCTGACCGACTACTAATTAATGTTACGGCTATCCCGTAGTCTTATATCACTTTCCATACTAACTCAACCGTTGACCAAGGTCTTTTGCTGACTACTAATCCGAACATACCGATAATCGAGCATACATGCACGATCTAATATCCCAAGCTGAACTCATGTCCTGACTAAAATCCCCATCCTGAGTTCTTAAGACCTGCTATCAACCATCACGAGAACTCGACCTCAATAGTGGCAAGTTTTCTGAACTCCCAACTTACACTATCCTCACTCCACACAGCGGCTTGATCTGTTCTTCCCCCTGACAAGGATGCAAAAATCATCCTCGTTTCACAACCGCTTCTGCTTCTGAATCCCTGGACGATTCTCCCCCACTTGGATTCTACTAAGTCTTCATAGTACTTGATAACTGAAGGATTCCCATTCCTTCGCTCTTACGGGCTAGACGCCCCGGTTACCAATACTCATCCTGGCTAGTGGTCGACTACTAGCCCACTTCCAAAGGTTGCACAATTATTGAAAACTGGATGAACGCTTTCTGAATCTCCCTACCGATGATCCCATATGCTCGATCTGACGTCCCACTCAAACCTTAAGGTCCAATTAACTAATGCTCAGAGCAACCTTTTCAGTGATGGACCACTTCCCTTGATGCTTCCAAAAGCCATCCCAAGCACCAAGACTGAAACCACCGAATACCGACGATGGTTGGTAACCACCCCGTGGACCCTGACCGCAGACTTTCACATGATGCTCCCGAATTGATCTCGGTCGTAACCAAAATAACACTGAACACTTCGAACTAGAAAAGGGAAATGACCTTATACTAGCTACTAATAATTCCCGGTATGCAATTGGCATATGACATTTCTTGAAAATATAATCCAAATACAAGCAGAGGGATAACCCATAGCTACAGTACTCTCAACCAATGTGGGAAAAATAAAATCTCTAAGTACAGATAGAACCGAACCGAGTAAAAGAGACATACCTGCCATATGGCCTGCTAGAATCCTGATCTCCCTCGTCTGTCACAGCAAAGCCCTATCCTCTCGCCCATCCGTAATCCTCAAAGTAGTTGGGACATACACACTCCCTGCTCCTGCCCTCATCGTCGGACAGTCGGCCTTCTTGTGGCCCACCTGATCGCAGTGAAAACACAATGGGCTCGCCCCCTGAGGGAAATCCCTGCTAACGTGACCATCACTGCCACACTTGTAGTAGCCTGAACCCCTGGAACGACAAACTCCCTCGTACAGTTTCCCGCACGTACTGCACTGACTTCGACCCTGCCGGCCTACCAATCGCTGATCTGAAGTCTTGGGCCTCTTCCCAAGACCCTCCATAGTATACACCTGATCTGACCTCCTCTTCTCAATGTGCTCTAAATCAATCTCCCGCTCTCGGGCTCTAGAGATCATATCGTTCAGGGTCTCGCAACCTGATATACTCACAAACTTCCTAATGTCATCCCGCAGCATGTTGTGATACCTCACTTTCTTCATCTCCTCATCTGCCACATACTGCGGTACCAATAAAGCACTCTCCCGAAACTTAGCAGTGATCTCTGCCACAGTCTCTGTGGTTTGGTGGAGATCCAGAAACTCTCGCACCAACTACTGTACCTCGATCGCTGGTGCAAACTTAACTCGAAATCTAGTCGAGAAGTCATCCCACGACATAGTATCGACCGCATCATCACCCAACTCACTACCGACCTCTTCCTACCAATCACGTGTGCGATCCTTCAATAGGCATGAAGCATATCTGACCTTCGCCTCCTCGGGGCAAAAACTCGTCCTGAATGCACTAGCGATATCTGCTAACCACCTTCGGCTGATGATGGGATCCCTCTCCCCATGAAATGCAGGAGCTCCACAAGCACGAAACTCCCAGAAAGTTAGTGTGCGAGCTCCAATGATAGCCATAACCTCCGTACGAAATGCGCCCAAGCGCTCATCCACTATCTCTGAGTCTGCACTTGAGTCAGAACCCAAACCTGTACCATCTCCTTGAGAGCTCATCTCCAATCTGAAATACAACATTCCAACTATCAAACATAACCAAGGGTCCTTTCCTCATAAGCTTCTTAGATTCTCCAAGACTTCTCACCGATTCGAGTATGGATCCTGTGCTTTCAGTAGTACGGGCCCAATACTACCTTCCACACTTATCCATACTTTCCGCAGTAATCATCCTGAATCCTCCAAGTCACTTTCTCAAACCATTATGCCAGTACTCACTGAACCATACTACTAAACTTCTGAAGCATGTCCTATGCTTTCCTAGGTTCCCGAACCCACCCTGTCCTAAGCTGCTGAAAAATTCCCAGGAATGTCAACTAGCTACCTCATGAATATAGCCACATGAAACATAGATCAGATAATCCTTCGAGTAAAAGACTCATCCCTAGAACGGTTGGACTCAAACAAGCGTTACGCAATAGGGTCAAGTCCATCACTCTGAGATTATCCAGCCTGTGTCCCATGTGACTTAGCATATTCACTTAGTAGCTAACTCACATCACTAAGAGTCCCACAAAGCACAAAGCAAATAGCATTCAGACAATGGTAAATCTAACCATCATACTCCAATCAAACCATTCTATCCTCTAATCAGGAATCTGTACTAGCATATAATTCAAGGCCCATACAATCAGGCATAACCTAAACAAGTTATCCTAACACTGGCTGATCAGTTCTAGCATGCAATTCTATAAGCTCATATGAACAAACAAAGGCATCTTTCCTAGATCCTTAGCTCTAATCTAGGATGCGAATCACATAATCATATCATATCACATAACAAACATGTATTGGTATTTTGGGAATCACTTACTTGAGCTCGGTCGATTGCACGCATCACCCTTTTTTCTCTTTTTAAAACCCTTTTATAAAAATGATTCAATTTTTAAAATTTTCGTACCGAGTCCTTCGTTTGAGTTCAGACACACCCGAAAGTATGTCCGAATCCCTCAAACCAAGGCTCTGATACCAACTTGTAACATCCCAAAATTCAAGACCAAAAATTTTGTTTTTAATATAAGAAAACACTTAATAACTTTGTCCCAAACATTGAAAACATTTCATTTAAAACAAATATCAGAGTCTAATACCAAAGATCACATAATACCGAATAATATGGGTGAATGTGTTGCAATCGTCCCCAAATACCACATACCATACATATAAACTGGGCCATACATGCCATACATATCAACTGGGCCATACATGTCATACATATTGTGAGCCATACATATCAATCATATATCAAATAAGGTGCTATGCGCCGTACATAGTCTTGCTGTTATGCCACGGGCCGCCACGTGGTCTTTCTTGCCAAGCCGGGGGCCACCCCCTGGGTCTTACAGACAAGTGCCAATAGTTTCCTCCTGGTCTTCCATGCAAGTATCACAAAGAAAACTAGCATACATACTACTCTACTTAGCTAATGAGCATACAGTTTTCCAGGAGCCACCTCCGGGTCTTTCATGCATATTGCTTAGGGCTAACCCCCGTGTCTTCCTATCATATATAATAGCATACTGTGTGCCAGGAGCCACCCCCTGGTCTTTCATACATAGTGCCTAGGGCTAAACCCTGGGTCTTCCTACCATACATAAACTAAATGGGTCGACATTATGGCCGTAGACCCATACAAACAGTGAGGAGACTCACCTCACAAGCTTACTGCTGAATCCCGCGAATAAACCCCTTGCTGCTAGCTGGAAGATCCCCAAACTGCTGATCTCTCGACTCCTCGAGCTACCGATCATCATACAACTAGATAAGTCCGGGATTCTTATAATCTTGACCATAAGTCCTCACTGGGGTAGAAGATCACTCCACCCCTCACATACTCTTGTCCAAAAGTCTTCAAAAGTCAAACTAGGTCAACCTTGGTCAAGGTCAAAGTCAACGGTCAAAGTTAACGCTCCGAGTTGACTCAACTCGTCGAGTCACCCCTTGACTCGCTGAGTTCCCGTGCTACTTGTAGTCGCGAAACCACGAACCAACTCGTCGAGTCCCTTCACATACTTGTCGAGTTCCTTCTGTACATAATCGGGAAAACTCACTTCGACTAGTCGAGTCCCTCCCTGGACTCGCCGAGTCCCTCAATCTGTTTGGGCCATCTTAACAGATTAAGCTCCTACACTTCAGATCAGAACCCCAAACTTCGTCTATATACTGGAAATGACCTCTTAAGGGTAAAGTTTTCAACTTTACCCACTCCTACTCCTTCTTAATGAGTTTAGCTCAAAAGCCTAGCTCCTTAAGACATAAATCTTTGTCTAAAATCCTTATTACTCCAATCCAAAGCAGGAGAACCAAGATCTAGGCCCTAGACACCCAATAAACACGTAAAGCCTCAAACTTTACTTACATGCATGGCCCTTTGGGGCGAAAAAGGCTATAGCATCATCCTTAGGGTTTGCATGGGGTTTTAATGGCATAAAGTTTGCACCTTTATGCCTTCCCAGCCCACAAAGACTTCAGATCTGAAAGTATAATCAACTTGGGACATCCATGACCCATAAATCAAGCTCCTTGGTCAAAAACCCCATAAAAGTGACAAAGAAGAGATCTAAGTTCATAATGATCAAGGTTGGAACTTGCTTACCAGAAAATGATGAGGAATGCAAGAGGTTTCTTGATCTACCAGTCTCTTCTTGTATCCTCAAAGCTTCTCCTTCTTCTTCAAGCTTAAAAGCACTCAAGAACACTCATAAATGGCTAACAAGCTCATAGGAGGCACTAGGGTTCCGTGGGTTAGGGTTTGAGCAAGGTAGACTGGAAATGGGGCTGATGGGAGTAGAATAAGATGCTTAAATAGGGGACAAAAGCCCGAATTTAGGGTTTCCCAAGCTCAGACCAACTCGCCGAGTCATTCCACCGACTCGACGAGTTGCCTTCTTGTCTTGAGATTTTTCTTTCCTTTCTTGGTCTTCTAGATTCTGGGTGTTACAACGACACACAAAATCGATGTTCAAAAACCCCATATTGATGCTCAAAACCCCATTTGAAATACAGAAAAATAAAGAAGGTAGCGAGAGAAATAGTCCAGATTGAATGGTTGCAACATCCAATAATGCCTTATATTGTATTTAGTCCTTTTTTTGCTAGTGTCTAGCTAGATTTCATTTTTTTTATTTAAATGGTTGTCGTTCAAAAGAAATGAAACATCCCAAAAATACAGCCCAAAATTTCGTTGTAAACCATAAATATCCTCATCATATAAAAGTCATAAGTCATGAATCAAAGTCACATGTCAAAATATATCAGAGTATAAACATCTCATGCTAAACAAATGGTGTGTGCACTGCAATCTTCCCGAGCTCCTCTTTTGAAAACTGAAGTACCTGAAACCAAAACTGAAAACCGTAAGCACGAAGCTTAGTGAGTCCACCCAAAATTACCACATACCATACACACAATCACATAACTTGGGCCTAGCCCACTGCATCGGGCCCCGCCCTGTCATCGGGCTTGCCCCGAAACACATAACACATAACATGCATGAATCACAAAGACATCAAGCATACATATACTCTTCTCGGGACCGCCCCGACATCAGAGCGTAGTCCTAAACTACTAACATCTAAACGGGCGACATTGTGGCCTTAGACCCGTTCCTACTGAAAGAAAACTCACCTCACACTGCTGAAGTCCCGCTGACAAAACCGTAGCTGCTGGATGATAGATTCCCGAATCTGTCAACATCAAAATAACACCCAAATAATTATTGGGTTCCAACACATATCCATAAATCAATGCTTTGGGTAAAAGACTACTTTACCCCTAACTTAGCTTGACTCAAGCCTAAGGCCCAATCTAAAGGCCAAAAAGTCTTATAATGAACTAAGGCCCAACTATGGCCCAATTTTCCAAAATGGGCCCATCCTCTACATGGTCTTGCCTTAAGGCCCAACCATTTATTCTTGGTCCAACACTTGACATCCTGATGGCCCAATATTATATAACCATCAAGGCCCAAACTATGGCCCATCTATGGCCTAATTTTCCAAATTGGGCCCAAACCCTCATATGGGCCTTACCCTAAAGCCCATCTAAATATTCTAGTCCATAAGATCATTCTTAGATGGTCCATTATTGGCCCAATTACTAAAACCCAATAGAAAGGCCCAACTCAAGGCCCAAGTGAAATTAGGGTTTCACATAAAATGACAATTAAGGTTAAGTGTTTCTCACTTAACCCATTAAGGAATTAATCCATTAAGTCCCTCACTCTACTAGATAACTTATATGGTGTGATTGTGTGTAGTTCACAATTCCATTCCAATGGCCCAAATGTGGGTCCTGATAAGTCCAAGCCCATGATTCCAAAATTAGGGTTTTCTAAACCCTAATTAGGGTTTCCAACCCAATCATAGCCTAATAGGCCAAAAAGTTAAGTCCTTAGATCCATTAGGGTTCATTAGGCCCATTAGGGTTTCACTAGGCCCATTAGGGTTACGCTAGTCGGACACCACCCACTACCACCTCGGGCAGTGATGGTTAGGGTTTCTAGTCCATTTTGTCCAAGCATCCAAATATCAACTACATGCAAGCAAAGACACACCGCCACCCAACACGGCGGTTGGTGGCGGCAGGCACCACCCTACGGTGGTGGTTTTGAGTTTCTTTTCATTGTTCCTTTACCGATTACAATTTTACAATGCAACTCTCAATTAACATACACACACACACTAAGCTAAACACACACACATAACCATCTTGTGGTGGACGGCGGTGGTAGATGGTCGCAGCCACCATGGCCGGCCGCCATGGTGGTTCTTTTACAATTACGGCCAACAGAAACGCTCCAAAAACGCGATTAGCACAGTAGCAATCGACTTTACACGCCAAAACAGATGTAGCCACCCACCTGGTGGCGCACGATGACGGCAACAACAACACTAATGTCCACAACGGCGGCCGACGGCGGATGAACGATGGCACCACGTCTTCCACGGTTGTCAGACTCAATTCCCACGACTGAACAACGACAGGCGGTGACATTTCGTCTTTGTCGGTAGTGAGACGACAACGACAGGTTCTCGGATCTCCTAGCCGGTTTCGCTTCATTCTGGCTCCCGTGGGTCTTCGTTCTTCGCCTGTAGTGGATGGAGTAGTGGCGGTGATCGTGGCTGAAACGCAGCAAGCGAAGGACGGAGAGAGAGGCAGCGACGCGAGTTGTAGCAGCAGCAAAAGATAGCGTCGCCGGTCGGAAAAATGTGCGTGAAAGGGGTGGTGTGGCGCCGGAGATCGAAGGAGTATAAGGTGGTGGCGGATGGATGTTAAGGTGACGGCCGCTCCTAGGGTTAGGGTTGGAGAGGCAATGGAACAATTTTATACCCGCTCTATTCAATCTATGATCCTTATTGACAAAACCCGCCCCTCCTTCTCCTTTTCCTTTCATATTATGTCCCAAAATTACCATTTAGCCCCTGACTCCATAAAATCCTTTCAACTTTGATCCAATATTTACTAAATAACCCCCATCTTTCATGATTCATTACAATTCAGGTACAATACTTACCAAACACACCCTAACTTATGAAATCCTTTTCAGAATAAATCCCGAAATTACACTTTAACCCCCGAACTAACATCCCGATAATTATTATTTGATTTTTGGGCAATAATAATCTAATATAATAATAATAATTACTTTTCGGGGTTCCGGTTTATTATTTAATTATTCTATTTTAAACGGGATGTTACAACTCTCCCCCACTTAAATTTGATTTCGTCCTCGAAATCGTTTCTTATCATTCCTCACACGCTTGACAACTTGAACTACATGACCACAACTACTAGCATACCCCATCCTTTCCAGGGAAACCGTATCCAAACCTCGCAAGGCTCTGAAACCTGATGATAAACGAATTCCTTGCTATATGATCAAATTTACTCAATCCGAAATCTGTATTCTCAAGATGGTCAGACTCCCTGACAGACTGCCCATACCGGATCATTATTGTTGAATTCATTGCACTTATCTCCCAACTGACTACTCAACTTCTGATAGCTCGAGGTTCCCACAATAAAACAAGATCATAAACCTAATTATCCATGCATATCACTTATACTTGGCTAAGGCTCAGCTAATCCCACTGTGAGTGACCTGTCACTTCTCAAATCAACTAGCTATTCCGTGCATATTTGCAACCTAAAACACAAATACTAATACTTCCCAAATGCTGAAACTGCCCGAACACTGAACTGCCTGGAGCAGTATGTTGCCACATGGCTGCTTTCTCAGTGCGGAAAGCGCTCGGCTTCTCATCCAAAAGCTCTAAAATACCCTCCTCCACCGATCCAAAAATCACAGGAGTCTGATCGAGAATGCTGCGTGTGATCTCAGACGAAATAAACTCCCTCGTCTGCTCATCCATCTTCTCGGATCCAGAGCCCAAGCCTGATCCCTCACCTGAAGTGCCAGTCAGCCTAGGGCGTAGAACCACCATACTAAAAATACATCATAACAAACATCAGTATACTCATCAAATCTCGAGAGATCTAACATACTACAAGTTTACTGGATTCATCTCAGCCCTCCTTGATTCGAGTACGGATCCTCTGCTTTTAGTAGTACGGGCCCATACTACCTTCCACATCTATCCGTACTTTCCTCAAGAACTGTCTCGACTCCACCAAGTCCCTTCTACTACTACTACTGCTGATCTCATACTAAACTCTTCCTAGGCTTGCCCTAGGGTAATCACCAACCTACTCTCCGCTATCAGCTGCATAAGAAGTCCCTGCTACCTCCCCCTAACTATCTCGTGAATATTATTACATATTACTAAGACTAGATAATTCTTCGAATGAGAGATTCTACCCTACAACGGTTGGACTCAGACAAGAGCTGCGCAATAGAGCTAGAACTAACCTTATGAAATTATTTAATCCTTGCAATATGTAACGTAACATATTCATTTACTAGTTAGTAAAAGATAACTAAGACTCCTAAAAGCACAAAGCAAGCAGCATTCGAGCATCGAGTAAACATAATCAAGCATACCTCTCTCAAGCTGTCCCTGACTAATCTGTACTAGCATGCAGTTCATAAAGCTGAGATACATATAACATGCACATAAGGCATCCTTCCTAGATCCTTAGTTCTAAACTAGCATGCAATTCTCATAAAGCTGATACACATATAATACGCACATAAGGCATCCTTCTTAGATCCTTAGTCCTAATCTAGCATGCTGTTCTCATAAAGTTGATAATCATAACATAACATAAACTTGTATGGGTAATTTGGGAGTACTAACTTGAGCTCGGCTGATTGCATGCATCACACCCTTTTTCTCTTTTCTAAATTCCTTTCTTTTTCAAAATTCTATTCTCATTTCAAAATTCTTTTTATAAAAATGATTTTCTTTTGAAAATTTTCATACCAAGTCCTTCATTTGAGTCTAGACACACCTGAGAGTGTGCCCGAATCCCTCAAATCAAGGCTCTGCTACAAACTTCAAACATCCAAAAAATACAACCCAAAAATTTCGTTTTAAACCATTAAGAAAACCATAAATATCCTCATCATATAAAAGTCATAAGTCATGTATCAAAGTCACATGTCAAAATATATCAGAGTATAAACATCCCAGGCTAAACAAATGGTGTGTGCACTGAAATCCTCCCGAGCTCCTCTTTTAAAAACTGAAGTACCTGAAACCAAAACTGAAAACTGTAAGCACGAAGCTTAGTGAGTCTCCCCAAAATTACCACATACCATACACACAATCACATAACTTGGGCCTAGCCCACTGCATCGTGCCCTGCCCCGCATCGGACCGTAATCCGGTACACATATAAACATATCAGCAGTGCATATAACATAAACACATAACATAAACATAACGTTGGGACACTACCCATCTGCATCGGGACGAACCCGACATCCTCTTACCCGACATCGGACTCCTGCCTGGCATCGGGCTCACCCTGGAATCAGACCATGTCTGGCATTGGGCTCACCCTGGCATCGGGCTTGCCCCGGCATACACATCATAACATATATCATAAACATAATACATAAGCATATAACATACGTCAAGCTTACCCTAGAAAACATAACACATAACATATAAGCTAACATACATTGGGCTTGCCCCGACATCGGGCTTACCCCATAACACATAACATATAACATATAAGCTAACATACATCGGGTTTGCCCCGACATCGGGCTTACCCCGAAACACATAACATATAACAGATACACTAACATACATCTGGCTTCCCCCGACATCGGGCTTGCCCCGGAACACATAACACATAACATATAAGCTAACATACATCGGGCTTGCCCCGGAACACATAACACATAACATGCATGAATCACAAAGACATCAAGCATACATATACTCTTCTCGGGACCACCCCGGCATTGGACCGTAGTCCGGAACTACTAACATCTAAACGGGACGACATTGTGGCCCTAGACCCGTTCCTACAGGAAGAAAACTCACCTCACACTGCTGAAGTCCCGCTGACAAAACCCTCGCTGCTGGATGATAGATTCCCGAATCTGTCAACATCAAAATAACGCCCAATTAATGATTGGGTTCCAACACATATCCATAAATCCATGCTTGGGGTGAAAGACTAGTTTACCCCTAACTTAGCTTGACTCAATCCCAAGACCCAATCTAAAGGCCCAAATGTCTAATAATGAACCAAGGCCCAACTATGGACCCATTTTCCAAATTAGGCCTAACCTCTACATGGTCTTGCCTTAAGGCCCAAACATTTATTCTTGGTCCAACACTTGACATCCTGATGGCCCAATATCATATAACCATCAAGGCCCAAACGATGGCCGATCTATGGCCCAATTTTCCAAATTGGGCCCAAACCCTCATATGGGCCTTACCCTAAAGCCCATCTAAATATTCTAGTCCATATGATCATTCTTGGATGGCCCATTATTAGCCAAATTACTAAAACCGAATAGAAAGGCCCAACTCAAGGCCCAACTGACATTAGGGTTTCACATAAAATGACAATTAGGGTTAAGTGTTTCTCACTTAACCCATTAAGGACTTAATCCATTAAGTCCCTCACTCTACTAGATAAGTCATATGGTGTGATTGGGTGTAGTTCACAATTCCATTCCAATGGCCCAAATGTGGGTCCCGATAAGTCCAAGCCCATGATTCCAAAATTAGGGTTTTCTAAACCCTAATTAGGGTTTCCAACCCAATCATAGCCCAATAGGCCCAAAAGTTAAGTCCTTAGATCCATTTGGGTTCAGTAGGCCCATTAGGGTTTCAGTAGGCCCATTAGGGTTTCGCTAATCGAGCACCACCCACTACCACCTCGGGTAGTGGTGGTCAACGGCGGCTCACGGCGGTGGCCACCACCTCACAGTGGTGGTTAAGGTTTCTAGTCCATTTTGTCCAAGCATCCAAAAATCAACTACACGCAAGCAAAGGCACGCCGCCACCCAAAACGGCAGTTGGTGGCGGCCGGAGGCGGCAACCACCACCCTACGGTGGTGGTTTTGAGTTTCTTTTCATTATTCCTTTACCGATTACAATTTTACAATGCAACTATCAATTAACACACACACACACACATAACCACCTTATGGTGGCCGGCGGTGGTAGATGGTGGCAGCCACCATGGTGGTTCGTTTACAATTCCAGCCAACAGAAACGCTCCAAAAACGCAATTAGCACAGTAGCACTCGACTTTACACGCCAAAACAGATGTAGCCACCTACCTGGTGGCGCACGATGACGGCAGCAGCAGCACTAACGTCCACAGCGACGGCCGACGACAGATGGACGATGACACCACGTCTTCCACGGTTGTCGGACTCGATTCCCACGACTGAACAATGACAGGCGACGACATTTCCTCTTCGTCGGTTGTGAGACGACCACGACAGCTTCTCGGATCTCCTAGCCGGTTCCGCTTCATTCTGGCTCCCGTGGGTCTTCGTTCTTCGCCGGCAGTGGATAGAGTAGTGGCGGTGATCGTGGCTGAAACGCGGCAAGCGAAGGACGGAGAGAGAGGCAGCGACGCGAGTTGTAGCAGCAGCAAAAGATAGCTTTGCCGTTCGGAAAAACGTGCATGAAAGGGGTGGTGCGGCGCCGGAGATCGAAGGAGTATAAGGTGGTGGCGACTGGATGTTAAGGTGACGGCCGCTCCTAGGGTTAGGGTTGGAGAGGCAATGGAACAGTTTTATACCCGCTCTATTCAAACTACGATCCATATTGACAAAACCCGCCCCTCCTTCTCCTTTTCCTTTCATATTAAGTCCCAAAATTACCATTTAGCCCCTGACTCCATAAAATCCTTTCAACTTTTATCCAATATTTACTAAATAACCCCCATCTTTCATAATTCGTTACAATTCAGGTGCAATACTTACCAAACACACCCTAACTTATGAAATCATTTTCATAATAAATCCCGAAATTACACTTTAACCCCCGAACTAATATCCCGATAATTATTATTTGATTTTTGGGCTATAATAATCTAATATAATAATAAAAATTACTTTTCGGGGTTCCGAGTTTATTATTTAATTATTCTATTTTAAACGAGATGTTACAAAAAATGAAAGGAAAAAACCAAAAATATCCTCAATTAGGTGTGTCTTTTTTTAATTGGTTACAAATTAAGCGAATATGTATGTCTGATTAGTCCAGATCTGGTGAAGACTTGAAAACTGGTGAGGACTAAGGACAATTATCGACCACCCATTTTCTTAAGGGCACACATGTCAAACATAATCCTTGGATTTGACGTGTAGATGTTTTGACATTTGTTGTCTTTTAAAAAAAATATGCGAGAACACACAAATGAAAAAACATTCTCGTCCGCAGACATAAGCTTTCAAAAAGATTTAAAAAAAAACAAAAAAAAACAAACATAATTTTTACTGAATACTTAATTTTATAAAAATAAGGTAAGAATATATTAATGTAATACTATTTGTGAGATCCAATTTATTTGAATCATAAATAAATAATACATTAAGAATAAAATCATAAAGTAAATACAAAAAATTACAATAAAATCATAAAGTTTGTCATTATAAGAAAAAAAACTTATATTATGATATGTTAGGAAAATACTCTTATTATGTGTTAATTAAAAAAAACAATTTTTTTACACCTACGATTTTATAAAGATTAATTAGCAAGGAGTTAGAAATAAAAACAATTACAAGGATTAATTAAGCATTGAATTTGTAACCGCAAAGTCGAATAAGTTATACTTCTAGTATTTCTATTAGCATACCAATAAAAATAATTAATAACAATACTTTCAAATATGTTTCTCCTCCTAATATGTGAAGCTTGAAAGACAACATTATTCCTATGAGTCCATATGATCAATATCAGAGTCAATACTACGCACTTAAGAGTAGACCTGTAAATGGGGCGGGTTTGGAACGAATCATCCTTATCCAAACCCATTTAAAAAAATAAAAACATGACCCGCTCCGCTCCAATAACCCTCAGGGTCTTTATTAGTCGAATCCATACCCGTATCCACCGAATCAATGAATACCCGACCCATTAACCCGACCCTTTTATAATATTAAATTTTCATAATTTTTATGTGTTCCACAAAGTAATATTTCTCAAAAAGATAAAATGTCTACTTAAACAAGATGTACATTAATTTATACTCAAAGTCCAATACAATAAAAATCACATTTTACTTAGACATCGAGTTGTATATTTTGTTGTCATATATATATATATATATATATATATATATATATATATATATATATATATATATATATATATATATATAAGTGGGGAGGGTCATAAGTGGAGCGGACCGACAATGATCCATACCCGACCCATTTAGTAAAAGGGTAAACGGGTATGGATCGTAAACGGGTAAACGAATCAAAAATTAAAATCCAAATCCGTTAAATTCTTACGGGTTTGGAGCGAATCAGGGTCAAAACCCGCCCCATTGACAAGTCTACTTAAGAGCTTTCCTTTTTATTTCCCTCATTTTGACGAATCCACCCAAGACAAAAGCTCATGCATAGTAACAAAGAGACAAAATGGAAGATTCAATAATTTCACAACTTTCATCAAAATTTTATTTTCTGTTTCACAGTTAACAAACACATGACTAATATCTTCCACATCCAAAGAATGCAACGGACAAAGAATCGTTGGAACACCAATACCTCTATCCACTAAATTGAATATGGTGGGAAGCCTGTCCATTAACACACGTAAAAGAATAATGGTTTATCTTTATATGGACAAATCTATAAAATCTGGTTCTAATAACACCCATTTGAAGGGCAAAATTATCAATATGACATTTGGTACGACTAACTATGAAAGTCCCATCAGAACCCAACTCCCACTGCCATCTATCTCGGTTAGTACCAAAATCCACTTGACTCACCAGGCCACTAAAGACCGAGAGTTGCTCAACAATGACACCACCATTAACTTCTTTATTCCAGTTCAAACTTCGGTGACAATCAGTCCATCTGTCAACAATTAATCAATTTTGATTCCAATTCCAACGCATGGAGCCTTAGAAACTACGTCATAAGCCTCACTTCACCCAACCACACCTCTTTAAAAAACAAGTACCATTCACATTCCTAATTCTTTTACGCAAAAAAGAATATGGAATAATATGCATTTCATACATCTTGTAAAAAATATGCATTTAGTTAACTACACCTCCTTACTCTTCAGTTTTGACACATGAACCCCACACGTACATGCACCCCATGAATACTTTTTATCACCTTGAACCAAATTGAGTTTGTATCTATAAAGAAACTTTATTTCAATTTTTGTAACTATTCCATATTGAACAAATTTAATACTCCCAATCTTGAATCCACCTTTTTTTAGAATTCAACAAGATTTCCCATTTAATCTAACATATCTTACTTTTTTGTATCATCACCATTACAAAAATATATATAGGAACTCAAGGTTTCCAATGTTTTACAAATTGCTTTATACAATTTGAACATAGACATGTAGTAAATACACAAGCTACCAAGGACTGGCCTAATCAAAGTCAACCAATCTCCTATAGAAAGCATCTTTACATTCCAATTCAATAATAACTTCATAAATCTTTGAATAACTACATTCTAGTTTCCATGTGCCCCATATTATACCCTATTGGAAGCATAATATCTCGTGGCCGCAACTAAATCCTCCACTTCTTGCACAATAATTTCAACCCCAAACAAATTGGATTTCTAAAAACAACAACAACAACAATAACCTGAAGACTAGATAGAAACATGTAACATCCAGATTTCAGGTATGAATTTTTAAAGTAAAAAATTATGAGTTTTGGAGGGCCACAACGTGGTGGAGGTATCACCATGACATAACATGGCCACAGGAAACGCACATCTCATTTGGCCACCACGACGTGACGATGTATTGGCCACGACGCGGTGACTGATTATGGACAAACCTTGAATTTTCTGGCTTAAGGCCCAATTTAAGGGAAGTAATGGCTAGGTTTTCCTTCACCCTCAGCCTCCATCACCTCCAAAGCTTTGAAGCAAAACCTAATTCCTCTTCTCCATTTTGAGCACATTTTGGTGTTTTTGTGGCCTTAGAAGGAAGAAGAAGGTACTCTTGTGAATAGATCATGCAAGCTACTCAGCCATACTCCTTGTGTGCATCTTCTGGACCACTTGTGAGTTCTCAATTTCTCTTCTTGGAGATGTCTTCCTTTTAGATCGAGGTTATTTGGTATTTTTGATCCGTAATTGAGTTTTGGATGGATGAAAGTGATAAAGCTTTCAACTTTATGGCTTACCTTAGTCCCTTGATCACTATATCTTTTGGATCTAGGATTTATGTATTTTTGGTATTCATGCATAGCTTTAGGTCCCTTTTCTCATATTTTGACCTAGTTTGGTGAAGGACATGCATGGGGAAAGCATGTCCATAAAGTTTGAACTTTTATGTGCCCCTAGAAGCCTTCTGGAAAGTATGTGTTAAGGACTTAACCGATTAATATCTTGAGCAAATAAGTTGTCTTCAGCTTGTTACCACTACGTGGCAAGTTGGATGCCACGATGTGGAGAAAATGGAAATTGTGATTCTTTTGTTGATAAGGTCCCACAACATGGCCAAGGGATGACCACGACATGGAGGTCAACTTACGTAAACTTTAACCGTTGACTTTTGACTAGGTTCGACTTTTAGTCAAATTTATAGTTTTGGAAGGTAGACAAAGGGTTTACCTTGAATGATTCTGTACGAGGTGTGTAGCATCCGCTTTTCAGCTGTATGAACTTGTTAGTTGGAAACTTCTTTGTGAGGTGAGTCTTGTCACTATACTATGTAGGATGCTAGTTGTCTTTGTGATACTTGCATAAAAGACTAGGTTTTGGCCCTTAACATTTGTATGAAAGACCAGGGTTTGGCCCCTGGCCTCTGCATGTAAGAGCAGGGTTTGGCCCTTGGAAATTGTATGGAAGACCAGGATCTGGCCCCTGACACTTGTACAAGTAAAGACCATGATTTGGCCTATGACAGAGCGTAAGACTATGATTGGTCCATAACATTGAAATAAATCATTATGTTATCTATTGGTATATGGTATTTTGGGGAACTTGATAAGTTTTAGGCTTACGGTTTTGTGGTTTAAACATTTCAGGCACTTCTGGTTCCAAGGGGAAGAGTTCGTCATGATTGCATCACATCCACAGGAGATTTCATATTTATGATTTTGTTACCACTCTAATGTTATTGGAAATACTTTTGATACTGCCACTATTTTGAAAGTAATGAATGAATGTTTTGGTTGGTTTAAAAAGAATTATCTAGTATTTTTGGGACGTTACAAGTGTTGGATTAGGTGCCTAAGCCCATAACTATAATTGGTATGTACTTGAATTGATAGTAATATAGTCTTTTTGGGATGCCTTCACACTAGCAACTAGACAAGATGATTAATTGAGGAAGATGTTGAATTTATTATTTGGAATAATAAATTCATATATAAAATGATTTATTAATATGTTATGAAAATAATATATTAATTAGAAATCATGTTGTTTAATTAATATTTAATCAAAAATTTTTGGAATTAATTTTGGGATTAAAGGAATTAATTAAAAGTTCAAGGGCTGTTTTGCAATTAATTAATAGTTGTGGTTTGGGCTCTTGGATCGCCCTAAGGAGGGTTGGTCGAAAATCTTAGGGAGGCTAAGGATATTTGTCTATGGCCTCTGGAAGGGAGATCCATGGGCTGCTTAGGCCCTAAGCTGGAAATTAGGGTTTCCACCTTAAAACCCTAGCTTTGGGACTAAGTAACCTTGGCTATAAAAGGAGCATCACCCCTTTAGATTTCGGCAATCCTAGGAAACCCTAGAAGAGCCGAAATTTTGAGCAACTCCCTCCTCTCTTCTCTCTCTTATAATCATCCTCTTGCATTGGTGTGTTTGTGAGCCATTAGAGGTGTTACATTTGTGGCACTTGTTCTCAAAGTCAAGATCTTCAAAGGATTCTATTGTTATTACTACATAACAATAACGATATGTATCTAAACTCTAGTTTTATGTTAATTTTGAAAATTGTACATGCCTCATAGGTTTTCTAGTTTTTGTGTTCAATGCTTGTATGTCTAATAGAGAAAACATAGATCCAACAATTAGGGTTGCATGCACATATAGGATTGTTTGCTATGTATAAAACCTATCAGTGGTATCAGAAATATTGGTTTTTGTTTTTAATTAGATTTGATGCAATTGATTGAACTTGACAAAATTAGGGTTTATGGCAATTAAACCCTAGGCCTTGGATTTTCCGCAAATTAGGGTTTCATAACCCTGTTTTTCGAAAATTGTTAAGGGTTTTTAAACACTTTCCTTTGGCCTCCATATTTTCAAGATCTAGGGTTTCCTAACCCTAGGGTTTTCAAAAATTAGGCAAGGTTGAAAGCCTTGCCTTCCACCCCAAGTCATGGATTTCGAAATTAGGGTTTTGGGTGGGTTGTTATATTTGGTAATTATCTTGTTAATTGTTTAATTGGATAATTATAGATTTTGGTATATCCCTCCCAAATTTTCGAAATCTAGGGGGTAATGGATTAGGTTAAATTAATTTGTTTAATTTAATGGATAATCCTTATTTGATTTAATAAATTAATTAAAGGTTTAATCAATAGATAATTATTAAATCAAAGTTTTAAAATTTTAAAATTTCAATTAAAATAGGTTTTAATTTTCGAAATTTTAATAGATTTAAAAACCCTAGTATTTTGAAATGTTTAAAATACACCCTTATATGTATAAGACAAGTCAGTCGAACCGCTAGTACGCCTCATTCACGAAGCCAATCTATAAGGGGGGTATAATGAAACTGCCTATAAAATGGCGGTTGAATGGGTGTCCACTCTCACCCACCGCTTCCTTGATTGGTGGAGGGTCGTTAGCCGAACGGGTTTGATAGGAAACTTAATTCTTATTAATAAGTATAATGGGGTAAATAAAGTAACTAAATGTTTTTTACTAAATTCTCAATCTTAGTTACTTTAGGAAAATGTGAATTTGATGCTAATCCATGAAATTGCACATTGCACTTTATAAAAGTCGTTAGTGGAGCGTGTGTGGTTAACCGACACACTAATATGGACTAATAAAGGGTGGCAATGGGTGTCTCGTAATTATCATTGATTAATGGAGCATGTGTGGTTAACCGACACATTAATAAAGTGATAAATGACATCGAGAGTACCAAGCTAATTTGCATGGTTATTCACACCTTGTTTGTGATCCTTGGTATCCCAGTCACAAATGGAAAGGACATAATCGAGATGAAACATGCTATTGAATAGTTCAATGAATCTCAAAAGATCTAGGAATTTTATTTAAAACCTAATTCATTTAAATTTCATTTTTCTTGGTGAAATTGGTAAATCGTCATTTACCTACCTTTAAATAATTTGCAATTAGATTACGACATCCCTCTTCTGAATTGTGAATTATTTATTTGGATCCTAGCCTTAATATTCTATTTGGGTGTTATATTGATGATTTCATATCTAATCAAAACTTATCCTTTTTCTTTTTCAGATGTCAAATTCCAACAACGCTTCTGGTTCCTCCAACAAAAACTCCAACCACTTATCACTCTTGAGCATCTGCTCAAAGGTCACTTTTAATGGCTCCAATTTTAATGATTGGATATGTAACATCAGAATGGATTTGCGCTTCGAGGACAAGGAGTATGTTCTCGAAAAGGAGCTGAACGAGATTGATGAAACTAAATCTACCCCTGAAGAAATAGATGAGTATAGGAGACACTGCAATGATGCTACCAAAGTGGCATGCATCATGGTGGCTACTATGACTCCTGAGCTGCAAAGGTTCTATGAGGACTATTAGCCTCATGAGATGTGCAAGGACTTGATGGAGAAGTACCATCAATGATCCCATCAAGAAAGGTATGAGATAGTTAAGTCACTCATAACCAGCAAGATGAAGGACGGAAAGTCTTTCATGACCCACTTGCAATGCATGCAACGTTATGTGGATTGTCTATTGAAACTCAATTTGAACTTTGATGAGGAATTGGATATTAACATAGTCTTGCACTCATTGCCTAGCTGTTATGATCAGTTCGTTATGACTTATCATGTGAACAAGGAGGAAACCACATTGATTCAACTCCAAAGCTTGCTGAGAACCGCTGAAAGTGGAATGAAGGTAAAGAGTATTGCCTCCACTTCTGCTACTGCTGCCCGTCTTAGCCATTAGGCAAGGGAAGGGGAAGAAAAGGAAAGCCCCTTCAAAATAGAACTGGAAGGGAAAGTCTCAAGCTAGGTCGTCAAGTAATGAACCTAAAGGAAAATCTTGTTCTGAATCTCCCTCTGCATATGATCCGAAGGAGGCTACTTGCTTTTACTGTCATGCCAAGGGGAATTGGAAGAAAAGCTACCCCAAGTACTTGCGAGACATAAAGGATGGCAAGATCAAGCCAACCTAAATAGATATTTACACTATCTTATCTAATAACTCATCGCATTCTAATTCTTGGGTTCTTGATATAGGATGTGGTTTTCACATTTGCTCTGACTTGCAAGGACTAAGAAGAAGTAAGGATGTGGAGCATGGGAAGATGAACCTAATTATGGGCAATATGAGATCGTTGCCCATTACCAAGATTGGTGTTTAATCTTTAGTGCTTAGTAGTGGGTTGAGTTTGGATTTGAATAATTGTTGCTATTCGTCACAAATGACGAGGAATATTATTTCTTTTCATGGTTTATATAGACAAGGTTTTAGATATTCTTTTGATAATGAGAATGGTTCTACTTATGCTTATTACAATGGTGTATTTTGAAGCATTACCTTGTGATGACGTGTATGAAACTTTGATGGTTGTAGACAATTTAGGAAATAGTGTGTTACAAGTTGATTCGTCTAATGGTTTAGACAAAGCATGCTTATGGCATTGTCGTCTTGGACATGTCAACTAGAAGCGCATTGCCCAACTCCAAAAGGATGGAGTGTTGGAATCATTTGACTTAAGTTCAGATGATACATGTGAATCTTGTTTACTTGGAAAGATAACTAAATCACCTTTCACTGGTTCTTGTGAAAGAGGTGAAGGATTGTTGGATATCATACACACGGATGTGTGTGGCCCCTTCAGATCCACCACATGGGATGCAAATCGATTTTATGTGACTTTTAATTATGATTATAGCAAATATGGATATATCTACTTAATCAAGCATAAGTCAGAAACCTTTGAAAAGTTCAAAGAGTTCAAACATGAAGTCGAGAATCAATTGGGTAGGAAGATCAAGATGCTCAGATCTGATAGAGATGGTGAGTATCTTAGTATCGAGTTCCACGACTATCTTAAGGAATGTGGAATTGTTTCACAAATGACACCTCCTAGGACAACACAACTTAATGGTGTGGCTGAGAGGCGTAATCGGACCTTGTTGGACATGGTTCGTTCCATGATGAGTCGAGCTTCACTTCCAATATCATTCTGGGGGTATGCCTTAGAGACTGCCGCCCACATTCTTAATCTAGTCCCAACAAAGAAGGTTGCCAAAACACCTCACAAGATATGGAAAGGGAAGGTTCCCTCGTTGGCACATATCAAGGTTTGGGGTTGTGAAGCTTTCGTTAGACGAGAGACTCAAGACAAGCTTAAACCTAGAAGTGAGAGATGTATTTTCATCGGCTACACGCATAAGTCCTTTGGATACTTGTTCTACAGACCTACTGAAAACGTGGTCTTTGTAGCACAAATGGGAGTCTTTCGCGAGAGAGAGCTCATATGCAAGGAGGACAGTGGGAGTACAATTGATCTTGAAGAAATTCAAGAGTTAAGTGATGAAGGAACCTCTAACACTAGCACTCAACCTGAGGAAGAAATTTCTGTTGAACTGATTGACGAGTCATTACCTCTTAGATGTTCCAACCGAGTTAGAATGACTCCAGAGTTTTATGGTTTCCATATTACTACAGACGGTGATACGTTTATCAGTGATAGTACACTAGTAAATTTGGATGAGCCTTCTAACTACAAGGAAGCCATGGAGGGCCTTGAGTCTGGAAAGTGGAAAGAGGCAATGGACAGCGAGACCAAGTCCATGTATGACAACCAAGTTTGGAATTTGGTTGATAATGTACCAGGTCATAAGACAGTTGGGTGCAAATGGATCTTTAAGAAGAAGACCGACATGGATGGAAAGGTACACACTTTCAAGGATCGACTGGTTGCGAAGGGCTTTACTCAAACCTCGGGGGTTGACTATGATGATACATTCTCACCAGTGGCTAAGATTAAATCTATTAGGGTTATGTTAGCCATCGTTGTGTTTCATGATTATGAAATTTGGTAGATGGATGTCAAAACCGCTTTCCTTAATGGAAAGTTGGCTGAGGATGTTTACATGAGTCAGCCAGAGGGTTTTGTGGATGTTGAATACCCCAATAAAGTGTGTAAGCTTGAGAAATCAATCTATACATTGAAACAAGCTTCTCGTAGATGGAATCTTTGCTTTGATGATAAAGTCAAAGAGTTTGGTTTCTCTAGAGGTGAGGATGAATCTTGTGTATATGTCAAAGCTAGTGGGAGCATAGTAACCTTCCTGGTATTGTATGTTGATGACATACTACTTATAGGAAACGACATTCCAACCTTGCAGGAAGTGAAGTCCTGGCTTGGAAAGTGTTTCTCTATGAAGGATCTGGGAGAGGCTGCTTGTATTCTTGGAATGAGGATTTTGAGAGATAGGAGTAGAAGACTAATTGGACTTAGTCAAATCACATATTTGGATAAGGTGCTAAAGCGTTTTAGCATGGAGAACTCCAAGAAAGGAGAGTTGCCTATCCATAGTAATACCAAACTGAGTAAGACTCGGAGTCCGATTACCGATACAGAGATAGCAGGAATGAGTCGAGTTCCATATGCTCCCGCCATTGGATCGATCATGTGTTATGACATGTACTCGCCCTGACATGGCTTTTGCTTTGAGCATGGTTAGCCGATATCAGGGAAATCCGGGTAAAGCTCATTGGATAGTGGTTAAGAACATCCTTAAGTATCTGCGAAGGACTAAGTACTGGGTCCTTGTTCTTGGTGGCAATGATGACTTAAGAGTTACTGGGTATAGTGACGCCAACTTTCAGACCGACAGAGACAAATTCCGTTCTCAGTCAGGCTGGGTGTTTACCCTTAATGGAGGAGCAGTAACTTGGAAAAGTTCCAAGCAAGAGACTGTGGCTGATTCTACAAGTGAATCAGAATATATAGCCGCGAGCTAAGTGTCCAAGGAGACTATACGGTTGAAGAACTTCATTGTAGACCTTGGAATTGTGCCATCCATTAAGGAGTCGATGGATATTTTCACGATAATGAAGGGGCGGTTGTCTTGACTAAGGAAACAAGTGATCATGGAAGATCTAGGCATATCGACAGGAAATATAATTTTATCAGACATCGAGTGGAAGAATGACACCTCTTCGTTAAGAGGGTATCATCAGAAGAGAATCATGTCGATCCCCTCACAAAGGGTCTTAGTAGGGTTAATCATGTTCAACATGCAAGGATCATTGGTATGAAGGATGATATTAGTTTTAGTGATTAGATAGATATTTAGAAACTTGTAACAAATAAATGTAATTGACATTTGATGATTAAATAAATAGAGATTTGTTTATAAGTATTGTTTACCACCTTTTGTCAATTGTTTATCATTGTGTTTCACTTTTGCATGTTTTACTTCCCGAATAATTAGATTATTCAAATATCCACAGTCGATCATACTTTGGAAGTAAGTAGTGAATTAAAGTTGTCATGAATTGGGTTGTAGATTGTCTAAGTGTTTAGACATAGCAATGGTTTGTTGCAACATTCAAGAGTACTTTTGAAATGGGGATTTAAGTATTGGATTAAATGCATGCTCAGTGAATTACTTCATGAAATTTATCACGGGTAATTCTGAGAAGATAATATTGTATAATCCTTAAACCAAGATATATGAGTTGTTGTTTACGAGGTGGTTGTGCGATGATAATGTGTAAACGCATCATTAACTTGATGTTATAAAACGTATTGTTGTGCATGATTTGATGAGTAAATAGTGCAAGCATATAAGTCGAAGTTTCTGTGTTCCTTTTGCCCTAACGGGAAAAGCGATATCTTGGGCCCCTTGATGATTTGGTGTTGACTTATGTGTCGGGCACGGTCACGACTGATTTGATGTGTTCAATTAAGTTCTTTGTCATTACAAATCCGAAATCGGAAAACAAACTGTTGGACAATGAGAGTGATTTTGTTCCATGTCATTTGTCCACATGATATTTTGCAGAATGGAGGATTATATGACTTATCTTTGGACACATTACTGACTAGGTCAGAGTACGACATCGGCTTTGAGAGCTACAATTTGCTAGTCAATTTTTGAATTCATACTTGCAGTTATAGTTATTAGACTTATCCAAGTGGATGATTGTTAGATTAGGTGTCTAAGCCCATAACTATAATTGGTATGTACTTGAATTGATAGTAGTATAGTCCTTTTGGGTTGCCTTCACACTAGCAACTAGACAGGATGATTAACTTAGCAAGAGGTTGAATTTATTATTTGGAATAATAAGTTCATATATAAAATGATTTATTAATATGTGATGAAAATAATATATTAATTAGAAATCATGTCGTTTAATTAATATTTAATTGGAAATTAATTTGGAATTAATTCTGGGATTAAAGGAATTAATTAAAAGTTCAGGGGTTGTTTTGCAATCGATTAATAGTTGTGGTTTGGGCTCTTGGATCACCGTAAGGAGGGTTGGCCGAAAATATTAGGGAGGCCCTAAGGATTTTCGTCCATGGCCTTTGGAAGGGAGATCTTGATGGGTTTTGAGCACTATAACCATCCTATGGTGCACATACAACCCTAAATGCTTTGGATCTAAGTTTTCTCAAATTATACATGCAATTTCATATTATCCAAAGCATAAACCCTAGCTAGCATACAATTGCAAATTTACAACATAAAAACTAGTTAGATGAATACCTCTTTGTTGTAGCTTGTAGTTCTTGGACTTTCAAAAGCTTAGTACCTCAAATGTGATACCTCTAATAAGTCACAAACACCAAAAGCAAAAGGAGGCTTATGAGAGAGAGGTTAGGAAGCACCAAAATTGGCTAGGGTTTCACCTTGGAAATCATTGGCCGATTTTGGGAAGGCTAGGGGTTCAATTTATAGTGTGGAATGCTTAGGGTTTCTTACATAAAACCCTAATTTACTTAAGCCTTTAAGTATTCCAATAATGCATATGATAGGCCCTTTGGACTAAATCTTCATGGACTCTCACTTAGATTTAGTCCATCCCTAATCAACATGGATCATTAGCCCAAACTATAAGTATCACTGATTTACCTAATCAGTCCCTGTAAATTTAACCAGTCTCTTTTGATCACTAAATTAATTCCAAATTAGTTCTTGATCAATACCAATTAAATAATATGATTTCTCAATTAATATATTACTCATATAATATATTAATAAATCACAAATAACCTCTTTCTCAGAAATCCATCCTATCAAATTGCTTCGGTGAAGGAAACCCAAAAGGACCATGCTACTATCGGGTCAAGTACACACCAATTATACTTATGGGCTTAGACACCTAATCCAACAGTCTCCCACTTGGATAAGTCTAATAACTATAAACGCCAACGCAACTTCAAAATCCGATTAGCAATCGTAGCTCTCAAAAGCCGCTTTCCAACTCTGATCTAGTCAATGACTCTTTCTTTAGTTAAGGGATCGTATAATCCTTTATTCTTCAAGATATTGTGTGGACAAAGACATGGAATAAAGTCATACTCGATGTCCAACAGTTTTTTCCTTATTTCTGATTTGTTTGACATAGAACTTAATTGAACACATCAATTGAGTCCTGACCGGGCCCGACACATAAGTCAAAACAAAATCATCGAGGGGACAATGATATCGATTTTAATCCTATTAGGATAAAAGGAATAGATAAACTTCGACTTATATGCTTGTACTAAATACTTGTTAAATTATACACAACAATATGTTTTATAACATCAAGTTACTGATGCGTTTTCATACTATCAATGCACAACCAACTTGTAATCAACAACTCATATATCTTGGTTTGAAGACTATACAATATTATCGTCTCATAATCAGTCGTGATAAATTCCTTGAAGTGATTCATGTGAGCGTGGGATTAATCCAATACTCAAATCTTATTTCAGTAGCACTCATGAACGTTGTAGCAAACTTTTGCTATGTCTAAAGACCTTAGACAATCTACAAGCCAATTCATGACCGTCTTACGACCTGGTACATTGTCAACCAAGTTCCAAACTTGATTGTCATACATAGACTGAATCCCGCTGTTCATCGCCTCTTGTAGTTGTTAGGTTCATCCAAATTTACCATTGTGCTATCATTTATAAACGTATCACCTTCACTTGTTATATGAAAACCATACAACAGAGGTGGAACACTAACTCTACTGGAATGTCTCAGAGGTAAGGACTGGTCAACTGGTTCAACATGAGTCTTATCTGTAACGCTCGCATTTCAGGGCTAAGCATTAATAGATGATGTAATAGCTATTGTAACTCTTTTTGAAATAATAAAGATGAATTATTTGAGTATTATGTGAATTTGTGTGTTTTATACTTAATTATAAGGTATAATTAATAAAGAATAAAAATAAGCGTCAAAATTAAAGTATGAGATAAACCCCATATCTTTACATAAAGTTGTAGTGGTCGAAACAAGGATTCCGGATATATAAAGAACGCCGAAATCCGAGTTATAACGAAGAAGTTATGACCCGTCGAAGTTTTGCGACGGAACCGACACAGCACCGGGAAGCGTAAATAGAGAATTTATGATAGAGCAATTTTTAGCCTTAGCGATCTAATCGAAAGTCATAGAATACGTTAAACCATGAGCGTCCATGAAAAGAACGCCCAAATCTGACTTTGTATGAGGAAGTTATGATTTTTCGAAGTTTCGGCTTAGAAGTGTACAGCCCGAAGTTCGAATATTAGATCGAGCGGTTTTTAGCCGACACAACCTAAACGAGAATCGAAGATCTCGTTAATAGTAGCGTAACGATAAAAAGACAGACGAAAATGGATGTTGGATGAAGAAGTTAGGAATTTTTAATGGACCAATCCTGTCCCGGCCTGTTAAAAAGACAGAAGAGTTCACGTCGCCCCACCCGAAGCGAGACACCTGTCCCTACGCGCAGCGTACCACCGAGGGCACGCCCAACGTTCGTTTGAGGGTTGCGCCTATAACAGGGAGTGCGAAGGCTGCCGAGTTCCTCACTCCAAAATCTCTTCTTTCTCTCACTACTTTCTCTCTCTAGCCTATCTTAAGCACCCTAAAGTCTAGGTAAACCCCCTAGCACCCGAAGGAAGCCCCGAGGCTCCCGGAGCCCCGATAAAAAGGGTCTTTCGGTTCGGAAACGCTGCTCCAAGCGAAGCCCGGTTTTCAAGAAAACCCGCTGTAAGTGAGCTACGCGTACACTATTTTTAAAATAATAGTAATAATAGCTAGACTATTAATTAGTCACGGTTAACGTTAGACTAAACCTTGATGGTATTGATACTTGGTTTTGTCAAGGGAAAATTGTTTTGAGATAACGAAGTGGTGTCCGAGTACCGAGTCACCACCTTACCATGTGAGTGCATAGTCACTTTCATCTTACACATAGATATGAAGTATTTAATATAAACTACGTGCTATGTGTGCATATTATCTGAATACTTGCTGTCTATGCTTATGAAAGATTCTTATACATGTTTTAAATGATTGAAACTATATATGTATTTTATATCTACAAAAATGTTGGGGTAAAACATGGGTAGATGTGATAGACGATGTGTGATAAAATGATGAGAGGCCTCGATTTTGTTGTTGTTGATTCTATCATCTAGCGGAGTATGGATGACGACCACGGACTCTTCTAGACAATCCAGTGGAACGCTAGCAGGCTCGCAACCTGTAGGTGTTTGTGAACGATGTGTTCAATGGTGTACTCCATCCCCCTCATGGTTGTCTTAAGGACATTTATTGCTGATGAATCCCCTTAGCGGTAGTGTCCATCCCGATGATGATCCTTAGGCTAGGTCCCTTATGATAGGTGTTTAGGGATGTAAAGTGATGATAACCGGAATGGGTAATCGGGTTATTGTTGGTTGATGAAATTAAATAACTTATTTATTGTGGGTTGAAAACCCTATGTGCTCACCAGGCTCCCAAGCCTGACCCACTCAGTTTCATGTATTACAGGTAGTGGCGCTCGAGCATAGATGTGATGTTTTAGATGAGGGATTATGGATATAGGCCTGTAGATATGAATAAATGTAGTAAGACTTATATTGTACTGTTTATGCTTTTGATCTGTATCGAACATGACATCCCGAGGTTTTTAATGAAATACATTTATACGGAAATGATTTGATAAATCGTTATCATATTTTATTATGGGATCAAATTCCGCAACACTTCTATTTAAAATGTTACTGTGATTTTCAAATAAAGCATAAACAAAATCGGTCTTTTCTGGCCGTGAAAATGGGGATGTCACAGTTGGTTTCAGAGCATTAGTTTAAACGAACTAGGAATTTGTAGGACTTCTAGACTTAAACTTAGAATGCTAAGCGATGATTGTGAGATGTGAGCACTAGCTTATTTAGGAAAGTAAGCCTAATATGCTTTATGTGCTAAATTATTTATGTCTTATATGCTGTTATTTGTTCGGATCTATGGTCTGTTGCCGACCGGATCTGGAAACCTTATGTGTTTAGGATTCTAAACGTACGACTACGATATTAGAACTAGCATGTAAACGTTTCGGAGTGATAAGGATGATTTAAACGTCTATCCTAAATAAAGATCTAAATTCACCTTATTCGGTGTATAGATCAAAATGGCAAGAAACCGCAGTGGAGCTGGGAATGCGAATGGGAATAGGAATCAACCCCCAGTGATTGAGAAAATACTTGTTGTAGCAGCCGCTCCTGAGCCAATAACGATGGCCAGAGTACAAGCGATGATCCAGATGATGTTGGATCGTCAGATGGAGGAGACCAGACGTTTACTTCAACAGAATCGAGAGGAAGCTACAATACTGGTCGAACAGCCCGAGCTGAATGATGGGCCATCAGAAGGAGGGAACTACAGTGGGACTGTTGGTCAAGCCAACCCACCAATAGTTAGACAAAACAACCAGGATGGAGGAAATGACGGACGTGGATGCAAGTATAATGATTTCATGGCATCCAAACCACCGTGTCTATCTGGAAACCCGACACCGGTGGAAGTCATGAACTGGATCTCCGAGATGGAGACAATTTTTGAGAGTTACGAGTGTTGCAACAGACAGAAGACCGCTCTCGCGGTTCCCCTGTTAAAATCTGGAGTACTAAGCTGGTGGAAGCTACTAGCCGATTCAATGCCCAAGGGTGAAGCAAGCAAGATGCCTTGGAAGGATTTTATGGTGCAACTAAAGATGCAATACTGCTCTGAGCAGGATCTTCTGGAAATCAACAATGAGTTCTAGAATCTGAAGAAGGGAAGAATGAGCGTCGCTGAATACGATGCAAGTTTTACAGAGAAAATGAAGCTTGTTCCGTACCTAGTTCCAACCGAACTCTCCAAGGTTAAGAAGTTTGCCCTCGGATTACCAGCGGACTTTGGTCCGATGGTCAAACAAGCAACCACTCTGAAATCCACCATCTGGGCTGCTAAGAATGTGGAGACCCAAATACGAGAGAAGGGTCTGGAGAGAGCGGAGGTCGGTGAGAAAAGGAAATTTGATGGGTCGTCGAAAATCAGCAAGAAGAGTAAATTCTCGAAGTCTGGTTCGAGAGGAGGAGGAACCGAAGCAAAATGGTGCGACAAATGCAAGAAGAAGCACCAAGGAAAATGTGACAGAGGGGTCACCTGTTTCAAGTGTGGAAAGCCCAGGCACTATGCCAACGAGTGCACGTTCACTAAGAAGGTTTGTTATGAGTGCAACGAGGAATGGCACATTTCGAGGGACTGCCCGAAGAAGAAGGAGGCAGGAAGACCCAACATTCCACCAAAGCCGAAGGCAAGAGCCTTCCAGATGATGCTCGAAGCTGCAAAGGAGGCAGCAGATGTTGTTTGAGGTACCTTTCTTGTAAATGGTTTGCCTGCCAATATACTGTTTGATTCTGGAGAAAACTACTCCTTTGTGTCACATAAGTTTGGTGGGAAACTAGCATTGCCTGTAGAAATACTTGATAATGCCCTAATTGTGGAAGTTGTCAGTGGCAAATTCGTACCTGTTAGTAATCGTATTAGGAACATCGTCATCGACCTAAACGGAAACAAATTCCACGAAGAGTTATTGCCCATAGAGTTGAACGGTTTTGACATCGTTCTGAGAATGGATTGGCTTAGTGCCAACGATGCTGAAATTCTTTGTAGGAAGAAGATAGTAAGGGGAACCCACCCGGAAAAGAGTCATTTATGGTATACGGGGACAAACACAGAGTAAATTTTGGAATCATCTCCCTGATGAAAGCCATGAAATGTTTGTCCAAGGGATGTGCCTCGTACTTGGCATTTGTTATCGATGCTAAGAAGGAAAAGAGGGAGGTGCAGAATATACCGGTGGTGTGTGATTATCCAGAGGTCTTTCCCAAAGATCTTCCTGGATTACCACCTGATAGACAAGTAGAGTTCAGAATAGACTTGTTACCAGGAACAACACTGATAGCGAAGGCACCATACCGATTAGCACCGACAGAGATGAAGGAGCTTATGACGCAACTTCAGGAGTTGTTGGACAACGGTTTCATTCGAGCTAGTTCATCACCCTGGGGAGCTCCGGTGTTATTCATGAAAAAGAAAGACGGAAGCATGAGAATGTGTATAGACTACCGAGAGCTGAACAGGGCAACAGTGAAGAACAAGTACCCATTGCCGAGGATTGATGACCTATTCGATCAGCTGCAAGGTTCGAGCTATTTCTCAAAGATCGATCTCAGGTCAGGATATCATCAGCTAAAGGTAAGAGAGCAGGATATTGAGAAGACTGCATTCAGAACAAGATATGGACACTATGAGTTCTTGGTTATGTCATTTGGACTAACCAATGCTCCAGCAGCGTTCATGGATTTGATGAACAGGGTTGGTAAACCATTCCTCGATAAATCCGTGATAGTGTTCATAGATGACATTCTGATTTACTCGAAAAGCCAAGAGGAGCATGGCAGACACTTGCGGAAAGTGTTAGAAGTATTGAAGAAGGAGAAGTTGTATGCAAAGTTCTCCAAATGTGATTTTTTGATCCGAGAAGTCAATTTCTTAGGTCATGTGGTTAACCAAGAAGGGATCATGGTTGACCCAGCAAAAATCGAAGCGGTGATGAAGTGGGAACGACCGAAAAGTCCCACGGAGATTCGAAGCTTTCTAGGATTAGCTGGATACTACCGACGATTTATCCAAGGCTTTTCTTCGATAGCTTCTCCATTAACAGCTTTCACCCATAAAGGAGTTACTTATACATGAAGCGAGAAGCACGAAGAAGCATTCGAGAAGCTAAAGAAGAAATTATATGAAGCACCGATTATTTCTCTACCCGATGAAGTTGAAGACTTTGCGGTCTATAGTGATGCATCTGGAGTCAGGTTGGGTTGTGTTCTAACCCAAAGAGAAAAGGTGATAGCATACACATCTCGACAATTAAAGGATCATGAAAAGAACTACCCCACTCATGATCTAGAGTTGGCAGCGGTAGTTTTTGCCTTGAAGATATGGAGGCATTACCTCTATGGCACAAAGTGCAAAATTTTCACGGATCATAAGAGTCTCCAGTATCTATTTAATGAGAAGGAATTGAACATGAGGCAACGACGCTGGCTAGAGTTACTCAAGGACTACGACTGTGAGATACTTTACCACCCCGGTAAAGCTAATGTCGTCGCTGATGCTCTGAGTCGGAAAGTCAACCTTGAGAGAAGAAGGCCAAGAGCGTTGAGAATAGAAGTTGTCTCGACGATTGTGGAAAGTATCAGGAAAGCTCAAGAAGAAGCTTCAGAGATGGATGACCGAAAGGAAGAACGTTTGGGCAAAACGTTAGTGCTCGGTACAAACAGTCAAGGACTGAAGGTATTCCAAGATCGGATTTGGGTACCTAAGACGGGAGGAATAAGAGATCTTTTGATGGAACAAGCACACAAGACCATGTACTCAATTCATCCCGAAAGCACAAAAATGTATAGGGACCTAAAACCCTACTACTGGTGACCGACGATGAAGCTCGATGTTGCAAAGTATGTGGCCGAGTGTGTAACTTGTGCAAGAGTCATGGCACAACATCAAAAACCATACGAGAGTTTAGAACCTTTACCTGTACCCATGGGTAAATGGGAAGACATCACCATGGATTTTGTGACTAAACTACCCAGGATGAAGAACGGTCACGACATGATTTGGGTAGTTGTGGATAGTTTCACCAAGAGTTCACACTTCATAACAGCCAACGAGAGGTGGTCTATGGATAAGCTTGCAAATGCTTACATGAAGGAAGTGGTAAGACTTCACGGTGTTCCGCTAATGATTGTATCAGATCATGATAGTCATTTCACGTCGAGGTTTTGGAGAAGTCTACAAGAGGAATTGGGTACGAAATTGTGTTTGAGTATAGCTTACCATCCCCAGACTGATGGTCAGAGCGAGAGAACGATTCAAACACCGGAAGATATGCTGAGAGCATGTACCCTCGAGTTCCAAGGTAATTGGGATGAGCACTTAGCTTTGGTAGAATTTTCCTACAATAACAGTTTCCACTCGAGCATCAAGATGGCACCCTATCAAGCCTTGTATGGACAGAAGTATCGTACGCTATCTTGCTGGCTTGAGGCTGGGGAAAAACAGTTTATGGGCCCGAGATAGTTCATGAGACTACTGAAAAGTTGAAAGTAATCAGGGAAATAATGTTAGCAGCTCAGGATCGTCAGAAGAGCTATGCTGACAAGAAAAGACGATCGATAACTTTTGAAGTTGGGGATTCGGTTTTACTTAAAGTCTGACTGTGGAAGGGACTTATAAGATTCGGGAAACGAGGAAAGTTGAGTCCAAGATTTATTGTACCGTTCAAAGTTCTTCAAAGGATTGTGAACCAAGCTTACAAGCTCGAATTACCCGAAGAACTAGATGGTATTCATAACACATTCCATGCATGTTATTTGAGGAAGTTCACGGGAGAAGTTCCCGACATAATTCCAATCTCAGAGTTAAGAATGGATGAGAGTAAGAGGCTGATTGAAGAGCCCGAGGCAATCGTTAACCGTAAGACTAAGAAGTTACGATGCAAGATGGTCAACTTAGTGCTAGTCTGTTGGAAACATACGAATGGGCCGAATCTCGCTTGGGAAACAGAGAGTGACATGATGAGTCGCTATCCGCATCTGTTTGCTGATGCATGATTCCGGGACGGAATCATCCTAAGGGGGAGAGAATTGTAACGCTCGCATTTCAGGGCTAAGCATTAATAGATGATGTAATAGTCTAGGTCAACTATTGTAACTCTTTTTGAAATAATAAAGATGAATTATTTGAGTATTATGTGAATTTGTGTGTTTTATACTTAATTATAAGGTATAATTAATAAAGAATAAAAATAAGCGTCAAAATTAAAGTATGAAATAAACCCGATATCTTTACATAAAGTTGTAGTGGTCGAAACAAGGATTTCGGATATATAAAGAACGCCGAAATCCGAGTTATAACGAAGAAGTTATGACCCGTCGAAGTTTCGTGACGGAACCTACACACCACTGCGAAGCGTAAATAGTGAATTTAGGATAGAGCGATTTTTAGCCTTAGCGATCTAATAGAAAGTCGTAGAATACGTTAAACCGAGAGCGTCGATGAAAAGAACGCCCAAATCAGACTTCGTATGAGGAAGTTATGATTTTTCGAAGTTTCGGTTTAGCAGTGTACAACCCGAAGTTCGAATATTAGATCGAGCGGTTTTTAGCCTATACAACCTAAACGAGAATCGAATATTTCGTTAATAGTAGCGTAACGATAAAAAGACAGACGAAAATGGATGTCGGATGAAGAACATCGAAAACGGAGTCTAAACGAAAGTTGTCCCGACCTGTTAATGATAAACTTTTAAAATAAATTCAAAATATAACTTTTAAAATAAATTCAAAATTAGCCGACGGAGTCTAAACGAAAGTTGTAGAATACGTTCCCGTCTACGCGTGGATATAAAGAACATCGAAAACGGAGCTCGTATGCGAAAGATACAAATTTTTGAAGTCAGAGTATGAATTTACGAAGCCTGATGCGAACTCCATGACATGGCCAAATCTCAGTCGTTCCTTGTTGCCCACGCCTCGCTTCGGATGGTGACAGCTGGTGCGAGGACTACACCCAGCGTAATCCGAGAGCGCCCCGCGTAGTCCGAAGGATGCCTTGAGATGCGAAGTACGCCCTGCGTCGGAAGGAGTTACGCCCCGCGTACAACTGTATTGCTCGGTCCAGAAGAGTCCACTTCGCCCCACCCGAAGCGAGACACCTGTCCCTACGTGCAGCGTACCACCGAGGGTATGACCAGCGTTCGTCCAAGGGTTGCGCCTATAAAAGGGAGTGCGAAGGCTGCCGAGTTCCTCACTCCAAAATCTCTTCTTTCTCTCACTACTTTCTCTCTCTATCCTATCTTAAGCACCCTAAAGTCTAGTTAAACCCCCTAGCACCCGAAGGAAGCCCCAAGGCTCCCGGAGCCCCGATAAAAAGGGTCTTTTGGTTTGGAAACGCTACTCCAAGCGAAGCCCGATTTTCGAGAAAACCCACTGTAAGTGAGCTACGCGTACGCTATTATTAATATAGCTTCTAATTAATTATAGTAACATTATTAGGACCTTAAAATAATTATTTGGGCTATTATTATGAGTTATATAAGAGTGTTACTTAACGCTTATATAATAGTAATAATAGCTAGACTATTAATTAGTCGCGGTTAACGTTAGACTAAACCCTAGTGGTATTAATACTAGGTTTTGTCAAGGGAAAATTGTTTTGAGATAACGAAGTGTTGTCCGAGTACCGAGTCACCACCTTACCATGTGAGTGCATAGTCACTTTCATCTTACATATAGATATGAAGTATTTAATATAAACTACGTGCTATGTGTGCATATTATATGAATACTTGTTATCTATGCTGATGAAAGATTCTTATACACGTTTTAAATTATTTAAACTATATATGTATTTTATATCTACAAAAATGTTGGGGTAAAACTTGGGTAGATGTGATAGACGATGTGTGATAAAATGATGAGAGGCCTCGATGTTGTTGTTGTTGATTCAGTCATCTAGCGGAGTATGGATGACGACCACGGACTCTTCAAGACAATCCAATGGAAACGCTAGCAGGCTCACAACCTGTAGGTGTTTTTTAACGATGTGTTCACCGGTGTACTCCATCCCCCTCATTGTTGCCTTAAGGACATTTATTGCTGAGGAATCCCCTTAGCGGTAGTGTCCATCCTAATGCGGATCCTTAGGCTAGGTCCCTTATGATAGGTGTTTAGGGACGTAAAGTGAGGATAACGGGAACGTGTAATCGGGTTATTGTTGGTTGATGAAATTAAATAACTTATTTATTGTGGGTTGAAAACCCTATGTGCTCACCAGGCTCCCAAGCCTGACCCACTCATTTTCATGTATTACAGGTAGTGGCGCTCGAGCATAGATGTGATGTTTTGGAGTTGGGCTATGCGCTTCTTGTTGACATGTCCAAGACGACAATGGCACAAGCATGCTTTGTCCAAACCATTGGACGAATCAATATGCAATACATTATTTCCTAACTCGTCTACAACCATCACAATTTCATATATACGATTGCAAGGCAATGCATCAAAATAAAATTTATCATTATAAAAAGCATTAATAGAACCAATTTCATTGTTAAATGAAAATCTAAAACCTTGTTTATACAAACCATGAAAAGAAATAATGTTTCTCGCCATATCTGACGAGTAGCAACAATTGTTCAAATCTAGCCCTAAGCCATTAATTACTAAGCAATAAAGACTAAACTCCAATCTTGATGACAGGCGACGCTTTCCTATTCCCCATGATCAACTTCAACTTCCCAGGCTCCACATCCCTACTTCTTTTTAGACCCTACAAATAAGAACAAATGTGAAAACCACATCCTGTATCAAGGACCCAAGAACTAGCATGTGATGAGTTGTTAGATTGAATAGTGTAAATACCTGCGATGGTGGGCTTTATCTTCCCATCCTTAATGTCCTGCAAGTATTAAGGGAAGCTTCATTTCCAATTCCCTTTTTCATGACAATGGAAGCAATCTGCTTCCTTTGGATTGGATGAGGGAGTAGCAGAACCACCTTTGGACTCACTAGAAGAGGATCCATCACGAGACTTTCCCTTGTGATTCTTTGAAGGAGCTTTCCTTTGTTTTTCCTTTACCATGTCCAATTGCCAGGACTGGGGCAGCAGCAGTAGGAGTGGGTACAACAGACTTGCCTTTTAAACTACTTTCAGCAATTCTCAGAAGGCCTTGATGCTTGCTAAGAGTGACTTCCTCCTTGTTCATATGATAAGTCATCTGAAACTGATCATAACAAGAAGGTAAAGAGTGTAGGATAATGTCGATAGCCAACTCTTCGTCAAAATTGACATTCAACTTTAGCAAGCGGTCCACATATCTTTGCATCTTTTGCAAGTGGGCCGTGATGGACTCTCCATCCTTCATTTTTGTTGTTATCATGGAGGCAATGATTTCATAACTTTCTTGTCAAGCAATCTGATGGTACCTTTCCATCAAGTCTTGGTGCATCTCGAAAGGCCAGAATTCCTCGTAGGAATTCTGAAGCTTAGAAGTCATAGTGGCTAGCGTGATGCACGACACCTTTGTCGCGTCCTTCTCATGAGCCCTATACTCAGCCAGTTGCTCAGGAGTAGCAGTTTCTTCATCAATCTTCTTTAGCTCTTTGTCGAGGACATATTCATTTTCCTCGTATCGAATGGCCATGCGAATGTTTCGAATCCAGTCAATGAAATTCCTCCCATCGAAAAGACCCTCCCACCTAAGTTCATGAGGGAGAAAGAGCCACAAGAGTTTGAGTTTGAAGCGTTGTTCGAGGTAGACATCTGAAAGAGAATAACAACTTTTATTAGATAGAAATTCCTTAATATAACAACCAAATGAAAATATTAAGGCTAGGGCCCAAACACACTAATTCACAACTTAAAAAAGGGATGCTGTAATCTAATTGCAAATTATGTGAAGGGAGGTAAATGACGATTTACATATTTTCACAACCCAAAACCAAAATTTAAAAGATTTAAGTTTTATGAAATTCCAAGATCTTTGAGATTCATTAAACCTTTCAATGGTATGTTTAATATCGATTATGCCCTTCAAGTTTGTGACTGGGATACCGAGGATCACAAACAAGGTGTGAATAACCATGAAAATGTGCTTGGTACTCTCAATGTCATTTATCACCAAATCAATGTGTTGGTTAACAACACACGCTCCATTGATCTATGACAAACATCGAGCTACCCTTTGCCACCCTTGTTAGTCGAAATTAGTGTGCCGGTAAACCACACACGCTCTACTAACGACTTGGCAAGGTGTAAAGTACAATTTCGTGGAATAGCACCATTTTCACATTTTTCCTAAAGTAACTAAGATTGGGAATTTATGAAAAACACTTAATTAATTTTATAATTATCATTATACTTTTTAATGAGAATTAATGTCCTATCCTACCCGTTCAGCTAACGACCCTCCACTAGTCAAGGGAGTGGTGGGTGAGAGTGGACACCCATTCAATCTCCATTTTATAGGCATATGAGTTCTCTTTCACGAAAGACACCCCTTCGTGCTACGAAGACCACGTTCTTACTAGGTCTATAGGACAAATATCCAAAGGATTTATGTGGGTAACCGATGAAAATACAACGCTCACTACGAGGTTCGAGCTTGTCATGAGTTTCTCGTCTTACGAAAGCCTCGCAACCCCAAACCTTGATATGTGCTAACGAGGGAACCTTCCCTATCCACATATCGTGAGGTGTTTTAGGAACCTTCTTAGTTGGGACTAGATTAAGGATATGGGAGGCAGGCTCTAAGGCGTACCCCCAGAACGAGATAGGTAACGAAGCTCGAATCATCATGCAACAAACCATGACCAACAAGGTTCGATTGCGCCTCTCAACCACACCATTTAGCTGCGGTGTCCTAGGTGGCGTCAATTATGACTAAGCAACCTTGACTATCGGGTCAAGTACATACCAATTATAGTTATGGGCTTAGACACCTAATCCAACAGATCCATGGGCTGCTTAGGCCCTAAGCTGGAAATTAGGGTTTCCACCTTAAAACCATAGCTTTGGGACTAAGCAACCTTGACTATAAAAGGAGCACCACCCCTTTAGATTTTGGCCAATCCTAAGAAACCCTAGAAGAGCCGACATTTTGAGCAACTCCATCCTCTCTCCTCTCTCTCATAATCATCCTCTTGCTTTGGTGTGTTTGTGAGCTGTTAGAGGTGTTACATTTATGGCACTTGTTCTCAAAGTCAAGATCTTCGAAGGATTCTATTGTTATTACTGCATAACAATAAAGTTATGTATCTTAACCCTAGTTTTATGTTCAATTCGAAAATTATACATGCCTCATAGGGTTTCTAGTTTTTGTGTTCAATACTTGTATGTCTAATAGAGAAAACATATATCCAACAATTAGGGTTGCATACACATAGGATTGTTTGCTATGTATAAAACCCATCAACAAGTTCATATAAGAGTCTTGGTTTGAGGGATTCAGGCATACTATCGGATATGTTTGAACTCAAACTGAGGAGTTGATAAATTTTTTTGAAAAAAACAAAATTTTCTAAAAAGACTATTACAAAGAAAGGGGTGTGATGTGTGCAATCAGTCGAACTCAAGTAAGTGATTTACAAAATACCCATACATGAATGTTATGCTTTCGTATGCTATTATATTAGTTGCATGCTAGAAGAGGGCTAAGGATCTCTTAAGAAATTGCATGATAGAATTGTCTGACATCAGTGATGCCTTATAGCCTACAAAAATGTTGTTATGTGTCACCTGGAGTCTAGATTGACAATGTTAATTGCTAAGTGTATGCTGAAAAGTTGTATACGATTAGGATCATATGGCCCTAGAATAATTGATTTAGCCTTATTTCATGTTCCTTTTCTGGTTGTGGGCTTAGGGTAGAATAATTTATTCAACAATCTATTTGATCTTGTATTGTGTATAGTTTGCATGCATAAGGCAATCAACAATGTTGGTAGAGATTCCTAGTAGTGCAGAAGCAACTAATGGAAAGATTCCTATGAGAGCCTAGGAAGTGCTATAGTGAGATATGTATGATGGTAGCGTAGGGCTTGTGGGAATCATCGTAGCGAAGTAACTTAGAGTACTCAAGATGATTCTTGAGGAAAGTGCAGTTAGAAGTGGAAGGTAGTATTGGGCTCGTACTACTGAAAGCACATGACCCGTACTCGAATCACGGAAAGTATCGAAGACTCTATAGAACTTATAGTGTGCGTGATTTTCAGGTATATTTTGATCTTGTGTATTGTTGCCTTTCAGTATGGTGGTAATTACCTAAGGTTCTGGTTCAGGTTCCAGTTCAGGCGCTAATGTTGAACCAATTGATGAGAGGATATGTGAGTTTATCACGTCTGAGATCACACGCAATATTTTGGATTCGACTCTTGTGATGTTCGGTACCATCAAGGAGGGAATCATGGAGATTTTGAATGAGCTCTTAAGGGCTTTTGTGCGGAGTTTGTAGTTGGTCAGCTTGGGGCACAAACTCTCACCTTTTGGGAGTTTAAGGCTTGTGGAGCCCTAAAGTTCTTTGGGTAGAACGACCCTATTGCTAGTAGAGGGTGGATTGTAGATATCGAGAGCACTCAGAGAAATGAGTTTCTGCCCGAAGGGATCAAATATGAGGTTTGCATCTTGCCTTTTGAGGGATCGAGCCCGCGACTGGTGGGAGGAGGTTGGTCATGCCTTGGGAGCAAAGGTCGTGGAGGCCATGATTTGGTCAGATTTTGTTATGAGATTCAAAGCGGATTTTGAACCAACTATCGAGGTGTAACAGTTGGAGAGGGAGTTTCAGGACCTTCACCAGACGACAAAGATTGTGGTAGAGATCACCGCTAAGTTTAGGGAGAGAGCACTGCCAATTCTGCAATATGTTTTGGACGACAAGATGAAAAGATGGTATATATTGACATGCCGAGGGATGACATAAATGAATTTGTTAGCATGTCGGGATGCAAGACGTTGGAGGACATGATCGACAGGGCTCGGGAGAGGAAGATCGAATTAGAGCTTTGGGCGAAGCGGAAGCCTGCCCATGTTCAGATAGTTGAGGGACCATCGACAAGGCCCAAGACTTTTGATTCGTGATCTAGAGGCCAACATGGAAGAGGCCATTATGTTAAGTGCAGTAAAGGACATGATGAAGTCTGTCGTTTAGTGGGTTCGGGTTGCTACATGTGTGGCAAGACTGGTCATCTTAGTCGGGGTTGACCTTAGAGATCAGTTCTGATTTGATTTTATTGCAATCAGACGGGCCATAAGAAGGTCGATTGTCCGAGGTTATCAAGAAGGGTGGTGGGGGCACCCACTCTACTTACATTGAGGATCGCATATGGATGATAGGGAAAGGCAGAGGCTCCAGTGGTGAAGAGACGGTATTTTCACTTCATGGTCAAGGAGGCCCGAGCAGTTCCAGATGTTGTCATTGGTATGTATTCAACTTGTGTTTTCCTGCTTTAATTGTTTATGCTTATGTTTTATCTACTTATATTTAGGGATATTCTTAGTCAATGGGATGTCTGCTCCTGTTCTTTTCGATTCAAGAGCTACCCGGTCTTTTATTTCTCTTGTGCTTAGCAAGAATTTCGATAATGCTCTAGGAGTGTTGGATTACCCTTTATAGGTGGAGATTGTTGATGATCATACTATGAGTCCTCCAAGGGTCCATTGGGGTTGTATTCATGTGTTATTCCATGATAAGTATTTGATTGATATGGTCCCTATTCCTCTACGAGGGACAAAGATTATTGTGGGATCGACTGGTTGAGCCAAAATAGGGCTATGATTGATTGTGAGCGTCAACTTGTGAAGGTTCGAACCCCAAGTGGGGGAGAACTGGTTATTCATGGTGAGAGCACTCAACGGGGGCCGACTATTTGTTCAGCTACGAAGGATAGGGGGTACCTTCAGCAGGGATGCTTTGGATTTTTGGCATATGTTATGGATACTCGGGTTACGGAAAAAAAGACTGTGGATAGTATACCTATTGTTCAAGAGTTCCCATATATGTTTCCTGAGGACTTGGCAGGAGTGCCTCCTAAGAGGCAAGTAGAGTTTTAAATTGATTTGATTATGGGTGTGGTCCCGATAGCCAATGTACTACATCAACTAGCGTCACCAGAGATGCAGGAGTCATCGACATAGTTGTAGGAGCGACAAGGGATTTATCAGGCCGAGCAGTTCACCGTGGGGAGCACCAATCCTGTTTTGAAAAATAAGGATGGTTCGTACAAGATGTACATTGATTATAGTGAGCCGAACAAGTTAATGACTAAGAACCGTTACCTACTTCCGAGGATTGACGATTTGTTTGATTAGCTTCAGGGTGCGTCTTGATTCTCCAAGATTGATTTGAGATCAGGTTATAATTAGATGAGGGTCAAGGGTGAGTATGTACAGAAAACTGCCTTCAGCACTCGTTATGGCCATTATGAGTATGTGATGATGTCATTTGGGCTCACCAACAGCGTTATGGATCTCATGAAATGGATGTGTAGGCTAATGTTAGACTGGTCTGTGATCGTATTTATTGATGATATCTTGGTCTATTCTAAGACCAAGGAATCGAATGAGGAGCACTTGCGGGAGGTCCGGAAGAATCTATGGAGGGAGAGGCTTTATTCCAAGTTCTCCAAGTGTGAGTTCTAGTTGCACGAGGTGCAGTTCTTGGGCAACCTAGTTAACCAAGATGATATATTGGTCGACCTGGCCAAGATTAAGGTCGTGATGCAGTGGGAGGTTCCGAGGTCTCCATCCGAGGTTCGAAATTTCCTTGGGATAGCAGGTTATTACCGTAGATTCATTTAGGATTTCTCCAAGATTGATGTTCCTTTGACCCAAACGACGAAGAAGAATGTTAATTTTCAGTAGGGGCTTGAGCAGTAAGTGCCATTTAAAACTCTGAGGCAAAGATTGTGTGAGGATTTGATACTGACCCTTCCCGAGGGTATGTATGATTTTTTGGTTTACTATGATGCGTCGATTTTGGGATTGGGAGAAGTGCTTATGTAGAGGGGCCATGTGATTGCTTACGCTTCGCGGCAGCTGAAGCCTCATTAGGCGAATTACCCTACACATGACCTAGATTTAGGGGTGCTGTTTTCTTCCTTAAGATTTGGCAATATTACTTGTATGGGGTCCGGTATACTATCTACATGGATCACAAAAGTTTGAGATATTTGATGGATCAACTGAATCTGAATATGACACAGCGCAGTTGTTTGATGTGGTGAAGGATTATGACTGTGAGATCTTGTATCATCCTGGGAAGGACAATGTAGTGGTCGATGCTTTGAGTCACAAGGCGACCAATACTCTTATTCGAGACCTATGTTTGGGGATGACTATTACTTCATCCTTATTAGATTTGATCAAGGAGGCAAATGTTGAGGGGATGGAGAGGGAGAACTGGAAGGAAGAGAGAATCAGGGGCATATTTTGTTATTTATTAGAGATAGTCAAGGATTGATGACTCAATGTGGCAAGGTATGGGTTCCGGTTTCTGGCAGGGTTAGGAAAACATTATTGGAGGAAGCACACAAGTCAAAATTTTCAATCCATCCAGGGGCCACAAAGATGTATAGAGACTTGAGACTAAGTTACCAGTGGACCTGAATGAAGAAAGAGACAGTGTGGTACGTGGAGCGGTGCTTGACTTGTCGAAAAGTCAAGGATGAACATCAGAGATCCACAACAAGATGCAGTCATTACCCATTCCCATGTAGAATGGCAGGAGATCACTATAGATTTCATCATGAAGTTTCCAAGGACTATGTGTGGGGTTTATTCTATCTGGTTTATTGTTGACCGTTTCACCAAGAGCACCCACTTCATCCCTATTCAAGAGAGTTCATCAGCGGAGAAGTTAGTCGAGATTTACATCAAGGAGGTGGTTAAACGACATGGGGTGCTGGTTTCAGTTGTTTCTGACCATGACGTCTACTTTACTTCCAAGTTTAGGAGGAAGTTTCATGAGAAGCTGGGTACTCAATTAAAATTCAGTATCGTTTACCACCCACAGACTGATGGACATAGTTAACAGACTATTCAGACCCTTGAGGATATGTTGTGTACGTGGGTGTTGGATTTTGGTGGGAGTTAGGATACCAACCTTCTTTTGGTTGAGTTCTCCTACAACAACAATTACCACGCCAACATTGGTATGCCTCCTTTTAAGCTGATTTATGGAGGAAGATGTCGGACTCCGGTTTGTTGGAGAGAGGTTGGTTAGCGAGTGATAAGGAGCAGCAAGGTGGTGTTCAAGACTACTGAGTTGATTCAGCAGGTACGATATAGGTTGCGTATCGCTCACAGCAGGCATAAAAGTTATGCTGACCGATGCCGCTCTGACCTTGAGTTTCAGGTGGGAGATTTTGTGCTTCTGAAGGTGTCACCTTGGAAAGGTGTCATCTGGTTTAGAAGCGGGTCAATTTTGGCCCTAGATTTATTGGTCACTTCAAATTCATCGCCCAAGTGGGCATGGTTTCATACCGATTAGATTTACCCGCCGAGCTTAGCCAAACTCACAACACATTTTGTGTCTCTTAGTTGTAGAAGTGTTTAGCCGATGATTCTATAGTAGTTCTTTTGGATGAAATTCAGGTTGATGATCGTCTGAATTACATGGAGAAATCTATTGTGATTATTAATAGGAGGATGAAGATCCTGCATAACAAGGAAGTGGCTTTAGTGAAGGTGCAATGGCAGCACCAGTAGGGTTCCGAGTAGACTTGGGAGCTCAAGGAGGAGATGGAGGAGTATTACCCTAAGTTATTCATGGAAGCAGACTTCAAGGATGAAGTTTGATTCAAGTGGGGTGAGTTGTAACATCTATATTTAAGGTATGAATTTTTAAAGTACAAATTATGAGCTTTGGAGGGTCACGACGTGGTGGAGGTATAACCACGGTGTGGCATGGCAACAGGAAATGTGCATCTCATTTGGTCACCACGATCTGGCAATGTATTGGCCACGATGTGGTGACTAATCATGGGGAAAACCCTAAATTTTTGTGCTTAAGGCCCTATTTAGGGGAAGTGATGGCTAGGGTTTCCTCCACCCTCAACCTCCATCACCTCCAAAGCTTTGATGGAAACCCTAATCCCCTCTTCTCCATTTTGAGCTCATTTTTATGTTTTTGTCGCCTTGGAAGGAAGAACAAGGAACTCTTGGGCATAGATCAAGCAAGCTACTCAGTCATACTCCTTGTGTGCATATTCTAGACCATTTGCGAGTTCTCAAGTTCTCTTCTTGGTGATGTATTCCTTTTAGATCTATGTTATTTGGTATGTTTTGGTCCATATTTCAGTTTTGGATGGATGAAAGTGATAAGGTTTGCAGTTTTATGTCTTACCTTAGTCCCTTTGTTATTATATCTTTTGGATATATGATTTGGTGTAGTTTTGGTAATCATGTTAAGCTTTAGGTCCCTTTTCTCCTATTTTGACCTAGTTTGGGGAAGGATATGCACGGGGCATGCATGTCCATAAAGTTTGAATTTTTATGAGCCCTTAGAAGCCTTCTGGAAAGTATGGGCTAAGGACTTAACCGATTAAGAGCTTAAGCAAATAAGTTGTCTTCAGCTTATTACCATGATGTGGCTAGTTGGATGCCACGATGCGGCGAAAATGGAAATTGTGACTGTTTTGTCGATAAGGTCACATGACGTGGAAAAGGGATGACCACGATGTGGAGGTCAACTTACATAGACTTTAACCGTTGCACTTTTGACCAAGTTTGACTTTTAGTCAAATTGATCATTTTTGTAACGTCCCATTTTCACAACCAAAAATTTTCATTTTTATTAAGGTAAAACTTCCCAATTTATTAATCCATTAATTAATAAAAACATTTATTCCGAATTACATTTATTAAAAATCAGAGTATTGTAGAATCGCGAAATCTTCAATGTTGCTAATGAGTGTGTATAGTCCCGCCTTCGCCTTCCAGCAATAACTGATGATACCTGAAACCATAAACAACGAGGTAAGCATACAACTTAGTGAGTTTCCCCCAAAATACCACCATATAAACATATCACATATACGATCAAACATGTTAGGTCCTGTTAACCATTCGGTTAGAATACCCCAGGGTTTGTTAGCCTACCACCTCAACCCTTCCGCTCTTACCGAGCCTCCGTGCCTACGACTTACAGCCGACCCACACCGAGTATCTTGTCCTACCGCACAAAGCATGACCGTCTCAACCCAAACCAAACAGAATATGTTGACATATAAACAATCAAGATCAAGTAGGCACAAAATATAGGCAAACAACAATCATACAGCTTAATACCGCCTACTAATCCTCTCACATCATACAGTCCCGCTACCGGCTAACCCCCATAAAATGCGTAACCATAAGTAACCAGAGGTGAGATAGCCATTTGAACAGACGGGCATACTCTAGAGCCACGACCAAACAAGGAACAGGCAAGAGAGCCTATACCAAGAGTTCTCAGGCTATCCTACATAACCATTGACAGTCCTTAAGGACACTCCATAGATGATAACCAAGAAAGAAACATACTCAATACTAGGAGATACATCTAACAAATCACTACAACATAGCAGCATACCCGATACCGGAACACAGATCTAATATATCACAACAACATAGTAGCATACTCAATACCAGAACACATATCTAACAGATCACAACAACATAGCAGCATACTCAATTTCAACAATCCAAGGAATGCATGGCCGTATATACTCAAAGGTGAGATAGTCACCCGGAAAGATGATCTCACTCTAGAACCACAACCAAATGAGGAACATGTAAGAGAGCTTGGATCAAGAGTCCTTAGTTTATCCTACATGACTATACACAGTCCCTAAGGTATCCCTCTACTAATTGATAACCAAAACTAGTGGGCCGACATTGGTGCCTTCGACCCACGGGTATAGTGAGGTGAAACTCACCTCGATATGCGCATAGATAACCACTGTAGCAATGAAGGACTCTACCAACTTCAACTCACTTCCAATCACCTACAGGAAGATACTTGAGTCAACACTTGATCACAGGTCATAGTCACTTGCAATAGTGACTACCTCACATCAAATGACGATTAGGGTTTCACATAAAATGACGATTAGGGTTAAGTAAGATTGATTAAGGTTTACTTAGTCATTCTCGGGTGTAATAATAATCCAATAAATAGCCAAAATACGTGCCCAATCATTGTCCAAAATAGAGCTCCCTGGTTCTAGGGTTTTCACATAAAATGATAACCAGGGTTAGTGTTCCACACTTAACCCCTTAAGGACTTAATCCATTAAGTTCAATATTACATTAAGTTAACTGTAGGGGCATTATTAAGTAATTATTTAAAGTTTAATTAACAGCTTTAACGCAAGTCCCGACCAACACCAAAAACTAGGGTTTCTTGACATTAGGGTTTTCTAAACCCTAATTAGGGCTTCCAACTCCTAAAGTTAGATGATTAGCTAATTAATATATATATATATATATATATATATATATATATATATATATATATATATATATATATAATAAATCGGGCACCACCCACTACCACCTCAGGTAGTGGTGGTCGGCGGCAGTCCATGATGGGAGCCACCACCTCACGGTGGTGGTGGTTATGATTTTAGGCCAAAACATATCAAAAGCATTCCAAACATCAGTCCAATCACACACATATGCACACAACCACTCAAGGTGGTAGCTGGTGGAGGTAGAACGGCGGCAGGAGGTGGCAGCCACCACCTCACAGTGGTGGTGGTGGGTTTTCTTTCTTTTTCGACCAAGAACGTCCCTACAACATCACACCACTAATACACTCTCGTCCACACAATATCACACACACAACCACCTCTCCCGGTGGCTGGGGGCGGCAGAAGATGGCAGCAGGCGGCATCCACCTTGGTTGGCTGCCGTGGTGGTTCCTCTTCGGTTTCCAACCAACAAACACACACACACACACATGTCAACAACCACTGCAAAACACACCTACACAAACACACACACATAAAAACGCACATAGAAGGTCCCCCTCAGGGTGGAGAACATCGATCGGAGCAGCGGAAAGAAGCGTCGTATGCGCGGCAGCAGCGACGGGCTAGCTGCTACAGAGCAGAATGAAAGCGAAGGGCAGCTGGAGTAGCACCGACAACTGCCATGTTACAGCTGCTGATGGTGAAAGAAAAGAAGAACAAGAAGGTGGAGGAATGGTGGCAGCAGGCGCACTCACGGTTGCGAAACTTGTTCTCACCGGAAGGGAAAGCAGCCACAATGCTCGGCGCTTCGGTGCGGCAAGGAACGGAGGTGGCGGCGGCGGGGATGTGGAGGGATAAGTTGGTGGCTGGTATATTAGGGTTAGGGTTTGATGTTTCCTTTTTAAATAAAGGCCAAGAGGAGGGTGACGGGTTTATTCCCCGTCCATATTCAAACTTAAACCCATTATTACACTTCAAGTCACTCCCTCTCAATTTCTTTTTCAACTTAAATCTAAAATTTACCAAACAGCCCCCGGCCTTCAGAACTCATTACAATTCAAGTCCAAAAGTTAAAATTTAACCGTCAATATTCAAAAATATAGCTTTTAACACCTACGGATAACACTGATAAATTATTACGGATTTAGGGCTAAAATAAAATAAAAATATAAAATACCTCTCGGGGTTTTAAGGTTTATAGTTTATTTATTTATTGAATTTTTGTTTAATTTTACTTATTTAAATGGAATGTTACAATTCTCCCCCACTTAAATTAGATTTCATATTTGAAATCTGCTCTCGCTTCTCCTTCAATATGCGCTCCCCCACAACAACCAAGGCGAACGAATATCCGCGGAATCAATCAGTCTCCTACCTTCTCGCCCAAATATTGGTGCTCTAATCTCGCACCAGAAGGACATCACCGCAATGAAAACTAACTGTTCTCATGTTGAACTAAACCACACTCGTACTTCGTTCTGACAGTCTGGGTGAGCTATCCACCATCAACACTCGGGCTCACACCCGATCAGACGATAGCAGACAAGTAAACCCTCAATCTGACCTCCTAACACCCTAGGTTCGAAGCATATGCACGCACTACATATGTTATCACAACTAAGACTAATACGAATCAAAGGGGAAATCCAATAGCTGACGTTGATCTTGCTGCGAAACCAAAATGTTTAGCAGTTGCTTAGAGTCTTGAACGTAAAGAAATTTGACTGAAAATCGAATCTTGGCACAAAGTCTTTTTGCTACAAGGTTCCACTCTCCCCCACTTGAAATATGCTAGAAACTGAGAACTTCATAGTCCTTTGATACCCAGACTAATTCGAACTCCACCTCTTGATCCCAACTACCGATATCTACATACACATGAGAATCTGAACCGACACGACATTCATACATTCCAACTCGTATACAATCAAGGACTAAGATAATTAATCCATACATAGCAAGAGATCAATCTAAAAAAAGCTAAATAAAATAATTTCTTTGAACTGATCATCTAAGATTACAACTGAAGTTGAAACATAGACGGTAGTTTCAGACGCACACAAATACTACCACAATTTCTAGATAGAAGAACTACCAACTCAAATCTCGGTCCTCAGGACCCCGGCAGTCGCCAGACAACCATCGGGTAACTGCCAACCTAAGGGTGTAGGATCCAGCACCTCACTGAGAAATGGGAAATGAGCCCTGATGTGGCCTTCCTGACCACAATGAAAACAAACTCACACACTCCGCCTGAAGTCTCTTCCTCACGGAATTGAACCACTTCGCTGTAGGCTGGGACTGAGCCAGAATCTGACACTGCTCCTTTTCCTGGGTCTCTATCTCAAAGCCTCGCCTCCCCGCGGAATCCTGAAGCTCAGCGAGAGAACCATAACGTTGGGTGGACACGAATTGCCGAATATCCGTCTTGAGCATACTCAAAAACCGAGTCATCTGGGTATGCTTTGAAGCAGAGAACTCAGGACTAAACAAAGCCCTATCAGTGAACATCTTAGTGATCTTCGTCACTGACTCGGTCGTCTGTCTCAGATCCAGGTACTCCGGGGCCAATATCTTCCTTTCTACTAGGGGAACATACCTTGCACAGAACATTTAAGAGAACTGCTCCCAAGTCATCGCCACCCTCTGTTCAGGAGCATAAGACCTAGTCACCAGTCTCCACCAATCCCTTGCCCCCACCCTGAGAAGGTTCAGGGCGCACTTGAACTTGTGGTCATTTGGACAAGAAGACATGAAGAAACAACCCTCCACGTCAGACAGCCATCTCATTGCCGCAATCGGGTCCGAGACCCCATCAAACTCTGGAGGCTTCATATGATCGAAGTCCCGATACTAGAAATATCTCTCTCCTCGAGCCCCAGTGGCAGCAACAGCCATTGTGGCTGCAACAACAACAACCTCATAAAGTGCAACATATCAGTTGTAATTTTCGGTTTCGAATCGCTTCATTATTCGGGCCGTGGCCTGATTATCAGTTATCATAAGGCTTAGGGCCTTGGGGAAAAAAGTATTTGGCCCTTTTTGGGTGTGGGTGTTTTGGTCTAAGTGATACGAGTGTTCGTTTGTGTTTTGGAGCCCAAGGATATAATCGATATTTTTCAGTGTGGGCCTTTTATGAATTTTGGGTTTTGTTTGGAAAGTTCTTAGGCGAAGGTGATTTGATAGAAGTGTAGGGCTTCCTGTCACCTTTCGGTGGACATAAAGATTGTTGGAAACGGACTTAAGATGAAGGAGTTATGGCCTTTGTAGTGTTTTATTGTTTAAGAGGGAACCCTAGTACGTGGGTGTACCTAGGGAGTATGTGGGGCATACTGCTGTGGAGGTTGGTACATGTGGCGTATAGCGGTGTACACTTAGCGTACAATGAAGGGTGGAGCGGGAGTGCGAGACCTCGTACGCTGGGCGTACGAAGGTGTGTAAGAAAACCCTAATTTTTCGTGATGTACCCTATATAAGCTTTATGTTAGCCTCTTTTGTTTATTTCTAAGCCAACCTCCATACCCTAAAAACCCTAATTCGTCCCTTAGCCCATGTTTGGTGATCTTGAGCTCTTGTGAGGTTTTGTGGATCTAGAAGAAGAAAAAGATGTTTGAAGACTTGTTATTTGGAGGAAGGCTTTGAGATCCAACATTAGCATCTCCTTTTGGTGGCTTGGGAGGTATAATGTTCAAACCTTGCCATTTTATTTCATGGATCTACTTTTTAGCTCATTTTTTGATCATTTTAGTCCTTTTGGTTGGTGATTGGGAGTTAAGTTCGTTTTGGGAGCTTGCCTTTGAAGATCTGGATATTTTATGGGTTCCTTGGTCATAAAGGTGCAAAATTTATGGTTTATTTGGTCCCATGAATGTATTAAGTCAAGTATTAAGCTCCTTTGAGCTCTAGAGTCCCATTTAGCCATACATGCACATAAAGTTAGCAACTTTATGTGATTAACCACCTTGGGGAAGTCAAATATGGGTTTGGATCAAAGTCTTAATGGATTAAGTGCTAGTTTAGAGAGTTGGCCATGGCTGGTGAGTACGCTAGGCGTACAAGTATGTACACTGCGCGTACAAGCCTTTCGTGCTGTACGCTGAGCGTACAGTCTGAGTTAGCCCCGTGTACTTAGTAGACTAGGGCTTGGTTGTCTAGGGCCATGTTGGGCCATCTGGATTTTATGGTTGGGCTTTTGTGACTTGTTGGACTTTCTTGGGTGAAGGCCCATGAAAGGAATTAGGCCCAATTTGGAAATTAGGCCATATTTAGGCCTTAGATGCTTATTATGGATTTTGGGCCTTTGGTCATCTACTTTGGGCCTTGGCCTTAGGCCAAGCTAAAGGAAGGGTAAAGGGTCTTTTACCCTAATTTGGACTCATAGTGTGAGTCAGGGTCTAGATGTTAATGGGTTGTCATTTTTGGTATTTGATAGCATATGGATTTTAGCAGATCTACAGTTAGAGATTATTCGTGGGATCAACTGTTGAGGTGAGTTTTCCTCACTGTACTTACGGGTCGAAGGCACCAAGGCCGACCCTTTGGATTATTATCTTGGTTATTGTATGATTGGGTACTGTAGTTATCTGTTACATCTATATCCTGGTAGAGAGGATGATGTTATGCTTAGTGATCTGTAAGATCTGCCTGATTGTCTGTTGATTGGTTATATGTTTAGTTGTGTATATGTTGTTGTGGTATGGGTGGGTTCAGACTGTACTGCTTTGTGCAGTTAGTCAACAAAACCGGTAATGTTTATATTGATATGTTGTTGTATATGTGTTTTGGATATGTATATGTTGACATGTTGTGTGTGGTTGGTTTGAAGCGGTCTTGCTATGTGTTGAAGGCCAACAGACACAGGGCGTCCCAGATAGACTGAAGGTAAGTGGGGCGTACCAGTCAGACCGAAGGCCCGGAGAATGTTGCAGATAGGCTAAAGGCCCGAGAGGCGTACCAGTCATGCTGAAGGTTCTATTAGCGTACCGATAGACTGTAGGCCGGTGGGGCAATCCAGTCAGACTGAAGGCTCTGTGGGCATACCAGATGGATTGTAGGCTGGTGGGGCGTTCTAGTCATGTTGAAGGCCTTGCATGCATGTTGTTTGTTGGTATATGTTATTTATTTGTGTGTTGGTACTTTGGGGGAACTTAGTAAACTTTGTGCTTACAGTTTTGGTTTATGGTTTCAGGCACTTCAGAGAATGGTGGCAAGGCGAAGGCGTGACCGTACACATCCTGATTTTATGGCATTGATCTTGGGAAGCACTTATTTTAAATAATGTTTTGGAAACACTAATTTTGTAAACATTTTTATTAGTAAAAGGGTCGTTTGAAAAGTTTAAAATTGTTGAAATTTTGGGATGTTACAAGTTGGTATCGGAGCCTTGGTATGAGTGAATTGGAGGAACACTCGTGTTAATCCAGTCTCAACCTAAGGAAAAAGATTTTTAAAAATGATTTTCAAATTGTTTTCAAAATAATCAAGGAGGATGCGATGTGTACGATCAGCCAGAGCCAGTAAATAGACCCCAAATTTCCATACTGTTATTTGATCTTGTGATATGTTAGAACAGCATGTTAGTGATAGGGTATGGATCTTCAGGAATTGCATGATAGAATTTCCTGATTGAATGATGTCTGATAGGCTAGGATCTTCCTTCTATGAAATTGACATCATTATTGTAGTTGCTTAGTGTATGCATCATAGTTGTACATAAATAATATTTTATAGCCTGAGAATATTTGATTTAGCCATATTTCCTATTCTTGTTTGATGAAGGGCTTAAGGTAGGATCAGGTACTCGACTGTCTATAGGATTCAGTTTTATGTATGACTAGCATACACGAGTGCTGTACGGTTGGTGGAAGTTTCATGAGTGGGAGCAGTGTATAGAGGGTCAGTGCGAGGAATGAGTAGCCACTCTTGAGAGAGTGTGGGAAGATCGAAGGTGTATCCGAGATGCTGGGAGATGAAGATCGATAATTTCGTATGGGGATCTGTCCGATTTTATTATGTCTTCGTGCCAGACGACTCCACTGCTCGAATGCTGCTTGCTTTGTGCTTTGTGGGACTCACATTGATGTGAGTTGACCATCAAGTGTAGACACTATGTTACATGCTATGAAGGTTAAATAATCGTAGAGTGAAGGAATCGGCCCTATTGCGCAGCTCTCTTTTGAGTCTAACCATTGTAGGGTTGGGTCCTTTAGTCGAAAGATTATTAAAGTTTTGTTGCATGTAATTGTATTCATGAGGTGGTTGGCTGACATTGATCGGAGTTCTTCAGCAGCTGATGGCAGGGGAGGTGGGGGAATCCTAGGAGAGCTTAAGAAGCCTTTTAGTGCGATTGTTTCGCTGTGAGCATGTATCGGGAGTGTTATTATGAGTAGGTCCTAGAGGACCCGAGATGATTCTTGAAGAAAGTATGCAGAGGTGTGGAAGGTAGAATTGGGCCCGTACTATTGGAAGCATAGCATCCATACTCGAATCGAGGAGAGTTTTGGGGATTCTAAGGGCTGTTTAGGGAGGATAGCATGGTTTGATACCATGATTCATGGCAGTGGTCCCGTATCTGTCGATCTTTGGTTATGGTTGCACTGGCATGAGGATGGGACCAATAATTTTTTTGGGCCTCAATGGCGAGGTTGGTTTGGGTCAAATGATGAAAAGATGGATGAGTTTGTGGGTTTGTGAGGTCTTGAGGATTTTGCTCGAGGCCGTACATTTGAGTCGCAGGACTCACGAATGAAGTGATGGTTATGATCGGCTTGGGGATTGCAGCTGGAAGTGGAATGGTTGATTGATGGATTAGTATGTCACTATCTGTGGCAAGGATTATTCCCTTTCAGCTTTCCGAGTTCGAAGTAGTGAGCAGGCTTGTGACTTCCAGAGTTAGGTTGTAAACTTAGCTTGGGGTCTATTGGTCGCGGTGGTTGGGGACAATATGTCAGCGCCGGTGGATTGATGTGGTATGCGTACTTTTTGGTGTGAGAAAGGGTCCATATTTTGGGATATAGGAAAGCCAGGTGTCGGATTGTCGTTTGGGATTACAGGCAAGGAGTGTATGTTTGGATCGTAAGTCGTTAGTTGCTTATGCTTTTGTGTGAAACCTTTGATGTTAAGTGGTTATAATTGGGGATTTCAGAGGTCTTTAACTAAAATTTAGGATTCTCTCGGGATTCATTTGATCCGTATCAGGAGGATCATTCTGCGTGTATTATGGTCGTACCTGGTTGATCCGGTTGAGTTATGTTTTGGTTTCAACACCAGTGGGTGGTGGTTCGAACCCTAAGTGGGGGAGAAGTGGGATTCTCAGGTTGAGTATCAATTATTGAGGGATTTTTGAATTCGTTGTTTGGATTGCTATTTTCAGATTAGCTTGGGCGGATGTTGATCGATGAATCATTTCCATAGATGGGTATGTTTAGTTCTGGATGGGTTTTTGGTTATGTGGGTTAAGTGCCAATGTGTCCTAGGCCCTTGGTCGTTGAGTTCATCATTCAGTGGAGATTCTCCGAAAGATTCAAGTGGTGACAGTTAAAGTTCAAGGAATGTGTCCATCGACCATCAAGTTCTATATGTTTTATGTTCCTTTGGCTTCGGGGTATGTTTACCCTCTTTGGGGGTGTGAAATCTTGGTTATAGCAGCCTCAGGTTTTTGGTAGCATTCAGGAAGCCTTCGTGAGCTATTTTCATATTTTTGAAATTTGGTCAGTCTCAATCAAGGTTTGGGGTCTGTTTCGATCATTCATGGGAATGTCTTTTGTTAAGGTTTGCGGTGTGTCGCTCAATAGGGCTTTGGTGTTTCTTCCCTTTTTGGGAACAATGTTGTTGGGGTCCCTAAGGATGTGCATTGTGTTAATTCAGTATGTGTATTGTCAAGAGAGGTGTAATGTGTTTTGTACAAAGGGAACGATTAAGGGTTGTTGGGAGTATTAGTCAGGTATCAGAAAGTATATGTGAAATGTATGCATTATATGGTTGTTTGTTCGCAGGCTCTTGTTAGGAGTTTTATTATCAAGTTGGGAATCGTTTTTGAAGTTGCGAATCATAAAGTTCCTCATGAATGTCTCGAGTGGTTTTTCCAAGTGGGGGTACACCTGAGCTGATAGGGGTTGGATGCAATGCGGAAATTTTTGCATTGATCACCTTTACTAGTCGGAACAGTGGTTGGTAATGGCTTAGCAAGGAGTCAAGAGTTATTTAAGGTTTTGGTACATCATATGGATTTGGATTGGGAGAGGTTCGCGATCGATATGTTTTGAGGATCTTTATTGCATGTTTTTGGTGGTGTCTCCAGTCAAGGACTGGGGGTAGATTCACATATGGACGCTCATCATCCTTAGGGAAGAATTTATGAGAAATTTTATGAGTGGCCATTTTCGAGTTGGCTTTTGGTGGAAACTCGCGTTTGGAATCATGAGTGTATTTGTGCCAAGCATGTATTTCAATGAGATGTGGGATAAGGAATCTGTATGCCCAGGGCATCAACTGGAGGGTTCATGGTAAAAAGGGATGTTTTCTGTGCAGATGGTAGAAAAGGCTCTTGTGTCTGTGCTTTGGAATGTTCTACCGGTGTGAAGGTCGGGCAAGTTATGGGATTTCAAAATTATAGCAGCAGTGTATCGGTTCGACAATTAAGGAAATCAGTATCTTGTCACTCTTTGTGTTCATGAAATTGTTATAATCAGGATGAGCTTTCTCTCGAAGGAATATTTAATCCCCTTTGGTCAAGTGAAAGGTTGTAGGCAGCAGCGGATGGTATGCAATTCTGTTCTCTAGTAGGAACCTCAGGTAATCCGAAGTCGAGTAGATAATTTGATGGATAAGTGAAGTAGAATTAGCATTGGTTCAGTACGGGCGGTCTGTCGGGGAGTCAGACAAATTTGAGATTTTAGATTCCAGGTAAAGTAGGGTTAGTTTTCGGCATGGGAGTATGGATTCGTCTTTTTCGGGTTGAATAGTTTTGTTGGGTCTGGGTTCGGTTGCCTTAGGAATTCGTTGTATGCTCAAGGTTGTAGTTGTGTCCCTCAGGCTATCGGGCATTCCGAGGATGGTAAGGAATGATTTTGAGGACGAAATCGAATTTAAGTGGGGGAGAGTTGTAATGCTTGATTTCAAATCGCTTCATTATTCGGGCCGTGGCCCAATCATTAGTTATCATAAGGTTTAGGTCCGTGGGGAAAATGATTTGGCCCTTTTTGGGTGTGGGTGTTTTTTTCTAAGTGATCCGAGTGTTGGTTTGTGTTTCGGAGCCCAAGGGTATAATCGTAATTTGTCAATTCGAGCCTTTTATGAATATTGGGTTTTGTTCGGAAATTTCTTACGCGAAGGTGAGTTGATAGAAGTGTAGGGCTTCCCGTCACCTTTCCGTGAATATAAATCTCATTGGAAACGGACTTAAGATGAAGGAGTTATGGCCTTCAGAGTGTTTTTGGGTTTAAGAGGGAACCCTAGTATGCAGGGAGTACTGTTGTGGAGATTGGTACGCGAGGCGTATAGTGGTGTGCGCTTAGTGTATTGCAAAGGGTGGAGTGGGAGTGCAAGACCTCGTATGCTGGGCGTACGAGGGTGAGTAAGAAAACCCTAATTTTTCGTGATGTACCCTATATAAGCTTTATGTTAGCCTCTTTTGTTCATTTCTAAGCTAGCCTCCGTACCCTAAATATCCTAATTCGTCCCTTAGCCCATGTTTGTTGATCTTGAGCTCTTGTGAGGTTTTGTGGAGGGTTTTGTGGATCTAGAAGAAGAAGAAGAAGCTTGAATACTTGTTATTTGGAGGAAGGCTTTGAGATCCAAATTCCCAATCTCGAGCCAACAATCAAACAAGAACATGACAAGAAACCAAGCCCATGTCCTTAACCTAACCCTTTTATTATAATTTATTTTTCAAAAACATTTTGCAAAAAACTCTCGGATCCTCGTTTGAGACTGGATTCACACAAGTGTTCCTCCATTTCACTCAAACCAGGGCTCTGATACCAACTTGTAACATCCCGTTTTCACAACCAAAAATTTTAATTTTTATTAAGGTAAAACTTACCAACTTATTAATCAATTAACTAAGAAAACCAATTATTCTGAATTACATTTATTAAAAATCAGAGTATTGTAGAAACACAGAATCTTCAATGTTGTTGATGAGTGTGTATAGTCCCGCCTTCGCCTTCCAGCAATATCCGATGATACCTGAAACCATAAACAACTGGGTAAGCAAAAAGCTTTGTGAGTTTCCCCCAAAAATACCACCATATAAACAGATCACATATACGATCAAACATCTCGGGTCCAGTCAACCATCGGGTTGGAATACACCAGGGTTTTTGGCCTACCGCCTCAACCCTACCGCTCTTCCCGAGCCTCCGTGCCTACGGCTTACAGCCATCCCACACCAGGTATCTTGGCCTACCGCACAAATCAGGACCGCCTCAACCCAAACCAAACACAATATGTTGACATATAAACAATCGAGATCAAGTAGGCACATAATACAGGCAAACAACAATCATACAGCTCACTACCGCCTACTAATCCTCTCACAACATATAGTCCCGCTACCAGCTAACCCCCATAGAATGCGTACCATAAGTAACCAGAGGTGAGATTGCCACCCGAACAGATGGTCCTACTCTAGATCCACAACCAAACAAGGAAAAGGAAAGAGAGCCTAGACCAAGAGTTCTCAGGCTATCGTACATAACCACCGACAGTCCCTAAGGGCACTCCATAGACGATAACCAGCAAGCACAGATAACATACAACTCTACAAATTATTACCACAAAGCAACATACTCAATACTAGGAGATAGATCTAACAAATCACTACATCGTAGTAGCATACCCGATACCAGAACACAGATCTAATAGATCACTACAACATAGTAGCATACTCAATACTAGAACACATATCTAACAGATCACTACAGAATAACAGCATACTCAATTTCAACAATCCAAGGAATGCATGATCGTATATACTCAGAGGTGAGATAGTCACCCGGACTGATGATCCCACTCTAGAACCACAACCAGACGAGGAACATGTAATAGAGCTTAGATCAAGAGTCCTCAGTCTATCCTACATGACTATACACAGTCCCTAAGGTATCCCTCTACTATTTGATAACCAAAACTAGTAGGTCGGCATTGGTGCCTTCGACCCATGGGTATAGTGAGGTGAAACTTACCTTGATATGCACGTAGATAACCACTGTAGCAATAAAGGACCCTACTATCTTCAACTTACTTCCAATCACCTATAGAAATAAACTTGAGTCAATACATGATCACATGTCATAGTAACTTGCAACAGTGACCACCTCACATCAAATAACGATTAAGGTTTCACATAAAATGACGATTAGGGTTAAGTAATAACACTTAACCCATTAAGGACTTAATCACCTAAGGGTAGGACTGATTAAGATTGACTTAGTCATTCTCGGGTGTAATAATAATCTAATCAATAGCCCAAATACGTGCCCGATCATTGTCCAAAATAGAGCTCCCCAATTCTAGGGTTTTCACATAAAATGATTAGTAGGGTTATTGTTCCAAACTTATCCCCTTAAGGACTTAATCCATTAAGCTAATTGTCGGGGCATTATTAAGTAATTCTTTAAAGTTTAATTAACAGCTTTAATGTGGGTCCCGACCAACTCCAAAAACTAGGGTTTCTTGACATTAGGGTTTTCTAAACCCTAATTAGGGTTTCCAACTCCTAAAGTTAGATGATTAGCTAATTATATATATATATATATATATATATATATATATATATATATATATATATATATATATATATATATATATATATATGTATATATTTAATAAATCGGGCACCACCCACTGCCACCTTAGGCAGTGGTGGTTGGCGGCGGTCCATGGCGGGAGCCACCACCTCACGGTGGTGGTGGTTATAATTTTAGGCCAAAACATATCAAAAGCATTCCAAACATCAGTCCAATTACACACATATGCACAAACCCACCCAAGGTGGCGGCTGGTGGTTGTAGAACGGCGGTAGGAGGTGGCAGCCACCACCTCACGGTGGTGGTGGTGGGTTTTCTTCTATTTTTGACCAAGAACATCCCTACAACATAACACCAATCACACACTCTCGTCCACACAATATCACACGCACAACCACCTCTCACGGTGGCTTGTGGAGGCAGAAGATGGCAGCAGGCGGCAGCCACCATGGTTGACTGCCATGGTGGTTCCTCTTCGCTTTCCGGCCAACAAACACACACACACACACACACATGTTAACAACCATTAAAAAACACACCTATATGCGAAAACACACACAAATGCACACACATCAGGTCCTCTTATGGGTGGAGAACGTCGACCGGAGCAGCAGAAAGAAGGGTCATACGAGCGGCGGTGGCGGCGAGTTAGCTGCTGCGTAACAGAATGAAAGCGAGGGGCAGCCAGAGTAGCACCGGCAACTGGCGCGTTGCGGCTACGGATGGCGACAGAAAAGAAGAACAAGAAGGTGGAGGAATGGTGGCAGCAGACACACTCACGATCGCCAAACTCGTTCTCGCTGGAAGGAAAAGCAGTCGTGATGCTTGGCCGTTCGGTGCAACAAGGAATGGAGGTGGCGGCGGCGAGGATCTGGAGGGATAAGGTGGCGGCTGGTATATTAGGGTTAGGGTTTGATGCTGCCTTTTTAAATGAAGTCCAAGAGGAGGGTGGCGGGTTTATGCCCCATCCATATTCAAACTTAAACCCATTATTACAATTCCAGTCCCTCCCTCTTAATTTCTTTTCAACTTAAATCCATAATTTACCAAACAACCCTCAGCCTTCAGAATTCATTACAATTAAAGTCCAAAAGTTACAATTTAACCCTCAATATTCAAAAATATAACTTTTAACACCTATGGCTAACACTGATAAATTATTACGGATTTAGGGCTAAAATAAAATATAAATATAAAATACCTCTCGGGGTTTTAGGATTTATTGTTTATTTATTTATTTAATTTTTGTTTAATTTTACTTTTTTAAACGGAATGTTACAAATACCTTCCTTGTCACAACGCGTTTTAAAGTCGTGGGGGCAACAGATCCCATAAGAACTCTGCAGTTAAGCGTACCCGGGCAAGAGCAATTCAGGGATGGGTGATCCCCTGGGAAGTTTTCGTGTCGGGAGCCCAAAGTGGACAATATTTTGATACGTGCCAAAGGGGGATCTTACAAATGGTATCAGAGCTAGGGCACGGGTCGATGTGTTTGACAGGGAAGTCGAACCATATAATGGGGGGTGAAGGTGGGGTTGGACCTGATCCTACATCGACTGGGAAGGAGAACTAAGCATCTCCTTATAAGGGGTGTGGATAGCTTCCTTGTCACTATGTGTTTTAAAGCCGTGAGGGCAGCATATCCCATAAGAACTTTGTATTTAAGCGTGTCCAAGCGAGAGCAATTCAGGGATGGGTGACCCCTGGGAAGTTTTCGTGTTGGGAGCCTAAAGCGGACAATATTGTGATACGTGCCATAGGGGAATGTTACATTTTTGGAAGGTAGACTAAGGGTTTACCTTGTATGATTCCATAGGAGGAGTATAGCACCCGCTTTTCAGATATGTGAACTTGTTAGCTGACGACTTCTTTTGAAGTGAGTTTTTTCACTATACTATGTAGGATGCTAGTTGTCTTTGTGATACTTTCGTGTAAGTCCATGGTTTGGCCCCTAACATTTGTATGAAAGACTAGGGTTTGACCCCTGGCATCTGCATGTAAGACCAGGGTGCTACCCCTGGAAATTGTATGGAAGACCAGGATCTGACCCCAGGTACTTGTATAAGTAAAGACCAAGATTTGGCCCATGGCTGAGAGTAAGACTATGATTCAGCCAATAGCATTTTCTTGGCTTGAAATGGAACATTATGTTATGTATTGGTATGTGGTATTTTGGGGGACTCACTAACCTTTATGGTTATAATTTTTTATTGAAGCATTTCAGGTACTTCTTTTTCCAAAGGGAAGAGTCCGGCATGATTGCATTGGATCCATATGAGATTTCACTATACTATGTAGGATGCTAGTTGTCTTTGTGATACTTGTACGGAAGACTAGGGTTTTCCCCCTAGTATTTGTATGAAAGAGTAGGGTTTGGCCCCTAGCACTGCATGTAAGACCAGGGTGCTGCCCCCTGTAAACTGTATGGAAGAGTAGGATCTAGCCCCTGGCACTTGTACAAGTAAAGACCATGATTTGGCCCATAACATCTTCTTGGGTTGAAATGGACCATTAGGTTATGTATTGGTATGTGGTATTTTGGGGGACTCACTAAGCTTTGTGCTTACAGTTTTTTGGTTGAAGCATTTCAGGTACTACTGTTTCTAAGGGGAAGAGTCTGGCATGCTTGCATCACATCCATAGGATATTTTATATTTATGATTTTGTTACCACTCCGATGTTATTGGAAATACTTTTGATACTACCACTATTTTGAAAGTAAAGAATGAATGTTTTGGTTGGTTTAAAAACAAATTTTTATCTAGTATTTTTGGGACGTTACAAACCATTTAGAATATTGACCAAATTTACAATATTCTCTACATCCCACCCACCCAAAAACAACGCATCGTCGCATGGAAATGTGCATCAATTTAAGATCGTCTTTTCCAACTGGAGCACCACGAAACCAGCCCTGAGCCATAATATCCTCTAAATCCACATGCAAATCTTTCGTGGAACTAATGAATAAAATGGAGATAAAGGATTTCCTAGTCAAATATCTCTCTACAGACTAAACTACATAATTAGGGCTCTTATTCACGAGAACAAAAGCACATGACAACACCAGAAAAGTATTTATCTAACGTATCCACTTCTAATCAAAACCCATAAACTCAATGATCTTTAAAAGATACTCCCAACTCATGGAGTCATACGCTTTGTCGAAGTCCACTTTTGAAGATTATAGCCTTCTTCTTCCTTATTTTATATAAATCAATCACTTCATTATCCATCAAGGGACCATCTAAAATTTGTTCGCCTTTAACGAAAGTAGATTGCTCTAGGCTAACTAAGCTATAAATAACCACTGCCAACCAATTACCTAAAAGTTTTTCAATAATTTTATTTTGCACACCAATTAGACTATAATGAGACTATATTCTTTAATACATGTGGGACTCTCTATTTTCAGAATTAACGTTATGAAAGATGAGTTGCAAGCATAAGGAATCAAACTTGACTAAAAAGCTCTTGAACAAAGCTACAAATGTCATATTTCATAATATCCCAAAACTTCCTTATGAACGAAAGGAAAACCCATCTGGACCTGAAGCTTGATCGCTCCTACAAGACCAAACCGCCATTCTTATATCTTCAATAGGAAAAAACCAAAACCAGTCCATCCACTTGGGCCGAGAACAACTACTTTAAACAGGGACTTGGCTGATTTAACTTATGTAACGTCCCATTTTTCATACCAAAATTTCTTTTTAAAAGTCGAAATAAAATAACCATTTTCATAAAGAGTCAGCAACTCCAAATCCCATAAACATGTCTTGTGAAAATCATTGTATTAAAACATTAAAGAAGCATAAAGTCTAAAACATACACATATGAGATGCACATGCATCACAGTCAATCTGTAGCCTTCCCACTTCTAGAAGTACTACCTGAAAAATATTTAATCCACAACTATAAGCACAAATATTAGTAAGTTCCCCACAATACCATATACCACAATACACATACAATGCATACAAGTAATGGAATGAAACTTATAGCTAGTCTGCACTTGGCCTTCAGCTTATAGTTGGTCCGCCATTGGGTATCTTGGCCTTCAGCTGATGGTTAGACTACCCTCAACCTGAGTCATTTAGCCTTCAACAAAAAGCTCGTCAACCCTTTGGCTTTTATCATAAAGTTGGTCTACCCCTTGGATTTCAGCATAAAGCTAGTCTGCCTTGAGTATATTGGCCTTTAGCACATAGCTAGACTGCTCTCAACTCTCACATGTAATATGTAGAGATATCATACATACACACAAACAATCAATAGGCAAAAGACTATGTTAGCCTACTTGGCTAATCAACACACTACAGTACCTACTACATCTTATCATACAAAGGATATATATTATAACACATAGTATAGTGACAAAACTCACCTGAGTCAAACAATAGAAACCCAACAGCAGATGATATATATATATATATATATATATATATATATATATATATATATATACACTAGTCGTTTACTCGCGCCAAGCGACGGGTGCAAATAGTTTTTTTAAAAATTAGTTTGTTGAGACAATTAGTTTTCTTTAAGCGCGAGCTAGTTCCTTGCGCCCTTTTGGCGGACTGTTTTGTGTCGAGTAGTACATCTTAACGGATAATTTCTAGCTAGCTGCATGTTCGTACAATAGGGTAGGCAAATAAGTAAAACTCATGGCTACACCATGAGCTAATGTATTTTCCGGGCATTGTGACCGTTTAGGGGGTTCAAAACGCTATTTTTAAACTTTTAAACGATATTGTTCTGCACTTATGCATTGTTATACGCCTGATCCCTTTCTTCGTTTCATGTCATATGTATAAGACATCATATAAATAATCTATAAGGAACTTTATCCAGCTAATACGTAATGAGAACAATGAGAAATCGATTGATATAAAATATTGGCATAAGTTCAAGATAAAGCATGGTATTTATAATGAAATCAAGTCCAAAGTAATACTTTTACAATCACTCCTTTTAAGTCCAAAATACCCAATTTGATCATTTCATCAACAATGTAAACAAAACAAACAATTTTGTTCTTCTGGTAAAAAAAAGTGACTCAACAAAATACAAAGTTGATGGAAAAAAAATCCAGCAATTATACAAAACAAAAAGTCCCCTTTATTATGCCCATTAGAAGGGACATTTTGGATGACTTAAAAAAATAGAGAAATAAACACAATATCAAGTCTTTGGACACTAGAGTTGACCTTTAATATCCATGTAATTTTACATTTATACCCCTATATCCTAAAATTGGAGTGGACATTTAAGTCCACCAATAGCAGAATATTAAAAATTACATTAAACACAATATAGAAATAAATTCACATAAATAATCGGCTGATACACTTTTTAAACCTGAAAAAATAAACATGAATTTTAGAAACAATAAATCATATAGATTTAATAAGTGAAATTTAAAACTAAAGGAAACATATATATATATATATATATATATATATATATATATATATATATATATATATATATATATATATCACCACTTAAAAGCATAATCAAATAAGTAAAATGAAAAAAAACACCTAAATGGAAATATATAGGCTTTAAAAAAAGGGTAAAATAGGAAACATGAATAGCACTTTAAAAGAAAAACCTTCTAACATGTTGAAAACCACAATCTTAATCTCAAATTTATTTTTAAATAATGACATCACCAAATGAAGTTTCTTAACTTAAAACCAACACTCCATATATCAACCTCCGCTCCATAATTTCACCTTAAAACCAAGTGTGTCATGTAGTATGGGGAATTAGGGATATTGGCTACTCAAAATTTTAAATATTTTTTGCACTAAAAACTTTTCAAAGGAAGTATATAAAAAGTAAAATACTCAACTCTGAAGCCATAGAATATCCCAAACTCATTGGTCAAAAATTAGAAGCTTATATGTCAATTCGTCTTGCCCAAAAATATGTCTTTATACTTTGAATAATTTATATGAAAATAACATAAAAATGGAATCTAGGAAATCAAATACCACCTAATCCATAATCATTTAGATCGTTTTAAATACACTTGACCACAACAAAAATTTAGGGGAACACTAATAATTCCATAAAAACCCGAAATACTTATAGTTCTTTACAGAATAATATTGATAAGAAAAGGATTCTTACATCTTACAATTTAGATGCAAAAGACCCTTTTCCATGGTGTACATGTTAGTCATATACCCATTCAAAGCTTAGAACAATAAAATAAAAAATATTTACATTAAAATATTTCTACCAAAAATAAAATAAAAAGCAGACCCATTTTACCTATGGATGATCCTTCACGTTTCGGGTTTCGGGTTTTATCAAACATGAAGGAATCAATGAAAATGATCATTTTCATTTTGAACCTTCGACTTCATTTTATTCATTTTATATGATAGGGTGCATTTGTACGCTCTCTAAAGCTTGTTTATCCACCTGTGGATTCCAATCCTGCTCATAAAACATTACATGTATTTTGTATCATTCTAATTCAATCAATAGCACTACAACTTCAACTAAAAATGACATTGGTATTTCAAAGACTCAATACCCCTTGTTTGTTTTTAGGGTTCTTGGATAGATATAAAAAACAATACAAAAATTACCATTTGAGCCTTTGAACCCGAGAAAGGAACCGGACACATAGGCACCCAAGTCATGGTCATCTCATCAACTAAATCATATGTCAATCAAAGATCTCTTTACAATCAGTGGCATCATAGAAAGCTTTCCAGATGGCTAGTTTTAGTGATGAGGAAAGGACATTTACATCTTTTGCACAAACCTGTCACACCTTCACCTTGTTCGACCTTTATAGGTAGGAAAAAAATTACACAGCTTGTGCTTTAAGGTCATGTCCTAATTAGTAAAGATGTTGAGTACCTTCCACATTGATTTTCCTGTTAAACTGCAAACGTGAGCATAATTATGACGAACTCTGAAACAAACTATTGTGAGAGAAAATGTGATAAGGGTTGGTTCTTGTATTTTATAATTAATATTACAATATATTTTAAATTTTAACCGATTACATATGTTTGAAAGGACATATAAATGCATGATAGAAACAAAAGAAAAAGTTGCTTTATGATGTCCATAAATGACAATTTTACCCTTATGGGTCTTATTATGCAACTAAATAACCATTTTACCCTTAGGTTTGAACAAATAATTTTAATGTGAGAGTAGTTGGTAGGAAATAAGAAGAGAAAATAGGTAAGGAGTTGGTGTGTAAATAAAAACTTAAGTCATTTTGGCCATATTAAATACTAATATAGAATTAAGTAAAAAAGAAAGATATCTTTAATTGGTTATGTGCTTCAGCTTAGACCGAGCACATGCACATAAATATAATGAAATGACTTGCCTTTGAATATAGGGGTTCAAACACAGCTTCATGAATATCATTCGGACAAAAGTCATCTGGGACGAAAGTAACAAATATCCCCTTTATTCATGTTGCACCAAAAGTCGGACATACCTTCAAAAAAAATTAAACAAGTTTGTGAATAACTACTATAAGAGCCCAATTTTAGAAACAAAAATGAGAAAATTGTTTTTTGATTCTGATTTCCAACAACATATTCGTAGGAAGGATCATGAGATCACTCGGTGCATTGAGGGGATTTGAATGAATCATCATCATCAATACCCAATAAATCAACGAACCACCTTGACCGATTCCAATATGTACATTGCCAAAAGAATAACATAACATTAAAACAATATCATTAGATTTTTTGTTGACTTAATTATATTTATACTTACTACAATTTTGAGTTGTGGACCAGCCCCAAAGCTTGCATTCCCTGATTAAATATGAAGAACTCTTGAATCACTGATTGGGTCAGATATAGGACCAAATCGAGATCTGAAAATGAAAAAAAACAATTATACCTTGGTTTCATCTTTAAAAATGAGATCAGGAATCATGTCAACATGGGATGAAATAATAAACCAAGTAAACTTCCACCTGTTAAAATCCATCACGTCCTTGGTCAACAAAATTGGCATTAAGATGCAGAAAGCCAAACAAAATCATTAAGATGCAGAACAGAGGGTTAGACAATACGGACAACTCACATGCCTGCCCAAAATTTCCTGTTTATGTAGTAGTTGTTCTTGAGATGAAACAAAGCCCGCAAAATAGTTTTCAGGTTGTCTTCTGGTGGAGTCCTCACATCATAGAAATTCATACCATCGTTTTCATAACACTTCCTTATGACCCTCAAGCCCTAATAACAAACAATAAAAATGAAGACCCACCATATATGGTGGTGTTATATAAAAAGGAATGCTTTGAGGTTTATCTCTTCTAGACTTACCTGAAACTTCGGAGAGAGAGAGAGAGAGAGTGTGTGTGTGTGTGTGTGTGTAACATCCAGATTTCCAGGTATCATAATTTAAATATTTATTTGGAGTTGAGAAGAGGGACTCGACGAGTTGACGCCTAGACTCGTCGAGTAGGATCGCGATTGATGACTCGGATTAATGAATGAACTCGACGAATCGGTGAGGCGACTCGACGAGTCCGCGCTGTTGGCAGAAACCTTAAATTTTTGGGCCTGAGCCCTATTTAAAGGCATTTATAGCCTTCAGTGGCGGCTACCTTCCCAGAAGAAAGAACCCTAGCATATTTGAGTGTGGGTAGTGAGAGAGAGAGAGAGAGAGAGAGAGAGCCATCTTGATCCATTTGTTGTGATTTTGCTTAGGAGGAGAAGTGATCCAGCAAGAAGGACCAAAGGAGGTTGTTGTTCTTAGATTTTCAAGCAAGGAGGCTTCACTTTGACGTAGCAATTCGGCCCTTTTCTTCTTTATTGTGTAGGCTTCTTGAATCAAGGGTTTTTTACCCTTTTCTTGAGTTGGAATAAGAGCATGAGAGGTCCCAATGTGAAATAGACCTTAGATCTGGACCTTGAGACGTCCAGAGAGCCCCAAACATCCAGCTTTATGCAGTTCCTTTTTGGGTTTTAGAGCATGGTTTTCATATTGGGGCTAAATCATCATATAGAGCCATATGAGTGTTGCATGAGCATAGAGTTTGGACCTTTACGTAACTTTTGAGTGTTAGAAGGCCAGATCTATAGGTTAGAGAAGCAGATCTGACCTCAGAAGGTCGTTTGAGCATTCTCATGGAAGAAAATCGCCGAGTCCATGAGCGGACTCGACGAGTCGGATCGTGTTGCACCACGATTCGTGTTCAGTGGTAACCCGTCGGGAGAAAGGTTGACTCGATGAGTCGACTGAGGCCTTAGGAGGATTCAGAGGACACGCATGAACTCGCCAAGTCACCCGAGTGCACTCGACGAGTCTGGTCAAAGTTGGACCGTTGACTGAGGTTGACTTTTAGGGTTTGGTCAACATTTGGACATTGGACCATTGGAGGGGTAAAATGGTCTTTTTCCCTTCTAAGAGAATATAGGGAGGGACTAGTCTAGCCTTTGAGAGTCGTATTAATTAGAGATAATTATTTCGTGTGATTAGGCGGAGGCTAGATCAGTATTTCGAGTTCGAGGCATTTTCCGAGATCACCCGAGGTGAGTCTTCTCACTATACATTACCTAGAGTGGTAACTATGTGCAGACCGAAGGGTCTTATATGTTATGTGTATGATTGAGTTTATGTGCTTGTGATATATGTATGCTATGTGTTATATAGACCGAACCGGTGGGTCCTACGATTTAGACCGGACCAGAGGGTCCAACGATTTAGACCGGACCGGAGGGTCCAACGAGCTAGACCGGACTGGAGGGTCCAACGAGCTACGGGACTGGAGGGTCCCGCTGAGACACATTGACCAGAGGGTCATACCGAGTTATAGCCTCGAGTGGCTTATGTGTTGTATGTAGTATTTTGGGGAACTCACTAAGCTTTTATGCTTACCGTGTTATGTGTTATGTCTTTCAGGTACTAGTGAGGATCGCGGGAAGGCGCCGGCATGATTTGTACACACTAGCAGAGGATTATGTTTTGAAATTTTGGGATATGTTTTATTATGATGACATTTGATGATGAGATTCTAGGAATATTATATATGTTTTTATTATGTTGGAAAATAAAAAAAATTGTTTGAAAAACTTACGTCGTTACAGAGAGAGAGAGAGAGAGAGAGAGAGAGGCATAGTCGATTTAGTGTTTGGCGAGAAAGCGAGAAGACGATGAACAGTGAACAGAACATGAATTCGAAATTAGAAATTTAAATCAACCCACATATAATTTACTCAATTCATGATGCTTCCTGATTCCTGGTGAATGACCACGTAGGGAAGATGGGTTTGATTATGATTCCTTGATTTCATTCTTTATTCTTTTCCAGTTGATTTGAAATCATAGTATATATAAATGGCGAAAAAGATTAAGGTGATATAGTGGGTTATTCTTTTCCAGTTGATTTGAAATCATAGGTATATATAAATGGCGAAAAAGATTAAGGCAATATAATGGGTAGGTTGTTGCACCGGATAGGAATAATAGGAATAGAGACCGGGTCAAAAGCCATTCAGACTCAAGGACTGTGTTAACCGTATAAGATCAATGTTTTTGTAATGCATAAAACTATAGTAAATATTGCACTAAAGGCTTGTACTGTAGTTTATTTAGATAACCCTAGATCTAGGATTAAAGGGGGACTGAGTCAAAAACTGTTGCTAACTGGATAAGATTTTAGTGCATAAATTCATTATAAAAATCGCATAAGGGGTTGTACCTCTTAAAATTCAGCATTTAAGGCTAAATGCTTATTAAGGTATAAATATATATGTGTGTGTGTTATTTCAATACATTTGAGCTATAATTTTGTTAAAATACAAAAATATTGGGTACTTATTAGTATAAATTCTATTTTATAGCCAAAGAAGGATAATCTCAAAGAAAAGGACCAGAATTGGAAAAAGTTAGAAGCTTAGGGGATAGAGCATGCATAAAGAAGAAAAGAGAGGAGAAGAGCTGTGTAATGAAGATTCCATAGTGTGGTACACTTTGGGCAACGTCGTGGAAACATATAAGGTTCTAGACTGATCTGTTGATGAATTGTGGCAGATGTGATTTAAATGGATTCCACGGTGTGGCGACTATTTGGCCACGACGTGGAAGCGATAGAGAACTGCTAGGATTTTCAAACAAAAGCAACCAAGAACTTCTGAGAAACCCTTGGAGAGCATATTTCGATTGGAGATATTATTAGAGAGATTGGAGTAGAGATCTATAATTAGTCATTCGGTTTGCATACTCTCTATCATGTTTAATCTATCTTACTCTTTGATTAAATGTTTTTCTTTTGTAAGCATGGGCTAATAACCTTTAATTTCGTTTAAACTAGATGAACCCTAACACTATGTGTTAATTTCTATTTTTTTTATGGATTACTGAAGTTGCATTTAGCTTATGTTTGATAGATCATCATCTCATCATGTTAAAGTTTCTATCTTTATTACTTTACCCTGTTTTGTGTAGTTAAGTGGCAATTGATTGCATGAACTTGTTTACCTAGTTGTTTAGGATCATTAAACTGCTAGAGCTAGAGGTTGATCATACCTTAGTGTACGTAGTAAAGTTAGTTTCTTAATTATGTTAAAGAGCATTATTTGATCATAATATTTGCTTGATTGTTTATATTGATCATGGATAGATAATTTCTAGATTTACTCATTCATAGAGAACATAGATCTTAAAATCAATTTAGTTTTCTTAAGTTGCATGGTCATTGTGGTTAAACTTCATAAATTAAGATATTGTAACATCCAGTTTTGACGTATGTTTTATTTTAATTTAAGATTTGAAGTTTGTTGAGTCTTCACGACGTGGGAAGGATAACCACGACGTGGTGAGGCATTTTCCAGCCGCGAGTCTTTTGACTCGCCACGGCGTGGCTGCCGCTGATGTCTTAAACCCTATTTTTTCGAGTTTTTCACCTATTTAAAGGAATGAGGAGGCTATGGTTTCTCACCCTCAACCTCCACCACCCTCTAAAACTCAGAAGAAACCCTAACACAATTTCCTCCATTTTTGATGCTTTCTTGAGTGCTTTTGAGAGGTCTTCAAGGAACAAGCAAGAAGGAGTAAGCCAAGGATCAGTAAGAGAGTCCCTATCTCCCTTCATAGCCTAATTCTGGACCATTGTAAGTGTTCAATGTTCTACCTTTTTTTATTATAGAGTGCTAGATCTTGCATTTTGTCCCATTTTCTTCTTGATCTTGTTAGATGGGATGGTGAGACTTCATAAAGGATGCAACTTTATGAATCTATGAATCATTTGAAGTAGTTTATAGGTTGGATCTTAAGTTTGGCGGTTAGTTTGTGCCATGCATAATATTTTGGTCATAAAACCTCATTTTGACCTAAGTTTAGTCCAAGACTTGTATTGGACATGCAAGTATAAAAAGCATCAACCTTCAGGATGGTTTTAGTGCTATAAACTCTTCTAGAGAAAATGGGCTCAAGACTTAAGGGATTAAGTGCTTCTTGATTAAGCCTATGTCATGGTTATGCTTTGTGGATCTAAGACTTGAGATATATACCTTTTGGTGGATATCAAGGGATAAAGTTGGAATCTTTATCCCTTTAGACAACAATAATGATTACATATGGGTTTTAGAACTTCTGGGATTAGAGGTTTCGGCTTAACCCATTAAGATGTTTTGGATAAAGTTCCCACGGCGCGGCCTAGGTTGCCACAATGTAACAACTAGGGCAAATACGTATGTTTTGTCGTTTGGGGGCCACGACGTAGCCAAGGATGGCCACGACGTGGCGAGTCAACTTTGATCGTTGACTTTGACTTTTGACTTGCGTTGACTTTTGGTCAGACCTCTAATTTTGGAAGGGAAGGTAAGGGTGTACTTTATATGGTTGTATAGGTGGTTTGTAGCATCTATATTCACAACAATAGGATCAGTTGTAGTCGATCATCATTTGTTAGGTGAGTCTCTTCACTATACTCATGGATCGAAGGCACCAATGTCGGCCCACTGGATTATGTTTGTACGATGATAGTTGTCTTTGTGACACTTGTTGATATGTTTGTGTGTGCTTGTTTTCTTTGTGACTCTTGTTGATATGATTTTATGCTTAGTTGTAGGGGTGAAATAGACTCAGTACCGGTTAAAAGATACCGACGGGGGTAAAATAGACCCAGTACCGATTGAAAGATACCGAAGGGGTGAAATAGACCCAGTACCGGTTGAAAGATACCGAAGGGGGTGAAATAGACCTAGTTTTAGTTTTGAGCTGTTATGTATGTTTGGTATGGGGTATTTTTAGGGAAGACTCACTAAGCTTTATGCGTACAGTTTTATGTTTATGGTTTTAGGTACTTCTAGTTCGAAAGGGAAGGGCTCGTCATGATCGCACCGCATCCACTAGCATTCCATATTTTATGACATGATTTGTATTTTGAGGACTATTTTATATATTATCACAATTTGATGGATTTGCAAATGAATAAATGAGGTTTTTGTTGGTTTAAAAATGAAATTTTTACATAGTAATTTTTAGGACGTTACATATGTGCTAGTTAGTTTTATCATGATAATTAGCGACTTTTAATTTGGTATCCAACAGACATTAATCCATTGTTTGAAATTAACCATAGGAAATGAGGGGGATTCGAATCTAAACGGAAGTATCTTTTAACTTTTGACCATATCTCGTTTTCTAGTTGTTTGCTTAGTTTGAGGTATTTTTAGTTGACTATTTACATTACGTTTTTCTAAACTTTAAAAATCAAATAAAAAACCTCATTAAGTATTTCTTTTAGTTTAATTATTAGCATTATTTTTTTATTTAGACTTTGTTCCCTACGTTTAACTCTTACTTACTTTGCTTTACTACTACGCTACTAGGTATACTGTCTATTTCCAGATTGTTGAACCACAAGTTGATACATCGAATGACAGTGTTGGCACTCTTGACGCTGAACCTTCTCAAGTTGCTAAAAATCTTAAGTGAGAATGGGACACAACCTTAGCGTATTAGGTAAAAAAAATTGTTAACTATTCTTTCATCGAAAACATCGAAAAAGCTAACATGATTGATCACTTACATTTCAATTTATCTGTTTCAAACGAAGAAAGATCCTCTCTCAAAATTGAGTTAAAAAAAATCAAAGAAAAAATATCTTTTTTTTAAATATCTTTCTCTTTTAAAAAAGAAAAACATTTGTATCTCACTGACCAACAATTTTCTTCACTATGAAAAAGAAAAAGTTGTTGATCATGCTAGATGCACTCAACTTATTTTGAAAAATTAGGCTTCTTCTCACTATAATATCACAAGAATTACTAATTCTCAAATTCCAGATCAGTGTGAGAAAATTCTTGGAGGCGTTGTCTCCTTAGTATAAAAGTTTAACTAAAGAAACCTTCTATAACGCAGATTGTTTAGAGAAAGACGTTAAAAGTAGATTTGTAAGTACCTATTTTATAAATCAAACTTTAATTGATACTCATTGCACTACTGAATCTAATGGTAACACCAAATGTGTATCTCAAAATACCATGTTGTGTTTGTCATTGGCAGCAGGACGAAAAATATGTGATGAGGTTTGTTTAGCTTGAGAGTTGATAGTAGGGCGTTGATGAGATGGACAAGATGTAGAAGATGAAGAAGAGGAAGATGGGTTTGGAGATATAGATATTGGTGGCGTAGTATTGGAGGTGGGTGGGGTCGAAGAGATGGAAGGAGAGACATGATAATGAGGTGATGATATAGTTGAGCTGGCGTGTTGTAGGATACTAGTGGAGGATGGTGAGGTAGACGTTATTGTGGAAGGAGAGGAGGGTGTGGGTGGTAGGTGATTAGAAAAAAGGAATACTTCCATATTGAAGATCACATGGCAGGAGATGTAGATTATGGATGTAGGGCTATGGAGGCATAGATAACCTTTGTGGGATGTGATGTAGCCTAAAAACACACAAGGTAGACATGTAAAGTCTAGTTAGTGAGAGTTGTATGGGCAAAGGAAGGGGTAACAAAGGCATACAAAGGACCAAAGGAAGCCATTGTCAGGTTCCTTTTTATAAATTTTAGAGTCGGATGAGTTGTAATTAAGAGTTGGTGTGATGGTGCGATTGTGGACATAGATGATTGTTTTAAAGGTGTGTTCCCAGTAGTCGTGTGGTAGTGATGAATGAGCAAATAAGGACATGCCTTTTTAAATGATAATTTGATTCATGCATTCAACGAATCCATTTTGTTTGGGGGTATATGTACATGCAATTCGATGGTGAATACCATGGTTGTTGAGGTAGGAGGAAACATTGCAGTACTCACCATCCCAGTCAGATTGAAAGTTTTGAATGTTAGGACCAAATTGAGTTTTTATCATTGTATGAAAATTAATATGGGTATGTAACACTTGATATTTAGTTTGAATAAAATAAATCTATACGAATTTGGTAAAGTCATCAATAAATAAAACAAAGTAGCGATTGTCATTTATTGATAATAAGGGGGATGGACCCTAAACATCGGAGTACATAAGTTGAAAAGGTTTGGAGCAGGAAATATGACTAGATGAAAAGGAAAGTTTGTGACTTTTGCCTAACTGGCATGCTTCACAAGTAGATAACAGTTTATTGGTAGAAACTGGAAGATGAAATTGTGAAAAAATTTGGCGAAGAATGGTGTAACATCCCAATTTTCAAGGCTAAAAATTTCATTTTTAATTAACTAATCATGTGAAATAATTTATCAAACATTGCTAATATTATATTAATTCATAAAACCATTACGTAGTGTCTCAAAACATATCATCGGATAATAATAATAATCAGAGTACAATCCCAGAAAACTCAATGCGGAAATCACGCGTGAGTGTGATGTGCCGCTACCGCGCCGGCTCCTTCCCCTTCGCTGAAGAGGTACCTGAAACAAAACTGAAAACTGTATGCACGAAGCTTAGTGAGTTCCCCCATCATACCACATACCATACAAACACATAACATACATACTGCCAGGCATATCTGGGTGCCCGATCTACCCCTTCGGTCCTCTCGACCGGTGACCTTGCCCAGCATATCTGGGTGCTGGCCTACCCCTTCGGTCCTCTCGACCAGTGACCTTGCCTAACATATCTGGGTGCTGGCCTACCCCTTCGTCCATCTCGACTGGTCTATCACATACAGTCACGTAATCATAATCTAACATAACTGGGTACTAAACTACCCCTTCGGCCCTATCGGCTGGTAACTTGGGGACTACTCCCCCTACTACTACCATCATCACGTACATCATATCATGCTAGCACATAAAACATAACAGGTAGTAGCAAACCTAGATGAATATATCAAAGACAATCATCTAACATACAACTCCTACTGGTGGGTTGGCATTGTGGCCGTAGACCCACCACTACTGGAAGGTAACTCACCTCGATGTCGTGGAGTGTCTGAACTGTCCTCTGCGTGAAGGTCGGTTCTCCTCGACTCCTCAATCCCTACACGACAACCTTCAAGTCATCAAACCGAACATACAACCCTAACCAGGGTGAATACCAAAACCAGGCAAGTCAACATTGGTAAAAGTCAACACCCTGTTGACCTGACTCGCCGAGTTGGTCTACCAAGTCGTCGAGTCCATACTCCACTAATCTGATCCAACCCCGACTCCACGCGTCGAGTCTATCAAGAACTCGATGGATTCTCCTTCATTCAAACCATCAGGACCATCTTCATCTGACTCTCCGAGTTCATCCTTGAACTCGTCGAGTTCATCTCCCTCATAAGAATGTGTCCAGTCTATGACTCGCCGAGTTGTATGAACAACTCGTCGAGTCCATCTTCAAAGATTGGGAGATTGCATTGGACTCGCCGAGTCTGTTCATACACTCGTCGAGTCCTATGATTCCCAGGTCCCTTTACGCGTCTAAACAACTAAGGGACTTTCTCCCTAACAACTGGTCCATCCACAGAAAGGATTTAGTGGTCAATACACCGCGACTCGCCGATTTCCAAGAACAAATCGTTTAGTCCATCCTTGGCCAACACTATACGGTCGATTTAAATGAGTCTTAATGATGGGTTTTGAGCACTACAACATTCCTATGGTGTACATGCAAACCCTAAAGCTTTGGATCTAGTTTGTCTAATGAACATGCAATAATCATCCAAAGCCATAAACCCTAGATCTAGCATGTGATAATCGATATTAACATAAGAATAGGGTTTAGATCTTACCTTTGATTGTTATGTAGTAATAACAATCCATTCCTTCTTGTAATTGACTTCTGAAAGCTTAGTGTCACAAATGTCACACCTCTAATGGCTCACAAACACCAAGAGCAAGAGGATGACTTAGGAGAAGAGAAGAAGGCACCAAAATTCATCCAAGAACCCTAAGGAATGCTTAGCCCCGTTTTGGTGCCCTAGGGGTCTTTAAATATGTGAGGCTATTAGGGTTTTGAACTAGGAAACCCTAATCTGACTGCTTAGGCCCTAAGCAGCCCATGGACTCCTCCTTTAGATGCCTTGGACGAATTCTAATGGGTTTCCCCATAGATTTCGTCCACTCCATCCTCTATGGAGTCCATTAGCCCAATATCCAACTATCACACAATTGACAATTCTAGTCCCCTTTATTTAAATAATGTCTTTTAGCCAGAAAATTAATTTCTTAATTAATTCTTGACTAATATTGTCACACCCCAAAACCGGAACGGCGGAAACGTTCTGGGGTGGAGGACGTCATGTCAAGTATCACAACACATGCAGTATAGTAATCAAAGTACAATAACCATTGCATTAATAGTATAAGTTTTTACATAGGTTACATTTAGCAACAACATCAAAAGTAGATATAGAGAATAACATAAGGTGCAGCTCGGCACAAAGCTGACTTCGCAAAACCTCCCGGAGTGTACCTGTCTACTGACGACCTGAGAATACAAGTTATTTTGAAAGAGATGATCAACATTTTTATGTTGGTGAGTTCATAAGTATTTTAATGATATTAAGGTAAATACATGTTTTTCCTCGAAATAATCCATTAGATAAACGTGATAAAAGTTTCTAAAGTATTTGAATTCCTTCCAGAAAATCCTATATTTTCTAATAAAAGTAGTCTTCTACCAAGACTCGACTGTTTCATGTTTAAAAGAATGAATTTCTCTACTAAAAGCAGTCTTCTACCAAGACTTGACTGTTTTATGTTTAAACAATGAATTTCTCTACTAACAGCAGTCTTCTACCAAGACTCGACTGTTTTTTATGTTTAAAGAATATTTTTCCCAAATGTTACTATCATTATCAAAATATAGTTTTACATTAACGTTTTAAGTCAAAAACGTTCCAAGTTTAATGTATTAGGGATAATATTATAGTACCTTAGTTTTATATGTAGAAACTACCGTGGTACTATTTACCTTAAGGCCATGAATTATAAGGTAAATGTGAAAATACTCATAACCATACTGATTGACGGATGTAAACACGACAACCTGCTGGCGTCGAAGTAAATGTGACATTTGTCACCCCTTGGCTTGGTCGGTCGGGACTGTAGCTAGCAGTCAGGATGTGGGATGGTCTGTCCCGTATAGATCTATACACACAATGCTCGCTCTCCCTCCAGGAGACTCTGGTTACCAACTCGACAACGGTGAAATCCGCGTCATGAGGATGTATCTCGTGTTTTGATTGCTATATACGTTTCTTTTTACTAAAAGTACATGTTTTAGAATATTGATATAGCTAGTTTCTCCTCATAAAAGTTATTGTTGATTTCTAAACTATACCTATTATAGTTTACTTGAGAGGTTATCATTTCGTGTTTTAAGGTCCTTAGCTCATGCATGCAAGGTTCTAGTCCAATATCCAAGCCCTAGGAAGTAATGGCGGCACATATGTACCACCTAATGGTGTTTACGACCCAAGGAGATTGCCTTGGCCGTAAACCCATGTGTTCTTATGAGTTCTTGGTGTTTTTCAATGGCTTAACAAGTAATCTAAGCACATAACTAGTTAAGAGGGGTGTACTTACTTATAGGAAGCTTGTAAGAGTGTTTAAGGTCCAACAACACTAGTGTGTGTTCTTGGTGTTCTTGGTGAAATGAAGAACGCTTGAAGATCTATGAAAAAGAGAAGATTTCATGGATGAAATCATGTATAACTACTAGATGAAGTGTTGTATCAACAAATCAAGAGAAGAAACACTTACATTTTTGAAAGATTTGGAAGAAGATCTTATGATACTTGAGAGAGAATGGGGTGTTCTTGAGCTTGGAAGTGAGAAAATGAGGAAGGAAAGGAGTAAACTCATGCCTTAAGCATGAGTTCACGGCCAAAGGGGAGTTCACGGCCCAAACCCCTCATGTTTGGCCGTGAACACCTCATTAAGGTGTTAATTGTTTTATTTGTTACACAATAATCCTAGAAAATACTTCCTTTCATTTGTTCCCTCGAAGAATTAATATTAAAAATACTCAAACGGACTTTAAACCGAGCTAAAAATTAGCAGAATTGAATTTGACTTTTAATTGAAGTGCTTGACTGTAGGGTTTGTACAAATGGAAATTTCGGGTTGTCACATCATCCCCCCGTTAGAGGGAATTTCGTCCCGAAATTAGAATCTTAAAGAACACTCAAGGATGAATACGAAAGATGTGGATACGTCATGTTCTAGCTGATCCGTCCGTTCCTTAGGGGAATCAGGTCCATACTGAGTTTTAGCGAATTTTTACGAGTTATAGTTTCTTCTTCGATCTCTAGGCCACACGGGATAAGGTTCCATTGGTTCCCTTTTACTGAGCTAGATTTCCCCCGTTTCCTTTAACAAACGTGGCTCTGGCTTCCATGGACCTATTCGAGAAAAATGGTGAGAGTTTTGTCGGGTACTACCGGTTCATTCGCTGAGACATGGATAGGTTAGGGTGAAATTTATGGAATCCCTAAAGTAGTTGAGGTCTGACGGAAGCTGGACCAATTCTTATCAAGAATCTCTGATGGTCCTAAGTACTTGGGAAAATAGAACGTTTCAGTACCTAGAACATAATGTACTTCCATGGTGAGATCATCACTTGGCGTGATCGTCATTCTGAAGTTCCAAAAGTTTTCTCTTACTGGAGGTGTAGTCCATCTGATTGGGTCTTAGGAGGCTCAAGTCGTCTTCGGATTCGTATTTCCTACCGGTTGGCTTTCGGAGGTTTTCTGGATCATTGAAGGTGCTGACTATATGCTGGCATCTATTGGTGTTGACTATATGCTGGCATCTATTGGTTGCGTGGCATGTACCTCAGCCCAGTGAAGAAAGGACCTGCACTTTCGACTCATGAGGGGCTTCGAACAGAAATACCTCAAATGTCGGGATGATAGAGAGTTTTACCAGATGATGCTCAGATAATTCCAATTTTCATCATCGTCTAATAGCTGCTTCCACAGCATGATCTCTAATCGGAAGGAATCGTTCTCTCACTCGGTTCGCTGTTTCATGGATAGCAGTCTCTTATCAGGGCTAGCTTCGCCCTTAGAGATTTTCTGAAGTGATTGACTATTTCGGGAGGTGGTTCTATTATCTCTTTAGAGATAATATTCCTTGGAACACCTAGTAGTCTAACAATCTCTATGACATGCTCCATTATTTTTTCCCATTGTGTCTGCTTCCTCAAGTTTGTAGGAAACGCGTGATCTTGTATAACCCGTCGATTAACACCTAGGCTGGCGTCGAGTCCACAATCTCTTTATGACCTGGGTTATAACGCTTTACGCAACTTGCTGTCTACTTTACTCAAGTATTCCTGGTCACGGAGGTAATCATGCGGTTCTTAGCATCCTAGTATTAACTTTGGTGAATGCATACTATCATCTATAGGCGACGGTAACTTTCTCACATGACGAGGTATCATCACAACTCTTTCTGACCTAGGCACTTCTCGTCTGTATCTGGATGAACGAAGTGCTTGAGTAGTGCGAGCATCCCTTGCAGCTACTCTTCCGATGTTACCGAGTTTCTCCATCTAGATTAAATCTAGATGGCATAAGACTCTGCCACTCAGAACCTCTAATTTCCCCATCCATTCTTCTCAGAGTTTAACCTGTCACAGCTTTCCAGGTTTCTTGGCTCACTACTGAGATGCTTAATTTGTGGAATCGGGCGTGAATGGATGGTCGTAGTCAATGTTTTTGACTCTTACGACTTGAGTTACTTTTCCTAACTGAGGGTGTCAGCTACTATGTTGGCTTAACCCGGGATGACAACAAATTTCGAATTTGTAGTCATTTTAGTATCCCAACCCACAATTGTTCTCTTGACTTCAGCTCCTTTCCTATGGGTATATGATGAAGGGTTTTATTTTAAGATTCGTGGTAGACCTCATACTCGGCTCAATCACCATTACTCAGTGTATACTAGTCGTATATAATTGAGATTGACAGGATGTTCAGATGTGTGGCCTCACCCCAAACCCACAACCAAACAAGGAACTGGGAGTAGGGCGGGAGAACACATCTTAAATCTTATCGACCCAAATTATATACCACTCTAATGCATATACTCAGTAGTAGTAAGTTAGTCCCATGAGTTCTTTCTCTTGATTCACGAACTAGATCGTGCGGTGCAAGTGGTCTTTCTAGAGGATCTATTGAGTAGGCCTCGGGCGGTTATTGTCTTCCGGAATATCTGCAGTGCCTTTCGCTTCTGGTTTTAATGTCTAATGGGGTTGGTTAACAGCGCGTGGTACCCCTCTCCTGGGTACTTCTAAAGGTTGGGTGAGAGAGGCAACATATGGTTCTCATTAGGTTTTCTATTAGGTTCGAAATGATTTTATTTGACGCTTAGGATAAGGTGGGAGTTCTTTTTACACAGCACTAGGAATTCTCGCATGGTCGAACCAAGTCGAACCATGGTTGTCGGTAGTGTTGAAATTAACGAACATCGACACGATGTAGAATGAAGATTGATAGGACCATGTGCTGAACAGAGCACACAAGATCTTAGCGTTTCGGGTTCGTCCATGGTATTACTACTGCGAATACTTGGACCGACATGATTGACTCTGAATGCTAGGGGTCCTGATACTTTGGAAAGATGTACTTTTCATAAATAGATTTCTCACGAGGCCTCTCTATAATCGCCTAGTATACACTAGTCATGTATAATTAAGATTAAAAGGACTGTTGGCTGAGCGACTCCGCCCTAAATCCACAACCAAACAAGGAACAGGAGATAAGGCCGCATCACTCACTCGAGGTCTATCAATCCTAATTATAAATGGCCTTAACGTATATACTAAGCCATCATAGCTTTACCTGATGGGTTTTTAAGTTTTACAACAGTGCTGCGACTTTTGCCTTAACGAGGGAGTAGTTACAATTAGAATTGATTATTTAAAGTTTTCGATTAGCTACTTAAGGTTGAGAGGCGCACCAAAATTTTACCGGGTTCTTGGATGTTCCCCTAGGTATTAGGGTTAAACTCCTCCTGCGTCTTTGTCATTTCTTTCAGTTGGGCAGTCCCTCTTGAGATGCCCAATTTCACCACATAGGTGGCATATTAGACTGGTCCCAACATTGGTGGTTGATGTAATGAACTCAATCGGGGTTCTGAAGTTGCGAGCGGTATGCCACTTCATGTTGCACCTAACACAAAAGGGTTCTCGACAGGCTCCATAACGATGGTAGTTACACTTGCTGCAGTGGGGAAAGTTTCCTAGGTATGGTGTTCTTGGTGTCGAGACAGGCGGGTTGACAGGGGTATTGTCTACCTCAGATTGCTGCCCTTCGGAAGGTCCTTGAGCCGAGGTACTCCCCTTCTCGTTCACAAACTTTCTTTTCAGAGGATTAGATTGGAGTTCTTGGGGGGCTTCACTCACCGGTGCTGGTTGCTGCTGTCCATTGCTATGATCGGGATTCCCAATAGTGCTCCTGCTAACATTTGCGTTGTTAGCATTCAGGTGAGCCATGATAGCTGCTACGGCTGCGGAAATTGCAGCTTGGAACGTAGCTTCATCGATCTGAAGAGTCGGCGCCTTGCTAGCGGGTTGGTTACGTTTCTTCGGAGGCATGGTTTTTCCTACACGATGAGGAACACAAATTGATGAGATACGATGGTTACCCCTAGACGTATCTTTCTTTACTATAATAGGCATAAAAGTTTTCTCGCGCTCTGAGCTATGGTTCTCTAAGTGTCGACCTACATCCCTATGATGCAGTCCTGGTAACAGGGTAGAAGTAAGTGTATCGGAAAGCCATAAAATGGGTGTCGTTCCAACTAAGTTATCTTATATTGGAGAGGTTCACTCTCCGGTTTTGAAAAGATTCGAAAGAACTTTGGAACGAACATTACACAAGAAAAAGACTCATGAAAGTTTAGGGCTAAACACTCTCAATCGAGGTTTTGTGATCCGATCTATTTATATTAATCGCGACAGGAAAGACGATTTGCCTAACACATAGTGTGAGTAGTGTAATCACTAGCTCACTAAGTTGTATTATTTCATGGGTTATTAGTGTCACGTTAAAGAGGTAGAAACACTTCGCGGGTTTCATGCACTGGTTCCCTCTGTTCACCGCTTATTCTTGGCTGAAATGAACTTTGGTTTTCTCCGGCTATTTTTATGGGGTTCTCTTCTCCTGTAGACATATTGAATTTCCGCTCCGCCTTACTTCCGATCCTGAATCTGATCGTCATCACTTCATAATGGATGACTGGAATCTCGGAAGTTCAGGAGAATTTCCCACCGACGTCTCTAAAAGGTATAGGCACATGGCGATTTCAATGGTCTCATCACTGTTCATTTATTTCCTACTTGGAAATCTTCTCAATGAACCTCTTCCGGGTCTTTATCGACTCCACTGCCGATTACTAAAGTGGACAAGGTTTCCTAAAGGGGTTTATGCGAGAATGGGAATGTCTAGAGAATCTTAAGAGATTATTAAAACATTTTAATGAGTGATCCATATCGAGTCCTTCTACAATTTCAGATTGTACACAAATCATATATAACTTAGATCTAATAGGCCTTCGAATATGTGATACTACTATATATCCACATCCTAACAAGGAAAAGGAAGTAGAGCGACACCACACATTCTTAGTCTATGATATCCTCACTATATATAACCTTGAGAGCATAGACTCTATAATCATGGATCCATCAATAAGGGTCTTTTTAGTTTTCACGCAAGGTTATTTATGGTTCCTAAAATACTCCTATTGCATTTTAATTACATGTTGGATTCTAGAATTTCTGAACATGCATTTAGGTTTATTGTCAGTCTTTTAGTATCATAAAATACTCCTATAGTATTTTAAACTTTATGTTCAGCTCTAGCATTCCTATATGGTAAGTTTCAGATTCATTGCAACACCACCATCACTCCCAAACACACGTTGGTCGCATCTCGAATAAATATAGTTGATCAGGCTATATTTATTCCAGCTACGATTACATAACTGCCCAGATTTGACGGTAATGCTCAACATCCAAAGACTTTTATTCTTGTTCTTCTTGTGATACTTGTTCAGGTTTTTATATTCTGGATGTACTTATACTTTTGTAAAATATGGTTATATTTTAAAGTATAACTCTTGGTCAGAGTGTTTTTATCCCATTGTATTTATAGTTGTATATCTTTTATGATTTGATATACTGAGTTCCCTATAAACAATGCTCTGATACCAATCTGTCACACCCCAAAACCGGAACGGCGGAAACGTTCTGGGGTGGAGGACGTCATGTCAAGTATCACAACACATGCAGTATAGTAATCAAAGTACAACAACCATTGCATTAATAGTATAAGTTTTTACATAGGTTACATTTAGCAACAACAGCAAAAGTAGATATAGAGAATAACATAAGGTGCAGCTCGGCACAAAGCTGACTTCGCAAAAGCTCCTGGAGTGTACATGTCTACTGACGATCTGAGAATACAAGTTTTATTTGAAAGATAGGATCAGCATTTTTATGCTGGTGAGTTCATAAGTATTTTAATGATATTAAGGTAAATACATTTTTTCCTCGAAATAATCTCATTAGATGAACGTGATAAAAGTTTCTAAAGTATTTGAATTCCTTCCAGAAAATCCTATATTTTCTAATAAAAGTAGTCTTCTACCAAGACTCGACTGTTTCATGTTTAAAAGAATGAATTTCTCGACTAAAAGCAGTCTTCTACCAAGACTTGACTGTTTTATGTTTAAAGAATGAATTTCTCTACTAACAGCAGTCTTCTACCAAGACTCGACTGTTTTATGCTTAAAGAATATTTTTCCCAAATGTTACTATCATTATCAAAATATAGTTCTACATTAACGTTTTAAATAAAAAACGTTCCAAGTTTAATGTATTAGGGAAAATATAATAGTACCTTAGTTTTATATGTAGAAACTACTGTGGTACTATTTACCTTAAGGCCATGAATTATAAGGTAAATGTGAAAATACTCGTAACCATACTGATTGACGAATGTAAACACGAAGACCTGCTGGCGTCGAAGTAAATGTGACATTTGTGTTAGTCCCTAATTTGCCTGTGTATCAATCAGATCCGTTTGATGGTGCGGATTCCCAATCAAACGGATGATGTCAGATCAAATAGAAGAGAAGGAGAAGAAGAAGATGATGAATCTTGTTTGAATTGATTAGAATGAAGTTTCCTTACAAGATTCACACACAACACACACTTGATCTTCTCTCTACCGTACACTCTCTACTGTTCATCACTCTATTCCTCACACCCCTCACCCCTATATATACTCGACTGGGCAGCAAACTGGGTTTACGGCCGTAAACGGAGTTTACGGTCGTAAACACCCATTGGGCCGTAAACAGGGTTTACGGTCGTAAACCTGTTTACGGCCGTAAACAGACCATCTGACCGTAAACTCATAAACATTACATAAAAATACATTTTCCTAGAAAAGCAAATTATAAACCATATTTCTGACCCAACAATCTCCCCCTTGGTTTATAGCTTTCTTTTCTTTTCTCAAATGACCCAACAAGCTCCCCCTAAAAAGTAGTTGGCTTTCTTGATAATCTTCATTGGGAGCTTTGGCTTCAGCTTTAATCTTCGAATTCTTCACAGCTTCAAGATGAACATGATGAATCTTCAATAATTGACTTCATCTTGAGCAGTTGGAATTTCTTCAGAATTTGGCATTGAACGCACATTGGGTGAGGAGGCTTCTTGATAAGATTCTTGAAAGATGGCGCTTTCAGCTTGAGAATCTTCAGAGAGAATATCAGAGAGAACTAAACTTCTAGATCACTTCAGTAGGTTCAAGATAGCAGCAGACTGATTGAGGAGGCTTCAATGTAATCCGTCACATATTCTTCAATTTCAGCTTCACCTTGCTTCTGGGGTTGAAAGATTGAATGTCGAAAGAATAATCTTCATTTCTTTCTCCTTCGAATGAAAATTCTTCGATGCTCACGGATGAAGCCTAGGCTCAGAAATCTTCGACACAAACTCCATGAGTTTCATCTTTACCTGAAATCACTTTTCAAGACAAAACAAAACTAAAAGAAAACTTAGCACACAAATTAAAATAGAAACAATTTTTTTTTTTTTTGGATTTTTCATATTTTCTGAAAAAGAAATAAAACAGAAATAACACTATTTTTGGATTTTTAATTTTCTGATTTTTGTTTGTTTTTAAAATTTTTAATTCTCCCCTAATATTTAAATTAGAAGAAAACTATGAACAAATTTATCAAAAATAAAATGATATCTAACTTTAAGAATGATTTGGGATCAAAGTTTTTAGACAACCTTTATCCGCTTGTCGGTACCTTCTATTTTCACGTCTTTGTCTGGTCGATCGCCGGTATTGTGGTCCACTTAAACACGAGAGATTGTGACAAAATTAGGACATACTTATAAGTGACAAGACAATGTGATCCTAAGTTCCTAGATAATATTCCTTAAGGACCATTCAACTGACGACGACCAAAGATATTGTTGTCCACCTAAATTGAGCAGCGAGATCTATAGACAATCTGTGAGTGTTCAATTGTTAATTGTACTAGAACATGGTTCCCGCTTCTTGATATGCTCCAGTAATCAGGGACTTCCAGAATACTCCTTACATCGGGTGAGCAGACAATCATTAAGATAGAAGATAGATTTAGAATGCATATGCTATACACCCAGGTCGGATCTCTTCCAATCTCGCAGAGGGTGAAACATATGACTAACTGAAGTTTTAGAGGGATTGAGAAGTAGAATGGTGCATATACTGTGTACCAGGTCGGATTATGAGTCACGCAAAGGAGACAGTATATGGCTAACAGACAGAAAGAATTGCACAGATAGAAGATGCAGAGAAATAGAATTGCATATGTTACAGTCCAGGTCGGATTTTGAGTCACGCAGAGGAGGTAACATATGACTAACAGATAGATAGAGAAAGAAAACAATTTTCTACAGACCTAATTCATCGGAATTCACCAGTCACCCCATCAATACCGGAATTAAGGACAGAATCCGCACATCGAGGAAAAGTTAATCCACGGTTCCAAGTACGGGTTCATTTAATGTGACGAGTAGATTCCCATACATATCTCCCTGCTCAACCTATCCAAGCGTCGTATTGTCAGGCTAAATGGATCTAACTAGGTTAAGATTTGTCAAGTCTAAGAATCTCTTAAGTTCAACTCTGCCTAGTCAAGTCCCTTTAGAATCTTTCGTGCCTACCAGCGCATCAAACCCAGAGCATAGACCCTTCAACTTTGGGTACGTTACACAGACTCAGATTGCCTGTTATCACTTGATAATATCACTTCCCAAAACATCTCACTCAAACTCATTTCATTAACCAACATATTTTTGGATTTTCTGATTTTCTAATGTTTTTGGATTTTTTTAAAACTTTCTAATTTTTTGTTTTGTTTTTATTTCTCCCCCTAAATTTGTGCATAGGAGAGAAAAGAAAGTAAATGCGCAAATTTAAACTATCCTAAAAAAAATTAGTCTTTAAAGCGAATCGGCTTACGAAAAACTCATGAGTATAAAGAAGAAAACTCAAACCGTAAGTCACCGATTGAATTTGCATCCAGAAGGTCTGAGAACAGCACGTGTAATCTCAGAACAGATCCAAAAATTCTTCATATCGTTAAGCACTAACGCCATGAGTGATCCCTTCCTTTCTTCCCTTCCCACAAAAGACACATACTCTCAAACAATGTTCTGAGTGTTGTACAGTTGAGAAATGTCTCCTATCATGTGCCTGGAACAGCCACTACCAACAAACCAAAGTCTGATGATATGCCTCCATAGCTGCTCCGACACAGAGCGGGATCAGTTGGTCTTTGGAACCCAGTCCATTTTGAAACTGGGTCGACCTTTGTCATCCTTGCACGGTACTCTCTCCCATGACATATCCTGTTTATCACAAACAGAAGATGAAGAAATATTAGAGTCATTAGTTGATTTGGGAGAGTGAGCCTTTGGAACCCATTTGTAGTTGGGTTTAACCCATTTCTTTTTCGATCTGATGGGTGGCTCAGTACTTGCTTTTGAACTTGATGTCGGCCGTTGAGATGACTTTGATTTTGACTTCACGGGATCATCTCTTGGATTTGGCTTCTTGGCCGGCATTCCCTTATTTCCCTTGGGAGTTGGATTCTTGGCCTTGTGGGTTTGATTCTTGACCTTCTGCGCGTTCCAGTCATCATGGTCTGAACGTGACCTTGAGGGGTTTCTTTTGAAGTATCTCCCTCTTGGCGCGTTCTGCCAGCCTTGTGCATAGTAGGGAACGTATGCGCGATTTGGACAATGTCTGACAATGTGTCCAGGTGTTCCACAGTGAAAGCAAGTCCTTTTCTTCACTAGGAAATTGTTTCTTCCTGCCCCTGGTGGCGTATCCTTGCCTTGTTTCTTGCTTTTCCCACACGCACAGTTACAACAGGCACTCTATTTCACTGGAATTGGTGGCCTGTATTTCTGAACAGCAGGTTGATCAGAAGCAACTGAGTTCGAAGCAACCGATTCAGAGTTCAAGGAGATGTTGGTTTGTTCAATGGTGTTCTCCTTGTTCTCATCCTCTACTACTTTACTTGCACATGTAACAGAAACATCAGGAGCATCAGGATTATCAACATTAATAATGCCTCCTGATACAAAACCAGCTGGTTTGCCATATTGAAGATGTGCCTCCCTGTCAATTTCTTCCTGTGTCGAAGGGATGGATGTGTAGTTATGATTGAAAGGTGGAGGAACACTATCATACCCTAGACCCTTGTTTTGATTATCTTTGAATTTTAATTGGGTTTCAAATAAGGAGTCGACTGTCTTACTTTACGCAATATAATATTTGAAACTAACATCAGTTTTTCCACACTTAATTTTCAAGGCGTCAAGTTCTTCGGTTACAGCATCAAGTTGTCTCTTAATATAGTCATAATTTTCACACTTGTTGCTGAATTCTTCCTGAAGCTTCCTAAAGTCCTTTATTTTTGTTTCTAACTGGGCCTTTAGGGGTTTCTGTCCTTTCCTGAGTTGATAACCTTCATATCTCAGGTCCTCAACTTCTCTTTTTAATAAATCATTATGTTCACGAAGAAGTTTAATCTTGGCTTCACATGATTGAGAACATGAAACTTCACATGATTGAGAACAAGAAACTTCATTGACCGGAAGGTTTGTGGAACTCATTGTTTTTCGACAATTCAAAGCGTCAAGTTCTTCAATTACAGCAGCAAGACTAAGACGATTGAGATCTTTTGTCTTCTTGATGTTAGCCACGTTCATATCCCATGATTTCGGAAGTGCATTCAATAGCTTTTTGTTTATCTCAGATTTGGTCAAGAAGATCCCAGCTATATTCATCTCAGTAGTGAGTGTGGTAAAACGCTGCAACTGAGCTTCCAGGGTTTCTCCAGGGATATAATCGAACATGTTGAAATTTTGTCTTAACATCTCCTGACGACTCTCTTTCATGTCTTCAATTCCCTCGTAAACTTCAAAAACTATTAAAAGCACAACTAGAACTTAAAAGTCAAACTTAAATTTAAAAATGCCCTTTGACTATAAACCTCAAAAGTCAACCTTAAAAGTCAAATTTAAAAAGTCAAACTCAAAAGTCAAACTTGAAAAGTCAAACTTAAAAGTCAAACCGAAAAGCTAAATTTGAAAATTTAAAAGTCAAACAAGAAGGTCAAAGTTTAAAGTCAAAGGTCAAACTTTAAAGTCAAAGTCAAAACTTTAAGTAAAAAGTCAAAAATAAAAGTCAAAATTTAAAAACTAAAATTTTTGGTTGAAAATGGATTTTAAAAATAAAATTTTTGAATTTTTGGGTTAAAAATGACAAATTGCGAAATATGGAAGCGACTGGGAGAGGTTAAGTTCAAAAATTCGAAGTTAAGTCACAAGGGATTGGCTTGCTGAGTTGGTTAAGCGCGCTGACTTGTGAACTACATGTCCCGGGTTCGATCCCCGGGAACTTCAAATCGCGTGGATTTTTTAATGCGAAGCACTGATGCGAGGATGAAGCGAGCCCGAGGATCCGAGGCGCGAAGGCGAGGACGTGGTGCGAGATGCGAGGCCGTAAACGTTGCTGACCTTAAACGCGAGCCGTAAACTCCGAGTCCTCGGACCGTAAACCCCGGACCGTAAGCTCGGAAACCCTAGCCGTAAACGCCGCCGCCGACCGTAAACACTTCGGAAATCGTTGTTCTTGACGAAAAACAGCGTTTTTGCCCCTTTTTGCTCCAAAACTCGATCAAAAACTCGTTTTTAGGAAAAACGCGAAGAAGAAACCCCCCCTATTTTGCCACGATCTATCCAAAAATGCAAGAATCCTTAAAAAATAAGATCAAATAAGCTCCAGATCTGACAAAAATGAGTGATACAATCCAAGCTCTGATACCAATTGTTAGTCCCTAATTTGCCTGTGTATCAATCAGATCCGTTTGATGGTGCGGAATCCCAATCAAACGGATGATGTCAGATCAAATAGAAGAGAAGGAGAAGAAGAAGATGATGAATCTTGTTTGAATTGATTAGAATGAAGTTTCCTTACAAGATTCACACACAACACACACTTGATCTTCTCTCTACCGTACACTCTCTACTGTTCATCACCCAATTCCTCACACCCCTCACCCCTATATATATTGGACTGGGCCACAAATTGGGTTTACGGCCGTAAACGTGTTTACGGCCGTAAACGTGTTTACGGCCGTAAACTCTGTTTACGGTCGTAAACGTGTTTACGGTCGTAAACTCAGTTTACGGTCGTAAACTCACAACACATATACGATATTACATAACAATACAATTTCCTAGAAAAACAAAGTATAAACCATATTTTTAACCCAACAATTTGTCACCCCTTGGTTTGGTCGGCCGGGACTGTAGCTAGTAGTCAGGATGTGGGATGGTCTGTCCCGTATAGATCTATACACACAATGCCCGCTCTCCCTCCAGGAGACTCTGGTTACCAACTCGACAACGGTGAAATCCGCGTCATGAGGATGTATCTCGTGTTTTGATTGCTATATACGTTTCTTTTTACTAAAAGTACATGTTTTAGAATATTGATATAGCTAGTTTCTCCTCATAAAAGTTATTGTTGATTTCTAAACTATACCTATTATAGTTTACTTGAGAGGTTATCTAGGTACCTTTGCTACCCAAAGGCACTGAACTGGAGTAAGAGTTTTAATATCTAAACAGATATACATAATATATAACTAGGACTTCAACGACACTCGGACAAATAACCGGATACTCTAAGTCCACAACCAAACAAGGAACAGGAAATAAAGCGGGCTATCAGTCCTAAGTCCTTCAAACCCTACTTATATAACTATATCTATATAGACATGAATCTAACAAGAATATAAGTTTAAAAGACTTTGATAAAAGTTTAGTAATTTAAAAAGAGATTATAGTACTTTAAAAGAGATTTGAAAGTAATATATGAAAACCGTTAGCTGAATAAAACAGTTTAACATGCAAAAATCTATTTGATTGACAGTTATTAATCACATGTGATTGATATAATAACTTAATAGTTCAACTTGTATCCCCTCCCCCCATAAAAGCATTTAAAATCATTTCAAAGGTTGATTAAGGGGGTATGAACTCACCTGTAGTGAGTGGTTTGGATGAAAGTGCCGGATAGGATGCTAAGTGTCAAGTGAGGACTTGAGCACACACGGAATCCTATGCAGATATAATGACACATATATGTATCTAATTAGTGTTTAAGCAACTAATTACGCAAGCAAAGACACCCTAGGACATGGAAAACACTTTGATTCAAGTGTTAGAAGTACAAAGGGTTGCATCTAAGGGTTGTAGGGCTTTGCTTTTTGAGTTTACGGTCCAAGAGTAAACTCTCCATGAGCTTACGGCCTAGGGTTTGCGGCCCTAATGGGTTTACGGTCGTAAACCCATGGTAACTTCTACCATTTTGATGTTCAAGGTCCTATACTCCTCATGGAAGTGATCTAGACTTGGTTCCAAGGCTCTAGAAGGGACTAGGGCTCATAATGGCCCCCTTATTAGTGTTTACGGCCCAAGGACCAATTCCCATGGAGTTTACGGCCTAGGTTTTACGGCCCTAGTGGGTTTATAGTCGTAAACCCATGGTAACTACTATCATTTCGTGTTTTAAGGTCCTTAGCTCATGCATGCAAGGTTCTAGTCCAATATCCAAGCCCTAGGAAGTAATGGCGGCACATATGCACCACCTAATGGTGTTTACGACCCAAGGAGATTGCCTTGGCCGTAAACCCATGTGTTCTTAGGACTTCTTGGTGTTTTTCAATGGCTTAACAAGTAATCTAAGCACATAACTAGTTAAGAGGGGTGTACTTACTTATAGGAAGCTTATAAGAGTGTTTAAGGTCCAACAACACTAGTGTGTGTTCTTGGTGTTCTTGGTGAAATGAAGAACGCTTGAAGATCTATGAAAAAGAGAAGATTTCATGGATGAAATCATGTATAACTACTAGATGAAGTGTTGTATCAACAAATCAAGAGAAGAAACACTTACATTTTTGAAAGATTTGGAAGAATATCTTATGATACTTGAGAGAGAATGGGGTGTTCTTGAGCTTGGAAGTGAGAAAATGAGGAAGGAAAGGAGTAAACTCATGCCTTAAGCATGAGTTAACGGCCCAAACCCCTCATGTTTGGCCGTGAACACCTCATTAAGGGTTTAATTGTTTTATTTGTTACACAATAATCCTAGAAAATACTTCCTTTCATTTGTTCCCTCGAAGAATTAATATTAAAAATACTCAAACGGACTTTAAACCGAGCTAAAAATTAGCAGAAATGAATTTGACTTTTAATTGAAGTGCTTGACTGTAGGGTTTGTACAAATGGAAATTTCGGGTTGTCACAAATATTAATTAAATAATAAGATATCTCTCTTAATATATTATTCATATAATATATTAATAAATCATGTTTAATCTCTTTCTCCATAAATCATCCTATCAAGTTGCTTTGGTGAAGGCAACCCAAAAGGACCATGCTCGCAATCGGGTCAAGTACATACCAAAATAGTTATGGGCTTAGACACTAATCCAACAGTCTCCCACTTGGATAAGTCTAATAACTATTCTACGTATGACTTCAGATCCTGATCAACAATCGTAGCTTTCAAAAGCCGTTGTCAACTCTGATCTTATCAGATACGCGTCATTTAGATAAGGGATCATATATTCCTCCATTCTAGATATCGTATAGACGTGAGACATGGATTGAAATCATTCTCTCAGTCTATGTGTTGTTTCCCGATTTCCAATTTATGACGACTGACTAATTGAACAAATCAAATCAGTCCTGGCCCGGCCGAGCACTTTCCTTTGTCATCACGAAATCATCGAGGGGCCTACATATATCGCTTTTATTGGGTAAAAGGAACGGATAAACTTCGACTCAATGCTCGCTTGTACTCACTCACCGAATTACATACAACAATATGTTTTATAACACCAAGTTACTGGTGCGTTTACATATTATCAATGTGCAACCGACTCGCAAGATACAACTCACACATCTCGGTTTCAAGAATATAAGATATTATCGTCTCACCAATCACTCGTGAAAAAATCCATGAAGCGATCCAAGTGAGTGTGGGTTTAATCCAATGCTCAAATCATATTCATAAGCACTCATGAACATTGCAACAAACCTTTACTATGTCTAATACACTTCAGACAATCTACAACCAATTCATGACAATCTTCTTTCATACCTACTTCCAAAGTATGAGCGACTGTGGAACATTCGAATAATCTTATTATTCAGGAAGTCAAAACATGCAAAGTGAAACACAATAATAATCGAATCCAATATGGCCCCAAACTTTTTAGTATAAATAAAACTCCTTTTATTTAGTCACCATATTGATTACACATTATTCATTGTATAATGTTTCGAGTAATCAACTTATTACTTGAATTATAACAACAATTGTCCCATGCTCTTAGCATGCACACTATGTTTTCCTATGGTCTTTACTTTGTGAAATAGTATAATTGAATAACATTTTCAATCACACTCATTTCACAATTCCTAATCCTTATCGATAGTGTAAGAATACAAAATTCTCGCCACTACTAGAGTATGTTAGATTCTAACATTTTATGCAATGATCCTTTCGTGATGTCACAACACAAAGTCACTAATACTCGGCCAATGAAATCATAAAATACTCTATTGGATATTGTTACAAGACAAGTCCATAGATGTGAAGTCTCACATTCAAAGTATATTCCTTTGAACATCCTTCTTGCATAAAAGTTTCTAATCTATAAATAGATCCTTAACGTCCAACTCCCAATAAGGAAACATTTCCATATTTGCCATATGACAACTCATTATTAATATTATCATATCTAATAATAATAATGTCAATATGGTCCTTCCATTACTATACTTCCAACTATTCACAAGCGACCAATCCTTGGCGAACCTTAGATTGTCCTTGACAGTTATTTAAAAATTTTAGTCAAATCCGGTTCTATTCCCTTTTTCCCTCTAAATGCCCTAGGCATTTGGAAAATTTTAGAAGGGTCGAATATTACAGCATATGCAACCGATCCTATACCTGAAGTGTATGGGATACGATTCATAATGAGAAACGTGATACCTTACCAATTTCTTGCCATAATATTTCTATTTCTATTTCTATTTGTCATGTTCTCACGATTCGAACTATGAAGAGGGATGTCGTAATCATAATCGAGTGTGAGAACGCAGAAATTATTTCCATATATAGAATTCTCTTACATTGAATCCTTTCAACATAACATTCATATATCTTTTTGACTAAATTTTATCAAAATTTATCGATCTAAACCTTTAGATTTGAAACGAAGTATAATATTCTCTCCCTTAATTATAGCAAAACAACTTTTCAACCTATGCAACTTTGCAAAGTGAAACTTTTGTTTTCTATAATTAATATTTCTAACTTGCAATAATAATCATGCTCCCACTAACATGATGATTATATCCATACCAGCATAACATTCATGCTCCCACTAGCTTTGACACGTATTTAGAAAACAGTTGGACTTCTAAAAGACAATACTTGACTTTCCAAAGTTCATATTTCTAATACGATGTGCTTCGATAAGCCTTTATCTAAGCTTCTCAAATTCACACACCTTTCCTTAGATAGCTCACATGTGTGTCTAAACTAATTCAGAACTTATATTACTAAGTCCTCAATGTTCAGACTAACTGTCAAATCTCACAATTTGAACTATGAAGAGGGATGTCGTAATCATAATCGAATTTGAGAATGCTATCTCCTTAAAATCTCTCTTAGTGAAAGCGTTTCCTCACACTCATTTTCATGAAGAAGAGAAACCTTATGACACTTAGATTTTATGGTGCATGTGTTCCTATCCATGCAAATTTGTCATAAGCATAATCGTAAGATAATGTTTGTGACAAATTCAAACTCTTATGGACAGAACTTGTTCATTCTTAATTTCTTGCCATCAGGGGTCCCACCATTTCTTCCAAGTTATTCAGCAGCTCACCTATGCCAGTCAATGTACTTTCATTGATCAAGGTGTTTTCCCTTATGCATTCAATTGAGAACTCGTAGAACTCATATGCATAATCACTCAACTGGATTGGCACATAAATAAAATTTTGTCAACACGATAGGTTACAATCCTCAAGTCGTGTGCTAGTGTTTAATAGGTTTACTTCTTGATTTGTTCTTGAAAGTTTTCAAGATCTTTAGACTCCCACTGACCTCTTGACATATAAGATTCTCTTATCAAGAAACATTTCTTGACAAAACAAATATTCAAGAGTCAGTGTGTGTCTTTATCAAGACAAACCAACACACAATTTGGTACTAGTTGGTCTTTATCTTATCCAAGACATCACAACTTACCAAAATGTGCTAGTGTATGATGTCACTCAAATCACAATTTTGGAGTACGACTCTAAAACTTGATTTTGGAACGAAGTATGATTCATCTTATTGACTTAACCCATTTTGACAATTCGTAACTCCTCTTCTTAGCCATACTAGTGCACTAAGGTGTCCTTAGAGGATGAATTGTAATATGGTTCTTAAGACGATCATAAACATGATACAAAAGTACTCTCCCTTCTTCTTAGATTGGAGAAACTTTTATCTTTCTTGCCTAATTGATTCTTCTTATTCGTTCTGCCATTCACTGAAACTATTCAATGATTCAGAATCCTACTTAATCTTTTAAGTATAATCATATTTACTAATCTTTTAGCAAATCATGACGAACATTTTATCGTTCTTTATGGTGGACTTGACTAGTGCACAACATTGTGTACCAAATCTCATTATCCTTCACTTGACTCACATACTTATGTGAACAAGGAATTAGTCTCAATTTTCCAAATACGAAGGTTCTCATTCGTCACACAATACCAGTTGCATGATTCCAAGTTTCTATCCAATTGAAACTTGGGCAATGAGAATCTTTGCTCATTTGGTCAATTTCTGACATTACCACAAATAACATAACTAAGAATCAAATCCATTCACAATATTGCTAAAAATAGAACCATTCAAACACCAATTTTCATAAAATCCATCGCAAAGAAACATAAATAAGATAAATCAAAATTTATTTTATTGCGGAAAAATATTGTCCTTACAATGCGATTACAAGTGAAAACTATGTAAATATTACTTAGCAATCTATCCTAACTCTAAAGTAGTAGCTTAAATATATGATCCTTGAATCATGCGATCGAAATCCATTTCTTCGCGATCAGACTCAGCTTGCTCCTTCCTTTAAGCTTCTTTCCTTTCTTCGATCCTTCAAAACATCGAAATGTAATCTTATCACATCATGTATTAAGAATCTCCAAATAGGAACTTAATAGAGTTAGATAGTGGATATTTCCTAAAGCAGAGTCATACATCTTGATTCTCCCATCTCTTAGATCTCTTAGGTAGTGAGGGCAACTTCGTAACCAATGCCCCTTCTTTTTAATAGTAGAAACACATGGATTTTTATGGAATGGTACACAGGACTATCTCAGACTCAGCCTTTCTCTTGCGTAGAGAAAACTTTTCTGGACTTCCAATGTTGCCATTACCCATAGAAGGATGTGACATTGATTTATCAGACAAATTTGCTCGACCAGTGCGCCAAAACATTTCTGATTCAGCAGCAATAAGAAAATAAGTCAAATCAATAAGGGTCAAGACGTGGTCCATCACATAGTACTCTCTAATGAACTTACCATATGATTCGGTAAGTGATTGAAGAACCAAGTCAACAACCAACTTCCTTGAGACATCGACACCCAACATCCTTAACTTGTCCATATGTGACTTCATCTTTAAGACGTGTGCACACACAGACTTTCCATCTTTGTGTCTTATTGCCAATAGGGTTTGAGTGACCTTGAACTTTTCAAGTCTTCGAACACGTGGGTCAGAGAGAATTATTGGAGGAGGTGGAGGAAGTGAAGCATGATTTCTATTTCCACAATCCAATTGTGGAACATCATCTTCATATGGAAAACTTTTTCCAACGGATTTAGGAAGACCATAGTTTTCAGACTTTGACATCTATAAAACGGGAGAAAATTCAAGTTAGTTGATTGAGTCCTTAATAAAACACCCAAATGAGATATTAAGGCTAGGACCCAACACAATATCCTACAAATTGGAAGAGGGATGCCGTAATCCAAATTGCAGAACATTTGAAGGTAGGTAAATGATGATTTACCAATTTCCACCATGAAAAACGAAAAGAAGGTTAACTTTTAAATGAATTGAAACTCCTAGATCCTTTGAGATTCATTGAACTTTTCAATGGCATGTTTAAATCTCAATATGCCCCTCGATTTGTGACTGGGATGCCGAGGATCACAAAACTATGACAAACTTACATGGTGCCCCCAATGTTACAGTCACCTATTCGATGTGCCGGTTAACCACACACGCTCCACCGAACTATGACAAACACCGAGTCACCCTTCGCTACCTTTGCTTAGAACCCATTTAGTGTGCCGGTTAACCACACACGCTCCACTAACGTCTCAGCAAGGGTACAAAGTGTAATTTCATGGAATTGCATCAAATTCACTTTTGCCTTAAGTAACTAAGATTGGGAATTTTGTAAAAACATTTAGTTACTTTATAATTCATTATACTTTTAATGGAAAGGGTTTGCCTTATCCTACCCGTTCGGCTAACGACCCTCCACCAATCAAGGAAGCGGTGGGTGAGAGTGGACACCCATCAAACGGCCATTTTATAAGCCATAACCTGATACCCCCCCCCCCTTATAGATTCGCTTCGTGAATAAGGCCTACTAACGGTAAGACTAGCATTTTAAGTTATACATATATAATATTAGACTTTTAATGTTATATATAGTATAAGGGTGTATTTTACACTTTTAAAATACTATGTGGTCTAATTTAACAAATCAGACTTTTAATTTAATTAAATGTAAACCATATGATTATGGATTTATTATCTCTCTTTTAATTATACACTTAATTAATTTAATAAAACTATAAGGGTGCAGTTTGAACTTTTCAAAAAACTAGGTTTTTAGAATTTAATATTTCAAAATTAAACTTTTAATCAAAATTTTAAATTCCAAAACTTGAGGGCAAGTTTTGAATTTTTTCAAAAACATTAGGGTTTAGAATTTAAATATTTCAAAATTAAACTTTTAATCAAAAATTTAAATTCCAAAACATGAGGGCAAGCTTTGAAACCTTTCAAAATGTTAGGTCTTAACTATTTAAATTTCAAAGCTAAAACTTTTAATGTTCAAATTTAAACTATAAAACCTAAGGGGTGTAAATTGAAACTTTTCAAACTTACTAGGTCAAATATTTGACTAATAATAATCCTATATTATCCATGTTTAACCAAATCCATCAATTTTGATGAGGATAACCATTCCAAACTAAAAAATTCGGATTTTGGCAAGAAAAACGAGTTTTGGCAATTTTCCTCAACAAAATCTGGCAGAAAATTCGAAAATCCCGGCACCAGAGCCCTGGACTCGTCGAGTCCACAATGGAACTCGTCGAGTAGGACCTACTCGTCGAGTCCATTTATGGACTCGGCGAGTCTGCCAGTCAGAAACCAAAAAATTCGATTTTCATGCAAGCAATGAACAATTAAGCATCAAATACATCAAAAAAACAGCATAAGGCTCTGATACCACTTATGAGTTTTGAGCACTACAACATTCCTATGGTGTACATGCAAACCCTAAAGCTTTGGATCTATTTTGTCTAATGAACATGAAATAATCATCCAAAGCCATAAACCCTAGATCTAGCATGTGATAATCGATATTAACATAAGAATAGGGTTTAGATCTTACCTTTGATTGTTATGTAGTAATAACAATCTATTCCTTCTTGTAATTGACTTCTGAAAGCTTAGTGTCACAAATGTCACACCTCTAATGGCTCACAAACACCAAAAACAAGAGGATGACTTAGGAGAAGAGAAGGAGGCACCAAAATTCGTCCAAGAACCCTAAGGAATGCTTAGCCCTGTTTTGGTGCCCTAGGGGTCTTTAAATATGTGAGGCTATTAGGCTTTTGAACTAGGAAACCCTAATCTGACTGCTTAGGCCCTAAGCAGCCAATGGACTCCTCCTTTAGAGGCCTTGGACGAATTCTAATGGGTTTCCCCATAGATTTCGTCCACTCCATCCTCTATGGAGTCCATTAGCCCAATATCCAACTATCACACAATTGACAGTTCTAGTCCCCTTTATTTAAATAATGTCTTTTAGCCACAAAATTAATTTCTTAATTAATTCTAGACTAATATTAATTAAATAATATGATTTCTCTCTTAATATATTATTCATATAATATATTAATAAATCATAATTAATCTCTTTCTCCATAAATCATCCTATCAAGTTGCTTTGGTGAAGGCAACCCAAAAGGACCATGCTCGCAATCGGGTCAAGTACATACCAAAATAGTTATGGGCTTAGACACTAATCCAACACTTAATACCTCAAAACCATAGATCTGGCCCCCTAATGTCCATTTCATATGTAAAGTTCTAAACTTGGTACACATGCAAGGGGTCGTTGGCCCAAAAAGCCATAAAAGATGGCCTCCAAAGTGCATGGGGTGTTCATGGCAGCAAAAAGGGCACCTTTGTGCCATAAACCCCCACCCCAATAGACTTGGATCTAAAGCATACACTGACTTCCAACACTAAATCCCGAATACCACCTCTCTAGGGCTTAGAAAGATGAAGGAAAAGGCCCAAAAATCAAGATCTATAGACAAAGGTTCAGCTTCATACCTCCAATAAGCTGAAAATGAGCTTCAAACTCTGGATCTTCTTGTTTCCCCTTGGTCTCACAAGTTCCCTCCCTCTTCTCAAGCTTCACAACCCACCAAAAAGCACCAAAATGGCCTTATAACACACAAAAGCGGCTAGGGTTTCGATATGATGTCCTCTGGGAGTATAAGGGACGATGGAGGCTGAGATAAGGTGTTTAAATAGGGTGCAAACCCTAAACTTAGGGTTTTACCCAAGCAGCACCTACTCGCCGAGTCAGTCTTCCGACTCGTCGAGTAGGTCACTTAAACTGTCCGCGGATCTCGACTCTACTCGACGAGTTAGGCCTCCAAGTCGTCGAGTCCCAGAGAAAATACATACAATTCTTGAATAAAATACATACCAGGAATCAGGTGTTACAAATCTCCCCCACTTATTTTAGACTTCGTCCTCGAAGTCTGCCACCGGGTCCTGAAAAAGCTCGGGGTAATGCTCCCTTATCACGTCCTCCGGCTCCCAGGTCCATTCTGAGCCCTTGCGGTGCTACCATTGCACCTTCACAAGCTCCACTTTCTTGTTCCTCAGATCCCTTGACTTCCTGTCAAGGATTGCCACTGGCCGCTCGTTGTAGTTCAGGCTATCATCAACCTGAATATCCTCCAAAGGTACCACCGCTGAATCGTCCACCAGACACTTCCGCAACTGGGAGACGTGAAAAGTGCTATGAATCTAACTGAGTTCGTCTGGCAGATCCAGCCTATATGCCACCTTGCCCACCCGGGCTACAACCCTGAAGGGTCCAATATACCTGGGGACCAGCTTGCCTCGCTTCCTGAATCGAATGACGCCCTTCCAAGGCGACACTTTTAGGAGCACCATATCCCCGACCTGGAACTCCAGGTCCGATCGACGCTTGTCGGCATAACTTTTCTGACGACTCTGAGCAGTCTGAAGCCTGCTCCGAACCTGCTGGATCCTCTCTGTAATCTTGAGTACCACCTCGGTACTCCCCATGACCCTCTGACCAACCTCACCCCAGCATATCGGGGTTCTGCACTTCCTCCTATACAACATTTCGAAAGGAGGACGGTCGATACTCGCATGATAACTATTATTATAAGAGAACTCCGCCAACGGAAGGTAAGTATCCCAACTACCTCCAAAATCTAACACACACGCCCGCAGCATATCCTCCAAGGTCTGGATGGTCCGCTCGCTCTGGCCATCCGTCTGCGGGTGGAAGGCGGTACTAAAATGCAGGCGAGTACCCAGCTCGCCATGGAACGTCTTCCAAAACGTGGAAGTGAACCGCACATCCCTGTCGGAAATCACTGAAACCGGCACCCCGTGCTGCGCCACCACCTCCCTGATATAGATGTCGGCCAACTTTTCGGCCGAAATACTCTCCTGGATTGGAATAAAATGGGCGCTCTTGGTAAATCGATCAACGATGACCCAAATCGAATCCACTCACCGCGCGGTCCTGGGAAGCTTCATAATGAAGTCCATAGTAATATCATCCCACTTCCACAGCGGGATATACAACGACTGAGTATTGACGTGCGGCCTCTGGTGCTCGGCCTTGACCTTCCTGCAGGTCAAGCATCTCTCAACAAACCAGGATACGTCCCTCTTCATGCAGGGCCACCAATAATCAGGACGAAGATCCATGTACATCTTCGTCGCCCCAGGATGAATAGAAAACCTGGATTTGTGTGCCTCCTCCATCAATACCTGGCGCACACCCCCATGATATGGGACCCACACCCTACGGTGAAGAGTCAACAATCCCCGACTATCATAGTCGAAGGAGGAAACCTAACCCACAATTCGCACGCTCTTCCGATGTTCCTCCTTCATGGCCTCCTGCTGGGCCTCCCGAATCTGCTCCAACAACAGAGTCACAACTGTCATCCTCATACAGATATCCCTGATCGGCGCTGCCTTGCGGCTAAGCGCGTCGTCCACGACATTGGCCTTCCCCGGATGGTAGAGGATCTCGCAATCGTAATCCTTTACCACATCAAGCCACCGACGCTGCCTTATATTCAGATTTGGCTGGTCCATGAGATACCTCAGGCTCTTGTGGTCCGTGTAAATGGTACAACGAACCCCATAGAGGTAATGACGCCAAATCTTGAGAGTGAAAACAACAGCCCCCAGCTCCAATTCATGTGTCGGATAATTCGCCTCGTGAGGCTTCAGCTGCCTCGAAGCGTAAGCAATAACATGCCCCCTCTACATCAATATCGCGCCCAAGCCGGAGATGGATGTATACAATAAACCACAAAGTCCTCCATGCCCTCTGGCAGGGCCAAGATTGGCGCCTCACACAATCTCTGTCTCAACGTCTCAAATGCGGCCTACTGCTCAGGCCCCCAGCGAAAGACCACGGCTTTCCTTGTCAACCGGGTCAGGGGCACGACTATCTTGGAGAAACCCTGAATGAATCTCCGATAGTAGCCTGCCAGTCCCAGAAAGATCCGAATCTCGGATGGAGACCTCGGAACCTCCCATCTCATCACGGCCTCCATTTTGGCCGGATCAACCGAAATCCCGTCTTGGTTGACAAGGTTCCCAAGAAACTGCACCTCGCCCAACCAGAACTCTCCACTTGGAGAACTTAGCATACAAGCTCTCCCTCCTGAAAGTATTCAACACCTCTCGCAAGTGCTCCTCATGCTGCTCTCGAGTCTTGGAATAAACTAAGATATCATCAATGAAAACTATCACAGACCGATCCAACATCGGTCTGCACACGCGGTTCATAAGGTCCATGAACGTGGCAGGAGCATTGGTGAGCCCGAAAGGCATCACCATGAAATCAGAGTGGCCGTAACGCGTCCGAAACGCAGTCTTCTGCACATCCTCCTCTCTGAACCTCATCTGGTGATATCAATATTGGAAAACCAAGATGCTCCCTGTAGCTGGTCAAAGAGGTCATCAATCCTCGGGAGTAGGTAACGGTTCTTCACTGTTACCTTATTCAGCTCCCTATAATCTATACACATCCGATGCGACCCGTCCTTCTTCTTCACAAACAGAATCGGGGTTCCCCAGGGTGAACTACTTGGTCTAATGAATCCCTTGTCTAACAGCTCCTGCAGCTGTGTAGACAATTCCTGCATCTCAGTAGGAGCCAACCGATACGGTGCCTTGGCTATCGGAGCCGCACCAGGGACTAGGTCGATCCTGAACTCTACTTGCCTCTCCGGAGGTATCCCAGGCAACTCCTCGGGGAATACATCCGCAAACTCCCGTACTACTGGCACATCGCCCACAGTCGCCTTACCCGCCTCCCAGGTATCCATAACATAGGCGACAAATCCTGCGCAACCCTGCTGAAGGTAGCGCCTAGCTCTCGCTGTTGAACATAAGTCTGGTCCTCGTTGTGGCCTCTCGCCCTGAATCACCAGCTCTCCCCCACTTGGGGTACTGATCTGCACCAACTGCTGCACGCAGTCGATCACTGTCCCATTGGGGCTTAGCCAATACATACCAATAATAACCTTGTTCCCCCGCAAAGGTATGAGAACCAAGTCTACCAGGTAACGTTCCTCGAACAGCCTCAAAACACAATCTCGGTAGACCTCTGATGCTTGCACTGACCGGTCGTCCTCAATCTAAACCTCTAGAGGGCACTCCAACATGCCTGAAGACTCTGGAAACTTCTTGCTAAGCGCAAGAGAAACAAACGATCGGGTAGCACCTGAATCAAACAACACCTGAACTGGGATACCGCTCACATGGAATGATCCTAAACAAGACATATCATATGGCACATCAATATCATAAGAAACATAAAATAAAAGCTAGAGGGAAGAAATCATACCCGTCACCACATCGGGTGCGGCGAGTGCCTCCTCGGTATTCAACTGGAAGGCTCGGCTCCTCACCACTGGAGCCTCCGTCTTGCCCTCACCACTGGAGCCTCCGCCTTCACTAGCGCTGCTGCTGTCAACTGAGGGCAATTGACATTTTTATGGCCTCGCTGGTTGCAGTGGAAACACAGCAACTCTGATGTCTAGAGAGTGGGCGCAGGGGCGGTACAATCCCTGCTGAAGTGTCCCATCTTGTCGCACTTGTAGCAGCCCGATGATCCCATCCTACAAACCCCCTCATGAGTCTTTCCGCACTTTCCGCAGCGGCCCCGGCCCTGCTGGCCCTACGACCTACAGTCGGATCCCTTGGGCTTCTTCCCCGAAGCCCCAATAACATGTCCCTCCTCCGCCTTCCTCTTCCTGATGTGCTCCAAGTCTATCTCTCTCTCCCTCGCCCTGGCAATCATGGAATCCAGGGTCGGACATGCTGAGAAGCTAACATGCTCCCGAATATCCGCTCTCAACATGTCGTGATAGCGAGTCCTCCGCATATCCTCATCTCCCGCATATTGGGGCAACAACAATGCCCTCTCCCGGAACTTGGTAGTAATCTCCACCACCGTCTCTGTCGTCCGCCTCATATCCAGAAACTCCCTGGCCAGCTGCTGAAGCTCTACAGTTGGCGCAAACTCGGACCTGCACTTGGTCACAAAGTCCGACCAAGTCATAGCCTCAATCGCTGAAGCCCCCAACGAGTCACCAACCGACTCCCACCAATCCCTGGTCCGGTCCCTCAAACAACCTGCAACATATCGCACCTTCGACCCCCCTCAGGGCAGAAGCTCGTCAACTGTGCAGACTCAATGTCTGCAATCCACCTCCTGGCTGCGATGGGGTCCTTAGCCCCATGGAAATCTGGCGCACCACTGCCCCTAAAGTCCTTGAAGAACAGTGTGCGTGATCCCGACTGACTGAGTGCCATATCGCTCTTGAATGCCCTGAGGCGATCCTTCATCAGCTCAATGATCCCTTCCTTGATCGATCCAAAAATCATCGGGGTCGACTCAAGGATACCTCTCGTGATCTCAGACGCGATGAACTCGCATGGTCCCCCGTCTACTGGCTCGAAACCTGCCCCCGAGCCCGATCCTGAACCGGATCTTGATCCTGAACCTCCCCTCCATGACGTGTGATCATCACCATTCTAAAACATAACACATAATCGTCAGAATCATGCATAAACCTCGGGAGGTCTCATACATTCTACAGTTCCCTGATTCCGTCTCCGCCCTCCTTGACTCGAGTACGGATCCTCTGCTTTCAGTAGTACGGGCCCATACTACCTTCCACATCTATCCGTACTTTCCTCAAGGATTGCTTCGACTTCACCAAGTCCCTTCTACTGCTATTGCACTCTTTTCCAATTTCGTCCTAGGCTTACCCTAGGGTAACTCTCCGACCTACTCTCCGCCATCAGCTGCATAAGGAATCCCCTGCTACCTTTACCTAACTAGCTCGCGAATACCATTATATATTACTAAGACCAGATAATTCTTCGAATGAAAGGTCCTACCCCACAACGGTTGGACTCAAACAAGAGTTGCGTAGTACGGCAAGACCTAACCTTCTGGAATTATTTCGTCCTCGCAATATGTAACTTAATGTATTCGTTTACTAGTTAGCTAAAGATAACTAGGACTCCCGAAGCACAAAGCAACAACATTCGGGCATTGAGTAACCCAACCCAATCGTACTCTGTCCAAGCTATCATAGAACTGACTAATCAGTAACATCTCGTAGCTCAAAAGCACATATAGCAGGCATATTAGGCATCTTCCTAGATCCTTAGCCCTAATCTAGCATGCATTTCTCATACATATACAGTAGGCATATAAGGCATCCTTCCTAGATCCTCTAGCCCTAATCTAGCATGCAATTCTCATAATCATATCATATCATAACATAACATGTATGGGTATCTTGGGGAAAACTTACTTGAGCTCGGCCGGTCGCGCACATTACACATCTTGTTCTTTTTTAAAGTTCCTTTTTCTCTTTTCAAACTTCTTTCCATAAAGTGATTTTCTTTTTGATTTTTTTCTAACCAAATCCTCAGTTTGAGTTCAGACACACCCGAGAGTGTATCCGAATCCCTCAAACTAAGGCTCTGATACCAACTTGTAACATCCTAATTTTCAAGGCTAAAAATTTCATTTTTAATTAAGTAATCATGTGAAATAATTTATCAAACATTGTTAATATTATATTAATTCATAAAACCATTACGCCGTGTCTCAAAACATATCATCGGATAATAGTAATAATCAGAGTACAATCCCAGAAAACTCAATGCGGAAATCATGCGTGAGTGTGATGTGCCGCTACCGCGCCGCCTCCTTCCCCTTCGCTGAAGAGGTACCTGAAACAAAACTGAAAACTGTAAGCACGAAGCTTAGTGAGTTCCCCCATAATACCACATACCATACAAACACATAACATACATACTGCCAGGCATATCTGGGTGCCCGGCCTACCCCTTCGGTCCTCTCGACCGGTGACCTTGCCCTGCATATCTGGGTGCTGGCCTACCCATTCGGTCCTCTCGACCGGTGACCTTGCCTAGCATATCTGGGTGGTGGCCTACCCCTTCGGCCCTCTCAACCGCTCTATCATATACAGTCACATAATCATAATCTAACGTAGCTGGGTACTAAACTACCCCTTCGGCCCTATCAGCCGGTAACTTGGGGACTACTCCCCCTACTACTACCATCATCACGTACATCATATCATGCTAGCACATAAAACATAACAGGTAGTAGCAAACCTAGATGAATATCACAAAGACAATCATCTAACATACAACTCCTAATGGTGGGCCGGCATTATGGCCGTAGACCCACCACTACTGGAAGGTAACTCACCTTGATGTCCTGGAGTGTCTGAACTGTCCTCTGCGTGAAGGTCGGCTCTCCTCGACTCCTTAATCCCTACACGACAACCTTCAAGTCATCAAACCGAACATACAACCCTAACCAGAGTTAATACCAAAACCAGGCAAGTCAACATTGGTCAAAGTCAACACCCAGTTGACCTGACTCGCCGAGTTGGTCTACCAACTAGTCGAGTCTATACTCCACTAATCCGATCCAACCCCGACTCCACTCGTCGAGTCTATCAAGAACTCGACGGATTCTCCTTCATTCAAACCATCGGGACCATCTTCATCCAACTCGCCGAGTTCATCCTTGAACTCGTCGAGTTCATCTCCCTCGTAAATATGTGTCTAGTCTGTGACTTGCCGATTTGTATGAACAACTCGTCGAGTCCATCTTCAAAGATTGCAAGATTGCCTTGGACGCACCGAGTCTGTTCATACACTCGTCGAGTCCTATGATTCCCAGGTCCCTTTACGAGTCTAAACAACTAAGGGACTTTCTCCCTAACAACTGGTCCATCCACAGAAAGGATTTGGTGGTCAATACACCGCGACTCGCCGAGTTCCAAGAACACCTCGTCGAGTCCATCCTTGGCCAACACTATACAATCCATTTAAATGGGTCTTAACACCTCAAAACCATAGATCTGGCCCCCTAATGTCCATTTCATACGTAAAGTTCCAAACTTGGTACACATGCAAGGGGTCTTTGGCCCAAAAAGCAATAAACGATGGCCTCCAAAGTGCATGGGGTGTTTATGGCAGCAAAAAGGGCACCTTTGTGCCATAAAACCCCCCAATAGACCTGGATCTAAAGCATACACTGACTTCCAACACTAAATCCCGAATACCACCTCTCTAGGGCTTAGAAAGATGAAGGAAAAGGCCCAAAAATCAAGATCTATAGACAAAGGTTCAGTTTCATACCTCCAATAAGCTGAAAATGAGCTTCAAACTCTGGATCGTCTTGTTTCCCCTTGGTCTCACAAGTTCCTTCCCTCTTCTCAAGCTTCACAACCGACCAAAAAGCACCAAAATGGCCTTAAAACACACAAAAGTGGCTAGGGTTTCGATATGATGTCCTCTGGGAGTATAAGGGACGATGGAGGCTAAGATAAGGCGTTTAAATAGGGTGTAAACCCTAAATTTAGGGTTTTACCCAAGCAGAATCTACTCGTCGATTCAGTCTTCCGACTTGTCGAGTAGGTCACTTAAATTGTCCGCGGATCTCGACTCTACTCGACGAGTTGGGCCTCCAACTCGTCGAGTCCCAGAGAAAATACATACAATTCTTGAATAAAATACATACCAGGAATCAGGTGTTACAAATGGATTCATGTGGCTGAGCCAATTGACTGTGCCAGTTGGGCATAGATGTACGCACACACGATAAATCCATAGGAGATGCAGGTTATAGTGATGGAGATTCCAGGCGATAGACTGTTGGGTTTTGAGAATTCTAACACTCCTATGGTGTACATGCAACCCTAGAAACCTTGGATCTATGTTTGACTAAGATACATGCAAAATGATTTTTCCAAGGTTCATAATAACTTGCAATACAAAATTCAAGTAGAATAACATACCTTTTAGAAGCTTGGATTCCTTGATGACTTTGTGAGCCTAGCACCCCAAATGTGATGCCTCAAATGCTTCACACAACACCACAATTCTTGGAATAACCTTGAGAGAATTACACTATACTCAAAAATTGGCTAGCCCTCTTACTTGCTTGTAGTAGTGCCAATTTTGCTAGACAAGGAGCCTTTATATAGTTGTGACACAATTAGGGTTACACCATGTAAACCCTAATTGTGATGGCTTTCCATATTCCATGATCCATGGGTTTGAAACCCCCATGGACTATCCATGGAGCACCTTATGGGTTTTAACCCAATCCATACAAACCATGGATCATTAGCCCACTATACAAGAATAGATTTTTTACATAATCAACCCCATATATTTAATTAGTCTCTTTTTGATCACTTAATTAATTCAAGATTAATTCTTTGATCAATACTAATTAAATAATATTATTAATATATTAGTACTTATAATATATTAATAAACCTTCAGTGTCCTTTCTCTCATTTTGGTCTATCCAATTATTGCAATGCCATGCAACCCAAATTGACCATGTCGGGTCGGGTCAAGTACATACCAAATATAGTTATGGACTTAGACACTATATCCAACAGTCTCCCACTTGGATAAGTCTAATAACTATAGTTGCAAATATGACTTCAGAATCCGACTAGCAATCGTAGCTCTTTCAAAGTCTCTTGGAACTAAGATGATGATGATACGCCATTTAAGATAAGTGATCATATAATCCTCTGCTCTCAAGATATCAGCCGGACAAATACATGGAACAATGTCGTACTTATCGTCCAGCAGTTGTTTCTCGATCTCTGATTTGTTTGACATAGAACTAAATTGAACACGTCAATTAGGTTCTGACCGGGCCCAGTACCTAGGTCAAAAAAAAATCATCGAGGGGCCCTGATATCGCTTCTAATCCTAGAAGGAACAGATAAAGTTCGACTCATATGCTTGTACTAACTACTTATTGTATTATGCACAAAAGCACGTTTTATAACATCGAGTTACCAATGCGTTTTCGTACAATCAATGTATAACCAATTCATAGTCAACAACTCATATCTCTAGGTTTGAGGATTTATATGATATTACCGTCTCACGGTCACTCGAGATAAATTCCATGAAGTGATACAAGTGAGCGTGGGTTGAGTCCAATACTTAGAACTTATGAGCACTCATGAATGTTGCAGCAACCATTGCTATGTCTAATACACCTTAGACAGTCTACAAACCCAATTCATGACAGTCTTAATTCAATAACTACTTCCAAAGTATGACTGACTGTGGAGAGTTTGAATAATATAATTATCCTGGAAGTCAAAACATGCAAAATTGAAACAATAGTAAACGATTAACATAAGATAGTAACACTTTATTCATAAATAAATAACAACTTTTATTTAATCATCAAATGTCAATTACATTTTACAAGTTTCACAAAACTATCTAATTATAAAAACTAATATCATCCTTCAGCCCGATGCGCCTCGCATGCTGTAAATGCTTAACCCTAGTCAGTCCGTTCGTGAGGGGATCTGCTGGGTTCTCATCTGATGATACCCTCTTAGCCACGGGGAGTCCTTCTTCTATACGATGTCTAATGAAATGGTATTTTCTGTCAATGTGTCTAGATCTCCCGTGATCCCTTGGTTCCTTAGCTAAGGCAACTGCACTTTCGCTGTCACAAAAAATTTCCATTGGCTCTTTTATAGCTGGTACAACTCCAAGGTCTCCAATGAAGTTCTTTAGCCATATCGCCTCCTTTCCTGCCTCGCTTGCTGCTATATACTCTGATTCTCAAGTTGAATCAGTTACCGTCTCCTGTTTGGAACTTTTCCAAGTAATTGCTCCTCCATTTAGGATAAAGACCCAGCCTGACGGAGATCGGAAATTATCCCTATCAGTCTGAAAGCTAGCATCGTTGTATCCTACCACTCTCAAGTCATCACTGCCACCAAGGGTAAGGACCCAGTCCTTAGTCTTTCGCAGATACTTGAGAAAGTTCTTTACCGCAGTCCAGTGAGCCTTGCCAGGGCTCCCTTGATATCTACTGACCATGCTCAAGGAAAAGGCTACATCAGGGCGAGTACAAGTCATAGCATACATGATTGAGCCCACAGCGGAAGCATATGGTACATGACTCATCTCAGCTATCTCAGCCTCTGTACTCGGACTCTGAGTCTTACTCAGTTTGGCGTTACTCTGGATTGGTAATTCCCCTTTCTTGGAATCCTGCATACTAAACCTCTTCAGTACCTTATCCAAGTAAGTACTCTGACTAAGTCCAATTAGTCTCTTACTCCTGTCTCTCAATATCCTTATCCCTAGGATATAGGCAGCTTCCCCAAGGTCCTTCATATCGAAGCACTTCCCAAGCCAGGACTTAATCTCCTGCAAGGTTGGGATGTCATTTCCTATGAGTAGTATGTCATCCACATACAACACCAAGAAGCTAACTATACTCCCACTAGCCCTAATATATACACAGGACTCATCCTCACTCCTCGAAAAACCAAACTCCTTGACTTTCTCATCGAAACAAAGATACCATCTGCGAGGTGCTTGTTTCAACCCATAGATGGATTTCTCAAGCTTGCACACCTTATTAGGGTTCTCTGTACTTACAAAACCCTCTGGCTGACTCATGTAAACATACTCAGCCAACTTTCCATTAAGGAAGGCGGTTTTGACATCTATTTGCCATATTTCATAGTCATGAAATGCAGCAATGGCCAACATAACCCTAATAGACTTAATTTTTGCTATTAGTGAAAAGGTCTCATCATAATCAACTCCCGGAGTTTGAGAATAGCCCTTTGCAACCAGTCGTGCCTTATAAGTGTGTACATTACCATCCATGTCGGTCTTCTTCTTGAAGATCCATTTGCACCCAACTGTCTTACGACCTGGTACATTGTCAACCAAGTTCCAAACTTGATTATCATACATGGACTGTATCTCGCTGTCCATAGCCTCTTTCCATTTAGTAGCCTCAGGGCCTGTCATGGCTTCCGTGTAGCTGTTAGGTTCATCCAGACCTACCAGTGTACTATTACTGATAAGTGTATCACCTTCTGCAGTAATATGGAAACCATAGTAATGCTCAGGTGCATTCCTAACTCTCGTGGAACGCCTCAAGGGTATGGGCTCATCTACCGGATCAACAGGAGTTTCCTCCTCACGTTGGTCGCTAGTGTTTGAGGTTCCTTCACCGCTTGACTCTTGAAGCTCTTCAAGGTCAATTTGCCTCCCACTGTCTCCTTGGCTTATAAATTCTCTTTCACGAAAGACTCCTCTCCTTTCCACAAAGACCATATTCTCAATGGGTCTGTAGAAGAGGTAACCAAAGGATTTCTGTGGGTAGCCGATGAAAATACACTTCTCGCTTCGAGGTTCGTGCTTGTCGTGAGACTCGCGCCTCACGAAAGCCTCGCAACCCCAAATCTTGATGTGGTCCAAGTTGGGAACTTTCCCAGTCCACATCTCATGAGGTGTTTTGGCAACCTTCTTTGTAGGGACTAGATTAAGGATGTAGGCGGCAGTCTCTAAGGCATACCCCCAGAATGAGATTGGTAACGAAGCTCGACGCATCATGGAACGAACCATGTCCAATAAGGTTCGATTACGCCTCTCTGCTACACCATTCAGCTGTGGTATCCTAGGAGGTGTCAATTGTGAGACAATCCCATATTCCTTAAGATAGTAAAGGAACTCGATACTAAGATACTCTCCTCCGCGATCAGATCGGAGCATCTTGATGTTCCTGCCCAGTTGATTCTCCACTTCCTGCTTAAACTCTTTGAATTTCTCAAAGGTCTCTGACTTATGCTTGATTAAATAGATATATCCATATCTACTATAAGCATCAGTAAAAGTCACATAATACCGATTAGCATCTCTTGTGGCGATTTTGAAGGGTCCACACACATCAGTATGTATGAGGTCCAACAAACCCTCACCCCTATCACAAGTACCAGTGAAGGGTGAGTTTGTCATTTTCCCAAGTAAACAAGACTCGCAACTATCATCCGACTTTAGGTCAAATGATCCCAAAACTCCAGCCTTTTGTAGTTGGCCTATGCGCTTCTTGTTGACATGTCCAAGACGACAATGCCACAAGCATGCTTTGTCTAAGCTATTTGAAGAATCAATACACAACACATTATTTCCTAGATTATCTACAACATTCACAGCTTCATATACACCATCACAAGGTAATGCTTTAAAGTAAAAAATACATCATCGTAATAAACATTAATAGCACCATTATCATTATCAAATGAAAAGGAAAACCCTTGTTTGTACAAGCCATGAAAGGAAATAATATTTCTCGCCATTTCAGACGAGTAACAACATTTATTCAAATCTAACATTAACCCATTATTAAGCAATAAAAAATAAACTCATATCTTGGTAACAGGTGATGCTTTCCTATTCCCCATGATTAAGTTTATCTTCCCGTGCTCCACTTTCTCACTTCTTCTTAGGCCCTGCAAATCAGTACAAATGTGAATACCACAACCTGTATCAAGCACCCAAGAGTTAGTTTTCAATGATTTATTAGACAATATAGTGTAAATACCTGCATGGGTGGGTTTAACTTTCCCATCCTTTACATCCTGCAAGTATTTGGGGCAGCTTCGTTTCTAGTGCCCCTTTTCCTGGCAGTAGAAGCATTGTGCTTCCATTGGGTTTGAAGAAGGAGGAATGGAACCTTTCTTGGTTCCACTTGAAGAGGAGCCATCAAGAGACTTTCCCTTGGTACCCTTCGAAGGGGTCTTTCTCTTCTTCCCCTTTCCCTGCCCAATTGCCAAGACAGGGGCGGTAGTAGGAGTAGGAGTAACAGCTGATTTAAGGCCACTTTCAGCGGTCCTTAAAAGTCCTTGAAATTTACTTAGTGTGACTTCCTCCTTGTTCATATGATAAGTCATACGAAACTGATCATAACTTGGAGGTAAGGAATGGAGAATGATGTCAATCGCCATGTCCTCAGGGAAGTCCACATTAAGCTTCAATAATCGGTCCACGAACCTTTGCATTTTCTGCAAGTGACCGGTGAGGGATTCTCCCTCTTTCATCCTAGCTGTTATCATGGAGGAAATGATTTCATACCTCTCCTGACGATCACTCTGATGGTACCTATCCATCAGATCCTGGTGCATCTCAAAAGGGTAGAAATCTTCATAGGATTTCTGGAGTTCTGCTGTCATTGTGGCCAACATGATGCAAGACACCTTAGTGGCATCTTTCTCATGGGTAGTGTACTCAGCAATCTCCTCAGGAGTAGCAGTTGACTCATCGATAAGCTTTAGCTCCTTATCGAGGACATACTCTTTGCCCTCATAGCGAGTAATCATTCTGATGTTCCTAATCCATTCATTGAAATTTGAACCATCAAAAATGATTTTCCTACACAAGTTCATTAGGGAAAAGGAGCCTGTAGGGTTTGAGCCAGAAGCAGTGTTGGAAGACATCTGAAAAGAAATAAAGACAAGTTTTATTAGATAAAGAGTCCTTAATAAGTCACCCAAATGAAGTATTAAGGCTAGGATCCAACAAACTATTTATAGTTGGAAGAGGGATGTCATAATCCAAGCTATAAAATATTTGAAGGTAGGTAAATGACGATTTACCAATTTCCACTACGAAAACGAAATAAATTGTTAAGTTTTATTAGTTTTGAAATTCCTAGATCTTTTGAGATACATTGAACTTTCAATGGCATGTTTGAATCTCGATTGTGCCCTCTCAAGTTTGTGACTGGGATGCCGAGGATCACAAACAAGGTGTGAATAACCATGCAAATTGACTTGGTACCCTTAACTTTTTATCTCCTAATCGATGTGCTGGTTAACCACACGCACTCCACCGATCTATGATAAAATTAAGTTACCCTTTGTCACTCTTACTAGTCCTTGTTAGTGTGCCGGTAAACTACACGCGCTCCACTAACGACTTGGTAAGGTACAAAGTGTAATTTCATGGGTTAGCACCTATTTCACATTTTCCTAAAGTAACTAAGATTGGGAATTATTAAAATGTAGTTACTTTATAATTTCATTATACTTTTAATGAAGATTTAAAGTCCTTGTCCTACCCTTTCGGCTAACGACCCTCCACCAGTCAAGGAAGCGGTGGGTGAGAGTGGACACCCATTAAGCTGCCATTTTATAGGCAACAACCTTATACCCCCTTATATTCGGCTTCGTGAATGAGGCCTGCTAACGGTAAGACTGACTTATTCTTATACATATCTATATATTTAAACTTTTAATATAATAATAGTATAAGGGTTGAATTTTAAACTTTTAAAATTCTAAGGTTCAATTTGGAAATTAAAGTATTAGGGTGTAAGACTTTACAAATTCCAAAACTTGAGGGCAAGTATTGAAACTATTCAAGACCTTTCATTTCATAACTTATGAGCTTAATGGTTCATTAAAATGAAGACTCTTCATTTTTATGTAACCTTTTATTCTTTAATGACACTTTTAAAGAAGTGACTTTTGGTAATCCATAACTTGAGGACAAGTTATGGACTCCATGATTAGCCATTAAGATCAAGAATCATACTTACAAGCAAGTTACACATAATTCCTATGATCTTCTAAAACTCATAAGAACATGAACATTCATATCAAAATTTCAAGAATCATATTAACACATATAAAACATGGAATTTTGATATTTGTCATTGTAAATGGATTTGCATAAGCATTACACCATCTAAAATAAGTTTTATAACACCAAAACAGTTTAGGGTAATGTTTCTAGCCCATTTCCAGCAGCAAAAATCAAAAATCTGCACTCTGCCTGGCCAACTCATCGAGTGCAAGAACTGACTCGCCGAGTTGGTTGAAGATACGCTTGGACTCGTCGAGTCCCTCTATGAACTCGGCGAGTCTCCTGTGCAGACAGCAGGAATTTCGACTTTTTCAGCTATTTTGCATCAAGTATCAAACAAACAAGTCTAGGCTCAATACCACTGTTGGGTTTTGAGCATTCTAACACTCCTATGGTGTACATGCAAACATAGAAACCTTGGATCTATGTTTGACTAAGATACATGCAAAATGATTTTTCCAAGGTTCATAATAACTTGCAATACAAAATTCAAGTAGAATAACATACCTTTTAGAAGTTTGGATTCCTTGATGACTTTGTGAGCCTAGCACCCCAAATGTGATGCCTCAAATTCTTCACACAACACCACAATTCTTGGAATAACCTTGAGAGAATTACACTATACTCAAAAATTGGCTAGCCCTCTTACTTGCTTGTAGTAGTGCCAATTTTGCTAGACAAGGAGCCTTTATATAGTTGTGACACAATTAGGGTTACACCATGTAAACCCTAATTGTGATGGCTTTCCATATTCCATGATCCATGGGTTTGTAACCCCATGGACTATCCATGGAGCACCTTATGGGTTTTAACCCAATCCATACAAACCATGGATCATTAGCCCACTATACAAGAATATATTATTTACATAATCAACCCCATATATTTAATTAGTCTCTTTTTGATCACTTAATTAATTCAAGATTAATTCTTTGATCAATACTAATTAAATAATATTATTAATATATTACTCTTATAATATATTAATAAACCTTAAGTGTCCTTTCTCTCATTTTGGTCTATCCAATTATTGCAATGCCATGCAACCCAAATGGACCATGCCGGGTCGGGTCAAGTACATACAAAATATAGTTATGGACTTAGACACTATATCCAACATACACACAATGGTCAACGTAGCCCATAGGATCAGAGTGCCCTGTAATATCTTAATAACACAATGATTAAGCCAAAATTCCATGAAAACATTGTTATCTTGGGTAAGCTGAGAAACACTTAACAGATATTTAGTGAGAAGAGGAACAACAAAAACTTTAGGTAAATGCAATGAGGATAATGAAGAAGAACCAAAATGAGTAATATGAAGTTGTTTACCATTACCAACTTGCAACTTGTCATCCCCTGTATAGCGGTCATTGAGTTGGAGTTTGTTCAAGTTAGGGGTAACATGGTCCGTTGCGCCCATATCAAAATATCAGGAGGGGTCCACAACAGTAGATGGATTGTGATAGTGAGCAAGATGAACTTGACAGGATTCAGTTGATATTGGCTGATCATAAGGAGGTGGACGCTTGGAGGGGTAATCAGTTTGATTGCCCCTTTGCCAACAATTTATGGCTTCATGGCCAAGATTGTTACAGAGTTGACAACGGAGACGCCGCCGACGATTATCAGAAGGCCTGGAGGTGGAATTGTTTCCTGAAAACGAAGCAGATGGGCGATTTATGGGATGAGTACATGCTACTTGGTGTGTTGCTGGAACTATTGGAGGAGGAGCGAGTATGGTTGGCGAGGGTAATTGAGTGGCAGTTTGTTTGGTAAGGTCTTGTACAATTCTAGCTTCTTCTTGTAGAAGTAAACCCACAAGATCATCCACAGAAGTAGTTTCAGAGTGCATAAGAAAGGAAGAGGCAAAAGAACTATAAGATGAGTCTAGACCATGAAGAATATACAGGATAAGGTCATCGTCACTGACAGGGGTAAGATAGGTAGCCAATGAATTTGCAAGTTGTCGTTTGCGTTCTAGATAATCAAGCATAGAGAGTGACCCTTTGGAAAGGGTTTGCAATTGAAATTTTAAATCCATTTTGTTAGCCCTAGTCCGCGCTCGGAAGGTGCGTTCAAGAATTTGCTACGCCTGGTGTAAAGAAGATGAGTGGGCAACAGTAGCAAGAGTGCGATCAGACAATGTAGACTTCAACCAGAGGAAAACATAACAATCCCATTTTCTCCGGGTAACGTATTCATGATTTGGGATCGGATAAACTTCGTTAATAAGGGCACCATCATCACCATCTACAGCGTTTTCAGCAACAGGGGGTGGGATTGTTGCAGGTGGGGTAACATGATTGATGATGAAGGAATCTTAATCAAAGCACTCATGGGCAGAAATAATTATGGTGCACCACAAGGAGTAGTTGCCCCTGTCTAATTTGATACTGATTGAGGGGATTTGAAAATTGAGATTCGTGGAAGCAATGTGAGCTATAGCAAGAAGTTGTGGGTTGGTGGCAACCATGGTGGTGATTACACTCAGGAAGACGATCACAATAGAATGGGAGAAAAAAATTGTATCCTTACAGCTCTGATACCATAATAGTTTGTACAGAATGTACCGTAAAAATTATGTATTGATAGACTGAACATGTACATTAATTTATACATGGAAAGTGTGAACCGATACCTAACTTAGCTCCTTATAATTAGGGAGTAACATACACGTGAGTAAGTATCCTAAAGACTAGGTATAGAGAGACTCAATCAATTTATAACCGTTATTATCTAATATAATATTTTAATATGTATTTCTTATAAAAAAAATTATCACTAAATAATTAACTATAATTTAATTTTTTAGTAGTTATTTATAAATTATAATTTATAACTAAACAATATTATTAGTTTATTTTATAGAGTTGGTTAATATTCAAGTTATATATATATATATATATATATATATATATATATATATATATATATACTAGCCGTTTACCCGCGCCAAGCGACGGGTGCAAATAGTTTATTTCAACAATTATTTCTATTTGTAAACATGTATGATTGGACATCCCACTTTGATACGAAGGTAATGAAAACCCTATCAGTGAAATCTAATTTGCTTTGAAAGATAATAACTTCTAACTTGGAAACCAACCCATCTTCTTTAAGTTAAGATTAAAATAATAATAATAATAATAACTCGTCTTTAGTGAACTGTCATTAAATGAATATATACCTAGAAATATGAAATTATAGCCTCCTCATTCACCTCACTTGTATTGGCCCTAACTCCTCATTCCCCTCACTTGTATTGGCCCTAACTCCTCATTCCCCTACAAAATTCCATCAAAATTCTATTTAAATATTCTACAATATGATGTAGATACACAAAATAACACATTGGTGTTTAATATTTCAAAATATTCAACGCATAAAACAAAAATACTCACCCTTCATATATAGCCTTTTATCATTTCTTTCTTTTCCTATCCTGATCAAGATTCTACAAGTAACATCAAGAAATAAGTTTTAGTTCATCAAGAAATAAGTTTATGTTTAATTGATCAAGCTCATACAAACCAAATAATAAAAAAAATTAAAGGTGCATATTGTTTTCATCCCTAAAATGTAAAAAAAAAAAATACAATAGGTAAGTTCTTTTTATAAATCTCTGAATCCAAATCTGGTTAAATTGAAAAAGAACACAAATAAAAGTTAGTTTTTTTGTAGATCTTGTTTCCAAATCTGGTGAAATGAAATAAATACAAAAGGTTAATCTTTACAAATCTTTGTTTCCACCCGGTTCACTGTGAAATCCCCAACCAAGTAAACTGGCATTCCCTTGACTAAAGTTCCAAAATTTAGAACTACTAAAATAAATTAAAAACAACCAAAATAGTTTGGAAAACCAATAGAAAATGGGAAAGACAAACTATACCAGGTCGAGAGATGAGTATAGCAAACTTGGGTCATAGTTTCTATGATTTCGTCAAACACTTGGGAGTGCATGTTATGTAAACCTATAAAAAAAACAATAACATATCTTTTTATATTAACCTGGGGAGAAAATACCAAATTTAAGATTCTCGAATCTAGAAAACAGCTAAAAAGGAAACAAATCAATGGCCATAACTGAAACAGCCTGACCAGGATTACCTATCGCATCTGATTTCAACTGTTCACAACCCTGTCAAAGCTAATTAAAAAACAAAAAATCCATTAGTATGTAACATTCAAAGATACTAAAATAAAAGGGTAAATTTAGCACAACCAGGTATTCGGTTATAAATAAGATATAGAAGAAAAAAATACTAAAGATAAGGAAATAAGTACTTGTGTATTACCTTTTTCGAGTAGAGAGGGTAACAGGGGTGGTTGTGGATGGTCAAGGCCTATTGTAATCCAGTAATAACCTGCAAATGCAAGTCCTGAAGAAATAAGCAACTACTTGTGCAAAAGCAGCAAAAGTGATCATGAGAGGTAAGACCGTAACCGGAGCATGGCCAAGGCTGACTTAGATCAATCTCAAGGCAAATCTTTCAGTACAATTCAAAAGAAATTATGTAAATAGTCAAGAATCATATACATTTGTAAATAAAATGTTATTTTTACCTGTCAAGTCCTAGGAATCACTGATTTCTCATCTATCATAAATTTAGGAAATCAAAACAGAATCCAAATGAAATGAAATAAGAGGATGTCAGTCACCAAATCAACAAAAATGTTTCAGGTTTCATGATCAATAAGGAGAGAGAGAGAGAGAGAGAGAGAGAGAGAGAGAGAGCAAACGTTGGTGTTGAATGTTGTCGATGTGTGTATGTGGATGTGTCGATTTTTGAACATCCTGAACAAAAAATCAATAAAAAACATAATAGATGAGAATAAGATAGAGAATTATATATAAAACCTTATACCGTAACTGATTTGGTTGAGGTTTCCTTGGGTCCCAAAGATGAAAAAGCACACCATTTTGCTTAATTTTTATTACCTTGTATGTGGTGGTTATGGAGGAGGGCGACTCGAAGGCTGCAATTGACAAATAACCATATTACAACATTTTAATAAATAAATCCAAGCCTTATGAGATTTTTCATATTATAATTTATAATGGTTACCTCCATCATGCTTTTTGCACATACCACCACAAAATCAAGTCAAGGCATCCTGCTCAAACAATATTCATGTTATTTTTTGTTATATTAATGATTATTAAAAAAAATCAACAACAAGAAACCACCAGTTACCTCACATGTCTTTCAACTTGAGCCTCAAGCCCTCAACCCAATTATGCCACCAAAGTTGTGTCCGTGCAAAAAAAAAATCATAAATTTATGTAGCCACTTCATAAAAACCGTTAAAAATAGGTTTTATTCCTACTTTAGTTTAGGGGTTTTGTACATATGCATAATGTAATTGACACAATGTGGTGATATATTTTACCTGAAAAACATAAATAAATAAAAACTTTTGAACCAAAATCAATGTTTTTAATATCTTGTAATGATTATTATACACAAATTACACAATGTAACTTACTTTTGCTACTGTAGGACCAATTAGGTATGGATGTGGTGATCTTGTAGCAAAGAGCCCCTTTTTTTCACCTTTCAATCTTGGACTCTTACCTGCAACATTTGATGTGGATGTAGATTTTAAAAAAATAATAAATATTGAGAGAATTAGAACAAGAGATACACATTACACACCTCTCCTTTCAATTTTGACATAGATGGATGTTTCGCTGCCACCATCAACCAAATTACACAAAATCCGTTGAAAAAGAAGAATGTGATAATTAAGAAAATCATCCAGTTTCCATATGATCATGAACCATATATACATCGCATCTGATTCATGAAATTGACATAAAAAATTGAGTAAAATTCTAACAGACTACCCAAACACACCTGGTTATAATGATTCACGGAATCGGGATTGACTAACTGATTGTCCAAAAGCGTATAAATAATCTGAACAAAATCCTATGTGAAACATTCAACAAATCCATCAAGGGAAAACAAAAATAAGGTAAAAACATAATGAAACTCTTGAATAACCCACCTCGATCCGGTTTATAGTGTGAGATGTCTGGTGGCGATGATGAAGCCACTTTAGGGTTACGATTTCCAGTTAATGTTGTGCGATGGTGTCATTAATGGTGGTAACGGAGGCTGCCAAAGATTAAAGAGAGTAAGGAGGGAGATGGAAGAGATCTGGGAGAGACAGACGGCTGATGGAAGATATTAGGGTTTTCCAACATTATACATAGAAGAAGTCAAGACCGTAAGTTACAATGATACGCGTGCGTACACGCTTTCATTTTAAGCTTAATAGGATTGTACATGGTGTTATAAGATTTATACCTTTTAATTTTCAAGAAAGAAGCAATATGTTTAATATGTTTAATAATGTAGTAAATATATATATATATATATATATATATATATATTTAAAATAACGTGCCTCTTAAATACTGAATCGTAAAGACAGATACAATCAAATTATAATTTGTTTAGATGAGACCGGACTTAAAATAACATCCCTCAAATTAACTTGCCTGCACAAAATACATTGCCGGTAGTCTCTCAGAATACCTTGCCGACGGTTTCTCACAAAAAGCCACCAACTGAATGAACATTTTATGGGCTAAAATAAAGTGAGATTATTAATAAGTTTTTTTTTTCGAAAAAAAAAGGATAATTTTTAAAAACATTATCAAAACAGAAATTAAATATTCTTTTATTTTTGTTTCTACAAATCGTCGTACCCAATTAAAAGATGACATGTATTACATTAATATATTAAAATATCATTAAATGAGCATTAAATGTTCCATTTGTCACTATTTAATTGGTAGAAAGATTTGTAGGAACAAAAACTATAATAATATTTAATTTCTCTTATCAAAATACATGGACTTTCCAAGAATAACATTTTTCCTAACGAATGTATATTAAAAATGATATTTTTTTTAAGTATTTGATTAGCTCTTCGTTATTAAATTCTTCAATGAGTTCTAAACATCAACCAAAAGCTATGTAACTAATAATGAGATTTCAAAAAGGATGGATAAGTGTATGACAAGTTTGACAAAAACATAACTTGCATTAGCAATTATAATATTAATTGAATCTAGACAGCAGACACATTAGTATATTAATTAAACGAAGAAAATCCAAACTTTTTAACTTAAAGGTGATCACCAAATTCGATTATTTTTGTAAATTCGAGCTCCTCTTTTCTTTCCGTGGTAACATATTGTTCGCCGTTCAAAATAGTAAATAAATAAAATAAAATCATAAAATTTATATGTAATTAGAAAATGCCCCTCTCCGTTTTAGGAGACCAATACCGGGAGTCTATTTATGTTCGTTTTGTATTAGATATAATTTATAGATTTTCTATTAAGCAGCAATTGTGTTTCTAATTTTTTAAACACATGGAGCAAAGAATATATAGTATTTAAATATATGTACTACTTCTGTAAAAAAAACATGTAAGGACCTTTTTTTGTAAATTACAGGGAGAGTTTTTGTAATGTATTTTTTATATAGGGACCAAACCTGTCAACATATGAAAATATTGTTGTCAAAGTCTAAAACTCAAACATAAAAAATCACATGGACATTTTTTATAAATTACAGCACAATTTTTATAATTTATTTTCTATACATAGACCAAACCTACCAACATATAAAACTATTAGTGCCAAAGTCTAAAACCCAAAATATATTATTCCTAGACTAGTTGTTTTTTATTATATATAAGAGTAAATTATAGAAATTGTCTGTGTGTTTTGGTCACAGTCATAGTTTTGGTCCTTAAGTTTGAAAACTGATAGGTTGTATCCCTATGGGTTATAAATATTGTATTGTAGGTCATTGCTTCATATGAAAAAACGAACTTACCCTTCATTTTTTTTTTCATTTTTTTAACAATTTATTATTATTATTATTATTATTATATAACAAATTTTTTTGTTCTTTATTTTAATAGAATTAATATAGATTTCTTATAAAATTATTTTTAATTTTTAAATTAATTATCATATATATATATATATATATATATATATATATATATATATATATATATAATAGTCATTTATTCTTAGCTTTATTTATTTATCTTTGTTTTTATGGTTTAAAAATCTTTTAATATTTTTTTTTACGTTTTGTCCGTTCATGTTATATAACGTTTTTTCTTTTAATGTTTTGCTCGAATAAACAAATTAAAATAGAACCTCAGATAGCTATCAAACATCAAATATAATTATTTAATGTTGTTTTTTATGTGTTTTTCATTTACATTATTGGTTTATGTGTTTTACTTTTATTATTCATGTTTAAAAGTTTTTATTGTTACTTTTTAAAAGAATAATCGTAAAGATTAGGATTAACAAGTATCATATTGTCATAACAACTATCGAAATAATAACTATTTGTTAAAAGAATAATCTTAAATAAAGTCTACTGCTTGTTAATACCTTTTAAGTATATATATTGTATGGAATAATAAAAATTTCCCTCACGTTTATTTTAACAAAAGAAATAGGATTCATATATAATATCTTAAATTAATTAACAGTATAAAAACTGTAACATCCCAAAAATCTCAACCAATTTAAACTTTTAAAAACAACCCATAGTCATAAAATGTTTACAAAATCATTGTTTCCAAACTATTTATCCATATCAGAGTATCCAAAAATCATAAAGCCATAAATAGAGGATATGTACGGTCACACTTTTGCCTTTCCGCGGTCATCAGAAGTACCTGAAACAACAACTAAAAATCGTAAGCCAAAGCTTAGGGAGTTCCCCCAAAGTACCAACACCCAAACATATAACATATATATAACATCATGTCGGGTCCAATCAACCATCATGGTGGAATACCCTAGGCCCAGTCAACCTCCGGGTCCAATAATCCTTAAGATGGAATACCCCAGGTAGGAATGCCAATATACAACGGGTCCACTTTGTCATCGGACTGGAATACCCTTAGGCCCTCAGTACGAGTCTGACATGCCAACCGGTCCTCAGCTTGTATCTACAATGCTCCTGAGCCCTCAGTATAAGTCTGGCATGCCAACCGACCCTCAACTGATATTTGGAATGCCCCCGGGTTCGTTGGCTATAGCACAAAGCAATACAACGTCAACCCAACACAATATGTCGACATTTAACAGATAACAAACATAAGCAATATATAGATAATCATGTAGGCATAATGACAGGTTGTCATACAGATCTACCAATCTAAGCATATCAGCAACTAGCATATAATCATGCAGATCTATCTCATACTCAACATATCAATTTATAGTTGGATATCAATCTAATGGGTCAGCCTTGGTGCCTTCGACCCGTAAGTACAGTGAGGAAAACTCACATCACAGTTTGAACAATAGCTGATGAGGTCTTGACTCCGAATCTCAGCTCTCGCCGACACCTATTCATCCAAATGACCAATTCTCAAACACCATTCAAAATACCCAAAATACCCCTTGGTCAAAGTCAAAGTCAAAGTCAAACTGGTCAAAGTCAACCGAGTCAACTCAACCGAGTCGACACAGAATGCGTATGTGGGGCGTACTTCAAAGGTATGCGGGGCGTACTCGAGCATTGGCCACCATCGGGGAGGTTGACCACGTACGCGCTCGGTACTCAGATTATGCAGGGCGTACGCCCAGTCTTCCCAAAAGCTCATTAAGAACTTAATGCCTTAAGCTCTTACGTCCAACTTCCAGATCGAATGCTAAATCAACCTCAAGAGTCATAAAGTTTCCAACTTTATGACTTTTCATGTCCATTAAGTGTGTAACTCAACATCTTAATACATTAAGACACTATAAAGAATGCATGGAGCAAAACCAACCATTAAGACCCATTCAAATGACTCAAGACCCTTCCTAAGGTCTGAAAGGATGGCTTAATGGGTCAAGAAGAGGCCATGCTCAAGAATCACCATTTTGGGACCAACAAGTGACTTTAAAAGAGAAAAAACCTAGATCTACAAGATGGAGTGGTAAAGTTGCAAGGTTTATACCTCCTGGAGGTTGCACTCAAGGTAGAAATCACAGATCCAAGGTGCTTCCCAACTCCAAGATCTTCACACTTCACTCTTCATCTAAAAGAAATCCTCTAAAACAATCCAATGGCTCCAAAAAGGCACTCTTTCACTTAGGGTTGCTTGGGGGTCATTCTCACAAAGGGTGGCTGAAGAAGGAAGGGGACATGAGGTTATAATGATGATTATATAGGGCCAAAATGCCACTATGGGACAGCGTACGACGTGTACGCCCAACGTACTAAGGTGCAGCCTAGTACGTTTAGCATACACACGTACGCTAAGCGTACTCTCGAAATCCTGAAATTACCAAAATGCCATTATGGGCCCTTTTACACTCTTTTTTTTAACTTAGGGACCAAAATGCAATAAATCTTAATATAAGGGTCAACAATGGAAGTACCTCAAAACAAGATGTTACAATTCTCCCCCACTTGACTTAGAATTCATCCTCGAAGTCTGCTGTAACGAATAACTTGGGGTAATGCTCCCTCATCTCAGCCTCCGGCTCCCAGGTCCACTCGGAGCATCTCCGATGCTGACACTGAACCTTTACCAAAGGTATCTCCATGTTGCGTAGGACCTTCATTTTTCTTTCTAAAATAGCCACCGGTCTCTCAATGTAATTCAGGCACTCATCGACCTAAATATCATCCAAAGGAATCATTGTCTCGTTGTCCAACACACACTTCCGCAACTGAGAGACATGGAAAGTGTTGTGGATCTGACTGAGCTCGCTAGGCAAATCAAACCGGTAAGCCACCATGCCTACCCTGGCGATCACAAGAAAGGGTCCAATATACCGAGGGCCTAATTTTCCCATCTTATTGAAGCGTATCACACCCTTCCAAGGCGAGACCTTCAGGAGCACCATTTTGTCGACCTGAAATTCCAACTCTGATCAGTGTCTGTCGGCATGGCTCTTTTGCCAACTCTGAGTGGTCCGTAGTCTCTGCCTGATTTGCTGAATAAGCTTCATGGTCTGAAGGACTACTTCGGTCCTTCCCATGACCCTATGACCAACCTCTCCCCAACATACTGTCGGATTAGTGTCTAAGCCCGTAACCATATTTGGTAAGTACTTGACTCGGTTGTGCATGGTCCTTTTGGGTTGCCTTCACCAAAGCAACTTGACTGGAGAAATAATAGAGAAAGAGGTTATTATGGTTTATTAATATATTATAAGAATAATATATTAAGAGAGAAATCATATTTGTTTAATTAACATTGATCAAGAATTAATTAAGAATTAATTTTGTGATCAAAAGAAGTTAATTGAACTAGGGGGACTGAACTGTAATTATGTGATAGTTGCAAAGTAGGGCAAAGGATGCCCTATATGATAGGGTGGACGAATTTAAGGGGATAAGGCCTTAGAATTCGTCCATGATAAGGTTTCTAGGGTTATCCTTTGGGCTGCTTGGTGGCTAAGCAACCAGATAAGGATAAGGACTGAATCCCTAATTCCTAAACCTATATAAAGACCCCTTGGCATAAGAAATTCGGCCACTTGATACCTAGGGTTCCTAGAGCCGAATTTCATACCTCCCCTCTCTCTCTTGCCTCTCCATTTGCTCTTTGTGTTTGTGAGCCATTAGAGGTACTACACTTGTGGTACTTGCTTTCAAAGACAAGAAGATTCAAGATACAAGTTGTTATTACAACATAACAACAAGAGGTATGTATTCCATTCTCCTTTATGATTTTCGAAATTACCTAGGAGCATGTTAGGTTTCTTTTGTGTTCATAATGTTGTATAACTAATAGTGAAAACATAGATCCATATCTAGGGTTGCATGCACACATAGTATTGTTTGTATAAAATCCATCAGTGGTATCAGAGATTTTTGGTTTTGTTTTCAATTAGATTTTATACAAAAGTATGATTTTGACATATTAGGGTTTATAACAAATAAACCCTAAGGGCTTGACTTTCGAAATTAGGGTTCCTAAACCCTAGATTTCGAAATTTTTGATAGGGTTTCCCAAACCCTTTCCTCAGCCTCCAAGATTTCGAAGTTTAGGGTTATCCAACCCTAGGGTTTTCGAAATTGCCTCCTCCCCAAGATAAGATTCCTAAATTTTAAGGATTTGGATAATGTCATATCTTGTAATTATCCCTTTAATTGTTTAATATGGCAATTAAAGATTTTTGAATTATCCCATCCAAATCTTCAAATTTTAGGGGATTTAAGGGATTAGGTTAAATTAATTGTTAATTTAATAGATAATCTTTCAAAATTTGATAATTCAAATTAATTGTTTAATTTTGGGATAATTATTAAATAAAAGGTATAAATATTTAAAAATTTAAATTTTCAGAAATTTTAAATTTGATTAAAACCCTAATGATTTGAAATGTTTCAAAACTTGCCCTCAAGTTTTGGAATTTAAATTTTAATTAAATGTTTAATTTTAAAATGTTAAATTCTAAAACCCTAATTTTTGAAAAGTTCGAATTGCACCCTTATGGTTTTATTAAATTAATTAAGTGTATAATTAAAAGAGAGTTAATAAATCCATAATGATATGGTTTACATTTAATTAAATTAAAAGAGTAATTTGTTAAATTAGACTACCTAGTATTTTAAAAGTATAAAATACACCTTATACTATATAACATTTAAAAGTTTAACATATTATATATGTATGAGTAAAGAGTCAGTCTTACTGTTAGTAGGTCTTATTCACAAAGCTGGTCTCAAATGGGTGTTTAAGGAAATTGCCTATAAAATGGCGATTGAATCGGTATCCATTCTTACCCACCGCACTCTTGACTAGTGGAGGGTCGTTAGCTGAACGGGTAGGATAGGACACAACCTTCCATTATAAGTATAATGAAATACGAAGTAACTAAACGTTTTTATAAATTCCCAAATCTTAGTTACTTTAGGAAAAAGTGAATTTGATGCAATTCCATGAAATTACACTTTGTACCCTTGCTAAGACGTTAGTGGAGCGTGTGTGGTTAACCGGCACACTAAATGGGTTCTAAGCAAAGGTAGCGAAGGGTGACTCGATGTTTGTCATAGTTCGGTAGAGCGTGTGTGGTTAACCGACACATCGAATAGGTGAATGTAACATTGGGGGCACCATGTATATTTGCATGGTTATTCACACCCTGTTTTGTGATCCTCGGCATCCCAGTCACAAATCGAGGGGCATATCGAGATTTAAACATGTCATTGAAAAGTTCAATGAATCTCAAAGGATCTAGGAGTTTTCAATACATTTAAAACTTAATCTCTTTTTCGTTTTTCATGGTGGAAAATTAGTGAATCGTTATTCACTTACCTTCAAATGTTCTGCAATTTGGGTTACAGCATCCCTCTCCCAAGTTGTAGAGTATTGTGTTGGGTCCTAGCCTTAATATCTCGTTTGGGTGTTTTATTAAGGACTCAATCAACTGACTTGAATTTTCTCCCGTTTTGTAGATGTCTGATTCTAACTATGGTCTTCCCAAATCCCTTGGAACAAGCTTTCTACATGAAGATGATATTCCATGATTCGATCGAGGAACAAGAGATCATGCTTCACTTCCTCCACCTCCTCCTATTGTTCTCTCTAACCCACAAGTTCAAAGGCTTGAAAAGTTCAAGCTCACTCAAGCCCTTTTAGCAAGTAAACATGAAGAAGGAAAGTCAGTGTGTGCACACGTCTTAGAGATGAAGTCACACATTGATAGGTTAAGAATGTTGGGAGTCATTGTATGTGAGAAGCTACCTGTTGACTGGGTTCTTCAATCGCTTCCTGAATCATATAGTGAGTTCGTAAGAGAGTACTATATGATGGACCACGACGTGACCCTCATCGATCTCACATATTTGCTTGCTGCTGCCGAATCAGCAATGATTTGGCGCACTGGAGAAGCATAGTTGATTGGTGGATCTACCTTCCAAACCTCCATGGACATAGGCAATGGCAACGAAAGGCATGCCATGGTCGAAAAGTTTGATCATAAGAGAAAGGCAAAGTTTGAGGTAGTTCCGTGTACTGTTCCAAAAGAGTCAATTTGCTTTTATTGCCAAGAGAAGGGGCATTGGAGACGAAGCTGCCCTGTCTACCTGAGAGATCTAAGAGATGGGAGAGTCAAGACGTATGGCTCTACTTCAGGTAAAATCCATTAACTAACTCTATAAGTTCCTATTTTTTTATTCTTAATACATGATGTGATAAGATTACATTTGATGTTTTGTAGGATCGAAGAAAAGAGAGGAAGCTTAAAGGAAGAAGTGAGCTGAGTCTGATCGCGAAGAAATGGATTTCGATCGCATGATGCGATGATCGGATTTTTGGAGCTGCTACTTTTAGAGTTATGATAGATTGCTAGGAACATGTAATAGCGTAGTTTTCATTTAAATTTCATTGTAAGGACAAGTTTTTCCGCACCTTTTATAAATAAAATAAATTCTATTTTTTGTCTTATTTATATATTTCCTTGCAATGGCATGTATGAAAAATTGACGTTTGTGTATTTCTAGTTTCAGCAATGATGAAATGGATGTGATTCTTAGTAATGTTATTTGTGGTAATGTCAAGAATTTACCAAATAAGGAAAGATTCTTGTCGACCAAGTTTCAATTGGACAGAAACTCAGAATCATACAACTTGTATTGTATGATGAATGAGAACCTTCATATTTGGAAATTAAGACTAATTCCTTGACAAAGAGTCAAGTGAAGGACTAGGAGCACTGGTACACAATGTTGTGCACTAGTCAAGTCCACCACAAAGAACAATAAGATTATTCGTCATGATTTACTAAAGGTCTAGTAAATGTGGTTATGCTTACAAGATTAAGTGTAATTCTGAATCATTGAAAAGTTTCAATGTATGACAGAACGAATAAGAAGAATCAATTAGGCAGAAAGATAAAAGGTTTCTCCAATCTAAGAAGAAGGGAGAGTACTTTTGTATCGTGTTTTATGATCGTCTTGGTAATCACAGGAACCATATTACAATTCATCCTCTAAGGACACCTTAGTGCACTAGTTTGTCTAAGAAGAGGAATCGAGAATTGTTGTAGTGGTTAGGTCAGTAAGATGTATCGTACTTCGTTCCAAAATCAAGTCTTAGAGTTATACTCCAAGATTGTGACTTGAGTGACATAATCTTAAGTAGGAATGTTCTTACACTTGCACATTTTGGTAAGTTGTGATGTCTTGAATAAGACAAAGGCCAACTAGTACCAAATTAAGTGTAGGTTTTGTTTTGATATAGACACACACTAACTCTTGAATATTTGTTTTGTCAAGAAATGTTTCTTGATAAGAGAATCTAATATGTCAAGAGGTCAGTGGGAGTCTAAAGATTTTGAAAAGTTTCAAGAACAAATCAAGAAGTAAACCTATTAAACACTAGCACACGACTTGAGGATTATAACCTATCGTGTTGACGTATTCTTGTTTCTATGCCAATCCAGTTGAGTTGATTATGCATATGAGTTCTACGAGTTCTCAATGGACTGCATAAGGCAAGCACCTTGTTCAATGAAAGTACATTGACTGGCATAGGTAAGCTGCTAAATAACTTGGAAGCAATGGTGGGACCCTTGATGGCAAAGAATCAAGTATGAACAAGTTTTGTCCATAAGAGTTTGGATTTGTCACAAACATTATCTTATGATTATGGTTATGACAAATTCACATGGATAGGAACACATGCACCATAAAATCTAAGTGTCATAAGGTTTCTCTCCTTCATGAAAATGATTGTGAGGAAACGCTTTCACTAAGAGAGATTTTAAGAAGATAGTGATTATGTAAATTGCATTCTCAAATTCGATTATGATTACGGCATCCCTCTTCATAGTTCGAATTATGAGATTTGGCGATTAGTCTGAACATTCAGAACTTAGTAATATAAGTTCTGAATTAGTTTAGACACACATGAGAGCTGTCTAATGAAAGGTGTGTGAGTTTGAAAAGCTTAGATAAAGGCTTATCGAAGCACATCATATTGGAAATATGAACTTTAGAAGTTAATAAGTATTGTCTTCCAGAAGTCCGACTGTTTTCTAATGCGTGTCAAAGCTAGTGGGAGCATAAATGTTATGCTGGAATGGATAAAATCATCATGTTAGTGGGAGCATGATTATTATTTTAAGTATTGCAAGTTGGCAATATTAATTGTAGAAAAACAAAAGTTTCATTTTGCAAAGTTGCAGGGGTTGAAAAGTTGTTTCGCTATAATTAAGGGAGAGAATGTCATACTTCGTTTCAAATCTAAAAGCTCAGATAGAGAAATTTTAATCAAATTTTAGTCAAGGATATATTAACTGCATTCTCAAAATTTGATTATGATTACGACATCCCTCTTCATAGTTCGAATTGTGAGAACGTGGCAAATAGAAATATTATGGCAAATGGCTGATAAAGTATCATGCTTTTATGTAATACATTATGAATCGTGTCCCATACGCTAATCGTATAGGATTGATTGCATATGCTGTAATATTGGACCGTTCTAAAATTTTCCAAATGTCTAGGGCATTAAGAGGGAAAAAGGGACTAGAATCGGATTTGACTAAAATAATTAAACAACTGTCAAGGACAATCTAAGGTTTGCCAATGATTGGTCGCTTGTGGACAGTTGGAAGTATAGTCATGGATGGACCATATTGACATTATTATGAATAGACAAGATTCTATTTAGAATGAGTTGTCATATGGCAAATATGGAAATGTTTCCATATTAGGAGTTGAACGTTAAGAATTTATGTCTAGATTATAAACTTCTATGCAAGAAGGATGTTCAAAGGAATGTACTTTGAATGTGAGACTTCATGACTATGGAATTGTCTTGTAAACAATCTCCAATAGAGCACTTTATAATTTCATTGGCAAAGTCTTGGTAACTTTGGCACTGTGATATTACGAAAGGACCGTTGCATAAAATGTTATAATCTGACATATTCTAGTAGTGGCGAGAATTTGTATTCTTACACTGATGATTAGGATTAGAAATTGTGAAATGAACATCATTGGAAATGTTTTCATTTGATCTATTTCACAAAGTAAGGACCATAGGTAAACATAGTGTGCATGCTTGGTGCATGGGACAACTGTTGTTATAATTCAAGTAAGAAGTTGATTACCCGAAACAACAAATAATGAGTAATCAATATGGTGATTAAATAAAAGGTGTTTTATTTATGCTCAAAAGTTTGGGGCCATATAGGATTAGTATTATTCTTGTGTTTCACTTTGCATGTTTTGACTTCCCGAATAATAAGATTATTCAAATCCTCCACAGTCGCTCATACTTTGGAAGTAGATATGAAAGAAGACTGTCATGAATCCGTCTGTAGATTGACTAAAGCGTTTAGACATAGCACAAGTTTGTTGTAGAGTTCATGAGTGCTGCTATAAGATTAGAGTATTGGATTAAACCCACGCTCACTTGGATCGCTTCATGGATTTTATCACGAGTGATTGGTGAGACGATAATATCTTATATTCTTGAAACCGAGACGTGTGAGTTGTATTCTGCAAGTCGGTTGCACATTGATAATATGTAAACACACCAGTAACTTGGTGTTATAAAACATATTGTTGTGTGTGATTTGATGAGTAGATACAAGCGAGCACTGAGTCGAAGTTTATCTGTTCCTTTTACCCAAAGTGGGATAAAAGCGATATTTGTGGGACCCTCGATGATTTAGTGATGACACCCTATGCGCTTGGCCAAGCCGGGACTAAGTTGATGTGTTCAACTGTGGTCTGTTGTCAGTCGTTATAAATCGGAAATCGGGAAACAACACATAGACTGAGAGAATGATTATAATCCATGTCTCATGTCTATACGATATCTAGAATGGAGGAATATATGATCCCTTATCTAAAGGACAGGTTACTGATAAGATCAGAGTTCGATAGCGTCTTTGAGAGCTACGATTGCTAATCAGGTTGTACTTGCTTTTATGGTTACTAGACTTATCCAAGTGGGAGACTGTTGGATTAGTGTCTAAGCCCGTAACCATATTTGGTAAGTACTTGACCCGGTTGTGCATGGTCCTTTGGGATTGCCTTCACCAAAGCAACTTGACTGGAGAAATAATAGAGAAAGAGGTTATTATGGTTTATTAATATATTATAAGAATAATATATTAAGAGAGCAATCATATTTGTTTAATTAACATTGATCAAGAATTAATTTTGTGATCAGAAGAAGTTAATTGAACTAGGGGGACTGAATTGTAATTATGTGATAGTTGCAAAGTAGGGAAAAGGATGCCCTATATGATAGGGTGGACGAATTCAAGGGGATAAGGCCTTAGAATTCGTCCATGATAAGGTTTCTAGGGTTATCCTTTGGGCTGCTTGGTGGCTAAGCAACCAGATAAGGATAAGGACTGAAACCCTAATTCCTACACCTATATAAAGACCCCTTGGCATAAGAAATTCGGCCACTTAATACCTAGGGTTCCTAGAGCCGAATTTCATACCTCCCCTCTCTCTCTCTCTCTTGCCTCTCCATTTGCTCTTGGTGTTTGTGAGCCATTAGATGTACTACACTTGTGATACTTGCTTTCAAAGACAAGAAGATTCAAGATACAAGTTGTTATTACAACATAACAACAAGAGGTATGTATTCCATTCTCCTTTATGATTTTCGAAATTACCTAGGAGCATGTTAGGTTTCTTTTGTGTTCATAATGTTGTATAACTAATAGTGAAAACATAGATCCATATCTAGGGTTTCATGCACACATAGGATTGATTGTATAAAACCCATCACATACTGGGGTATGACATCTCCGACTATACAAGAGCTCAAAAGTTGGGGAACCAATGTTGGAGTGGTAACTGTTGTTGTAGGAAAACTACGCAAGAGGTAGGTAGGAATCCCAAGTCCCACCAAAATCAATGAAACTTGCCCACAAAATATCCTCAAGGGTTTGGATGGTCCGCTCACTCTGACCGTCGGTCTACGGGTGATAAGTCGTGCTGAGATGTAGTCTCGTGCCCAGTTCCTCGTGGGATTTCTGCCAGGATCGGGAAGTGAACCGAATATATCTGTCTGAAATAATGGAGATCGGAACCCTATGATGAGCAACAATCTCTCGGACATACACATCGGTCAACTTTTCGGCCAAAGAGCTCTCCTAGATAGCCAAAAATTGGAACTCTTGGTCAATCGATCCATGATGACCCATATAGCATCAAAACCCTTGGCCGTCTTCGGCAACTTGGTGATAAAATCGATGGTAATTTGTTTCCACTTTGACATGGGAACCTACAAAGGTTGCAGCTTCCCATGTGGCCTTTCATGCTCGTCCTTGACCATCCTACAACTCAAGCACATCTTGACGTACCAGGCTATCTCCCTCTTCATACACGACCACCAGTAACTCAATCCCAGATCCCGATACATCTTGGTGGCTCCCGGGTGTATAGAAAAACGAGACTTATGAGCCTCCTCCAGTACTATCTGCCTGATTCCATTGAAAAGTGGAACCCAAACCCAACCGCATCGGGTCAATAACCCCCGATTATCGGTGACAAACCTGTCGATCTCGCCACTGATAATTTCCTGTTTCCAGTTCTCCTTCCAAACTCCCTCTGCCCGAGCCTCCCTAATCAAACCCAAAAGCAGAGAATCAACGAATATCCTCATACACATCTCCCCAACTGAAGATCCAACTGACTTACGGCTCAATGAATCCGCTACCACATTCGCTTTACTCGGATGGTAAAGGATATCGCAGTCATAATCCTTGACCACGTCCAGCCACCTGCATTGCCTCATATTCAGGTTCGGCTGGTCCATAAGATATCTCAAACTCTTGTGTTCCGTGTAAACAGTATAACGGACCCCATAAAGATAATGTCTCCAAATCTTGAGGGCAAACACCACTTCCTCCAACTCCAGATCATGTGTAGGATAACACGTCTCATGTGACTTCAACTGCTGCGAAGCATAAGCAATCACTCGTCCTCTCTGCATAAGGACCGCCCTCAAACCGATGATGAATGCATCACAGAATACCATAAAATCCTCAACTCCCTCCGGAAGGGTCAATACCAGTGCCTCACATAACCTCCACCGAAGAGTCTCAAACGCCGACTGCTGCTCAAGGCCCCATGGGAAATCCACTCCCTTCCTCGTCAGACGAGCGAGGGGTACCGCAATCTTAGAGAAATCCTGAATAAATCTCCGATAGTATCCCGCCAAACCCAAGAAACTCCTGATCTCTGAGGGAGATTTTGGAACCTCCCACATCACAACCTCGATCTTGGCCGGATCGGCCAAAATCCCATCCTGGTTAATGAGGTACCCCAGGAACTGTACCTATCATAACCAAAACTCACACTTCAAGAACTTAGCATAAAGTCGTTCTCGCCTCAATACTCCCAGAAGCTCTCGAAGGTGCTTGTCATGTTGCTCTCTGGTCTTGGAATACACCAAAATATCATCAATAAACACAATGACAGATCGGCCGAGCATCGGCCTGCACACCCGATTCATTAAAACCATAAACACAGCAGACACATTGGTGAGCCCAAATGGCATAACTACGAACTCGTAATGCCCATAACGAGTCCGGAACGTGGTTTTCTCTGCGTCCTCCTCTCTGAAACTCATCTAATGATACCCGAAGCTCAGATTGATCGTGGAGAACCAAGATGCACCCTGCAACTGATCAAAGAGGTCATCAATCCGTGGAAGGGGATAACGGTTCTTCATCGTTAACTTGTTCAACTCCCGGTAATCAATGCACATTCGATGTGAACCATCCTTTTTCTTGACGAACAGTATCGGCACTCCCCACAGAGAACTACTCGGCCTGATGAACTGCTTGCTTAACAGGTCCTGAAGCTGAGAGGACAAATCCTGCATCTCAGGCGGTGGCAAGCGGTACGACGCCTTGGCGACCGAAGCCGCGCCTGGAACTAGATCAATCCTGCACTCAAACTGCTTATCGGGAGGCACACCGGTTAACTCCTCTGGGAAAACATCGGTAAACTCCCTGGAAACTGGTACCTCTGAAAATGAAGTCTGCTCCCCAACCCGAGTATCAACCACATAAGCCAGATTACTCGCATACCCATGCTGAATATACTGTCGAGCCCTGGCTGCCGAACAAAACCCTGAACCAACCCTGGTGCCCTCTCCATAGATAACCAGTTCTCCCCTAATTGGGTTCAAACTAACACTCGCTGGCCCTCATAATCGATCATGGCACCAAACCTGCTCAGTCAGTCCATACCAACTATCATGCATACATCCCCCATGGGGATAAGGATCAGATCAATCGTATAAGGCACCCCGAAGATCTCCAATACACAATCGTGATACACTGTGGATGCGACAACCCCGTGTTCATTAGCGATAGAAACCCACAACGGACACTCTAACTCGCCAATAGGCATATCAAACTCCCTACTGAACGATCGAGACACAAAGTACTGACTCGCGCCCGTGTCAAATAACACAAAAGCAGGAAAATAGTTCACTAAGAACGTACCTATCATTAATATGAATATAAGCATTCCAAAAAATAATTGACAGAACAATAAATAGAAACATACCGGTCACAACGTCTGGAGCTGCTTTGTCCTCCTTGGAAGTAAGCTTAAAATCACGACCGCGAGCCCTCGGGGGCTCCGCCCTACCCTGGCTCCTATCTGTGATCCTCAGAGTAGCCGGCGTTGGAGCCTGCACCAGCCTAGCAGCAAGCAAGCGACAGTTGGCCTTCACATGGCCAACCTGTTCGCAGTGATAGCAAATCCTGGTGCTGGGTACTGGAGCCTGCTGACAGCAATCCCTCGCAACGTGGCCCTGCCTGCCACGATTGTGGCATCCAGATGAAGATCGGAAAGTACCATCATGAACCTTGCCGCACTTCCCACAAGTGCGGCCCCTCTGACTCGCAGATCTAACATCAGCGGCCTTGAATCTTGTCCCTCGTCTGGAGCTCCATCTCGATCTCCCTTCGCCTAGCGTCCTCCTGCAAATCTACCAATGAACCATAGCGATGCGTGGACACAAACTGTCAGATGTCCGTCTTGAGCATGCTCATGTATCGGGTCATCTGAGCTTTCTCAGAAGCATCAAACTCAGGTCAAAACATGGCTATCTTCGTAAATATCTTGGTGATCTACATCACCGATTCGGTCCCCTGCCTCAAGTCCAAGTACTCTTGGTCCAGCCTCTCCCACTCTACCAATGGAACATATCTCAAGCGGAACATATCAGAGAACTGATCCCATGAAACCGCAACTCGCTGCTCTGGGGTGTAAGAACTAGTAACCAACCTCCAACAATCCTTCGCTCCGGACCGAAGAAGGTTCAGAGTGCACTTGACCTTCTGGTCAGCTGGGCAAGAGCACGTAAAGAAACATCCCTAGACTCCTGACAGCCACCTCATGGATATGATCGGATCCTGAACTCCGTCAAACACCAGGGGCTTCGTATTATCAAATTCCCAGTACTAGAAACTGGAAAGCTCTCCCAGCGCCAATCCCGGTAGCAACAATGATTGTGATGGCTGCACCAACAACAGTCTCAGAAAGTGCAGCATACCGGTCGTCAAAGAACTCCATCATAAAGGTATTGATATACCCAAACAGATTTGGTATCTGCTCCCGGACAATATAAACAACCTCCTCAAGAATGATCTCCTTAACCTGATCCTCAGCCAATCCCGACCCATCCTAGCCACCTGTGCCAGATCCTGACTCAAATCGCCTTCTAACCACCATACTGAAAATAAACCAAGGAGATATCTGATAAACACATATCATACCGTGGGAACCAACTCCCAACAAAACCCTAGGGGTTGTGACGTCCCTGCTACGTGTACGAGTCATGTGCTTCCGGTAGTACAGGCCCATACTATCTTCCACACCTACCCGTATTTATCTCAGAAGATCATCACAACAACCCTAACAATACTCACTAGAATACACATACACCCTATTCTCACTTCTTAAAGGAAGGCTAGACATTTCACAACTGGCCAACTGACCCCACATAACTCACCCATGAAACTTCCACCGACCCTGCAACACTCGTGTATACTAATCATACATAACACTGGATCCATTTGACAGTCGGATACTTGATTCTACCCTAAGACCATAACCAAACAAGGAATAGGAAATAAGGCTAAATCAAACATTCTCAAACTATAAAATCTTAGTTATGTACAATTTTGATGCATACACTAAGCAGCTACAATAATGATGTCAATTTCATATAAGGAAAACCCTAGGCTATCAGGCATCATATAATCAGGCAATTCTATCATGAAATTCCTGAAGATCCCTAGCCTATCACTAGCATGTTGTTCTAACATATCACAATATCAAATAACAGTGTGGTAATTTGGGGTCTACTTACTGGCTCCGGGTGATCGTACACATCACATCCTCTCTTGATTACTTTGAAAACAATTTTGAAAATCATTTTTAAAACCTTTCCACTTCCTTAGTTTGAGACTGGATTCACACAGGTGTTCCTCCAATTCACTCAAACCAAGGCTCTGATACGAACTTGTAACATCCCAAAAATCACAATCAATTTAAACTTGTAAAAGCAACCTATAGTCATAAAATGTTTAAAAAATCATTGTTTCCAAATTGTTTATCCGTATTAGAGTATCCTAAAATCATAAAGCCATAAACAGAGGATGTGTATTGTCACACCTTCGCCTTCCCGAGATCATCAGAAGTGTTAGGGCCAGGATCCTTACAATATTCAGGATCCTCAAATATCCTGGATCCTCAGCTACTTCAGGATCCCGACTAATTACCGTTATCATTTTTATTAATATTTATAACGGTCATATTTTGTCTATAACTAACACGTGTGTAGAAGTAGTCAAGGGAAGACCAATTCTCAACGAAGAATCATCTCAACAATGCTAAAGACCCGGAATACTTGGTCAAATAACGTTCATGAAGTTGGTCATAGAGAATCCCAGAAATATCGAACATCTTGTTGGCTAGTTTAGATTATAAATTGACACTTGTATTCTGCACACAACACACTGTTCTTTAGTCTAAGCTCACTCTACGAAATTCTTTACTCATTCTTACTAACAATTCACTGTAATCATAATTTTATATCAATAAAATCATCAAGACAAGTGATAATTATCACCTCCCAAGGTTTTATGTCGGAGATCCTATCAAGGATCAATGGATTTCCTTGTAAACAATTGTGTCACTTTCTTTTACCATTTGCTATTACACAATCTGAACATCACAACCTCTCATTCAATTTGGTTGATTAGTACTTGTGTAATTTTTGACCAAAACAAGAAGTACTTGAAACAACAATTAAAACCATAAGCCAAATCTTAATGAATTCCCCCATTAAGACCCCATTTTTATGACTCAAGACCCTTCCTAAGGTCTGAAAGGCCGACTTAATGGGTCAAGAACCTGCCATGCTCAAGAATCACCATTTTGGGACCAAAAAGTGACTTAAAAGAGCAAAAACCTAGATGTACAAGATGGAGTGGTAAATTTGCAAGCTTTATACCTCCTGGAGGTTGCAATCAAGGTAGAAATCATAGATCCAAGGTGCTTCCCAACTCCAAGCTCTTCACACTTCACTCTTCACCTTCAAGAACTCCTCTAAAATACTCCAATGGCTCCAAAAAGGCACTCTTTCTCTTAGGGTTGCTTGGGGGTCGTTCTTGATGGGTTTTGGGCATTCTAACACTCCTATGGTGTACATGAAACCCTAGAAAACCTTGGATCTATGTTTGACTAAGATACATGCAAATAATTATTTTTCTAAGGTTCTTATCCTAACTAGCATGACATGGGGTACTTGAATCAAATAAAACTAGTAGAATTACTTACCTTGTAGTAGTAGTTGATTGCTTGGAGTTTGAGAGCCTAGCACCAATAATGTGGATGCCTCAAATGGAAGTCACAAATCACCACAAACTTGGAAACTTGAGAGAATAGTCACAAACTTCTTGAAATCGGCCCTCTTAGTTTACACACATCAACTAGTGCAATTTCAAGAACCAAGGCTCCTTTATATAGTGTGGTGGATTAGGGTTACATCCATGTAAACCCTAATACCCATGTCTTTTCATTTCCATGAGATCCATGGGTTAAAGCTCCATGGAGTATCCATAGACTTTCCATGCAAGCCTAGCCCATTCCAAATAAGCATTAGCCCACACTATATAAATACAAGAGCCCATATTTAATTAGTCATACTTTTGATCTCTAAATTAATTCTAAATTAATTATAGATCAACACTAATTAAATAATATGATTTTATATTAATATATTAGAACTTATAATATATTAATAAATCATAACTTATACTATTCTCAAAAGATTATCCGTAAATTGTTCGGGTGAAGTGCAACCCAAATGGACCATGCCGGGTCGGGTCAAGTACATTCCAAATATAGTTATGGACTTAAACACTATATCCAACAGTCTCCCACTTGGATATGTCTAATAACTATAGTTGCAAGTATGACTTCAGGAACCGATCAGCAATCGTAGCTCTTTAAACTCTGTTGAACTATGAAGCGCCATTTTAGATAAGTGATCATATAATCTTCTATTCTAGATATCAGCCGGACAAATACATGGAACATGGTCTTGCTTATTGTCCAACATTTGTTTCCCGATTTCCGATTTGTTTGACATAGAACTTAACTGAACACATCAATTTAGTTCTGACCGGGCCCGGTACATAGGTCAAAACAAAATCATCGAGGGGCCCAGATATCGCTTCTAATCCTAGAAGGAACAGATAAACTTCGACTCATATGTTTGCTCTACTACTTGTTGAATTACACACAAAAGCACGGTTTATAACATCGAGTTACCAATGCGTTTTCGTGCAATCAATGCATAACCAACTCATAGGCAACAAATCATATCTCTAGGTTTGAAGACTTATATGATATTACCGTCTCATGATCACTCGAGATAAATTCCATGAAGTGATACAAGTGAGCGTGGGTTGAATCCAATACTCAGAACTTATGAGCACTCATGAGTGCTGTAGCCCCGCTTTGTCTAACATATTAGACCTCTACAAGCCAACCCATGACAGTCTTGATTCATATCTACTTCCAACATATGACCGACTGTGGAGAGTTTGAATAATATGATATAAACCATAACATAATTATTCTGGAAGTCAAAACATGCAAAAAGAAATAATAGTAAACGATTGACAAGAGATAGCAACACTTTACTCATAAATAACAGCTTTTATTTATCATCAAATGTCAATTACATTTTACAAATTTCAAGATTATCTAACTACTAAAACTAATATCATCCTTCAGCCCTATGCTCCGAGCATGCTGGAGATGCTTAGCCCGAGTCAGTCCCTTCATGAGGGGATCTGCTGGGTTCTCATCCGATGATACCCTCTTTGCCACGAGGATTCCTTCTTCTATTCGATGTCTGATGAAGTGATATTTTCTGTCAATGTGTCTGGATCTCCCATGATCTCTTGGTTCCTTGGCTAAGGCAACCGCACTATTGCTGTCACAGAAAATCTCCATTGGCTCCTTTATAGCTGGTACAACTCCAAGGTCTCCGATGAAGTTCTTTAGCCATATAGCCTCCTTTGCTGCCTCGCTTGCTGCTATATACTCTGATTCACAAGTGGAATCAGCCACTGTCTCCTGCTTGGAACTTTTCCAAGTAATTGCCCCTCCGTTTAGAGTAAAGACCCAGCTCGACTGAGAGCGGAAATTATCCCTGTCAGTCTGAAAGCTAGCATCACTGTACCCTACAACTCTCAAGTCCTCACTGCCACCGAGGGTAAGGACCCAGTCCTTAGTCCTCCGTAGGTACTTGAGGATATTCTTTACCGCAGTCCAGTGTGCCTTGCCAGGGTTCCCCTGATACCTGCTAACCATGCTCAAAGCAAAGGCTACATCAGGTCGAGTACACGTCATAGCATACATGATCGATCCTACATCTGATGCATAAGGTATTCGACTCATTTCTGCTATCTCAGCCTCAGTACTAGGGCTTTGTGTCTTACTCAATCTGGCGTTACTCTGGATGGGTAACTCTCCTTTCTTGGAGTTATGCATGTTGAACCTTTTCAACACTTTGTCCACATAGGTGGTTTGACTAAGTCCAATTAGTCTTTTACTCCTGTTTCTTAAAATCCTTATCCCTAGGATATAGGTAGCTTCTCCAAGGTCCTTCATAGCGAAACACTTCCCAAGGCAGGACTTTACTTCCTGCAGGGTTGGGATGTCATTTCCTATGAGTAGTATGTCATCCACATACAGTACCAAAAAGCTGACTATACTCCCACTAGCCTTGATATAAACACAAGATTCATCTTCATTCCTTGAAAAGCCAAATTCTTTGATTTTCTCATCAAAGCAAAGATTCCATCTGCGAGGTGCCTGTTTTAATCCATAAATGGATTTCTCGAGCTTACACACTCTACTGGGGTACTCTATACTGATAAAACCCTCTGGCTGAACCATGTAAACATCTTCAGCCAACTTTCCATTAAGGAAAGCGGTTTTGACATCCATTTGCGATATTTCATAATCATGAAATGCAGCAATGGCTAACAGAACCCTAATAGACTTAATCTTGGCCACTGGTGAAAAGGTCTCATCATAATCAACTCCCGGAGTTTGAGAATAACCCTCTGCAACCAGTCGTGCCTTATAAGTGTGTACATTACCATCCATGTCGGTTTTCTTCTTGAAGATCTATTTGCACCCAACTATCTTACGATCAGGTACATTGTCAACCAAGTTCCAAACTTGATTGTCATACATGGACTGTATCTCATTATCCATAGCCTCTTTCCATTTAGGAGCCTCAGGGCCTGCCATGGCTTCCGTGTAGCTGTTAGGCTCATCCAGATTTACCAATGTGTTATCACTGATAAGTGTCTCACCTTTTGCAGTAATATGAAAACCATAATAATGCTCAGGTGCATTCCTAACTCTGGTGGAACGCCTCAGAGGTATAGATTCTTCAGTCGGCTCAACAGGAGTTTCCTCCTCAGGTTGAGGGCTAGGGTTTGAGGTTCCTTCACCACTTGACTCTTGAATTTCCTCAAGGTCAATTTGCCTCCCACTGTCTCCTTGGCTCATGAATTCTCTCTCTCGAAAGAATCCTCTTCTTGCTACAAAGACCACATTATCACTGGGTCTGTAGAAGATGTAACCAAAGGATTTCTGTGGGTAGCCGATGAAAATACACCTTTCGCTTCGGGGTTCGAGCTTATCGTGAGTCTCGCATCTCACGAAAGCCTCGCAACCCCAAATCTTGATGTGGTCTAGATTGGGAACTTTTCTAGTCCACACCTCGTGAGGTGTTTTGGTAACCTTCTTTGTAGGGACTAGATTAAGGATATGGGCGGCAGTCTCTAAGGCATACCCCCAAAATGAGATTGGTAGCGAAGCTCGACTCATCATGGAACGAACCATGTCCAACAAGGTCCGATTGCGCCTCTCAGCTACACCATTCAACTGTGGTGTGCTAGGAGGTGTCAATTGTGAGACAATCCCACATTCGTTAAGATAGTCAAGGAACTAAGTACTAAGATACTCACCACCACGATCGGATCGAAGCATCTTAATGTTCTTGCCCAACTGATTCTCCACTTCTTGCTTAAACTCTTTGAATTTCTCAAAGGTTTCTGACTTATGCTTGATTAGGTAGACATATCCATATCTACTAAAATCATCAGTAAAAGTCACATAGAACCGATTAGCATCTCTTGTGGCGGTTCTGAAGGGTCCACACACATCCGTGTGTATGAGGTCCAACAAACCTTCACCCCTAGCACAAGTGCCAGTAAAAGGTGACTTTGTCATTTTACCAAGCAAACAAGATTCACAACTATCATCTGACTTTAGGTCAAATGACTCCAAGACTCCATCCTTCTGGAGTTGGCCTATGCGTTTCTTGCTTACATGTCCAAGACGACAATGCCATAAGGATGCTTTATCTAAGCTAGTGGAAGAGTTAATACACAATACATTATTTCCTAGATTATCTACAACAGATACAGTTTCATACACGCCATCACAAGGTAATGCTTTAAAATAAAGAACATTATTAAAGAAAGCATCAATACTACCATTATTATTATCAAAATAAAAGGTAAAACCTTGTTTATACAATGCATGAAAGGAAATAACATTTCTTGCTATTTCTGGCGAATAATAACATTTATTCAAATCTAATGTAAACCCACTATTTAGCACTAAGGAATAAACTCCTATCTTGGTGACAGGTGAAGCTTTCCTGTTTCCCATGATCAAGTTTATCTTTCCCTGCTCCACATTCTCACTTCTTTTTAGTCCCTGCAAATCACAACATATGTGAATACCACAACCTGTATCAAGGACCCAAGACTTAGAATGAGGTGAGTTATTAGACAATATAGTGTATATACCTGCATGGTTGGGTTTTACTTTCCCATCCTTCAAATCTTGCTGGTACTTTGGGCAGTTTCGCTTCCAGTGTGACTTTTCATGGCAATAGAAGCATTCAGCCTCATTAGGGTTAGCAGAAGGAGTGACAAAACCTTTCTTGGTTTTGCTTGAAGAGGAGCCTTCAAGGGTCTTACCCTTGGTACCCTTAGAAGGGTTCTTTCTCTTCTTCCCTTTGCCATGCCCGATTGCCAAGACATTGGCCGCAGTTGGAGTAGGAGTAGGAGTAGTAACAACCGACTTACCCTTTAGACCACTTTCGGCGGTCTTCAAGAGTCCTTGAAGTTTGCTGAGGGTGACTTCTTCCTTGTTCATGTGATATGTCATGCGGAATTGATCATAACACGATGGCAAGAAGTGCAAAATGATGTCTATTGCTAACTCCTCAGGGAAGTTCACATTCAGCTTCAGTAAACGATCCACATACCTTTGCATTTTCTGCATGTGGCCCGTGATGGGTTCACCATCCTTCATTCTGGTTGTTATCATGGAGGAGATTATTTCATATCGCTCTTGACGAGCACTTTGATGGTAGCGATCCATCAAGTCCTGGTGCATCTCAAAAAGATAATAGTCCTCATAGGACTTTTGGAGCTCGGCTGTCATGGTGGCCATCATGATGCATGCCACTTTTGTAGCATCTCTTTCATGTACCTCATATTCAGCAAGCTCTTCAGGAGTAGCAGTTGGCTCGGGTACCTTCAGCTCCTTGTCGAGAACATATTCTTTGTTCTCATACCGAGTGACCATCCTGATGTTTCTGATCCAATCTGTAAAGTTGGACCCATCAAACATGACTCTCCCACAAAGATTCATGAGAGAGAAGGAGCTAGTAGGGTTTGAGCCAGAAGCATTGTTATTGGAAGACATCTGAAAAGAAGAGGGAATAGATTAGATTAGATATAGAGATAGTCCTTAACAAAACACCCAAATGTAATATTAAGGCTAGGACCCAACACAATATTTTATAACTTAGAAGAGGGATGCCGTAATCTAAGCTATAAGATATTTGAAGGTAGGTGAATGACGATTCACCAATTTCCACCATGAAAAACGAAATATTTAATTAGGTTTTAATTGGTTTAGAAACTCCTAGATTCTTTGAGATTCATTGAACTTTCTTCAATGACATGTTTCAATCTCGAGTGTGCCCTTCAAGTTTTGTGACTGGGATGCCGAGGATCACAAAACAAGGTGTGAAGTAACCATGCAAATTACTTGGTACCCTTAATGTATTACCCCTCAATCGATGTGCCGGTTAACCACACACGCTCCATTGATACTATGATAAACATTAAGTCACCCTTTACCTACCTTATTAAGTTCAAGTTAGTGTGCCGGTTAACTACACACGCTCCACTAACGACTTAAACAAAGTGTAAAGTGTAATTTCATGGATTAGCACCTTATTCACATTTTCCTAAAATAACTAAGATTGGGAATTCAATAAAGTTTAGTTACTTTAGTATTATCATTATACTTTTAATGAGAATTTATAAGTCCTTGTCCTACCCGTTCGGCTAACGACCCTCCACCGATCAAGGAAGCGGTGGGTGAGAGTGGACACCCATTAAGTTGCCATTTTATAGGCAACAACCTTATACCCCCCTTATAGACCGATTTCGTGAATGAGGCGTACTAGCGGTAAGACGACTTGATCTTATACATATATATATTATTAACTTATAATATTATAAAGTATAATGGTTGAATTTTAACTTTTAAAATTCTAGGGGTTGGAACTAAAGTTTTTAATATGTCTTTACATGTTCCAAAACTTGAGGGCAAGTTTTGTAAACTTTCAAAACTTTTCATTTCTCATAACTTATGAGTTAATGGTTATTAAAAATGAAGACTCTTCATTTTTTGTAACCTATGTGTTCTTTTAATGGTTATTTATAAATGTGACTTTTGGTTATCCATAACTTAAGAACTAGTTATGGACTCCATTAAAACACATCAAGATCAAGAATTAATCTAATCAATTATTAGCACATAACTTTTATGATCTTCTAAACTCATATGTTTATGAATGTTCATATCAAAAATTTCAAGAATCGTAAGTACATATACAAAACTTGAAATTTTGATACGAGCTTTTGAACAAAACTTCGATTTTCAAGTTTTTTTTTTTTTTTTTTTTTTTTTTTTTTTTTTGCATCAAGTATCAAATAAACAAACTAGGCTCTGATACCACTGATGGGTTTTGGGCATTCTAACACTCCTATGGTGTACATGCAACCCTAGAAACCTTGGATCTATGTTTGACTAAGATACATGCAAATAATTATTTTTCCAAGGTTCTTATCCTAACTACCATGGCATGGGGTACTTGAATCAAATAAAACTAGTAGAATTACTTACCTTGTAGTAGTAGTTGATTGCTTGGAGTTTGAGAGCCTAGCACCAATAATGTGGATGCCTCAAATGGAAGTCACAAATCACCACAAACTTGGAAACTTGAGAGAATAGTCACAAACTTCTTGAAATCGGCCCTCTTAGTTTACACACATCAACTAGTGCAATTTCAAGAACCAAGGCCTCCTTTATATAGTGTGGTAGATTAGGGTTACATCCATGTAAACCCTAATACCCATGTCTTTTCATTTCCATGAGATCCATGGGTTAAAGCTCCATGGACTTTCCATGCAAGCCTAGCCCATTCCAAATAAGCATTAGCCCACACTATATAAATACAAGAGCCCATATTTAATTAGTCATACTTTTGATCTCTAAATTAATTCTAAATTAATTATAGATCAACACTAATTAAATAATATGATTTTATATTAATATATTAGAACTTATAATATATTAATAAATCATAACTTATACTATTCTCAAAAGATTATCCGTAAATTGTTCGGGTGAAGTGCAACCCAAATGGACCGTGTCGGGTCGGGTCAAGTACATACCAAATATAGTTATGGACTTAGACACTATATCCAACAGTTCTTTCAAAGGGCGGCTGAAGAAGGAAGGGGACATGAAGTTATAATGATGATTATATAGGCCAAAACCCTAAAAATTAGGGTTTGCATGATCTTCACGTACGCCTTGCATACAAGGTGTATGCCCAACGTACTAAGGTGCGCCCTAGTACGCTTAGCGTACACACGTACGCTCAACGTACTCCCGAAATCCTGAAATTACCAAAATGCCACTATCGGCCCTTTTGCCCTCTTTCTTTAACATAGGGACCAAAATGCAATAAATCGCAATATAAGAGTCAACAATGAAAGTACCTCAAAACAAGATGTTACAAAAACAACAAGTAAAACATATAAATGAATGTTGTAAACAATAAAACACGTAAAAAGAATCAACATTAAATAATTATATTATATGATTGATAATTATTCGAGTTTTTATTTTAATTTGTTTATTCAAATAAAACGTCAAATAAATGTTATATAGGGGGTGTTTGGATAGGGAAAAAAGAGGGTACTGATTGCTTATTGCTTATTCTCACCACAATAAGCTAAGTTTAAGTGTTTGGATATTAATCCTTAAAAATCAGCTTATTGTGGTAAGGATAAACTAAATATGCTGATTTTAATAAGCATCTTCCCCCTTGCTTATTGTTTATTGCTTATTCCCACCGCAAATAAGCTAATAAGCAATAAGCTAATAAGCTATAATCTAATTTATCCAAACACACCCATAATGTAATCGAACAAAAACTAGAAAACAACATTAAATAATATATTTGAATAAAACGTCTAAAATATTAAAAGATTTTTAAACCACAAAAACAAAAGTTAATAAATAATGCTATGAATAAATTGTAATATGATTTTATAAAATTTAGATAATTAATTTAAAAATTATAAATAATTTTATAAATAATCTATATTATGTATGTTAAAATAATAAAAAAAATAAAATTATATATATATATATATATATATATATATAATTATTAAAAAAAATGAAAAGAAAAGGTAAATTCGTCTTTTTATATGAAACAAGGACCTGCTGTGCAATATCCATAAACCATAGGAATGCAACCTATCAATTTTTAAATTTAGGGATTAAAACTGCAAATCTGACCAAAACATAGGGACCATTTATATAATTTACTCTATATATAATAATTTTATAAACTTTGAATTACGTATTAAAAAGATTTATCATATATATCTCATAAAAATTAACTGTCTCTGCGTAACGCTTTGGAGAATATTTAGATTTGAACTAGGAAAATTAAACGAAAAAAACAATGTTCGATAGTAGGAGCATTTATATTTTTATATTTTATATTGAACAAAATACTTATATTCCAAAAACTACTTCAAGTAGTTTTTTATTTTACGTAATTTTATACATTTAAAATCTAACGACTACCCGAATATATATATATATATATATATATATATATATATATATATATATATATATATAGAGAGAGAGAGAGAGAGAGAAAGAGAGAGAGAGAACCCAAAAACCAAATAAGAACCGTTAGATCAAAATAATTGAAAGTCAAGATAATTTGTAACATTTTTGTAAAAACTTAAAAAAAAAACATGGGGCATCTCATTTAAATTAATTGGATGGCAGTTTAGGGATAAGATAACTTATCTAGTAAAACCCTTTTCTTATACTCTTTCCCCTTCATCTCGTCTCGTCTCGTCTCTCTCTCTCTCTCTCTCTCTCTCTCTCTCTCTCTCTCGTTCATCCAACTTTCAACCATCTCTCCTCAGGCCATCCGCATTCCATAATCTCAAAATCATCGACGAGGAATCAAAGAATCAACAGGTCAATGTTGTGTTATGGATCAACAAATCAATGACATTCTGATCATTCCATCTCGATCGTCTACACTCGCCGCCTTGATAATGGATGCCATCGAGGTACTCCTCACTTTCCCTATGTCTTATTACCTTAAGCAGGAACTCGATAAGCGCCACAATAATTCCGCCTATAGAGTTTCCCTCAGAAAAACGACTTCTTTAATGACAACTCCGGTTCTATCTGAGTCGTCGTCGCAAATGTTAATGTCGGTGTCAACCGATAATTAATTGATTTGTTGTTGGCTCTGGAGATTGTATCATGTTACAATGATGTAGGGCTAAACAAGGAATTAGGTTCACTAATACACCTGATGTATTGACTAACGACGCTGCTGATTTAGCCGTTGGATTGATGCTATGAGATGGTCCCCTCAAGGACTTCGACTTAATTTCAAGGTCTGCGAATCCTCTCCTATGCCGTTATCCCTCAGGTCAATTTTATTAGTGATTTTGTATCATCAATGTATATTTAAGTGTAATGGATTGACTTGTTGAACAAAATTCAATCTTGATGAATATTAAACAAGTAAGGAATGTGCGGAGTGCACACTTGTTCGGGGGCAGCGCCCCTGGGAGCAGGGTCCAAGGGGCGGCAGCCCCTGGCTGGAGTCGAAAATCTGAATAAATAACCCGATTTTTTTACTTTGTTTTGATTTGGGTTATATTGCTATATTAAAATGACTATTCCAACCTTCTATCTTTATATTAAAATGACTATTCCAACCTTTAGATGTTTACTTTTTATTTGGTTTATATTTCTATATTAAAAATACATCAGAAATCTGAATTTTTGGAAATAAACCCGGTTTTTTAACTTTGTTTTGACCCTTATATAAATAACCCGGATTAGTAACAGTTTTCAAACATCAAACTGTTTTTTGTAACAGTTTTTAGACATATAACTTTCTGATGACAGTTTTCTGATGGAAAACTTACTTAACTAATTTTGGTCTTCATTTGATGGTACATACGAAATTCATAACACCCAGATTTTCAGTTCTTGTTCTCATTTCTGAGTCTTATCTGATTAAAGGTTAAGAGTACCACCCAAATACTTTAATCTGAAAGTGTATACACAATTCTCAGAATTTTTAAGGCTATTATTATCCCGATTTTCTAACAAAGATTAAAGTATTTCTGTGATCATGGCAAGTGGTGATTATGTGAAGGAAATGATAAGTAAGTTTGAAAAACTGAACAAGTTTGAAGGGCAAGATTTTTGTAGATGGCAGAAGAAGATGAAGTTTCTCCTTACCACTCTGAAAGTGGTGTATGTATTGCGTACACCCATGCCAATCTTACCAGAATCTGTTGAAGATGAACCTTTAAAGGAAACAAGTAGAAGATCAAAGTGGGAAAATGATGATTACATATGGCGTGGTCATATTCTCAATGGTATGTCTAACTCTCTTTTTGATATCTGTCAAAATTTCGAATCTGCAAAAGAACTGTGGGATTCTCTTGAATCCAAGTACATGGCTGAAGATGTTTCTAGTAAGAAGTTTCTTGTTAGTAACTTTATGGGTTACAAGATGATTGACTCCAAGCCTGTTATGGAACAATTCCATGAAATTTTAAGGATTCTGGGACAGTTTGCTCAACACAATTTGAAAATGGATGAAGCCATTTCTGTGGTTGTGATCATTGAAAGACTGCCCCCTTCCTGGAAGGATTTTAAACACAATCTGAAACATAACAAAGAGGAATTGACTTTGACTCAACTTGGAAGCCATTTAAGGATTGAAGAGTCCATAAGGACTCAAGAACTTGACAACAATCCTAAAGGCATGAACCAAGTTGGTTCCTCTTCAGTGAACATGGTGGAAGGAGAAAGTTCAAAGAATCCCAAGAAGTATAATGGAAAAAGGAAGTTTAAAGGAAAGGATGACAAGTCTTCCAACAAGAAGGCTAAGTTGGTTTGTTGGAATTGTATCAAACCGGGTCACTTCAAGAAAGATTGTCGTCTTCGCAAAGTGAACAAGGATGGTGCTGGACCAAGTGGATCCAAGGATCCAAAAAAGAAACAAGGTCAGATTTCTGTTTCCATGCAGAATTCTAAATATGTTCAGAATTATATTTCTGTGATTTCTGAAGCATTTTATGTGCAGGATGATGATGTTGCATGGTGGGTTGATTCGGGAGCAACAAGCCATATATGTAAGGATCTTCGTTGGTTCAAGGAATGTCAACCAATTGAAGATAGATCTATGTTGGAAATGGGAAATGTTGCAACTGAACCAATCAAGGGTTTAGGATCTGTTTTACTTTACTTTACTTCTGGAAAGTGTTTGTGTTTGAACAATGTTTTATATGTTCCATATACAATATGCAGTGTACTACTAACCAAACACTCCTTAAACTAAAAGTACATGTCATGTTGTTAGTGAATTTTCTAGGATCTAGTATTACTTCAGGTGATGTATCAAAAGGAATAGATGACCAAACTGTTGGCTTAGACCAAGGTACCATGTCATCAACTTATGAAAGTACCAATCAGATCACCACATTCCTAGCAGTGACTTTACCAAATCCATATATAACTCTAGGATAACCAACCATTATAGGTACCTCTTCTTTTGCAACTTTTAGAGCAATCTTATCAGCTATAGACTTTAATTTCTCGTATTCAGTACATAAAAACTTGGTTGAATGCATCTATATGTATATCACATAATACAATTAATTATATTTACCCACAAGCAAAATCGTTACAAAAATTGAAATAGGAAACGATTTAGGGTCAAAATTGCATTTTTAGAACAAATTAAGTGACCAAAAAGATATTTTACTTATGTAATTCTGTAAAAAAAGATAATTATTATTATTTGCAGATATTCCGTAAGGAAGAAATTTTTTTATGCGCATGACAATCATGATCAGCTAGTTAAAATTGCTAAGGTATTGTTTCTCATTTGCTTAATATTTTTTCGATAAAAATTAAGTTTCCTTAAGAACCCATTTTTTATAGGTATGAAAATCATGATCAACTAGTCAAAATTGCCAATGTACTATTTCTCATTTTCTTGTCTTTTTAATAAAAATTAAGTTTTAACAAATTTTTTTAGGTGGTAGGTATTAGGTAATGATGAGTTAAATAAGTATCTACGCAGCAATTAGACTTGATTTCAAACAAGTCAAACCAACAAAATGTGGACTTTCTTCATGCATTCGATGCTCCCTGAAGGTTTCCCGATAGTATTACTAGTGAATATTTGGTCAAAATTCTTACCTAAAGGGTCGTAACTATTTATTTTGTTTTAACTATACACAAATTAATAAATATTTTTATAAAAAAAACACTTAAGTTATTTTAAATAAACAATCTTATAAGACCCCTTAAACCCTTATTTCAAAAGAAGTTATTTTAAATAGAGGTGACAAATAGGTTTTGATATGAGTTTGGTTTAAAATACAAATTACATGCTATGCACATATAAATTATGTGAATCACATGTAAATCATAAGTGAATAACATATGAACTGCATCTTTATGTACACATGCATTTTGTGTGAGCGTTCTTCGCTAATTAGTTTTAAATTTTTTTTTTGTAAATTTTACATTTGAATCTTAAAAGATACAATCAGATGTAAATATCATATTATATAATCACATTTGAAGCTTACATGATTTATACATATGCATTTTTATGAGTGTTCTTGCATTAATATATATATTTTTAATTTTCTTGTAGATTTGGAAGAATTTGTGGAAAATATTGAAGATGTGAAAAATGATAAATTGAAGAAAATATGGAAATCTTGACACGAAGATATGAAAGTGCTTTGAAATTTTATAGCATTTCTTGTTTTTTATATTTTATTTTGTATCAAATAAAATACTTGTACAACTGTGTTTATAGATTAGTAAGTAAAAATAAGTTTTTTTAAGATTACTTACGAATATTAAATGTATAAACGTATTTTTTATGTATTTATACAAAATTTTAAGTATTTGTATGTATTTTAATGTATTTTGGTATATTTTTCAGGTATTTATGTACATATTTTTATGTATTTTAAATGTATAAACATATTTTTAAAGTATTTATATGTATATCTTTATATGTATTTTGGTGTATTACTTTTACGTATCTATGTATATATATTTTTTATTTTAAATTTCATTGTAAGCTAACTATTAGACTTTATAAATAAAGAAACATAAAAATACTTAAAAAATTCTTATAAATACACTAAAAATACCTAAAAATGCTTAAACAAAATATATAAATACGTGAAAAATTATAGTCACGTTAGATCATTGTGACTGTAAGTATTATATTATGACATTTAAAAAAACATGTGACTATAAGTGTTTTATGATAACATTTTAATTTTATATGTATGTCTAACATTAATGTTTTTGAATATAAAAGAATAATAACATGTGACTGTAAGTATTTTATTATGACATTTTAAAAAAAACAAAACATGTCACTAAAAATATCTTATAGTCACGTTTTAATTTTTATGTGTATCTAAAAGTATATTATCGTAACAATAAAAAATAAATAAAACACGTGACTATAAGTGTTTAATGGAGATGGTTGAATGTTGAAAAATGAAACCAAAATTAGGAGGGAGTTTAATTTTTTCGTGTTTTAAAATTTTCAATTTTCCCACTTTACTAAACTTTCTAACACTTTTTCCCCCTTTACTAAAAATCAAATATTGCTATATTAAACCTAATCCCCTATTTCTCTCTTTTTTTCTATATGCGTTGTCTCCAATGCGCCCCCCTAACTGACCTCTTCTCTATCCTACTCTATGTATTTGGCTTCCCTTCTTCTCACCACAAACAACAACACCTCTGCTACACCGCCACCCACCAAACCGAAGATGAAGAAATAATCGGTTCACGTATTGACCGATTGCCATCGATTGGTGTTTGTGAAGCCCTAAACCAACGAATATTATCTATGAGCCTGATTTGAACATCCATCCTCTTCCATCTGTCTCTTTCATTGCCTAGGACTCCCCCTATTTCACGGTTTGTGAATCCATATACCAACAAATCTATCTTTCTCGTTTGTGAAGCCCTAAAGCAACGAAATTTGTCACCCTCTCATCGTGTTCCTCTAGGACTCCTCTATTTCACGGTTCTCTTAAACCAGACAACAACTATAAATCGTCTATATTAAGCGGTGGACAACAAGTACATGATGTCAAGACCTACTAGAAATCTCGTCCATTCAAATGTGTTATATGCCCATGGAAAATCCTTCACTTAGGTAATCATTAATCAGTTGCTATAGTTCTTTATTAGCGTCAAATATGATAAAATTGTCGTTTTGGGGGCTTTTGTTCCTTTAGTATTGATAGTTTTGGGGGCTTTTGTTCCTTTAGTATTGATAGTTTGTCGTTTATATATGTTATAGGATTTTTATAATTCATAGAGGTTGTGTTCTCATGGTGGTACATCATTCGGATGTGATAAATGCACACAAAAAACTGATCTGATAACGTTTTCTGCAAATCAGATGCTATTTTTTATGCTGAAATCTGAAACTTGATGTTATGTTGTTTTAAAATCTAATATGAAATCAGATTATAGTTGAAAATCTGATATGAAATTAGATTATAGTTGAAATCTAAAACTTGATGTTATGTTGTTTGAAATCTGATATGAAATCAGATTATAGTTGAAAATCTGATCTAAAATTAGATTATAGTTGAAAATATGATATGAAATCATTAAAAATTGATATGATTTGTTGAAAATATGCATTTTCTTGGATGAACAATTGGATCCTAAGTTTTTGTTGATCATGGCCCAAAAGACCCATCACAAAAACTTCTTCGAAGCTAATTCAGAAGCCAATGTCCCAACAGGTTTTTAATTCTTGGAAAATCTTATGATTTGGAAGAAAAATTTTGAACATAAATTGAATCTTTTTGTTTTCTTGTGTTACAGGAACAATTGTTGGCAACAAAGTCTGACATACGAAGAGCAACGACTTATATTTATGCTCACAAAATGAACCAATTATGAATATTATGAAAGGATTTGTAAGTGGTTCTACTTTCACCCAATTTCCCCAAGCTTCAAGATAAGGTATCTAGTTCCATGTTCTTTTGCTGAACAACAATGGTGTTTATGATTGGTTTTTGATAACAAAGATGAATGATTAATTGGATATTTATTTTAGTTTACCCTCTTTGTCTCTTTTGTTGTACCGATCTTTATTTCATACTTATTATTTGCAAAAAATCTAATATTCTCCTACTAGTACCGAAATATGGGCAATATGGCTTATAATAGTATCCCCTTTCTTTGTATTTTTTATGAGGTTTTATGACATATCAACAAGAGGGATAAACTACAACTATGGTATGCTTTATTTTCTTAAATACTTGTGTGGCTATAATAGGTAACGTACTTATATCATATTCCCATGATAGCACCACAGTTATAGTTTTTAACCCATAGTAGCAACGCACTTTACAACTAAAAATGTATAACTATTTGTAAGTATTTTTCTTCTTTGTTAAAAGAAATGTAAGTAGAGTACTATTAATGGTATTTCCCTACCATAATATGACTTATATACTTGTCTGAGTTATAGTTTGAATCTGGGGTAGGGGCATAATTGGAAAGTTGAAGGTAAGCACAAATTCAAGAGTTGGTGTAGATTAAAGTAAAAATGGGAATTACATGAACAAGTTCAAAGACATGGAGAGATAATAGAAATACAACGAAGACAAACGCAACTTAAAACATTATTATATTTTGTATGTAATTGTATTAGATATTTTTAATGTATTAGACAATTTGTATAGTTTTTGATCCAGAAATTGAAAGAACTACAAGGAAACTGAAGAAAGAAGCAACAAAGAAAAAACAATCAGCTAGTTTCTTTGGTTCATCCTCATCCTCCCTGCCACCAGAAATTACCACACCACAAGGCAGTTCCTTGTGGAATGAACCAAACCCAACTTTTTCGACTTTTCCGAAAGTACCCTCATCTTCACCGTCTAACAGCCCCTATAAAAATTACTCCCCACCACCCCCAGTCAAATCTGAAGCCACAAACTCTTCAGAACCCAAATTTAAAGAATCAACCATGAGTAAGGACGAAGCAGAAAAGACTCTCAGAGAGTCGACCACTCAAGAAGTAAATCAGGAGCCTCTCTGCATTACGTTTCCAGAAGCCCAGAACTTCGAACTCAAGTTTGGGCTGATACATCTTCTTCCCACATTCAGAGGTCTAGAAAACGAAGAGACAAATAAATTCCTCAAGGAATTTTATATGGTTTGTTCAGGAATGAAGCCGCATGTTGTAACTAAAGATCAGATAAAGTTAAGAGCATTCCCCTTTTCAATTCAAGATTCAGCAAGGGAATGGCTGTATGAGATCCCATCGGGATCGATCAATACTTGGATAGAACTTGCAAAGTTGTTTTTATAGAAGTATTTTACAAGAACGCGGGTTTCCAGTCTCAGAAGAGACATCCTTGGGATCAAATAAGGAAAAAGAGAACCTTTACATACTTACTGGGAGAGGTTCAAAAAATTGTTGATTCGTTGCCCACAACATAGGATCGATGATTATTAGCTCTACAAGTGCTTTTGTGAAGGTCGGTCTGACACCCATGGAGAGGCGCCTGATAAATGGTTCCAGTGGTGGTTCCTTGGGTGATATGACACTAAGAAAAATCCAGGAGCTGATCGAGAAGCTGACGATAGAGTCAAAACATTCCAGAAATGAAGATGAATGGTATCTAGATCAACCAAGGGGAGTTAAGGAAGTCAACAATACTCATCTGGAGTCTCAGATTTTCGAACTGAAAAAATTTGTTCTGCTCCTGACAAAAGAAAAGGCCACTGTAAAAAAAAATGTGGAATATGCTTGAAGACGGACCATCATACTGATATGTGTCCAATTTTGCAAGAAAATGTTGCTCCAGCAAAGCTGTTGGGGGATGCCAACAACAAAAGATTTTTAATCAGCCTCCTAATTTTTATCAGAACAATAATTTTCAGCCAAGACAACAATTTCAACATCCTTCGGGTTTTCAGCAGCAGCGAAATTACCAGCGCAATTTTTAGAATTACCAACAACAAAACTTTCAGAACCGAATTATCAGAATCAACCTTCAAATCATCATCCCAACAGTTCCAACGTGGCCTTAGAAGATATAGTGAAGAGTCTTGCCACGATTACCCAAGCATTGAAGACATAAACCAGAGCTAGTATTAAGAATCTGGAACAACAGGTGTCTCAACTTGCCACTTCTGTGGGTCGTCTGGAATCTCAATGAAAGTTACCGGGACACACAGAAAATAATCTGAAGCACAATGTGAGTTCTATTTCCTTGAGAAGTGAAAAAATTTATGGAAGCTCAAGCGTAATCGAATCAAAAAAAGAAGATGATGAAGAGTATGAAGAAGTTCTGGTTGAAGAAGGAGATGAAAAAGAAACAGAAAAACAAGAGGAAGAGTATGAAGAGGTGTTAGTTGAAGAAGAATCTAGAAATCTGGAAGAAAAAAAAACTCCAAAACCAGTGAAGCCAAATATGAAGGAGTACAAGCCCCTACCTCAATTCCCATCAAGACTAAAGAATACGAAGCGTGAAAGAGAGGATGAAGACATCATGGAAATTTTTCGTAAGGTTGAGGTAAATATCCCACTTTTATATGTTATCCAACACATCCCTATATATTCCAATTTTATGAAAGATTTATGTATCTCTAAGAAAAAAAATGAAATTTAATGAAACTATCAAAGCTGGCGAAAATATTTTTGCCATTTTGCAAAATGGCTTATCTCCAAAGTGTAAGGATCCGGGAATTTTCTCAGTTCCTTGTAAGTTGGGGAACCTTAATTTTTCAAGTGCCATGCTTGACCTTGGTGCATCAGTTAATGTCCTTCTTTTTTGTTTTTGAAAAATAAAAAATGGGAACTTACAAAAGACCGGGACAATTATCCAGTTGGCTGACCACTCGACGGTACACCTAAAAGGTGTACTGGACGATGTTCTTGTCCAAGTGGATAATCTGATTTTCCCACTGATTTTTATATTTTGGACATGGGTGATTTAGACGTATCAGATAAAAACTCAATTATTTTGGGAAAAACTTTTCTGAAAACTGCTAAAACGAAAATTGATGTTTTTGCGGGTACGCTTTCAATGGAATTTGATGGGGACATGGTCAATTTTAAAATGAATGATTATGATATTTCTGATAATATTTCTGTTAATTATCTGGGTACCAGCAGCCCTTTATCTGAGGACTGCTGTGAGTTTTCTAATGTCTCTGTGCAAAAAATATTTGTAGACAGGAATTTATCAGACACATCAGAAGTGCTGGAAAAGGGACATCTTTACGAAAAAAGAAGTAAAATTAACTGCTGAAAAGAAGTTATCTGAAGGGGCTGAGATGGAGCTGATCAGAAATAAGCTTGGGGAGGAAGAAAAGAAGATTTCTAGAAAAACGATTTAAAAAAAGTGATGATTTCTCCTGGGGAAGTTTCTAAAAAGAAGAAAATTTGAAGAAAATAAGGAAAAGAATTCTGGAAAGCAAAAGTTCAGTAAACGAAAGAAATCTAATCATCTGACAAACTTATTTGAAGACAATTTGGAGTCTTTCCAGTAAGATGAACAAGTTCTAGATCCACCAATCTTGCCATATCTGAAGGGATCTAGAGTGACAAGGAAGGGAGTTGAGTTTCAGAGAAGTCCCAACCACATCAGTTAGCAAATATGGTTGGGCAAAGTCGAGCTAAAGAATTTAAAAATGGGCAGCTTTTCTGGGAGGCAACCTAAGGAATAATTTTAGTTTTTTATGCTTTCAATAAAGAGATGGTCGTAGTTCCAAGCAAGCTTAGGAAATCAGAGGATCGACAGAGATGCTGAAATTCAGATTTTTTGTCAACATTCATCGTCAAAATCAGAAATTTCTGCAAATTTATCAGGTACATTCATTTCTAGCTACACCTTTTTGCTTTTATATACTTTGTTGAGCTGTTCATTTCTCTCTGAGCATTGAGGACAATGCAACATTTTAAGCTTGGGGAGGGGCTTAGTGTAAAAATTTGCATTTTTTTGTAAAAATTTTAAATTTTATACTTTTTTAGGCAAAAATTTTCAAAATTTATTATTTTTTTTTAATTTTTTTTCTGCATTGCATTTGCAAATATAGAAATTTCAAAAAACCCAAAAAGATTTTATTCCTAGTTTTTTTTATTTTCTACGTAATATAAAATAAAAAAAATCAAAAAAATTTGAAAATTTTTACATGAGATGAGGATATCATTTTACATTCGACAGCTCTGTTAAGATGAAGTGTGATAGTTACCGAAAATAAAAGTCTCATTACAATCAATTTTAAAATTATATTTTCAAGTGCTTTAAATGTTTTCAATATGAACCAACATATGAGTCGAATAATTTTTACAGTGAAAGTGTGGTATGGAAAAACGAACAGTGTTTTGAAAATAATTTCCTTAAATGCCTTAAAAAGAACCTAGATTGGATAACCCTTATCATTCCTTGAAGTACTAAACCCTATAGTTTATACGCCTTTTCAGGTTAGGAGGGAACACTTGTTATATCCATACAATTTATTATCATTTTTGAAGTATTGAAGATATGGTGGGCCTCAAAGTAAAATCCGTGCCCAGTCAATATATATGGTATATCAAGAAACTTGAAGAAATCTGAAATTCAAAGTCAAATCCAAGTCAAGTTCAAGTCGAAATCAAGATGCAAGCAAGTTAAATCTGAAGAGTTGATCAAGACAAAGAAGATGTGTGGTATAATGAGATTTATCCCTTGATAGTGGAATCATAGGGGTAAACTTTTTTGTCCATAATGGAGCTTATCGTATTTACTGGACGAGTTCAGAAAAAAGGAGGGGTCGGTCAAGCTAAGTTTTTATAAATGAATTTTCGTGAAATTATTTTTAAACATACATTATTTTCACAAATTTAATTTGGTGTAAAAATTATTTTCTCGAGCTTGGTTTGACTTATAATATGAATTCTAAATCTGCAATAAAAGTATTGAGACTGTTGTCTAGGTAGTAATTTCATTGGAGCTTCCTCGTTGTGAAATCTGATCATGTGAACAAAAAAAAGAGTGAGGTATTTTTGTTTTCCTTTATTTTATTCTAAATTCTTTTTAGGTCATCTACATCTTTCCACCTGTTTATAATGTTTTATCTTTTTCTTACTCGAGGGCAACTAAGGTTTAAGCTTGGGGAGATTTTTTAGATGTCTTTTTATACATCTTTTAGGGTAGTTTTTATTATCATTTAGCATCATATTTTGTACATTTGCATGTCATTTATTTAAATAATGTCCAACTTATGTATTTTATTAGAATTCCTGTACTGCTAGCATTTTTTTTTGTCAATTTCAGATAGTTCAAGTGGAGCAGTACTTTGGGAGCAGCTAGATGTATATTTGGAGCTTAAATGGAGCTGGAATTGAAGAAGGATGCTAAGGAATAACAAGGAGTGCTTAAACTGAAGTATCACGTCAGAAACAAGCCAGAAAGTGAAGTATGCGATCACAGGTTTGGATATATGCAATCGTAGGTTGGGCTTATGCGATCGCAGGTTGTCTTCGAGGTCTTTTCGTGTGAAAAATTCATCTGTGGAAAAAAAATCAAAAAAATACGATCGCATAAACAAGAACCTGCGATCGCAGGTGTGGCAAAAAGTCTTAGAATAGCAACGTACTTCATTTTATCGGCCTGATACGTGTTTTTATGAAAATATGCGATCACATATAACCAACCTACGATCGCATTTTTCAGTTTCTTTCTCCGGAATTTTCCTTCTCGCATATAAATACGACCCTCATTATCATATTCAAGAGTGAGACGGTTCCATACGACAGAATACCCTTCTGAAGACAAATCCAGACGGCAAAATACCCTTCTAAAGACGATTTCTGATACCTTTCAGCAACTTTTGGAGATCTAAAGACTGCAAATCATCCGATTCATTTAGTTTATCTAGATTTATCAGTAAATTTTTCTTTCTACTATTTTAGTTTCGTTTTTAGCCATGTCTGGTTAAAATCTAGTTTTCAGTTCTGCATAGACTAGTACTTTTCGTGTGATTAGTTTTCAGATCTGGTTTTCTTTTTGTGTTTCTATCTAGATTTTTCAGTTTTGAGCTTAATAAATGTTTGGTTTTTAATTCCTGTTAGTCTGATCAACTAGCTAGGGTTTTATCATTCCAGTTAATCAGTTAATACAATTCGTAATTGTTCTTGTCAAATGGTAAAAGCAACAAGTATCAGATTGGTTCCGTGTTTGAGATTTAACTATGATATAAACTGTAAAAATCATATATTTACGTTTTCGAGCTTGTGAGAAGTATTAGATATTGCTGAGAATTTTACACAGATCTTAAAGCTGCTTTTCCGATTTAATTAAGAGCTTAATTAATTGAACTGTAAAAAGTTAGGATTAATTCAAAGATTTTGTTATGGATAACTAATTTAGGTAAAAGAGATTATACTAGAGCTTGTTAGTTTTTCGCAGTACCAACTTAGATAGAACACATCTCAAATATTCAGATCTAAACTGATTGCATGATTAGGAAAGTCGCAGCAGAGCTGAAATCGTTTTTATTATTGATTTTCGTTTAAATTATTTTCACTACAATTTTAGTTTTTAGTTTAATTTAAAAAACCCCCCTTCTTAATAATTTATGTTTTGACTAAAATGTGCCTGATATGTCCCTGAGTATTTGACCCTTCTTCCATGTGCTATACTTTTTGTGCAACCGACAGTGATAAATTTATTTGCTTAATATGCCTGCGACAATGTGTTAACAAGGAGGTGAAGCAAAATGGTGTGAGAAGTGCAAAAATAAGCACTCTGGGAAATATGGTGAGGAATTGACTTGTTTCAAGTGCGGAAAAACTGGTCATTACGCCAATGAGTGTACATCCAACAATAGGGTGTGTTACGTAGGGCTGTGTGTCACACCCCCAAGCCGGAACGGCGTAAACGTTCGAGGGCGGAGGACGTCATGTTTAGTATCACAACACATGTATCATAGTAATCATAGTAACAAACAACCATTGTATTAATATTAAAGTGTTTACAAGGTATGTGATTCACATAAGATAGAATCCAAAAGTAAATAACAAAACAAGACCTGAAGCTACTATACTTCATCTTCTGAATCCCAGCGTGTGTACCTGTCTACTAGTTTCTTGAGAATACAAGTTATTTTGAAAGAGTAGATCAACATTTAAGCTGGTGAGTTCATAAGTATTTTAGTGATGTAAAGTAAGATGTAAGTTCTTTTAGAAAAGTTCGCCTGTTCCTCCAGAAAATCCTATATTTTCTGATATGATGAAAGATAAGTAAAAATGACTCTACAATCCTTTCTATGAGTACTAAATGAATACAAGTTATATAAAGCCCAGAGTAAACAAACAATCGGTTGTGTGAATCTGCCCTAAGCCCACAACCAAACAAGGAACATGAAATGAGGCGAAAGTCACACATCCCATTGTTTGTTAGATCTTCGTTGTATATAACTCTGGCGTATTCATTTGGTACTCACGGAGTTAACTGTAATAGTTCCATTATATTTGATGAAAACATTCTTTAAGAAAAACCCTTATTTTCTTTAGTAAAAATGGTAACTACAATAGTTCCTTCTATAATCACTTAGTTTATACTAGCTATATATAATCTAATATCGAATGGATAGTTAATTGTGTGAATCTGCCCTAAGCCCACAACCAAACAAGGAACAGGAAGTAAGGCGGAAAGCATACATCCAACTACCTATCGGGTATTAATTATATATAACCCTGATGTATAAACTAAGGTATTATAGAATTAACCACCTAAGGTCCTTTAAGTTATACTGGTTTAATAAAATGGATTAAACCTTTCACTGATAAGTTTCTAGTTTAGTTTACTCAATCTTCTATCTGAAAAGTATGTTTTGTACTAGAAAACGGTTTACTGAATTTGTATACTATGACCTGACCCATACCTGGTACTCCTTATGATTATTTGGTGTATACAGAATATATATATAACTAAGGTTGATTAGATTGTATACTGGGTGAATCCGCTCTAAGCCCACAACCAAACAAGGAACAGGAAATGAATCGGAAAGCACACATTCTACTGAATGTACTAACACTTGACTGTTCTGTTTGTTGCTTGTAATAATGAAAGTATTCAGTAATGTTCTAAAAAGTGACTACTGAAGCACTAACTACCTTAAAACCAGTTTGTTAATTAAGGTTAAAGTGTGAGTTGGTTATAACCATACTGATATGACACGTGATAACACGACGACCTAATGGCATCGAACTGATGTGATATTTGTCACCCGTAGACTTGCAAGTCCCATTGTAGCTAGCAGCAAGGTGTGGGGTGTCAATCCCATATAGATCTATACACAAACTCATGCTCCCCCTCCAGGAGACTCTGGTTACAAAACGCGTCCTAACAAGTATATTGCTAAGTCGTGAAGTAGTGGTTTCACATTATTGTTATTGTTATAGTATTCTTGTATATGTATAGTATGTTCCTCCCTGTTTCTCTTTATAGTATGTTCCTCCCTGTTTCTCTTTATAATATGTTCTGAACCCCTAAACTATACCTATTATAGATTACTAGTATGTTTGTTTTGAACCGACTCTGAATTTGTAGAAAAGACTCATTTACCTACCGAGTTATGATTTCACTTTAAAAACTGAGTTTTATAAACAATAAAGTAACATAACTTAAAAGAGTGTTTGAAATGATTTGATCACTTATAAAAGCATAAAAAATCCTTTAAAATGGTTATCACAAATAACATTTACATAATTAACATTGTGTTCAACTTGTATCCCCCCTAAAAGCATTTAAAACATTTAAAAGATTTATTATAGGGGTATGAACTCACCTTATGTGGGTGATTCAATCGAATATGCGCGTAAGGATGAGAAGTTCCACGAATGAAGTCCCGAGACACAAACGAGTCCTAAATGACATATAATGGCATATATAGGCATGTAATTAGTGTTTACAAGCAACTAACATGCAAGGAAACTACCTTACGGACTATGAAACACTTGAACTAAGTGTTAGAATCACTTGTGATTCACCAAAGGGGGTTTACGGCCATGCTAGGGAGTGTATGGCCAAGGGGTGTACGGCCATGGAGTGTACGGCCGTACACTCATGGGAAAAACATGCTAAAGGGTTGTTTGGTCCATGGGGAAGCTAGTATGACAATTGCACAACAAGTGGATGAACCAAGCTTTCACTTTGGAGGGACTTGAGATGTGTACGGCCATGCAAGGGTGTACGGCCGTACTGTCATACCCCCAAACCAGAATGGCGGAAACATTCAGGGGTGTGTGACTTCACGTAGTATCATAATAGTTGAATACTTGTAAAGAAAGTAAACACAACCATCATAAATATAATTTAAAAGTTACATTGTTGCATGTGATACATGTTTCAAAAGAATATTACAAATATGATGATTTAATAAGTTTTGATAACTGACGCCTTAGCGTCCCTTCTCCAAAAGCTGATGTTTTACCTGTATTACTGATTCCCTGAGAAATACAAGTAGTTTTGAAAAAGTGTCAACAATTAAGTTGGTGAGTTCATAAGAGTTTTTGTACTAAAATTGTATGCCTTTCGGTAAAAATAACTGAACGTTTTTCTAGAAAATCCAATATTTTCCATGTATGTGTGATAGTTTGAAAAAGTTCCAAAGACGGGAATGCATAAGTATCTTCCGTACTAAAAATGGTGTAAGTGGATTTATACATATATAATGTAATTACTGAATGCATTTAATAGTCTCGTAAATCAAAGATATTTCGATACTCCATGTGAGTTTTATAACCATGTTATTGACCCAGACTGCCTGTAACAACGTTCTTCAGGCGTTGCAGTGTTATGACGTTTGTCACCCCAGACCTGCCGGTCTAACTGTAGCTAACAGTTTAGGTGCGGGATTGTCAATCCTGTATAGATCTATACACAAGTATCACACTCTCCCTACAAGGGATTATGGTTTATAATACAGGACTTGAAATGCGTACTTGAGAGTACGTTGAAGCCGAATGTCTCACAAAACTTAGTATCAATAGATTTACGGAATGAAAAGTCTACATTTCTTGTAAATGAAAGTATTTCCTTTTTACAGTGTTTATGTAAAGGTGTCATGAATAACTTGTAAACTATACCCATTATAGTCTTTCGAAAGTGTGTTCCATTTGGTGATGAAAATCCGGTGTAATACCAACTTTGCATGTAAAGTGTAACATTGGTAATAATGTTGTTTAACATTTGTAAACAAAACGTAAGTAAAGTATTTGAAACCATATGTAACGATGCGTATTTAAAACGTAAGTTTTTCTCATGTTTCACTTGTATTCCCCCCCCCCCCCTTAAAACATGAAAAAGACGTGAAAATATAGGGGTATGAACTCACCTGGAAAGCGTGATGATTTTAAGAAAACGAGATTTTCTCGGGCAGCCCTTCGACCGGAGTGTGGTATATTCCTCGGGAATCTCGGAGCTTCGGACCTTCGTCGGGACTTGGATACGTAACCGTTGCGTCGGGATAGTTTCGGGAGGCTCGAGAGGGAGAAACTATGGAAGAAAGGTTGTGAAATTGCAAAAGAAGCCGGAACCCTCGCATCCTATTTATAGGGGTGGAGGCAGCCTCGTACGCTGGGCGTACTCCGAAGTACACGGGGCGTACCTCGTCCGCAGCTCGTACGCTAGGCGTACCCTCGTACGCGAGGCGCACGTCAGCGATGACGTCATCGGTCGCCGGTCTTCAGATGGGACGGGAGTAGAGGGCATAGGGGCGACGTGGTCGATCCGAGGCCCTTCATCTGCGTACGCTGGGCGTACCTTCGTACGCGGGGCGTAATCCTTCGGATAAGCCTCGAAGTGTGTGCCCAAATCTTTGAAAATCCGTAACTTTCGCATACGAGCTCTGTTTTTACGTTCTTTATATCCACGCGAATGTGAAATTATACTCTACAACTTTCGTTTAGACTTCGTCGGCAAATTTTGAGTTTATTTTTAATTATATAATTTTTAATAGGTCGGGACAGGATAAATCCGTTAAAAATTCATAACTTCTTCATCTGATGTCCGTTTTCGTCTGTCTTTTTACCGTTGTACTTCTATTATCGAGATCTTCAATTCTCGTTTAGGTTGCGTCGGTTAAAAATCGTTCGATCTTTATTTCGAATTTTTAGCTGTTTACTGTTGTTCTGAAACTTAGAAAAATCATAACTTCCTCATACGAAGTCAGATTTGGGCGTTCTTTTTATGTACGCTCACAGTTTGTTATTATCTACGACTTTCGTTTAGATACTTAAGGCTAAAAAATATTTTATTGAAATTTCACTTTTCACCCTTGACAGTGTTTTACCGGTTTTGTCGCGAATCTTTGATTAGTCATAACTTCTTCGTTATAACTCGGATTTAAGTGTTCTTTATATTTCTGAAAACCTTGATACGATATCTCACATTTTATGTAACCCAATTGAGATTTTAGAACAATTCGTTTTTGATGCTATTTTTATTGATTCAAAATAGTTTATAATTTTTGACTTTTTGAACATTACATTGACTTGAAATATCGGGTTGTCATATCATCCCCCCGTTAGAGGGAATTTCGTCCCGAAATTTAATCTAAGACAGAGTTTATGGACTAGGAAAACGATGCGGGTACTTTTGTTTCATCTGATCCTCGCGCTCCCAGGTGTATTTAGGTCCTCGCTTGGCATTCCAACGGACCTTCACAATGTGTATGCGACTTTGTTTAGTTCTTTTAATTTCCCGATCCATGATTTCTACTGGCTCTTCTACGAAGTGGAGACTCTCGTTGATTTTAATTTCGTCCAGAGGGATGACGAGGGTCTCATCGGACAAGCACTTCTTTAGGTTCGACACGTGAAAGGTAGGGTGTACGTTATTGAGTTCCTGCGGTAATCGGAGTTTGTATGCCACCGGACTGATCCTGGAAATGATCTCGAATGGTCCAACATACCTAGGGTTTAGTTTCCCATGTTTTCCAAAACGTATTAACCCCTTCCAGGGTGAGACTTTCAATAGCACCCGGTCCCCAACCTGGAATTCCAAGGGTTTCCGTCTTTTATCCGCATAGCTCTTTTGTCTGTCTTTTGAAGCCTTTAGTCGTTCTCGGATTTGGACAATCTTCTAGGTAGTTTCCCTTATGATTTCTGGGACAGTGAGAGTGTTGTTGGGTAGTTGATCTCTAGCTAGTTGCGTGTCACCCACTTCAGCCCAACACATAGGTGATCTACGCTTGCGGCCATAGAGGGCTTCGAATGGAGCAACTTTGATGCTAGTGCGGTAGCTATTGTTGTACGAGAACTCGACCAATGGTAAATGGGTATCCCAAGCCTTACCAAAATCGATCACACAAGCTCTTAGCATATCTTCCAAGGTTTGAATGGTTCTCTCACTCTGACCGTCGGTTTGTGGGTGGTAGGCGGTACTCATGTCTAGCCTCGTTCCTAGAGATTTTTTTGTGACTGCCAGAACCTTGAGGTGAATCTACTATCTCGGTCCGAGATAATGGATATTGGCACACCATGCAGTCGTACAATCTCCCTGATGTATGTTCTAGTTAGTTTCTCCAGCTTATCCGTTTCCTTTATTGGTAGGAAGTGCGCGGATTTGGTTAACCTGTCGACGATCACCCAGATGGTGTCAAGTCCGCCCGCTGTCTTGGGTAACTTGGTTACGAAATCCATGGTTATCCGTTCCCACTTCCACTCGGGTATTTCAGGTTGTTGCAATAACCCCCGGGGGCTTTTGGTACTCTACCTTGACTTTGGCGCAAGTCAGACATTTGCCTACATAGGTAGCAATTTCAGCTTTCATGTTTGGCCACCGATACAGTTTCTTGAGATCCAGGTACATCTTGTCTGAACCGGGATGTACGGAGTATCGAGTCTTATGAGCTTCATCCATGAAAACATCTCTGAATCCGCCAAACTTCGGCGTCCAGATCCGATTCATGAAGTAACGAACTCTGTCCTCTTTGACTTCAAGATTCTTATCCATTCCTCTTATTGCCTCCCCCGACACATTTTCGGATTTCAAGGCTTCTATTTGAGCTTCCTTGATTTGTGTGGACAGGTGTGAATGGATCTTCATGGTTAATGATTTCACTCGGCGGCCCGAGTATTCCTTTCGGCTGAGGGCATCAGCTACTACATTAGCTTTCCCGGGATGATAACGAATTTCGCATTCATAATCATTTAGTAGTTCTACCCACCGCCTCTGTCTCATGTTGAGTTCCTTTTGATTGAGGATGTTTTGAAGGCTTTTATGATGGGTGAAGATTGTACATTTCGTGCCGTAGAGATAGTGTCTCCAGATCTTTAGAGCGAAAACGACTGCTCCTAGTTCGAGATCGTGCGTGGTATAGTTGACCTCTTGCGTCTTGAGTTGTCTCGAGGCGTATGCGATGACCTTCCCTCGTTGCATTAGGACACATCCAAGTCCCTGGTTTGACGCATCACAGTAGACCACAAAGTCTTCTGTTCCTTCTGGCAAAGATAATATAGGTGCGCTGCATAGAGCTCGCTTCAGTGTTTGGAACGCAACATCTTGTTTTTCTCCCCAGCTGAAGGTTACACCTTTCTGAGTCAGGGTGGTAAGTGGCTTAGCAATCTTTGAGAAGTTTTGTATGAACCTTCGGTAATACCCAGCGAGGCCCAAGAATTGTCGGAAATCCGTTGGAGTCCTTGGAGTTGTCCAGTTCTCGATTGCCTTGATTTTGGAAGGGTCCACGTGTATCCCTTCCTTGCTGACCACGTGACCTAGGAAATCTACTCTCAGAATCCAAAATTCGCACTTTGAGAATTTTGCGTATAGCTTCTCTGTCCGTAATGTTTCCAAGACCTGTCGGAGGTGTTGGTTATGTTGCTCTTTACTCCTTGAATAGATGAGTATATCATCGATGAACACGATCACAAATTTGTTCAGGAAAGGACGACATACTCGGTTCATCAGGTCCATGAACACCGCCGGTGCATTTGTCAACCCGAAGGGCATTACTACAAACTCGTAGTGACCATTGCGAGTTCGGAATGCCGTTTTGGGAATGTCTCCTTCCAGAACTCGTAGCTGGTGATACCCAGATCTTAAATCGATCTTGGAGAAGTAGCTTGCTCCTTGTAGTTGGTCGAACAGATCGTCTGTGCATGGTAAGGGATATCGGTTCTTGATCGTGAGCTTGTTCAGTTCCCGATAATCGATGCACATGCGAAAAGATCCATCTTTCTTCTTTACGAACAGAACCGGTGCTCCCCAAGGTGAGAAGCTCGGCCTGATGAATCCTTTGCTGAGAAGTTCGTTCAGCTGGCTGGACAATTCTTGCATTTCTGCCGGTGCTAGATGGTACGACGATTTTGCTACTGGGGTAGCTCCGGGAATCAAGTCGATTCTGAACTCGACTTGACGTTCTGGTGGGACTCCTGAAAGATCTTCAGGGAAAATGTCGGGGAAATTGCAGACTTCCGGAATGTCTTTAATGTCTTTCACTTCTCGTTTCTTGTCTACTACGTGGGCTAGGAAGGCATGATATTCTTTGCGCAGATATTTTCGGGCTTTGACGCAAGATATGATTTGTAAATTGGTACCGGGTTTGTCACCATAAATGACAAGAGTTTCGCCACTTGGCAGATTTAGGCGAACAACCCTTTCGTGACACAGAATATCGGCGTGGTGAAGGCTTAACCAGTCCATACCGATGATGACATCAAAGCTTCTTATGGTGATCGGCATTAGGTTTATTTGGAAAAAGTGTTCATTTAGAGCTAGTGTGCAGCCTACATACAAATCGTTTGTGCTTTCTGTTTTACCGTTTGCCATTTCTACTGTAAATATCTTATTGAGTGCTTGGGGTTTTTTATTAAGTAAGTGTTTGAATTTATGACTCACAAAACTTCTCTCCGCACCACAGTCAAAGAGTATGCATGCATAAATGTTGTTGAGGAGAAACGTACCCGTAACCACTGTGGGATCGGCTATTGCCTCGTTCGGCCCTATTGCCATCACTCTTCCTACGCCGCCAACATTCTTTGTCTTAGGGCAATCCCTCTTGTAGTGCCCAGTTTCCCCACACCCATAGCATGTCTGGCTCACTCCAGCACCAGGAACTTGGGTGATTGGTCGCGCGGTGCCTTACAGAAACGGGCAGTGTGCCCTTTCATGTCGCAGTTTTTACAGTGCATCTCCCGGCAATTTCCGTGGTGATGGTAATTGCATTTTTTGCACTTTGGTAAGTTCCCAACATATTGTTTTGTCGGCGTAGGGGTAACGGGGATAACAGTGGGGGCAGTAGCGGCATGGATCGCCACTATTTGTTGTTTCTTTGCAGGTTCTTGCGAAGATTGACCTTTCATCTTGTTCCAAAACTTGTTGTTGTTGTTGTTGTTGTTGTTGTTGTTGGCATTGCTGGTATTGTTGTTGCTTCCTCTGGTTGGTTCTGGGACGACGGTCATGACGTCTTGGCAGACTCCATGATCAACGAGGGATTGTGCCAGTTGTTTGGCACAATCGAACGTCGTGGGTTTGGAAGCTAGCACACTTCCTCGAAGCTGGGGCGACAACCCCCAGATATACCTTTCCACCTTCTTACTTTCTAGGGCCATCATCCCTGGGCAGAGTATTGTCAAGTCACTGAACCTATTTGTATAGGTTGTGATGTCCGAGCCCACCATAGTAAGGCCCCAAAGCTCCCGTTCAATCTTCTGAATCTCGCCCCTTGGGCAGTACTCTCGTAGTAGCATTTGCTTCAGGTTCTCCCAGCCCATGGAGTTTGCCACCACCAGAGTTAGTGACTTGACTTGGCCATTCCACCACGTTAGGGCTCGTTCGGAGAAAGTACAGGCGACAAATTTTACTTTGCTTTCTTCGGGGCATGAACAGATCTCGAATACGGCTTCCGTTTTCTCTATCCATTGGGATAGAGCCATTACGCCCCCCGGTTCCATTAAAGGGGATGGGTTTGCTGTTGGTGAAGTCCTTGTAAGTACATTCCCCGGAACGACCCTGGTTTTGGCCATTAGTAGAGCTATTTATCCTTCCTCCTGATCCGTTGTTACTCATTTGTGCCATTGCTGCGGTTACGACAGCTGTTACAGCAGCCTGAAATGTAGCAGCATCCATCGATGGAGGTGATGGTGGAGCTCCTGTAGTATTGAAGCGTCGGGGATTCCTTCTTGGCGCCATGATTCTGCCATAAGTTAAGAGACGTATCCTTGATAAGTCTTCAGAAATGATTATGGAAAGTCTTAGCATTATATGTTTTGCGTTCCGAATATTACTGAATTTTGTAAGTTGATGGAAATTTACAATAATAAGTGTATGATTTTCTTAGTATTTTAAGAACTTAATGGAATACTCAAAGAAATAATAAATGCGTGTCAATCTCATTGATATTAATATTAGATACAACGACCAGGAAAATTTGACCTTACATAGGTCTAGGGTACATCAATGAAAAAGGGAAAATTTGACAGCATTCCGACCTCCGAACTGTGTACTCACAATCCGTCGGGTTTACGTTTATAAAAGAAAGAGTCGCACCAACGCTTAATCGATAAGTATATACATAGTGCCAGAAGTACGTGCTCTACTCCAAACGGGTGGTACGCTGCGGACCATGGTATGTGGTTGTGGAAGCCTTAGCTCGGGCTACTTGACGTTCAGCCTCGATGACGCGCCTTTCCAATGCGGCTTGGCTTTTAAACTGCCATTTTATAGGTAGTAACCTTATACCCTGTGACATCCCCACTTTCACGGCCAGAAAAAAGACCGATTTGTTTATGCTTTGTTTAAAAATCAGAGTAATAATTTAAATAATAGAGTTGCGGAATTTGTTCCCAAAACAAAACTTCATAAAGATTTATCAAAGCATTTCCATAGAAATGTATTTCATTAAAAGACTCGGTATGTCATGTTCGATACAGATCAAAAGCATAAACAGTACAACATAAGTCTTACTACATTATTTCGTATTTACAGGCCTATAATCCCTTATCTCTCATCCAAACATCTATGCTCATGCGTCACTACCTGCAATACAAGAAACCGAATGGGTCAGGCTTGGGAGCCTGGTGAGCACATAGGGTTTTCAACCCACAATAAATAAGTTTATTAACTTTATCAAACCAATCAAACCCGATTACCCCTTCCCGTTATCCTCACTTTACGTCCCTAAAACATCTAACACAAGGGACCTAGTCTAAGCACTTTCATCGGGGTGACAACACATGCTTCGGGGGTTCCTTAGCAATTCATGTCAAATAAGGCAACCATGTGGGGGATGGAGTACTGCTGGTGAGCACACAGTTCAAATAAACACCTACAGGTCGCGATCCTGCTAGCGTTCCACTGGACTGTCTAGAATAGTCCATGGTTGTCATCTATACTCCGCTAGATGACTGGAACATCAATAACATCTATAACGAGGCCTCTCATTATTTTATTTTGTCACACAACAACTATTACATCTACCAATGTTTTACCCAACACATTTTGTAGATATAAAATACATATACATTTTAAATCATTTAAAACATGTATAAAATCATTCATCCAGCATAGATAGCAAGTGTACAGATAATATGCACACGTAGCACGTAATTTATATAAAATACTTTATATCTATGTGTAAGATGAAAGTAACTATGCACTCACTTGATTAGGTGGTGACTCGGTACTCGGACATCACTTCGTTATCTCAAAATAATTTTCCCTTGACAAAACCTAGTATCAATACCACTAGGGTTTAGTCTAACGTTAGCATCGACTAATTAATAGTCTAGCTATTATTACTATTATATAAGCGTTAAACAACACTCTATATAACTCATAATAATAGTCTAAATAATTATTTTAAGGTCCTAATAATGTTACTATAATTAAATAGAAGCTATATTAAAAATAGCGTAGGCGTAGCTCACTTACAGCGAGTTTTATAGAGAACCGGGCTTTGCTTGGAGCAGCGTTTCCGAACCAAAAGACTCTTTTTCTCGAGACTCCGGGAGCCTCGGGGCTTCCTTCGGGTGCTAGGGGGTTTACCTAGACTTAGGGGGGGGGGGGGGTTAGGGGGGTAGTGAGAGAAAGTAGAGAGAGAAAGTAGAAGTGAATTGGTGAGAAAAATGGCTGGCCCTCGCAGCCCTTTTATAGCCGCGAGGCTGCTGGCTACGCACTGCGCTCTTCGGATCTACGCTGGGCGTTCCTCGGACGCGGGGCGCTCCTGATCTACGCTGCGCGTTCGTACTGTCACGTGTCCGAGCCTCCCTTGTACGACGTGGACCTTCCGAAGCCAAGTAAATCCGAACGCGGGGCGTTCCTTCTTGTATGCGCTGCGTAGCAAGCCAGCTGTCACCCATCCGAAGCGAGTCCGTGCTCCCAGATCGAGCCACGTCATCATCCCCTCGCAAATTTCACATTTTCTCATTCCGACTTAAAAAAATCGTATCTTTCGCATAAAAGCTTCGTTTTCGACGTTCTTTATATCCGCGCGTAGGCGGGAACATACTCTACAACTTTCGTTTGGACTCCATCGGCTAATTTTGACTTTATTCTAAAAGTTATATTTTTAACAGGCCGGGACAGGATTTGTCTGTTAAAAATTCATAACTTCTTTATCCGACATCCGTTTTCGTCTGTCTTTTTATCGTTATGCTACTATTAACGAGATCTTCGATTCTCGTTTAGGTTGTGTTGGCTAAAAACCGCTCGATCTTGTACACTGCTAAGCAGAAACTTCGAAAAATCATAACTTCTTCATACGAAGTCAGATTTGGGCGTTCTTTTTATGGACGCTCTCGGTTTAACGTTTTCTACGACTTTCGTTTAGATCGCTAAGGCTAAAAGTTGCTCTATCGTAAATTCACTATTTACGCTTCCCGGTGTCGTGCCGGTTCCGTCGCGAAACTTCAACGGGTCATAACTTATTCGTTATAACTCAGATTTCGGCGTTCTTTATATCCCCGAAATCCTTGTTTTGACCACTACAACTTTATGTAGAGATATAGGGTTTATCTCACACTTTAATTTTGACGCTTATTTTTATCCTTTATTTATTATACATTTATAAATAAATAATAAACATATAAATTCACATAATTCACATAATACTCAAATATTTCATCTTTATTACTTCAAAAAGAGTTACAATAGTTGACCTAAACTATTACATCATCTACTACTGCTTAGCCTTGAAACACGAGCGTTACAATTCTCTCCCCCTTAGGATGATTCCGTCCCGGAATCATGCATCAGCAAACAGATGTGGATAGCGTCTCATCATGTCACTTTCTGTTTCCCAGGTGAGATTCGGCCCATTCGAATGTTTCCAACGAACTAGCACTAAATCAACCATCTTGCGTCGTAACTTCTTAGTCTTACGGTCAACGATTGCCTCAGGATCTTCAATCAGCCTCTTATTCTCATCCATTCTTAACTCTGAGATCGGAATTATGTCGGCAACTTCTCCCGTGAATTTTCTTAGATAACACACATGGAAGGTGTTATGAATACCATCTAGTTCTTCGAGTAATTCGAGCTTGTAAGTTTGGTTCCCAATCTTCTGAAGAACCTTGAATGGTCCAATAAACCTTAGACTCAACTTTTCTCGTTTCCCGAATCTTATAAGTCCCTTCCACGGTGAGACTTTAAGCAAAACTGAATCCCCAACTTCAAAACTCATCGGTTGTCTTTTCTTGTCAGCATAGCTCTTCTAACGATCCTAAGCTGCTAACATTCTTTCCCTAATCACCTTCAGCTTCTCAGCAGTCTCATGGACTATCTCGGGGCCCATAAACTGCTTTTCTCCAGCCTCAAGCCAACAAGATGGCGTTCGACACTTCTGTCCATACAAAGCTTGATAGGGTGCCATCTTGATGCTCGAGTGGAAACTATTGTTGTAGGAAAACTCTACCATAGGTAAGTGCTCGTCCCAGTTTCCTTGGAACTCCAAGGTACATGCTCTCAGCATATCTTCCAGTGTTTGAATCGTTCTTTCGCTCTGGCCATCAGTCTGCGGATGGTAAGCTGTACTCAAAGACAACTTCGTACCCAATTCATCTTGTATACTTCTCCAGAACCTTGATGTGAAACGAATATCACGATCTGATACAATCGTAAAAGGAACACCGTGAAGTCTTACTATCTCCTTCAAGTAAGCATTTGCGAGCTTATCCATAGACCACCTCTCGTTGGCTGCTATGAAGTGTGCACTCTTAGTGAAACGATCCACGACCACCCAAATCATGTCGTGTCCGTTCTTCGTCCTGGGCAGTTTAGTCACAAAATCCATGGTGATGTCTTCCCATTTACCCATGGGTACAGGTAAAGGTTCTAAACTCCCATACGGTTTCTGATGTTGTGCCTTAACTCTTACACATGTTACACACTCGGCCACATACTTCGCAACATCGAGTTTCATCGTCGGCCACCAATAGTAGGGTTTTAGGTCCCTATACATTTTAGTGCTACCGGGATGAATCGAGTACATGGTCTTGTGCGCTTCTTCCATCAGAAGTTCTCTTACTCCTCCTATCTTAGGTACCAAAATCCGATCTTGGAATACCTTCAGTCCTTGACTGTTTGTACCGAACACTAACGTTTTAACCAAACATTCTTCCTTCCGGTCATTCTTCTCTGAAGATTCTTCTTGAACTTTCCTGATACTTTCCACAATCGTCGAGACAACTTCTATTCTCAACGCTCTTGGCCTTTTTCTCTCAAGGTTGACTTTTCGAATGAGAGCATCAGCGACAACATTTGCTTTACCAGGGTGGTAAAGTATCTCACAGTCTTAGTTGTTGAGTAACTCCAGCCAGCGTCGCTGTCTCATGTTCAATTCTTTCTGATTAAAGAGATACTAGAGACTCTTATGATCAATGAAAAGTTTGCACTTCGTGCCATAAAGGTAATGCCTCCATATCTTTAGAGCAAAAAATACCACTGCCAACTCTAAATCGTGAGTGTGGTAGTTCTTTTCATGCTCCTTCAATTGTCGAGACGTGTATGCTATCACCTTTTATCTTTGAGTTAGAACACACCCTAACCCGACTCCCGACGCATCTCTATACATGGTGAAATCTTCAACTCCATCAGGTAGAGAAAGAATCGGTGCTTCACATAATTTCTTCTTTAGCTTCTCGAACGCTTCTTCGTGCTTCTCGCTCCATGTGTATGTAGCTCCTTTATGGGTCAAAGCTGTCAATGGAGCAGCTATCGAAGAAAAGCCTTGGATAAATCGTCGGTAATATCCTGCTAATCCCAAAAAGCTTCGAATCTCCGTGGGACTTTTTGGTCATTCCCACTTCATCACAGCTTCGATCTTTTCTGGGCCAACCATTATCCCCTCCTGATTAACCACATGACCCAAGAATTGGACTTCTCGGATCCAAAAATCGCATTTGGAGAACTTAGCATAAAGCTTCTCCTTCTTTAACACTTCCAACACTTCTCGTAGATGTTTGCCATGCTCCTCCTGAATTTTCGAGTAAATCAGAATGTCATCTATGAACACTATCACAGATTTATCGAGAAATGGTTTACAAACCCTATTCATCAAATCCATGAATGTTGCCGGAGCATTGGTCAGTCCAAACGACATAACCAAGAACTCGTAGTGTCCATATCTCGTTCTGAACGTAGTTTTCTCAATATCCTGCTCTCTTACCTTCAGCTGATGATATATTGACCTAAGATCGATCTTTGAGAAATAGCTCGAACCTTGCAGTTGATCGAATAGGTCATCAATCCTCGGCAATGGGTACTTATTCTTCACCGTTGCCTTGTTCAGCTCTCGGTAGTATATACACATTCTCATGCTTCCTTCTTTCTTCTTTACGAATAGCACCGGAGCTCCCCAGGGTGATGAACTAGGTCTGATAAAACCGTTGTCCAACAACTCCTGAAGTTGCGTCATGAGCTCCTTCTGTTTGATTAGGTGTCTAAGCCCATAACTATTATTGGTATGTATTCGACCCGAGAGTAGCATGGTCCATTTGGGTTGCATATCATCAGGACAATTTGTTAGGATGGACTTTTGAGAGAAGAGTATATATATGATTTATTAACATATTATAAGTTCTAATATATTAATATGAAATCATATGTTTTAATTAGTATTGATCAAGAATTAATTTGAAATTAATTTAGTGATCAAGAGAGACTAATTAAAACTATGGGGACTAATTATGGTAATTAGTTATATTTATATGTGTTGGGCTTATGATCCATGTTGGACCAAGTTTATGTATGGATACATAAAGAGTTGGGCCACATGAACCATGGATCATAAAACCCATGGGAATGGGTTTGGGTTATACTCATGACTCTTAGAATTCAACACATATAAATACATATGTTATGACCTAAAAACCGCCACCTTAGTGTGTGTGCATGTTCTTGGAGTTCATGAAGGTTTTAGAGTGCATGGAGATTCTCTCTCAAGTCCTACCTTTGTCCTTGATGTGTTGTGACTTCATTTGAGGCTTCCACACTATTGGGGCTAAGTTCTTAAGGCCAAATACATCAAGACTTCTAGCCACACAAAAAGGTATGTTACAATATCTAGTATTTTATGTAGTTTGTATGACAATTGTATGCTAGCTATAGGTTCAATACCTTGGAAACCATTTGCATGTATAATTAGTGAAAACATAGATCCAAGGTATTTAGGGTTATATGTGCACTATAGGATGTTGTATTACACCAAAACCCAACAATGGTATAGAGCCAAGTCTTGTTTTCATGTTATACTTACTGAAATGGCTGAAAAATCGAAATTTTTGGCTTTCTGGGCACTGGACTCGCCGTGTCCACTGATGAACTCGCCGAGTCCATGAAGAAATTCATCCAACTCGTCGAGTTGGTTCATGCACTCGACGAGTTGGACCCCCTGACAGCATATTTTCGACTTTTAAGGCTGGAATTGGACTAGAAACATTACCCTAAGCTGTTTTTGGTCTTATAAACCTGTTTTTGATGTGGTAATGTTCATGCTAAACCAATTTCAAAGATAATTGTCAATAGATTCATGTTTTTTATTAGTTTAATGGTTAGGCTAATTTCATGAAAATTGTTTGACTTGAATTATATTGTTCTTATGAGTTAGTTTAGATTAATAGAAAAGTTATGTGATAATTTGTTTTCAATCCATATTTATCTTAAAGTTGCTCATGAAATGTGTTTTTGTAACTTGTCCTCAAGTTATATGAAAAGTCACATTTATGATTTTTAAAACTATAAGATTTCCATAAGTTAGGAAAAATGAAGAGTCTTATTTTCTTGAATGATTTTAAAGTCTTCCATAACTTGTCCTCAAGTTATGGAACTTGAAGAGTTTATCCATTAAACTACTTTAAACTCATAGGTTATGAAAATGAAGAGTTATTTTTCCTTAAATGTGTTTTTAAGTCTTCCATAACTTGTCCTCAAGTTATGGAACTTGAAGAGTTCTTTTTATTAAAACTACTTTAAACACATAAGTTATGGAATTGAATAGTTTTGAATAGTTTCAAAACTTGCCCTCAAGTTTTGGAATTTGTAAAGTTTCCCCCCATGAATACTTTAGTTCCAAGTTAAACCCTTAGAATTTTAATAGTTTAAAATTCAACCCTTATACTATTATAATATTATAGGTTTAATATATATATATATATATATATATATATATATATATATATATATATATATATATGTATAAGAGTAAAAGTCAGTCTTACCGTTAGTAGGCCTCATTCACGAAGCCGGTCTATAAGGGGGTATAAGGTTACTGCCTATAAAATGGCAGTTTAATGGGTGTCCACTCTCACCCACCGCTTCCTTGACTGGTGGAGGGTCGTTAGCCGAACGGGTTTGACAGGACTATAATTCTCCCTTCATTAAAAGTATTAATGATAAATACTAAGTAACTAAACACTTATAAATTCCCAATCTTAGTTACTTAGGAAAATGTGAATTTGGTGCTAACCCAGAAATTTACACTTTGTACCTTACCAAGTCGTTAGTGGAGCGTGTGTGGTTAACCGGCACACTAACATGGACTAGTAAGAGTGGCGAAGGGTAACTTAATGTTTATCATAGATTGGTGGAGCGTGTGTGGTTAACCGGCACATCAATTAGGTGATAATATTAAGGGTACCAAGTGAATTTGCATGGTTATTCACACCTTGTTTTGTGATCCTCGGCATCCCAGTCACAAAATCTGAGAGGGCACAATCGAGATTGAAACATGCCATTGAAAAGTTTAATGAATCTCAAAAGATCTAGGAGTTTCAAAACCAAATAAAACCTAATAAATTATTTCGTTTTTTCATGGTGGAAATTGGTGAATCGTCATTCACCTACCTTCAAATATTTTATAGCTTGGATTACGGCATCCCTCTTCCAAGTTGTAAAATATTGTGTTGGGTTCTAGCCTTAATATTTTATATTGGGTGTTATATTAAGGACTTAAATCAACTAACTTGAATATCTCCCATTTTAGATGTCTGGTTCATACAACTATGATCTTCCCAAATCTGTTTCCTCCACCTCCTCCAATTATTCTCCCTAACCCACAAGTTCAAGGTCACTCAAGCCCTATTGGCAAGCAAAGTCTATGTGTGCTCACATCTTGGAGATGAAGTCACATATTGACAATCCGGGAGAGTTGGGTGTCAAGGTCTTGAGGAAGTTGATTGTTAACTCGGTTCTTCAATCACTCTTTAAGTCACATAGTGAGTTCCTTTAGAACTGCTATATGACAGACCATGACATGACCGTTAATGATCTTACCTATTTGCTTGGTACTGCTGAATCAGCAATGATTTGGAGCACTGGTAAAGCAATTTGATTGGAAGATCGACTTCCCAAGCTGCCAAGGACATTGATAATGGTAACATTGGAAATCCAGAAAAGCTTTCTCCTCCCAATGGAAAGGGGTCGACCATAGTCAACTCGGTTGACCAAATGGTAAAGAGAAAGGATAAATCTAAGATAGTCCCGTGTACCATCCCCAAAGAGTCCATAGGTTTCTATTGCCAAAGGAAGGGGCATTGGTTGCGAAGCTGGCCAAATTTACCTGATAGTCTGTATGGACGGTAAAGTCAAACGTTTTGACTCTACTTCAGGTAAAGTCCATTATCTAACTCTATTAAGTTCCTATTTGGAGATTCTTATTACATGATGTGACTAGATCACATTTTGATGTTTTAAGAATCAAAGTGAAGAGGAAACTTAAAGGAAGAATTTTGAGCTGTTTCTTAAAGAGTTGTCATAGATTGCTTAGGAATACATAACAACATATTTTTTCACATGCATTTGCATTGTAATGATAAGTTTTTCCGCAAAGTTTTAAAATAAAAGAAAAGTTTTTGATTTTATTTATTTTAAAGTATCCTTATAGTGGAATTTGTGAGAAATTATTGTTTATATGTTTCCATTGATAGCAATATTGGAAAAAGGATTTGATTCTTTCGACTATGGTAGTGCCATAATTTACCAAATAAGGAAAGATTCTCATCACCCAAGTTTCAGTTGGGTAGAAACTTGGAATCATGCAAGTTGTATGCTGAATGAGAATTTTAATCTTTGGAAAATTAAGACTAATTCCTTGTTTACATGTATATGTGAGTCAAGTGAAGGACTAAGGGATCGAGTACACATTCTTGTGCACTGGTCAAGTCCACCACAAAGATCGCTAAGACCATTCGTCATGATTTACTACAGTTTAGTAAATATGGTTATACTTACAAGTTTAAGTATAATTCTGAAACATTGCAAAAGTTTCAATGTATGACAGAACGAATGAGAAGAATCAAATAAGGCAGAAAGATAAAAGTTTCTCAATCTAAAAAGATGGGAGAGTAATTTAGTATCATGTTTAGTGATCATCTTAATGATTAAGAAACCATATCACAATTGGTCCTCTAAGGACATCTTAGTGCATTCCTATGGCTAAGGAGAGGAATCATGAATTGTTGAAATGGTTAAATCAAGAAGATGAGTCATACTTCGTCTTATAGTCATACTCCAAGATTGTAACTTGAGTGACACATCTTAAAGAAGGTTTATTAACACTAGTCAAATGTAAGAGTAAAAGGTGTCATACTCTTGTACATTTGAAATTGGTAAGTTGTGATGTTTTGGATAAAACAAAGACCAACTAAGGCCAATTGTGTGAAGTGTTTGTCTTGATAAGAATCCGCACTATCCCTTGAATATTTGTTTGTCAAGGAATGGTTCTTGGCAAGAGAGTATTATATGTCAAGAGGACAGTGAGAGTCTAAAAGATCCTGAAAGAGTTTCAAGGTCTAATCAAGATTAAAACCTGTAGTTTATCACTAACACATGACTTGAGGTTTATAACCTATCGTGTTGACATATTCTATTTCTATGCCCATTCCAGTTAAAGTTGGTTGCATAACAACTTGGAAGACATGGTAGGCCCTTGTGATGCCAAGTGGCAAGAAGTTAAGATTGCACAAGTTCGGTCCATATGAGTTTGGATTTGTCACTAACCTTGTCTTGTGATTATGGTTGACAAATTCACATGGATAGGAACATATACACCATAAAATCTAAGTGTCATAAGGTTTCTCTCTGATTCATGAAAATGATGGTGAGGAAATGCTTTCACTAAGTAGATTTTAAGTAGATAGCAATTGTGATATTTGCATTCTCAAAGTCGTTTGTGGAGCGCGTGTGGTTAACCGACACACTAACATGGACTTGTGAGAAATATCAAAGGTCTAAACAATTGAGACTATGATTACGGCATCCCTTTTCATAGTTATGAAATTGTTAAGACACACATGTGTGCTATCTAAGGAAAGGTGTATGATTTTGATAAAGTTTTTGATCAAAGCATCTTGTATCAGAAGTCTGAACTTTGGTAAGAAAGTCAATAAAGTATTGATTTCTAGAAGTCCAATTGATTTCTGGATACATGTCAAAGCTAGTGGGAGCATGAGTGTTATGCTAATAATCATCATGTTAGTGGGAGCATGATAATTATGATAAGTGTTGCAAGTTAGCAATGTTAATTATAGAAAACAAAAGTTTCAATTGGGAAAAGTTGTTTTGCTATAATTAAAGGAGAGGAAATTATACTTCATTTCAATTCTAAAAGCTTAGATTGATATTTTGATCATCTTTATTCAAGGATATATATATGAATTTTATGTTGGAATGGTTCAACACAAGGAAATTCTATATATATTGCATTCTCAAAATTCGATTATGATTACAACATCCCTCTTCATAGTCAAATTTTGAAAACATGGAAAATAAAAAATATTGTAGCAAAACAGTGGTCTATGATCTCGTATTTATGTGATACATCATGAATCGTGTCCCATATGCTTCAGATATAGGATTGATTACGTGTGCTATAATATTTATCCTTTCTAAATTTTCCAAATGCTCAGGGCATTAAGAAGGGAAAAGTCTAGAATTGGATATGACTAAAATGATTAAGCAATTATCGAGGACAATCTAAGGTTTACCAAAGATTGGTTGCTCATGGACAGTTGGAAGTATATTGTTAATTTTGGTAGGACCATATTAACATATTCTGAAAAGAGGCAACTCTTTTTCAGAAGTGATAGTCAAAATGGGAATCTGGAAAGGTTTCCATAGGTGGAAGTTGTTCTTCAAATCTGTGTAAGATTAGAAAGCTTAATGCAAGAAGGATGTTCAAAGTAATGTACTTTGAATTTGAGACTTCGTTTCCATGGAATTAATCTCCAGTGGAATACTCTGTAATGTCTGTTGACAAGTCTTTGTGACTTTGTGCATAATCATTACGAGATGATCAATGCATATAAGTTTAGAATCTAACAGATTTCGGTAAGTGGCAGGAATTTGGAATTCTTACATTTACAATAAGGATTTGGGATTGTGAAATGAGCATCATTGGAATCATGTTCAATTGGTCTATTTCACACAGTAATGATCATAGACAAACATAGTGTGCATGCTTGGAGCATGGCATGACTATTGTTTTGATTCAAGTACAAAGTTGATTATTTGAAACATTATACAATGAATAATGAGTAATAAATATGGTGTTTAAATAAAAGGTGTTTTATTTACTCTCAAAGGTGCTTGGGACCATAGAGTGATTAGTATTATTCTTGTGTTTCACTTTGCATGTTTGACTTCCAGAATAACTAGGTTATTCTTTCCGAATGACTAAGTTATTCATACCATCCACAGTCGATAATACGTTGGAAGTAGGTATTAAGGCAAGACTGTCATGAATCGGGTTTGTAGATGTCCAAGGTAGTGGACATAGTAAGAGTTACTACAACATTCATGAGTACTCCTGGAATGAGATTCGAGTATTGGATTAAACCCATGCTCATTTGACTCACTTCATGGATTTTATCACGAGTGATCATGAGACGATAATATCTTATATTCTTCAAACCTAGAGATATGACTTGTTGCCTATGAGTTGGTTATACATTGATTGCACGTAAACGCATTTGGTAACTCGATGTTATAAAACGTGCCTTTGTGTATGATTCAACAAGTAGTAGAACAAGCATATGAGTCGAAGTTTATCCATTCCTTTTACCCTTAAAGGGATAAAAGCAATATATGTGGGCCCCTCGATGATTTGTGATGACAAACGTAAGTGCTCGGCCGGGCCTGGACTGATTTGATTTGTTCAATTAGTCAGTCATGAAAATCGGAAATTGGGAAACAACTAATGGACAGAGAGAATGATTATAATCCATGTCTCAGTCCATATGATATCTAGAATGGAGGAATATATGATCCCTTATCTAATGGACACGTCATTGATTTGTTCAGAGTTCGACAGCGGCTTTAAGAGCTACGATTGTTAGTCGGGTTTTGGAGTCATACGCAACAATAGTTTTAGACTTATCCAAGTGGGAGACTGTTGGATTAGGTGTCTAAGCCCATAACTATTATTGGTATGTATTCGACCCGAGAGTAGCATGGTCCATTTGGGTTGCATATCATTAGGACAATTTGTTAGGATGGACTTTTGAGAGAAGAGTATATATATGATTTATTAACATATTATAAGTTCTAATATATTAATATGAAATCATATGTTTTAACTAGTATTGATCAAGAATTAATTTGGAAATAATTTAGTGATCAAAAGAGACTAATTAAAACTATGGGGACTAATTATGGTAATTAGTTATATTTATATGTGTTGGGCTTATGATCCATGTTGGACCAAGTTTATGTATGGATACATAAAGAGTTGGGCCACATGAACCATGGATCATAAAACCCATGGGAATGGGTTTGGGTTATACCCATGACTCTTAGAATTCAACACATATAAATACATATGTTATGACCTAAAAACCGCCACCTTGTTTGCGTGCATGTTCTTGGAGTTCATGAAGGTTTTAGAGTGCATGGAGATTCTCTCTCAAGTCCTACCTTTGTCCTTGATGTGTTGTGACTTCATTTGAGGCTTCCACACTATTGGGGCTAAGTTCTTAAGGCCAAATACATCAAGACTTCCAGCCACACAAAAAGGTATGTTACAATATCTAGTATTTTATGTAGTTTGTATGACAATTGTATGCTAGCTATAGGTTCAATACCTTGGAAACCATTTGCATGTATAATTAGTGAAAACATAGATCCAAGGTATTTAGGGTTGTAAGTGCACCATAGGATGTTGTATTATACCAAAACCCAACACCTTCATCTCCGTCGGTGCTAGTCGGTATGGTGCTTTTGCTATTGTGTCGTTCCTAGTAACAAGTCTATTCGGAACTCCACTTGTCTATCAGGCGGTAATCCGGGAAGATCTTCGGGAAAGACTTCCGGATAATCACACATGACTGGTATACTCTGCACCTCCTTCTTTTCCTTCTTAGCGTCGATAACATATGCCAAGTACGATGCACATCCCTTGGACAAAAATTTCCTAGCTTTCATTAGGGAGATGATTCCACAATGTACTCTGCGTTTGTCCCCGTACACCATGAACGACTCTTTTCTGGGTGGGTTTACTCTTACTATCTTCTTTCGGCATAGTATCTCGGCATCATTGGCACTGAGCCAATCCATTCCCAGAACGATGTCAAAACCGTTCAACTCTATGGGCAACAACTCTTCATGGAATTCGTTTTCATTTAAGTCGATGACGACGTTCTTAATACGATCACTAACATGTATGAATTTGTCACTGGCAACTTCTACAATCAGGGCATTATCAAGTTTTTCTACAGGCAATGCTAGTTTCCCACCAAATTTATGGGATACAAAGGAGTAGATGGCTCTGGAATCAAAAAGTATATTGGCAGGCAAACCATTTACAAGAAAGGTACCTGAAGCGACGTCTGCTGCCTCCTTCGCAGCCTCGAGCATCATCTGGAAGGCTCTCACCTCCGGCTTTGGTGGAATGTTGGGCCTTGCCGCCTCTTTCTTCTTCGGGCAATCCCCTACAATGTTCCCTTCTTCACGACACTCATAGCACACCCTTTTGTTGGCGGTGCATTCGTTGGCGTAATGCCCCGTCTTCCCACACTTGTAGCAGGTCACCTCCTCGCTACATTTCCCGAAGTGCTTCTTCTTACACTTCTCGCACCATTTTGCTTCAGTCCCTCCTCCTCCAGACTTCTTTGAACTGAACTTGCTCTTCTTATTGTTGGGCTTTGCAGACCCCTCGAACTTCCTCTTCTCGCCAACCTCAACCTTGCTGGCAGCTCTTCCCTTAATCATATCCTCCACAGATTTAGCAGGCCAGATAGCAGCCTCCAGAGTACGTGCCTGACGCACTGGCACCGCGTAGTCCCATGGAAGTCCCTTTGCGTACTTATCAATTTTCGTCATTTCATCTGGGACAAGACGCAAGGCAAACTCCATCTTCTCCGTGAAGTTGTTGGTGTACTCATCAATGGACATTCTTCCTTTCTTTAGGGTTAGGAACTGGTTCTCTAGCTCGAGCAGGTTTTGGGCTGAGCAGTACTTACGTTTGAAATGCACCAATAATTCTACCCATGTTAGTTGTAGGGGCTCATTGGGGCTCAAAGTCTTCCCCAGGGTATTCCACCAATGCACAGCGCCTCGTCGGAACTGACACACTGCAAACGTGGTCTGTAGTTTACCTCTGCAACCACACGTCATGAAAGCTAACTCCATCTCAGAGATCCAATCCATGACCCCAATCGGATCATCCTTTCCAGTGAAAGTCGATGGCTTGCAAGTCAGAAAATCCTTGTACTTGCATCCATTCCTCTCGACTCCGTCATCCTGGTTGTTTTGTCGAACTATTGGTGGGTTGGCTTGACCAACGGTCCCACTGTAGTTCCCCTCCTCAGACTGCCCTTCGTTCAACTCGGGCTGTTCGATTGGTATGGTAGCTTCCTCTCGATTCTGTTGGAGCAAACATCTGGTTTCCTCCATTTGACAATCCAACATCATCTGGATCATCGCTTGCACTCCGGCTGTGACAACCCGAAATTTTCATTTGTATAATCTCTACCGTTAAACACTTCATATAATATTCAAAAACATTTCAGTACATTTTTGGCCGGATTTAAGTCCGTTTGGGTGTTTTATTTTATTTTTCGTCAAACGATTAAATAAAAGGAAGTGACGTTATTAATGGTGTGTAGCAAACAAAACAATCAACACATTAGCTAGGAGTTTACGGCCAAACAAGTGGTGTTTGGGCCGTAAACACCATTTTCCCGAAAACTCATGCATATAGCATGAGTTTACACACTTTTTCCTCATTCTCCACTTCCCACCTCAAGAACACCAAGTTTTTCTCTCAAGTATCATAAGTTCATTCTTCTAAATCCGCCAAAGTGTAAGTTTTCCTTCCTAGATTCTTTCATACAACACTTAATCTAGTGTTTATACATCATTTCATCCATGGATTCTTGGTTTTTGCTTAGATCTTCAAGTGTTCTTCAAAACACCAAGAACACCAAGAACACCAAGAACACACACTAGTGTTTTTGAGTCCTAAACACTCTTACAAGCTTCATATAAGTAAGTATACTCCTTCTAGCTAGTTATTGGCTTAGTATACTTGTTAATCCATGGAAAATCATCCAAAATCCCAAGAACACATGTGTTGACGGTTTGGGGATCTCCCAAAACCGTAAACACCCCCAAAGGGTGTTTTGATGCCCCTAACACCTTCAAATGCTTGAACAAGAGACTAGAAATTGGCATGCATGAACTAAGAACCACAAAACACGAAAAGATTGAGGCATACATGAGTTTACGGCCCTAAAATCATGGGTTTATGACCGTAAACCCAAGTGTTTACGACCGTAAACTCCCAAGGAGTGGTCCAAGGACCGTAAACTCCAAAAGTGTGCCATTTCGACCCCTAACCACTTCCTAGGCCTTCGATTCAACCCTAGGACACTTCTTTGTGAAGCATGAGACCCTAAAACACACAAATGCACCATTCCCATGAGTTTACGGCCGTAAACTCATGGGGGAAATGGTCCAGAAACCGTAAACACACATAGGGGCTACCATTTGAGGTGTAAACTCCATAGTGAGGCCATACTCTCCTTAGATGCAACCCTTAGCACTCCTAGTACTTGAAGCAAAGTGTTTTCATGCATTAGAGTGTCTTTACTTGATTAATTAGTGATTAAATAACTAATTAGATACATTTATGTATCACTACATGTTACATAGGATCCGTGTGTGTGCTCAAGTCCTCACTTGACACCTAGCATCCTACCCGTTACTTCCATCAAACCCACTCACTACAGGTGAGTTCATACCCCTAAATCAACCTTTTAATGATTTTAAATGCTTTTATGGGGGGGGGGGAATACAAATTGAACTGTTATAGTTATTGTATCAATCACTTGTGATTAATAACTAGAACAGACTACATAATTCATTGCTACTTTCAGATTTCCATCAAACTTTGGGTTTTCAAGTGTTTCAAACCTTTTATCAAATTCTTTAAATGCTAAAACTGTTTTCAAACTCTTTTAAATTTCTTTTATCTTCAAAACCATATCTATACTAATATATTTATATAAGTAAGACTTGAAGGACTTAGGACTGATAGCTCACCTTATTTCATGTTCCTTTGTGGACTTAGGGTATTCTGTTATTTGTCCGACTGTCATTGAATTCTTAGTTATATATCATATATATTTGTGTTGGATATAAAATTCTTCACTTCAGTTCAGTACCTTGTGTATCAAAGGCATGCAACCAACCTTACTATTTAACTATAATAGGTATAGTTAAGGAATATTACTCATTACTCCTATTACAATGACATCTACCCGAGTCAGTACAATTATGAGTCAATACATGATAAATACTATACAAAGAGAATACTATATGCTATCCAAGAGAACACTCTATACATTATACCAGAAAATACATTATACAATATACAAGAGAATATACTAAAACAGAATGTGACATACTACTCCTCGATACGACACTTCACTGTGCTATCACCGTGTAACCAGAGTCTCCTGGAGGGAGAGCGGGCATTATGTGTATAGATCTATACGGGACAGACACTCCCATATCCTGACTGCTAGCTACAGTCCGAGCCGACTAGGCCCAGGGGTGACAAAATGTCACCATACTACGTGTGACCTGGAGGGTCATCAGTTATTTGATCGTCAATCAGCATGGTTACATACGAGTTCACATTCAGACCTTTAATTAGCACTTTAAGAATTAAAGGCAAAACGGACTCCCCGAGGTGTATTGTACATTTAATACCACCTGGAGTCTGCATTTTCATTACATTCAGCCGGCAGTGACACTGCTGGGGTAAAACATTGTTTTCCCATTTCTTTACATTAATGAGGTCAAAAACTATATTTTCATAATACTAGTTTCACTGGGAAAAACTCTACATTTATGAAAGAGCAAATATCAAACAATTGAGTCTTGGTAGAAGGCTACTTTTTACTGGAAAACATAGGGTTTTCTAGGGAGTATACTATTTTCAAACATTGAAACCAGTTATTATACCACATTGTTGTAAACATTTTTATACAAGCAATGACACTAAATACTTATGAACTCACCAGCTTTATGCTGATACTCGCTTTCAAAATAACTTGTATTCTCAGGTCATCAGTAGACAGGTACAGATGCAGCTTTTGAGAAGATGGAGCATATACAAGACTCCTATTTATTTTGATTATACTTTTGGTGTCTAACAAACTGTACAGAACACGCTTGTATTACAATTATTATATTAATGCAATGGATGTTGTTGCTTGTCTTTACTATTATGCTTTGTGATGATACTGTACATGACGTCCTCCACCCCAGAACGTATTCCGCCGTTCTCGGTTTTGTGGTGTGACAGATTGGTATCTGAGCATTGTTTATAGTGAATCAAGTATATCAACCCATAAAAGATATACGAACTATAAACACATCGGGATTAAAACACTCTGACCAAGAATATATACTTTTAAATAATAAAGTATTTAACTAAGTATATATATACATCTATTTATACCAAGGTCAGTATCATACTAGAACAGTACAAAAGTATTAAGATTGTTGGACAGCACGATTAGGCTTAGAGACATATAGTCAAATATGGGGGGATGTAGCCTGATCAACTACATTTCCCGAGGAGTGACTAGCATGTGCCTAAGAATGGTTGTGGTGTTGCAACAAGTCTAAAAACTTACCCACACTACTACAAGAACATCAGAACAAGAATACTATAGGAGTATTCTGCATTACTATGAATTACATATGTGAGAACTAAAAAGGTCGTTACTAGTAAGACAATAGTTGCTAAGTGGGTATGCCAAGGTTACATGTGACTAAGGCGCTATAGACTTAGAATCTGTGATCTTTGCTTTACTTCCTGTTCCTTGTTTGGTTGTGGATTTAGAGTTAGGGTCACTTATTCGAAGGTCTATCCTGTTTCGGTTGCATGTAATTGGTATGCACTATGCAAGTATTGAATCAACTAATAACGATCAATTTATAAGTATCTTAGATTAGTACGTCTATTAACTATTCTTTCCCTATTCTCGCGTAGATAGCATGGCAGGCTTCCACCTTCCCGGCGATCCGTACTATCCAAACCAAGGCATCGGAGGATGGCTTGATGAAGATCCAGAAGATGATCACCCGATCCATTTGGATGATCACCGTGTAGAAGGCTTTTCGGATAGCTCCGACTCTGAACCAGAAGTCAACAACCTACCCCCAGTAGCTCCAAACCCCAACCCCCGTCCAACATTTCAAGGTCCCACTCCCATGTGGGCAACAACCTTGAATCGATGGAGTGATGAACAGGGTCAGCCTTTACCTTTCAACGGAGACCGAAGCTTTTACAACATAAGCGAGGGAGGTTCAGCTGACCGAGTCTTGCCCATCATGGTCCGTAGGATTGCTAGGAACGTCGAACAAAGTCATGCAACCATCGGCAGAATTGTGGAAATTGACGCCAACTCTAACCTTAACGCAGTCCGTATCTGCCAACTCGAAGAAGCTATGGATAGGACTAGGAGGACCAATGAGGCTCTGCAGCAACAACTAGCTATGGATAGGACTAGTAGGAGATGTCAACTCATCCTTCTCTTTTGATTAAGGAATAGCCTTTTCTTTTCTATGCTCGGTAGAGCACTTGTCTGTAAACATTCCTAACTTTGAAAATACTCTAACTAGGCTTCTAAACTGCCAACATTTTCCCTTATGGTTTGATGTAAGACCTATTGTTAGGTCATTTTTCCCGAACTCATTTTACATCATTAATACCAGTAACATTGGCAGTTGACTACTCTATGGGGAAAGTCTATACTCTTATGTTTCCCTACTCTATTTGTTATGACTCTATCTGACAGTTGGACTATGGCGATTTAGTCCATGAAACACTCTCATCATACTTACAATTGATTTTCACTGTTGTCATCATCTTTTAAAATTTTCAGTAAAAGATGCCTCCCCGCAAGCGTCCGGCAAGACGCACGCCTGTGAATCAAACTCCACCACCACCTCCTCCTCCGCAGTTCGATGCGGTGATGTTTCAGGCAGCTGTAACTGCAGCTGTGACCGCAGCTATGGCCCAAGTAAATTCTGGTGACGCAAGCGGAGCCGGAATGGGCACCAACTCTAGACATGGTGAAATCCACCCACGTACACAGGGGTGTACCTATAAGGATTTCATGAGCTGCAAACCAACATTCTTCAATGGGACTGGAGGGATCATTGCAATATCCCAACGGATCGAAAGAACTGAAGCCATCTTCGAGATGTGCTCATGCCCCGAAGAGAGCAAGATAAAGTTTGCAGCTTGCACTTTCACCGAAAGGGCCTTGACGTGGTGGAACGGCCATGTCAAATCACTCTCTTTAGTAACAGCCAACGCCATGGGCTGGGACACACTGAAAGACCTTCTGACAAGGGAGTACTGCCCTAGGGGTGAAATTCAGAAACTCGAGGAGGAACTCTGGAACCTCAAGATGAAGGGGACCGACGTAGGGGCTTATACAGCCAGGTTCTGTGACCTGGTAACTCTATGTCCTAACATGGTCCCCACTGAGGGCAAGAAAATTGAACGATACATCTGGGGTTTAGTGCCCCCGTATCGAGGGAACGTTCTAGCATCACACCCTACGACCTTTGACAGTGCCAAGGAATTGGCCCAAAGGTTGATTGATCATGAAGTTCCTTACACTCCATCAACAACCACAACGGTTGCCACTGCACCGACCAAGACATCCGACAACAAGAGGAAGCGGTGGGACCGAAAGAAGGGCAAGTCAACTCAATCCTCTTCCAAGAACCAACAAACGGTGGCTGTCCATGCTGCCACTACTCCTGCTGCCCCTGTACCAGCCAAAACATATGCAGGAAGTCTACCCAAGTGCACCAAGTGCTCTTTCCATCACAACGGCCCCTGCCGGGAAATGCACTGCACTAACTGTGACCGGAAGGGCCATACCGCCCGGTTTTGCCGAACACCATCCAAACCCATTTCCCAGGTCCCCAGTTTGGGAGAAAGCCAGGCCTGTTACGGCTGTGGCGAGGTAGGACATTTCAAAAGAAACTATCCAAAGGCTGGGAATGCGGGAGGAGCAGGCATACTACTTGCTATTGGCCACAATGAAGCAGTAGCAGATCCCACAGTGGTCACGGGTACGTTCCTTCTAGATAACTCTTATGCTTGTATCCTGTTTGATAGTGGGGAAGAAAGGAGTTTCGTAAACCAAAACTTTAAACACTTACTTAAACAATCACCGCAACCACTAAATGAAACCTTCGTCGTAGAAATGGCTAACGGAAAGACAGAGAGTTCTAATGAAATCTACATAGGTTGTACCCTCACACTAGATAACCATTCGTTTCCAATCGACCTCATACTAGTAGCAATCAAGAGCTTCGATGTCATTGTGGGCATGGATTGGTTGAGTCTCCATCGTACCATTATTCTGTGTTTCGACAAAGCAATCCGTATGAACCTACCAAATAGCGAAACCTTGTTAATCTACGGAGACAAACCCAGTACGAGACTTCGTATCATCTCAAGTATTCAAGCCCAGAAATATTTGCGTAAGGAATATCGTGGGTTCCTTGCACACGTCGTCGATACGAGCCAGAAAACAAAAGACCTAAAAGACTTCCCCGTAGTGCGCGACTTCCCCGACGTCTTTCCGGAAGAACTACCGGGCTTACCTCCGTAACGTCAAGTCGAGTTCCGAATCGACTTAATTCCAGGAGCTACCCCCGTAGCCAAATCGCCCTATCGTCTAGCGCCTGCTGAGATGCAAGAACTGTCCGGTCAACTTAACGAACTGCTCAGCAAGGGCTTTATAAGACCAAGCTTCTCACCCTGGGGAGCACCGGTCTTGTTCGTGAAGAAGAAAGACGGATCGTTCCGTATGTGCATCGATTACAGAGAACTCAACAAGCTGACGGTCAAGAATCGTTACCCTCTTCCTCGCATAGGCGATTTATTTGACCAACTGCAAGGGGCGAGTTACTTTTCCAAGATTGATCTGAGGTCCGGGTATCACCAGTTGCGAGTGCTTGAGGAGGATGTTCCGAAGACAGCCTTCCGAACTCGTTACGGACACTACGAGTTCGTAGTAATGCCGTTCGGACTGACCAATGCGCCCACAGTATTCATGGACTTGATGAATAGGGTATGCCGCCCTTACTTGGATCAGTTCGTCATCGTCTTCATTTATGACATACTTATCTACTCTCGGAGTAAGGAAGAGCATAGCAATCATCTACGACAAGTCCTGGAAACCTTACGATCGGAGAAGCTATACGCGAAGTTCTCTAAGTGCGAATTTTGGATCCGAAGAGTCGAATTCTTAGGGCATGTGGTGAGCGAAGAAGGAATCCACGTGGACCCTTCCAAAATTAAAGCCATTAAGAACTGGTCAGCACCAAAGACGCCTACAGAAATTCGTCAATTTCTAGGCCTCGCTGGCTACTACCACAGGTTCATTCAAAACTTCTCTCGAATCGTGAAACCCCTGACTACATTGACCCAGAAAGGCGTGGCCTTTGACTGGGAAGAGAAACAAGAGAAGGCATTCCAAACCATGAAGCGAGCCTTATGCACCGCACCGATACTATCCCTCCCCGAAGGGATAGAAGACTTCGTGGTATACTGAGATGCATCCAACCAAGGGCTCGGCTGTGTTCTGATGCAACGAGGTAAGGTCATCACCTACGCCTCAAGACAGCTGAAGACACACGAGGTCAACTACACCACACACGACCTCGAATTAGGAGCGGTTGTGTTCGCCCTAAAATCTGGAGACATTATCTGTATGGTACGAAGAACACCATCTATACCGACCACAAAAGCCTCCAACACATCTTCAACCAGAAAGAGCTCAACATGAGACAACGACGGTGGGTCGAGCTACTCAATGACTACGAATGCGAAATTTGTTATCATCCGGGTAAAGCCAACGTAGTAGCAGATGCCCTAAGTCGGAAAGAATATTCTGGCCGAAGAGTCAAGTCACTAACAATGACTATCCATTCGCATCTATCCGCACAAATTAAGGAGGCTCAGCTCGAAGCTTTGAAACCTGAAAATGTAGCGGAAGAATCCCTGCGAGGAATGGATAAGAACCTGGAAGCCAAGGGTGACGGAGCCTTATATCTCATGGACCGGATCTGGACACCGAAGCACGGTGGCTTCAGAGACTTGGTCATGAAGGAAGCGCACAATACTCGATATTCCGTCCACCCAGATTCAGATAAGATGTATCTGGATCTCAAGAATTCATACTGGTGGCCTAACATGAAAGCAGAGATTGCTACCTTCGTAAGTAAATGCCTTACTTGCGCGAAGGTCAAGGTCGAATACCAGAAACCGTCACGTCTACTCCAACAACCGGAGATACCCGAGTGGAAGTGGGAGCGGATAGTTACCCAAGACAGCGGGTGGACTTGATACCATATTGGTCATCGTCGACAGATTGACCAAGTCCGCACACTTCCTACCCATCAAAGAAACCGACAAGATGGAGAAGCTCACGAGAACATACATTAGGGAGATCGTACGACTGCATGGTGTTCCTATATCTATCATCTTAGATAGAGATAGTAGATTCACTTCGAGGTTCTGGCAGTCATTACAAAGCTCCTTAGGAACGAGGCTGGACATGAGTACAGCCTACCATCCACAGACCGACGGACAAAGTGAGAGGACTATCCAAACTTTGGAAGATATGCTGCGAGCCTGTGTGATCGACTTTGGTAAGGCGTGGGATACCCACTTACCCCTTGTCGAGTTTTCCTACAACAACAGTTATCACATGAGCATCAAAGCTGCTCCATTCGAAGCCCTCTATGGCCGGAAGTGCAGATCCCCTCTGTGCTGGGCTGAGGTGGGTGACACTCAGTTAGCTAAAGGACAAGTTCCTGACAGCACTCTCACGGGTCCGGAAATCATTCGGGAAACGACAGAGAAGATCGTTCAAATTCGTGAATGATTGAAAGCCTCTAGAGACCGACAGAAAAGCTACGCAGACAAACGAAGGAAACCTTTAGAATTCCAGGTGGGAGACCGAGTTCTTTTGAAAGTCTCACCCTGGAAAGGCTTAATACGCTTCGGAAAGCGTGGAAAACTGAATCCAAGATACATAGGGCCTTTCGAGATTCTCGCTAGAATCGGCCCCGTAGCTTACAAACTCAATCTACCCCGCGAGCTTAGTAACGTACATCCTACCTTCCACGTCTCGAACTTGAAAAAGTGCCTATCCGACGAGACTCTTGTAATCTCACTCGATGAGATCGAGATCGACGAGAGCCTCAACTTCGTGGAAGAACCTATAGAGATTATGGACCGTGAGGTCAAACGAACGAAACAAAGCCGCATCCCAATCGTGAAGGTTCGCTGGAACACCAAGCGAGGACCGGAATTCACATGGGAGCGCGAGGATCAAATGAGACTTAAATATCCTCATCTTTTTACTTAGTTATTTTGTAATAACTTAGTTGTCTGAACTCTAAATTTCGGGACAAAATTCCCTCTAACGGGGGGATGATGTGACAACCCGAAATTTTCATTTGTATAATCTCTACCGTTAAACACTTCATATAATATTCAAAAACATTTCAGTACATTTTTGGTCGGATTTAAGTCCGTTTGGGTGTTTTATTTTATTTTTTGTCAAACGATTAAATAAAAGGAAGTGACGTTATTAGTGGTGTGTAGCAAACAAAACAATCAACACATTAGCTAGGAGTTTACGGCCAAACAAGTGGTGTTTGGGCCGTAAACACCATTTTCCCGAAAACTCATGCATATAGCATGAGTTTACACACTTTTTCCTCATTCTCCACTTCCCACCTCAAGAACACCAAGTTTTTCTCTCAAGTATCATAAGTTCATTCTTCCAAATCCGCCAAAAGTGTAAGTTTTCCTTCCTAGATTCTTTCATACAACACTTAATCTAGTGTTTATACATCATTTCATCCATGGATTCTTGGTTTTTGCTTAGATCTTCAAGTGTTCTTCAAAACACCAAGAACACACACTAGTGTTTTTGAGTCCTAAACACTCTTACAAGCTTCATATAAGTAAGTATACTCCTTCTAGCTAGTTATTGGCTTAGTATACTTGTTAATCCATGGAAAATCATCCAAAATCTCAAGAACACATGTGTTTATGGTTTGGGGATCTCCCAAAACCGTAAACACCCCCAAAGGGTGTTTTGATGCCCCTAACACCTTCAAATGCTTGAACAAAAGACTAGAAATTGGCATGCATGAACTAAGAACCACAAAACACGAAAAGATTGAGGAATACAGGAGTTTACGGCCGTAAACTCATGGGTTTATGACAGTAAACCCAAGTGTTTACGACCGTAACCTCCCAAGGAGTGGTCCAAGGACCGTAAACTCCAAAAGTGTGCCATTTCGAGCCCTAACCACTTCCTAGGCCTTTGATTCAACCCTAGGACACTTCTTTGTGAAGCATGAGACCCTAAAACACACAAATGCACCATTCCCATGAGTTTACGGCCGTAAAATCATGGGGGAAATGGTCCAGAAACCGTAAACACACATAGGGGCTACCATTTGAGGTGTAAACTCCATAGTGAGGCCATACTCTCCTTAGATGCAACCCTTAGCACTCCTAGCACTTGAAGCAAAGTGTTTTCATGCATTAGAGTGTCTTTACTTGATTAATTAGTGATTAAATAACAAATTAGATATATTTATGTATCACTACATGTTACATAGGATCCGTGTGTGTGCTCAAGTCCTCACTTGACACCTAGCATCCTACCCGGTACTTCCATCAAACCCACTCACTACAGGTGAGTTCATACCCTTAAATCAACCTTTTAAACGATTTTAAATGCATTTATTGGGGGGGGGGGAATACAAGTTGAACTGTTATAGTTATTGTATCAATCACTTGTGATTAATAACTAGAACAGACTACATAATTCATTGCTACTTTCAGATTTCCATCAAACTTTGGGTTTTCAAGTGTTTCAAACCTTTTATCAAATTCTTTAAATGCTAAAACTGTTTTCAAACTCTTTTAAATTTGTTTTATCTTCAAAACCATATCTATACTAATATATTTATATAAGTAAGACTTGAAGGACTTAGGACTGATAGCTCACTTTATTTCATGTTCCTTGTTTGGTTGTGGACTTAGGGTATTCTGTTATTTGTCCGACTGTCATTGAATTCTTAGTTATATATCATATATATTTGTGTTGGATATAAAAGTCTTCACTTCAGTTCAGTACCTTGTGTATCAAAGGCATGCAACCAACCTTACTATTTAACTATAATAGGTATAGTTAAGGAATATTACTCATTACTCCTATTACAATGACATCTACCCGAGTCAGTACAATTATGAGTCAATACATGATAAATACTATACAAAGAGAATACTATATGCTATCCAAGAGAACACTCTATACATTATACCAGAAAATACATTATACAATATACAAGAGAATATACTAAAACAGAATGTGACATACTACTCCTCGATACGACACTTCACTGTGCTATCACCGTGTAACCAGAGTCTCCTGGAGGGAGAGCGGGCATTATGTGTATAGATCTATACGGGACAGACACTCCCACATCCTGACTGCTAGCTACAGTCCGAGCCGACTAGGCCCAGGGGTGACAAAATGTCACCATACTACGTGTGACCTGGAGGGTCATCAGTTATTTGATCGTCAATCAGCATGGTTACATACGAGTTCACATTCAGACCTTTAATTAGCACTTTAAGAATTAAAGGCAAAACGGACTCCCCGAGGTGTATTGTACATTTAATACCACCTGGAGTCTGCATTTTCATTACATTCAGCCGGCAGTGACACTGCTGGGGTAAAACATTATTTTCCCATTTCTTTACATTAATGAGGTCAAAAACTATATTTTCATAATAATAGTTTCACTTGGAAAAACTCTACATTTATGAAAGAGCAAATATACAAACAATTGAGTCTTGGTAGAAGGCTACTTTTTACTGGAAAACATAGGGTTTTCTAGGGAGTATACTATTTTCAAACATTGAAACTAGTTATTATACCACATTGTTGTAAACATTTTTATACAAGCAATGACACTAAATACTTATGAACTCACCAGCTTTATGCTGATACTCGCTTTCAAAATAACTTGTATTCTCAGGTCATCAGTAGACAGGTACAGATGCAGCTTTTGAGAAGATGGAGCATATACAAGACTCCTATTTATTTTGATTATACTTTTGGTGTCTAACAAACTGTACACAACACGCTTGTATTACAATTATTATATTAATGCAATGGATGTTGTTGCTTGTCTTTACTATTATGCTTTGTGATGATACTGTACATGACGTCCTCTACCCCAGAACGTATTCCACCGTTCTCGGTTTTGGGGTGTGACACCGGCCATCATTATTGGCGCAACAACGGCTACCACAACCGGTATTTTCTCAATCACTGGAGGTTGGTTTCTGTTCCCATTTGCATTGTCGGCTCCACTGCGGGTTCTTTCCATTTTGATCTATACACCGAATAAGGTGAATTAGATCTTTATTTAGGATAGTCGTTTAAACCGTCCTTATCACTCTGAAACGTTTACATGTTAGTTCTAATATCGTAGTCGTACGTTTAGAATCCTAAACACATAAGGTTTCCAGATCCGGTCGGCAACAGACCATAGATCCGAACAAATAACAGCATATTTGGCACAAATCATTTAGCACATAAAAGCATTTTAGGCACAATTCCTAAAATAAGCTAGTGCTCACACCTCACAATCATCGCTTGGCATTCTAAGTTTAAGTATAGAAATCCTACAAATTCCTAGTTCGCTTAAACTAATGCTCTGATACCAACTATGACATCCACATTTTCACGGTCAGAAAAGACCGATTTGTTTATGCTTTGTTTAAAAATCAGAGTAATAATTTAAATAAAAGAGTTGCAGAATTTGTTCCCAAAACAAAATTTGATAAAGATTTATCAAAGCATTTCCATAGAAATGCATTTCATTAAAAGACTTGGGATGTCATGTTCGATACAGATCAAAAGCATAAACAGTACAACATAAGACTTACTACATTATTTCGTATTTACAGGCCTATAATCCCTTATCTCTCATCCAAACATCTATGCTCATGCGCCACTACCTGTAATACAAAAAATTGAGTGGGTCAGGCTTGGGAGCTTGGTGAGCACATAGGGTTTTCAACCCACAATAAATAAGTTTATTAACTTTATCAAACCAATCAAACCCGATTACCCCTTCCCGTTATCCTCACTTTACGTTCCTAAAACATCTAACACAAGGGACCTAGTCTAAGGACTTTCATCGGGGTGACAACACATGCTTCGGGGGTTCCTTAGCAATTCATGTCAAATAAGGCAACCATGTGGGGGATGGAGTACTGCTGGTGAGCACACAGTTCAAATAAACACCTACAGGTTGCGATCCTGCTAGCGTTCCACTGGACTGTCTAGAATAGTCCATGGTTGTCATCTATACTCCGCTAGATGACTGGAACATCAATAACATCTATAACGAGGCCTCTCATTATTTTATTTTGTCACACAGCAACTATTACATCTACCCATGTTTTACCCAACACATTTTGTAGATATAAAATACATATACAGTTTAAATCATTTAAAACATGTATAAAATCATTCATCCAACATAGATAGCAAGTGTACAGATAATATGCACACGTAGCACGTAATTTATATAAAATACTTCATATCTATGTGTAAGATGAAAGTAACTATGCACTCACTTGATTAGGTGGTGACTCGGTACTCGGACATCACTTCGTTATCTCAAAACAATTTTCCTTTGACAAAACCTAGTATCAATACCACTAGGGTTTAGTCTAACGTTAACATCGACTAATTAATAGTCTAGCTATTATTACTATTATATAAGCGTTAAACAACACTCTATATAACTCATAATAATAGCCCAAATAATTATTTTAAGGTCCTAATAATGTTACTATAATTAAATAGAAGCTATATTAAAAATAGCGTAGGCGTAGCTCACTTACAACGAGTTTTATAGAAAACCGGGCTTTGCTTGGAGCAGCGTTTCCGAACCGAAAGACTCTTTTTCTCGAGACTCCGGGAGCCTCGGGGCTTCCTTCGGGTGCTAGGGGGTTTACCTAGGCTTAGGGGGGGTTAGGGGGGTAGTGAGAGAAAGTAGAGAGAGAAAGTAGAAGTGAATTGGTGAGAAAAATGGCTGGCCCTCGCAACCCTTTTATAGCCGCGAGGCTGCTGGCTACGCACTGCGCTCCTCGGATCTACGTTGGGTGTTCCTCGGACGCGGGGCGCTCCTGATCTACGCTGCGCGTTCGTACTGTCACGTGTCCGAGCCTCCCTGGTCTGACGTGGACCTTCCGAAGCCAAGTAAATCCGAACGTGGGGCGTTCGTTCTTGTACGCACTGCGTAGCGAGCCAGCTGTCACCCATCCGAAGCGAGTCCGTGCTCAGCAAGCGGCGGCCCATATCGAGCCACGTCATCATCCCCTCGCAAATTTCACATTTTCTCATTCCGACTTCAAAAATTCGTATCTTTCGCATAAGAGCTCCGTTTTCAACGTTCTTTATATCCACGTGTAGGCGGGAACATACTCTACAACTTTCGTTTAGACTCCGTCGGCTAATTTTGACTTTATTTTAAAAGTTATATTTTTAACAGGCCGGGACAGGATTGGTCCGTTAAAAAGTCATAACTTCTTCATCCGACATCCATTTTCGTCTGTCTTTTGATCGTTATGCTACTATTAACGAGATCTTCGATTCTTGTTTAGGTTGTGTTGGCTAAAAACCGCTCGATCTAATATTCGAACTTCGGGCTGTACACTGCTAAGCCGAAACTTCGAAAAATCATAACTTCTTCATACGAAGTCAGATTTGGGCGTTCTTTTTATGGACGCTCTCGGTTTAACGTTTTCTACGACTTTCGTTTAGATCGCTAAGGCTAAAAGTTGCTCTATCGTAAATTCACTATTTACGCTTCCCGGTGTCGTGCCGGTTCCGTCGCGAAACTTCAACGGGTCATAACTTATTCGTTATAACTCAGATTTAGGCGTTCTTTATATCCTCGAAATCCTTGTTTCGACCACTACAACTTTATGTAGAGATATCGGGTTTATTTAACACTTTACTTTTGACGCTTACTTTTATCATTTATTTATTATACATTTATAAATAAATAATAAACATATAAATTCACATAATTCACATAATACTCAAATATTTCATCTTTATTACTTCAAAAAGAGTTACAATAGTTGACCTAGACTATTACATCATCTACTACTACTTAGCCCTGAAACACAGGCGTTACATACCCCCTTATAGACCGGCTTTGTGAATGAGGCCTACTAACGGTAAGACTGACTTTCTTCTTATACATATATATAAATATTAAACCTATAATATTATAATAGTATAAGGGTTGAATTTTAACTTTTAAAACTCTAGGGTTTGGAACTAAAGTATTCAAAAGTGAAACTTTACAAATTCCAAAACTTGAGGGCAAGTTTTGAAACTTGTCAAAACTCTTGGATTTTCATAACTTATGAGTTTAATAAAGGTTTTATGAAAAGGACTCTTGAATTCCATAACTTGAGGATAAGTTATGGAGTTCATAAAAAAAATATTTATGAAAGACCTTTCAAGTTCCATAACTTGAGGACAAGTTATGGAAGACTTAAAACCATTTAAGATGATATTTAAAAAAAAGACTTTTCACTTTCCATAACTTGAGGACAAGTTATGGATTTCATCAAAACATTTAGATCAAATATTCTAACTAACAAAATCAAACAATTTGTCTATGATCTAGATTAAACTCATAAGTCAAGATAATTCATATCAAACAAATTTCAAGAAATTAGCCTAATCATATAAACTAATACAAGTCTTGAAACTTTGACAATTATATATTAATTGGATGAGAATCATCATTACCATAACAACAAAATCAAATTTTATGAACTAAAACATTTTGTGGTAATGATTCTAATCCAAAACAGACCAAAAAAACTCGAAAATCTGCACACAGGGGCACCAACTCGTCGAGTACATGAACTGGACTCGCCGAGTTGGGCTGTTTCTGACTGGACTCGGCGAGTCATCCAGTGGACTCGGCGAGTCCATCAGTTAGATGCAAAAAAATTCGATTTTTTCAACTTTAAAAACCAATAAGCATCAAGTATAATAGAAAACAACCCTAGGCTCTAATACCACTGATGGGTTTTTGTATACGACAACATCCTATGGTGCACATACAACCCTAAATGCTTTGGATCTATGTTTTCTCTACTTATACATGCAATATTGTTTCCAAAGCATTAAGCCTACATCTAACATACAAAATGATATAATCAACATAAAAGGGAGTTATAGAGTTACCTCTTTGTTGTAGATTGTAGAACTTCTTGAGTTTTGGCCTTTAAGAACTTAGTGCTCCAAGTGTTGCACCTCAAATGGAATCACACACCACCACCAATAATGGAGGACTTGAGAGAGAATACTTGCACTAAAAAATCAGCAATATCTCTTCCAAGAACCCTAGGGTACCAATTTTAGGAGCTAATAGGTTTCTTATATAGTGTGGAAAAACTAGGGTTACACCATGTAAACCCTAATGTTCATGACCTTCCATATTACTTAGGCTCCATGGGTTTAAACCTCCATGGATCATCCATGGGTTGTCACATGCGATTAGCCCAACCTAAGGAATCATGGATCATTGGCCCACACCATAAGAATGAATGATTTTACCAAATCAACCCCTTATATTTAATTAGTCTCTTTTGATCACAAAATTAATTCCAAATTAATTATTGATCAATACTAATTAAATAATATGATTTCATATTAATATATTAGAACTTATAATATATTAATAAATCATGAATTTCCTCTTCTCAAAAGTCCATCCTCACAAATTGTTCTGGTGCCATGCAACCCAAATAGACCATGCTACTCTCGGGTCAAGTACATACCAATTATAGTTATGGGCTTAGACACCTAGTACAACAGGAAGATTGGGGGTAATCCCGAGAGTTGTTAGTGTTTGGTGGATCGGGGGTAAGCCTGAAATCTGTTAGTGGTTGGCGGATCGGGGGTAAGCCCGAGGGTTGTTACTGGTTGGCGGATTGGGGGTAATCCCGAGAGTTGTTAGTGGTTAGCGGTTCTGGGCTTTTAGAGCCGCGTAGGTATATAATCTATTTTAGTATACATTTGTTGGGTTTCCGTATAGATCTTTGCTAGAGTGTTGTATGTGAGGTTATCAATGACGGTCATCGGCCGCGGGTTCCATAATCCAGTTTATCAGTAGGATGACGCGAGGCCATGGAGATTTTGGTGAGATCAAACCTGTGAATTTCGGTCAACATGGTTGATGATAAGGTGGAACTGTTCACAAGATTGTAAAGCAGAACCTTGGGGTCTTCAAGTTATGGTTAGGGAGTGAGTTTGTCGCGATGGAGTTATTTGTCGTTTCTCCGACAGGGCGCATGTTTTCGCTAGAAGATTTAATTGGAAAGAGTTTCAGAAATGGTCGTCTGGGTAGGGCATCGATCCAGTGTTGCAATAGTCAAGAGATGGATTGTAAGGCGTCTAGTCCATAAATAGACTTTGCTTTTGTTCAGGAAGGCTTTGAGATGGGAACTGCAAACCATAGCAAGAGAGTTGTTCCGGCCAGTGCAATTGGAGTGGGATTATAATAACCGTGAGAGCATCATAGTGGATATAAATAAAAATTTTAAGAATTTATTTCAATGACGAAATCTAATTTAAGTGGGGGAGAATTGTAACACCCGTTTTCTAGGATGGATCAGTTTAGGACTTGAAGGAATGAAAGTTAAGATTTTTGGGAAAAATATAGTGCCACAACGTGGTGAATGGAGCACCACAATGTTGCATTCCAAATGCATGAAACACGTATCTGATGGCCGCCACAATGTGGCAAAAGGATTTCCACGATGCGGTAGCAGCTGCCACCAAAGCCCATGATGTTTTAAGGTTTCTTCCATACTTAAGCACCTAATCACAAAGATTATGACATCTTCTTCAACCTCCAACCCATCATCACGAAACTCTAGCCTCCATGGATGTTTGAATGGATATCTTCTTGATTTGGAGCTTATTCTTTGGATTGTGGTGAAGCATAAGGGAAAATGAAGTTCACATTAGTGCAATGAAGTAAGGAGCTAAATTGGATCCATCATTCTCTTCTGATTGAAGTTTGGGATCATTTTGGGTGGTTTTGGTCCCTTCCATAGATGCTCTTGGAGTTTGAGGAACTCCAGAGCTTGTTATGATCCTTTTTGGTCTCCAGGCTTCTGGTAATTGATAAAAGAGCCATGGTTGGAGCTACTTTGTGTCCATGTTCAGGATTTGGCCTCGTTATGGACTTACTGGACTTAGAATTGTAGATCTTGCGTTGTGGTGGAGTCCTAATGGATAAAGTTAGAAAGTTTATCCATTAAGTCATTGGAAAGGACTAGATCTAAATTTAATGGGTTTAGATTTGTAAGGATCTATTAATGAAGAATATGGCAATCTTCCAATTTCCACAATGTGACAATGGGCTTGCCACAATGTGGTGGTTCTCTGCTTCGCGACTATTTTATCTTGATGTATCCACGACGTGGCCAAGAGGTCTCCACGTCGTGGAGAGTGTTGACCATTGGCTTTTGACTAGTTTGAATTTGAGCCAAACTTGAAGGACATTGGTTATTGATTAAGGATTTATCTGTATTTGGTGCCAACCGGTTCATGGTAGTGATCAGTGCAGGGAGTGAGGGCACTACTGTGTTTCCTTGGGTCTTCGATTCAGGTGAGTTTCCTCACTATACTACGTGTTATGTTATATATCCTTGTATGTTAGGATATATGAGTAGTGGTATGCTTTTTAGAGTACCAGGGGTCGATGATCGTCTAGTTGAGTGCCATAGGGGTTGTATGCAGTCACGTAGGATAGCTTGAGAACTCTTGATCTAGGCTTTCTTTCCTATTCCTTGTTTAGTTGTGGCTCTAGAGTAAGATCACCTGCTCGACTTTCTATCTCACCTATGATTCCATATAGCTATGTATTCATTAATGATCTGCTAGTGGTGACGTAGAGTGTTGTATGATACCCTGTATGTGGTAGATGACTATTAGACAGATAGTCTAGTATAGATATTTTCATGTGCTTATGTGTTTCTTTGGTTGTTTGTTTGATCTATATGCCGACATATTAGGTGGTGAGTTGAGGCGGTCCTGTTTTGTGTTGTAGGCCAACATACCCGGGCCAGACAGACTGAAGGCTCATGTGTACACGCATTGTATATGTATTGTGGTGTGTAGTATTTAAGGGGAACTTACTATGCTTTGGCTTACAGTTGTGGATTTAATGTTTTTCAGGTACCACTGGTGATGGTGGGAAGGCGAAGGCATAACGGTATACACTAATAAAAAACAATGGAGATTCCACATTATTTATATTACTCAGATCATCAAACAACTGTATTTTGGAACAAACGAGTTTTCATAACTTGGGTTTTATGTAAATGGTGATTTTACCTTATTTAAAAATGAAAATTTTGCCTCTGAAAATGGGACGTTACAATTATTTAGTAATTAACAACCACATTACTAATGTAATATTTTTGTTCCATGGTAGGTACATTGTTGGTTTGTTATTTAGTAACTAACAACTATTTTACATTAACTCAAATAGTCACTTCAATATATTCGATGTTGATAATATTGGTTATGTGATCTAAGCCTTGGTTTTTGTTTTGGAGTCAAAGGGGAAAGTAGGAAAAATGATGTTTCGACCTTTCTTTATGGATTATGGTTTTTAGTTCGGCATGTGTTAAGCCAAAATTAGCTATATAGAAGTGTGAGACTCGTCAATACCTTACTGTGGATATAAAGATCGCCGAATACGGAGTTGAAACGAAGAAGTTATGATTGTTTGAAGCTGGAATGGATTTGGGCGAAAACCGTCACCACAGAGTGGTGAGACAGAACCATGAGGTGGTGGTCACCACAAAGTGGTGAGTCGGGACCACGAGGTGGTGATCTGTCAGGCCTAAGCCCATGATTTTAGGGTTTTCAACGTATTTCAGCTTAATGTTTCACTTTTTTGGGCATTTTATCTGCCTCCACCACATCTAAGACCCCTTGGGAGAAACCCTGGCCTCCAACTTCAAGATTTAAGCCCCTCTTCTCTCATCTCTCCTCTTTTGGATGCTTTTTATGATATTTTGATGAAGCACAAAGATTAAGGAAGATCTTTTGGTTGCAAGGAATGATGCTTCAAGCATGGATCCTGTAAGACCCCTTTCATACTTAACATTATTACTCCAAACATGCTACATGCATATTCATAATATAATTTACAAAAGTCTGGATACAAACCAACTCTTAAGATTTTTACAAAGTTTTATATATTACATAACTTCCCAGGAACTTATAGACTAAGTACAAAAGTGATAATATTAACTATTCTACATCTTCTTACAGTACATAACTATACTGGATGCTTATCACCTACAATAGTTAAACACTGAGAGGGATAAGCGGGTGACGCTTAGTGAGTTCAATAACAGTTACAATATAATGTTATGCCATATATATATATATATATATATATATATATATATATATATCAATATGACAGAAGCAAAGAGGGACAAAGAACAACAAAGGCAGATGAGTATCATATGACAGACTTTCCATATCAACTAATAATCCGATTCAAAGATTTACAATCAATGAAATACAACAATTTCAACATGATATATATCAATAAGACTTCAGCCCAAATGACATAGAAAATAAACGATTTCTGATTATCAATTTGCTAGAATATACAGACTTTTAACCCTACCTAGCATTCTGCCAATACCAAAGTGATACGAGTCATTCTCTACATGGCCAAAGGCACAAAGCCAATACCAAAGTGATACGAGACATGCTCTACATGGCCAAAGGCTACATACCAATAAAAAAGTGATGCTTAATCATTCACTTCATGGTCAAAGGTATAGCTCCATTATCATAGTATGGGAAAGCACATTGCATATATAACACATAACATACAATTGTCCCTATATTAAACTCACCGTGAAATAACAAAATGATAAAATGCTGATTTGGGCAGCACTTCGTCTCTAAAAACGACTTTCTTTGACGAAACCGGGGATTTTTGTTGAAAATCGGGCCTTGCGCGGGCAGAGTTTCAACTTGAAAAGATTATTTTCTCGGATCTTCAGTGCGTCGGGACTTGCTTCGGGTGTCGGGGATGATTCCTAGGCTTTGGGGGGTGTTAGGGTAATTTTAGAGAAGAAAGAGGGTGTGAAAGTGTTAAAATTGTAAACAAAATTCGGAAGGTATCGCCTACTATTTATAGTAGTCCGAGGGCTCGCATTACGTTGGGCGTAATTCTCCGGTATGCGGGGCGTACTACCTCGCAGACCTCTTCGTTGGGCGTAACTTCGTACGCTGGGCGTACGAAGTGGATCAACTCGGACGCATCAAGGCTACGGCACGTGGCAGTCATGCGAAGAAGTAGGGAGGGTGACGGGCTACGGAGCACCCTACACGAGTACGTTGGGTGTACTCCTTCGGACCAGCCTCGAAGTTTGTGCCCAAAACTTCAAAAATTCGTAACTTTCGCATACAAACTCCATTTTTGACGTTATTTATATCCACGCGTAGGTGAAGTTATGCTCTACAAATTTCTTTTAGACTTCGTCGGCTAACTTTGACTTTATTTTTAAAGTTATATTTTTAACAGGCCGGGACAGGAAAGGTCGGCTAAAAATTCATAAATTCTTCATCCGATGTCCTTTTTCGTCTGTCTTTTTACCGTTGTACTACTATTGACGAGATCCTCGATCCTCGTTTAGGTTGTGTTGGCTAAAAATCACTCGATCTTTATTTCGAGTTTTGGGCTGTGTACTACTATGCCGAATCTTAGAAAAATCATAACTTCGTCATACGAAGTTAGATTTGGACGTTCTTTTTATAAAGGTTCCCAGTTTAACGAATACTACGACTTTCATTCAGATCACAAAGGCTAAAAAAGTAGTTTATCGTAAACTCACTTTTTACATCATATAGCGTCATGCCGGTTCTGTCGCGAAACTTCAATAAGTCATAACTTCTTAATTATAACTCGAATTTTAGTGAGGTTTTCGCCTAAATGTTTCTAACGAGATAATCTACAACTTTCAATAACATTATTTTTACTTATTTCCAACTTTATATTTTTGTTAATTTTGATAATTGACTTTTGAATGGAATCTCATAAGACTTCCAAGACTTCTCGAATGATTCTAAACATAATTTTACTTCAAGTCTCATAAAATTATCTTGTTAGAACTCAACACTCAAAATCATATAATATTCAATAATATTCACTTTTAAGCCATCAAGCTTATAAAACACGATAATTATACATGGTTATAAATGTGTATGTTACAGATCCATCAAAGGCATAACATTTCTGGACTATTGTAAGTATAAAGTTCCAATCTTGCTCTTTAGTTCTTTAGATCTCTTCATATGTGATTTTTGGCACTTCTGCTCAATTTTATGAGTGATCTTGGAGTTGAGTGTACTCCTACACCTTTTTATCAATTTGGAGTGTTTCTTGGACCTCATGGACTAGGAAAGTTATGATCTTTTGCCTTCCTTTTTAGCCATGCAAGTTATCTTGGTCCTTTAGGTCATTTTGGTGCGATAAAGTTTAGCTCTTGAAGGATTGTGTCATTATTATGGATAAAGTTGGAAACTTTATCCATCTAGACATCTTGTTGATTCAGATATGTAGGTAGGAGACTTGGACTTAATGGATTAAGTTGAGAAAGATGCATTTTTGGGTCCTTTTAAGACTTAAAGTCTAGATCTTGGTGGTTTGGACCATCTTAATGGATAAAGTTGGAAAATTTATCCATCATGAAGCCATTTGGAATCAGATATGATGTTTTAGCTTTGGTCGTTATGAATTAAGCTCTTTTTTTTAAGAAAAGCTTTTAAACTAAGGAGTACGGCGTGACCAAGGAAGGCCACGACATGGTGGCGGGACTTATCGCATTCATTTTGTCTGGACATGCCTACGATGTGGTGGCATGTCTACAACGGCGTGGTAGCAGATTTTGATCGGGACTGAATTGCGTAGCCACGACGTGGACATGGGTTGGCCACGATGCGGGTGTCAACTGGATTGACTTTGACCGTTGAATTCTTGACCATTTGACTTTTGGTTAACCTTGGGTAGCATGGAGTATTTGAATAAGGTCTGGTATCGGTTTAACTTTAGGAAGCTTGGGTTGGTTGATCTGTTGCTGATGTAGTTGTGAGCTTCTGTTGAGTAGTTCATGTGAGTCACTTCAATGTACTCGTGGGTCGAAGGCACCAGTGCCGCCCCCTGGATCATGTTTGTAGGATGATGGTTGTTTTTGTGACACTTGTTGATATGCCTGTATGTTCTTGTTGTCTTTGTGACTCATGCTTATATGTTTGTATGTTTATGTATGTGGGGTGAAACGGACCCGGGGGTTGATACGGACCTGGGGGTTAATACGGACCCAACACAACTACAAGCTGTTATATAGAATCACTATGGACTCGGGGTTGATACGGACCCGACATAGCTACAAGTTGTTACATAGAGTCATTATGGACTCGGGGTTGATACGGACCCGACACAGCCACGTGCTGTTATATTTGTATATATATGGTATGTGGTATTTTGAACTCACTAAACTTTGTGCTTCCAGTTTATGTTTAAAATGTTTTCAGGTACTTTTAATTTCAAAAGGAAGGGTCCAGCTTGATTGCACTGCATTCCCTGGAGATTATTCCGCAAGGATTATTTATGATTTTACTTTGATATTTTGAGAATACTTTACTCTGATCATCTTTTGGTATAATGAATGAGTAGGTTTGACTTAATAAAAAAAATTTCTTGGTATTTTTGGGATGTTACATCATATCCATCCACCTTTTACAAAAGCTTGAAGGAGCCATTGTACAATATAGGTTTAACAAAATACTCTTAACTCACGAAAAGAATTCCATACAACTGGTACATATATACCAGCAATTTGATGCAGATATACTACTAGTACATTGATCTATTTTACAAGTTGGGGCTAACCCACTTGGTTAACATGGTGGTTTAAACTAACAACTAACTAGAAAGTCTTGGGTTCAATCCCAAAGAGATGAAAAAATATATAATTATTTGCCGTTTCAAAAAAAAAAAAAAAAACATTGATCTATTTTATATTTTGGTTATTAAAAGAGACAAATAAACAGCATGAAAAGGTTTTTTTTTTCACTTTAAAAAAGTCCACTTAATAAATTATGTGAAGAAATGTTGGATTAGGGGTTCATAAATATATAATTGTTTTTAGTCTCAATGTCAACACACGGCGGTTGAGATGTAAAGGTAATTTGGAACGTTGCCCTCAATAAACTTAATCTTTTGGCATTGGTTTAGATCTAAATATTTCAATAATTAATAAATATGATGATGATGACATAATTAAATAAACGTTTACTTTTTAAAACAATTGAAGTAGTATTAATGAATTATCAACCTTGCAAAGAACGATGATATAGTATTATAGTTGGTCAATTCACTGAAATATTTTTGAATATTAAATGTAAAACATTTTGTTGACAAAAATGGTTGATTAATCAATGGTGTTCGCCGGTGTTATAAAATAACGATGCTTTTTCATTTGTTTACGTTAGTCAAACAATTTTTTTTACTCATGTATTATATATATATATATATATATATATATATATATATATATATATATATATATATATATATAAACTGAATTTATTAAAAAGATAACATGAAGCTAGACAATAATTACCATACATGCGGTTTTGTAAAATCTCCTCCGAGTCCCTACTGAACAACTAGGAGATCTAGTTAGGGTGAAAACATGAAGGCTAAGGGTTTTATTTACTTGGAGTGAAAACACAATCTATTTTATGGTGACACGTTCCATGGAATGTCAAAAGCGTGTCTCGAGTCGGTTTGATTAAGTATGATGCTATAATGAGAAAATGTACCAAAAACACGTTTTGTGTAATGTTTAAATGGTCGATGTAACTTGATTGTGGTTAGCTTTCATGCGTGTGATGCTCATAATTTCTTCTTCAAAACACGGTCCGTGTAATGGATTATGTTGGAAAATTAGGTTCACCAATTTCCAAAAATGAGTTTTCCCTATTTTTGAGCACATATTTAGAACTCTTAATGTAATCAAAATGGACAAATTATATGTTCATGTTCTCCTCCGTGATACATTATCACACATCCAAAACAGATTAAAAATGAATGCGAAATTACTTGTCAAAGTGAGGTAGTTGAAAGAGATTAACAAATGAGTTAATTGAGTTTTGTTCCATCCAACATAGGTGGGAGAAAGAAAAAGAAATAAGTATATAACTACAAGGGTTTCTTATCCTTGTGAGTCTTATAGAACCAATGTTCTCTCTTGTATGCACATGCAAAGGGTTGCAAATACGAGCCAATTTCGCTTGGCTTCACTGAAATTATGTACGAGCGTGCGTCATGTGGGTACGAATATAGGGTTGTTTGATTTACTACTGACCCGGTCCGGTCAGAGCTTTTTGACTAACCCGGTCCGGTCAATGCGTTTGATAACAGCAATAAGCCACTTACTTGGTCAGCCAATCTCTTACCCATCACTTACCGAGTCCTGAAAAAAAATTAATTGACCGGGTCATTTTCCTTGATTGCCCCTGGTTTACACGGACGATTCCTCGTCTCCCTCAATCATCACACCTCCAACGATGCTTCTTCTCTATCGACCCACCACCGACATGTGCTCCGGCTTCTCTCACCTCCAACATACGCCTTCGGCCGCCTCCGTCAGACGCCACTTCGCCTGAGATCCGGCCTCCTTCCAGCGATAGGAAAACCCTTTCTTTTTCCCACCTTCTTGCGCCACTGAACAGTTCCATCCAAGTATGATTCGATTAGGTTCTATTTCAATTTTCCCTTGTTAGTGATCAACTGTATTATTCTAGGGTTTTGATTATCGATTGGAAAGAATATATAAGCGTTATCTCTTGTTTTACAGTCGTTGATTTTCTTGCATTTGTTTCATCTTCAACTGCATCGACCAACTTCGTGATTAAGGTTTGTTGGATTTTCTTGATTCTTTTCTGGAATTAGTATTTCAGTTTTGAAGAATTCACTTGCGATCTTTTATTTTTCCTCATTCTCGTGTGTGTTGAACTTTGATTAGTGTAGAATTGCATTACCACTTTACCAGTCTTCCAACAAGTGCGATTTCCTCAACTTCTGCACTGTTTTTCAATTATTGAAATTTTTTCTTCACATGTTTCTTGATTGTTGCTGTCATTGCATTTTTTATTATTGTTGCTTCTATTGTCTGGATTTGCTGATGTTGCTCCTATTATAACAAGCTTTTGAATTGTTGTTAATGGTGCGAACTCGAATTGTTGTTAAATTACATAAAAACTTTTATTGTGATTCTGTTTTGTTGTTGTTATTTAATTTACATTTGATTTTTGTGTATATGTGTGTATATTTGTGTAATGATGATACCTTTGTTGATTTTGCAGCATGCTGCTGGAGGGATACTTGGATTGGTGGTGGGGATGGTTGTAGAAACATTTTTTTATGATAAGAACTACCAGCCAAGATCGTAAGAAGACCACATTCACAACTTCTAAACTAAAGAAGAATCAGTAGAATTTTGTGTGTAAATCTTTATAAATTCTTGTATTTTTGCAACTTTTGGGTAGAAGAAATATTTGTTGTTTACATGAGTGCATATTTATCTGATTCAGGTTAAATGTATTTATCTTTTTAGTTGTGATATCTAGTATTTTGGTGGGTTTTAATTATAATTACTAAAATTTATTGTCATTGTATATATCTTTTAAATTTGTGTGTATGTGTTTATATAGTTGTTTCTATGTGTGTATGTGTATGTATTTGTGGTTATTTTTCATCATAAGGGTATTATGGTCATTTTTTATCATTCATCACAGTCAGGCAGAAAAATAATCAAACAACATTAACTCAGTCAGATATAGACTCAATCAGAACTTCTAACCCAACTCTAACCCAGTCAACAACTATCAAACGCCCCCTTACAAAATTTGATTTTTAATAACACCTGTTACGTTTTTACAATATAAATATTACATCTCCGTGACTAATTAAATCACACCAAATGAATCAGTCTTCTCTTTCTCTCTTATGTTTTTGCTTTTTCTTCTAGAAACAAACAACCATATAAGACGAATTTGTTGTAAGGACATTGTGTTAAACACATGCCTCAACGACAATTAACTGTTTGTTCTTTTGTGCAGATTAAAAGTGTTATATTTTCCTAACAGATTATACAGTCCGTGTAACTCAAATTATGTGTTTTTAGTCTTTAACACACCAAAAAGATACAAGAAAGACTTTCATTAGACCTTATAATTTTAGCACATGTTCCAACAACTAAAAGAGAAACTCATGGAAGAGCCTATGATGACTAACATGATATCAGGATAACTGCTTTTGGTATACTTGTAAGAAGCTAAAGGAGAAACTAGTGGAGTATTTATCAAAGAAAAAGAACATAACCAATTGCCAACATGCTTCATTATCCAGGCCTTACACGACACAAAGATCAATTATCCTATACTTGAAAAGTTGATTTTAAACTTGGTTTACACTATGAAAAGGTTACTTAGGTACTTCTAGGGTCATGACATATGCATAAAAAAATACCCAACATATAAAAAATATATTGCTGAAAATAAAAAATCAAGACACCTAAAAAAATGGGTTATAGAGTTAAGGGAATATGATATCATTTACAAACCAAGAACAAGCATCAATGCATAGGCCTTGGCTGACTTGTTAATAAATTCAAAGTACCAACAATAAGTGACACCAACAAGACCAAAAATTACTCTACATAGAGAGGGTCTCAAGATCATAGGGATCAGGGGAAAGATGTGTCCTAAGCATCCTTAAAGGATAGGAATAGACTTACTTTATACACTCTCAATTTCCAAAATCTAATAGCGAGGAATAATACTAGGTTTTAGTAGTTGGATATAAGATATCAAAGAAGTTGAATGTAAATCATATTTTTAGAATATACTAAATGGGTTCTAGTTACTAACCAAATCAACGAGTCATACAATGCAAGAGAAGAAGTAAATGAAGAAAAACTACATAAAAACAATTGATCTAAGAATTAGATAACTTTAACGTCCAACAACTATATACAAAATAAAAAGGTTGACGCCTTAAGCATCAATGACACTTGTCCACCTTAAAAAAGGATATCGCTTGAAGTGTTGTAGGAAAAATATTAAAGAAAATGAAAGCCTCACAATAACAGACACATAACCAACATTGATAACCCTGATTACAAGGTATCTACATATAGGAAAAGTCTTGGAAAATAGGCAAAAAGCAAGGAAAAAAATACTTAAACTGTGAAAATGATATAAGACAGATAACTTTTCTAAAATTAGAAAGGGGTATTTGGAGCCATGAGTACGATATGTCACACTATAAGAAGTAATTGAAATTCTTCATGAGATACATCAAGGTATGTGGACACATATTTGTGATCCATATCAATCTATCGATGGGTGATCTGAATGGGATACTACTGCCCTACACCACTAAGAGATAAAAGGGGTTCATCAATAAGTGTGTTCTTTGTTAGCATAACTCGCCATTAACAACTTTTCCAACAATGGTATGGATGAGGAAGTTCATTGCGATAACACTAGATATATACTGATAGAAAAGGTAGGAGAGTGATCAAGAAGTCCTAACATATTGAACAAATGTATCACTACATTCGAGGTTACTCAGCCTGAAAAGGCTGCAATCATAAAAGTTCACATCGATCAGAACCTTATATATTCGTTTACTAAGCTAACGCATGTAGCAAAACATGTGAGTCATATATCAAACGCTTGAATTCTTAGTACTAATAGCTTTTGATTGATAATTAATGCAATATTTTAGATATTTAGAAAATTTGTTTTAGTATGTTCTAATATTGCATAACAATATTTTATCATCTAGCATTATTATGTTACAAGTTAACACACACATACATACATACATACATACATACATACATACACATATATATATATATATATATATATATATATATATATATATATATATATATATATATATATATATATATATTTCTTGTCTAACTCGAGAAAACCTATGGAGTAACAAAGCGACTTAATATATTCCTATTACATTTTGATGGAGGATTACGGACACAAAAAAGCTCACACATGACTTGGGACATTGATGTGTCGCTGGATGCTTAGCACTATACATTCAGATGAATTGTGTATTTGTGTGCAAAGAATAAACACATTAAACTTTACTGTTGATTATGTACAAGATTATCAAGTCACACACTAATAGCATTATAAGATTCTGAATAAATAATAAATGTTTATTTGATAAAATTTATTGTTTATCAACTTTAAAATAAATAAAATGTTATTAATTTGAAAAAAAAAAATATTTAATAATTAATAAAATGATTTTACTAATGCTATTTTTAGCTTTGGCATTGTATCTTTTGACATGTTAACACTTAAAATATCCGTTTCAGTTACCAACTAGGTCGGGTTTTGACTTGTTATTGTTGTGCGTCGGCAACTGCTTAGGTGTATGTAGGACCGTCTTCATTTGGCTTCTCCTACATTATATAAGTCGAAGACGGAAAAGAGCTGAATGCCTCACCTCCAACTTTCCTGAACAAATCTTTTCAAACCCATCTGTCCTATTTGTCTCTTTCCGGCTTTCCCAAAAACACGTCCTCCAATTCCCAGATTCTTCGATACACCATCCACTCTTACTAAATTCATCATCGATTTCCCCAACTGATATTCAATTCAACACATCGAAATGCTCAGATTCAAGACCATCAAGAAGAAAATGTGGATGTTCTCTCAATAAAATCTTTTCTCTATAACCAAACCCTCTTGTCTTTTACCTTCTAATGGACGAAAATATGAACACACAATCATCTACATCTCTCTCGGTAGTTAAACTCATCAGATTTCCTCTCCGTATGGTTTCTTTCTGGTTTGCACCCACCATCCGTCCTCCAGGTGTCGACCCTTAGACGATCGTCATCTTTGTTGCCCTTAGTTTCTCTTTATTGCTCATAATCATAATTACACACACACACACACAAGCACAAATAGTTATAACATATTCGTGTCTCGCTCTATTGCAAAACAAAATATATACATATAGCTGTAAAGGGTATTTGCAAAAATGGATTTTTATAGTCCGAATCATATATTTTCCAACTTGGAACCCATTGTGGATGATAGATTCTTGGGGAACTTAAGTGGGTTCAATGGGGATTTTGAGAATGTTGATGGGTTGTTCTCTAAATCTTCTCAATCTTTGGTGTTGGATGAGGAAAAAGGAGAGCTTGTGAAAGCTCAGCCAAAAGTGATTGGAAAGAAAATAGGATTAATTTCTGAGGAGAAGTCTTTGGCTGCTTTAAAGAGTCACAGTGATGCTGAGAGGAGGAGAAGGGAGAGGATTAATGCTCATCTTGACACCCTTCGAGGTCTTGTACCCTCCAATGATAAGGTTTTTGTCTATGCCCTTTCCTCCATTGTAGTTTTGATCATGAATTTGTGAATCTTCATGTGCAAGTGGATGTTTCTGCTATAATTTATGTGCTTTTCGATTTGGTTTTATTGTATATTGTTCCTCATTGATCGAGATACATGTCGATCTTTCAAGGTCAAAGTAGGTTTTTTTTTCTTTCTAAATTTGGATGCAATGACTCTTTTTGCCACCAAGCTAAACGTGGGAAGCATTTCTATTTTTGGGAAGGCGTATTGCTAATTTTGGAAAAATAGATAATACTTTTGTTATAAGCTAAAATGCATCCATTTTTAGAAATAGAAACTTTAAAGAATCTACCAAATTATTGCAATATCATCTTGATACAAAGGCAATTTTTACTAAATAGTGTTTTTAAAGTATAATATTTTGGTGAAATGTATTTTTGTATATTTTTCAAATTACAATACCCTAACAAGAAAGACCTTAAAACACAATGTTTATAGAAATAACTCAAAGTAGGATGCTATGATGCAAAAACAAATTAAATCAAGTACGCTGCTATTTTATATCTATTTGTTAGCTGAAACTTATCTATAGTTGTTAATGTTATTGTCATCATTTTAACTGCCTCTATTGCTTACAATTGTGTCATTGTCACATCAGATTAAACTTTTAATGGCGGCCAAATTTATCTTTATATAAACGTAAGCAAGACTCTATGAAGTTGTTTGTAACGTTTTTCCTACTAATATTTTGCGTCTTGTGAAACTTACAGTTTCATTTCATTTTTCCAAAGATTTCAAGTTAAAAGTATCTTTAGAAATAATAAACTGGTGTGGATTTGTGTTCATGGAGTTCTTCTATTTGTCTTTATGATTTAAGTACGTACTAAAGCAAATAATTATCTTTTTACTACTTGAACTCTACATCTAATCAAGAGGTTCAATTTTCGTAATAATATGTAAAATATTGTTCTTGAAAATTGGTTTTGATGACTAATATGGATTATTTATTACATGCCAGTTGTTATTGAAAAGGTGGCTTTTTTCAGGCTATAATTAATATCTACACGTCAAAGAAATCATGTTGTATATGTGCAATTATTGTAGTAAAATATTTAGTCCACTTTCATTAACTATTTGATTATTGAACGTAGTTTGATATAAATATATATTTCAAGGAGGCTCAGTAGTCAAAGAAGCAACGTAAGCTCTTCTCTTTTGGTAAATGAATATCTGTATTAGTTCCACGTTTTTTGATATACCAAATACATGATATTAGGAATATTGCTCCATCCATTGCCAAAGAAATGATACAAATTGACTTTGACTTTTGAAGTCAAATCTATTACTTTGTGAACTGATGTGTTTGATACTGCTGAGTTGTGGAATCTTATTTTCGCCACGTGTTTGGTAAACTATATACATCTCGTTTGTTATTATAAAACCATAAACCCTAATTTGGCATTGATAAAAGACACGTTAACTGTGCATTAGTTTTAAGATTGGACTAATGACAACGGGACAAAATTTTTATTTGTTTGTCCCAACCGCAAAGGTAAAAAACAGAAAGGGATAGTTCCTCACTCTCGATCTCCCACATGTGACAAAAGACGTATATGCCCTCCCCATCTCATAATGAAAAACAGCCATAGAAAACTTTTCTTTGACCGGTTTGACTGGAAGTCAACGCATATGTTCGTGTAGAAACAAACAAACTAAGATTATGTTATTTTGAACAGATGGACAAAGCCACATTACTCGCGGAAGTTATCCGCCAAGTAAAACAACTCAAAATAAATGCAACACATGCAAGTAAAGGTTTACTCATGCCAGAAGACACCGATGAACTCAAAGTTGAAAAACTCAACAATGGAGGTTTGGTTTTTCACACTTCTTTCTGTTGCAAGAAACGCCCCGAGCTCCTAGCTGATGTAAGACGATCTCTTTCTTCCCTCAAAGTCAAAATCGAGAGGGCAGAGTTGTCAACTTTAGGAGACCATGTAAAAATGGTTTTCGATTTTACCAAAACCAGCAATGGCACCACGGATGAAGATATAATTAGTTCTATTCGTGATGCTTTTACATCTGTTATGGAGAAGGGATCAATCTCACCTGAATATTCCCCAAGAACAACACTACCAAACAAGAGGAGGAGGTACTCTCTATGATCTTCTTACTCTTCTTGATTTTCCCATGTTGAATACAAAATCCCCTATTCTTAGTTTTCTCATGCTGTTTTCATGAGGAAATGAAATATGTATAAAGTTTTGGAAGTTTCTGGTCTTAAAATACAATAAGTTCACATATCCAATGATCAAGAAAGTGTAGTACTTGATCATGCAATAGCGTTATGATGCTTTTTGTGTGCATCTTGTATATGTAAATATATGGAAATATGAATATTAAGATACTTATACTTAAGACAATGTTGTGCTGTATAATTTCTATATAAAGTTGTAGTATATGGTTGCTATTAATGTATGGTATTCCAATTCTTGTTTGTTTCCTATGTGCCTGGTATCTATGCTAGATAAGGTTATGGCGAGTTATGTATATTTATGCCATGTTTGATATTGTCTTGGACAACTTGCTTTGTATTAAGTTTAGTGTTCATTGGACACCCAAAACTGTGAGGTATGGACCCCTTTCTCGATCTCTTGTCTATGCAAAACACGTGAATGAATTTCTCATCCTAATCATGGAAACTAGCGCTAAAAACTTGTCCAGTCAGTTCATGTCCATACAAATCTCTCAAAGATTGTCCCATTTACTCCTGTCTTTTGTAACAAATGCAACTTTAATATAAAATCTTTTCTACTTAAATATGCAAAAACAAAAGAGAACAAACATTTTCAGATTGTGGAAAGCCCATTTAAATTCTCTTACTTATGTTAACAGGATACGCGACCTTTTCAACAAAAATATGCATTAACAAATGACCAGTCTATATATAGAAATCAAATAACAACAAGGGCCAAATGGCCAATCAAGCAATAAACAAGCGAATAAGTACGTTAGTTTTAACGTGGACAAAAGATTGTGTTATAGTGGTCCAATGACTTGGGCCACTTTTTAATAAGTTCATAAATAAAATAAACCACAAAGACACAAAGATGAACCCTTACCCAACTCGGATTAGAAATGAAAATAAACCACAAAGGCACAAAGATAAACCCTTACCCAAAAGTTTAACTCATTTATTTAAAAAGTTGGTTGGAAAATTCATTAAGATGTCATAACAAGTCCGACCGAAAATATCCCTATTTAAATAATTAAGTTGGGTTGGATTGAAGATTTCAACACAATCTAATTTGTTTATTTAAAGGGTATGATATTTTTAATCCAACTCAATGCAATTTGTTAAATAAATGGGCTGTCACATTGACCATATAAGTATTTCCTAATCAACCTATTAACTAAATTAATTAAATGTAGATTAACTCATTTAAAATATGTGGTTTTTTTTATAGAAAAGTCTCAATATTTTAGATCAGTTTACAAAATACTCATAAATTAATTTCTTTTTTATAAAAAAAGTCCAAAAAACCGGCAAATTGTTACTTTTCTCTAGATTACAAACATAGCAAATTAATTTGAGTTTATTTCGTATACCAAGCCCATAATATTGAGACATCTTTGTAAAAACCCTTATTATAATTATTATAATAATAATTATTATTTTATTGAAACACAAATAAATATATTATTTTTTAAATTCATTATTATTAATATTATTAAATAAAAACACACACACACACACATATATATATATATATATATATATATATATATATATATATATATATATATATATATATAATACATATGAAAAACATATTTATATACTTTGATGCCTTAAAAAACGTTTTTAAAGTTATTTTTTCATTTAAACATATTTATACATGTCACATATAAATAAGTTTAAATGAAAAAGGACTTTAGAAATATTTTTTTTAAGGTATATAAATATATAAATACATTTTTCATATGTATTTATTATAATTATATGTATATATATGTTTTTATATGTATAAGTCTTTATTTAAAATGTATTTATATATGTATTTATTTAATAATATTAAGAGAAAACCTCATAAATGATCCTAGTGGTTTTCCGAAATTTGGGATAGAGTCCATACGTTTAAAAAACCCTATAGGAGGTCTCTGTGGTTTTCAATTTCTATCGTGGTTGATCCCCCACCCACATAAAAAGATTTTAATACAATTTCTATTTATTTTTATAATTAATTTTAATTAAAAGTATTAAAAAAATAAAATAAAATAAAAAACCCAATTAAGTCCCACATCTCTCTCTCTCTCTCTCTCTCTCTCTCTTTTTTCTCTCTCTCTCTCTCTCTCTATGTGTATATATATATATATATATATATATATATATATATATATATATATATATATATATATATATATATATATCTCAGAAAGTCAGCTGTAACATCCGTATTCCAGGTTCAAGTGTTATGTATTTTAAGTTGTGAATTTGGGAAATTTCTCATACCATGGCGTGGTAAGGACTGGACCACGGTGCGATACACGTCATTAAGTGACGATGTGGTTGGGTCCTCACCACAACACGGTGGCGACTGAAGTTTTAAAGCCCAGTTGTCGGGTTTTGGGCCTTATTTAAAGGCTTTAACTTCTAGGGCTGCCTCATTTGGCAGCCCCATTCCCAGAGAAACTCTTCCTCCTAAACCCTAACATCCATTTGTGTTTATTGAGTGTTTGAGTTTCATCTTGTGAAGGTTGCAGGAAGAAGGGGTCCTTCTTATTTCTTGTACACTTTGTTCCAATGTAGATCCATCATCTTCACCTCATTTCTGGTCATTTAAAGGTATAAAGCTTCTAACTCGACCATTATTTCATTAGAGCTAGATTATGTCACTTTTATGAGTTTTTGGTTTAAAATATTTATTTTCTTGGAGTTTGAGTGAAGTCCAAAATGTCTTGGTGCATTTTATAAATTATGGACCTTTGTTAAATAAAGAAAAGGTGCTTTCATGGACTAACCTTGAGATCATGCATTTATATTTACAATTTTTGATTCAGTGTTTTAGACTTGGCCTATTATGGTGTCCTAATGGATAAAGTTGGAAACTTTATCCATTAAGACCATTAGAAGAATCAGATCTTAGATTTTGAGCTCCAGATATTAAAGGTTAAGTTCTTAATCCATTAAGTTGTTTTGGACTCTCACCATGACAGAGTGAGGGCTAGGTCACGACGCGGTGATGGGCTTCAGTTGCGTCTGTTTTGTCGTTGAGTTGTCACGATGCGGTCATGAGTTAGCCAGACTGTTGACCTTGACCGTTTTCTTTTGACCAGTTTGACTTTTAGTTAAACTTAGGATTCCGAGTAACGATCTGAGGCTGACCTCTAGCAGGTAGGAGGTTATGTAGCTATGTTGGTCACTCGCTGAGTGGTGATATATCAGGTTGAGTTTCATGTGAGTTTTCCCACTACATTACTTATGTCATAGTTACTATGATATGGTTGTATACTAGACTAGTAGGGTCTTAGTTGCTGATTGTATGTTTGCATACTTTAAGAACCAGGACCTGTTGCTATGGGTTGATGCGGGCCTAAGGTTAATCTAGAACAATTGATGTGGATTGATGCAGACCCGAGGTTATACAAACTCATTGCTGTTATGTATAATTATCATTGTTGTATGTGATATTTTGGGGAACTCACTTTTCTTTGGCTTACAGTTGTGGATTAAGTATTTATGGTATTCTGAAGACCATGGGAAGGAGAAGACATGATTGTACACATCCATCAATAGTTTTTATGTTTGAGATTCCACGATGATATGATACTCTGATTTATTTTTGCGTTTATGTTTGAAACAATGATTTTATGGATGGTTGATTTATGAAAATGACTTTTATCTTATTTTAAAAAAATGTATAATTTATTCTAAAAATTGGGACGTTACAAGTTGGTATCAGAGCCATGGTTTGAGGGATTTGGATGAACAATCGTGAGATTCCAAACTCAAACTAAGGATCTGAAATTGTTTTACAAAACTTTTTGAAAAAGAATGGACTTGGAAATGGAAAAGAAGATGCGATCTGTACAGTCAGTCAAAGCACAAGGAAAGTGATCTCCTAAAATATCCATACTTTTCATATATTTGCTGATATGTGAACTGTTAGAAATACATGTTAGATGATAGGCTAAGGATCACCTGAGGAGAATCCTAGGACAAGTATCTAGGAAGTTTAGTGCTAGCTATTCAGAGCGTATAAGTGTGTGTTAATATAATGGCCTACTCTAGTGACTTGGGATTTTGGGATAATTTCTACGGCAAATACAGATAAGTGTGGAAGATAGTATGGCTCCATACTACTGGAAGCACATGACCCGTACGAGGATCAGAAACAATCCAAGGCTACTAAGGAAATAGTAAGTGAGTGTATAGTATGTGAGAGAAATATGAAATGATTTTGACCCATTATTTTGTATATTTTCAATATGGTGATGACCAGAGGTTCAGGTTTGGGTACTAGCGGCCAAGAGATACCTGGGTCCGAGTGATGAGGAGATTCGTGGGATGATTGTCATTGAGGTGTCTACGATAATTAGGGATACGATTTTGGAGTTGTTTGGGTCCATTAAGACCCAATGAATACGATGTTTGATGAGCGCTATGCCGCTGTTAATGATATCACTGTTGCCGTAGCCGCTGCCGTTGTTGCAACTGTAGGACCAATAGGTGGTATATTGATGTCATATTGTAAGTTAAACAACACGAAGCCCCCCCTCCCCTCCGTATTCTTATGGTGTCAAGGACCCAATAGTTGCTGTGAGATGGATCTCTGATGTAGTGAGTTGTTTTTACACATGTGCTTGTCCATATAGCTAGAAGTTTAGGTTCGCGAAGAACCTTCTTCGCCGGGGAGCGAAAGACTGGTGAAACTTGGCCTCTAAGGCACTTTCACCTACTGAGCAGAGCACGATGTCATGGGAGTAGTTTGTTAAGATCTTTAGATCTAAGTATGTACCACACGTGGAGAGGGATTAGTTGGCCCAAGAGTATCTGTCGCTCAAGCAGACGACAGATTTGGTGACTAAGATCATAAATATGTTCACCGAGAGGACCTTGTTTTGCCCTAAGTAGGTGTATATATCTTGGTACTTGAGTATGCTTAAGACGGAGATTAGGCAATTCATGGAGAACACATAGTACCAAATCTTGGCTGAGCTGCAGTTATATGCTTGGAGGCCAGGGCATCGCCTGGCGTTGTCATGGGTACGTTTCTAGTAAACTCAGTGGCTTTTTCGAGGGCGAGTTGATCATTTATATCATCTTATTTTAGTAGAGGTTTTCATGTTGCTATTGGGGCATTGGATTGTCCCTTGGAGGATTCCATTTTAGATGATCATATTGTTTCCGCTTCAAGTGTTTATCATGGTTGCATGTTAAAGATTTTTTGAGTGGAGTTTCCAATTGATCTCATTCCCATTCTGATGGGTGATGTTTGTGTATCGCGTATATGGATTGGTTGGCTAGTTTGTGAATTTGATTGATTGCGAGCGATAGTTGGTGGTGGTTTGTACCCCTCGTGGGGTTAGAGCTGACCATGTAAGACGTGGGCACTAGAGTTGGTTCTGCTTTCTGCTCTGCTGCAAGGTCTAGGAAGTTCTTGCAATACGAATGTTAGGGTTACCTTGCTTATGTTTTCAGAACTTGAGAAGAGAATAAGAAGTCAGTTTCCGAGGAGCTAGTGGTTTGCAAGTTTCCAGATGTTTTTCTAGAAGATTTACCCGGTGTGCCCCCGGAGAGGCAAGTTGAGTTTAGGACCGATCTGATCCCTGCTCCATCCCCGACTGCCAAGGAACCATATCGCCTTGAACCACCTGAGATGCAAGATTTGTCCTTGAAACTTCAAGGCCTGTTGGGCAATGAGTTTATGCAACTGAGTAGTTCATCGTGGGCAACACCAATGTACGATCTTGGGGTTAGAAATTATGGATGGTGTATGAATGAACACTTTGGATCATACACCAATGTACAAACCCATACATTCTCAAAACAACAAAATCAACATCAAGAGTTCGCTAGGGTGTAAAATATGACATAAGTTAAAGGTAAATTGTCATTTATGACAAATCTCATATAAATTTCACAAGTGAATAAACAATACAAGGTAAATGTACCTCGAGTAAAAGCTTTCAATAATCAAAATCCAAACAATATCATATCTATATCAAATAATATTCATATGAGATACAAAACAATCAAAAATGATAATCCGGTCAATAAATAATTATACAAAGCTTGACACTTTTCCGAATTCATTTTTAGGAAGACACAATAAAAAAGGATAATGCAATACATGCGACTATCCCAACCCAAGTCAACCTCAAAAGTCCAGTTCACAACAATCATTGGATGCTAAGTACTTATGACAGACAACCAACTTTTGCACTCACATCTGACAATAAAAGGTTGATGTCCAGGCGTGAAGAATGCACAACAGGCAAAACTTTTGACTTTTGCTCTTACACCCACAAACAGGCACTGGGGGCCATCCACCTAGGCCACAAAAAGGGTAGTGAGCTTCTACTCGTGCACGCGATTATTATCTAGAAATATACTCACAAACAAATAACAAACAATAACAACTCTCCATTAGGTACTCGAGTCCACAAAGTCACACCCATCCTAGTATGATATGGATGTATGCAACAAGTAGGATGCCAAAAGTATGTCTGAAAATATAATTTCATGAATGCACAAATAATCCCCATACGGACAACTACAAATCAAGTATATGTTAGATAGTTTCAAAACACAAAAACAATAATAAGGGATGTGTACTACCGGTAACTTTCAATGAAAACCAAAAAGGGCAATTATACCCATAATAATAAAGAATAAGTCTAAACCTACAAATAAATCCATTTCTTAAAACATGTCCTTAGTTCAAAAGGTTTTCCCCGAATAATAAACTATCATAACGAGAAAACAAATCATATATTATATATGTAGTTTCTAAGTAATATACATACATATAAAATAACACAAAAAGGGAAACCCAAGTAAAACATTCATTGTGGGGACAAGTGTTCCAAGGAAAGTGTAATCACCTTAAGTACTAATCTTGAAGTACAAAAGATCTTCTAACTTGGGCTATGTCACTACCAGCTCCAAACTTCCCAAATAAATCACCTAATATCATTACAAGGTGTCAAATGACTAAAATACCATTCAATGGGTCAAATCTCCATTCTAAGCCCTAAATATTCTAAAAATGATCTAAGGTGAATTTAGGACGCCAAAGGAAACCAAAGGAAAGAGTCAGAATTGAAACACAATAAATCACAAAGATAAAATGGAACAACTCGAGAACGCGTCGCGTCTATAAAACAAATTGCATATTGGGTCCTTTTGTTTCTCATTTAGCCATCCAACTTTTAATAAGGCTTCAAAACAAATTCAATGATCCTAAAAGCTTAAAATACATGTTTAAATACTTCAAATGAAATAGGAAAGGATCCCCAAATGGTTCATATCATTGAAATAACTTTACAACGCCTATACCTTTTTATAAAAGTCATTTTGAAGGCTAAAGAGCATCAAAACTTTAAAGTTGAAGGAATCGCAACAAAAGACAATTTATTTGATTTTACCCTTACAATAAAAATTCCAAAACCATTTCACAAAGGAATAAGGATGTTAAGAAAATTTAAAGCTTGAAACATAACCCAACACCAAATTCCAATACTCTTATAAATTTTAAAATCGTTAATTGTCATTTATGACACTAAATGAATAATTTGCTAACAAATCATTAAAAGGTATAGAATATCAAAGCCAAACATGGTGATAAGATCAATATGTGAATTCAATCTTGGAACATGGTTCCATAATCAACAAGTTAAGACCCCCAAATAAAAGTAAGGTTTTACACCTACATCAAAATCTCACCATGAAACAATGATTGTCAAATAGATTATAGATTGGAATGTAATACATAATCTAGTCATAACATCCAACTCATAACATTGTTTGGAGCCATACGTTTTGATCTAGAACACTTAGGGTTTGAAAATACCCAATTCATCAAATGAAAGCTAAACTTGAATCAAACCCTAGAAAATCTCACCATTAGTCATGAATGAGCAAATGGGTCATAGATTTGAAAGAAAATAGACAATCCAATTAGAAATTCAAGCTCATGCCATTTCTTGGTATACCAATTTCGGATTGAAGATCTAGCGTTTTGGGAAACCCACCAAAATAACTCCAATCTCACAAATCTCACAACTACTAACTAATTGGAGCTTGGAGGCGGATTAAAGAACGAAACTCCAATATTAATCACATATAAACAACACAATGGAATATGATTTTTGGATTTGAAATCCCATATAAATCCTAATCCGAATTTGAAGGAAACACAGGAAGAAAACTACCTTTTTATGCAAAATCGTGAGTAGATTTGAGCAAGGTTTCATCCAAGGACTTCAAGCTTTAACACTCCATCGAATTGGTGGAGAAATTTTGAATAAGATGCTATAGCAAAAATCACGTAAAGAAGAAAGTAGGTGGAAAATGGGAACACATGGCTATTAAAATGGATGGAGAATAGTATCCATAGCCATAAAAAACTGATAATATTACTATAAATAACAATGTCATTTTGGGTTACACTCAAGAGAAAAATAAAGCAGATCTATAAAGATATTTATATTAGGGACTTGTTTTGTTAATTAATCAATAATTTAATTAATTAATAGAAAATAAAAGAATTTGGAATATTGGAGAATGATTTGAAAAGTTAATATAATTATAATTATATTTGATAATTATGTTTAGGGTTTCAAATCACCTTCCTATATAAAGAGGGGTCAAAACCCGGTTTTGGAACATGAGAAAAATATCCTTCTGTCACCAAAGTTCGGAACCCTAAGAAAAACCCTAGTATAGCTGAATCCCAGTTCCCACGTCTTGGTCGCTAACTTACCAAGTTGTGATATGCCACATATTTGTTTGATTGAGTTTGGTTGTTGCTGGTGATTGAGGAAGTTCAGATCTGTGAAGTTTTATGTCTTGGATATGATCACAAGAGAGGGACCCTACATTGGGTTCTCAAGTTTGATAAACTAGTTAGACCAAAGAAGTCCAAGAAGCACACTAAGGTGTGGTTACTTGTTTTATGTCCTATTAGTTGCATATATTTATTTGTTAGATCTGCTTG